>NC_039361.1:9906758-11271204 GCF_003573695.1 Papaver somniferum
AAAAGGAACTAAAAAAAATGACTGAAAGGTGTTGCGGAAGCGATGTAAAGGATCAAGTTATAGGATGAAAACCTAAAACTAAGCGGTTGATACCAACTAATGTGGAACAAGGTAAAAGAAAGCAATACTAGATTGCTATAAGCAAGAAGAGAAGAGAATTCAAGCAAGAAGAGAAAAATAAGTTTTGTGTTTAATAATTTGATTGAGTAATAGATAGCTCTTACAAGACTTAATCTAGCCTTTATATAGGCTTGAAGAATAACTAAACTAGGAAACAGAAAACTAAAAGGAAATCTAAAAGAATCCTAAAAATAAGAAAGACTGAAACTAGGAAACCATGGAAGCCAAACCTCTAAGCGGAATCTTCTGGAAATGTAGTATGCCCTGCATCACTAATCCACATTTTCTGGTAAGAAATTGATTATGGTAGTTTCCAAGATGCATCCATTACACAATCCGTCACCAACTCAAAACTGCACACAAGGTGCTTGGCTAAATGCCTGAATGACCGGCCAGTTCTTGTTGCCACCTTTTAACTATAGAGTGGTGAGTCTTTGCACAGGTTTTGGAGAGGATTTAAAGTGGTTTCTGAGTCCGTTTAGAAGATTAACAGTTGATCTGGATTCAAGAAAAAGTTTCTTATGAATACATGAGTATTTGGCTCTGGTATTTGACGAGAAAACAAGGAAGAAAGGCGGGTCAGTTTGCTATATTTTCTTGACCCTGTAACAAAGGTTTGTTTCCGGTTTCAATGGGTTCATTGGTTTTTTTTCAAGGGGAAGTGAAAAATAGTTGTTGTGGATGCTTTTGTTTTGTTGCTTTTTTCAGAATTGTTATGGTACTTTATAGTTTTAGTCGTTTTTGAGAGGTGTTGGTGTTGTTGGTTGGGAAGCCACATATGTATTTGGTCATATTGGTGTTGATGTTTGGTCATATTGGTTGAATAATTTGTTATGCAGCTATGAAAATGGTTGCATAACCTGTTATGCACATACAAAAGTTGTTGCATAACTTGTTATGAAGTCCAGAAAACGGTTGCATAACACGTTATGCAGCTACTTTTTTCTTAGTATTGAAACCAACAAAAAATAAGGTTGCATTACTTGTCATGCACCTACAATAATATATACATAACATGTTATGCAGTCGTGAACATAGATGCATAACCTGTTATGCATCCGAAAATATGACTGCATAATGCATTATGCATCGATAAAATTGTTGCACAATCTTTTATGCATCGGGAAAATAAATGCATAATCTTATATGCATCCGTAAATATGGATGCATACTGCATTATGCATCAATTTTTTTATGTACGCACTAAAATCAACCAAAACAATGCATAACTTTGTTATCCAAATGCATAATTTGTTATGCAGTGGAGAAAATGGTTGCATAATTCGTTATGCATCCGCAGAATGTGTTATGCATCTTTTTTGGTGGCTGCATAATGGTTATGTATCAAGTTTTCGAAAATTTTGCCTAAAATGATGATCACCTCTGATTTTTTCGTGAATTTTTTTTTTCATATTCTTGTTTGTACTCGTTGCGTAGCTCTCTTAAAAAGATTTCCAACGATATAAAATTCGTAAAATTCCAAGGCGCGGATTTTTAGATATGTTATATCCAAGTTGTGTTGCCAATTATACCCCTGATGCATAACCTGTCATGCGGATATATAATCCCTGATGCGTACATATTTTTAACAATTTCTTATAATTATGGGCGTCACGGAAATAATTATGGGTGTCACAATACCTAAAATTAATTGTGGGCTTGACAATGAGAATATTATTTTTTTTGGGTCTCCCCCTAATTTTCCCTTTACAGATATATACTCTTTAACATTACTAGAGAAGAGCGGTCACCACAAGATTAGGGCCTGAAGTGACCAGTTTGACTTTGACCATCGGTGGATCGTTCACTAGAATGATATATAAGAAGGAGTGATGCTACGTTGACAAAGGAAAATCCCGTGGATTCTCTCGGGAGGAAATCGTGCGGCTAAGAGGGGAGCTCCTAGCATTAAGATAGGGATGAGTGAAAGTGGGACCCATCATTGTCTCACACGGTATTTATCACGGGAAATACTCCCGGTAAACCTAACATTATTGTATAAGAAGTGGGAATGTTATAAATACCCTCCATTTTTGTTGAGCTTGCACCATACCCCCGAGGGGTAAAAAATAATTATTTTGGAGTCAACTTGAGAAAAGTTGCTTCCACCTTTTGGAAGCAACTTGTATAAAGTTGCGTCCACTTCTCGAAAGAACTTGTGGTAGTTGCATCCACTTCTGAAAGAAACTTGTGCTAGTTGCTTCCATTTTTCAGGAGGTAGGGATATTTTTAAAAATTGAATAAGGGTATATTTTAAGAAGCGAATTTTGAGGGGTATTTAAATAAGAAACCTGTTTTGAGGCATACTAAATAATGCCAAAATAGGGTCACTAAATAAAAAATAGCATCACCCCTTATCAATCCTTTTTGATAATGGCATAACTACCCTTACATAATTAGTGTTAATGATTATGATTAGATTTTATTATTTAGAAATTTTAAGGATTTATTAAAATTAAATTATTAGTGTTAAATTAATCGAGAAATCAAATTTGTGTGAGAGAGTTAGAATTTTTGAGGAAGAAGAAGAAGTGAAAAAAAACTTGGGTTTTGAGATTTTAGTGATTACGTTTTCATCTTCAATGTTTTTAGATTTATTTATTTAAATTTCAAAGTTTTTGGAAGATGATTTTTTCGATTTTAATCCTTATGATTTTATGTATTGAAAATTGTTACGGGATATGTTGTTTACGTCCGTGAACCTGTGATTGTCCCATACTTGTTCAAAAGTTATCTCTATTATGTCGGTATGAAAGTATTGATAAAAGATAAAATGAACTTTTGACTTACAAAAGTTTAAGCCATTTATGTCATTATTTGATGAAAGAAAGGATAAAACTTTTATTTACAGGGATTATGTCTATTGTATGTCATTGTGCAAAAATAGAATGAATCCTTGTGTATTCCGCAGTATTGGTTGATCTCCGATCCACATTTTTGTGCACATACTGTGTTGGTCCGTAAGTTCTCTTATGTCGAGCATGACCAATTGACTTGATCATTTTTGTGGTTGATTCAATTGAGATTTTTGGACACAAATTCATTTTTTCATGTGATTTGGTTATGTCCAAAGAAATCCTTCTTTTCTTGTAAAAGCAGGGTCGCCTTTGTTGTTCTTTCGAGAATGACATTTTATGGGGGAGAGTTCTTTTTGAACTTGTGCTTAATTTCCAAATCTTTGTGGGGAGTGCGGTTGTGGAATATTGTAAGGGTTATCTTGAATCTTTATAAACTCCTTGATGAATGCATTTAGCTTCGGCTTAACGATTGCATCCAAATTAGTTGGTATGCTATTCTCTTTTGGTCATGAAGTATGTCTATGAAAATTTCATGAGGATCCTACTATTTTTCGTACCTTTTCTAATTTATATTGACAAAAAGGGGGAGAATTAGTGTGTAGTTTCATACTACAAATACATATGGTTTACAGATCATTATGTAAGGGGGAGTGGTTTTCATGTTGAGATGAAGTATTGATTAAGGGGGGTGATACATATCACTATAGTATTGTTTTCAAAGTTGTGATACAATTGAACTTTGATGTTGTGTAATAATACTATGACATTGTATAACAATGATTGAGAGCATTTGTTTTCTCATTGTTATCGCTACGGATCTTCAACAACTATGATGCTGAGTTGAACACGTTTAGAATCATGGAGTACTTGGAAGTGAGAAGTTTTCGAGTCGTGTTGAAGATGCCAAGGAGATCAAGCATTTGGATGAGAATCTACAAATTTTTATTTATTTTGTAATCCATATGTACTGATAGTTTTGTCACTAAAATTGACAAATGGGGAGATTGTTAGAGCACTGCTTGGTCGAACTCGCATGCGTTGCTATCTCAAGCATGTTTGTCAATGTTAGTGATCAAAACTATAAGTCTTGATTTCTAGCCTATTTATAGATGTCTCGGACTAGGACATAGATTGTGTAGTTGAGCTTAGTTTTCACGACGTTCATCATTTGAAGACGAAGAACTACTAAGGGGAGCTTGTGGAACTACATAGACAAAAGGTATGTGGAGACTTAAACTTATCTATCAATTGGAAAGTCTATTTCTACTTTATCTCTTATATTGAGACATAAGTCGTATTACGATATAGTTTTTTATATACACATTTGAGCTTTCGAGCTCGCGAACATATTTCTCGAAATATGTGTTGGTAAGCTTTCACTTCGACCAAGTTCATCTTATATCATGTGAAAATTGCCGAGTAACATCTTACATGGTTTGTGTGATACAATCATTTGGTGTTATCTTGGAATGTTTCGTAATGATTATTTCAATAACTTGAAAATTGCTTTGATGCTAATAGTGTGTGAAAAACGGCTATTGTCATCCTCTAAGAAAGTTTCAATGATTGAAATAAGAGTTTAGAACACTTAACCATTATTGGATATGTCATGTTGTGCACTCTTGCACATATGTAATCCATGTCCGGGAACCATAGTATGCGCACCCGTTTGCGTACTGGCGTACATGTTCATGTCCGAGAATTTCTGCTGGTATTTGAAGTTTGCGTACTGGCGTAACTCAATCTTAGTCCGGGTATTTCAAGTATGCGTACCCGTTTGCATATTTGAAGGTCAAAGTTCTAAAATCGGTTTTAAACATGAACATAAACATTTATATATTAAGGAATGCAATCTTTGCAAACCGTGGATTGGTGTGATTTTCAATTGAGTTGTAGTAATGAGGTTCAAACTCTCGGACTTGTGAAGATTAAATTTAAAGACTTAATAAAATTATATACAAAAATATTAACAAAGTGGGCGAGAGGTATGAGAAAATAACCAAGACACTGATTCCACTATTACACATGAATTAATGATGGTAAATAATCCAAAACTCTAATTATCTTTTAAGTCCTTTATATCTTAACTCACTAATAATCAAGGAAATTCTCAAACATCAATTGTATACCTTAAGCATAGATTATCTAAACAAAGCATAACCTATCTAATTGAATCACAACTGATTAGAAAAATTACGCAAACAATTTAAAACTCTGCAAAAGCAGTGATTGAGTGAATTATAATTAAATATTAGATAAAATAAAATAGTTATCAATTATTCATGCGTAAATAGCTTCCTCATTTTCTTGGTTGTGGGAGAATTAACCGCTCATCATGTTGGAAACACGCTCAAAAATCATTATTATTGCTCAAAGGGTGTTTACAAATGATGAAAATGGAGAAATAATTCAAAACCGGGTTTGTAACAATTATATTTGTTACAAACCAGAGAACTACGACCCACAGTATGTGTCACTGATACTGTTGCTCTAAGACCCACGGCGCTGTGTCGCAAACACTGACAAATAAGTATGCCTCTGATGTACGACCCACGTCTGTGAGTCGTTGTTACTGTTGAAAAACGACGGTCTTGGATGGTTCGTTCTTCATGTTCTTCATGTTCATCATCAGCAGCAGTAGCAGAAACCGAGTTTTGGAAAAAACTCGAATTACTTCTTCTCTGGCTCTCCTCAACCCCCCAGACTCTTGACCCCCATTCTATGAGTCCCCCGGAAACATATTTATACCCGCAGGAACTCCAAATCTCTCGAGTAATTGCAAAATATTTATGATTATTCTCCATGCAAGATACGGGATATTTTTTTCTTTTTTTTACCTCTTCACGCGCCTTACAGCTGCACACTCTCCTTATTTATCTTTGACACGCTCCAAACTGTTGCTCGAGTCAACAAACATGCTCAGAAATCGTTCAGACTCATGCAATCCCATGAAATAACTCTCCCATGCACGTACTGCCCTGTTTTGCTTCTCGCGGAATATCCATACAAATTGGATCGAACCAAAGGCCCATACCAAGATTTTTAGGCTATATCACGTCCACCCATGAAGTTTCAGCGATTTAGTCTACCTTTAACCCATCCAAAATCCGATCGAGAAAACTGCCAGGAGCTGCGACTATTTTCCCGCCAATATTCAGTTTCAAACGAAGGGGATGAAGGTGCTTCTTAACCAAAACGTGGGCGCCTTTAACAGCTGGGGTGCCTGGGGGTTCCCTTATCCAAAGTGAGGGTGCCTTTAGTACTTTTCTCCGGGAGTCCAAATAGCACTTTTCGAGAAACTTTTTCCACACAAATGTATTTCTCCAAAAACTCCTACACAAACATAAAAACACCATAATAAGTACAAAATCAAGCACTAACAATAGAGACACTGAGGACAATTCGGACAAAAAATGTGTCTATCAAATACCCCCAAACTTATTATTTGCTAGTCCTCGAGCAAAATTAATCTAGAAAATAAAACCGAGTTAATCTCGGGAGGGTTTACCAGAGGTGTACCACAAAACCATTACTTCTAATTGGTCACAAGTATCCAAAAAGCTATGAGGACATACATATTCTCAACCTATCTCCAAGTAACTAGAATGCCAAAGAAATTAAAGGTGTCAGTTCTAAAGCTGACTGAATAAAAGGGGAGACACATCCGCAACACTGCTATATAAAGAGATATCCGCTACACAGCTAGATAAACATTGTAAGATGCGTCCGCTGCTTTACAGCTGGATAAGATTAGGAGAGAGATAAAGATGAGAGGGACATCTGCTACAAAGCTAGACTAATTACGTGTGATGAGTTAAACCAGTGCTAGAAAGATCTTGTGCCAGATTGAAAGCGGACTAACAAAGCAACCAAATGTATCTTTCTTCGACTCTCTCATAGTGCTCAGTAGAAACAACGTCTTCTTCGGTCTTCAACTATTGATGATAAACTATCGAACCTCATATAACCTTGACAATTAACTCTTCTCTTAGATTTCTTGCTTGACTTATAAATTTCTACTTCCCTTTGGCCTTATTGAACAAAACGTAACGATGATTTTTTTTTTTTTTTTTTTTTTTTTATTTTTTTTTTTTTGGAAACAAAAATTACAAGACAACAATTTACATGGCCATGAGAGAAGGGCTTTCAAAACTTGGATCTTCGCAACTTGTGATGTATTGGTATCATGGATTCTAACAACTTATATCATTTGCTCTTATAACTTCAACTTTGATTATTGAATTATTCTTTTCTATTGTTGCTTCTAAACCTAAAACGTCTTCAACTTTCTTCATATATTTTGATGTCGCTCCGCTTGTTGATAAGTTTCTACTGAGAGAGAGTCGCAAACCAGTAACTAAGACTACATTGTGAGGTTGCTTTGTCTTTCTGGCATTTCCTGACCTACTTGCCTTTCCATCATGTATGGTTAGGTCCATCACGGTTACCCTCTAAAAGGAACAAGTTCTCTCCTGAATTTCAAGGATCTCAATATCTTTTTCTCTAATGTCTCAAAAGGTTGTTATCCCTAGCATTCCAATTTCTATCTTTTCGGTGAGAAACAGTATGTAAAGTTAGCTAACCGGATACCATGTGACGTTAGAAGTTTCAAAAGTGCAACTAAAAAGTTCTTCCCCACCCCCAAACTTAAATCTAACATTGTCCTCGATATTCTAAAGATAAAATTAAAAGCATGAACAATGAGAAACTGTTAACACTTGAAGAAAAAGAGTTAAGGAAAGATATTACCATGTTGCATGAGCATGGGTTACCTCCCAAGAAGTGTTAAGTTTAAAGTCTTCAGCCAGACTTAGGAAAGGATTAGTCAACTCGAACCGTATAACAGTAGCCGGAATAACTGTGGGTCTCATCAAAAGTTACCACAAGAAAGGAAACTGCAACAACCAAAAAATGAACATACCCTTGTTTAAGACAACTACATCTTGTGGTCAGGTTCAGGTTCTATAAAAGGGTCTAAATAATTTCAGGTTGGATCCTCAAAAGTGATCCGAATCAGGTTAGAGTCTGGAAACTCAAATAAAAATTAGAAGCACATAACAAAACCTGAATAATTGGGATCCTCTAAGTCAATCATATTTGACCACAAGTGACCACAAAGAGGTGGTCTTCTTAAGAAAATGTGTCGACCCTAATATCCTAAAGTAATTAGGTTTAGTCTCAAACTTAAAACGACACATCTGAAATCATATGTTCCCACAATTGGTTGAAAAGTTTTTGGTGGGAAAACAAAGTCAATCTTGGTATCATAGCCTGGGTTAACCACATCAACCAGAGGATGGGTTTCTAACGACTGAGCTTCTTTCTGGACATTTAGGTTCGGGAAAACGTGTATGAGATAATCTTGTAATGGTTGAGGCACAAATGTCAGTCCTACAGAGGGAACTTTCTAAGAGTTAAAGAACACGAGAATGATAATCACCCCCAAACTTAGAGTTGTGTCTCTAGAACTACTACAATTCCCTAATTTCTAGGTCATCATCAATCCTGAAAATGGTCAATTGATTCTTCTAATTTGGGTTCATCCTCACTCATTTCTACGAGTTCATTCTTCGTCTAAGACTATTGTTTCTAAATCGCTAGACTCTAAAACATTATTCTCAGAATAAACTCGTTCCTCTAAATCATTATCGGCTTTGTAAACAGGAAATACTACATCGTCTAAACGAGGGTATCTCTAGTCAAATCCTCGTCCTTTTGAATAGGTGAATAATTATTAAAATTATTTGGATTTGAACTAGAAATAATATTATCATTAAAGCTCAATTGGAGTAATTTCCTGATCACTATTCCTACATAATGATTCTCATCCACTATCCTCATCATAATAACATGAAAAGATCGAACCTCATCAAAACAAGTAGTGCTACCAATTCTAACCTTGTTATCTTGATTATGTAAATAACTATCTTCATTCTCAAGGGTATTATTGGATACACTATATTGGCAATTCAAGTAATTTCGAGCAATTCTTTCGTTCGTCTCAGCTATCCGCTTGAGGTGGTCTTCTAAAGAAGGTTCACTCATTATTGTAGTTCTTTCGTCTATAATTATACTATTCATCTCAGCTAACTTACGCTCGACTCAGCTAACTTCCTGAGGGACTCTTCTAAAGGAGGAATAGGAACAGAGGGATCATAAAAAGGACTACTTTTCAATAGTTTGATTGTATCCTTAGAGACGAAGAACTAGTACTATAATCTTCTTGCTCGTAAGACTGATGCATGTGTGGATAGTAATTGGGCTCACCAGGGTATGACCCATATCCTTCCAAAGGATGGCGTTCCCAACCACTATTCCCAACATGGTCATAAAAAGGATGATGTCCATATTCAAATTCAGGTCGATAAGCATTGTATTGGCTTCTATCATACCATTTCGACATTCTTAATTGCAAGGGAATTCTACACAATCACAAACAAGGCTGACTCGACCAAATCAAACCTATAAAATCTAGCAAACAACAAGCATGATGGCTCCACTTAGATTGTTTCTAGACCAGCTTCTAATCTTTCGAAAAGGAATTCGTTACAATATGAGCAAACCTCTCTGGAATCAATCCGAGTTTAAGTAAGTTGAATTGAGACGAGGGAAGCAGTGAGGAGCTTTGATACCCAAGGTCTCACCGGTATTATAAGGCGGCGCAGTCACGCATTCAACTCGCAGAAACCATCATGAACTTCAAAGTATGCTCAAAAGAGTAACCAATATTTTTGAATGACTTTCCCATTAAGCTCATTACCCTATAGATCTCGTTTTAGTCAAAAATTTTAAGCTTAGGTTCGCTTTTGGTTTCGTTTTCCTAAGGCGGGCAAGAAGGAAACGGTGATGAAATCCGAGTCCTTATCTTAATTTGGCCAGGCCTTGCCCTTTACTAGGAAATTAAAACAACTGTATTCAAATCCTCAGCATATATTCACCTTAAGGCATACAATAAACCCGCTGAAAGGGGATTCGCGGGTGTTTCGAAAGCTTACCTCCCATACCATACAGGCGCAGAACCGCTGAAGTCGACTCGGGCCATGACTCCTATGTCATGTGCGAACCCGAGGGACGAGACGATATTGTAATCGTCGTCCTTCCCTGCAAACAGTTTTATATTTAATGTACCCTTCCTTAGGGTTTAAAAAAAAATTGTCCAAGTCCAAATAAAGTGCAAAAGAAAAGAAATAAAAAAAAAAATTACAAAAAATGGAAGGTCTCTAAAAAAATCTCTCTCTTTTTTTTTTAATTTTTTCTTTCACTCTTTTTTTTTTTTTTTTGCTTTGTCTTTTTCTTCTCTTTTAGCTTTAAGCTTTGATTCCAAGTATTTAGTATCCAACTTCAAACCTGCAATACAAAGACACACCCAAAGAAACGTAAAAAGAACAAATGAAATAAAAAAAACCTAAAAATTCTACCTAAGCACAAATCTGCGTCGGCGGCGCCAAAAATTGGTGTGATTTTCAATTGAGTTGTAGTAATGAGGTTCAAACTCTCGGACTTGTGAAGATTAAATTTAAAGATTTAATAAAATTATATACAAAAATATTAACAAAGTGGGCGAGAGGTATGAGAAAATAACCAAGACACTGATTCCACTATTACACATGAATTAATGATGGTAAATAATCGAAAACTCTAATTATCTTTTAAGTCCTTTATATCTTAACTCACTAATAATCAAGCAAATTCTCAAACATCAATTGTATCCCTTAAGCATAGATTATCTAAACAAAGCATAACCTATCTAATTGAACCACAACTGATTAGGAAAATTACGCAAACAATTTAAAACTCTGCAAAAGCAGTGATTGAGTGAATTATAATTAAATATTAGAGAAAATAAAATAGTTACCAATTATTCATGCGTAAATTAGCTTCCTCATTGTCTTGGTTGTGGGAGAATTAGCCGCTCATCATGTTGGAAACACGCTCAAAAGTCATTATTATTGCTCAA
Source organism: Papaver somniferum (assembly GCF_003573695.1). Classification (NCBI taxonomy): domain Eukaryota; kingdom Viridiplantae; phylum Streptophyta; class Magnoliopsida; order Ranunculales; family Papaveraceae; genus Papaver; species Papaver somniferum. The sequence continues at coordinate 9,917,634 of NC_039361.1, forward strand.
AGGGTGTTTACAAATGATGAAAACGGAGAAATAAATCAAAACCGGGTTTGTAAAAATTATATTTGTTACAAACCAGAGAACTACGACCCACAATATGTGTCACTGATACTGTTGCTCTAAGACCCACGGCGTTGTGTCGCAAACGCTGGCAAATAAGTCTGCCTCTGATGTACGACCCACGGCTGTGAGTCGTTGTTACTGTTTAAAAACGACGGTCTTGGATGGTCCTTTCTTCATGTTCTTCATGTTCATCAGCAGCAGCAGAAACCGAGTTTGGGAAAAAAACTCGAATTTCTTCTTCTCTGGCTCTCCTCAGCCCCCCAGACTCTCGACCCCCATTCTCTGAGTCCGCAGAAACATATTTATACCCGCAGGAACTCCAAATCTCTCGAGTAATTGCAAAATATTTATGATTATTCTCCATGCAAGATACGGGATATTTTTTTCTTTTTTTACCTCTTCACGCGCCTTACAGCTGCACACTCTCCTTATTTATCTCTGACACGCTCCAAGCTGTTGCTCGAGTCAACAAACATGCTCAGAAATCGTTCAGACTCATGCAATCCCGTGAAATAACTCTCCCATGCACGTACTGCCCTGTTTTGCTTCTCGCGGAATATCCAGCCAAATTGGGTCGAACCAAAGGCCAATACCAAGCTTTTTAGGTTATATCACGTCCACCCATGAAGTTTCAGCGATTTAGTCTACCTCTAACCCATCCAAAATCCGATCGAGAAAACTGGCAGGAGATGCGACTATTTTCCCGCCAATATTCAGTTTCAAACGAAGGGGATGAAGGTGCTTCTTAACCAAAACGTGGGCGCCTTTAACAGCTGGGGTGTCTGGGGGTTCCCTTATCCAAAGTGAGGGTGCCTTTAGTACTTTTCTCCGGGAGTCCAAATAACACTTTTCAAGCAACTTTTTCCACACAAGTGTATTTCTCCAAAAATGCCTACACAAACATAAAAACACCATAATAAGTACAAAATCAAGCACTAACAATAGAGACACTGAGGACAATTCGGACAAAAAAATGTGTCTATCATGGATATAATGTTCATGATTGATTCGAGTGAATCAAACCGATTTTGGTTCAATTGTGTTCTTGTATAATTCTATGAGAATTTAGCAATCGAACAACTCTTTAACTAGTTTCATTTGAGTCATTTGAACTAGTTATGGTTAAGATGAATAAGGTTGATATAAGAATAATCATATGGCTAACCTCGGTTAACTATTTGTGAACCAACATGGTGTACACGTTTAGGTACGGTTACATAAACCTAAATGAGGGTACATTTCATTTGTGTGTAACAAGCTAATTTCGATCTAACGGTTGAAAGATATTAGCTTGGTTGAATCAGGTTTTTCATCTAATGGTGAATATTGAATGCTTTGTTACCAAGGTAACTTGGATTGCAAACCCTGATTTGAAAACTATATAAAGGAGAACTCTAGCAACTGGGAAACCTAATCCCCACACCTCTTGTGTGTTACTAGTTACATAACTAGAGTCGATTCTCCTTTAACCTTAGGTTTCTATCCAATCCTTGTAGGTTAACGACTTGAAAGACTTCATGGGATTGTGAAGCCAGACCCAACTATTTTCTTTGTAGTTGCGTGTTCTGATCTTTCCCGATTCTATCGTATTGAGTACAATTGAAATAATTGACTCGAGATTATTTTCTCTGATAGGCAAGATAAAAGTAATCACAAACATCTTCGTCTCATCGTTTGTGATTCCACAATATCTTGTTTCACTAGTCGATTAAGATTATTGTGAGGTGATTGATAATACTTGGATGTTATTCGGGAATATAAGTCCGGTTTATCAATCCTGTTCACCTTGATTTATCAAAAGACAGAACAAAAACTCTTGGGTATTTTTGTAGGAGACAGATTTATTCAACCTATAGACTTCTCTATGGGAGACAGATTTGTTTATCAAGTCTTCGACTTTGGGTCGTAGCAACTCTTGGTTGTGGGTGAGATCGACTAAGGGAATCAAGTGCGTAGTATCCTGTTGGGATCAGAGATGTAAGGAACGCAACTGTACCTTGAATCAGTGTGAGATTGATTAGGGTTCAACTACAGTCCAGTCCGAAGTTAATTGGTAGTAGGCTAAAATCTGTAGCGGCTTAATACAATGTGTTGTTCAATCTGGACTAGGTCCCGGGGTTTTTCTGCATTTGCGGTTTCCTCGTTAACAAAATTCTGGTGTCTGTGTTATTTATTTTCCGCATTATATTTTGTTATATAATTGAAATATCACAGGTGAAAAAGTAGGGGCAACCACACCCAATATTTCGCTTAGCAATCTGTATGGACAAACTCCAATATACTTTCTAGAGAATCAACTAGACAGTAAGACTCAATCTAGATAAAAAGTATATCAAAGAGTTTATATCTCAATCTCTCGATTTGATATATACTCAAGCAAATAGAAATCTGCGAGTCTTTATCAAATACTAGAGAGATAACTTGGATGGTACCAAAGACCAATATCCAAGTGTCAATCAATTTAAATCAGCAACCAAAAGGTCGGATATTCTAATTGATTAAACAATGCACAACCTGTGATATTTCAATTATATAACAAAATATAATGCAGAAAATAAATAACGCAAACACCAGAATTTTGTTAACGAGGAAACCGCAAATGCAGAAAAACCCCAGGACCTAGTCCAGATTGAACACACATTGTATTAAGCCGCTACAGACACTAGCCTACTCCAAACTAACTTCGGTATGGACTGTAGTTGAACCCCAATAAATCTCACACTGATCCAAGGTACAGTTATGCTCCTGCGCCTCTGATCCCATCAGGATGCTACGTACTTGATTCCCTTAGCTGATCTCACCCACAACTAAGAGTTGCGACGTCCCAAAGTCGAAGACTTTAAATAAACAAATCTGTATCACACAGAAAAGTCTACGGTAATACATAAATCCGTCTCCCACGAATATACCTATGAGTTTTGTTCCGTCTTTTGATAAATCAAGGTAAACAGGAACCAATTGATAAACCGGACTTATATTCCCGAAGAACATCCTAGTATTATCAATCACCTCACAACAATCCTAGTCGACGCATCGGAAAAAAGATATCGTGGAATCACAAACGTTGAGACGAAGTGTTTGTGATTACTTTTCTATCTTGCCTATCGGAGATATAAATCTCAAGCAAATTATTACAATTGTACTCGTAACGATAGAAGATGCAAGATCATATCACACAATTACAAGAAAAGTAGTCTCGGTATGGCTTCACAATCCCAATGAAGTCTTTAAGTCGTTAACCTGGTTTAGAAGAAGAAACCAAAGGTTAAAGGAGAATCGACTCTAGCTTATGCAACTAGTATCACACGTAAGGTGTGGGGATTAGGTTTCTCAGTTGCTAGAGTTCTCCTTTATATAGTCTTTCAAATCAGGGTTTGCAATCAATGTTAGCTTGGTAACAAAGCATTCAATATTCACCGTTAGATGAAAACCTGACTAGATTCAAGATAATATTTCTCAACCGTTGGATTCGAAAACTTAGCTTGTTACACACAAATGAAATGTCCAATTTTGCGGTTATGTAGCTGTTCCCAAACACTAACATTTGTTGAGTCAATAATAGTTAACCAAATGGTTATCCATATAATCACTTTCATATCCATCATATTCTTCTTCACCATAACTAGTAAAAATGACTCAAATGAACTAGTTAGAGAGTTGTTCAATTGCTTAGATCTTATGTAACTACACAAGACACAATCGAAGCAAAAAAGATTTGATTCACTCGAATCGGTTCATGAACTTTATAGCCACGGTTTGCAAAAGCATTTCTTAGTTTATATAAACATGAGTTCAAGAACAAGCGATTTAAGATATAACCTGCTCAAGTTCGCGGACTGGGTTCGCGGACTTAAGCTCACGGAAGGAGTTCACAAACTCCAGCAGAAATTCTCGGGTAGAGAACTTCCGCCAGTTCGAGGACTGAGTTCGCGGACTTGGCTCACGCTACATTCCGTTTCTCTTCATCAATAATGTTCGCAAATCTTGGTTCAAGGAATAAGAACTTATGCATATATGTGTTTCCACAACAATGCTTATATCCTGCCAATGGTTATGTAATCTAAACTCTCATTTCAATCATTGAAACATTCTCAGAGGATATTATATAGCCATTATTCACAGACCATTTTTCGTCAAAGAAATTTTCAAAGTGATTGAAATATAACATGACATTCGTCACTAGGTAAAGATGAATTTGGATAAAGTGAAAGCTTACCAACACATATTTCGAGAAATAGATAGGCGAGTTAAACTCGGCTCGAAATATCAAATGTGTATAATGAAAGTCTATATATCAAAACGACTTTTTTCTCAAGAATAGGAGATAGAGTAGATAGACTTTTGAGTTCAAGTTTCCACATACCTTTTAGTCGATGAAGATCCACCAGTTCCTTGAGTTGTCCTTCGTCTTATATGATGATTGCCATGGAGTCTTGAGATCAACTACACTTTCTATCATAGTCTGAGACCTTTAGCTATATAGGCTAGAAACCAAGACTTATAGTTTTGATCACTAACATTGACAAACATGCTTGAGATAGCAACGCATGCGAGTTCGACCGAGCAATGCTCTAACAATCTCCCCCTTTGTCAATTTTAGTGACAAAACTATTAATACATATGGAATACAAAAAATAAATAAATTAATTTTTGTAGCTCCTATTCCACATGCCTAATCTTCAGCAGTACTCGAAATCTTCGTCACTTCCAAGTACTCCAATGATCCCAAAGGTTGTAAGTTTAGCATCATCGTTGTTGAAAATCTGTAGCTATAACAACAAGAAAACAATAGTTTTCAATCATTGTTATACAGTGTCATAGTATCATTACACAGCGTCAAAGTCCAATTTGTATCACAACTTCAACAACAATACTATGGTGATATGTATCACCCCCCTTAGTGAATACTCCATCTCACATGGAAACCACTCCCCCTTACATAATGATCCGAAAACCATATGTATTTTTAGTGTGAACTACATATTAATTCTCCCCCTTTTTGTCAATAAAATTGACAAAGGTACAAGAACGGGATCCTAATGAAATTTTCGAAAGAGACATTTCTTGACCAAAAGAAAGAAAAAGTATATCATCTTATTTAGATGCAATCATAAAGCCGAAGCTAAATGCATTCATCAAGGAGTTTAAAGATACAAGATAACCCCTATAATATTCCACAGCCGCACTTCCCACAAAGATTTGGCAATTAAGAGCAAGTTCAAAAGAACTCTCCCCCATAAAATGTCATTCCCGAAAGAACAACAAGAGCGACCTTAATTTCGAAGGAAAAGAAGGATTTCTTTGGACATAACAAATCACATACAAGTATGAATTTGAATCAAAAATACTCAATTAAATTAACCACAAGAGAACCCATGATTAATTTAATCGAAAATGCTCAACATAAGTGAACTTACGGAGACTCAAAAATATACAATTAGATTAATCACAAGAGAACCCATAATTAATCTAATCGAAATACACAACCAAACTAATCACAAAAGTAATCAATTTAATTGGTCATGCTCGACATAAGAAAACTTACGGAGCAACAACCAAATAACCAAACAAGATGATTGATTTAGTTGAAAATGCTCGACATGAAGTACCTCACGGAACAATAACATAGCTAATCATAAGAATAATAAACTTGGTCGTTCAATGCTCAACATAAGACACTTTACGGAGCCTCACAGTAATACATAAAATATGGACCAGAGAAGATCAATACCGCGGAATACACAAGGATTCATTCTATTTTCCATCACCATTTGCACAATGACATACAATAGACATAATCCTTGAAAACAAAAGATTTTAACCTATCTTCCGTCACTAAATGACAATATAGGCTTAACTTTTGTATTTTCCAAAAGTCTATTCATTCTTTTATCAACATACGAAAGACTTTACTTTTGACAAGATATGAGACAGTCAAGTTCACGGACGTAAACACACAAATCCCATAACAATATTGCAATATATAAAACCATACAGATTAATACTGCAAAAATCATCTTCCAAACAAATTTAGAATTTAAACCAATAAATCTAAAAACATGAAGATGAAAACGTTAGACATAGCTATGTGTAATCACAATAATGGTTATTCCAAACTATAGTTATTCTTCTAACAAAAACAAGAAAAGAAGATTTACTAGGTAAATAGGAACACAAATTACTCTTCTTCCTCATCGGAGATACTCCAAGATGCTTGAATTGTGTTCAATTCTTCCTTGAGCTCGGGAAAATTCGTTGCAACCAAAGACAATTGTTCTTGGACACATTTCACCCTTGAATCGACCTTACACACACCCTTATGAATTTTTTGAAGAAAACTCAAAGTGGTAGGGCCACAATCATTAAGTGAAGCATCTCTTTGTCTTTTGCACACATTCTCCCTTATGCGTCTGAAGGTACACGGACGAACCGGTTTGGGAACCTCGAGAGAGTTTCCAATCGATCAAGACCACGATCATGGAAAATTTGTCCAATCAAGAAAGGGTAACCTAACATCTTGATGGTTTAAGTCATCGAGGTCATTTGATAAATGATAAAACCACAAATATCAAGACTTTGAACACCCGAATCAAGGAAATAGACTAATTCCTCAAACTCATGACTCCTCCAAGAATTCTCAATTGTGGAGGGACAAAGATTTGGGATACCAAGTTTTCCAAAAGCCATCAATGGGATACTAAGATCATTAGTAGGAAATTTTCCTTGATTCCAAGCTACCTTCTTGCCACAAAGCCCAAGAGAGATTTCATAACATGATGGGCGTTCATCACTTGGTCTAGGAAGACACACGTTTCCCAATGGAATGTTGGTAATTTTTGAAATTAATTATCTATTAACGAGGGATCTTTTTCTATTTATCATGTATTTTAATTCCATCTTATTAAGATCAACATCATGAATGTTGGCATAGAAAATTCTTGTGAGAGAATCAAATCCTTGACCATGATCATCGAAGATATTTCCAAGCTTGAATTTTTTGAAGCAAGCTAAATCCTCTTCATTCCCATTAGAAAGATCCAATTTATTTTCTAGAATAAAACCTTTAGATGAAATCTTTTCAAAAATTGTAGCACAAGAATCATCCAGAAACCTAATCCTTAGAGAGTTTTGGTCACAAGGAGAATCCATGCTAGAGGTATTTGAGCTTTTGGAGCTTCTTTTTGAGCCCTTAGATTTCATCATGAGATCTAAGAAATTGAAAGGAACAAGAGGAATTTACTTACTTGGAGTGAATCTTGAACACCCTTTCTTTCAATTTCTTCAAGAAGGCTTCAATGGAAGAAGCACACAAAACCCTAAAGCTTCACGTACACGGACGGGTGATGAAGAAGAGGGTGCGCGAACTTCTTCTTTATAAGACCAAAAATGGGCTTTGACCCGTTTGTGACCACGACTCACACAAGGAAGATGGGATTTTATTAGACGTTTGCACATCAAAGGTTATGCATCCCGTGACAACACACTTTTGTGAGAGATGATGGATGCAGTAGAAAGATTTATTTGATATTCTAAGAGAGAAAACAAAACTGTACACAACTCAGACATTTCTTGCCCCATTCCAAGATATATACAAATGGGCTAGTGCTAGACTTGTTACCAAGAGGCATAATATGCAGAAGAATTCTCATGCAACATTTTTGGTTGATATGTGTGAACAGTACCCGTGATATAATCAACGTAATGATGATAATCAGGGAAGTTAGAGCTTCCTATTCTTCGTTTGATCTGGCTAGAAGGAAAATTCTTCTGATTCCCAAGATGTACAACATGTACAAAATCCTTTTTGGAAGGATTCTTAGACTTAACAGAATTAAGTTTTTCTAAGAGATTAAAAACGCCTTCGAACGCTCTAACTAGATCTTTATCAATTGATCCATTACGATAGTATTTCTCAAAGAGATCAAGAGTTAACCTGTTGAGGGTCCATATCCTTGAGCGTGACGAACGTTTCCTCAATTTTTACTTCTTTTTATTTTTTCCTTTAGATTGGTTCTCATCATCTAAATTTTCCCTTTTAAATGAGATAAGATTATCATGTGAACCCGGAGGTTTTAACCATAATAAATCTTGAGCAATATTTAAGGACTTCTGGCGTGCGTTACAGATGCCAAGAGAAAGTTTTCCAAAGAAATTTCTCATGGGACAATTTTTAAGAAACGAACAAACACAAACTTATCAGGTTTGGAGTGTTTGCCTGCTCAGATACCAATTGAAAAAGTGGGGGTACAACAATCACACCCAATATTTCGCTTAGCAATCTGTATGGACAAACTCCAATATACTTTCTAGAGAATCAACTAGACAGTAAGACTCAATCTAGATAAAATGTATATCAAAGAGTTTATATCTCAATCTCTCGATTTGATATATACTCAAGCAAATAGAAACCTGCGAGTCTTTATCAAATACTAGAGAGATAACTTGGATGGTACCAAAGACCAATATCCAAGTGTCAATCAATTTAAATCAGCAACCAAAAGGTCGGATATTCTAATTGATTGAACAATGCACAACCTGTGATATTTCAATTATATAACAAAATATAATGCATAAAAGAAATAACACAGACACCAGAATTTTGTTAACGAGGAAACCGCAAATGTAGAAAAACCCCGGGACCTAGTCCAGATTGAACACACACTGTATTAAGCTGCTACAGACATTAGCCTACTCCAAACTAACTTCGGTCTGGACTGTAGTTGAACCCCAATCAATATCACACTGATCTAAGGTACAGTTATGCTCCTACGCCTCTGATCCCAGCAGGATGCTACGTACTTGATTCCCTTAGCTGATCTCACCCACAACTAAGAGTTGCTACGACCCAAAGTCGAAGAATTAAAATAAACAAATCTGTATCACGCAGAAAAGTCTACGGTAATAGATAAATCCGTCTCCCACGAATATACCTATGAGTTTTGTTCCGTATTTTGATAAATCAAGGTGAACAGGAACCAATTGATAAACCGGACTTATATTCCCGAAGAACAACCTAGTATTATCAATCACCTCACAATAATCCTAATCGACGCAGGGAAAAAAGATATTGTGGAATCAGAAACGATGAGACGAAGTGTTTGTGATTACTTTTCTATCTTGCCTATCGAAGATAGAAATCTCAAGCCAATTATTACAATTGTACTCGTAACGATAGAAGATGCAAGATCAGATCACACAACTACAAAAAAAAATAGTATCGGTCTGGCTTCACAATCCCAATGAAGTCTTTAAGTCGTTAACCTGGTTTAGAAGAAGAAACCAAAGGTTAAAGGAGAATCGACTCTAGCTTATGCAACTAGTATCACACGTAAGGTGTGGGTATTAGGATTCCCATTTGCTAGAGTTCTCCTTTATATAGCCTTTCAAATCAGAATTTGCAATCAATGTTAGCTTGGTAAGAAAGCATTCAATATTCACCGTTAGTTGAAAACCTGATTAGATTCAAGCTAATATTTCTCAACTGTGGGATCGAAAACTTAGCTTGTTACACACAAATGAAATGTCCAATTTTGGGTTTATGTAGCCGTTCCCAAACATTAACATTTGTTGGTTCAAAAATAGTTAACCAAATGATTAGCCATATGATCACTTTCATATCCACCATATTCTTCTTCACCATAACTAGTCCAAATTACTCAAATGAACTAGTTAGAGAGTTTTTCAATTGCTTAGATCTTATGTAACTACACAAGACACAATCGAAGAAAAAACGGTTTGATTCACTCGAATCGGTTCATGAACTTTATAGCCACGGGTTGCAAAAGCATTCCTTAGTTTATATAAACATGAGTTCAAAAACAACCGATTTTAGATATAACATGCTCAAGTTCGCAGACTGGGTTCGCGGACTTAAGCTCACGGAAGGAGTTCACAAACTCCAGCAGAAATTCTCGGGTCGAGAACTTCCGCCAGTTCGCGGACTTGGCTCACGCCACATTCCGTTTCTCTTGATCAACAAAGTTCGCAAACTTTGGTTCAAGGAATAAGGACTTATGCATATATGTGTTTCCACAACAATGCTTATATCCTACCAATGGTTATGTAATCTAAACTCTCATTTCAATCATTGAAACATTCTCAGAGGACATTATATAGCCATTATTCACAGATCATTTTTCGTCAGAGCAATTTCTAAAGTGATTGAAACATAACATGACATTCGTCACTAGGTAAAGATGAATTTGGCTAAAGCGAAAGCTTACCAACACATATTTCGAGAAATAGATAAGCGAGTTAAACTCGGCTCAAAATAGCAAATGTGTATAATGAAAGTCTATATATAAAAACGACTTTTGTCTCAAGAATAGGAGATAGAGTAGATAGACTTTTGAGTGACAGATAAGTTCAAGTCTTCACATACCTTTTAGTCGATGTATATCCACCAGTTCCTTGAGTAGTCCTTCGTCTTGTATGATGATTGCCATGGAGTCTTTAGCTCAACTACACTTTCTATCCTAGTCTTAGACCTTTAGCTATATAGGCTAGAAATCAAGACTTATAGTTTTGATCACTAACATTGACAAACATGTTTGAGATGGCAACGCATGCGAGTTCAACCGAGCAATGCTCTAACAACAGGTTGTGCGTTAAGATAAATCAATTAGAATATCCAACCTTTGGTAGTTGATTTACATTGATTGACACTTGAACATTGGTCTTTGGTACCGTTCAAGTAACTCATCTTATATTCAATCGGGCTCGCAGATTTTTCTATTTGCTAACTGCGGATTGAATTAAGAGTTAGAGATATTAATCTCTTTGATATATTGTACTCTAGATTGAGTCTGACTGTCTATTTGATTCTCTAGAAAGTGTATTGGAGTTAGTCCTCTCAGATTTCCAAACGAATTGTTGGGTATGGTTGTTAGACCCCCCGCATTTTCAAGTTTTATTTGTTTGTTTTATGGTTTGCAAGTTTTGTTATTTGTTATTTGGCTTCTTTAGCTCTTTTTTGGGACTTACTTGTAAAGTTGGAGTTTGGTTATGTGCCATCCTTAGTTGTATCTTTTTTTTCCCCGAAAAGAGGCAAACATCATATCCATTGATAATAATCTTCGGGTCCAAGATCGGGAACGGTTATAGTGGTTTCAAGACTCACCGTTACAGTAGTTTCAGGACTATCCAAGGGGCTTTCAACAATCATTGTTTTACCAAACACACAACATACATATTCAAGTCATTCAATAACATAATCATGATAGATGAAAAAAACCTAACTTTTCTATGTTGACTCCTAAATAACAGAACTAGTACAATGGCCTTGTTTGTATAAAAACTAGTACATCCAAATAACATAAAAAATCTACAAATGGAGAAGTTGGGATGCAAATATCCGCCACTTATTAAGGTTTTGTTTATAAAAAAATCATAGCAGAACATATGACATACGTATAAAAGGATCCATAGATCCAACCTACTGCCACTGATTTTATCAAAAAGACAGTGATATGGGTGAAAAACCCTAAATCAGTCATCATATAATAAAATATGTCTCGATTTCATCTTCTTCGGTCTTCTGAAATTTTTGGCTATTGGAGTCCTGATGGTGTCTTTGGAGATCTAGTTGTTGTTGATAATCTTGATTTTGGTGTTGTTCTGTGTGACCTGGTTCCTGTAAGCTTGTAGCTAATGTTACTCTTTTTGTAGTTGCAGGTTTGGTTCTTGTAGCAAGAAAAAAACCATAATCTCAATGACCATCAACTCTAGAGAAGCGAACCCACTAATTTGAAATTGAATTAGGTTTAAATGAAGCAACACATTAATCAAATCAAGTCCTAAAAGGAAACAAACAAAAACCTAAGAGATCTTAAAAAAGGAATAAACGAAACAACTTATCGCCTAAAAAGATTTGAAGATGATGAGGAGATTAGAACTAGAAGAGGTGTTTGGGTATTTTCAGTTTGAAGGGTTTCCAATCGCCGAGGTTAAGAGAGAGAGGGGGGAGATTTTTCAATTAATTGTTACGCTTATGTGCTTCTTGTATCGTGTTTTTTTTCTCAATAATATGTTAACCTTTTCTAATAAAATATAAAAACTAATCGTTCATGGGTGAATTACTAGAAACGTAGATTTCATTTTTCTTTTTCTTAATTATTATTTTTATTTATTAAAGAGACAGTAGCATATGGGTGAAAAAAATCCTAAACCAACCATCATATAACAGAATCAATCTTGATTTTCATCTTCTTCGGTCTTCTGAAACTTTTTGTTGTTAGAATTTTTGGTGTTAGTGTTACTGATGGTGTATTTGGAGATCTAGTTGTTGTTGATAATCTTGATTTTTGTGTTGTTATGTGTGACTTGGTTGTTGTAAGCCTTATCGTTAATGCTTCTCTTTTGTAGCTTCAGGTTTGGTTCTGGTAACAAGAACAAAAAACTCGTCATCAACACTAGTGAAACAAACCCATTGATTTAAAAATGAACTAGATTTAAGTGAAGCAACACATTAATAAAATCAAGTTCTGAAAGGAAAAAATGAAAACCTAACCGATCTTAAGAAAGAAAAAAGAAAAAAACTTATTACCTAAAAAGATTTAAAGACGATGAGGAGAATAGATTTAGAAGGGGTGTTTGAGTCTGCTCAGATCGATCCCAAAAGGACATATATGAGTAAATGGGATTTTTATTGTGAAGGGTTTTTAATAGCAAAGGTTAAGAGAGAGATATTTTTTTCAATACTACTAATATTTATTGAAAAATGATATTAGTTGTTACGCTTAAGTGCTTCTTATCTCGATCTTTTTTCCCTTCAGTAATATCTTAACCTTTTCTTAATAAAAAAAAATATCTTAACCTTTTCCGATAAAATAGAAAAACTAGTCGATCACAGGTGAAGCACTAAATGTAGATTTTAGTAATACTGGTAGCTAATATTTATTTTGTTGAACCGCGGATAGATATCTTGCTGTCATGGCACCTTTCACATAGGGACACTAATTTAGTTTGGTACTATCAATAAACAGGTCTTGCCTCAAAAATAGATAAACAGGTTGAGTATCAAAAATGTGCGACTCCTCTCCAATAAAGTAATTTTGTGAACCAATCCGTTCTCCGATAACTCCCCATGCAATATAGTAATCAAATGAATTGCTCCCTCACCCAAAAACGTCTTTGTGGTTAAAAAGACCAAAATCAACAATTCCTGGGTGAAATGGATAATTAGATTTTGATATTGTTTAAATGGACAAAAATGTAAAAATAGACAGGATGTAACCAGTTTCATCGTGCCCATTTTCAAATATTTTTTCTTATTTTTAATTTACACAAGATGTATCCAGTTTCATCGTTGCTATTTTTTAAATTTAAGCTAGGATGAAACCAGTTTCATCCTTATTATTATTTTTTTTTGGCCATTTCACCCAACTATTTTTTACTCGTCCATTTGAACCGTGATTTAAAAATATTTAGACAAATGACCCATTTTCCGTTGATTGTTTTTCCTAGTTTTTGAGGTTTTTATCATTCTCACGTTAGATCGATCAAAAAAAAAATCATTCTCACGTTAGGGAGGCTGCGAATTGTGCCTCATGCTATGCATAACAATTTGCACGTTTGATTTGGAGCTGGGTTTCCATGTCGGAAACCGATAATGATAATTTAGTCAAACTATTGACATTTTCAACCATTATTGAAAATCCAATTATTAGGTTGTTGTAAATTCTAAGCATAGACTAAGAAGTGGAATACGGATTTGGATGAATATTAGTTGCGTTTTTGTTTTTTTTATGTGAAGCGTGATAATGTTTGCAACAACCACTCTTCACATTTTCAGGACATTTTTCTTTTAGTTAATACCAAGCAGGAAACCAACAAAATAATAATAATATAAAAAAAAAGAGATCTAGACTTACAAGTCGAGGGTATAATACTAGAATCCATGATTGATAAGGGCTGATACCGGAATTACTGGGGACTGATATCATTTAACCAATCCGACGGTCAGGATTACTTAAGACCTTTTTGTCCTATATGAAATGGTATCGGCCCCTAATAATTTGGTATCAGTCTATATCAATCGTGCTAAAATCTACACTGATTATCTCCAAATTTAAAACTAATTATTTTTTTAGGAGTGTTAACTGATTTTTTTTGTTGCTGAAAGAATAGTAACATTATTTATTTTTTTTGATAGCAGTAACATTATTTATTAGATAGATATATTCTCTGGGGTACGAACACCCCATTGAATCATTCATTACAATTACATTAAGAAAGTGTGGGCATGTGTTATCCCAAATAAAATATTATGCATTTCTTCTCGTACGTAGTTGTTGGTCAATCGCGTAGTTTGCTAATCCATCTGCAACTGGGTTCGTTTCTCTGTAATTATGAGTGAGTTTGACTTCCCCAATTTGTTGCAGATGTTGGTTTATCTCTCTGACCATGTTGCTAGTGATCCACGGTGTTTTCCGAAGTGACTGTATCAGGGAAGTTGAATCCATCTTAAACCGGACGTGTTTCCATCCCTGTGAAACCGCCATTTTTGCTGCCAGATGAAAAGCCCATGTTTCCGTTACCAGTGTTGTTGTAGTTCCTATATGAGCAGCCGTCGCATCACTGTTGTACTATGCAAATCCATCTCGCTCCTGCTATTTATGGTTTCCCTCCTGGTTCTCCTTTACTGACACCCTCGATATTGATTTTCACCCGGTTTGGTGGTGGGGGTAGCCATTTAACCCAGATTGTCTTCGGTCTGTTTGGTGGTTGTTCTGTGTGTTGTTCTTTGACACACTAATGCTTGTAACCTGCTTATGCGCCCATTTATAGTCCTTAGTAAGAAGTAGTGCCATCTGAAGGAGTCCAAATTTGTCCACACTCCTCTAAAGAGTGTATATCTAACATATTCTTCTGATTGGTTGATTATTTAACCGATGGCCCCATTACCCTTTTTGTTGAGAATCTCGACCCTCGTCACATCACTCTATAAATTAAATCGATGATGGAGATTGAAATGTTACGTGCACACTCATTAAGGAGTGTGCACAAATTAAGACTCTCTAAGAAGTCTGATTTAGTGTTTGTATTGTTTTTTGGTAGACCCTTGTATTGCGTGCTAGCCAAATCGTCAAAATCGTGAAACAACACAAAGTGAAGTTGGTTTTATTTTCTGCTATTTCCATGAACTCTCCAAAGTTTTTTGGTACCTGAACCCGCTGTTGTGATGAAACATTTGCATTTCTTGTTGTTTGTCTCCACTGGTTAACAATGTTGTTAGTACGTGATAGGGTTGTTGTTTGACAAATGGTATTGGGCATCGAGTGTGCTGGTAGCTGTAGCTGGTTATATGGTTTATTTGTACTGTCATTTGTGTTAACTGATTATTCGTATCTTCTTCCTTTTAATGTTGTGTTTGAAATGAATTAATCTCATGGAAACATCTATTTTTTCATGCAAATAACGTGTTTTCTCTCGTTTGATTAAAGAAAATTCATAAAATTGTAGGTCCATTTATTAAAAAACGTGCTCTAAAATATGTATTCAAAATAATTCCATGAAAAGTGTCTTCTTACTTCTCCAAAAATACCTATCTCATGGAATACACTTTCTACGAAATTCTTTTCTTTTTCTGGTACCAAAAATAGCCTAAACAAATTTACCATAAAATCAATTAGGCTCTCCGTAACCGTGAGATAGATGTTATAAAAATCTTCGGTTAGAGATTTCTTAAGTCCACCTATGGATATATCATTGGAGACCTGACTTCATTCTTACAAATTTTAATAACATATATTGGTTTGCACTCAGCTTCAACTTTTAATTAAAAACTGGCTAGCAAGTAATAATCGTCCCTCAAGCAGATGCAACTGCCTCCAATTGCTAGCTAGTTGTAAGGTTCCTCATGCACTTTATTTTTATTTTTGGCTAAAAAAGGAACTCTTAAAAATTTTATTTTTATTTCTTCGTATCTTCATCCTCAGTCCTGACTCTGTCACATGGGTGATGGCCTATACTTTAGCCTTCATCGGCCTTCAGCCATGTCATTCTTAGTATTCTGGTAGATGGTGTTTACCATAGCGAGCCATAAAATTGCCATAACCACCGATCCATGCATGCAAACCATCACTGTCTTGGTAAAAAGAGGTGTGCTACAGGCCTACAAGACTTTTTATAAAATGGCGTAATAATTTATAAATGGTGAGGTCATTTCATTTAGTATATTATAACCTCGAAGGACTAAATTAAAAGATAAAATTGAGACTTCCATTTTTATTATTATGATGTCATTTCTTCAGGAAACCGACGATCCGAAGAAGAACTTCCCCTACTAAAACACAACAACTTCACACAGAACAGAAGACACTTTCTCTCTATCACTCTCTCTCTCTCTCTCTCTCTCTCTCTCTCTCTCTCTCTCTCTCTGTCTGTAGATTTTAATAAAGAAAAAAATAATTTAATAAAACAAAAAGAAGAAGAGAAATCTCTTCTCTTCTCTTTTTTTCTGGGTTTTTGATTTGATTCTTCTTGTTGATCTTTTGTTTGAGAGATTTTGAGAAGTGTATGATTTTAATGGACTGATGATTATATGAAGAAGAAGATTTAGATAATAATAAAGAGTTTAATAAGGTACGATTTCTTTTTTCTTTCTCTTTTTTTTTTATAGTATTTTTATTTATTTTTTTTACTCTTTTTTAGGGAAATTGAGTTTTGATCGTTGAAAATTGATTAAAAGATTTGATTTTGCAGACTGATTTTGAAAGAGAAGGTGAAATAAGAAGTGGGTTTTGTTTCAATTTGTGAAATTTTTCTGTCTGGGTTTGTTTGATCATCATGGCGGTTGTTGAAAATGAATTGGGGGTTGTTAATAATGGTTCAGCAAATAGGACACAGACAACACAAGATTCATCAAACGATCTTGCTGATCAAAACAACAATTCTGGGATTCAGATGGTGGATCCTAATCCTAATTTTCACTTGAAAGTTCAGCAATTTCAGCAGCAGCAGACTGCTGATGCTCACATTAGCAGCAACAACAACAACCATATATCTCAGATTCATCATCAAGGAGACAATAACAATAATATGACTAATGGAAATTCGGGTTATGGATTGCAACAACAACAGCAACAACAGAATAATCATCAACAGAAAATTAGTGAAGAAGGGTTTAAAAGGGATATGAGAGATTTAGAGGAACTTCTCTCTAAATTGAATCCTATGGCTGAGGAATTTGTTCCTCCTTCACTGTCTAACAATGGATCAGTAGTAGGTGCTGGTTTCTACCTTAACAATTTTGCCATGCATAGTAACAATGGCAATGGCAATGGCAATGGAAATGGAAACATTAACAGAAGGGTATGATTGAATTCTTAATTTTGTTTTTCATTTTTATTTGTTTCATTTAAATTGCAGTTATTGTTTTTCTGTTTCTTATGTCTTTTATTTTCTTTTGGCAACTTTTTATGTATAGAAGAAGAATAATTATAGCCAGGGAAGGCGCAGGATGAATAGTCGAACAAGTATGGCGCAACGAGAAGATATAATTAGGCGCACCGTATATGTATCTGACATTGATCACCAGGTGAAATGTGATTACGTTTGGTTCCCAAGTTTGTGGCTCTCCTTATTTGTTTGTTCACCGATGTATTGAACTAAATTTGGTTAATTGGTTCTTGGTACTACTCAGGTTACTGAAGAACAGCTTGCTGCTCTCTTCATCAACTGTGGACAGGTAACGTTGTAGTTCTTTAAGGTCATTTTGAAGTGTTTGTTGTGTTGGGAGTTTAAGACTAATTTCTTTGAATAATTTTTATATTTTGTGTTTTAAAGGTTGTGGACTGTCGCATTTGTGGTGATCCTCACTCCGTTCTTCGTTTCGCTTTTATTGAGTTCACTGACCAGGGTAAATTTAACTACCTTAATGAGTATTCTACTGATAGAAATAATAATGGATATCCGTTTTAAGATTTTTCTTGTCTAATTTAGATGGTGCAAGAGCTGCATTGAGTTTGGCCGGGACCATGCTTGGTTATTACCCAGTAAGGGTTCTGCCTTCCAAAACTGCAATTGCGCCGGTTAACCCAACATTTTTGCCGAGGGTAAGAACTGAGGAATCTGTATCTTCTTGTGTGGCACTGATTGATTCATCATTTCCATTTGAATCTGGATATCCAGAAATTAGTACAAGAGTTGTTGATATTCTTAACATTTTGATAATGCTGAACCTGTTGTTATTGGTCAGTCTGAAGATGAGCGGGAGATGTGTGCGAGAACCATCTATTGCACAAATATTGATAAAAAGGTAGTTTGAGTTTCTTTAGTGAACTTCTTGTGGTTCAGGTTTCTCAAGTGGATGTTAAACAGTTTCTCAGTTGTACTTTAGGTTTCTCAAGCGGATGTGAAACACTTTTTTGAATCCATCTGTGGAGAGGTTGGTGATTGCTATTCTAATAATTCCATGAGACTTTCACTCTATGTTTGGCACACAGAAAGAGCTGATTGGGCGTATCTTTTGTGTAGGTTTATCGTTTGAGACTTCTCGGAGACTATCACCATTCTACTCGTATTGCTTTTGTCGAGTTCATAATGGTATTTCCTATATATTTTTTTCTTTTTTTTACTGGCAAAGGTGTTATGTTCTTGTTAGTTTATCTTATATCTGATGATTTGAAGAGGAAAAAAACCCTAGCAAATTTAAGGTTCCAATTTGATACGCAAAATGGCTTTAGGAATCATTTTCTTTCTTCTGTTATACCCTTGAATTTATGTTTTAGGATGGAACAAGAGTAGGTACAGTCGTATAGATGTTTACTTTCGAGAACTTAATAGTAGAAAAATAAATAGACGTTATTACAGAATGTTGTTTATCTGATATAATGTATACCAGAAGCATTATTGGTATCATTTATTTCTCGATAGAAGTTATTACTTCTGTTGGAAGCTGGCCGTTTGATGGAGCGGCATGTTCAAACCCTAAACCTAAATGACTTTAGGTTACTTATTTAATTTTCAACTACATGGTTTTAAAAAAGAGAGTAGAAATTCTGACCTGTGTTACAAGGACACGGTCACAAAAGATTTTGAGCCGTGTCGACACTTTTGACACGTACACGCGTGTACGACACGGCGGACACGGCTCAGTTACCGATAATGGGGTAAAATATTTAGTATTTGTATTAGGAAACAAGATATTTTATCTATCCTTACTTCTATAAGAACCTTTATCTTTCGTAAAATGATATTTTGTTATTTTCAATATAAGGAGTTTTATCTTTAGTAATAAAAATAGAGACTCTGTAGTAACTCTCCACTGATCTCCCTTAAATTTTCTTAGCAAAAATAGAGATATTTCCCTACAACTACAGCTATATCTATGCGATCATGAAGATATATAGAAATATCAATGGAGTTTTCTAATGCCTTTTTTTTATTGATCATACACATATATGTATGTATTTTGCTAAGTTTCCTATCCGTGTCCATGTTTTCTAGTTTTTTAAGTTGTCGTGTCAAAGTACGGTACTGGACACAGGACACTTACACCACGTCAGTGTCGTTGTAACACAGGTTCTGACTAGATTTACAATTTTTGAATGGCGGAATATGTTGGTAATTAGGAATCTAGAATAGGAAGTATCAACTGGCATTAATTTTTGTTACTGCTTCTACAATAGTTCTACATCATTACGTGAGAACTTCTAAGTTGTTTTACTGTGTCAAGAGAACATTGTGAAGGATCAATTATTTTTCATATTGGTTGGTTACTTGGTAAGCGGTCTGTGATGCCTAAACTTACCAAATTAACTCAACCATATACTTGGTTGCCAATTAAAGGAGCTACAAAGATATTTGAAGTCTGCAAATGCTGTATTGACTGAACTTAACAAGAAAAGTGTTTATTAAGCTAGCACGTTTTAATAGGAAGTTTTAGTCAAAGCTTAGTAGTGATTGGATTTTCCTAGCCAATGCGATGAATAGGTTAGATGTCACTGTACAATTAAAATAAAATAATCTTCAGAAAGAAACTTCTGGAAAGGTCTGAATTATGAAGTTTCAAGCATAACATAAGCAATTGTCGGATTTCCTAGTCATTTTCCATGAATAGGTTATGTTCTATAAGTCATCCAGTACTTAAAATTTTTGATTGGTCATAAGAAAGAGGAATTTTTGTATGAATTATCTGAATTATAAAGTAATCTGTTCATTAGCGAGAGAAAACAAGTATTTTGAGTCTACGCGATGGCAAATCTAACTGTATTGAAACAAGTACTTCATGTGTTAGCGAAGAGGGCTAAATTTCTTTTGTTAGATTTTGATGTTTGAAATTGTTGCAAATCTAACTGTATCGAAGTTCACAGAGAAGATTAATTACACTAAATTCCTAATGTATCCCTGCTACACTATTTTAGAGCATCAATGGGTTCCTAAGAATCCTAACTTCAAGAGACACCAGCTTTATAGAGCAATTCAATATTAGGGGAGCAAGTCAGTATTAACGAACAGGTCACCATTGATATTTACGTTTTTGTCTTCAGTAAATAGGCTTACTTTGTTATGTACGATATGTCGAATTCGGAAACTACTTTAGATGAATGTTTTTGGCCAAGGCGCCATATATTTGCAATCAGCTTTTTACATGTTCAAACCTGCGAAAGCTATTTATTGATAATGCATTGGTGGATTTGATGTGAGAATGCACCTTATCCAGTAGTACATAAATTATTTTCGGAAGTAGAAAGATGATTGAGAATTTAAGATTTAAGCTTACTCTATAGCAGTTAGGTTATGTGGAATCTGCAACAACCTTTAGGAGAGAAACAGGTAAAGATATCACTAGTCAGATATTTTCTATGACTGAATCTAGCAATCGATTGGTAAGAGTGTTAGATGCAAGGGAATCATTATCTCTAATGTTAGAAAACTGACCAATAATTTCCCAATTCCATCGTTTTGTTTTCTACCATTAGAGATGCTGATTCCTTCGCCGTAGCACTCTTATCGATTGCTAGATTCAGCAAAGAAAATATCTGACTAGTGATATTTTCTAGAAGTATACTTCCATTTCCAGTCACTGTGAAGAGTTGAGATAAACCGTGTAAGTGCGATTAGACTGGAAGTATGTTAGAGAAGTTGGTTAGCCAAATTCGAATTCCTCTGCATATCAACATGTTTATTTAGTTACTAAACCAGAAGACATGATTCTTGGACCTGGCATTATCGAGTTATAAAGCATTCCGGCTATGTTGCCTAAGTTATGCTTCTGTAATTCTTAATGTTTTGTGTGCTTGTTTATTTATTTTTTGACCTCAAAAAGCTTTGAACAAGTTGGTGAAATGTGTCAAAAAGTAAAAAACACTACTTCTAGTAGAAAAATCCCCTGATATTAGCAGTCAATTTATCTGTATACTAAAATAATTTCATGCTATATGACAATTTCATGTTAACTGTATGATTCTAGTCCTCATTTATTTGCTGTTCATGATATCTGCATTGGTGTTTTATAGTTCCCAGTTTTTTGTTTCGTTATACTTGATGTTACTATTATTACAGGCTGAAAGTGCAATTGCTGCTCTGAACTGTAGTGGTGTGGTGCTGGGATCCTTACCAATTAGGTATGTTTTCAACATTTTCTCTTTTTTGGCTCTAAGCAGAAGGTTCTAGGTTGAGGCCTGGTTGTTACAATTTGTTTCTGATCATTCAATGAATTGCTGAATCCAGAGTAAGCCCCTCAAAGACGCCAGTTTGCCCACGTTCACCTCGTCAAATGCACTGAGGAGATCTATCAGGTCTTGCAAATTGAGATTTATATTATACTCCGTATTTATTTTCTTATTTAAGCATGACTTGCACCTTGGCGTATTTCTTGACCGTACACCTTATGCGTGCCTACCTGTGGAGTCGGCATGAAGATGATGCAAGAGCTGTTCTAACGCTCTTGGATCATCTCAATGCAGGTTCCACGCAAAGGTACAAATATAGCTAAGCTCAAGTGGGCTGTTGCATTTAAGAACCATTATAATCCAGAATCTTATCAAGAGTTCCATTTTTGTTACTTGGTTGTTTTCCTAAATGATTGCACATGTTTATCTGTTTTCCAGACGATCAAGCTGAAGAAGCCAGAATCTAAATATACGGTCCTGCATTCCAGTCGTGGCTGCAGGTCTCCTAGGTTATGTTACCGCTTTATGTATCTACTGCCCTTTATGTATCTACTACTCAAGATACAGACATTTAAAGATACCTCTGGTCGGTTTTCATTTATAGTTCTTCTATTTCTCTTGTTACCCCCTTTTTTTTGCATATTTATCCTGCAATCTTTTGTTTTATCCAGGATTAAGGACATATATGCTCTGTTAATTTCTAGTATGTAGAGTTGGAATGGAACTTGGAGGCTTTAAAAGTGTTAATAATGTTTCCTTAACTGCAACAATTTGTCTTGCAGGAAGATGTACCAAAAGTTTATATACGATAGACTGGTTTCTATCTGTTTTACTATTCAAAGTATTTTCTTGTTTGGCGTTTATTTTTCATTTGGCGTCATTTGTGTGTGGATACATGGATGGGTCAGTCGTCTAAGTGGTCTGTGTTGTTGTGGTTTTCAGATGGGTTGGCAAACTTTTTAGTGTCACAATCTTGTTCCACAGAACATTTTTTTTTCTGCAACAGTGGAGACAGTTTTCAGTCTTGTTTTTCCTTTCCTTCCATGATATAGTAAATTACTCTAGCTTTGTAAGCTTGGGCGCATGGCTGGTGGATTGTTCAGTTGCTCCATGTCTATGTAAATTACTCTATGATATTGTTTCATGCCTTAGGTAGGGGACCTAGTTCAACCCATGACAGGAGTTAAAAGTATGTAGACTTGTAAATGAAGTCGTATGGGTTTGTTCAATGTAGTCAGGATTGGGTTTGTCATCAAGTGATTGCAGAAATTGGTTGGTTGATGCAGTGTCTGAATTATCACTTGGCCAGAGTTATGGTCCTTCTGGGATGGAAGGTGTAATATTCAACATAAAGTATATTCTTTTGTCAAGACCTGAAAATGGAAAATAATTTGTCCAAGTAACTTTTAATCTAGCCGCATCACAACAGTAACAAATCTTTTTATAAATATTATCAATTAACCACTAAAATAAAATGGTTGTTTTTTGAATCCCTTTCTCTCCTAGTACGACTCCTCCTCTCTCCTAATTGCATGTTTTCTCTCCCTGGCGGCTATCCCTACTAGCCGTTGGGTCGTCCAACGGCTAGTTTCAGCCGGATTATCTCGTCAGAATTCATGTCAAAACTCTAATCTTCCCTTTTCCTCTGCCCTGTTTGCTATCCTGGTGCTCTGTGAATGAATCCCAACAGTTTTTACTACCAATTTAGTATCTCTCTTGCAATCAAATGACCAATCCAAATAAAATCTCAGCTTTTCCGGCAATTTCAAATTACTCTAGAATCAATTTCACCTACAATCTGAAAATCTCTAACATGACTTCAATCACTAATGTCACAAACCGAGATCAAATCACAGAAGATACAAAGTTGGAAGCTGGAACTCTCCCTTCCATGAAGAACAATCAACATCTGAGCTATAAGAGAAAGAATTTCTATTACTCTCTAACACGCAATTGTCTCATCATATAAGAAATTGCCTCACACCACTCTAAAGAATGCACACTACATCAATCTTACATCCTGAAGCAGTACCTAAGCAGATATCTCAAACACCATAGGCAAATCTGGATGATCTGGCATACTAACATCTCCACCAATTACTCAATTTATGGGAACTGGTATTTTCACAGTTTCTACTACTTGATACAATACTTCTGGAAGCATCTAAACAGGTTTGAACATGTATGTCCTTCCTATAAGTCTCCCTACTCCTATACCCTTTGCTTCTCTGAGAATTTCTCTCATATCAATCTATGTGTCATTCAATCTTACATCAGCAGTACTAAGTATAACATTCCTCATTCAAATGTTATTTTCACTAAACATGAATCTCTAACTATCATTAGTAATTTAGTATCCCCTGCATATGCAACCATGATAACATTAGACTACACATCAAACTTAAAATCATTTGTTGGCCAAGCTGCAATACCATGATCAAAATAACATCCATATCAATTTCCTTAACCCTGATAATAATTTGCTTGTCTATACCTGGTTTTCTTTACCAAAAAAACAAGTAGGTACTCTTTAAACCCAAAAGAAAAAATAGTTTTCTATCTACCAAGAAATTTCAAAGAGTTATCATTGTGATATGCAACTTGTTTAATCCTCACACCACTCTGAATTATGTTGTCATAATTACCAAATTAGACAGTACTATCCTCTCCAGATGCTTCTGTAGTCTCTCTTGCAGGAACATGAACAGGAACATGATCAGCTGGAACTTCTACATTCTCTTGTGTTGGATTGGAATGGGTAGGATCTGGTCCTGGTGCTGGTTCATCATACGGAGGATTAACTTCTCCATACCCTGCATTAGCAATGGCATCCACCTCTGTAGCAATCCGACCAATCACAGGGCTCAACATGTCCAATTGTGGGAATATCACAGAATGAGGAGGGATGTGAATGGAAGCATTCTCTCGGATTGTTGCTCTGACAGGCGCAGGCATGGTAACTGCATAAAATCCGTGACACACTCCACCACATACCACGAACCGATCACCCACCAGTACCACCCCTTCATTGACCACAAATCTCCCTCGCCGGGATGAGTTGCAAACACCACCCAACCATCATTGACACCCCATACTCTATCTCCAAATGGTTTTGGAGGAGTCCCTTGCTGATCTTGACCCCCACCAGTAGTTGTTATTTCACTTTCGTCTCTAGCCCTATTTACACTGCCACTACCACCACCAACTTCATTAATGATGTGTCGAAATACATACCTCCCCTCATCTCTTTCATAAGTAGACCTATCTTCACCCACAGAAACATCCTGGAAAATTGGTGGAATAGTAGTTCCATTAACACCCATCTAATCATGTTTGAACCCAATTCTTATTGCAATAATTAATATTAGAAGAGAATAAGAAAATTCATAATCTTGCATGTCAAAGATACTTACCTGGTTAGAAGATGGCAGATTAAATCTTGGCCTCTTCACAATTTTCCCATGCCCTGGAGGGATCTGATGATGGGTGTCGTAGGCTCAACAAATTATTTATCTTATTTCCGCACAATTAACTGGTAATATAATGGAAGTAAGGATCATTCCCACGAAGAGCAGTGAGTTTTAGTTGTCAAAGTGTCACAAAGGGGGGTTTTGTTTTAGATTGTGAACAAAATAAATAATTAAAGCAAATAAAATTGTATTGTAATCAATAGATAGAGATATGATCGAGGAATCCTTCTTCGTATGTAAACCGTCAATGAGTTAACATATTTATCTATTCATCATTAATCATAGATTATCACCAACCGTAGAAAAACAGCTAAAGCAGTGCTATTCTCTAAAGTTCTTTGGTCACTGGGTACCGAAGCGCTCGAATACCAGATTTTATTCGTCCAAACCACCAAGTAGTAGCGCACTCAAGGTGTAGCTTGGTCGAATGCTTTATGTTTTGTAACTTAGGTTAATTCTAGTAGTTAGACTCTTAGCGCAAAGTCCACTTTCTAGTGTTGTTTCTATGCGTGATTTCTCTACAGAATCCCTCTGCAAGGTTTCACGTTTTCTACTTGTGTAGGGGTTATTCAACAATTACACGGATATCCTAACCCTTTACTAGATTTAGATTAATCAATAAAATGATTTAGTTGGCCACCTAGAACAATCAATCAATCAATCAATCATAATATTTACTCATAGTAGAAACAAATGATAATCATATAAAGAAATCAAAATAGATTCATATATTAAATCAAATCAAGTTTACAACTTAGAATTCATCCTCAATCAATAGGTATTTATCTACTCATGGATGTAGAAGCATCCATGATATATATAAGAAAAGTTTAGAGATATCGTTAAGATTGAGAATCGCTCCGAAACCCTAGCTTTCGCTCCATGTGATTTTTCTCCTCTCCAAGACTTACAATTTCGTGATCCCTTGATGATGTTTTATTCATGACCTAATACCTCCTTTTATAGGTTTACATTGCTTGGCCTTCACGTATTTAGTTCGGCTCAAGAACCCGACCCGAAAATATGAAATAACGACCCCAAACGCGACCTTAGGCCTTTCAAGGTATGAATACACGTTTTCCTACTTGCTAAGTATGCGTACCTCAAATTCCAGCAGAAATTTTCGGAATTAAGTATGCGTACCCGGTATGCGTACTTTATTGTCTTCCATATTCAATAAAAACTTGTTTTGGCTACAACTTCTTCATCCGGACTCAGAATGACCTCATTTTTTATCTTTAAATTCTCTTCAAGATGATGATGAGAAATCCTTAATTTGAATGAGTTAAGATCGGTCTTTGGCCCTTCTCTTGATTTTGAGCGTTTTGCTCCTTTTCGTCACATTTCTTCCACTTCTCTTGGACTTGGGAACTTGGATACTTAGAATAATTCTCTTCCTAGCTCTTTTCAGCACTTTGTAGCTCCTTTTTGGATGATTCACTTAATAGAGGCAAACAAGAGAAAACAAGAGTAATAATACGAAAATATGCAAGAATAATAGCTAAAACAAATATGGAATGAACACTAAAATCATATGAATTATGCACTTATCATATGATCATACATTTGCTCTATTTTACGATTCGATTGTGGCGCAAATTAGCCCAGTGCCAATTGAAGTTGCGGGTATAGTTCATTGCCTCCCTACCATTTGGGAAAGCAATACCATATGGCAGACTAAAGATGGGGATATGAGGATTGTACTAATCCAGAGTACGCTCCATAAGTATCTCTGGGGTTTCCTCTACTATGTATCCCTCATAATACAACACTCGAGGCATGTTTTGAGAATTTACCTGAACTTAGAAAAGGTTCTTCTCTGTGTTTTTGATCTGGATAGACTGAATGAGAAACTGAAAGACTTTCTCATTTTTTTGCTTAAAATATGGCTGGGAAGAGCAACTGTCTCCTCATCGCATCCGTTGATCGTCTCACTCTCCTATTTAATTATTAAGAAAATCGGTCCTAGACGTTTGGTTCAGACGCAATTGTGCTCTGTCAAGTCTATTGGCTATATGATTTGGAACTGCACCTATATTATACTCTCATTGGCACATGCAGAGTGTCTCCAAACACTTGGCAGTAGCAAATCTTTCAATGCATCGGGTTAGGACTCGGGTATGATTAATTACCCATTGTTTTCGGTATCCGACCCGTATAAAGATCCATTTCTGGATGCAAAGTCTTTGCTGGCCTACAACGCTCAGAACTACAAGCCATACTCACCAAAAATTAACCACTATGGTTTGGGTCACTACCAATTTTATGCCAGTCAAAGAAACGCTACCAATGAATTCAACGACATCAATTCTGACAAAGGATCCAACCGCGTTTGGAGTCTTTTGGTCAAAAAAATTCACACACAATACTACACAATTTACCATCTGAATCAAGGTAACAAGTACGAACTGTCTTCTAGCATTATTTTTTTGTTTTGTCACAGGACCAACAACCAAGTCCCATTAGTCATCAAGCTTCAACCACAATACGCGCCTACTTCTCCACATGTGAAAGCGATATGTCTCCAATTTGTTGCTAGAGATCTTACTGGCTATTTCAGCATGGTTGTCCTTATACACCAACAACAACACACAAACTGCAAAATGTTTCTCAACCATCAGAATGTGGAAAACAACAACAAACAAACTTACAAACCCGTGAATCATATTCAAATTAAAGCTTTTAATCTTTCCCTCCATTTAGACACCCCTCATACTCACCTTTCTCTCCCTAGTGAACATTACCCCCCTTCTCCCTTTTCTGCAAAATTAAACATCACATTCTTATGGCTTCATCTTCAAACACAACCACACCCAATATTGACAATCTTGTAACCAAGATGAACATTGCTCTCACTATCCATGAGGATCTCTTTCCTAAAGTTTTCATAAACCGTGATAGTGTCAGAACCAAACAACCTCTAGACTGGAAATGGTGCTTCATTGGAAAACTCTGAAGTAATATTTGCTTTCAAACTTCCAGAGTGAGTAATTTCATCAACAATTACTGGGAACTTCAAAGTAGAGTTGAAATGGAGGTATGAAACAAGAGAAGAAATTACTACATCCTTAGACTCACTCATGAAGAAGATTATTCCACTTTGAGAAATGGAGGAACAAGAGGGGTTTTTGACAAACTCATGGTCCTAGTAGGAGTTCCAGCAGGGGGTCCTGACTTGATTCATGAAGAACAATTCTCAAAAATGATGATCTGGCTGCTCATCAAAAGAATACCAACACATATCATCCCTCACATCCAAGGCATTCTCAGGCCTATTGGGGTATACCAAACTGCAAAAAAAGCTTATGGAAGGGACAAATTTGAGAAAAACCTGGAGGTAAAACTTACAATTGATGTCACCAGACCTCTAAAGTTTGGAATTGAAGCTTATGAAACTCCAACAACATCCCACTGGCTGGAATTTGCTTATGCTCTAAATGAAATAAAGTTTTGTAAAGTTTGTAGAGTCCTTGATCATCCAAGCCCCCTGCCCCACTGCACCAAACCCCTCTCAATCCCATTACAACAATCTCCCAACCCCCCAGCCAACCCCCGCCAAAAAAAATAAAATAAATAAAAACTCAACAACAAAAAATTGTTCAAGCTGGAAGGAATGTTATTCACAGGTCTTACTCTGATGTTGATGTTGCAGTTGAGTTTGAGATTAAAATGAAAGTTGCTAAAAAATTGGAGCTAGAAAAAGCAATTGCTAATATTGCTTCCTCTTCAAAAGATCCTATCATTTTTGGAGAAAAAAACCTCCACTAATGTGGAAACTAATTCCCCTCATCCAGATGTTATAGCCTTCCAAATAAGAAACAGGAAGTTGGAACTCTCCAAGAAAATTGTTGGAAACTACAAGAAAAACCTTCCAAATATGAAAGCTGCTGCAAGAGCCAAAAATGATGGAACTTCAATTAATGCTCAAACTCAAGATGTGGATCCTGATGGCATCTTCCCTACCTCTCCTCCACCTAAACCTTTCCCTTTCAACACCCTCCCAACTCTTTCTCAGATTAAGGAGAGAATGGAGGCTGAAATGGCTAAAATGAAGAAGGAAGCATGAAAGGCTAAAAAGAAAGCTCATGTCTTTGATAAAACTAGTTCTCCTACTCATATGCCCAATTTTATGGAACCTAAAAGAAAGAAACCTCTCCCTGCTGAGGATGATATGGACATCAACTCAATTGATTCTGATTGCCTCAAAAGATTCAAAGACCAAGATGATCTTTCTGCTGAACCACTGGACTCCAACATTCCCTTGATGACTAATGGTGACTCAGGCAACTCCTCTACCAAATCCATGGTACATTTATATATTCTCTACAAGTTTTTCATATTTCTGATTTTTAGACTGAGTAGCCACTTAAGTTTACTTACTTACTATGACAACATTGCTAAAAGACCTTCTTCCAAGTATCCTAATGTATCCTATTTATTGTCAAGGATTGGTCACAAAGGATGCTAAAAAATATCTCAATGATATGTTGAATAAACTCAACCCTGATATTATTTTTATCTCTGAAACCAAACAAAAACAAGAAAATCTCAAGAAAACCATGAAAGATGTTAATGTCCAGAATTATTGGTTTGTAAACCCAGGAGGGGCTAGTGGCACTGCTGGTGGTTTAACATTGATATGGAAAAACAATAGTGATATTGAGATTCTTTATTACTCCTTAAACCATATCAATGCAATAGTCAAGCCTGTCAGTGACACTCCTTGGTTATACACTGGTTACTATGGTAGCCCCTATGACACCAATAGTAAAATAGATACTTGGAAAATCCTGGAAAACATTGATGTCAACAATGCTATCCCTTGGTTGGTCATTGGAGATATCAATATCATTCTCCATGACACTGAAAAATTCAGTACTCATCCTTTGGATGCAAATGAGGCGGCTATCTTTGGAAACAAAATCCTTGATATGGATTTAGTTGATCTGGGCACCACTGGTTGTCCCTTCACTTGGTCTAACAAAAGAAGTGGACATGCTCTCACTGAACAGAGATTGGATAGAGGGATAGCTACTGAAAGTTGGCTCCTCTTATATCCCAATGCTACCATATCTAATATGCTAGCTATTGGATCAGACCACCACCCAATCCTTCTTAATTCTAATCCAACTTGGCAAACTGGTAAAATTCCTTTTAAATTCTTTGGTCCTTGGTTGGACCAAAAGGATTGCAGGAATATCATTGCTGAGTGTTGAAGAAGAAATCTCACTGGCTCCAGTTCTTTTCTCATTGCTATGAAGCTTAAAGATATCAAACTTCACCTCAGAGTTTGGAACAAAGAGGTTTATGGTAATATCAAAACTAACATTGAAGAATGTAAACAACATCTCTTATGGTTACATAACAACTACTTCAGAACTGACAAAAGTAAAGCTGTCAGCTTAGCTAAGCAAAAGCTCAGTGATTGGCAAGATATTGAAGAAAAATTTTGGAGGACAAAAAGTAGGGATCAATTCATAAAATTAGGTGACCAAAATACAAACTACTTACATAGAACTACAAAGTGCAGAACAAGAAGAAACAAGATAGATACTATCCAAGACAGTGATGGAAATTGGATCTCAGATTATCAAGAATTGAAGAACTGCTTTACTCAACACTTCTCTAAGATGGCTACTGCTGAAACAACCCTCATTAACCCAGAAATTATGAATCTAATACCCACTACCATCACCCCTACTAACAACAATATGCTTAACATAACCCCAGATTACAATGAAATTAAATCCATCCTTTTTAGTATGGCAAAAGAAAAAACCCATGGGCCTGATGGTTTCCAACCTAATTTCTTCCAAGAAAACTGGGAGCTGATAGGAGAAGACATTGTCAAGATGGTGCAACATTTCTTCATATCTGGCCATATGTACCTTCATTTCCCTTATAACCAAGATAGACAATCCAACTTCCCCAAGCCATTTAAGACCTATAAGCCTCTTCAATACTACCTACAAAATCATATCCAAACTCATATCCCAAAGAATGAAACATATCTCAGCAAAATTATATCACCCTATCAATCTGCTTTCATTCTTGGAAGGAAAATCTCTGATAATATTGCTATTGCACATGAGCTCATTCATTCCATGAGATCCAAAAGAGGTATCAAAGGTGAAAAAGGAAGTATGGGGATAAAGATTGACATGGCTAAGGCCTTTGATAAAGTTGACTGGTTTTTCCTCAACACTATTATGACCAAGATGGGCTTCAATGATCAATGATGCCAAAAAATAATGCAATGCATCTCTACCACCACCTCTGCTGTCCTTATTAATGGCTCTCCTGATTCTTTCTTTACGCCTTCTAGAGGTCTTAGATGGGGGACCCTCTGTCTCCATATCTTTTTCTTTTCTGCATGGAAGCCCTATCCAGAACTCTTATACATGCTGAAGACCTTCGAATCATCTCTGGAATAAAGATTTGCTGGGGAGCTCCTTCTATAAATCATCTTCTATTTGTCGATGATTGTATAGTCTTCTGCAAAGCAAACAAAGTAGAAGCTCAAAATCTCATGGACATCCTCAACATATTTGGAGACACTTCTGGCCAACTGATCAACATCAATAAATCTGGAGTGTTTTCAGCAGGAACACTGATCCATCTCTCATCCCAGCCATCAACAACATAATGGGAGTTAAAGTTCTGCAATTGGATGATAAATATCTAGGATCTCCCCTCTTTACCCACAGAAGCAAAACCAAGTCATTTAAACCAGGGGTTGACAAGATGAAGTTGAGATTGTCAAGTTGGAAAAATGCACCTCTAAATCCTGCTGGTAGGGAAATTCTCATTAAAACTGTTACTTCTACAACCATTATCTATCAAATGAACTGCTTTAGAATTCCTAAACAAACTTGTCAAGATTTAAACAAGCT
This sequence comes from Papaver somniferum, assembly GCF_003573695.1. Taxonomy (NCBI): domain Eukaryota; kingdom Viridiplantae; phylum Streptophyta; class Magnoliopsida; order Ranunculales; family Papaveraceae; genus Papaver; species Papaver somniferum. The sequence continues at coordinate 9,949,674 of NC_039361.1, forward strand.
TCAAAGAGATTTATTTTGGGGCAAAAATCTAGAAAACCCCAAAGGCTACTACCCAAAGGCTTGGACAGCTGTCTGCAAACCAAAGGAGCTAGGTGGATTAGGTTTCATGAACATGGAACTCTTCAACAACTCTATGATTACAAAAATTGGATGGAGATTGGAACAAAATAAAGACTCATTATGGTATCAACTAATGGATGCTAAGTACCTGCTGGGGAGAAATGTGCTGAATATGGATACAAAAGCTAAAGATGAAGACTCTTGGATCTGGAAAGGTATCCTTGAAGGCATACAGAACATACAACAACATTTTATTGGAAAATAGGCAATGGAAACAGCATCAGAATATGGGAAGACCTATGGATCCCAAACTCAAAAGTTAAGCTCATAAAACCCACTCACTGCCCACAACATATTGAGATGCTGACACACCTCATGACACCCTCTGGGGACTGAAATACTCACCTTGTTGAACACATCTTCAGTATAAACATTGCTCAAACCATCCTGGCACTCAACACTCACCCAGGGGCAGATGACACAATTCAATGGAATTTAAATGAAACTGGAAAGTTCTCTGTCAAAGCCATTTACAAGGCAAAGATAGCCAACTTATACAGGAATGACACCATTACAAGAAATTGGGAGGTTATATGGAAAATGAATATTGCTCCAGTTATAAAAATCATTATATGGAAATGTGCACATGAAATCCTTCCCACTAATGTAAAGAATGCAAGCATTCTGCACTACATTGATCTTATATGTCAAATTTGCAAAAGTGGGGAGGAAACAATGACGCATATGTTCTTAAACTGCCCCGCAACAACTGATGTTTGGCATGAAGTTCTCGGGGATTCACATAGAAAGTTTGTCAACACCACAAACTTCATGGATTGGTTCAACTCCTGGCTCATATCTGGAAGTTCTTCTGAAAACTACAATACTTATGCTACTATTTGTTGGTATATTTGGAAGGCTAGATGTGATCTAGTTTTCAATTACATAAAGCCTAATGCCAAACAAACATCTCTTAACATTAAGCAACACTTATGTGATTATAACAGGGTTCACAACTTACCAACTCATGCGCTAAATGATTTTCTCTGAATGGAGAAGAGCCTGACAATCAGGTAGATCTTACAATGCCTTATGATCCGAACCAACATGCTCCACAGGAGTTTGGTTTTATCATCAAAATCTGTACTATACAAGACCCTGAAAACTTAAAATATTTTTCTGCACTAACTATCTTGGATGCTGCATGAAACAACATTGATAGCAGAGGACACTCAGGCCACTTGGGAGAATGGGGAGCAACAAGAGGTGCAGATCTAGCTTTCAACTGGGCAAAGGAGCAACAACACATGAATATTGAAGTTCAAGATGAATCCGAGGAAACTCTATTAAGATTCCAGTTCCTTTATAACCAGGCCATCAAGGGAAGATTCAACCTGAGTCATTATGAAAACTTGCAAAGCACTAATGAAGACACTCTCTTAAGAATCAACCCAATTTCTTTTGTGTTAACTAGTCTTACTTTTATTCATAGACTCCAAAACTTGCAATGTCTTAATATTACTATTATGTGTAAGAACTATCAAAGCAGGCTTGGCACAAGCACTGTACTACTTTGTTTGGTTCTTAGGCTAAGTCCTATGGGCTAGATTGAGATGCTAGATTGACAGTTAAGTGTTGCAAATAAAAAAAAAGTGGTCTAAAAGTTAACACTAGTTCTCTCTCCTAGCAGCTAGTTCTCTCTCCTAGCATTTGCTCGCAGTTGAACTAGCAGCGAGATTGAAGCGCTGAATGGTTCAACGCTCAAAAAGTGACCATAACGCTGAATGGTTCAACGCTCACAAAAATCAGAAAAATCACACGGATCACAAAAATCACAAAGTTTGATCTGACGGCTGAAATTTAAAGCGCTGAATGGTTCAGCGCTCAAAAAGTGACATTTAGGCTGATTGTTTTCGCGCTCAAAAAACGACCATAACGCTGAATGGTTCAACGATCACAAAAATCACAAAATCACACGAATCACAAAAATCACAAAATTTGATCTGACGGCTGAAATTTAAAACGCTGAACCAAACAGCGCTGGACAGTGGTCCCAGATAACGTGGACTGCTAATCTAGCTGCTAGATTAGCACTCCCATAAGACTTAGGAAGTTTCCCTAACTGACGTGAATTGCCAATCTAGCTGCCAATCTAGCAGCTCAATCTATCTCATAGGACTTAGCCTTAGGCCCTGTGTAAGTTTTTTCTATAAAAAAAAATGGTTGTTTTTTATGCTATTGCCAGTTCAAAAACAGTTCCCTTGACACAACCTAGGGGGTATATCATATGGCAAATGAGGACAGAAGTGTCCATCTAAATATTTTTTATTTGCTTCCAAAAGAATTATGAGTATTTTTTTTTTTATTTTCATTTTTATAATAATAAACGTGTGAAAGATTTTCAATTCTTTTTGTTTGGAAAAGTAAAATAAAAGATTCCAACAGAGGACATTGGCAAGCTATCCACCACCACCTTTACCTATCCTGATATTAACAACATGGGGAATATCAGCCGGCAATTCGTGGAATCATAAGTACAGAGAGCACGCTAGACAAAGTCCGAACCGCTGGACTCTTATAAAATCCAGAAACCTACCGTATTTCAATTTCTAAGCAGTTAAACTGAGAGCCAGAGGGAGCAGAATTTGAAGAGAATTCATCAGACAAATATGGTGTTGTTTAGTAGAAAAGGAGCATCTGGGTTCTCAGCTTGTAATACAGCTGAAGATGTCACTCAGGGTATTGATGGCTCTGGTCTTACAGCTATTATCACTGGTAATAACCTATCAAACACTCCAATTCTCTGAAAATTTGTTTAAGATAGAACTAATTTCTGTTATTTTAGATGTGGGTTTTCAGTGAAATTTTTATTTTCTTCTGTTTATGCTGAGATTAGGTTTTATTTGGTTCTTTGAGTTGATGTGATTTTGGGTTTAGTTATAAGTTGTTAGAAAACAAGGATTTTGCCCTTTGTACTTGAATTGAAGTATTAGCCTGAGATTATCTTTGTACGTTGTGGTGGAGCCTCTTACTGGCCAATTACTAGGTCTATGTGGGATCTCATCCCTTGAATGGTTTTTGGTCTCTCTTGCCGGCTTCCGTAATCTGTCTGAATAGCCTTGTTGTATTCAATCTACTAGGACTTGCCAGGGTTCATTTATGAGTACTAGAGTGAATTTCGCGTATTCCTACCATTTCGTTACTTGCTTGAGTTTCTGAATACCAATTGCTCTAAAACACTAATATGTGCATTTGTCTGGAATAATAGTTTTGTTAAAAATCAAAGAAGCATTTGAATGATGTCATCATTTTTGTGAATCGTTGAAGCATTTGGTACCTCAACATTGTAATTGCATTTTCATATTTATATTCAATACTTATCATTGTGATGGCAGGATCATCAAATGGTATTGGTGCTGAGACTGCACGTGTTCTTGCAATGCGCGGAGTTCAAATTGTCATGGCAGTGAGGAATACGGCTGCGGGTACAGCTGTAAAAGAAACGATATTGAAGGAAACACCATCTGCTAAAATTGAAGTATTGGAATTAGATCTTAGTTCCATGGCGTCAGTGAGAAAATTTGCCGGAGAATTCGAGTCCTTGGGGCTTCCGCTGAATATCCTTATGTGAGAATCTAAAAAATTTGAGAAATTTATTATCACTATTCTTCAACAGTTTCATTTTCACATTTGTGAACGCAAAGCTCTTTTGGGCATGATTTATGACTTATGCGTAAAATTGATTTTGTCCACCTTGTCGCAGTAATAATGCAGGAGTTATGGCACTGCCTTACAAGCTCTCTCCAGACAAAATAGAGCTTCAGTTTGCAACAAATCATCTAGGTACTGTAAGCTGCATAACTGGTCTTCATTAAATTTTTCCTGTAAATATAAAGATGATTTGACCAGAGAAAAATTTATCATAGAGATTGATAGGGTACTGGTCCACTTCGTACTTGAGTTTTGCATTATATTGGCTGGGCCGTCTTATCTACTTCCTTTTTCCCCCAACTTAATTCGAGTAGGAAGGGTACTTACTGATGTTTCAATTTTAATTTCAATTGTCTTGCAGGTCATTTCTATTGACAGATCTTTTGTTGGGGACGATGAAAAGGACTGCATCTCAAAGTAACATTGAAGGAAGAATTGTGAACGTTTCTTCTGAAGCTCACAAGTTTCCCTACAAAGAAGGGATTCGCTTTGATAAACTCAATGATGAACAAGGGTTCGTAACTTGGTGATAAAGATATTTTGTTACTCTCTTCCAACATGATACTAGATGGTTTTTCACTTGTTCTTGAAATGATTGAGTTTAGAATAGCTTGTGGTTGTTGCATCTGAGGGTTCTTGATGTTTATTTCTTTTACTTGTTAGAAGACTTACAATGCAACAAGTTGAATCCTAGTACCACTCTTTAATTTACAGTTACAGTAGCTTCGGGGCTTATGGACAATCAAAGCTTGCAAATATTTTGCATGCTAATGAGCTCACTAGACGCCTTAAGGTACTATTATCCTCCACTGTTTCTTGTATTATCATGCTATTACCAGCTTGAAAATGATGAGCAATTCTAAGTGGAATATACAATGACTTGGAAGTTTGTTCCGTTTGTTTGATGGACAGGAAGAAGGGGCGCAAATAACAGCAAATTCACTTCATCCAGGAGCAATCATGACAAATCTTTGGCATAATAGCACCTATTTTGGCGGTAAATTTACTGTCCATTGATTCTATTTGAACATCTCTTTTGCAAAGATATTTGTCTGAATCTGGAAATCATAGAAAATCCCTTCTCATTTAAGAAGAGTTAAAAGAATAATGCAGGCTCATCTTTGTTGTACAACAACAACAACCAAGCCTTTAGTCCAAACAAGTTAGGGTAGGCTAGAAATAAAACCCATGTCGAAATCTATGGGTTTCATTTCATAAAAGAACCCATAGACTTCTTGTACCAAATGAAAAATTGGGAGTTTTCTTTACCTTGCCCGTAGGCCCGTACAGAACTTTGATGTGTTGAATTAGCCAAGATCTCTCTGTGTCTCTGTGTGTATTCTGGCTTGAGGTTTCACGCTTTTGTATTAATGATATGGATACACACTCTTTGGTAGGTTGGGTTTCTAAATATGTTGTTGCTCCGGCTGGGAAGTTTCTGGGGAAAAATGTTCCGCAGGTATGTTCTTTTATTAATTAATGGCGCAAAAGATGTTTCCTTTTTCTTTCTCAGATTTCAGACAGGATCTGTTTCGTTAATACTACTTACGTGATAACTAATCTTACGTGATTCCGTTGGTCTTCGTTTTTCTAGGGGGCATCAACGACATGCTATGTTGCATTACATCCGAGCAACAGAGGTGTAAGTGGAGAGTATTTTTTGGACAACAACATTGCGAAGGCAACCGCACAAGCTAAAGATCCGGAACTAGCAAAGAAACTTTGGGATTTCTCCATGAATTTGATCAGTTGAACAGCTCCTCCTCTTTGTGGCGGTGATGGTGCTATAGGCTATGGTGGTGTAAAACTACGTTATAAGTTTATAACAGTAAGTACGTAGTAGAAATTTCTCTGAGACAAACACTCTTAGTTTATTACCGTGTCATGATATAAAACTTCAGTGTATATGAAAAGTTTGGGATTGGGAATTACTGTGTCATGACATAATACTTGACTTTTTTTTTTATTTTTTTTAACTGGGGTCATTTTAGACCTTTGGATATGAGGTAGTGTCCTAGCGTTGAAAACCCAAACAACATAGAGTACTATTTTAGCTCTGCTTTTGAGCTCAAACACGTCTGCCGATTTTGAGCTCTGCATTTCACAATGTAAAATAGTGACTTAATTAATTCAACACAAATTTCCTTTTCTGGACTCTGATGTCACCGTTCACCGGAGTTCAAAACATGTCTACACCACATTCTTTATCAATGAAACAAATATCCTATGGACGTTACTTTCCAAATTCTTCAGGAAAGTGATAAACGATGACACGAAGACATTATAGAGAAGATCTTCGATTTTATTTTGGGCAAACTCCTTTAAAAAGCATTAATTTATGAATGGTTTCACTGTCATTCTAGTGGGTTCTTCATCTTGTGACCACATATGTCCGAGTAAAACAGTGCAGGACCCATCAGGCGGTTGGAATCATAAGTGCACACAGGGAGGAGAAGACTTTTTGTGAGTGGCTCAAATTCTAAGACAAATTTTTACAATCAAATCGGAGTTTGAATGAAAATTTAGAGGAAGAAAGAAGGGAACATGGTGTTCTTCGTTAGAAAAGGAGCATCTGGGTTTTCATCCAGTAGTACAGCTGAAGAAGTGACCCATGGAATTGATGATGCCTCTGGTCTTACTGCCATTGTTACTGGTAATATATACGAGGATTCTGTCATTTTAACTGCATTTTCATATTTGTAATATTTTGATGGCAGGATCAACAAGCGGTATTGGTGCTGAGACTGCACGTGTTCTTGTAATGCGAGGAGTTCAAATTGTCATGGCAGTCAGGAACACGGTTGCGGGTACGGCTGCAAAACAAACAATATTGGAGGAAACTCCATCTGCTAAAATTGAAGTATTCGAGTTAGATCTTAGTTCCATGGCGTCAGTGAGAAAGTTTGCCGCAGAGTTCAAGTCCTTGGATCTTCCGCTTAACATCCTTATGTGAGGATCTATAAAATTTGAAGTCTTTTTTGGGCTTGACTATTTTCCAGAATGGCTGAATATTTGAATCACTAATTTTGGCTGAAGCATGGATACGAGTAAATTCTAAGAAACTGTAATTGAATTTATACTCTGTTTAGAATTACCCGTAATTAATTGTAAATTGGTTCAATTGGTTATGAGTTATGATGTTGATTTCTCATGCCTTTCTGCATTTGCAATAATCACAGTTATCCTTTGGATTCTGTGAATTAATACTGCCAAGACATATTGTCTATTCTTTCTATATGGATTCTGATTTTGACTGTGCTGTCTTGGTTTGGGGTTCATACTACTGATATGCACACACTAGCTCTCCCGCAGGCAGGCTGGTTAGGTTGGTTTTGCAAACATGTTGTTACCCCGGCTGGAAAGGTTATGGGAAAAAATATTCAACAGGTGTGTTGTTTGAATTAGTGGTGCAGTAGATGTTTTCTTTTTCAGTTTCATTTTCATTGTTCATACAAGACTGTTTTGCTGATATTCTCTCTGTTTTTAGAAAAGAGGTACCATCACAATTTTATTTTTACGTAAAAATAAGTTAAATTGAAAAATGATAATATCTATTTCCTTTCTAAAAACAAAGGGAGTATTAGTCAGTAGTTACTGTCATCCATGATCCTGTTGACAATATATGGTTTTCCTAGGGGGCATCTACGACATGCTACGTCGCGTTACATCGGAGTAACAAAGGCGTAGCGGGAGAATACTTTGTAGACAACAACATTTCAAAAGCAACTTCTCAAGCAACAGATTCAGAATTAGCAAAGAAGCTTTGGGATTTCTCCATGTATTTGAAAAAGTGAATTACACAAGATTTTCACCTAACATTGACCCAGAATCCAGTTATTTGACCAAGGTTAAAATCTCTCCTTGACTCCTTTACTAGTTGACTCCACTTATCATCAGTGACATTATAATCCTTTTTATGATGACTCAAAAAAGCACTTCTGATTAAAAAAATAACTTTAAGTCAGATTTGGATTTATTTTTCCAAGAAGCTAACCCAAACACAACTTAATGTACAGCCAAAATACTATTTAGCACTCATCTTAGAAAAGGGACATCATTGTGCTCAGCACTGTTGATTGTTAGGTTCAAAATCATTGTGTCTAAAATTGAAATCTTGATTGATTGATTGTTATTCCCAAATTTAGAAGAGAAAAAAGATGTGGTTGTTTAGGAGAAAAGGTCCATCTGGTTTCGGATACCCAAACACAGCTGAAGATGTAACTCATGGAATTGATGGAACTGGTCTTACTGCTATTGTTACTGGTAACTAACTAAATTTATGATATGGGTTTTCTTTTTTGAGTGTTTTCTTTACTGGGTTCACTTTGATTTTGCTTAAAGACATGAATTTGTATCTATAGTAGTTGTGTTTGATGAAATTCCTGAGAGAAACAAGTATATGGGTTGTTTTAGGGAGATTGGTTTTGTGATTCATACCTGAAGGAATATAAATCTGAATGGGTATTGGTTGATATAGAATTTGATGTATTTGTACTTGTATAGGTGCTTCAAGTGGTATTGGTTCCGAGACTGCGCGTGTTCTTGCTATGCGTGGAGTTCATGTAGTCATGGGAGTTAGGAATATGGCTGCAGGTCAAGATGTTAAGGAAACAATACTAAAGGAAAACTCTTCAGCTAAAGTTGATGTTATGGAGCTAGATCTTAGCTCCATGGCGTCTGTGAGAAAATTTGCGTCCGAGTTCAAGTCCTCGGATCTTCCACTAAACTTGCTTATGTAAGTAGAACAGTCAATGTATCATCTTGATGTCAGAGGTTTATATATAAATGGGATATGAGTTTTTTCTTTGAGTATGTTGTATCATTAACCATCTGGATTGCTGAAACTGATTTTCTGTTTTCTTTGATCCAGTAACAATGCAGGAGTCATGGCGTGCCCCTTCATGCTTTCCCACGACAATATAGAGATGCAGTTCGCCACAAACCATCTAGGTTTGCAGCATGATTCTTTTTATATGCCTATGAATCTGTCTTCAAGTATTGTGTGTCCGAAACCCAAAATAGATGTGTATTTAGACAGAGACTAAAATGAGTGGTTCATTAAATGGATTGAGTGAAAGATAAATGTTCTTAGATAAGGTCTGCTTTGGAAAGAACCGAAACGAAATTTTAGATGTCCAAGAAGTTCAATTAAACATTCTTCTTTTATTTTGAATTAAAGACTCTTAAATGTGCTTGAAATTATGCAAAGTTAATTGTTTACCTTTTCAACCTCTTTCAGGTCATTTTCTTTTGACACAGCTTTTGTTGGATACTATGAAAAACACTGCGCAAGAAAGTAGCGTAGAAGGAAAAATTGTCAATGTATCATCCGAGGGTCACCGCTTTGCATACAAAGAAGGGATTCGTTTTGACAAAATCAATGATCAATCAGAGTAATTTTTTTAGCAATACATACTCTGTTACTTTTTATGCAGTTATCGTTGTCATTTGTTTTAAGATGTTTCACATTCGATTTTTTTTCTTTCCAACTGTACAAGTATAGAGATCTAGCTAAACTCTTATGTCTTGCTCTCTCTAATTTACAGGTACAACCAAATTTGGGCATATGGACAGTCAAAACTTGCAAACATATTGCATGCCAACGAGCTAACAAGACGTTTGAAGGTACTATCTTGTCTCTTTGATTAACGAAGATATTAACAAAAGTTAGACACTCCACAAATTTGGGGAAACCTTTCCCAATTACATCATCACAGAAATTTAGATATCTTAGATAGGGGATTTTGGATCCCAACCCCTTCACATTGTCTAATTTCCACTTGCTTTGCAAGAAAATCTTGCCAAGTTATTCCCTGTACTGGTTCAAGTAACAGCTAGTTCACTTCATCCATGACCCACTTGATTGAGCCGTAAAGTTCTCTTAGACTGTGACCACTGATGAATATTTCTGTCTGATTATGTGTATCTTGTAGCTCGCATTCTCGAGCTCTATTCCCTTATTTCTGATTTTTTTTTAATCTTTGTTCGAACAGGAAGATGGAGTTCAAATAACAGCTAACTCCCTTCATCCAGGATCTATAATAACCAATCTGTTAAGGCATCACAGCATTATAGGCGGTAAATCACTGGGTACATTTTTCACTTAAAACGTTCTATCTGTATTTCGTGCTTATGCTACGATATCTGCGGTTGGTTTGTTTTTTCTGCAGGCCTTTCATATACTATTGGGAGACTCGTGCTTAAGAATGTTCAGCAGGTAATCATACATTGAGAGTGCCATAGTCCTCCTTTTACTTATTCATAAGCAGAACACGTAATAACATTAGCCAACTGTTCTCTGTGTTTTTACTTTTCTCATGGTTTCAGGGGGCATCAACAACATGCTATGTCGCGTTACACCCAGAAGTCAAAGGCGTAAGTGGAGAGTATTTTATGGATAACAACGTTTCAACACCAAACTCACAAGCTCTAGATACAGAATTAGCCAAGAAACTGTGGGATTTCACCATGAATTTGATTCAGCAGTAAATGAATCTTCTCTTCAAACTTTTTATGTTGTGTTTTTACTAGGGTAATACGAAAACAACAAGAATAAGTTTACTGATGTAACGTACCATAAAAAGGATTGATTAATGTGTTTAATGTTCATGTTGGAGGAAATGTAAACAAAAATTAAATTTGGCTTCTCTTTATTTTACCCTCATATTTGACAGTAAATCTTAGCATATTTCAAATCTGTTGATAAGCTGCCTCGCTTATCAAACATTAAAAGCCCCTCTGGCCTCTTTTAGTATGAAAATTCCACCACAACTACAACTACAAGTCAACAACTGACTAACAAACAGTTGTACTGTCAAATCTTCTTAATTTCACGAGCCCTGCATTTTAATTCCTTGTACGTTTAACATCACGAAGATAATAAACACAATCATGCACAAGATATGACCAAACACAATCTGTAGCTTAATTATCATCTAATCCCAAAATTAAACACAAATTAACCCCAAAAATTAAGAAGAAAAATGAACAAGATGTATCCATTAGCCCTTAGAAACTTGTAATTTGATGATCTTCTTTTATTTTTCATGGAAGTAATCTGAGAATCTATATATACAAGCATATGAAGAATCTTTGAAAATAAAAGACTACTACTTTTAAGTTTGTGACTACTTGACCATATATCCGTTTCGCAGCAGCAGCAGCAGCTAGTTTCTCCGTTTATGATGAGAGTGGTGGTGTAACAAAGAGAAGCTCAAGGTCAGGTGGTTGATAATACCCATTCTTAGGCGCTTGTGTTTTTGCTCCTTGGGGTTTATTCTTCTTTGGTGGTGGTGGTGGACATTTCAAATTCAACCGTATCTGATTTTCATCTCTTATTGGTGTCTTGCATCCCTCTTCTTCTTCTTCTTCATCACTACCCATCCTCTCATTCTCATTCTCATATTCCATCTTTTTTCTCTCTTCTTAATACAACCGAACCAAGTTATAAACAAATGAAGAAACAAAAATGGATTTGTGCCTTCACCATGTATGCCGTATGGGAAGACAAACTATATAGTTGGTGTTTGTTGTTAGTTAGTCGGATATGGGCCGAGAAAAAGGGTCATTCAGGGTAAGTGGTAGGATAGTAGTGGGGAAGCAATGCCAGGGCTTGCTCCGAAAGGAACCAATTTAAAGAGACCTACTCAACCCCCACCCTAGAAAGTGGATTAATGGGAAAATGCACTTACAGCTCAGCAAGGTAGAGTCCAGGTGTGCCTATTTATTTATATCTACGTGTAAATGAACTGGAAGCCTAATGGACTATATGCCAAGGTAACTATACTGACGTTTCCTGTTATTTTTACGAAAATCAAATCTCACACCAACTCTTGACTTGAAATTTATAAGGAGATAATCATAGTAGGGAGTCGTGGGGAGGGCAGGGAGACGTGGTAGTCAATCCCACTGCACCGTTCTCAAGAAAGTTGCCCCATCTCCGGCATCCTTACAACCACTGAATTGCCAATCCTTGACCATCCTTGCAACCTAGACTACACGTGCACCACATATACCGGGCACAGTGCAAATTAAAGTCTGCAGGCATCCAACTCAAAACCAATTGACAATGAGTGGAGTGATCTTTCCATATTACTATATTTTAAGTTATTAAAGGAATATTAACAGTGTGGGACTATTATCCTTCACACGCTCCATCACGTGTAGCCTCGTTGAGTCTAATACATGGACCTACGTTGTGTGGTGACCAATACAACAACAACCCTAAGCTCATGTTTATAGAGGAATAGTGGGATGGAAATACGGAGGTCTATGCAGCTTACTCCGTAGATTATGCTCGCTGGATTCATGTTCACCATCTTATGAATGCGATGGGGCTGTTCGGATGGACTACCCATTCGGATATAAACAACGTAATCGTATTGACATTTTGGGTTCCTGTAATGGCCTGATTTGCATGGGTATTTCAAGTGATCGCAATTATGCAATGAACTCCTATAAAAACAATAGTATTTGTGTATGGAACCCACCAACCAGGGAGTATAAGAAAATACAGGTACCAGAACGTGATTTTGATCTCTGCTCAACAAATCCTCGCAGTGTTAGATATGGGTTTGGTTATGCTTGTATCACCAATGACTACAAGGTTGTAAGGATATCGAGTTACGAAAACTCAGATTGTTTAAAAACTGAGGTTTACACGTTAAGATCGAGTACATGGAATTGCACTCAAATAAAATCTTGGGTTAAGTGGTAAAATGTCCCAAAATGGACATCATGGTTATGAAAATGTCCCGGACGTTAGGCGAAAGATTGAAATGCCCCAAAATGATATTGAATGTCCCAATCCGTTAAAGTTGCCGTTAGACATGGTTAAGTGGTCAAATTCAGAAGCATGTGGTCCGCATGTGTGATAAGATGACATTTATATCCTTTTGGGGCATTTTGATGACATAAAGGTGACTTTTTTTTTGGCTTCTGGGGCACTTTAGCATCGTGTACTAAACAGGAGACACTTGGCAAAGATTCAGAAATATGGACGGTCGCAGATGAGTGTGTTTTACCGAAATGATAATTATTTTTTACAAAATGGTTGGCTGATACAAAAAACTCATTTGGTCATTCACATTTAACCGACGCAATACTTTCGTTTACAAATTACAAAGTAATCCTCTTCAACCATCCCTTCTATGTATTTCTTCTCTTTATTGTCTCGTATTTCCTTTTGCAAATTTCTTGTTTCCTGATTATGAAGATACAAACAAAAAATGTTGTTTACAATTTGCTGACCATTCTTTCCGACTTCCCTTTAGATGGATGATATATCAAGTGACTAGCATTAAGTCATCTATGAAATTCCAAAGAATTACCAATTCATTCTTTCTGCACCAAATGCTCCACATCTGCAAGCTCGACCTCGCCTCTCTGCTATTCTTCATTTTCCTTCTGAAATAACAACTCGATTCGCTCCAGAGGCTTTCTTCTTGTTTCAGGAACATGTTTGTAAACAAAAGCAACTGAAACAGCTGAAATCAAAGATAAAATGAAGTAGGTTCCTCCAACTGTAATGACGCGGGATACAAAAAGGAACGACATGGCAATGAGGCCACTGCATAATCTGTTTCCGACTGCACCAAGTGCTGCTGCTTGAGCACGAACCCGAAGTGGGAAGATCTCAGATGTCACAACCCATCAAACTGGACCAATTCCCACTGAGAATAACGCGACGTGTCCACAGATCAATAGAATTGCCAATGCAATGCAATGCCCACTTGTCCGTTCCCCATAACAGTGAGTGTAAACGCCAATCATAACAATACAACTCCTTGAATCTGCCACCCATATCAGTTATCCAGAAATCCCTATCTTCACTACCCATTCTCAAACAGTAAACAAAAATAAAACTAATCAATGAACATTTAACAAGCCCCTACACAAAGTTCATTCCATTACAGCAAGTTTATAAGGTGAGATTACAAGGGTAATTGCTCACACTTAACCACTATATGATTTTACATTAGTCACCTAACTGGTGTAAATGCAAGTCAGGGCAACTTCAAGTTGCATTTCACAGCAAAAAAAAAAAAGATTGAAGAGCAACTTATACAATTTAAAACATCCACAAACATTAAAAGAACACTAATATTTGCATGAACCAATATTAGTTTCAAAAGAGGAAAACTGTTAATTATTATGTTTTAGTACTTTAAATCAAATTAAAATATTAACAAAGTGTTAAATTTCTGTTAAGGAGACTAGAGAGACTAGATCTACAGTGGAAAGAAGGAAACAAGTGGGGTCAAATAGATCAGACCGACACAAACGTCTATTCCGACGATCACATGTAAATTTTTACCATTCATTCGTCCATTGATTCCAGCCTTCTTGGCAAAGGTGAGTATAGTAAAAATCTCATGAGAAACCCAAATTCACGCTTAAAGACATCTTCGAGTCAAGAGAATGTGGTATTGGAGACAACAGAGATCAAATTTCAAAGACATGACATGAAACATGTGCTAGACATTTTTTAAGAGTTCAAAATGGAAAAAGAAAAAAGGAATCGATTCAGTTGTTATGCACGGAACAGGAGTAATAACAGTCGAGAAATAACGAATGATTACTCGAAAAAAAGAGATCATACATTTTCAGAACAGTTCTCATTTTTTAAGCTTCACCCTGCTACAGCGAGCACTAGACACTTCTCATTTTTTAAGCTTCACACTGCTACAGCGAGCACTAGACACATGTGTAAAACAACTCCCTCTGATGGCATATCATAAACGAAAATAATACAGACTGTGATTTTTATATGTTTAGTTAAACAAGCAAACAGGCAGAGAGATCGAAGATGAGATCAAAAATGAGAGGTGATGACGTCTTGACAAGGCACACATAATTTGATAACACTAATTAATGTGAATGGATAATGCTTATGCATATGATAACACTAAGCTTATGCATAAATTGTAATTTGTTCTACCATGAGGATCCTCAGAAAATGCTTATAGCTGTCATTAATTAAATTAAACAGGTCTCAAAGAAAATGTTTCTGTCCTAAACAAGGATTATTTGTGGGAACACACTAACAAGACAAAATGAGCTTTAGCTCTACATCACATGAGAATTAATTCAATTAAACAACACACCATAGAGAAATATCCCAATTGAGTATACAGGGGAGATACATTCCATACATAAATCATATCAACATTGGAATATATTAATCACTAATTTCATTTCTACTCTCTGAAACCCTAAATCATATAAACCAAACCCTAAATCATATAAACATTTTTTATCTGCTAAAAATTCAAAAACCCAACATTTTAATCTCGAATTTCGTTTTATTCAAACCCTATTTAGAGTTGATGAAACCCAATTTTGTTTCCCTGAAACCCTTATTTCATTTATTATCTTTCAAACCCTAATTTCATTGATTCTCTCTGAAACCCTAATATCATTTCTTCTCTTTGAAACCTAATCACAGTTACCAGTTTCACAAATTATCAAATTGAAGAAGATATCGTGGCTTGCTTTTCAATGGATCTCTTTACTGGTTAGGTGTTGCCATCACCCAAGAAACCTCTTCCGAAGTTATTATATCTTTTAATATTAGCAATGAGAGAATCGTTGATGTGCCATTACCAGAAGAAACTATGTTACACCTAAGAAGTAAAATAGTCAGGAAAAATCTAGGAATGTTGAGCGATTGCCTTTGTTTAGTCATAAATCTCCCTGGCACTCGTACCGATATATGGGTAATGCAGGAACATGGAGTTAGAGAATCTTGGACAAAACAATTAACCTTTTCCGAATAGTTTGTGTACAAACGTGATTACTCGAAGCCGATATGGACTCTTCAGAATGGGGAAATTCTCATTGATTTGGGATACAGTCTTCTCTTATTTTATCCAAGCAATGGAGTAGAGATAGTTTTGCATGTCCCGAGTTTCCCCGAAAGAAAGAGAGTACGACAACCAGTGATCTTTATGGAGAGCTTGGTGTCAGTGGACACGGGCGCTTATGCAGACAAGTCCTGTGCCAAAAAGGAATGAGGTAAATATTTCTCTGGAGATACTTCAACTCCTAGTTAGTTATTCGGCGAATAATTCGTGAATGAATCCGAACCGTCCGAATTCGAATCATACGGCCGGATACTTCAAACACCGTCCCTGTTACGCGAACTATATGGATATCTCGAATCATGCGCGAATAATTCGTGCCGTATGAAAGTTCGGCGTACTGATTTGCGAACTCAGGACGTCAAGATCCCTTGAACTATCTCGGAGCCAATGGACCAACAGCTCGTTGGTGATATAATTAAATGATATTTAGTATATATTGCATTTTTAGCACAAACTACACATCCCATCCTATAAAATTCTAAAATTTTATTATTTAATAATGCCGAATTTTGAATACCGAACTCACATTCCTATAACGAATTATACACGTATTATGAAAGCCTCCCTGATAGATATTGAAAAAGCGGGGGTCTAACAACACCACCTAATATTTCGCTTAGCAATCTGTATGGAAAAACTCCAATATACTTTTTATGAGAATCAACTAGACAGTTAGACTCAATCAATAAAAAGATATATCAAAGAGTTTATATCTCAATCTCTCGATTTGATCTTTACTCAAGCAAATGGAAATCTGCGAGTCTTTATCAAAGAAAGATAACTTGGACGGTACCAAAGACCAATGTCCAAGGATCAATCAATATCAATCAACAACCAAAGGTTCGATTTACAATTGGTGATCTTTAACGCACAACCTGTATTATTTGAATTATATAAAAAATATAATGCGGAAAAGAAATAACATAGACACCAGAAATTTTGTTAACGAGGAAACCGCAAATGCAGAAAAACCCCGGGACCTAGTCCAGATTGAATACACACTGTATTAAGCCGCTCCAGACACTAGCCTACTCCAAGCTAACTTCGGACTGGACTATAGTTGAACCCCAATCAGTCTCCCACTAATTCAAGGTACAGTTATACTCCTACGCCTCTGATCCCAGCAGGATACTGCGCACTTGATTCCCTTAGCTGATCTCAACCACAACCAAGAGTTGCTGTAACCCAAAATCACAGACTTGATAATAAACAAATCCGTCTCACACAGAAAAGTCTATCAAAGGATAAATCTGTCTCCCACAGATAAACCCTAGGTTTTGTTCCGTCTTTTGATATAAAATCAAGGTGAACATGAACCAATTGATAATCCGGTCTTATACTCCTGGAGAACAGCATAGATTAATCAATCACCCCTCTACAATCCTTCCTGACTACACATGCGGTTTGTCGAGGAATCACAAACAGTGAGACGAAGATGTTTGTGACTTCTTTATCTTGCCTATCGGAGAACTCTCACGATCTCAAGCCAATCATTCGATTGTACTCGTACGATAGAAGATGCAAGATCAAATCACACAACTACGATAAAGTAGTATCGGTCTGGATTCACAATCCCAATGAAGTCTTTAAGTCGTTAACCTGATTTTAGAGAAGAAAATCAAAGGTTAATGGAGTTCAACTATAGCGGGCGCACTAGTAGCACACAGACGTGTGGGGATTAGTTTTGCACAATGCTAGATGTCTTCTTTATATAGCCTTCAAATCAGGGTTTTGCCTTAGTTACAAAGAAATCCTTATTCACCGTTAGATGAAAACCTGATTTAGATTCAAGCTAATATTTCTCAACCGTTAGATCGAAAACTTAGCTTGTCACAGACACTTGGGTAGGCGTTTACTGGGTTCGTGAAAACCATGCTCAAACGTGTACGTGTATGTTGGTTCAACATAGTAACCAAAAATATTAGCCATATGAGCATCTCATATTAACCTTGTTCTTCTTCACCATAACTAGTTCAAGTGACTCAAATGAACTAGTTAAAGAGTTGTTGAATTTTTATGAGATCTTATGTGACTACACAAGACACAATTGAAACAAAGATGATTCGATTCGATTGAATCGGCTCATGAACATTATAGGCACGGTTTTCATAAAGCATTCCTTAGTAATTTAATGTTTCATGTTCAGAGCACATCTTTAGATCATAACCTCTTAAGTTCACAAACAAGTTCGCGGACTTAAGTTAATCGGTTGAGATTTCCAAACTCAGCAGAAATTCTCGGAAAGAGAACTTCCGCCAGTTCGCGGACTAAGCACACAAACGAGTTTCGGAAAATCCCAGAAGAAATTCTCGGTCGAGAACTTCCGACAGTTCGCGGACTTGGCAAGCCAATTCCACAATCCTCCCGATTTCTCTTGATCAACAAAGTTCGAAAACTTCGGTTCAAGGAATACATGGTTATGTAATCTAAACTCTCATTTCAATCATTGAGACATTCTCAGAGGATGCTATGTAGCCGTTATTCACAGACCGATTCACGTCAGAGCAATTCTCAAAGTGATTGAAACTTTTCATGACTTTCGTCACTAGGTGAAGATAAACTTGATCAAAGCGAAACTCTTTACCAACACGCGCTTTCGAGATAAAAGATAAGAAATGAATGCTCAGCTTGAAATGTCAAATGTGTATGATCTAGTCTATACAACATACGACTTTTGTCTCATAAGAAATAGGAGATAGAATAGATAGACTTTTGAGTGATAGATAAGTTCCAGTCTCCACATACCTTTTTGTTGATGAAGTTCCACATTTCCTTGTATAGATCTTCGTTGCTGTATGATGAATCACCATGAAGTCCTTGAGCTCAACTACACTTTTCTATCCTAGTCTGAGACTTAGCTATGTAGGCTAGAAATCAATACTTATAGTTTTGATCACTAACATTGAAAAACATGCTTGAGATAGCAACACATGCGAGTTTGACCGAGCTATGCTCTAACAATCTCCCCCTTTGTCAATTTTAGTGACAAAACTATTAATACATATGAAATACAAAAAAGATAAACTTTAGTGGCTCCTATTCCATAGTCTAATCTTCAACGTTCCTTGAAATCTTCATCCTTCCAAGTACTCCAATGATCCCAAAAGTTGTAAGTTTAGCACCATCGTTGTTGAAGATCCGTAGCTATAGCAATGAGAGAAATCGAGATTCTCGATCATTATTATACAGTGTCATAATATTATTATATAACATCAAAGTCCAATTGTATCACGAATTTAACAATAATACTACGGTGATATGTATCACTCCCCCTTAGTCAATACTCCATCTCGATCATGGATACCACTCCCCCTTACACAATGATCCGAAAACCATATGTATTTGTAGTATGAACTACAATATTTCTCCCCCTTTTTGTCAATAAAATTGGCAAAGGTACAAGAATGGGATCATAATGAAAATTCAACAAGAGACATTTCATGACCAAAATAAAAATACATACCAACTTAATTTAGATGCAATCTAATAGCCGAAGCTAACAACATTCATCAAGGAGTTTTAAGATACAAGATAACCCCTAAAAAATTCCACAACCGCACTCCCCGCAAGATATTACCATTAAGCACAAGTTCAAAGGAACTCTCCCCCATTTGATGTCACTCCCGAAAGAACAACAAGAGCGACCTTAATTTCGAAAGAAAAGAAGGATTTTTTTAATTGGACACCAAAAACCATGGAAATGATTTTCTATATCCAAAACTCAATCAAATTAATCACAAGTAAACCCATGATTAATTTAATCAGAATACGCAACTAAATCAGACCACAAAAGTGATCAATTTAATTGGTTGTGCTCAACATAATAAAACTCACGGAGCTACGACTAAGATAACCACACGGAGATGACTACCTTAATCGTTCAAATACTCAACATAAGGAAAACCTTATGGAATATACGACTGCATCAACCAATAGAACATGATTAGTATAGCCATTCATATACTCAACACAAGAACTTGTGGAATATATGAAAAAGTCAACTAGATTAATTACAAGAGAATCTATAATTAATCTAATTGGAATACACAACCAAACTAATCACCGAAGCAATCAATTTAATTGTCAAAAGATTTTGCTCGACAAAAGAAGACTTTCGGAGCAAATAACTAAATAACCAATCAAGATGATTAATTTAGTTCAAGAATGCTCAACATATAGCATCTCATGGAACAACCAACAAGGCCAATATTAATCGACATAGTTGTAAGGTGCTCAACATAAGATACACAATGGATCCTTCACGGTAAAACATAACAAAATGGATCAATGAAGATCAATACCGTGGATAACATACAAGGATCTATTCTATTTTCCATCACTATTATTTTATCCTTGTCACACAAAAGATTTAACCATATTTTCCATCAAATAATGACTGCATAGGTATAACTTTTGTATTTGTGAAAAGTCCATTTGTCCTTTCATCAATACGAATACCAATTTATGAACGACTTTACTTTTGAAAACATATGGGACCTTCAAGTTCACGGACGCATACAATACATATCCCATAAACAATTGCAATATCACAAAATCATCAAGATTAATACTGCAATAACAATCTTTTCCCTTAGAAGGTAGAATCAATCTTTTTCGCACGGATTTATACCAAGAGTGGTTACCAAAAGCGTATAAAAAGATTTCCTTAACAAAGAAGAACATACAAAGTCATTGACGACTATGCGCCATAGTTCACATGAGATGATTGTGAACACTCAAGAATATATAACAATGTGAACTACTACCCATTCTCGAACTTCCTTCTTTGTGATTCACCAACATCACTCTTGTAACAGCCACAAAATAGCTTAGAATAGGATTTCTCCAAGAATCCCATTGCCCAAGTCCAAGAGAATAGAATAAGTACAACGAAACGGAGCAAACACTAAAAAACAAGAGACAGGACAAAGACCAATATTAACTCATCCAAATTCAACAATTCTCATCTCCATTTTGAAGGGAATTCAATAAGGAATATAATTCAAAAAGAATGAGGTAAATCCGAGTTCGTACGAAGAAGTTACGGCCATAACAAGTTTACCGAATATCGACGTCATGTATGCATACGGGTTTGCGAACCTAAACCCCTGGATTTTGATTTTAAATGCTGTTATGCGTACTTGGTATGTGTACCATGTAGTCCAAACATCCCGAACTATTATTTTCAAACCTAAACATTTAAGAACCTTAAACACAGATCAAGTTAGGTAGAAATGAACGATAAGCAAGATTTTTATAAGTATTCTAAGCAAATAAAAGTACAAATATTTCTCAAGTTTATAGACATACCTTTTTAGATGAATCCAATAGAATTCTACCGCCTTACCGAACATAATATGTGTGCCCCAATTCTTGTGCTTCCCTCACCGTATACAAAGCAGGGCATTCCTTGGTGAGGATGCACTTCCAACACAATCAAGTTGCGTTGGGGTGAACAAAGTCTTGCTCACCACAAGTGACCTTTGGATTATCATGAAAGAGATCACTTTTAGAACCTTTCACATCCAATTCCATTTTTCCAAAAAACTTGTTAAGTTCCAACATCATGGATACTGCCTTTTCCATAGTCATGGAGTTTTCTGGAAGATCCTTCCTTTTCACACTCAAAACATCATTGTATTTCTTCGGTATCCACTTATGAGTGCGTTTAGGAATAGTCAGAACCTTCTTCTCATCACTCTCTTCTATAATTATTGGAAGAGAATTGGATTGACTATTCTTTTGCAAGTTAGTCTTTCTCTAATTGGGAGCATCGGATCTTGTCTTCGTCTTTAAGAAGTTATCCTTTTGATAACCATTACGATTATGAAAAGGATTCGTACGACGTTTATAGGCAAATCTAGGTCTATCATAGTACTGATTCCTTTGCCTAAAGGTTGGACAATTACAACCTGTAACGTTAAGAGGATCAGTCTTAACGTATGATCTTGGTTTCACAACTTCTTGTGATGCCCAAACAAGAACATCATGAAGTTTCTCATTCCTTATACGGAAACGACATCTCCTTTCCAGGTGACCTTTATTTCCGCAATAGTGGCAAACATAAGGAATGTTCTTACCTCGATCCGTGTGTGCTAACTTTGGAGGTTGATAAACTTTGCTCTTTTGAAACTTAACTGCCGGAGAAGGTATTTCACTTTTTCCATCAGTGGAAACCTTTTGTTGAGAAGAATTACTAGCCTTGACAAATTTTACCTCTTTACTAGTACTTGGAGCATCTATTCCCTTATAGCTCAATCCTCGTGTATCACGATGATTTTTACTTGCTCCTAGCATAGTGGTTAATTTGCTTGAACTAGTATTGAACTTTTTCAAGTCATCTTCCAACATCTTGATTTTATCAAGAGCAGCAACTAAATCAGCCTCAAGGCATTTTTCTCGAGTGAGATAAGCGCTTTCTCTGTCGTCAAAACTTGTTTGCTTGGAGTTAAACCTTGATTCATATTCTGCAAGTTTCTATTCCAACAAAAAGTACTTTTGATAAAGATTATCACATTCAAGTGACTTCATAAGTAGGTTTTCCTCAGAATCCTTGAGGATCGATTCGGCAGAACGATTCGAAAAATAAACACTTGCGTAACATCTTCTCAATTTCTTGTTTTCTCGACAGAGAGGAGTCAGAAGAGGTGTGACATGAGAAGTTGTAATCTTCTTCATATTCCACGAATCCAAAAACTTAACATACTCTGAGACTTCCTCATCAACATCTCTATCAATATCTGAATCACCTTCATCAGAAAGTTCATCCAACTGTTCTTCTAGGAGAGTTTCTCCCAATCAACATTTTTTACATCAAGAGAATGTTTGGATATTGACTTAGATGTGAAAGTTCTCTCAGGTGAATCCAAGATTTTAGAATCATCTGGTAATTTCTGAACTGGTACGTTATTAGAGATAGACTCGTCCATAATAAGATCGCTACAAACACAGACTTATAAGGTCTTTAACGTGTTTGCCTGCTCTGATACCAATTGAAAAAGCGGGGGTCTAACAACACCACCCAAAATTTCGCTTAGCAATATGTATGGACAAACTCCAATATACTTTTTATGAGAATCAACTAGACAGTTAGACTCAATCAATAAAAAGATATATCCAAGAGTTTATATCTCAATCTCTCGATTTGATCTTTACTCAAGCAAATGGAAATCTACGAGTATTTATCAAAGAGAGATAACTTGGAAGGTACCAAAGAACAATGTCCAAGGATCAATCAATATCAATCAACAACCAAAGGTTGGATTTCCAATTGATGATCTTTAACGCAAAACCTGTATTATTTCAATTATATAAAAAATATAATGCGGAAAAGAAATAACACAGACACCAGAAATTTTGTTAACGAGGAAATCGCAAATGCAGAAAAACCCCGGGACCTAGTCCAGATTGAATACACGCTGTATTAAGCCGCTACAGACACTAGCCTACTCTAATCTAACTTCAGACTGGACTATAGTTGAACCCCAATCAGTCTTCCACTAATTCAAGGTACAATTATACTCCTACGCCTCTGATCCCAGCAGGATACTGCGCACTTGATTACCTTAGATGATCTCACCCACAACCAAGAGTTGCTGTAACCCAAAATCATAGACTTGATAATAAACAGATCTGTCTCACACAGAAAAGTCTATCAAAGGATAAATATGTCTCCCACAGATAAACCCAAGGTTTTGTTCCGTATTTTGATATAAAATCAAGGTGAACAAGAACCAATTGATAATCCGGTCTTATATTCCCGAAGAACATCCTAGATTACCAACACACGATTTCGAGATAAAAGATAAGAAATGAATGCTCAGCTCGAAATGTCAAATATGTATGATCTAGTCTATATAGCATACGACTTTTGTCTCATAAGAAGTAGGAGATAGAATAGATATACTTTTGAGTGATAGATAAGTTCAAGTCTCCACATACCTTTTTGTTGATGAAGTTCCACGGTTCCTTGTATAGATCTCCGTCATTGTATGATGAATCGCCATGAAGTCCTTGAGCTCAAGTACACTTTTATATCCTAGTCCGAGACTTAGCTATATAGGATAGAAATCAAGACTTATAGTTTTGATCACTAACATTGACAAGCATGCTTGAGATAGCAACGCATGCGAGGTTGACCGATCTATGCTCTAACAGATATCATGGTTGGGTTTTACGATGGTTTGGTTTTGATTGGAAAATATAATAGACATGCGGAAACTACTATTGTCCTTTCACACGCCCCTTCACGTGTAAGCCAATCATTGGATTAGTGTCCTTTCACACGTCCCTTCACATGTAAGGCCGGTCATTCGGCCTAATATCCAGACCTAACACGTGGACCTACCTACGAGCGGTCACGGGCCGGTCGCGTACAAGGAGCGCCTAGGTCTGATACCATGAATATTATTAAAGTCTGTGGACATCCAATTCAAAACCATTTAGCCTAGCTCTATACCATGTTAAAGTCCTGGCATCCAATTCTCAAAACTCAAATTAGTCTGGGCATCCAATTCTCAAAACCATTTGATAATTAGTGTACTAAAACCAGTGATCTTTATGGAGAGCTTGGTGTCAGTGGACACGGGCACTTATGTAGACAAGCCCTGAGCCAAAAAAGAATGAGGTAAAGATTTATCTGGAGATACTACAACTGTCTTTTTATGAATGTACTAGACAATTGAAAGTTCCGGTTAATTTTCTCTTCGCTTTCTCTCACGCTGAATGTAATAATGAGGTTAGGAAACAACTATTCTTTGGAGTATGAACATTATGGTCATGCAAAGTTAAACTATTATTACCCTGACAAGACACTTTCGAAGATACTGTGATAATGAGGTTAGGAAACAATTATTCTTTGGAGTATGATCATTATGGTCATGCAAAGTTTAAACTATTATTACTCTGACAAGACACTTTCGAGGTTAAATGTATTATGAAAGACTCCCTGATAGATATCATGGTTGGGTTTCACGATGGTTTGGTTTTGATTGGAAAATATAATCGAGATTCGGAAACTACTATTGTTCTTTCACACGCCCCTTCACGTGTAAGCCAATCATTGGATTATTGTCCTTTCACACGTCCCCTCACATGTAAGGCCTGTCATTCAGCCTAATATCCAGACCTAACACGTGGACCTACCTACGAGCAGTCACGGGCCGGCCGCGTACAGGGAGCGCCTAGCTCTGATACCATGCATGTTATTAAAGTCTGCGGGCATCCAATTCAAAACCATTTGGCCTAGCTCTATACCATGTTAAAGTCTAGGCATCCAATTCTCAAAACTCAAATTAGTCTGGGCATCCAATTCTCAAAACCATTTGACTTTGACCCTTCCATATGACTCCCTCTGTTTCTAAAAAATAGTCCGGTTTGTGTGTAAATTTTGAAACGGAGGGAGTATCTTTTAAGTTAATTATGCGGAAACTAGCCTTGTGGGACTATTGTCACATGCTTCGAGCACTACACCGATATGGACTCTTCAATTTTATCCTGGCTTAATTGGGGCCTGTGCCACTTAATTGGGGCCTATAGCTAGATGACAAAATAGGGTCATTAAGAAATATTTCATAGAAACCCCTTATCCACTATTTATGTTAATACCTAATATAACCTTATTAAATTAGTGCTAATTCGGATTATTAAATAATACTTAATCAAGCTAATCCTGAAATTAACTTTCGTTAATGCATAATCAACAGTTGTCAAAATTTTTAATTTTCTTTCGAAAGACTCGATCCAGAATCGGTTTATGTTACTTAATTTGTAAACCGATTTTGGGTTGAGTATTTTCAAGTAACGAAGTAAACCCAGAATCGGAGTTTGAACAATACCAAAATAAACCGATTCCCAAAATCGGTGTTTATATATATCTATATAATCCGATTATTCCTTAGTTTCAGAAACAAAATATCCATTACATAGTTTAGGAAATTATCGCAATACATATAAGATTCAATACGGGAATTCTAGAATTTGACACATCAAATGCTCGTTAATGAACCTCCGAGCACGTCGGTACAACGTCGTGTATTCTTTGTGGTGAATGAAATTTATTTCCCCATTACGAATTCTCCATAGCCCGTTGAAACATTCCAGCTGAAATTCAATAAATTCTTAAATGTTAGTACGTGAACTTTTGACATAGGTATAAAAATGATCGCATTACTCATTTTTTCCCTAAGAGGAGCTCGTGGATGATAGTCGTACACCATATTTCTAACTTTTACGTACTCTCGCATTGCAACTTTAATGTATTGAAATCAAAATGCCAAGTCCATTGCGGTTATTGGGATTCCCGGTACGCTCGTAAAAGAACTCTTTAACTCTTTTCCAAAACATTGAATAGATTTCATTCGAACGTTCATGGAACGTATTAGCAAACGATTTAAAGAGACACAAATCTTCAAACGGTTCCCATTCTATTTTCTAGAATAAGTATGTGATATGGGAGTGGATGAAAGAGATTGTCCTTATATAGATAAGGACTCAACGACTATTTTTTTCAAATTCAAAACAATCGGGTTTTAGGTATGTCCACATAAACCGATTGTGTCCTTACAAAATCATATAAATTGTGCCTCTCAACAAGCGGTTTTTTTTAATGCACATGTAAACCGATTGTCAAAGTTACAGAACTTTTCTTCATACAAATTGGATTACATATTTATACATGTAAACCGATTCTAAAAGTTACAGAATTTTTTCTTCTTAGCAATCAGATTACATTTATGTACATAAAAACCGATTCTTGGCTTCAAAAGTTAAAGGAGTTTTCTTCATGACATTCGGATTTTATAAAGGTACATGTAAACCTATTTTGAAACTGGACCTCTTGGAAATTGTCAGAATCGGTTTACATATAGTTACATGTAAACCGATTCTGACTGAAAAAATGCCAGAATCTTACAATTTTCGCACATATTGTAGTTGGTTATTTTATCGCGTCTTGGACAAACACAAACAATTTTTTAAAGAGACCAGATTAAGTCATTCATAAACTAGGAATATAACCAAACATAATTCGACAATAAGTTTAAGACGAGACATAAGTTTTGACTCCATAATTATCCATAGTTAAAGACATAAACATGAATGTAACTATTCATTCATCAACATCCCCACCACGACCACGACCACGTCCACCGCGTCCTCGTTTAGGAGGTTGGGCACTGCTCGATGCACCTTCAGACATCCTTTTTGGGGGTGATCTCTTCCTTTTTTTTCTTTGGCTCCTCCTCTTCCTCCTCCTCCTCCTCCTCATCATCATCCTCTTCCTGCTCCCCAAACTTTGCACCAGCTTCTACATCTTCGAGACCTTTCAATTCATCAATTATCTTTTCATTGACCTTCACATTTTTCCCTTACCTGATTTCTAGCTTTGCCTGGGTTACCAAGTGTCCGACTCGTCTTCTCTGTTTCAATTTCAAATAACAAACATTCAATATATAATGCTAAAACCATTAACAAAATCGTAATAGAGTAACAATACGCACCAAGTAATCGAGAGCCGTATCTTTGTCCTCTATCTTGGGCCTCTCATCTACTCGTATCACTAGAGTATGCGAAACTTTGAGGTACCACGGTATGTAACCCGGAATTGTATCGTCATCTGCTCGAGATGGACCATCCAAAGGATATCTGTGAAACGCTCTGTCGTCCCAATAATCACATGATGGTAAAGGCTTGTGAAAAATGACAATATCATTATCATATGATTTGGTTTTTGTCCAATTGATGTTGAACATCTTGTGCGCCTTTGGGTTTTTTTGTACGTAACCGCATTGTATTGCATATCTTGTTGGGTTGTACATTACATATCCTCTTGTGTGAAACAAAGTCCCACAATATTCACTTTGATCTCTGCATCCAACCTTCTTTCCTTTTCCTTTATCCAAATCCTGCTTGTAAGGATCAAAGACAACATCCTTTGTCATCAAGTTGTCTAACTGGCGTCTTAAATTCAGAAAATCCCTTTTTTGTTTCTTCGGCTTACTTCTGTAGTTGTAATTGTATCCATAATGCTCTCCGTCCCATTCCTTGTTCTCAAAAGCCCTTTTAGCAAATATTGGGAAGTGCAAATATATCCACGCCTGCAGAAAAGCCATATTCCCTCCGAGTTGGTTCCTGGCTGTCCTAGAAGCCTTTCTCAACTCCTTCAACGAGTATGCAAGCATGGCAGTGCCCCAAGAATATTCGTGCATCTTGTCAAATGGTTGCAACGGCCGGATAAAGTTGGCGCTCACACACGCACCGGAAACGTCGGGGAAGATAACAACTCCCAGGACATAGAGGACATACGCATTGGCCGTGGTGATGATACGTTGCAGCGTCACCTCTTTTCCCTGAGCACGAAGCTTCTTTGTTCCCATGAAGTCCTCCCTCAGCTTCGAGAGATGGAATATCCTCTGTTTTGACTTGCCTACTAGCATCTCCTTCTTGGTCTTCTCCTCATCCCATTGGAACACTTCCTTGGTCCACGCATAAATTTTGTCCCACGCAAGCTCTTGCGCGTACAATTTGTGCTTCACGGATTTACTTTCTATGATTAACCCAGTAATGAACTTCGCATCATTTGGAGTTATCGTCATTTCTCCAAACGGAAGATGTAAAGTATCCGTTTCCCCGTAGTATCTCTCGGAAAAGGCAGAACAAAGGGGTCTGTCGTAACCAAGGTGGTCCAAATTGTTGACCGCAGGTACCAACCCCGTAGAATTGACTAGATCGACTACTTCCAGAACTTCTCCTTCGGTGGATTCTGGTGCTATAAGTGGCCATTACCTCATCATACTCATTGACGTTCCTGGCTTCATAAGACGAACTGCATCCTTGTGATCCTATAAAACAAAACAACCACGATGGATAATCAAAACACTACACGGATAATAATGTTTACATCACATAGCATAAGGTTTAGGCACTTACTATGGTATTATAAACGACGGAGGCCCAACTGCTTTTGTAACCCCATAATACATTTCCTCCATCACCGGGTATCCATAAAGGTGGATCATCAGGGCCGGGAGCAAACATCTTCAGCGGGTCAGGAATGTGGTCACCTTTCTTCTTCTTTGCTCCTTATTTCTTCTTACCTTTTTCTTGAGCGTCTCCTCCTTGGTCTTGTTGTTGAATTTCTTGTTCTTGCACTTGTTCTTGAACGAATTCTCTTATATCTTCATAAACTTCCTTCTCACTTTCATCCTCACCTTCTTCTTCATCACTTTCATCCTCACCTCCTTCTTCACCACTTTCATCCTCACCTCCTTCTTCATCACTTTAACTCTCATCACTTTCTTCTTCAACACATTTCTTGCCACGACTTTCTTCTTCAACACCTTTCTTGCCACGACTATCTTCATTACTTTCACTCTCATCACTTTATTCTTCAACACCTTTCTTTCCACGAATTTCTTCTTCTACATTCATCTCCTCCTCACCACCTTCTTGTTCAGTAGGTGTATCAGAATCAGATTCTTCATGTGTTAGTTGCTCCGCTGGAGGTGGTGGGTCATTGATGCTGATCCATTTGGCTTTACTCCCCGTGGCCCTTCAGTGGGAAGCATTCAAATTTTGACCCCCTTTTCGACGAGGTTCCAAAGTCTTAGGAGTAGCAAGGTCATGTCTCTTCTTATATTTCTTTTCGACTTGCTTTTGTTGGTTGTCCTTGTTTGTCCTGTAAAATATGGAGTTATGCGACAAACAACAATGGAATCAAATGCATTTTTTCTAAGTCAAGGTACACAATCGTTTTTTGTTAAGTGCTAATGTAAACCGATTCCATAAATCGGTTTACTCGATATACATATAAAGTCCGATTCCAACTACACAATCGGTTTTTGTGAAGACATATGTAATCCGATTCCAACAAAATAAAGATCCAGGAATATTGGCTACAACAATCGGTCTATTTATACATTAACGATCCCCAATTCCTTTTCACATGCAGAACAATCGGTTTATAAGTTGAAGAACATAATCCGTTTCTAACAAGCATCGGGTTACTTCGACATTAACGTAACCTGATTCTGTGAACACTGAAATCTTTTTATTTCAAAATTCTCGATTTCTAACCTAATGCATGTTACTAAAACCTAGTTTAGAGGACTGGGTTGATAGAAAAGTACCTGATTCGACCCATTTTTTCCTCTTGTGCGATACGAGAGGCTTCGGATTGTTCTTGCACTTCCTTCGTTCTATTTCGAATCGCTTCAACAAGTCCGGGATTGTCCGCACTAGAATGATTCCTGTTAGTAGCATACTTAGTTCTTGGTTTCGACATTTTATAGAAGAAAGAAACGATTAATCGTTTTTGAATCGTCGATCATCGACGATTTTCGGTTTCAAAAATATAAAAAGAGAGGGAGTTGAGGAGATGAAGAATCGGTTTTTAGGTTAGAAATGAAAACTGATTTATGTTAGTTAGGTTTATTAAGGATTGATGGAGGTAATTTAGTAATATTAATATTTTTTGAGGATAATTTTGGTAGTTTACATAAATATTAGACACCCCTTATCATTGTGTATTAGGTAGATGAAGTAATCTATAGGCCCCAATTAAGTGGCATAGCCCCCAATTTAGCCAGAAATTTTATTGTCCTTTATTTCATATCTGGAAAGAAACTCCTAACTGTACAAGTATATAGATCTACCTAAACTCTTTGCGTTGCTCTCTCTCTAATTCACATGTAGAACCAAATATATTGCATACCAATGAGCTAACAAGACGTTTTAAATCTATCTTCTCTCTTTGATCAATATATATATATATATATTAACAAAAATCGGGCGCTGCACACATTTGTGGAAACTTCTCCCAATTACATCATCTTACAAAATTCATTCATCTTAGATAGTGGATTTTGGATCCGAACTTACTTTACATTGTTTAGTTGCCATTCCTTCGCAAAAAATCTTCCCAAGTAATTCCTTGTACTGGTTCAAGTAACAGCCAGTTCACTTCATCCATGCCCATGACCCACTTGGTTGAGCCGTAAAATTTATTAAGACTGGGATCACTGATGATTCTGACGAATATTTCCGCGTGATTATATGCTTCTTGTAGCTTGCATTCTCGAATTTTATACCCCTATTTGTGAAAACATCAAGCAAGAGGATGAAGGTAAATCACTTTATAAAATATTCACTTAAACGTATGCTACAATAATACCTTCTGTTGGTTTGTTTTTTCTGCAGGCCTTTCATCTACTACCGGAAGGCTACTCGTGCTTAAGAATGTTCGGCAGGTAAATTATATATCGAAAGTGCACCGTCGTTCTTTTACTTTTAATACGCTGAACCCATTATAACGTTAGCTAACTATTATCCATGTATCTGCTCCTCTCATGGTTTCAAGGGACATCAACAACATGCTATATGCTAGGGGAATCACATTCTCCGTGTAATAACAGTTTAGTTGCTTTTATAATATATTCATGCTTCAAAAAAACAACAACATGCTATGTCGCGTTACATCCAAATGTCAAAGGCGTAAGTGGAGAGTATTTTATGGATATATAACAACATTTCAACACCTAACTCACAAGCTCAAGACACACAACTAGCCAAGAAGCTCTGAGATTTCAACATGAATTTGATTCAGTAGTAAATGAATCTTCTTCTTCAGACTTTTAATGTTGCGTTTTCACTAGGGTGATTATCCATCTTTAATACGAAAACGACTAGAATAAGTTTACTGATGAAAAGTAAACAAAGGATTAATGTGTTTATTTCATGTGGGAGGAAATGTAAACGGAAATAATAACTAAATTTGGCTTTATTTATTTTTTTACCCTTATATTTGACAGTAAATTTTAGCATATGCCGAATCTTTTGATAAGATGCATCGCTTATCAAACACATTAAAAGCCCCCATGGCCTCGTTTAAAATGAAAATTCGACTACAACTACAAGTTAACAACCGACTAACAAACAGTTGTACTGTCAAATCTTCTGATTTTTTTTTCTCAATCAAGCAATACGTTGAGGTATACCTAAACTTTTTATCAATTTTCTTATCAATTAACATGTGATCTTTTCTTCCAGGTTCTCATGTTGTATGTATGTAATTTTTTTTCTTTCTTCACATGTATATTTGTATCACATGTGTTGATCATGTTCTGATTGATTAAATGAATTTTTTAATTTATGATTGCGTATATTGTATATACATATATATTATTCTAATTATCCCTCCATGTACTAATCTATGATCTACTCATATATATATATATATATTATTCTAATGTTTGTTGTGAGATGTTTATTTGTTGTATATAATCTGTTTGTTCCTATTCGTTTCTCGAGATTATTATGATTATTATAATATAATATTGTATTGTTTGTTGTTCAACCAACTGTATACCATGTTTAAATCTGTTTGTGTATCTAATAGATATGAGTGATACATGTTTGATGTTATTTTATGTATTCATACTAAAATCATGTTAATGATCTCTATGTGATAAAGTTTGATTTTAATATGCCTGATGTTGTGTAAATTTAATATTTTCATATATTGTTATGTCATCATATGTTATTAAATGTTTTCATATGCCATCATCAAATAGAAAATTTTGGACTATATCGTTTTCCTGTTTATTCTTTTGGCTTGGTGATCTTCACATGTTTTATTTTATAAGATTTTTTGTTGATTATTTATGTCGAAGAGTTGTATGTCCTTTTTCAACCAGTGATTTATTTTAATTTTTGAAAATTTTCTGATCATGATTGTTTGTACTGCATGTGTACTGTATGTGTGTGATTGTCTTGATTGATTTGAGAAGTAATAATAAAATAATTAATATTTTTTTAAGTGCTACGTGAATGCAACGTCTGTTTTAATTATTTGTTTAATTAGTTGTAACGTCTGCTTTTATTATTTGTTTAATTAGTCGTAACGTTTTCAATTAGTTGTAACGTTAGTTTTAATTATTTGTAACGTCTGCTTTTATTATTTGTTCAATTAGTTGCAGCGTCTGTTTTTATTATTTGTTTAATTAGTTGTAACGTCTGCTTTTATTATTTGTCTAATTATTTATAACGTCCGTTTTTTATTATTTGTTCATTCATTTTGTTTGTATTAAATCAATAAATAAATTGTAACCTATGCACTATTATAATGTTATGACGTTATTGTTGCCAATTGACCAAGTATTGTCAATCGTTAACGGGGTTATTATCATTGGTTGGTTATTGACTATCAACTTTGACTGTTAACTGAATTATGATTATTGGCTGGATTTCTGGCTTAACCGATTGACCTTTAGAACCATCAAGAAATTTGGTGTCTAAAAATCCATTTTGACCATAAAGAAATTTGGTTCGAGGATTATTATGCTGGAATTATTTATTTTAATGTCCTTTATTATGGCACTTTACGGTTGGTCCCAACTCGACTCAAAAATAACATTTTGGATCCAAAAGTACTTGAGAACCATTATTATGTTTTTTGATGTAGAAACCATTTCTTTGTGAGAAATGAATATATTCCTTCATAAAACCTTCTGCCAATGACAAAGCACCGTCTAAAAGATGGAGCTAAATATACCTTATGTTTCTAAGCACATGTATTCCAATTTTTGTGGAAGCACTTACAAAGGGCGATATGATTCGGAAATTATTTTGTTTCATTTTTCTAATTCATTCATGGTACTAATAAACTAGTCTATCTTGAAGTATGCCAACAAGAGAGTCACTATCTTCAGTAATATATTCAACCTAAAGTAAGTGGTTGACATGCGAAGTGAGATTCTTTTGTCCTGTTGAGATAAAGAAATTTCTTAAACCATGCTAATCGTAGTAACATTGAAAATGAAAACCCCAAAGTAATGAGGGTTAGGCATACTGACTCATGTGAAGCATGTGAAAACAAACATATACATATATGAGAGAAATATGTATTATTGTCCTAGGTAGTAATAACACCAAGTATCAACCGAACATGGGATCAAGATAAGATGTCATTCTAGCTCACATCAAAAGGAAAGAGTTGGGAATGAATATTTCTACTAGTATTGGTACAAGCAATGCAATGCGGGTACCATAATAACAACAGATTTCCAGAGGGAGGTCATACTTTAAACATCAAATTTATTGGCAAGAAGAACTATGCTTAGCCAATTGACTATCTTATTCAGTTGAACTTTATACATTGTCTGCACTTATGGAATTAAAATTACATCATTTCCAATAAACATAAATTTTCTAATGCACTTGAGATATATTTGGATGAAAAATATATCATCCCCTCTGAAACGTAACATATATTCACTCTAAAGTACTTGAGATAAATCCCACGTTTGTCACGAATAAGGCCACACCACTTATTAAATCTCTCAAGATTCAACGTCTAACTGATAGTGGTTTTTCTCCCACTAATTTAAGGAATATTCACTAGTTTTTGAACTAATTCTTTGTAATGTGACTACGATATTGGATCATCGAGCGAAGCAATGCTTAAATTTTGTTTCCAAGATGGAACAAAGATTAAAAGTCACAAAAGCTCTATATGTACCGAGAGCGAATCACCTTGTTAAATATTAAAGATACCCATATGGAAACTCACAATGATGGGAATGTAATTTATTGCATCTTTTATAGTCTCTAATATATTTGGAAGGAAATATATTTTAGGGAAATGAATGAGTCAATCTAGTGCAATATAATTCACTATAATATTTGGATTATCGAATCCATATTGACTCCGACGATGAAATGTTGGAAACTGACTCATACAGGCTTTGGGTATAACCATAAAGAAACTTTGGTTGTGACATGATGATTGTTTTGAAAGAACTCATACAAATATCACTTTATTTGAGTGAACGAAAATGGGAAAAAGATTGACAGAATGGAAAGTGACGGCATATCTCTCAATAAGTGTTTTCTAAATTACTAGATGCACAACTCTCCTTCCCATCATGCTTTTAGGTAAGAAAGCATATCACTCATTTTTACAAAGTCTTCTGTAAAACAGGATCGAGACCATCCTAAGATGCAAATGGTAAAAATTCCATATTACAAAGAAAACAAGGTGAAATTTAGAAAAATATTCATGCAGAATGCGGACCATAAAAGTGACTTATGGCTCTGGTGAATGTTTTGACATTTCGGACTAGTTACAGTTCCCAAGAAATCTGCGTTTGGAAAACTACTAACACATATTTTACATGTAAGGGCTCACCACCCCTTGTAAATGCGAGTGAATGTACATCAAAAGGACTTGATGGTTATTGCATGTTTAATACGATCAATGAAGAGCATCCTATACCCCATGGTCTCGCAAAGGCTATCATCAAAGGTTACAGATGGTGCCTAAGGCATGGTTATGCGTACAAACCTACCTTTAATTGCTTGGGGAATATGCAATATTAACGCTTCTTTACTTAATTCATTTTAGAACCCAATATTAGTCAACCTTTTATGCGTACCAGTTGGTAACTGAATATAAGCCTGACATTTTGTGTTCTTACGCATTTTTGGTTGCACTATATATGTTCCCTTACGACTCCACATTGTACTATGATGGGTCATCAAAATGATTAGGTGATTATGTTGGACAATAATTTCCAACAATTATCCGTATTTTAAAACCTTTGGTAGGAGATCTCTTACCACTAGATTTGTCGGTTGTCATTTTAATGAGACAGTCTTCCCGTCGTTAGGGGGAGATAAGAAAAAGTATTTTCTTAGGGAACGTCATGAATTTTCGTGGTATGTTCCCACCGTGTCTCATATTGATTCTTGTACTCCACAAATGTAAATGTGAAGTGACAAAGAATAGTTGAATTTCATAATGTACACTGATGTCGCTAAAGTGATGAGATCATACATACCAGCTGCAAACCTACCTGCAAGGTTACTAATCCCCAATAAGGGATATACACCATAGACTAAGGTGTTTCAACTACACTTAGTGGAAGTGTGGTTGAGGCCATGGCTTCATAAAGGAAGATGGAGAGACCTCCAGGTTCGATCAATTCTCACCTAGAATGAAAGTAGATGAGTAAGGCACAACCTAGTTTGTATCATTAATGAAATCATCTCATTTGATTGTCTCTGAATATGTCCATGAATCAAACTGTAGGACGCTCCGAAGTTTTAAATGATTCTAGAGAACAATGAAATCCCGACATATTATGAGAATGCACATGAATCAATGGAAGGATCATGCGTGCACAATGATGATATAATCCATAAATAGTTGCTCCAGAAGTAGAGCACAATGAGATCGAACAATGCTTTATTTTGATTAATTTCAAATAAATAGCATATTTGGCCTACACAATCTAGGTAGAACTTAGTTCTTTGGCAAATATATAGGTACTTGGTGTGGTAGTGCTAACCAACCAAGTGTAAATCCTATTGGACATACATAATAAATTTTTCATAAAGCATAATGAAAAGAAAGTAGTCAAGTACAAAGACTTGCCTTGTGGCGCGAGGTTTCTCACAAAGCCCTGGAATTGTTCTCTTGTCGTTATAGAGTTCCGCTACTTAATTAGCTTGGTAATTTCAAAAGGACTTGAAATGCAACATATGTATGTGGTTGTTACGTATCTCTGAAAGAATCAAGAGATAGAAGGTATTTACAAAAGTACTTGTTAGACTTTTGTTGCCCGAATCAAGTAACTCTAAACCACAGAATGCGTTTACAATTAGATGGAAGGTTCACTTATAGATTGAAGCAATCAGGAGGATGTGGTATACCCGTCTAAGTGACTATTTGATTGGGAAGGGATAAACAAGAGTAAGGTTTCGTGCCATGCGTATTAAATAAGTTCCTGATTCAGAATTACAGCTATCTATATAGACATGATAAGTACTCTTAATGGAATAAGAGATCTTACAAGCTATTTAAAATCTGAATTTGAGATGAAAATTATGGAAAATCTCGATCTTATCTATGTTCTAAACTAGAAGACCGAGCTTGTGGTATATTATTCCACCAGTTTGCATATGTCCGTTGTCAGGCAATTTAACAAGGACGTGCATGCTGCTAGCACTCCCATGATTAGTCGAGTTTCAAATGTATGTAAATGACCATTTTTTCTAAAGGAAGATGACGAAGTTGGGTCGGGAGATGAAATTTACTTATCTAAGTATAATAGACGCATTATTATACTTAGCATAATGTACTCGACCAAATGTTACATCCTCAATGAACTTGTTAGCTAGATATAGCTCAGCGCCAACGCAACGTCATTGGAAAAGTAACCATTGACATAATTTTGTTTTATCCATGCAAAGACATAAAAAAGGAATGCTAACGAAAGTGCAATCCAAAAATTGTTGATTATGAAGGAACAATAATCTCTTATCCAACAAAAGTAATTAGGGGGAGATACGGTATACTATTTTCTAAGTCATTACCGATATTCAGTTTCGAAAAGTACATGACTAAAGGAACTGTCTGGAACAACTCTGAAAGTAATCAGGGGGAGATGACGACATCAGGGGGAGCATCCAAGGATATGATGTCGACATATTTCACTTCGAAATTGAAGATGTGCTGTACTCTTTTTCCATTCGATCGAGAATAGTTTTTCCCAAAGGGTTTTGTTACTCGACAAGGTTTTTAGCGAGACAACACTAAAAACATCAAGTATGTTGAACGTTGAAGACATAAAGACCGCGTTGATATTACTGAAAGTATCTGAATCAAAGAAATGAAACGTGATAGATATTAAGCAACGTAACTTCCAGAATCAACAACAGGGTCTTATAAACATTCAAGTCACCAAAGTAAAGTGTGATAAACTCCTTTTGGCTACATTAGACTAATGAAAATTGTCTGACACCAGGTGGAGCATCTAATGGTGTGTTGAACTATTTTCCTTTACCGAAGTTGCTTTTTCCCACATAATTTTAATACTCGGCAAGGTTTTTAATGATACAACAAAAAACACCAGGAAGTAATTTGCTAACTATGGTTATTGTCTTTCCCACAAGGATTTTATGCCTTATGAGTTGTGAAGCAACTAATCAACTTCAACGGAGCAAAGTGATCATCTGCAACGGATCACCTTTACTTACATCTGTCACGTTGTACTCTTTTCCCTTCGTCAAGGTTTTGTCCCACTGGGTTTTCCCTTGTCAAGGTTTTAATGAGGCAACGTATACGCATCCAACTATGTTCTAAGTTTTCTTTATATTTACTCTTTCTTTAGTTCAAGTTTTGTCCCTCTGAATTCTCCTAAAGAAGTTTTAACGAGGCAATTAACTTAGACATGTCGGTCTTTGAAGATCGTATTGCATGTGATGAATTACATCTAAAGTACGAGACAACATGTGAAGTACTACATGTGAAGATTTGTTACAAGGTTTTGTCCCACTGGATTTTTCCCTTGTTAAGGTTTTAATGAGGCAACTGATTTCAGCACAAGTCATCAAGGAGAGAACAACATTTGAAGAACTACATTTAAAGCACTATATGCGAAGCACTATGTATAAAGCTTTGTTATTGAACCGCATAAGGGGGAGCGTTATAGGGCCTATGGCCCATGGATGTGCGGTCCATTAGATGAATCGGTCTTCTCTTTCATGTATATAAGAGATTATATGTATGTAACAGATTGATGCCTCTTTATCAATTTCCAGTTCTTCTCTACTTTTCAATATCAATTTCTTCTCCTTCTCTATCTCTTACTTTTCCCTATTATTTCCACTGCAAAAAAAGACTACTATTTTTAAGTTTGTTATTACTTGGCCATATATCCCTTTCACAACAGCGCAGCAGCAGTAGCTAGTTTCTCAGTTTATGATGAGAGTGGTGGTGTAACAAAGAGAATCTCAAGGTCAGGTGGTTGATAATACCCATTCTTAGGCGCTTCTGTTATTGCTCCTTGGGGTTTATTCGTCTTTGGTGGTGGCGGTGGACATCTCAAATTCAACCATATCTGATTTTCATCTCTTTTTGGTGTCTTGTATCCCTCTTCACTTTCTGTCATTTGATTCTCATATTCCATCTCTGTTTTTTTCTCTCTCGAAACAACTAAACAAAATGAAGAAACAAAAAAAAATATATACTCCCTCCGTCCCTAATTAGATGACCTATATCATAAATAAGTGGAGTAATAGATTAGTATTATTATAAGAAATATGTAAAATTTGATAGTCATATTTATATTCATTAGGTAGGTGTTTTAAAATGCTTTCCAATGATACAAAGTTTACGAAAATCCGTTGTATGATTTGAGAGATAAATTATTTTAAATTTATTAGTAAATTTTAACTAGATCATCTAATTAGGGACGGAGGTAGTGTATATATATTTATAAGTGCACTTTGTATGGGAAGACAAAATCTATATAGCTGGTATATATATCTGTTGTTAGTTGGTCGGATATGGGCAGAGAAAAAGGGTCAGACAGGGGAAGTGATACCTAGAAAGTGGATTAATGGGATAATATGTTGCCGAATAAAATGCACTAATTACAGCTCAGCAGTATAGATCTACGTGTAAATGAACGCGTGCTGTTGTTAAGGTTAAAATCATTCCAATTGCTCGAAATATTTTTGTTCGAATTTAGCCCATGTAAACCATTGTATTGCGCGTCACCTTCTCAAAAGTTTCCCATCTCCGATCCGGTCTGCCTTGCAACTATTGCTTTTCCGATCCCACGGGCTTCCTTGCAACCTAGACAACACGCGCAGCACATATTCTGTACGCAGTGCACGTGCACTTATTCTGGGAAGCCCTAGTATTTTTCTGTTTATAAGACGTTTCTTGCTGCTAGGGTTAAAGAAATCCTAGTTCTCTGATCTTACCAGTAGAAGAAGATGAAGAAAACATCTAAGTCGACTTTATGGAGCCTTCCACAAGAAATTCAAATAGATATATTTCTTAGATTACCACTGAATTCCATCTTGATTTGTAGGTGTGTATGCAAGCTCTGGCGTAATCTATTTTGTAGCCCTAATTTTATTAAATATCACCTTAATAATAGAATCCAAAACAACAACCCTAAGCTTATGTTTCTAGATGACCAGCAGTGTGATGGAAATAAGGAGGTCTGTGCAGCTTACTCAATAGATTATGCTTCACTATCATCATACTCATCGTCAATGGATCAAAAATTCTGTGAATGCGATAGAGCTGTTCGGATGGATTACCCATTCCAATATAAAGAATGTACTAAAGAATATAATCGAGGTAATCATATTGATATCTTGGGTTCTTGTAATGGCTTGATTTGCATGGGTAATTTAACTGATTTGGATTATGCAACTAACTTATATAAAAACGGTAGTATATGTATATGGAACCCATCAACCAGGGAGTATAAGAAAATACAGGTACCAGGGCGTCACTTTGATCTCTACTCAAAAAGTACTTTCAATATTAGATATGGGTTTGGTTATGATTGCATCATCAATGACTACAAGGTTGTAAGGATCTCAGGTTCCGGAAACCCGGGTGGTTTAAAAACTGAGGTTTATCAGTTAAGATCGAGTGCATGGAATTGCACCGAAACAAAATCTTACAAATTTCCTTATGAAAGAAGATCTCGTGGCTTGCTTTTCAATGGAGCTCTCCACTGGTTGGGTGTTGCCATAACCCAAGAAACCTCTACTGAAGTTATTATGTCTTTTGATATTAGCAACGAGAGAATCGTTGATGTGCCATTACCAGAAGAAGCTATATTACATCTAGGAAGTACAAAGGCTAGGAAAAATCTACGAATGTTGAGTGATTGCCTTTGTTCAGTTATAAATCTCTCTGGCACTCGGACCGATATATGGGTAATGCAGGAACTTGGAGTTAGAGAATCTTGGAGAAAACAATTCACCATTTCCCGAAAGATAGTGGACGAATTCCGTTAATTACCCTAAGCCAATATGGTCTCTTAAGAATGGGGAAATTCTTATTGAATTATGATATGGTCTTGCCTTATTTTATCCGAGCAATGAAATTGAGAGGTAGGAATTACTAGCTAGTCCAGTTCTAGCAGACCCAGTTAATGGCTAGTCCATCCGTGGAAAATATTTACTCTCTAGTCCAAAAACATGTTTTTGGACTAGATTATTTACTCTCTAGTCCAAAAACTTCGTGGAGACTATAAAGTGTATTTTATAAATTCCTAAAACAGCCTTCCAGGTCTAATTAGTATCAACACATGTAAATGTTACTAGTAGTATGTTACTACATACTAGTAGTATCAATACGGTGATACTACATATTAATATGTACTGTACTAGTAGTAACAAAAATATCTTATTGTTACTAGTAAATTATGTAACTACTTTAATATACTAAACTAGTATACTACTATAGTATAGTATACTAGTAAACTAGCATATTTGTAAACTAGTAAACTATTAGTAACTAGTACTAGTAGTAAAATATGTAGTATCAATACATAACAATTTTTTTTGATATGTAGTATCAATACATAACACATATCAATATGTAGTATCAATATATAACATACTACATATCAAACATACTACATATCAACATATAACATACTACATATCCATATGTAGTATCAATACATAACATACTACATATCAATA
Source organism: Papaver somniferum (assembly GCF_003573695.1). NCBI lineage: Eukaryota > Viridiplantae > Streptophyta > Magnoliopsida > Ranunculales > Papaveraceae > Papaver > Papaver somniferum. Next base: position 9,990,827 of record NC_039361.1, read on the forward strand.
TGTAGTATCAATATATAACATATTACATATCAAACATACTACATATCAATATATAACATACTACATGTCAATATGTAGTATCAATACATAACATACTACATATCAATATGTAGTATCAATACATAATATATTACTACTAATACACTAGTTACTACTAGTATACTACATACTACATATGTTATTTCTACATACTACATACTAGTTACTACTAGTATATTACATACTACATATGTTCTTACTACATACTACATACTAGTTACTACTAATTACTACTAGCATACTAGTAGTAACTAGTATACCACATATGTAATATGTAGTAACATATGTATTATTATACTACATATCAATATATAACATACTACATGTCAGTATGTAGTATCAATACATAACATATTACTATTAGTATACTAGTATACCAGTTACTACTAGTATACTACATAATACATATGTTATTACTGCATACTAGTTACTACTAATTACTACTAGTATACTACATATGTATTATTATACGTAATGTTATATACTAGGGTTAGTAGAGTAATTTTACTCTTTTCAAAACTTTTTTGGATTAGGGAGTAAATATTTTTTGGCGCTGGACTAGCCAGTAACCCGGATCGGATCGGGTTTTCTGGAGAGGCCATTCCATGTCGGGCGTGGTAGTTTCTTCTGTAAGGAGAGAGTACGAGAACCAGTGATTTATATGGAGAGTTTGGTTTCGCTTAACACGGGTACTTACGTGAAGAGGTCCTGAGCCATAAAAAAATGAGGTAAATACTGCAGCTGTCTTTCTTAAACAGGGATTTAGATATGGTATGAAACTTAATATTTGCATATATTTTTAACCATATTCATTTATATTTGCATGCATGATCAAGTTGATATGAATGTTACTTCTATAAATTATGAGAAAGCATTTATATATACCTTACATTGCTGCTAGTAGCTAGTTCACTTCCTCCATGACCCACTTGGTTGAGCCGTAAATTTTCTCTGATGAATATTTATGATTCTGTGTGATGATTTGACCCTTGTACTTTGCATTCTGGAGTGTTATTCCCTTTAATCTAAAAAACAAAAAAATATATTTTTATGGCATCACAGCATTACATAACATGTAAATCACTGGATACAATTTTCAATTAAATGTTGAATCTGTATTTCGTGCTTATGCTACAATATCTGGTTGAACGATTTCAACGTCTTTGGTTTTATCATATATGCCATGACCCATATCTTCAACATCTTTAGCGGAGCGAGCAAACTTCAGCATTGTGTTGTGTCTATCCCAACCAATAGTTTGTTCAGCCAAAGGATAAAGCTGTTCTCAATCCATTGTATAGAAATCAGCATCTACGCTTTTACCAATCACTTTAAGGCCGTAACCAAAGATCATCTGGAGTGAACCCCACCTCGCCGAATGGGAGATAAAATGTTTATGTTATGGGGTATAATTTCTCAACTGCGCATATCACCATATTATAATCACTGTGCATAGTGAAATGCAGGCTATAAACCAGACCTCTGTACGATAGCCACCACATCCCTCCGTAGGATACCCACCGCCTCCGTTACCTCTTGCAACAAATCCGAAGTTCCAGCTCTTTGGTGTCTCTATAGTCGGACTGAATCGTTATGCTCCTATAACCCCGCTTAAGTAAGTAAACACAATTATCGATTAACAAAAAGGAGAAATAAGAGAAGGTTAAAACTAACTCCATCTTCTTCTAATTCCGATTCTTCTTCATCATTATCTCTTGCTATCTCCATCTTTGGTTCACGACGTTCATTTGTGTAAACTGAAACGGTTACTTTCCCACAGAAAAATGATAGCATTAATGTCTCACTCAGCCCTACATTCAGGATCGTCCGATCTTGTAGTTGATAAATGTTGAATCTAGTCTTATACTACCTCAAACCAATTTGTGTTATTCTATATATCAATCTAGTTCATCTACTCGAAACCAATGATGATAATCTCACATGAACAATGAAGTCCATACAGTTCACCGGAACATCATTCCCATTCGACAGTTGAAGGTGGTTTCGACGTCATGTCTAGAACAACCCGGTTTAAACCCCTGACACTATTGCCAATCTTTGCGGTCACATCATCAAGAAACTTACGATCAAAATAGTACCTGGTACATTGTCATCAAGATTAAATGAGATATATAAATAGGATATCGTTATACTCAAAGATCAAAGTCAGAAAATGATGGACCACCAGAAGAACTGACCTTAGCAGCTAGAACAAGGTGCTGGGCTAAGTCTATTTTTAACTGTTGATGGGTTGTTGACATGCATTTAATTTAATATTGTATACTATTATGTAAGAAGGTTAACATTTCAAGCATTAACAAGCGGTTTGGCTGGAGGTGGGTAAAGTGGATGAAAAATTGTTATGAAGATACGCGGTTATCTGTTATAGTTAATGGGGTAGCAACAGGCTTCTATAAGGGATCGAGAGGCCTTCGGCAAGGGGATCTCCTCTCGCAGTTTTTATTTCTAATGGTCGCAGAGGTATTTTCAGCTCTTATGAAGAAGGCAGAAAGAAATGGGTTAATAAGTGGTTTCAAAGTAAAGAGCAATGGAACGCCAATAACGCATTTACAGTTTGCAGACCATACGATTGTGTTTCTTGATGCAAATCCTGCACAGTTTACGGCATTAAAGCAAATCCTAATTGAGCTGCAACAAATTACTGGATTGAATACTAATTTGGAAAAGTCTTCAGTTATTGGAGTAGGAGATGCCGCCAGTAATTGCGATAAATGTGCTCGCGTACTGGGGTGTGAAGTTGGAAGCCTTCCAATTAATTATTTAGGACTTCCTATTGGTAGTTCTTCAAGAAGGATAAGTATTTGGGATCCGGTTATTGATAGGCTAAAGAAAAGGCTAGCGTCATGGAAACGACAATACTTATCGAAAGGAGGGAGGTTGATCCTTCTTAAGAGTGTTTTAAGATCGATGCCAATATACTATCTCTCGTTATTTGCAATTCCAGCATCAATAGCAAATACATTGGAAAAAATCATGCGTAATTTTCTTTAGGGAGACTCTGAAAATGGAAAGAAGATGCATTGGGTCTTATGGCGAAAGGTGTGCAGGTCAAAAAAAGAAGGTGGCTTAGGGGTTTAATCTGTAAGATTAATGAACCAAACCCTGTTAACTAAGTGCCTATGGAGATATGGAAAAGAGAAATCTAGTCTATGGCGCAAAATCATCCAAGAGAAGTGTCGAGGTGATGAAGAGGCATGGACTGCTCCACAAACAAACCATACTCAAGGGTGTGGGTTATGGAAAAATATTCTGAAGCAATCAAAATTTTTGAAAAGTGGGACTAAGCAAGTTGTATCGAGTGGTAAGAATGTTCGTTTTTTGGAAGATAGTTGGAAAACAACACAACCCTTGAAGGAGCTCTTTCCTAAAATTTGGAGAAAGTCGAGCAAGAAAGGAAGAGTGAAACACAGAATGGTGAACATAAATGGGTTGCAAACTCCATCATGGGATTTAGGCTTTAAATCGGGTTTCAGAGAAGAAAATATAAGTGATGTTGCTGCGCTCATTGAAACTATTGGGGATCCTAGCAATTTAGGAACAAAAGAAGATACAAAGTCATGGACTCCGGGAAAAAATGGAGAATTCTCAGTTTCTTCTTGTTACGAAATGATTGATGGACAACAACAATTACTAGGACAAGCTCAAGCTCAAGCAAGACAATGCAGAATGCCGTCGAATTACATTTGGAATTCAGCCATCCCAACGAAAGTGTCATTTCTAGTTTGGGCTGCAACAATGAATGGATCACCAACTATTGATCGTTTACGTCGAAGAGGGATGGCAATCACAAACATCAGCTGTTGTTTGTGTCATCAAGAACCCGAATCAATTTCACACATCTTTATTCAATGTGAGTTTGCAAAGAAGGTGTGGGGTCATTTCTTAAACTTGTTGGAAATTAGATGGAGGCCTTCAGATTCATGTATGGATTTCATTGTGTCTTGGAAGTTGAAATTCATGACCGAACCAAGGGAATTTCTAAATTCTGTTTGCCTTTCGCTATATGGAAGCAAATCTGGGAGGAAAGGAACGATAGAGTTTTCCGCAACAAGGAAAAAACAGTAGAAAGGGTTATTATTCAAGTGAAGGCTTCCTTATTCAGTTGGGCGAGAGTTCATGAATCCTTTAAGCATTTTAAGTTTGTGGATTTCATGCACGGTTGTGAGGTTTTTAAGTAGTAACTATCTTCAAACATGTACTAGGGGAAATTTTTTTTTGTTCCATGTTTTGCACTCCGCTTTACTCGTTTTGTGTTGTCCAGTTTGAATAGCTGTGTGTTGTTTCTTTTAATGCTAGCTCAACACTCTCTAGTGAATGAATTTTATCTTCTCCAAGAAAAAAAAATAATTCAAGCATTAACTCATTGGTACAAGTTTATCATTCAAATGCCCCAAGACAGCTCCTCAGATACTACACGAAACAAATAACGAAATAAGTAAGATGGAACATGGAACATCACTTGAACCTGAAAATTGCACTACATCCATGTGCATCTGACTGGCTAGAAGTAAGATGTTTTGATAAATCATACAGCTTATAAGATTCATTTGGTTAATGTCCTAGTTTACAGAACTAATCCTCTCATTGTCGTACTGATGCAATCGCTATGGTGAAATCATTTTACCCTTAAAGATATTGTTCCGGAGAGTGGTAAACAAAGAGTGGTTGATTTTGTTCCTGATATCAAATTTCTTTACATGGATATCTTCATAGTATTTGTTTGTTAGTATTGGAGTATGTCACACTTTTGGAGAAAAGAGAAAATTTAAGAGAGCCTCATGTTTTTGACTATGCCAAGAGAGAAAGACTCTGAATAACACTGTGGCGGGATCATACTAATTCATATATGGCAAGAAAGACTCACTACTAGGTCTCTCCGAACTATAGAGTGAAATAAATGATTGCTTTTACAGAGAAAGAGGTTCGAAGGTGCACACTAATGTATTAAAAACCTGCAAGCCATATTTCTCAATTTTTTTAGCTGAATATTTTAATAACTGATCCCATACCATTGTAAAGTTTGTTAATAACCTCCAGTACAAGAACGTGATCTGCAAGATAACCAAATCTTGGCAGTCAAGTATTTCTTAAGTTAGGAAACAGGTAGGAGTCTAGACTTAGGAAATTAATATAACTTGGTCGGCAAGAATTTATTCTTGGCCTGCAAGTTCTGTCAAGTATAAATAGGTTGGTTTCTGTAGAGGTAAAACATACAGTCGAGAGTCTTTCATTAGTCGGAGATTTACACAACAAGGAGAGTGTTTTATTCTTGCAAGGGTTGTGTGACTAGAGACAAACATAATGGGCTAAGGGTTCTTGTAATTGTTCTTCAGATCTTTTAATAAAAAGTGTCATCATTCTACAGTGGACGTAGGTACACCGAACCACTATAAAATTCCGTGTCTTGTTCTGTTTGATATTCTCTTGATTGGTTCATTATTTGCTGGTGATATTCTGTGTGTAACATTGATATTAAACTAACTAGACGATTCAGACCTAACAATTGGTATCAGAGCCAGGGTCGTCTAGTTTTGTTTACTCAAAGATCAAAGTAGACGGTTAGAGATGGTAGATCCAACGGGAGAAGGTCCATCTGCACCAAAAACATCAACAGCAAGGCAACAACCATGAGGATCGATGTGGAGAAGTTTAACGGGAGGACAAATTTTGGACTTTGGCAAGTTCAAATTAAGGATGCGGTGATTCAACAAGGTTTGCATAAAGCCTTGAAGGAAAATAGGCTGACAGATATGACAGATGATGATGAATGGGAAGAATATGATTTGCAGGCTTGTGCTGCAATTCTTTCGTGTTTAACCAAGGAGGTCATGTATAATGTTATGTCTGAAAAGTATGCAAAATCTTTTTGGAAAAAATTGGAGGGTTTGTACATGACAAAGTCTCTCACAAGTAGATTGTTTCACAAGAAACAAATGTATCAATTTCGATTCAAATATGGTACGTCTGTTAATGAGCATATTAACAGTTTCAATAAGTTGATGACTGAATTGACTAATGTTGGAGAAGTTGTTAAAGACGAAGATCAAGGTATGCTACTATTGTGTTCTTTTCCAGATACATATGATACATTGATACAAAGTACACTGACATCAAAGGATACTATCAAACTAGATGACGTAATTGCTTCTTTATTAAGTGATGAGTTCCGTAAGAAGGATGCAATGGAAAGTGATCAAGTTGTTGGGTTATATGTAAACAATGGGAAGAATGGACCAAAACCTGGAAAGAATAAATCCAAGTTTAAGGGAAAAACCAAAGGGAAACATGAGAGGTGCTGACGGTTACATGTGTTGATCATCATGAAGTATGGATTTTTGATTCTGCTTGTTCTTATCATATGAGTCCAAACAAGGACTGGTTTACCTCTTATGAATCTGTAGGAGGTGGTACTGTACTACTTGGTAATAATTATGCTTGTGGTGTAGTCGGGATTGGAACAATTAAGATCAAAAATCATGAAGGTAAAGTACACACTTTATCTGGGGTAAGGCATATTCCTGATTTGAAGAAAAATTTGATATCACTTGGTACTTTAGAATCCAAGGGTTATCGTATTGTAATGGAAGGTGGATTTACAAAGGTTTTAAATTCAGATTCTAAAGTGGTGATTCAAGCTAAGAGAGAAAGAAACTTATATTTCTTATAAGGAGGAACAGTGGTAGATGGAGTTTATGTTGGAGTCGAGAATAATGAAGATTCTAGTATTTCGAAACTTTGGCATATGCGGCTGGGGCATATGGTGAAATCATTTTACCCTTAAAGATATTGTTCCGGAGAGTGGTAAACAAAGAGTGGTTGATTTTGTTCCTGATATCAAATTTCTTTACATGGATATCTTCATAGTATTTGTTTGTTAGTATTGGAGTATGTCACACTTGTGGAGAAAAGAGAAAATTTAAGAGAGCCTCATGTTTTTGACTATGCCAAGAGAGAAAGCCTCTGAATAACACTGTGGCGGGGATCATACTAATTCATATCTGGCAAGAAAGACTCACTACTAGGTCTCTCTGAACTATAGACTGAAAATAAATGATTGCTTTTGCAGAGAAAGAGGTTCGAAGGTGCACACTAATGTATTAAAAAACTGCAAGCCATATTTCTCAATTTTTGTGGATGAATATTTTAATAACTGATCCCATACCATTGTAAAGTTTGTTAATAACCTCCAGTACAAGAATGTGATCTGCAAGATAACCAAATCTTGGCAGTCAAGTATTTCTTAAGTTAGAAAACAGGTAGGAGTCTAGACTTTGGAAATTAATAAAAATTGGTCGGCAAGAATTTATTCTTGGCCTTCAAGTTCTGTCAAGTATAAATAGGTTGGTTTCTGTAGAGGTAAAACATACAGTCGAGAGTCTTTCTTTAGTTGGAGGTTTACACAACAAGGAGAGTGTTTTATTCTTGCAAGGGTTGTGTGACTAGAAAGAAACAGTCGAGAGTCTTTCTTTAGTTGGAGGTTTACACAACAAGGAAAGTGTTTTATTCTTGCAAGGGTTGTGTGACTAGAAAGAAACATAAGGGGCTAAGGGTTATTGTAATTGTTCTTCAGATCTTTTAATAAGAAGTATCATCATTCTACAGTGGACGTAGGTACGCCGAACCACTATAAAATTCTGTGTCTTGTTCTGTTTGATATTCTCTTAATTGGTTCATTATTTGCTGGTGATATTCTGTGTGTAACATTGATATTAAACTAACTAGACGATTCAGACCTAACAACCATCTTAAAGAGTGTTAATAAAGATCTGAAATTAATAGCTCAAAGCAGCCTTCGTTGCTTTACCGCAAAGAAAGAAAGAAAGAAGAAGCTTAATTTTTTAAAAATATAAATTAGAAGAGGAAAAAAAAGGGAAGAAAAACAACTCACCAGTCTGCAGTCGTACCATCCTCACTAGTAACACCCCTAAGAGAAACAACATGAGAATGTGTTCTCTGATCACCTTAAGTTGTTCAATAAGCTTCAATTTAATGTCTTTGGGGAGCCCCCCAACGTTGTGATGGCTCTTGATTGTGTGTGAATGGCTTCTTCCGCTTCCTGGTGGTGGGCATGATTCAATAACATCAGGATAAAGGGTTCCCTGAACCAAGAAAGCAGGCTTCTTCCCTATTCTCTTCTCTAAATCTGTGGCGAAGTTATCAAAGAAGGCAATAAACTCCTTTCAAATTATTTTTCTCTTAGTCTTAGGATCTTCTACGCCTTTCAGCTTGCCTAGGAACTGCTCAACTCCATCATGACAAGTAACTGGCAGGTGAAGGTCCTTTTCAAAGAGTTCCATCACACGCTCTTTCTCCTTATGCCTCAATAAACCATTGCCAAAAAAAATACAGTGAAGCCTATCTCCAATTGCCTTATGCACCAAAATAGCTTCCACTGTAGAATCGACATCCCCAGATAAAGCACATATAACATGATAATCATCAGCAACTGCTCGTTTAATGAGTTTAATTTCTTATTCTACTACATCTTCCATCTTCCATTCAAGAGTTATTCCACATACATCCAACAAAAACCTGCTCAGTGTTACCATTCCTTCCGTTGAATGTGTCACCTCGGGATGATACTGAAGTCCGTAAAACTTCCTCTTGGGATCCTGTTGACTCTTAGCAGCAACACTAAACCCATCGGGAAACTTCACAGCTTCATCACCATGACTCGTCCAAACACTCTGTTTAGACCCAATCGCGCCACTCTTATACGACCCACTCTCCTTTAATACCTCAATCTCCATTTTCCCATACTCTTGTTTCTCACCAGTATGAACAACACCACCAAGTTCCTGAAAAATCAGTTGTAATCCATAAGAAATACCCAAAACCAATATACCGTTAGATTCGACATATTCAATAAACCGATTTGGTAAAGTTGGTGCATCTTCTGAATGAACAGAGTGGGGTCCACCTTATAAGATCATGACTTTAGGGTTTAAGTCTGTGATGGTTTCGAGTGATGATGTGCCAGAGATACATAGTGAGAAGATGGTGTCAGGATTTTCTTAGGGAATAATCACTGACAACCGCGGAATAACGGATCTTGAGATATTATGATGAATAATAAGTAAACCAAGCACAAGCAACCATAATAATACGAGAAAGATAAATCAACTCACAAGACACAAGATTTATAATGGTTCGACCAATACATACAACTTGTATATATTGTCTACCTCCACTTTGAGCCACACCAACTCAAATCCACTATGAAGAAAAATGATTACAGCGTCGTGTAAATCCCAGCAAACCCTTGGTTACACTGCAACAATTACCAGAGACGATAACCTTGTCTCTTGTTCCTCACCAATATGCTCTCACAAAGAAACCCTAGCTTTAGACCTAAAAGCTATACAAGAAATCTCTCACCGACCTCTTAATCGTTTTCTACACAATGCACAAATTCTACAAGGCCTAACTACCTATTTATATAGGTTACAAACTTGGCCACCAAGAATTCTAACCGGTTTAGGAAACTCCTTACCTAAATAACCACGACTAACTTTAGGAAATAATTAATTAGTCTTCAATAACTAACAATCTTCTACTTTGAAGACTTATTGATTGTCTTCCATTCTTCAACTTTGGATTGACGGTGCTAAAACATCTTCATGTCAGTGCGGATCCCCTCCCAGATCCTCATTCTGAGAGACCAAATAAAGCCTTGCAGAGCTTTAACTTGTCTGATGTAACTCCCTTGGTAAACATATCCGCCGGATTCTTCGAACCAAGAATCTCCTCGAGCTTCAACTCTCCTTCTTCTAAGAGATCCCGAATGAAATGATAACGAATATCTATATGCTTCATCCTAGCATGATAGTATGAGTTCTTGGCTAAATGTATGGCACTTTGACTGTCGCTAAACAGAACATTATCTCCTTGTTCCTTACCCAACTCAGCTAATAATCCTTGTAACCAAATCATCTCCTTGCTCGCTTCCGTCACCGCTATGTACTCCACTTCCGTAGTATACAATGTCACCAACTTCTGTAACCTTGAGTTCCAACTCACTGCAGTTGACCCCATAGTATAAACATAACCGGTCGTACTTCGCCTTTTATCTACATCACCTGCGAAGTCTGCATCCACATAACCCCTCAAAATAGAACCACCTTTTCCATAGCACAATGGTACGTTTGTGTTACCTCTCAAATACTTGAGAATCCACTTCACAGCTTCCCAATGTTGTTTTCATGGGTTGCTTTCATATCTACTCACTACTCCCATTGTATATGCAATATACGGTCTCGTGCACACCATAGCATACATTAGACTCCCAATAGCCGAAGAATATGGTACGTTAGACAAGTACTCCTTTTCTTCATCTGTCTTCGCACACTGCATACTCGAAAGACGAATTTGACTTCCAAGTGGAGAACTAACTGGTTTAGCATTCTCCATATTGAACCTTTTCAACACTCGTTCAATATATTCAGCCTGACTAAGCATAAGTACACCCTTGGATCTGTCTCTTATGATCCTCATACCAAGAATCTGTTTTGATTCACCAAGATCTTTCATAGCAAACTCACTTTCTAATTGTTTCTTCAAATTCTCAACTTCTTGTAGAGATGTTCCGACAACCAACATATCATCCACATACAGTAGTAATATGATGTAGTCAGAACCATTCCTTTTGAAGTAACAATAATGATCTGCATTACACCGTGAGTAACCACTTCTATGCATGAAGTTATCAAACTTCTTGTACCACTGTCTCGGGGCTTGTTTTAAACCATACAAACTCTTCTTTAGCTTGCACACCATCTCTTCCTTGCCTTTTACTATTAATCCTTCTGGATGCTTCATGTAAATTTCTTCATCTAGGTCACCATGAAGAAAAGTTGTCTTTACATCCAACTGTTCAAGGTAGAGATCTTCAGAAGCCACTAGACTTAAAACTACTCGAATAGTAGTCATTTTCACAACTGGAGAAAATATCTCGTTGTAATCAACACCAGGTTTTTGCTGGAAACCTTTCACAACCAACCTCGCCTTGTAGCGAATATCTCCATTTGCTTCAGATTTCATCCGATAAACCCACTTGTTATGCAACGCCTTCTTACCTCTTGGTAATTTTACTAACACCCAAGTGCCATTCTCATCAAGTGAATTTATCTCATCCTCCATAGCAAGTTTCCACTTTCCTGAATCATCAGCCGCTAGTTCTTCCTTAATATCTTCAGGTTCACCTCCATCCGTAAGTAATAGATAATTCAAAGCATACCTTGGTTTTGGTTTAGGAGTTCTTGACGATCTTCGTACTTCTTGTGAAACTGTAGGAATAACTCCCACTGCAGTAGAAGTATCTTCAACTTGTACTTCTCTGCCATCAGCAACATCATGCTCTTCTTGTTCCACACTTCTTCCAGAAACATCATCAATATCGATATACAACTCCTTATCGACGTTGCTTGACCTGACATCTTCAACTTGTGCTGTATTCCTGTCCTTGTACAGCTCATTTTCATTAAAAGTGACATCTCTACTTCTAATAACTTTGTGACCCTCATAGTCCCAAAGTTTATACCCAAAAGCGTCAATTCCATAACCAAGGAATATACACTTCTTTGCTTGAGCACCTATCTTAGACCTCTCACCGGGACTAAGATGAACATAACCAACACAACCAAAAACTTTCAAATAGGAAAGATTTACCTTTTTTCCAGTCCAAACCTCCTATGGTATCTTCATATCTAATGGACTACTAGGTGTCCTGTTAATTAGATAAGCATTCGTTTCTGTTGCATGTGCCCAGAAGGTCTCGGGCAAACCAGACTGCAACCTCATGCACCTTGCACGTGCATTCGAATTCCAATTCATACGTTCTGCTACTCCATTCTCCCGTGGTGTCCTTGGAACTGTCCTCTCCAAACGAATTCCATTTGTAGCACATAACTGTAAGAATTCTGTTTTGTCATACTCACCACCGTTGTATGACCTTAGACTCTTCAACTTCAGACCAGTTTCTGTTTCAACCAAAGCGTTCCACTTCTTAAACACTTCATACACCTCATACTTATTTTTCATGAAGTAAAGCCACACTTTCCTTGAGTGATCATCAATAAAGGTGACATAATACTGGAACCCTCTGTGAGATGCAACATCAATTGGTCCCCATACATCCGTGTGAACCAAATTAAGTTTTGCAATTCTCAAGTCTCTTCCTCCTCTTCTGAAACTAACCCGTTTTTGCTTTCCAAGAACACAGTCTTCACAAAAACTCATATCAACAGACTTCACCTTAGATAGATATCCTCCCGAACATAAAATCTTCATATTCTTCTCACTCATGTGCCCTAATCTTCTATGCCATAAGTTAGTGTCTTCACCACTACTAGCCACTGCTAAAGTAGTTCCATCTGAAGTCCGGTATAGAGTACCGACTCTAACTCCACGAGCTAATACCATAGCTCCTTTCTTCACTTTCCAATTGTGTTTCGTTAACACAACTTCACAGTCATCATCACAAATTTAGCCCACAGACACCAAGTTCTTCTTCAAATTTGGAACGTGTCGTACATTCTTCAATTTCCATGTTGAACCATTGAGTTTCAAGATCACATCACCCAAACCGATGATGTCGCATGCTTCACCGTCACCCAAGAATACTTGGCCATAATATCCTTCTTTATAAGAGATCATAATACTCTTATCACCCGTTGCATGAAAAGAAGCTCCCGAGTCTATAATCCATGACTCATCTTGCTTGTCCTCAGAGAGTAGTAAAAAACCTTCCGTAATCATCTTCTTGTTATCAACAAGGACATTCACCGGTTCCGCAGCTGCAACTACGTTGACCTCTTCTTGATTACCTTTGTTTCCACCATTATTAGCACCTTTGTTTTCCGGACAATCGCGCTTGAAGTGTCCTACTTTCTTACACGCCCAACACTCAACAACACCTCTAGTCCAGGATTGAGATCTTCCCCTTGACTTTCCTCTAGACTTCCATCTAGATTTGTTGTTATTGTTCCGATTTGAAATCATGCCTCTATCTTCTTCATGCATACTTAAAGCCGATCTTGAAGAACTAGAAACATAGCCTTGTTCTATTATTCTCTCCTCTTCAGCAATTAACCTTTGTTGCACATCATCAAGCTTCAACTTCTCGCTCCCTGCAGAATTGCTTATGGTTGTCCTTGCAGTCTCCCAACTCTTTGGTAATGACGACAACAACCGTAAAGCTTGAACTTCATTATCAAAAGTAATACTAACTTTTGAAAGATGAGAAATAATTGATTTAAACTTCCCAAGATGTGCTGAAATCGCTTCGCCTTCTTGTATCTTCAGATTAAATAATTGTTCACACAACATAATCTTCCCCGAGGCTGAGGACTTTTGATACAACTGTTCAAGTTTATCCATAAGATCCTTCGTACTAGTTTCCTCTTGTACGTTATTGTAGACTTCCTCCGTTAGAAATCTTCGAATCACGGCTACACACTTGCGATCAAGAGTTTTCCATTCATCGTCTTTGCGTGCTCCCTTTTTCGCAACTCCACCCAATGGATCAACAAGGTCTTTCTCATATAGGTAGTCTTCCATCTGAGACTTCCAAAAAGCAAAGTTCTTCCCATTAAAAACTTTAACCGTACTACGATAAACCCTAAAGCTCTAACCTGAGCTCTGATACCAGTTGTCAGGATTTTCTTAGGGAATAATCACTGACAACCGCGGAATAACGGATCTTGAGATATTATGATGAATAATAAGTAAACCAAGCACAAGCAACCATAATAATACGAGAAAGATAAATCAACTTACAAGACACAAGATTTATAGTGGTTCGACCAATACATACAACTTGTATATATTGTCTACGCCCACTTTGAGCCGCATCAACTCAAATCCACTATGAAGAAAAACGATTACAGCGTCGTGTGAATCCCAGCAAACCCTTGGTTACACCGCAACAATTACCAGAGACGTTAACCTTGTCTCTTGTTCCTCACCAATATGATCTCACAACGAAACCCTAGCTTTAGACCTAAAAGTTATACAAGAAATATCTCACCGATCTCTTAATCGTTTTCTACACAATGCACAAATTCTACAAGGCCTAACTACCTATTTATATAGGTTACAAACTTGACCACCAAGAATTCTAACCGGTTTAGAAAACCCCTTCCCTAAATAACCACGGCTAACTTTAGGAAATAATTAATTAGTCTTCATTAACTAACAATTGTTAGGATCTTCACGGACCGCCGGACCCTACTTCTGGGCCCGACCACAGAGCACCGATACTGTCCCCACTTGACCATCTGTTGCAGCAGGTGTGGGGTTTTAATCTAAAAGGCCTCGGTGCTATGTAAGGAGATGCCCAAGCTTATTAAGAGCCATATGTACTCCTCTTATTCCATGTGGGACTATCCTAGCTATACATATGTTGTGTTTATCGAGTCACATACTCCAACAATCTCCACATTGGAGAGATTAAAACCACCTCACCAATCCAATCATACTCCACCATATGATTAGCGTCCGTATAACTACCCATCGAACATGATTATTATCACTACGCACCCTGGAACTCTACTCCACCTTGAGTTAATGGGAAGGAAAGCACTAACTCCACCTTGAGAACAACCTTGACCACTATAGAATCCTGCTCCACTTGAGTTAATGGGGTGCGGCACTAACTCCACATTGAGCGCCAAATCTAGTTTGGGCCTTGCCTCCTCCACCTTGAGTTTGACTCCACTTGCGCCCTAAACCGGGTGACATACACAACCACTTCTCCGTTCGGACAGTAGCCCCAACCATACGCTCTGATACCAGTTGTTAGGATCTTCACGGACCCTACTTCTGGGCCCGACCACATAGCACCGATATTGTCCCCACTTGACCACCTGTTGCAGCAGGTGTGGGGTTTTAATCTAAAAGGCCTTGGTGCTATGTAAGGAGATCCCCAAACTTATTAAGCACCACATGTACTCCTCTTATTCCATGTGGGACTATCCTATCTATACATATGTGGTTTTTATCGAGCCACATACTCCAACAGATGGAGAGTTTTCTGATACGGCGAGTTATGAGATGTGTGTATTATGAACTGAAATCGAGGATTAAGACTAGATTTTCTTGAGTAATGTGATGAAATGTGTGTGTGCACAAGTATCGTGCACACAGCTAATTTAGCTAGCATTTGGATATACAGTCAGTTTAGTGCATGTGAACAAATATTGTTTACATAGTTTGTTTACTCTATATATTAGCATGCGTCTGTTTTAGTGTAACATAATCGTATGGATATAACTTGTCCACAATCCACATATTCTCTGGTCTTTATGGTCTTATATTGACCAAGAAAAGAGAGAAAGTAAAATAGAAACCATCTTTTGGTGACACTGACTGTCACAAACCGCCGCATGTGTAGTTGTAAGAAATCTTACAACTACACTTCACTATAACTAATTCAATCCCTAGGTGATAATTTTGAATTCTTGTTTTATTAACTAAAGATTAGAAATGTTTACAAGAATGATTCAAGAATTACAACAATTCTACTTGAAACCTAAGCTCACTTTCTCTCTTTTCCTATTTCCTTTCCAAGACTTGTCCTAGAATCCTCCTAGAAACAATGACTTCTCCCCTTTATATAGAATTTTAAATAGTGGATGACAGCTAATAATCCCATTATTTTAGGGATCACTATGCCACATATCCGCATAGCATACTTCTTCGCATGATTCTTCACATTTTACTCGTGACTTTGCTAACATCCTCTGGTGCGTCATCTCAACTTTGTTGTGCGCGACGCCCTTCGCTCAGGTTGTATTCTTCACTTCGCGTAATTATTAACGTGTGCGATATTTAACTCCTACATTTGCCTCTTCTCATGTTGCTTATTCTTCAGAATGAGTGATATGAGAAATTCTCCTCTTGAAAATCGCACGTGGCTATCTTTTTCCATTATACTTTGTCGACAGTTATCCGGGTTTCAAGTTCCTCTCTACACGTGTCGATTTTCTTCCCTTTTACCGGCTTGAACCTTCTTCAACCGGTTACTTCTTTTTATCTATTTAAGGGTTTTTCACAATAATCTCTTCCTTCTTCATCACTTATCTTCTCTCTCTTGTTGTTATTCATCTTCATCTGTTATTACCCATTTCCGCTGTTGTTACTGATTTCTTCTGCTATTGTTCTTCCACCATGAACTCTGAATCAAAGTTTGTTTCCTTTCTTCATGATGACTATTGATTTTAACCATTCTTAATTTATTTTTTTTATGATCTAATTCCCATACTTTCGCAGGAAAAGCTCTTCCATTAGCGCTCTTCGAATCATACAAAAAACCCAAGTCTTCCTCAAGTGAAAATAAGGAATTGCAGAAGAAGCAACCGATCATTGATAATGAATCTCACAAGAGGAAGGCTTCGCATAATAAAGAAGTAAGGAATACCCACTTATCTTAAAACAATATTGTTGCCTCTATTACTTATCTACTTTATTTTCGCAGGCTTCCGACGCTGAGATGGTTGATGGTAAGAAGCAGAAAGTTAAAAAGTCTCGCAAACCCATACCCTCTTCAAATCTTTCTATTCTAGATTTTAGCGCTACAGATGTTGTTCCTGTATCCACAGTTAAACTTTGCATACTAGTCCTCTTATCACTCTGATAATGAGTCAAACTCTTGAAAAACATGTTTCTATCACCCATATATCTCCCCAGGTTTCTGAGAAGAATGTTCCTGCTACTCTTTCACCAACAAATCCTCTTACGGATGATAATGCCTATGTTACTTATGACGAACTTTTTAAAGAGTCTCCTGTGAATAAGGAGTTTTCTCTTATCCAAGTAATAAAAAGCACTCCTCATGTTGCCTCTGCGACTTCATCGCACGCAAATCAAGTTTTTTCTTCACCCATTAACTCTATCTCTCAACCGGACCTTTCTCAAAAGAAATCCCCATTCCAATAGATTTCACCACTCCTTCTTCTGTTTTCTTACTAAATTCTTTTCCTTCGAATAAGAAAGCTTTGGATAGTGTAAAACTTGCTGCTCAAACTCTATCCGATGTCATCAACTCTTCCCAATCTTTAATTGATGATCCTTGCAAGCTTCGCTCCTATTCTGCCTTAAGCAAGCTTCTATCTGAATTTCCCGTTGATAAAGCTTCAAGGGATGAGGTCCTTTCTCAAATTGACCCGAGTTTCCATGTTTCTCTAGATGTCCTGGTAATTATCCTTCGCACCTTAACTTTATCTTCTTTAATGATGCTTCCAAGTCATACTAACCTCATCTTTTCCTTTTTAGGATTCTCATCGTCATGTGATGCTTGCTGAAAAGCATTTTAAATCTAGCTATTCTCAGTTGGAACTTTCGCAGAAAAATGTTTCTTTGGAGAAGGAAATACAAAGGCTGAGAGGAGAACTCAAAATTTCAAATTTTGAGGCTGAAAATCTTCGCAGCGAAAATCAAAAACTTAGAGGTATTTATTGTTATATTTGAGTCACTTATCTTATTTTGTATTCCTTCGTTCATTTTTGTAAATTTCTTTATGCATTTGTTAAGATTTAAACCAGAGGCGAACGAATGAGAGATACGATTTTCAATTCCTCGCTGAAGATACTCAAGCAAATAACGTGAAGTTGCATTCTCAACTAAACCAATTAGATAATCAATATTCATATTCGCTTGATCAGATTAACAATCTTTCTCATGAAAATAACCAACTCACTCAGAAAATTGAGTTTTTTAGTGATCAAGTATCTTATTTTTCTAAATTGTCACGCGATGCTGACTTGCTTCATCAAACTTTATCAGAAGAAAACCATACTATTTCTAGGGAGAAACTATCTTTTTCGAAGAAAGAAGCAATGTTTTCACGTCAGTATTCAATTCTTCATGAAATAAATGAAAACCAAGCACGAACTCTTCGCGTACTGAAGGAACAGTGCGAGACTTCGCTTAAAGATTTAAGCTCCCGAAATGAGAAATTAATTCAGAATAACATAAATATTTCAGTGAAGAAAAATCAGCTTCAATAACAATACATTCAATTGAAGAATTCTTGCGATGTTCTTAAGAAAAAGAACAAATCTCTTTCTTCTGAAGAAAAGAAAATTCGATCTCGCCTCAGTGGTTCAGTTGGTGATGGATTTGATAAAGCTATGGAAAGTATGAAGGACAATACCATTTCCTTTTGTAAATTCTTCCAAGGTAGTCAGCTAGAGTTGACTGCCTTATTATGATTTCTTAGCATTTTTTTCGCACATTATTAATTCTTTATTTCTATTTGTGGTTATTTATAATTCTTTGTAGATTATGAAATATCGCACCAGTCTGCTGTTGCTCAATTGAATTCTGAATTATCCAAGGTTTGCGAAGAATATGCAAATCTGGAATTATCTCGTGGGAACCTTGAGCTCTCTCTCTCTGCGTCTCGAAGCAGAGCACGAAGAAGATTTTCATTTCAGAAGAATTTTCTAGAGATAAATGCTAGAAATCTCGAAAGAGCAGCTATTCGCAAAGGACACTCTAGTGCCCAATATGTTATTGATGGAATTCTCTCAAGCAACTTTCTTCCAGCAGTAAAACTCCCCGTATGAAATGTGGGTGCGGATGAAGAATATCCTGAGCCAAATAGTGATTTTGACTTTTTAAGCGATGATGAAAAAGATCAAGATGATGAAGAAATTCAACAAGAAGTTCTTGGAAAATATGCTAATGAAGCTGTTACTGAGATTGAAAATCTTGGATCCAGTGCTAAAGTCTAAAAAGTATTTTGAATAAGATGCTACTGTTAAGCATTCTTGATTTTCTTTCTTTATTTCAACATATTTTGAGCCTTCGCATATTTGTTTGTTGCAAGGAAGATAATACATTGTTGTTTTAATTCCCATACTTGCCTCTTATTATGTTACTTGTAAGAAACAATCATGCGAATTTATCAGTGGTTTGTTTAATTTACTTAGGAGGTCTTATTTTGCCTTCCTATGTAAAGATCTTATCTTGCCTCATTTTTGTGCGAGGAAATTGCAGGAAGTCTTTGTATTTTAGTACATCGACCCATTGATCTCGTCTTATCTTTTTCGCTTGTATTATTTCCTCTTCAGGTTTGTCGCATAAATATCACAAGTCTCAATACTCTCATGAGTAAAAGCCTTATGATATTTACGTCTTTTGACACAATTCAGCTCCCTAATGGAGGGTGCCGTCCTTATCTTACCCTCTGATTGCCCCTTCGAGGAAGCTTACCTCTATCGGGTTAAGATTATGGCTCTTCCCATCCGACTTTTCAACAATCAGTTGATTTCGCAATCTCGCATACACTACCTATAGGGTTTATGGCAGCAAGATCGCACCCAAAATGGGGTATCTTCGGACTGAGTACATCATAGTCAAGACTTGTCAAGAGTGGCAAGTTACACCCTAGACGTCCCGGGCACTCTTGACTCAACCGTGTACCTCGGCGCCCTAATCGAGTTTCTGCACTCCTTGGGAGAGACTTTCTCACCTTAGGCTCTCAATCTAAAATTACTATCTTAGATTGAAAATTTAAGGTATCTCTCCCGGATGGGCATTATCGTTTAATTCTCACCCCAAATCTCCACAACTCAAGTTCCGGGGTCGGTGTAGCCTTCCCTTGAGTCATTCCTTCTAGGTCTTTCCGATTATGACGTGCGATAGGTCTTACTATATTGCCTCTTGCATATGAGCGAACTAGGGTGCACGCCACATTCGGATTCCTAACCAATCTGATAATAAATATCATTTTCTGTAGCCTTTATCAAGGTGTTACTTTTCTTTTATAGAATTTCTTAATTTTCAAGCGAAATATTCGCATTACAATTGTTCGAAATATTAACTTTTTATCCATGCGAATTGATTCACAAGTGACTATGGATAATACTTTTTCAAGAACTGTCTATTCCAAGGGCGATCTAATTTACGACATGTATTTCGTCCTTCATCATCCATTAATTCATAGGCTCCCTCTCCAACTGTTCTTTTTATTATATAAGGTCCATCCCATCTTTTCTCCAATTTTCCATCTTTTCCTTTTTGATATACTGGAATTTCGCGTAGTACTAATTCGCCTGGTTGGAATTCTCTTATTTTGACCCGCTTGTTATATTCTCGAGCTAGTATTTTTTTCTTAATTTTCCATATGCTTCAAAGCGACTTCTCTTACTTCATCCAAATCATCCAACTTTGTTAAAATCAAGTCGACACTTAAATTCTTTTCCCAAGCTTCTCTCTTTGTGGTAGGGAAGATCACTTCTGTTGTAGCACTGCCTCTACTCCATACGTCAGACATAAGGGCGACATTCCGGTTGCTTCTCTTCTTGTAGTTCTGTAAGCCCATACTATATTATGTACTTGTTCGCACCATCCTTTGGTGTACCCTTCTAAATTTTTCTTCAGGTTTTCTGCGATTGTTTTGTTTGTAGCTTCTACTTGTCCATTACTTTGAGGATATAAAGGAGTAGATTTGCCACTTTGAATTTTGAACGCATTGAGCAACATTGTTATATTCTCGCCTTCAAACTGCTTCCCATTATCAGACACCAATTGTGCAGGAATGCCAAATCAGCATATAATATTTTCAAAAATGAATGTGAAGATGTCTTTATCGCGTATATGTTGAACTACATTTACTTCTGCCCATCTAGTGAAATAATCTGTTGCGACAATTAGGAACCTTTTTTGTCCCGTTCCTGGTATAAATGGTCCAATAATATCTATTCCCCATTTTCCGAAGGGCCACACATTTGCTGATGTATTAAGCATAGCCCCAGGTGCATGTATCTTCTTTCTATGACGTTGACATTCTTCGGATCTCCTGGAAACTTGTTTTGCATCTTCATGCGTATATGGCCAGTAATAGCCCTATATTTTTGCTCTGTATCCAAGTGATCTTCCTCCACTATGGTTGCCAGCATCTCCATAGTGTAATGCCTTTAGAATTTCGATTCTTTCCTTTCACGTAAGACATCTGAGCGAAGGTCCAAGGAATGACCTTCTATAAAGAACACCATCCCTTAATTCATAATTTGTCGCACAACTTTTTAATTTGTGTGCTTCTAACCTTTTCTTCGGCAATTCCCCTTTCTCTAAATAAGAGTGTATCTCAGTTCTCCAACCTTTCTCGTCGCTCACATTTTCTGCTTGTGTATCGTCTATTATCATCACATCTGTTTTCACTTCTTCACCCTTTTCTATAGATGGCAATAATAGTGTTTGTATTTTTATATCCCTTGCAACTGGATCTACTAATATTGATGGTATGAACGCCAATGCATCTGCGAGTCTATTATCTTTTCTCCCTATATGTCTCCAACTTATTTTTGGAATTTACATTGCTAAATCCATAACCAATCTCCTATACTTTTGCAAAAATGGTTCATTAGTACTATATGTGCCTTCTATCTGACGAATTACTAGCTGTGAATCACTAGTTATTCGCGCATCCTCAATCTTCATTTCAATTGCTAATTTTAGTGCGTGAACGACTGCTTCATATTCAGTTTCATTATTTGTGGATGCGAAGTCCAATATGAATGAGTAAGCCATTCTCGCTCCCGTTGGTGAAATGAATACAATAACAATCTCATTTCCTTCTCCATTGGAGGATCCATACACCAAAATCTCCCATCTGTTTGGATTTCGCTCAGTCAATAAATCATTAGGATTTCCATGTTCTTCATCCACCTCCATCATTTCTTCTACATATTCATCTTTTTCTAGTGGAAATTCTGCAAGAAACTCTGCGATAACTTGAGATTTTGGTGAAGATAAAATTTCATAACCAATCTCATAGTTTCCTAATTGTGCATTCCACCTCTCTATTCTTCCTGACCTCTTCGAATTCTTCATTGCATTTTCAATTGGTACTCTTGTTAATACTTTAATTTTGTGAGCTTGAAAATAGATGCGAAACTTGAATGATGCATATACCAGTGCGAGAATCAGCTTTTCGATTTTTGAATAATTTTTTTCTGCGGATTTATATGTTTTGCTTATGTAATATATCGGTTTTTTCTACACCTTCCTCTGATCGTAACAGTACTGCACTTAATGAATGAGATGTTGATGCTAGATACAATAACAGTTCTTCTCTCTGCTTCACCTTTTATGCTTTGCAATGCTTTGTCGCACTCCATTGTCCATTCAAATTTGATTCCCTTCTTTAATATATTGAAAAAGTGTTTGCATTTGTCCGAAGATCTTGCAATGAATCTTCCCAATGATGCTATCAATCCATTTAACTTTTGAACATCTTTGACTGTCGCAGGTGGAGGCATATCTTTAATCGCCTGTACCTTCTCTAGATCAACTTGTATTCCCTCCTTGGATATAATATAGCCTAAGAATTTTCCTGATGATACACCAATTATACATTTTTCTGGGTTTACTTTAATATTGAATGTTTGCATATGTTCAAATATTGCTCGCAAATCATCAACATGATCTTTCTCCTCTTTGCTTTTAATTAGCATATCATCTACATAGACTTCCAATGTTTTATGTATCCATTTTTCGAATACTTTCTGCACCATTCTTTGATAAGTCGCACCGGCATTCTTCAACCCAAACGACATTTTCATGTAACAATATAAACCTCCTGGTGCGAATAAAGCGGTGTGTTCTTGATCTTCTTCTGCCAAAGGAATTTGATTATAGCCTTTATACCCATCTAACATTGTGACTCTATCATTCCCTGATGCGGATTCCACCATTTGAGGTATATCGGGTAAAGGGAAGTTGTCTTTAGGGCACGCTTTGTTTAAATCTGTAAAATCTATGCAAATCTTAATTCCTTTGTTCTTTTTAGGTACCACCACCATATTTTCTATCCATTATGGAGATTTTGCCTCCCTTATAATTCGTGCATCTAACATCTTTTGTAGTTCTGCTTCTATTTTAGGATGATAATCAGTTGCAATTTTCCTTATTCTTTGCTTGAACGGCTTTACATTCTTCTTGATGTCTAATTTATGACATGCGACATACAGATCTATTTCAGGCATTTCTTCCATACTCCATGCGAAAATATCATTATATTCTCGCAGAATGCTTATTGTTTTTTCCTCTTCTTCTTTATCCATTTTAGTTCCAATTCTTAATATTTTTGGTTCCTCTCCAGTTCCTATATTTATCTCTTTTGTTGGTTCTGCTGCGGTAAAACTCGCTTTTGGTTCTCCCATAGGTGTTGGTTCCTTAATTTCTTTACTTCGTCCACCTTCCTCCGCTGGTTCTTCGCCTGGTATTCCTTTTCCTTCTTTCGCTCTTATCATGTATATTTGAAATTCCTCATATTTCCTTTGTTCTTTGGCTTTTCTCCATCGATCCTTTCGTTTTTTGGCTCGTCCTTGATAATTTCGCACATCTATTTGATTACAAGTATTCGCAGCCTTAATGTCTCCTCTGATTTCACATATACCGCTTGGAATCGGAAACCTGATGCATTGATGTAACGTTGACGCTACCGCCTTTAATCCATGTACCCATGGTCTTTCCAACAACATGTTGTATGGTGACTCAATGTCAATCACACATAGTGTTATCTTTGTTTCAACCTCTCCTAGTAATATTCGCGTCACAATTTCTTCCTTTGGCTTTGTAACTGCTCTATTGAGTCCATGAACATTATAGGCTGTAGGTGTCATTTCTGCATCTTTATATACCATTGCTTTGAATGTGCGATAAAATAATATATCAACTGCACTTCCTGTATCTATCAATGTATTATCAATCGCCCATCTTTCAAATGTCCTCTGGTTTGTAATAATGTTTTCTCGCTCGACTGTGACCGTAATTACCAATGGATCTGCTCGTTGTAAGTTTTACTCTGAAATTTCATCTGCCGCAAAGGAAATCTTCACCTTTTCCAAATCTTGTAATGGTAATTCTTTCTCTACCGTTTCCACCTTCTTGCCTTCGTAATTTCTTTTATGAATTCTCCCGGTTATCGTAGCTTGAAAATCTGCCTCGGAAATTCATACTTTAGTTATGTTATTACATTGTGTATCTCTGCCTCTTTCTTGAATTAGTTTGACTCTTGTTGTCTTCATGGATCCCTTATGAATTTCAGATCTATTAACAGGAATTAACATCCATCCCTGTTTCTATCGCCAAAAATGTAGTTGTAAGAAATCTTACAACTACACTTCACTATAACTAATTCAATCCCTAGGTGATCATTTTGAATTCTTGTTTTATTAACTAAATTAGAAATGTTTACAAGAATGATTCAAGAATTACAACAATTCTACTTGAAACCTAAGCTCACTTTCTCTCTCTTCCTATTTCCTTTCCAAGACTTGTCCTAGAATCCTCCTAGAAACAATGACCTCTCCCCTTTATATAGAATTTTACATTGTGGATGACAACTAAGAATCCCATTATTTTCGGTATCACTATGCGACATATTCGCTCATATACAATCACTCATCTTCCCATAGCATACTTCTTCGCATGATTCTTCACACTTTACTCGTACTTTGCTGACATCATCTGGTGCGTCATCTCAACTTTGTTGTGAGCGACGCCCTTCGCTCAGATTGTATTCTTCACTTCGCGTAATTATTAACGTGTGCGATATTTAACTCCTACAGCTTGTACCACCACGGCGACTCCTTCAAACCACCGCTTGATTATGTTGTGACACTGATTGCCACAAACCGCCAACACTACCACACTGCCGACTCCCATTGGAACCACCACTTGATTATGTTGCCATGAAATTCATGAATTAAAAAACCACATGAAATGTTCAAATCCATTGCGATATTCTTTTTAGAGGGATGAAATTTGATTCATTTCTGTTGCAGCTGATCGGGTGCTCATTGAACAACAGATCCCTGAAAATCGGAAATTTTTCAAGGTGTTCATGGTCATCTAGCTAATTACCAAGAGGCCACACGATATTGGAACTGGAGACAAATATCCTTAGGTGGAGCTAAACAACTGGAAAGAAAGAAAGAACGGAACTTGCCCTTGGTTAATGAATGATGGAAAAACCCAACTGACAGTTGAATACTCACATAATAAATGACCATAATTTTACGATCACACATTTCACACTTAGCGTAGTCACTCTTCTCATCTTTTCTGAACACAATGAGACTGTTGGAACTATTATACAAAATATCTAAGCCAACGATGACACAATATATTATGCAAGAAAATGTCATTTTCTTCGAGTGGATTGGAAATTGTCAATGAATGTCCTAAGGGAAGAAAATCTTCATAGAAGAAATGCCTTCATACTTTTTATGTTCTTACCAAATTAATTAGATCATCCAATTGTCAATGTAAACGGATGAAAAATGGCTGCAGCACAGAATTGGAGGGATACGAGGGCACACGCAAAGGACAGGTGATTCCGAGCCGCATGATTCGTCCAATTCTCTGATTTTATGGATAAAAATTGTTACGTCTCCTAACCTTTTGGTTAATTAATAGGACGCGATCCTCACATATTAAATAGGGGTAGCCTTCAATCTCAACAGGATAGTTTCTCCTTCTTTTAAGGGATGACTTTGGGTTACAAGGATGACTTTGGGTTACAAGTAAAAGAGAATTGTTTGCTCACGAAAGAAATAAACGTGGAGCAGGTTCTGAATCTTTTATAAAAAATTGGACAACTCCTTTAGTTTGTCCAAACTACATTCCATCGGTTCTGCACACTAGCTATCATAAAATTAGACCACATTGTACTTCCAAATTTTTCACATGTCCCTAAATCTGGTCGACCCTAAATCTGGTCGAAAACATCCAATTGCGATGCTTCGTACTCGTGGTTATCCTACACCTTTTTATTAAAGGTCATTTTTGTATAACTAATTGTCCCCCCTAATAATCAGTCGGGGACACCTAATTCAGCCGCACCATTTGTCCCCCCTAATAAGCAGTCGGGGACACCTAATTCAGCCGCACCATTAATTGTATGCTCGTTTGGAGGAGAGGAACCAGCTGAATTTGTTAAGTTTTGCTTGCCTTTCGCGATGTGGCAATAAATATGGGAGGAGAGGAACGATAGAGTTTTCGGCAATAAAGAAAAAACTGAAAAGCGGGCTATTCTTCTAGTGAAGGCTTTTTTTATTTAGTTGGCAAAGGCTCGTGATTCTTTTAAACATTTTAAGTTTCTGGATTTTATGCATGACTTGGGGGCTTTTAAACGGTAGTTACTAGTTCCAAGATGTAAGCGGGAAAGGATTTTTTGCAGCGCTTGTACTCTCCTTTGCTTGTTTTTTGATCTTTTTGTAGAGGTGTAAAGCGTGCCGGCACAGCCCAGCACATCCCATTAAGAGGCGACTCGTCGTGCTACGTGCCGTATTGTGTCGTGTTAGAAATTAAGGCGTGCCGTGTTTGAGAGCGTGTCGTGCCGTGTTGTGCTGTGTCTGGTACATTTACTTTATATTTTTGAAAATAAATATTTTCAACATATTTAGAAATTATATGTGTTGTTATTGAAATAATTCGACACAACGAAGATAGAATGTCAAAAAATGATTAGAATAAACACTCTTTTGCGAAATGTACAAAAAAATATGTTGTATTGTATCGGATTGTGCAGTGTTTTATACATGTTATGACGTGCTTTGTTAGCATGTTGTGCCGTGTTGTGTCGTTCTATGCCACGTGCTTATTCGTGCCACTTGCTGTGCAATGCCACTGTGCTGATTATCTTGACCCAGCACAGCACGTTAAGCTAACGTGTTGTGCCGTGTTGGGCTAACTCACGTGTTGTACTAGGCTGTACCCGTGCCGACACGGCCCAGTTTACACCTCTAAGTTTATGTATTGGTGGATGTTACCAGGGCCGGCCCCATAGGATAATCAGGGAAAGGCCCAGTTTAGGGCAGCAAAAGCCTGATTTTACACTAAGGGGTATTCTTAGAAATGAAAGAAATTTAGGGACTAACTGATGAACTACAAAAGTATTTGGGGGCAAGAGTTTATTTGATATTAATGTTTGGGGACTCATATCGATGATTCTTCTTTAAACTTGTTAAATATTTTTTAGTTTTTGGCATACGTTTTTTTCTTTTTGCTTTTCTCTTTTGGAGCCTAAAATTAAAGAAGAAAAATGTTCTAGATAGCTATTTAATTTTTTTGTATTGTCTTAAATCATTGATCATTGGTGATCAAAAAATGTAACTTAATAACTCCTCTTCATTTCGCTCTTTTTCTAATTCTAATACACATTTAAATGGAGAATAATAAGGGTTTATATTTTGGTCAGAAGATGTTGGTTATTTTTGATCGATCTATTTTACCATAATTAATTCAGAATTTTTTTTTTTAATTCTAAAATTCAGAAATCTTTTTAGGACTTATTGGCTCTGTTTACTTAGTTGCTTTTGGTGTTTTTATGAAACTGTTAAGTGATAAACCTTTGAAAGATTGGGATTTAGGGTTCTAAAATAAAGAATGATTATCTTTTATTATCAGAGTTGTGTAAAAAAAAAAATTTGGGGGCCATCAAAAAAAGATTCTGCTTTAGGGCAAAAATTTCTCAGGAACGACTCTGATGTTACATTGTTTGTTTGGTGCTAACTCAACAACTATTTTATTGAATGAATTTTATCTTTTCCAAAATAAATAAATAAATAAATTGTATGCTCGTTTGGACAAACATTTCAACCAACTCTGGCCAACCATGAATAAACCGTATATCACATACCTGTATAAAAAAATCCAGACGGAGCCCATTCGATATTCTTGCGTCCCTTAAAGTGGAGTCCGTAGAAATTACGCTCGTATCTCTTTTAAAATGATTTTTTAGGGACCATGGTTTTTTTGAGGGGATCATGGTTTTATTAGGGCACCTTCCCTATAGTGATAAGGAGTGTCCTAAAACGTTGAAATGACTAACCTATCCTTAACCTAATTTAATTTAAAACCAACCTAATAACCACCACCTCCTCCCACCACCGCCGCCCACCACCACCTCCGATTATCACCACCACCAACCACCGATTACCACCACCACCACCTCCTCCCACCACCACCGCCACCGCCTATCTAAGAAATGTAACAACATCAATGCAATCACAATTAAGTTCGGACATAATAATTTTATCGAGTATAAAAGACGTCAGCCGCAACCTGATTCTTCCATGGGATCATTCCGGAGGTATTTTCCAACAAACCCTTCACTTTAATTTGATTTTGATTGCTTCAATCGAATAGAAATCATCAAAATAGAGTTTTAATAGGAGTTACAGAGCCATGTTTGGTTAGGCCGATTTTCCAAAAAACCCTAGTTTACTAACCGAACTTCTTGAAAATGAAGAACACAAAGAACAGTTCGGTTCTATTGGATTTTAAACTAAGTCACCGAACTCTGTGTTCGGTTGTTTAGCAAAAAATTTTAAAACTACAAAGTAACCGAACTCCACCCTTAGAACCGAAAAAAACAAATCCAGTCTAACCGAACTGTGTTGTTGTGGCCACTATGTTGAGTTCCAAAATAACCGAACTTAGCCAATAAAGTTCGGTTTGTTCGCAAAAACTTTTAAAACTACAAAGTAACCGAACTTAGCCAATAGACGCTGGTATTTCACATTTATTTTGTTTGTTAAGTTCGGTAACTTCACAATTTTATCGCAGAAACCGGACTCAGAGTTCGGTTGGTTAGCTGTTAGGTTCAAGTTTGCGAAAGAACCGAACTTTGTAAACTTATATACTCTTATATTACGTAAAGTTCGGTTAGATCAAAAGTGCATGCAGTGCGAACCAACCGAACTTTGTAACCAAAGTTCGGTTAGTTGAGAACCAACCGAACATAACGTTGTAACTCCTAGAAATTCTATTATTTGAGAGTTCGGTAACCTGCGTGTTTGGAACAAGTAACCTAACTACACTTTTAGATGAGTTCGGTTACTTGTTCATCTCACGGGGCAACCGAACTACAGCTTCAGATGAGTTCGATTACTTGTTCTTCATATAAAGTAATCGAACTGTTCAAAATCCAGTTCAAATCCGGATCATTTTTAAGATTAACAAATATTCTAGGAGAGGATGGAGATGAAGAATCAGATGAGTTTTCATCATTTGAATACTCAAACTTAGTGAATTGGAAAAAAAAATTATTTTCCATGTTTTTCTCCTTCATCTTCTCTAACTCAACTCTCTCAATAATTCTACTCAACTAATAATAAACCCATCTTTTAATTTAATCTCACTAATTGTTTTTAACTAAATCATTCACTAATCATAACCTAAAATTAATTAAGAGGGTAGATTAGGTATTAAATAAATAACTAGATATGGGATGACCTAAAATTACTTCTAATGCCTTTACCCAAAATAAAACCATGGTCCCAAAAAAATCATTCCTCTTTTAATAGTCAGTTATGGTTCGCTATCAGCCCATGCATGTTTATGCAGTAGTGCACGCATGATTATTTCAATTCTCTATTTTAATATAAAGAATTGTAAGGTCATCTAACCTTTTGGTTAATGCTGCATGGTTGTTAATTCCTGGTTCATATTGTTATCAATCCTCACAATTTAAATACACATGCATGCATACTAACAACCATCTCCTGAAACTATTTCACATATCTCCAACTCCAATGGAACATTCTATTTGGTACATAATCCTAATCACACTCTCCTCTTGTGCAACTCTTAAAGCTCTATTCAACCATCTTCAGACCCCATATAAGAAATTACCACCCGGTCCCGTTTTAATCCCAATCATAACAAGTTTCCAATGGCTCAGAAAATCTTTCGCAGATTTAGAACCAACACTTATAAATCTCAAAAGAAAATATGGACCAATCATAACTTTATCAATTGGTCATCGTAAATTTATTCTCATTACAAGCTCAATTTTAGTTCATCAAGCCCTAATTCAAAATGGAGCAATTTTCGCTGATCGTCCACCACCATCAGAAACATTAAAAATTAACTCAAGTAATCAACATAATATCAGTGGAGCTTCTTATGGTCCTCTATGGAGACTACTTCGGAGAAATCTTACTCTTTATATTCTTCATCCATCAAAGATCAAATCATTTTCACCAGCTCGAAAATGGGTTTTGAATATGATAGAAAAAAGTATACAAAAAGAATCAAATTCAGGGCACGACCCTGTTCTTGTTGGTGAGCATTTACAGTTTGGTATGTTTTGTTTACTTGTTTTTATGTGTTTCGGGGAAAAACTTGACGAGAAAAAGATTAGAGAAATCGAATCTCTTCAGAGAAGTTTCTTATTAGGGTTTAGTAGATTTGAAATTCTAAATTTTGTTCCCAGATTGATCAGTAGAATATTTTTCATGAAAAAATGGAAAGATTTTTATAAGTTGAGAAGTGATCAAGGAAAGGTACTAATACCATTAATTATATCAAGAAAAGAACACATGAAGAGAACGTGTTAAGACAAAGAGAAATCTTTAGGCTTATGTTATGTTGATTCATTATTGAATCTTGGGTTACCTGATGAAGGTGGAAGAAAATTGACAGACAATGAAATTGTTAGTTTATGTTCTGAGTTTTTAAATGCAGGTACTGATACTACATCAACAGCTTTACAATGGGTTATGGCTAATTTGGTGAAGCACCAAGAGCTTCAATCCAAATTATATGATGAGATCAGAACATTAGATTCTGATCTTGATGAGATACAAGAAGAAAATTTGAAGAAACTGTCATATTTGAAAGCAATAATTCTGGAGGGATTAAGAAGACATCCACCTGGCCATTTTGTTCTCCCTCATGCAGTTACTCAAGATGTAACGTTAGATGGATATATTATACCAAAAGAAGCTATAGTGAATGTCATGGTAGCAGAAATTGGGTGGGATCCCAAAGTATGGGAAGATCCAACGGTGTTTAAACCTGAGAGATTCTTGAATCAACATAATGGTATGTTAAATGAAGAATTGTCAGATGTAACAGGGAACAAAGAGGTTAATATGATACCATTTGGAGCTGGTAGAAGAATGTGTCCTGCTTTTGGTTTGGCAATGCTCCATCTTGAGTATTTTGTTGTTAATTTCATCAAAGAATTCAAGTGGACGGCTAAGGTTGGAGATGATATAGATTTGTCAGAGAAACAAGAGTTTACTACGGTCATGAAGTATCCATTGTGGGCTCATGTGTCTCCAAGGGAAGAAGAAGATTAGTAGTGTTTTCTTTTTTGTCGTTATAGTGCTTAATTAAGGTTTAAATAAGTTTTCGTCCATGCAGATCTGGAATTGTACAGTAAAATTTGATAAAGGGGGTTACCCGCTTTACCCCGCTGTTAGAAATTCGACCCGATTCTTGCATTTGTGCTATTTATTTCTTACTGTATAGAGGGTGTATCCTTCAGCTGTGTTTTTAGGAATACTTTAGCTAGTTATTTAGTCAATTATTAGTCTCTACCTGTAATCCTTCAAAGAGCCAATACCATTTCTATATAATCTTGAGTTTGAATTTGAACTACTGCATGCAACCTTTATCATGCTTTTTCTCGTTTGGTTGTCAAAAACAAATATGACCATTAGGAATATGATTTTCACTCAGAACTCAGAAGTACACTCGTTATATGAGTTTCCCTTGGTGATGGGCCGTGCCTGTTGTCGATCTATTTCACCTAGATTTTTTTTTTTTCTTTTGAAAGAAAACCAAATTGAAATTTCATTAAGCACAGAGCAAACTCATGTTAAGCATTACACAACATTCTTTTTCAACTTCTAACCTAGACATGACAGACATAGGGAGTTCGGAACTCCAATTCCTAGCACAATTATTCATCCTAGCATACTTGGCAAGTAAGTCCGCTACATGGTTACATTTCCTATTCTTAAAGCAAACCTGAACATTTAACTAAATGCTGACACTCTCTAGTGATATTACTGTCTTCCCAACTAGTGGTGATGATATGGCCATTGATGCTTTCCATAACTTCTTTGTTGTCCCCTTCCATAATGATATTCTGAAGCTGCAACTGGAGAATCCACTGAAGAGCTTTTAGCACTGCCATTGCTTTATCTTGAGTAACATCTCTAGTTCTTTCTACCAAAGTCCAGGCCTCCACCAACCTCCCTGTAAAATCCCCAACAATTAGAACAATTCCAGCAAGATAACTATTAGGTAAAACAGAAGCATCAATATTAATTTTAATTTTTCCCCTAGGAGGAGTGTTCCACTGCCTATTGTAATAAGCATTTGTCCCATTTCTTCCTGTGATATTGTTAGCAATCTGAGCCTGGTTACCACTGAAACTTGTGTGAATCTTGTTTTCTGAACAAAAAGTAGTAATTATGTGTTTCAGGCTGGAAGTGGTGCATCTGATGTTGTTGAATATCAATTCACATCTTGATTTCCAAATGAACCACATGGTAATCACAATCATATTTATCATGGATTTCTTGTTGAAAGAGATACTGTTGTCTGGGTTGCTCCCACTTTTTAACCATTGTCTGACATCTGTGATAGTTCTCAGCTCTTGATAAACTTCAGGAGAGATAGCACTCCATACACTTCTTGCATAATTTCATTGGATCAGGAGATGGGTATTAGTTTCAGTTTCATTGTTGCATCTTTGGCAGTGCACTTCCATTTGTTGGTTATGCCTTGCACATCTTTCACTGACTGGGAGAATGTCATGAGCAACCTTCCACAAGAAGAGTTGACATTTATGAGGGATCTGCAGGTGCCATATGTTGAGCCAGAATTTAGCTTCTTCTTCATTGCTATCTAGATTGGGGTTTTTCTGATAGAGGATAGCCTTGTAAGTAGAGTTCACTGTGAAATGACCACTTCTTGTTAAGGACCAATTTTTTTTATCTTCATGCTGAGTGGAAGGCCTGATGTTGAGGATTTTCTCTATCTGATCTTGTGTGAAGTACTTTTGAAGCTTGTTTAGAGACCAACTTTGGTTGTGTTCATCCATTAACTCCACCAATTTCATGAAATATGGGTATTCTTCATAAGGAGAGAAATTTTGTTGTATTTGTTGAGCAGTGTATCCCTCTATCCAGTTATCCCAGAAAACATAAACATTCTTCCCATTGCCAATCTTTAATATATGAAATTTGTTGACCCAACTGATTCCTGTACATATACTCCTCCATATTGCATTGTCATTGCTTGAGATCTCATCTTGAAGAATGTTCTCCTTAGGAAAATGTTTAGCTTTCAGAATTTCAACCCATTTTCTATCCTATTCTTGAACTAGCCTCCAAGCCAACTTAGTAATCATGGCTTCATTGAAAATTCTTAGATTTTTGAATCCCAAACCTCCCCATCTTTTTGGAATGCTGACACTCTCCCAAGATTTGAAGTACCCTCTGCTGCCTTGTTTCGTGTTCCACCAATATCTTCTTTGGAGAGCTTCAAGGTTATTTATGTTTTGTTGAGGAAGTAAGAAACAACTCATGTGAAATTGGGCCATAGAGTTAGTCACTGACTGGATTTGAGTGATCCTTCCAGCTTGATTAGTCATCCCAGCTTGCCGTAACAGCATTTTTTGTTGCATTTTATCTTGGATATGACTGAAACATTTGGTTGTCTGTCTTCCTATGAAGAGATTGATTCCCAGGTATTTCTCATCCATTGGAATCACTTTCATATCTAGGATTTCACAAATTTGGCTTCTTTTTCCATCACTTAAATTTTTGTTAAAGTGTATACTGGACTTGTTTCGATTCACCATCTGACCTGAGATCTTACAGAATTTGTTGATTGTGGACTTTAGATTGTTTATGGAGCTAATGTTTGTTGAGGAGAACATTATGCTATCATCTGCAAAGAACAGATGAGAGATTGGAGGGCCCTTCATAGCAGGAAAAATGGGATCTATGCTTTTGTTGTTCACTAAAGCATTTATCAATCTACTGAAACCCTCTATGCAGATCATGAACAAGTAAGGAGAAAGGCTATCTCCGGTCTTAGGCCCCTTGTTGGCTGCATTGTTTCTATTGGAGAGCCATTCAGTAAAATAGATATAGTAGTTGTGGAGATGCATTGATTTACTAGGTTGCATTATTGTTCTGAAAAGCCCAATTTCTTCATGATATTGATGATGAATTTCCACTCCATTTTTTCAAAAGCTTTTGACATATCCAACTTGATTGCCACTGATCCCTTGCCAGATTTTGTTGTCTTCATGTACTGTATAACTTCATGAGAAATAACAGTATTATCTATAATGTCTCTTCCTCGTACATAGGCAGCTTGCCAAGGGGATATTAGTTTGTGTAAGAGGGGTTTCAGTCTATTTGTCATGATTTTTGAAATGATTTTGTATGAAATGTTACACAAACTGATGAGTCTAAAATCAGCAGGGCTTTGAATGCCATTGTTTTTAGGGATCAGGGTTTGAAAAGGTTAAGTTCTTTAAGAATTATACCCTTTCTGAAGAATTCTTGCACCATATTGACAACATCAGCACTCACAGTCTCCCAATTTTGTTGATAGAATCCATCCTGAAATCCATCTGGACTGGAGCTGACCAAGCATTTATTTGCTGCGCATTCTTATTGATATCCTGAATTATTGGGATAGATATTAACTCAATATTCTCAGCCTCTATGATGTATGGGTTGATAAGATTCATAATTTCATCATCTTTCTATGGATTACTTGTAGTAGCAATTTCTTGGAAATGAGCTTTCAGAATTTCAGCTCTCTCTTCTCTTGTTTCTTTCCATTCACTATCTTTATTTTTCAATATCTTTAGTCCTTTTTTTTTAGCTCTGAGTTTATTTGTGAACTTGAAAGCTTCAATTCCTTGAATGTTGCTTCTACAGTGTTTCTTTATCTCCTCCTCGCAAGATTATTTCATGAGTCAATGCTCATAGAATCTGTAAGGCTTTGGCAGGCTTTCAAATTGAGGGTATGTTGTTAAGAGAATAGGAGCATGGTTTGAGCCTGAGGGTATTAGGTTTTTATTAGAGAATAGCTCGGTCGACCTCGCATGCGTTGATATCTCAAGCATGTTTGTCAATGTTAGTGATCAAAACTATGAGTCTTGATTTCTAGTCTACATAGCTAAGTCTCGGACTAGGATAGAAAAGTGTAGTTGAGCTCAAGGACTTCATGGAGATTCATCATATAACGACGAATATCTACTCAAGGAACCGTGGAACTTCATCAACGAAAAGGTATATGGAGACTTGAACTTATCTATCACTCAAAAGTCTATCTCTTTTATCTCCTACTTCTTATGAGACAAAAGTCGTATGATATATAGACTAGATCATACACATTTGATTTTTCGAGCCGAGCATATCTCGCTTATCTATATCTCGAAATCATGTGTTGGTAAAGCGTTTCGCTTTGATCGGGTTTATCTTCACCTATCTATATCTCGAAGTCATAATGTTTCAATGGTTGGAATGAGAATTTAGGTCTATATAACCAATGATGGATATAAGCATTGTGTGGAAACACATATGTGCATAAGTCCTATTCCTTAATCCGAAGTTTGCGAACTTTGTTGATTGAGAGAAACCGGAGGAATTCGCTTTGCCAAGTCCGCGAACTCAGTTTGCGAACTCAGTCCATGAACTGACGAAAGTTCTCTTGCCGAGAATTTTTGCTGGGATTTTCCAGAAATCGTTTGCGTGTTTAGTCCGCGAACTCATTCCGCGAACTGGCGGAAGTCTCATTGACGAGATTTTCTGCTGAGTTTGGAAAACTCTGCCGGTTATCTTAAGTCCGCGAACTTGTTTGCGTACTTGAGTGGGTAATGATCTAAATATGTGCTCTGAACATGAAACTTAAATTACTAAGGAATGCAGTATGCAAACTGTGGCCATAAAGTTCATGAGCCGATTCAATCGAATTGAATCATTTTTGTTTCAATCGTGTCTTGTGTAGTTACATAAGATCTCATAGAAATTGAAAAACTCTCTAACTAGTTCACTTGAGTCAATTGAACTAGTTATGGTGAAGAAGAACAAGGTTAATATGAAATGCTCATATGGTTGACCTTTTTCGATTACTATGTTGAACCAACATACACGTACACGTTTGGGCACGGTTTTCACAAACCCAGTAAACGTATATCTCAAGTGTGTGTGACAAGCTAAGTTTTCGATCTAGCGGTTGAGAAATATTAGGTTGAATCTAAATCAGGTTTTCATCTAACGATGAATATTGATTTCTTTGTAACTAAGGCAAAACCCTGATTTGAAGACTATATCTAGGAGACATCTGGCATTGGGAAAAACTAATCCCCACACGTCTGTGTGATACTAGTGCACTCGCTAGAGTCGATTATCCTCCAACCTTTGGTTTTCTTCTCTACAACCAGGTTAACGACATAAAGACTTCATTGGGATTGTGAAGCCAGACGGATACTAATTTTATCGTAGTTGTGTGATCTGATCTTGCATCTTCTATCGTACGAGTACAATCTTTGATTAGCTTGAGATCGTGAGAGTTCTCTGATAGGCAAGATAAAGAAGTCACAAAAATCTTTGTCTCACTGATTGTGATTCCTCGACGTCCTCTTGTGTATTCAAGTAAGACTATTGAGAGGTGATTGATTAATCTAGGCTGTTCTTCGGGAATATAAGACCGGATTATCAATTGGTTCCTGTTCACCTTGATTTCATATCTTAAGACGGAACAAAAACCTAGGGTTTTTCTATGGGAGACATATTTATCCTTTGATAGACTTTTCTGTGTGAGACAGATTTGTTTATTATCAATTCTGCGATTTTGAGTTGCATCAACTCTTGGTTGTGGGTGAGATCAGCTAAGGGAATCAAGTGCGCAATATCTGCTGGGATCAGAGGCGTACGAGTACAACTGTACCTTGAATTAGTTGGGAGACTGATTGGGGTTCAACTATAGTCCATTCCGAAGTTAGCTTGGAGTAGGCTAGTGCCTGTAGCGGCTTAATACAGTGTGTATTTAATCTGGACTAGGTCCCGGGATTTTTCTGCATTTACGGTTTCCTCGTTAAAAAAAATTCTGGTGTCTATGTTATTTCATTTTCCGCATTATATTGTTTATCTTTATAATTGAAATAATACAGGTTGTGCGTTAATGGTTAACCGATTGGAGATCCGACCTTGTGGTTGTCGATTTCATTGATTAACACTTGGACATTGGTCTTTGGTACCGTCCAAGTTATTCCTTGTATTTGATAAAGACTCGCTATTGTTTTTAGCTTAAGTAAAAATCAAATCAAGAGAGAGATATTAACTCCTTGAGATACGTTTATCTAGATTGAGTCTGACTGTCTAGTTGATTCTCTAGCAAAGTATTTCGGAGTTAGTCCATACAGATTACTAAGCGAAGTATTGGGTGGTGTTGTTAGACCCCCCGCTTTTTCAATTGGTATCAGAGCAGGCAAACACATTTAAGACCTTACAAGTCTGTGTTTGTAGCGATCTGACTCTATGGACAAGAGTACTATCTCTGATAAACGCGTCACCAGTAATAAAGATTCTCTCTCGTCTAAATCTATTAAAGAGAAAAGTTCAATCTCGAATATAGAGAAACCTTGTGGTTCGACGAGACAGACAAACAATGGTGTGAGTGTTCATGATTACCCTTCGAAAGAGACCTTCTCTTCTAATGAATGGGATACAACTGAAGAGAGTAAATTGATTCTAAATTTTTTTAGAATTCAAGTTGTTAGAATGAATCAGTTAAACCACCATGTCAATGCTCTTATTGGTATTGTAAGAGATTGCAAAGTCCATGGGAATACTGAAGATCAGTCTTCATGCTTGACTCTGGAGGCCAGCCTCGAAAAGGATGCCTTGGATATTGAACGCCGCTTGAATAAACTCTTCATTAAAGGATGTTCAAAGCAATCTAATGTACCAAGAACTTCTGATGCTTTACATTCAGAAGTAAATACAGATGTTCCTAATGTTTCCTCCAATCATGAACTTGGGACATTCTGTAAAAGAGACAACTCTTCTGACGGTAATATTAAGACTACATCCTCCAATCATTCCTATGATCAAAAGGTATGTCTTGTTTGTGAGACCAAGTGTTATGTTAGACAGAATAGAAACTCCAAGTTGAATAAAGACTCCTTAGTTCAACTTCAACACACCCTAGATTTGATTCTCAAAGGTGTGACTGACATCCGTATGATTGAGCCAATTGGTTTTAGTACCTATCTTGTGTATGCAACTAGGAAATTCAGTACAGTGAGTTATTCCAATGTTCAAGGGAAGAATAGACGTCTTAATAAACATCGTCCTAAGGAAGTTCAACGCTTTGTCTCTAAATGCAACATTGTTCCTGTTGAGAAGATCATTCCAGGAGAAAGGAAAATTGATAAAATAAGAAAGGATATTAAAGAGATAATTTTAAGATACAAAGAGCTTGGCAACAGATTATCTTCCTCCTCATGTCAAGGCACTTCTGGTAAGAACTCTAACTATGTCTCTTACCTTGACGACAGTAAATTTTATGATAATTTCTCATGTCAAACAGGATCCCTCTCTAAGACTAAGAGTAAAAACAAACTTAATCAAAGACATAAACCTCGTAATGAGCCTGTAGGCTCGTACTTGTGCTAATTAATCACAAGGTTCGATAACTTACTCATATAAAATCATGTTGAGTAAGTTGTGTTAAAAACAGGTATACTTGTTGCTTGCATATGTTAAGTTAAGCTATTTTCTTATCGTCCATAGCTAAACTTGTGTTGACAGATTCGCTAACATCAAGTATTGGTTAAGTCAAAAGAAAATGTTGCATACTGCCTTAAAATTTATTTTTAAGACCTATTTTCAAATGTTTGAAGGACTTTATTTCTTGGGTATTTGTTGTACTCGAACGGATTCCGTTCTGGCCCGAGTCAACAGTTTATTTGAAACCCTAAATTGTTGTCCCCAAGGATAAAATATCCAACCTCTTAGGGTTAGTCACGTACGTGTACCTCTAGTGGTTTTTGGATTTTCAAAGAATGTCTTCCTCCTCTTCTTGCTATGGTGGTTTCGGAAAAGGATTTCTTGACAAAAGTGTTGAGGTTGATTCCAGGAGGAAGAGAACACTTGTAGATGAAGATCATCCCAATGCTTCATGCTTCTTTGCTTATTATCATGAAGATGTTGAGAAGGATGATATGATCTCTGCTGAAGTTGTTCATGACTTTCTTAAGTACTTTGGGGAAGTAATAGAACAGCTTGTTGATACTTTAAAAGGTCTTGATAAGGTGAAAACTGAATTGGAAAAGTTTGTGTCTGACCTTGGTCTCATAAAATCTCAAATCAATCATCTTCGTAAAGAGAATCATCTCTCTGATGAAGCAGAGAAGGCTGGCGTTTACAAGCCCGAAGACTCCATGTCTTGTGAGGATCCTGTACTTCCCATATCCATATTCGTTGTCATGGAAATGATGGAGTCTGATTCTCTCTAGCTTGTCTTTTTATTGCCTAGTATGTCTTCTTGTTGGATTAGTTGGAAGAATAACTAGCGTTTTGAATAGCGAAGATTGTGACTACACATAGCTATTTTGTTTTCATCTTCTTATGTTTATTTTTTAGGTTTATTGGTTTTAAATTCTAAAAATATTTGGAGGGTGATGCTATTACAGTATTAATC
The DNA here is from genome assembly GCF_003573695.1 of Papaver somniferum. Classification (NCBI taxonomy): domain Eukaryota; kingdom Viridiplantae; phylum Streptophyta; class Magnoliopsida; order Ranunculales; family Papaveraceae; genus Papaver; species Papaver somniferum. Next base: position 10,030,373 of record NC_039361.1, read on the forward strand.
TTTATGATTTTGTGATATTGCAATATTTTTATGGGATATGTATTGTTTGCGTCCGTGAACTTGAAGGTCCCATATGTTGTCAAAAGTAAAGTCGTTCATGAATTGGTTTTCTTATTGATGAAAGGACGAATGGACTTTTGAAAAATACAAAAGTTATGCCTATGCAGTCATTTATTTGATGGAAAATAGGATAAAATCTTTTGTGTGACAAGGATAAAGTCTATTATGTCATTATGCATATAGTGATGGAAAGATAGAATAAATCCTTGTATGTATTCCACGGTATTGATCTTCATCGATCCATCCTTTTTGTATTACCGTGAAGGCTCCATTGTGTGTCTTATGTTGAGCACGATACCACTAAGTCGATTATTCTTATTGGCTTTGTTGGTTGTTCCATAAGATGCTATATGTTGAGCATTATGAACTAAATTAATCATCTTGGTTGGTTATTTAGTTATTTGCTCCGAAAGTCTTCTTTTGTCGAGCAAAACTTTTGACAATTAAATTGATTACCTTAGTGATTAGTTTGGCTGTTTGTATTCCAATTAGATTAATTATGAGTTCTCTTGTAATTAGTCTAGTTGAGTTTTCATATATTCCACAAGTTCTTGTGTTGAGTATATGAACGGCTATACTAACTATGTTCTATTGGTTGATGTAGTCGTACATTCCGTAAGGTTTTCCTTATGTTGAGTATATGAAAGATTAAGTTAGTCATATCCGTATGATTACCTTAGTCGTAGCTCCGTAAGTTTACTTATGTTGAGCACAATCAATTAACAAATTTATCACTTTTATGGTTTGATTTAGTTGCGTATTCCAATTAAATTAATCATGGGTTTACGTGTGATTAATTTGATTGAGTTTTGGATATAGAAAATCATTTTCCTATGGTTTTTTGTGTCCAATTAAAAATCCTTCTTTTTTTTGAAATTAAGGTCGCTCTTGTTGTTCTCTCGGGAATGACATCAAATGGGGGAGAGTTCTTTTGAACTTGTGCTTAATGGTAATATCTTGCGGGGTGTGCGGCTGTGGAATTTTATAGGGGTTATCTTGTATCTTAAAACTCCTTGATGAATGCATTTAGCTTTGGCTTTATGATTTCATGTAAATTAAGTCGGTATGCATTTCTTCTTTTAGTCTATGAAACGTCTCTTTTCGGAAAATTCATTAGGAACCCGTTCTTGTACCTTTGACAATTTTATTGACAAAAAGGGGGAGAATTAATGTGTAGTTCTACTAAATATACATATGGTTTTCGGATCATTGTGTAAGGGGGAGTGGTTTCCATGTGAGATGGAGTATTGACTAAGGGGAGCGTGATACATATCACCGTAGTATTATTGTTAAAGTCGTGATGCAATTGGACTTTGATGTTACATAATAATACTATGTCACTGTATAATGATGATCGAGAATCTCGATTTCTCTCATTGTTATAGCTACGGATCTTCAACAACGGTGATGCTAAACTTACAACCTTTGGGATCATTGGAGTACTTGGAAGTATGAAGATTTCAGGGAACGTTGAAGATTAGACTATGGAATAGGAGCCACTAAAGTTTATCTTTTTTGTATTCCATATGTATTAATAGTTTGATCACTAAAATTGACAAAGGGGGAGATTTTTAGAGCATAGCTCGGTCGATCTCGCATGCGTTGCTATCTCAAGCATGTTTGTCAATGTTAGTGATCAAAACTATGAGTCTTGATTTCTAGTTTACGTACATAGCTAAGTCTCGGACTAGGATAGAAAAGTGTAGTTGAGATCAAGGAATTCATGGAGATTCATCATACAACGACGAAGATCTACTCAAGGAATCGTGGAACTTCATCAACAAAAAGGTATGTTGAGACATAAACTTATCTATCACTCAAAAGTCTATCTCTTCTGTCTCCTACTTCTTATGAGACAAAAGTCGTATGCTATATAGACTGGATCATACACATTTGATATTTCGAGCCGAGTATATCTCGCCTATCTATATCTCGAAATCATGTGTTGGTAAAACGTTTCGCTTTGATCGGGTTTATCTTCACCTAATGACGAAAGTCATAATGTTTCAATCACTTTGAAATCGCTTTGACGAGAAATAGTGTAACAACTATATAACGTCCTCTAAGAATGTTTCAATGGTTGGAATGAGAGTTTAGGTCTATATAACCAATGATGGATATAAGCATTGTGTGGAAACATATATGTGCATAAGTCTTATTCCTTAATCCGAAGTTTGCGAACTTTGTTGATTGAGAGAAACCGGAGGAATTGGCTTTGCCAAGTCCGCGAACTCAGTCTACGAACTGACGAAAGTTCTCTTGCCGGGAATTTCTGCTGGGATTTTCCAAAACTCGTTTGCGTGTTTAGTTCGCGAACTGGCGGAAGTCTCCTTGCCGAGATTTTCTGCTGAGTTTGGAAAACTCTGCCGGTTGTCTTAAGTCCGAGAACTTGTTTGCGTACTTGAGTGGGTTATGATCTAAAGATGTGATCTGAACATGAAACTTAAATTACTAAGGAATGCAGTATGCAAACCGTGTCTATAAAGTTTATGAGCCGATTCAATAGAATCGAATCATCTTTGTTTCAATTGTGCCTTGTGTAGTTACATAAGATCTCATAGCAATTGAAAAACTCTCTAACTAGTTCGCTTGAGTCAATTGAACTAGTTATGGTGAAGAAGAACAAGGTTAATATGAAATTCTCATATGGTTGACCTTTTGGGTTACTATGTTGAACCAACATACATGTACACGTTTGGGAACGGTTTTCACAAACCCAGTAAACGTATATCTCAAGTGTGTGTGACAAGATAAGTTTTCGATCTAACAATTGAGAAATATTAGCTTGAATCTAAATCACGTTTTCATCTAACGATGAATATTGATTGCTTTGTAATTAAGGAAAAACCCTGATTTGAAGATTATATCTAGGAGACATCTAGCATTGGGCAAAACTAATCCCCACACGTCTGTGTGATACTAGTGCGCTCGCTGGAGTCGATTCTCCTCTAACATTTGATTTTCTTCTCTAAAACCAGGTTAACGACTTAAAGACTTCATTGGGATTGTGAAGCCAGACCGATACTACTTTTATCATAGTTGTGTGATCTGATCTTGCATCTTCTATCGTACGAGTTTAATCTTTGATTAGCTTGAGATCGTGAGAGTTCTCCGATAGGCAAGATAAAGAAGTCACAAACATATTCGTATCACTGTTTGTGATACCTCGACTTCCTCTTGTGTATTCAAGTAAGACTGTTGAGAGGTGATTGATTAATCTAGGCTGTTCTTCGGGAATATAAGACCGGATTATAAATTGGTTCCTGTTCACCTTGATTTCATATCTTAAGACGGAACAAAAACCTAGTGTTTTTCTGTGGGAGACAAATTTATGCTTCGATAGACTTTTCTGTGTGAGACAAATTTGTTTATTATCAAGTCTGCGATTTTGGGTTGCAACAACTCTTGGTTGAGGGTGAGATCAGCTAAGGGAATCAAGTGCGCAGTATCCTGCTGGGATCAGAGGCGTAGGAGTACAACTGTACCTTGAATTAGTGAGAGACTGATTGGGGTTCATCTATAGTCCAGTCCGAAGTCAGCTTGGAGTAGGCTAGTGTCTGTAGCGGCTTAATAAAGTGTGTTTTCAACTGGACTAGGTCCCGGGGTTTGTATGCATTTGCGGTTTCCCCGTTAACAAAATTTCTGGGGTCTGTGTTATTTCATTTTCCGCATTATATTGTTTATCTTTATAATTGAAATAATACAGGTTGTGCGTTAAAGGTTAATCGATTGGAGATCCGACCTTGTGGTTGTCGATTTCATTGATTAACACTTGGACATTGGTCTTTGGTACCGTCCAAGTTATTCCTTGTATTTGATAAAGACTCGCTATTGTTTTTAGCTTAAGTAAAAATCAAATCAAGAGAGAGATATTAACTCCTTGAGATACGTTTATCTAGATTGAGTCTGACTGTCTAGTTGATTCTCTAGCAAAGTATTTCGGAGTCAGTCCATACAGATTGCTAAGAGAAATATTGGGTGGTGTTGTTAGACCCCCGCTTTTTCAGTTTTTGAGAATAACATTGGGAAATAGGACCATCCAAGAAGAAAGACACAGTGTTCTACCTAGTCTTGTTCTAACTTGATTGAGGTGTGTTCTATGGTTAGACCATGTGAAAGGGAAACATATGAATGAGATATCAATGAGACCTAATGAAGCAACAACATTGACAATTATTGGGTTTGATTGGGTGGGGTTGATATAATAGCTCTGTCTTTCATAACTATATAGGGTAGAGTTGAAGTCTCCCATAATGACCCATGGCATGTTCATGTTTCTTCCCATTTCCTGAACAAAACTCCACTGAACCTGTCAATCATTGACAGGTAGGTTAATCATTGTCATAAGAGGAACTATACAAGTAGGTTAAGAACCTTCTTTGTTAGTACCTCAATTTTTTACTATCACATTAAGCATATAATTAGAGGAATGAATGAATTCAAGTTCAACCCCATCTTTCCATAAAAGAGCTAGACCACCTACTCTTATTTTATCCTCAATGCACCAAATATTAGGATAATCCATTTGTTTTATGAGGTATGTAGCATTTGCCACACTGGATTTAGTTTCTGAGAGAAAAATGACATCAGGGTTGTAGTTGAAGATACAATTCTTAAGATGATCTCTAGTTAGATTATTTCCTAAGCCTTGCACATTCCAAGCAAATATTTTCATGTTTTGGATGCACTTAGGGTACCAAAATATTAGCTTATAGAAAGGAAAAGAAAGGATTTTGAAATAAGAGTAATGAGAGATTACCGTAGGATTTCCCCGTCCTGCATCAGAGCCTTGATTGTTGATGATGTATTTGTCCCAGTCTCCAGGTCCTTGTTCATTCATTTGCTGAGTGTGCTCCCATTGTGTCCGACTTGGTTCTCCTTCCTCAACAACTTCCTCCATTTGATTAGAACTTACTCTGGAACTGTCTCTCTCTCTTGTTCTTTTGAACCTTCTTATATTTCCACTCCTGCTGCTTTGACCTCTCTCATAGTTGATATTTCCACTTGAAATGTCATCTTCTTGAAAGTACTCAGTATAAACTGAGTTGCAGTATTGACCATCTTCAGGTCTGACAAAGAGTACCATATTAGACTTTCTATTCTTGTTATTCTTATATGGAGAAATCCTTGTAGGAGAATCCTCAATGTTCCAGTATTCATTGCTTGTTATGTTGTACGGGATTTTGTCCAGAAACCTGAAGAGCTGCTGAGATAAGTCTCTAACATCTTTAGCCTTATTTTTGTAGTCGTCCGCATCATGATCAAGTATGAAGCAAGCTGGGCATAATTGATGAGGTTGTTTCTGATAATAAAACGTAATCCATTGAGTACAATTTGCAGCATTCTGAGAAAGAACACCTCTTATAAGAGACCTTGAGATGTCTATTTCAATAATAGCAACAACATCATTTGAATCCACAGGTTTAGCATCTTCAGGATCCAATTCTTTGACTTCTCCCAAAATGCTCCCCATTTCCTTGACCACATAAACATTGAGAAATTCCTCTGGTAATTCTTTGAAGGTGACCCAGAATTGTTGCTTGTCAAATCGCATATCTCTGTGATTTTGAGTTGGATTCCACGGCTTGAGAATCCATAGAAATCCATCTAGGCACCATGTAGCTTCAGTTAACACCCATCTCCAGTCATCTTTCGATTCAAAGGTGACAATAAACAAATTTTTACTCTTCTTTCGTAACTCGAAGTTGCCTACTTTGTTTCCCCAAATCAATCTAGCTTGCTTTTCAGCGAAACCTCTCCTGATATTGTTCGGGGTGATAACTTTTATAATCACACTACTGCCCTTTCTTTGAAGACAAAAGCTTGGGTTAATTTGAGCTACATTAACCACTTGCCTGATGTCGTCAGAAGACTCAATTCAAGATGAGTCAAAACGATCAGTAAGATTGTTGATATCTTAAGACGCCATTACAATGATTGGGAAGTTTTGATTTTGTAGGTATAGAGAGATGATGGTGCAAGTGACTAACATACTTACAGGATTTATAGAAGGAATTTGAAATCTTATCTTTTTACGTGTTTGATTCCTTTTGAAACGTGTTCTTAATGTCATAGCGGCAATGACAAATATCAAGCAACAAGAGAAGATCACTGTGAAGCGGTTCAATCTTTCGTTTAATCGAGAGGAAGAATACTTCAAAGTTGCCATAAAATCGAGAAAACTCTCTCTAACTGGGACAAACGTTTGAGACATCAACATCAAGGTCTTAAACAAGACAAGTAAATCCAAACGGTATCAGAACCTGTAAGCCATAAAAGAAGAGAAAGGATCCAAAAGTGAGACAATGAGTATATTAAGAAGAAGAGAACAAAAGTAATTCTGAGTAAAAGAATCCTTTTAAACATTGACAGGTGAGTAATTAAAGCTTGCAACGCTAATTTGAGACTTGAAATTGGACATGCAGAAGTAGATGATTCACATTAAGGGCGAAAATTTCCTGAGTTGATCGTCGAGTTGCAAAGCGTAACTCAGACCGATTCACGGAGAGAGAGTGAAGAGACCCGCTTTTTATTTCACCTAGACAACAATTGCAGTGTATGTATAGTGTCCAATGCACGAACACTTGCTCTTGCAAACCTTACCAAGAGATAGGATCCTCAAATAATTATCCCGCCTTTGAGAATCACATATCGGAAGCATACAATAAACCTGTGATCGTTACTATGCGCACACTAGCAATTCAATTTCCTAAATATGAGTATTTTGAAAAGAACACTTCTTAAACCGAAAAAAAAAACACTCCTGACAGACAACCCTAGTGCATCAATTACATGTTTCACGACCCAAACCCTAATTAGATATTAAACATATGTTTCTTTTACAAAATATCTCTTTGGATAAGTATGAACCCTTATTTCGTACCTCTGTTGTGACTCTAAGCTTTATAGGTATTAGACACTTGCAAAATAAAAAAAGAAAAATAAGCCAATTTACAGTTGCTGGCTATTTCTTTTGTTGTTGTAATTGATTTGTTGTCGTTGAAGAAGTACTCAAGTCGAGCGTTGATGCATATACACCATTTTCTATTTTCATAAGCACATCATGTTTTCCTTTCTCAGCGATCATACCATTTTTCACTACTGCAATTATATCAGCCCCTTTAATGCTAGAAAGACGGTGAGCAACGACAATAGTTGTTCTATTTTGCATTACTCTTTCAAACGCTTCTTGTACTATATGTTCTGATTCTGCGTCTAATGCACTTGTTGCCTCATCGAGTAAAAGGATCTTAGGATTTTTCAGTATCGCTCTAGCAATGGCAATGCGTTGTTTTTGGCCTCCTGATAATTGAATCCCTCTCTCCCCAACTAAAGTATCGTATCCATTTGGTAATGCTGATATGAACTTGTGCGCATTGGATGTTTTTGTGTCTGCAATAATCACGTCTTCAGATATTATTCCTGGTTTACCGTAACCAACGTTTGCTTTGATTGTGTCATTAAAGAGTATAGGTTCTTGACTTACTACTCCCATTTGTTGCCGCAACCATTTAATTTGAAATTCTTGGATTTTCACTCCATCTAACAGTATACTCCCCAACTCAATATCGTAAAACCTTTGTAGTAGGTTGATTACCGTTGATTTACCACAGCCACTCTCTCCAACAAGAGCAACAGTCTGAAAAACATTTAGAATGATCAATATTTAGTTAGTAATAGTTAGAAGAATTTCAGTACGGTGTATTTGTGCACCTTAATGAACGATATTGCGTACCTTGCCCGCTGGGAGGTTCAGGCATAAACCTGTGAAGATTTGTACATTTGGACGTGTCGGGTATCTAAAGTTGACGTTATCAAAATCAATATCACCTCTCACATAGTCAAGTGTCATACCCATGTTACTGCTTGAATCAATCATTGGTTCGCTATACAAAATTTTGAAAATAGAAGCAGCAGAAGTCCTAGCTTTGCTGAAATCTGGAGCCAATGCATTAGTTTCTGCATTTTCCAGAACTGAAACAAGCAAAACAAAAATTATCTGCGCCAAGAAAAGAAAAAGAATAATCATTCATCAGAGACTAATCAAGCTATAGTAAAATCTTTTTCCTTTGGAATCTCAAAAGTTGAAAATGCATGAAAGTACCCTGAAAACTTGCTCGAAAGTTGCTTTCCCATCTTTCACAAGACGTGCTCCGACATAAAAACAAAGAGAACCACCTGCAAAGATTATGAAAATAGCAAAACCAAGGGAAATGCCACTTTTATATCCCCGTTGAAATCCTTGTTCCATCAAATTTTGTGCATTTATCCTTGTACAGATGAAGAACTTTATCTTCTGCGTTAAATGATGCAACTGTTCGAATTCCTCACGCAGCACCATATGCAACTTGATTTGCTTCTTCATACTTCACCTACATATATACACGTATAGAAAATGATTGATTTTATGGTGGGTACTGCTACAGTTTAAGCACGTTGTCCATGACTTACCGTGCCATCACCGTTTGAGCTTTGTATAAGCTTCATACGTAAGTATCCTTCCGAAGCTAATAATGGTAATATTGCAACAATTACTAGTGTTAATTGCCAATTAGATATAAACGCTATGCTAACTGCTGCTATAATTGTTATTAAGTTATGAACCCATAGAGCCAATGAGTCTCCTACAAGGTTCTGAACCTTCAAAGCATCAGTTGATAACCATGTTTCAATTGCTCCGCTGCAAATGACACGGAAAATGAGACTAGAGGTATTCCAGATATAACATATAATAAACTTGTTGGACTATTTTTTCAAAGCACATGGATCGGATTCGTTGGACTAGTTTACCTCCTGCAAATCCTATCAAGTACTGTTGCATTGGTATAAAGGTGAAACCAATACAACCCAGTGCTAGAAACATAAAAGACCAAAAAATTGTATCTCTTCGAAGCTCTTCTGGTGGTTCATAAAAAGTTTCGAATATCTTGGAGAACAAGAATCCGAGAGTTGGTGGCATTAGACCTTTAATAACCGAGGCAATTGATCCCAACAGTAAGATCACAAGTTCTGGCTTGTTCAGATAGGCTAATTGCTTAAATGAAACACGTCGAAGTAGTTGATCTTTTTGGCCAGTTCTTTCATCATTGTTCCCATCTTCTAATACATGCATTTCTTGGACAGGTGCGGAACTGATTGCACTCATGTTCGGAAACCTTCTTATAGATGTATCGTCATCATAAATACAGTCGTCTGAAGGTAGCATACATTCAACTTCATTAGCATCTTCTTGTATATGTATAAGCTGAGAGTAGGCTCCATCGGGTTTCAAGATCAAATCCTCATGATTACCTAAACCAAAGAAGGTGCATGTACCAATCAAAATGAGGATTTTCATGGAAAAATTGATACATGAATCGATATGATCTGCTGCTGACCTTCAAACTTACCTTGTTCCACAATTTTTCCTTGATGTACCACAGATATGGTTTTGGCATATCTGATGGTAGTCAACGATGGGCGACAATTATGGTTGTTCTATTAAGCATAACGCATTCTAAAGCATCTTTCACCAGTTTCTCCGATTTAACATCTAATGCGCTTGTGGCTTCGTCTAGAAGTAGGATCTTTGGGTTCTTTAAAATGGCTCTTGCAATCGCAATCCTCTGTTTTTGCCCACCGGAGAGCTGAATCCCACTTATTATTGTCTCAAGTCCCTACCAATAATACAATTTTTTTTATATAACTAGATAAAGATTGGGACAAGAATTTATAGGCCATTCATTGTTCAAAAGTAAACTTATCTTTGCGAGAAAAGAGTATAAACATTATTACCATAGGAAGTTTGTCAACAAAAGCCGCAGCATTTGCAAGCTTGACTGCTTGCTTAATTTCTTCATCAGTTGCATTTTCCTTTCCGTAGATCATGTTTTCTCTTATCGTAGTTGCAAACAATGTTGGTTCTTGGCTTACTAGTCCAATAACATTCTGCCTAACCCACTTAAGCTGTAATTCCTTCAAGTTAATACCGTCTATAAGTACGTTACCAGCTTGTGGATCATAGAACCTCTCTACAATATTGATAACGGTAGATTTTCCACTTCCACTCTTTCCGACCAAAGCTGAGGTTGTTCCACTTGGGACATATGATGAAAAACCGGACAACACTTGAACTTCGGGTCTTGTTGGATAACTGAAGCAGATTCCATCCAGTCTTACTTCACCCTCGATGTTTTCTAGTATAATTCCTTTTGTTTCTGCGATACCTATCAGAGGCTTTCTTTCAATTACTTGAAACATCTTGTAACTTGCCGTTTTCCCGGCTGCAAATGCATTCAAGCAAGGAAATGCTTGACCCAGGGCCCTATATGTCAAAGTGAAAATGACAATGGGTGAGGACAATAAAACCCGGAAAATAGTGCAACAGTTATTTTTGAAATTAAGGTTATACTTACATTCCACCAATTATTAGACAAAATATAATGTTGATGATATTCCCCCCATTGAAGCCTTTCTCAATGATCAACTTAGAGCCATACCACATTGCAAGTCCATCAAAACTGTATAAGATTGAAAGCGCAATGCCCATCCCTAAGCCAGAAGCAAATGCTTGTCTTGTCATGAAGACATGCGTTTTTTTTAGTACTTTGTCATATTTTTCTTTTGCTTCCTCTTCCCCTGTAAAAGATGCTACGGTACGTATTGCTCCCACTGTTTGTTCCACAATTTCTGAAGCCTCAGCATTTGCTGATTGTCCTTGAAGCGAAAGTCTTGATATGTATTTGGACATGAAGACACCAGTAATTGCAAGGGGAGGAATGCATGACAATACCAAAAGGGAAAGGAGCCAGCCTTTTGTAAATGCAATTGCATATGAAGTAACGAAAGTCGAGAAGATTTGTATGAACTTTCCAACCTGATTTACAAACAATTTGGACAAAATTTTCATCCCACAATACAACAGGCAAAATCTAACGTACAGATCCATTACTAAACAAGTTACTCATATTTAACATTACCGTGCAACTATATATTTAATAGAGCGAGGCAGAAGTACACTAGCCTATCACGAAGAAGAATTCATCCAATTGATAGAATATTACCTTGTCACCAATGGCATCATGAATAAGTACAGTGTCGTCAGTTAAGCTTCCAATGATCTCCCCAGTTGTTTCCATGTCGAAGAATGTAATGTCTTGTTTGAGTACCTTCTCTAGATATGAAACCCTCATTCGTCTTGCTTGTCTTTCTCCACTTATAATCCAGCAAGACATTTCTACAATATGTGAAGCAAAATCATGACAAAATTGAACAAAATTTTCAATTCTCACCATCCCAACCAAATTGACAAAAACAGAAGAAGAAAAATTATTACTCACTTACGTATAAATGTAGCCAGCCCTACCCCAATGCCTAAGTACACACCTTTCAACGTGATCTACAAAGATAGTTTGTGAATAAGCTGTCTATAAATAGTTTGTCCATAAAAGTCTCAACCTAGTTCATCCCATTAGCAGAGAGGACTGTGATGTTTTCTTTACTAGTAACCAAAATCTAAAAATGGCGGTCGACAAATTTACCTTAATAATAGTAGAAGAGTCAGAGGTTCCGAAGGCATCAATGTATTGACCAACCAAGAGCATCAAGATCGGCATACCAATGCCACTTCCCATTGAAGAAATTGTCCCCATAAACATCATGAATACATCATATCTGTCTGCAAATGAGAATAACATGTAGAATGGCACTACTTCATCTTTTTTCCGACGATCACCCATAGCTTCTACTTATGCATCAACAGCCTCAGAATAATATCGATACTTCATTCGTACGAGATTCCTGCAACCTCTTACTTCTGCCCTTATTGATCATTGCCTTTCAAAAATGCTTGCCATAGAGGAAGTGGGCATCATTTCTGATAAGCATTCTTATTTTGGACCTTTTCCTAATTGGTCACGGTTACTGCAACATTTTAGTTGTTTATTTACATTGACTTCTTGAGTTCCTGTTTAGCATATTATTCAGAACGGCTTAATAGAAATCTGACATTGTCGGACTTATTTTCAACGGCCATGACGGTGGGAGAATGTGATGCGCCATTCAGAGCGGCGTAATATATAGTATATCTCAACCACCACGCTGGCTTGATACATATCAACTCTCGCGTTGACATGGACCACTGGATCCGAAATCGTCCTCCCTATAACAAAGTCATTAACAGTTTTTTTTTCACTCATGTGACTCGTCAGTATCTTGCTCATCTGAATATGACTCATTACATTTGACTCAAAAATTGTAAAATGGCAAAGTTATAGAATATTTTTGATTTCAGACGGATATGTGCTCAATAAATCATCTACAAAATGATATCTGACTCAAATAACTTCGAGTCAGATTTATAAATCAAATCAGACTCCGAAACTGACATCAGAAAAATAAGAAAACAAATGCTCTGACATCTGATAGGTCCAAGTTAGATGCGAAGTCTAATTCAGATCGGAAGTAAAATTCAAATGAACAAGATGTAAGTATGGGCCTACTCAATATGATGCGTCATAACAGCATGATAAAAATATGACATTGTCAGGCTTAATTGATTTCGACGGCCATGACAGCGGTGGGAGAATGTGATGCGCCATTCAGAACGGCATAATAGATCTCAACTTGATTTACACCATGTTTGTTTACTCCTGACTCATCTGAGTCGTCTGGATCTGAATCATCTGGATCTGAGTGAAATCACCTGACTCATCTGAATCTGAGTCGATATGTTTGTTTTGAGTCAGATCTGACTCATCTGACTCGGAAATAAGTGAGTCAGTGGTTTGGTCCCATGAGTCAGGGGTATTTTGTTACCTGACTCAAATGAGTCCGAGTCAGGGGTTATGTCTGAGTCAGAGGTCGAATCAGATCTGACTCAAAATGGAAAACAAACGGTCTGACTGCTGACTCGGTCCGAGTCAGGGGTTGACTCAGATTCAGACGCCGAGTCAGCTGCAAACAAACAAGTTGTTAGTACTTCAATGGAAAACAAATTACCCACGTATTGGAAAATGTAATGCCACCTACCATAGAGCTTTTACATTCACCGATTGCACGGCACGATAAGCAAATTAATACTATTTTTAATTTAAAAGAAATGTTCCCAAGGTTTGCTTACAGGAAGTAACTTTTCAATTTTGAAGAGGCATTAACCACTTCAACTTGTTTAAATTTTTCTAAGATTCTAAGAAGATTGACATTTTCTAATTTCAAGAGGCACTACCTACTTCAACTTGTTTAAATTTTTCTAAGATTCTAGGAAGATTGACATTTTTTAATTTCAAAAGTCCAGCTTTGGGTTGAAAAACGCAACATAACTCCTTCCTGCTTCTCGTTTGAGGGTAGCAGAAGCTTGTTCAGTTTTCCGTCCCGGAATCCTCAACATGTGGCCTGTTATTGTACTATTTTTGATAGCTCTGGGAACAATCAGTTTTACACATTATGCTTACAGATGGACGAATCCAAAGTGCAAAAACGGAAAACTTCCACCAGGTTCAATGGGGTTCCCTCTCATCGGCGAGACGATTCAGTTCTTAATCCCAAGTTACTCCTTGGATACACCACTATTTATAAAAACGAGAGTCTCCAGGTAATATCACAGTTAGCTAGTTTATGGAATTATACGATTATAACAGCTAGTCGCCGACCGATGTACTATCTAATGCAATTTGGCATTTCGTAGGTATGGAACATTGTTTAAAACTAGTTTGGCAGGCAAAAAGATGGTTATAACTACAGACCCGGAGATCAGCAATTATATATTCATGGAAGAAGGAAAGTCGGTTCATCTGTGGTACATGGACTCATTTGATAACTTTCTAGGAGAGTCTCTAATAAATACAACAGCAACGGCTTACATCCACAAGTCTCTCAAAAATCTACTTCTCAATCACGTCGGCACCGAAAGCCTGAAAGACAAGTTGCTTCCAAAATTAGAAGTGATGGCCTACCAAGCTTTACATTCTTGGTCGACTCAACCTTCGGTCGAAATAAAAGAGTGCACTGCCACTGTACGTATGTGTATACTGCATTCTGCATAAAGCCTTAGTGATTGTTGGTTTCTGAAATTTTGTATTGCTTTTTTGTTGTTGATTGTTTTGTTGATTTCATCAACAGATGATTATTGAGTTCGTATTGAAGGAACAATTAGGTTATGACTCTACTAAATCTACAAATAATTTGGTTAAGATGTTGTCTGAATTCATAAAAGGTATTATCAACATTCCTCTCAACATACCTGGTACTACATTCCATCGATGTATGAAGGTACGTACAGCGTTAATTGCAAACAGATAGCTATAGTCTTCATAATGCAATAATCTAATGCTGCATTACTTTCTGCGTGTGTGTTTAATCAGAACCAAAAGAAAGTGTTGGAACTAATGAAGGACATCCTACATGAGAGACAAAATTCTAGCGCCGAACATAGAGGGGATTTTCTTGATCAACTCATAGATGACATAGAGAAGGAGAAGTTCTTGAGTGACGAATTCGCTGCAGTTGTAATGACTGCGCTTGTCTTCGCTAGCTTTGAAACAATTTCTACTGCTCTTAGTGTTGCTATGATGTTTCTAACAGACCAGCAATCACCTCTGGTGGTGAATCAATTACTGGTTTGTACTGCCCCTCATCAGATTTTTTTTTTTTTAACATGGCCTAGCTGATGTGAAAATTCGTACGTCTACCATTATCGTTTACCCTTTCTCTTCATCTTCCAGGATGAGCAACAAGCTATTATTTCTAGAAGAGAAAATCCTAATTCTCAACTTACATGGCAAGAATACAAGTCGATGACTTTTACGTCTCAGGTACAGATGATTAAACCGCTTACATGTATATACAAATTTATAATGTCACCGATCAACTCAACTGTAAAATATAAAATATACAGGTTATCAACGAAACACTTAGGATGACAAATGGCATACCAGGGATAGTGAGAAAGGCCAGTAAAGATGTACATATAAATGGTACATACATCTCCTCTTTTCTGCCCCGTCTTAAGAATAAAAATGCTTCTTTTGACCGGCCGTCACAAAGAGTTTGATGTTTTTTTCTTGTAGGATATGTAATTCCCAAAGGCTGGATAATCATGGTTGTTCAAACGGCAATACACATGAACCCAGACAAATTCAAGGACCCTCTCTCTTTTAATCCATGGAGATGGAATGTAAGTACTGTGAGATGAATCAAATCACTAACTCACAAATGGTTTCTTTAAGTAAATCAAAATAAACACCTTATTTTACCTTTTGATAATTTGGTTCCATCGGTGTTGTTTAAACTACAGGACATTGGTTCAAATATTGTGGGAAAAAGTTTCATTCCGTTTGGGGGAGGTAAGAGGAACTGTGCTGGCACTGAGTTCACTAAGGTTTTGATGTCCGTATTTTTTCATGTTCTGGTCACCAAATTCAGGTATTACTTATATTTCCATCATCACTGTCTTTAGTGCGACTCTGAGTAAATTGTGAGACTGAATAAATTTACGTCTGCAAAATGTTGTCAGTTGGTTAAAAGTCAAAGGTGGACAAGCAGTTCGATGTCCTGGTTTATCCGTCAAGGATGGTTTTCACGTTAAACTCTCACCCAAAAAGGCCTGTGTATAACATGTCAAGGAGGAATTGATCAGGAAATTTAAACGACATGGGTGTTTTTTCTTGAATTTCCGTTGCGAACTGAAATCATGTTGTAACTTATAAGTACTATTTTTTAACGGATGGTACATGGGCTATCATCGGTTGACAGGGAAGTCTTTGATTGGCCAAGACTATTTATTATGTACTACCTCCGTCTCACATTAGATGACCTAGTTAAAATTTACTAGTAAATTTAGAAACGATTTATCTCTCAAACTATACAACGGATTTTCGTAAACTTTGTACCATTGGAAAGCATTTTAAAACACCTATCTAATGAACATAAATATGGCTATCAAATTTTACATATTTCTTATAGTAATTCTAATCTATTACTCCACTTATTTATGGTATAGGTCATCTAATGCGGGACGGAGGTAGTATATTAAAAAATTTATTTTTTTTTGCCCCTAAATACCGACTACCGTTATGTTTTTTGATCGGCTCCTTTACCGTATTCTTTATATATCCGAATGAGTAATTCATTCGAATGGCTCTATTGCATTCACATGGTGATGATGAATACAACGACGATAAGTGTAGTTGCGATGAATCCCACCGCTACACCCGTAGGATGATAATAACACAAAGTCTAAGTCATAGAAATCCACTTAAACATTAATGATATTATACACCACTTTGACACTAATATGATCTTCTCAAGTGCTTCGTATTGAATTATGATGTTCTTACAATGATCACAAAGACATTTGGTATACGACAATGGAGAAAATGAAGTGAGGACTAAGCTCTAATGGCTCTTTTCTTTTATAGAAATGGTTTTTTATGTCTCTTACTTGACTGAATTTTCTCTCAACCTGCCTTTTTCTCTGTTTATCATTTGAATCCTTATATAGGTAAATACATCAGTAGAAGACGACCGAACTCCACGTGCAAAATCTTTGTTAGCTGATCTTGTTTCAGTTTGTTTTATTCATCAGGCTTTAGGGAGTTGTTTCTGTATGTCGCGTTGTTCCTTCGCATCTCTCTTGATGAATGTCGCGTCATACCTACCGTGTGATTGTTCTTCGCGCTTCTTCCTTATTATCGCGTAATTACACTTCGCCTAATTTCCTACTTCTTCTCGTTCTGGGTTTTCTCTCATTTCTCGATTCCTTCACCTTTCTCTTCTTTCTTGCTACCTTTCTTCTCAATCGCGTGCATTTTCTCTTTCGCGTACTTCTCGTTCGTACTCAACATGGTTGTTTTGTACTTCTCTCTCCTCGTTATGGTGTCCTCTCCTTCTCCTTGATGAACTCCTACTTGTCTGAGTTTCTGTTTCCCCGATATAAGTTCGTGCTTGCATATTTTAATTTAACCGTTAACAAGGCATTTTGTCTCGCCAAGTTTGCACGTTCTACTGCCAACTTTGCGTCTCTTGCTCTACTTCGCTCGAGTCCTTGCCTCAGTTCTCTTTCGATCCACCTGTCTTGTGCGAGACGCTCTCTCAATTGTTGGATGGTTAAATTGTCCTCATCACAGGGTTCTCACCTCTTCCTTGTGTGACCTAATCTTCATCTTTTATAGTTTCAGTATCAGTCATATGCACAACACCTTCTTGGTATACAATTCTCTCTTCATTGTTGTTTTGTTGTGTCGGATTTCGGGTGATGGCATCGTTGTTCTGTTGACCTGTTTATATGATAGAAAGTAGGCTGCGATTGCGATTTTGTCTCTCTAAACCCCGTCATTTTCCATCAGCTAAAGTTTCGGCTTGCCACCCTGTTTCTTCTTCGTGTGGCGATAAAGTGCCCTGCCCTTTATGCGATTCGCACCATTTGGTTACTCAGAGGCGCTGGTGAACAAGATTTCTAGATATTGGAAGAAACTTGGCGAGGTTTTGGTTGCTACTTTAGTTTCTTGGGGGGAAATCTTATGAAAGAAACTCGTCAGAACTTTATTATCAGGGTTTGAGAGGTGAATGACTCTTTGGCTGGGACCTTTCTAACAAGGCAGCGGTGTGTTGATAGACACATTTTTGTGTCTAATTTGATCTCAATACTATATATTGTTGGCACTCGATTTTGTACTAATTTTGTTATTTTATGTATTTGTAGGTATTTTTTGGAAATAAATATTTTAAGAAAATTCGGCTCGAAAAGTTGATTTTGGCACCCGGAGGGCACGTGTTATTCGGACTCCCAAGTTTGGATAAGGGGTAACCTAATTACTAAGGGGCACCCCCAGGTCACCCCCAAGGCATCTGCTATTCGCACCCCAGTCCAGGATAAGGGGCACCTTCTTCAACAATTCAAATTCTCAAAATTGGCGGGAAAAATGTTCACACACAGGAGAATTTTCGATCAAAGAAATGAAGTAGTGGTAGGTCGATTCAATGGCTGAATTTTGGTAGAAAGATGTGATTTAGCCTAAGGAAGATAGTTTGGGTGTCGAATTTGATCGGAATTGGCTGGAAATATCGATTTGATTCTCGAGCTCAAAACAGAGCTACACGGAGTGAACACGACCTGTACACGGTGTTGTGTGTGTTTTGGTTGTGCATGGAAGTGTTTTGGAGGAGTTGGATGACTTATGAGGCATGTATAAGCCTTACTAGAGCGTCAGGATCCAAGTTTACGTGTGTGAAATTCTAAATCTGGTAAGAAAATATTCAAAAATAATGTTATTCACTGCCGAGTAAAGACGAATTATTTGGAGTTATGGCGAGGGATTTCAGCGTGTCTTTGAGTATAAATATGATCTTTGGGTCTACTAGAATGGTTGTCGAGAGTTTGGGGAGGTTTGGAGGCGAGCAGAGAGGCGCAGGAGGAGTTGCAGAGAAGTTACCTGCTGCTGCTGCTGCCATTAACACGCCTGAAGAACACGAAGAACGGACTCGCAGCATCAGTCGTTCCCAACAGTGAAATCGACTGTCGTTGTGGGTCGTAGTTCTTCAACGACAACAGCACCTCAGCTCTGTCGTTGATTCTGGACGCCTTCTGTGGGTCGCAGAGTTCTGTTTTACATCAATTTCTTGTATTTCTCTTCATTGTAAAACACTTTTGAGCATCAATGAAATATTTTGAGAGCATTTTTACTATGATGAGTTAAACCCCAACACTGGGGCGACGGAGGAGGCCGAGCTTCATAAATGGGTAATTTTATTAATTCTTTTTAAGACTTTTGCATTAAAAATTAAGTGAAATATGATTTGATTAAATTGGGTGTTATTTGATTAGATGGGTCATGCTTAGCTTAGGTGATTTGATGTTCCATGCTTAACATTTACAACCAATGTTTTGAGAATCGACTTTGGCAAAATAAGAGTCCATATATGTTTTGAGCTATTATTGTTGAGAATAAATCATTAAGCCTTATGTTATGAAGATTGGCCGAATCATTAGTCCCAGTACCTCTCTACCATTGTCAATATTTGTATAATATTTTAAATATAAAAATAATTACCTTCACAAGTTCGAGTTTGAACGATACCCTTATCATCATTACTACAACCACGAAAATATATAATCATTTTGGCGCCGCCGACGCGGACCTGTGCTTAGGTAGAATTTTTTTAGGTTTATTATTTTTTTTCCTTTTTACGTTTCTTTTTGTCTTTGATTTGCAGGTTCGAAGTGGAGTACTAAGGACCTTGGAAGGAAAAGCTTAAAGCGAAAGGAGCGAAAGAGGAATTTTTTTTTTGTTTTATATATAGAAGAGAGAAAAAAAAGAGAGATTTTTTTTTATATTTTTTTTTTTTAGGTTATTTTTCTTTTTGCACTTTATTATTTGGACTTTGGACTGGACTCTTGGACTTTATTATTATTTTTTTTAACCCTACGGAAGGGTATTTTTATTAAAAAAAAAAAATTATTATATAAACTGTGTGCAGGGAAGGACGACGATTACTATATCGTCTCGGCCCCTCGGGTTCGCACACGGCATAGGAGTCGTGGCCCGAGTCGACGACAACGGTTCATCGCCCGTCTGGTACGGGAGGTAAGTCCAATCGAAACACCCGCGAATCTCCTGCAAGTGGGTTACTGTCTGCCTTAAGGTGATAATTGTTTGAGGACGAACCGGACTGTCTTTATTTTCCTAGTAAAGGGCAAGGCCTGGCCTAAACAAGATAAGGGTTCGGATTTCATCACCGTTCTCTTCTTGCCCGCCTTAGGAAAACGAAACCGAACGCGAACCTAAGCTTAAAATTTGGAATAGAACGAGACCGATAGGGTAACGAGCTTAATAGGAAACTCGTTCGAAAAATATTGGTTGCTCTTTAAGCACACTCCAAAGTTCATGATGGTTTCTGTGAGTTGAATGCGTGACTGCGCCGCCTTGTGATAGCGGTGAGGCCTTGGGTATCAAAGCTCTACTAAGCTTCCCTCGCCTCTATTCAACTTACTTTGACTCAGATTGATTCCAGAGGGGTTTGCTCAAATTGCAACGAATTCCCTTTCGAAAGATAGAAGCTGGTCTAGAAACAATCTAAGTGGAGCCATCATGCTTTTTGTTTGCTAGAAATCTTTAGGTTTGTTTTGGTGGAGTCGAGTCGGCCTTGTTTGTGATTGTGTAGAATTCCCTTGCAACTAAGAATGTCGAACTGGTATGATAGAAGCCAATACAATGAGTATCGACCTGAATTTGAATATGGACATCATCAGTTTTATGACCATGGTGGGAATAGTAGTTGGGAACGCCAACCTTTTCAAGGTTATGGTTCATACCATAGTGAGCCCAATTATTATCCACACACGAATTGGTCTTACGAGCAAGAAAATCAGGAATATTATAGTACTAGTCATGCGTTTTTGGAAAATTACTTAAAAACTAGTCCTGATTATGACATTTCTAAACCTGTTCAATCTTTAGAAGAAACCTACCAACAAATTCGAAGGGAGTATGAACGTGCAGTTAGTTCAAGAGAAGAGAGTACACAGCGGTCTAAGATATTCAATGAGACTTGTGAAAGTATAAGTGTTACACTCAGTGAAATTCAAGCACGTTTAGAGGCAGAAAATGAACAGTTAGCTAATGCTGCTCGAAATAATCTAAATTTCCAAAATAGTGCTTCCAATTTTACCCTTGATGTAAATAGTGAATATTTGCCTAATTTAGAGGACGAGGTTAGAATAAAAGACACTACTTATTTAGATAAGGTTCAATCATTTTCGTACTATGATGATGAGGATAGCGAGTAATGAAGAATCTGAAATATGTAGGCATAGTGATCAGGAGTCTAGTAATCCAATTGAGTTGTATAATGATTATATTATTTCTAGTTCAAATCCAAATAATTTTTATGATTATTCACCTATTCAAAAGGACGAGGATTTGATTAGGGATACCACCGTTTTAGACGACGTAGTATTTCCTGTTTACGAAGCCGATAGTGGTTTAGAGGAACGGGTTCATTTCGAAAATACTGTTTTAGAGTCTAGCGACTTAGAAACAATAGTCTTGGAAGAAGAAGATAGACCCGTAGATATGAGTAAAGATGCACTACCTGATAATAACTTAGAAGAATCTCTTGAATATTTTAAGAACTCTGAAGATACGGAAATTCAAGACATAATTAGAGGTCTATCTAGAGACACTGAAAACTCTAAGTTTGGGGGTGATTATCACTTCCCTAGTGCCTTACCTTTAACTCTCAGAAAGTCCCCACACTTAGGACTTGATATCTCTGCCTCGACCATTTTACAAGATTATCTTCATACACGTTTTCCCGAACCTAATGATGTCCAAAAAGGAGTTCAGTCGTTAGAAACCCATCCTCTGGTTGATGTGGTTTTCCCAGGCTATGATACCCAGATTGACTTTGTTTTCCCACCAAATAGTTTTCTTCCAACTGTGGGAACGTTTCAAATGAGTCGAATATTAAGTTCTGAGACTAAGCCTAAGTACTTTAGGTTAATGGAATCGACACATTTTCCTAAGAATGACCACTACTCTCACTGTGGTCAACTATGTAAGTCATATCTGATTGACTTAGATGATCCGCAATTATTTAGGTTATTACTTCGTGATTCTAAGTTCGTATTTGAGTTTTCACAGACTCTAAGACCTAGTGATTCGGATCCCATCTATGAAGAAACGCAGCCAATGAAAATATTCTATTTAGACCCTTTCATAGAACCTGAACCTGAACCGCAATTAGCGATAGTTTTCAGGAAACTAGGTAAGGGCATGCTATTCTTGTCCATTTTCTTGGTTCACTGCAGTTTCCTTTGGTCAGCTCTATTTGGTTTTGAAGACCCACAGTTATTTCGACTGTTACTTTATGGTTCGAGTTGACTAATCCTTTCCTAAGTCTGGCTGAAGACTTTAAACTTAGCACTTCTTGGGAGGTAACCCAATATTCTTGCGACACGGTAATATCCTTCCTTATCTCTTTTGCTTCAAGTGGTAACAGTTTCTCCTTGTTCATGCTTTTAGTTTCATCTTTAGAACATTGAGGACAATGTTAGATTTAAGTTTGGGGGTATGGGAGAAACTTTTTAGTTGCAATAAATAAACTCCAGAGCCTAGAAATTTATGCCTATTAAGGATAGCACTAACCAATCTAAGTGGATGGAAACATTTTTGTTTTAGGAGTTGAGGAACCAATCTGACTAGATGGAAACATCTATAGAGTCTATTCATAAAAGCACAGAGCTCAGGTGTTAGAAATAACATGATAGTTTCGCCATATCTCGTCGAGTCCTTTTCACGTTCTATTTTTTCTTTTATTTCAAGTGATTTGGTGGGGCACACGATTCAAGTTGTTACCTTTGCTAGGGTGAAATAGAGTGACTGAGTTACCTTTTCCAAAAAAAAAAAAAAAAAAAAAAAAAAATTAGACCGGACCAGTTAGACCAATCGGAATAAGTATTAACACTTGGATAGCAATATGCGTGTGTTCTCCCTGTTTCCGTCGCCTAAGCAAGCGTGGAATGCAGGACCCGTGGGAACTATCGTGTAATCTGCTGACAAGAAGCATGCGCTTGGATCAAAAAGATCTATTCATGCCGTTAAGTTAAATAAAAAAACAAAAAGGTTATTGTTATGTGTAGTCAACTGCTGGTTCCCTTGTATTTGCCAGTTTGTTGATCTAGATTTAAGTTATTGACCACTGGTTCCCTTGTATATGCCATGTGTTAATATTAGTCAGACCGTATCTCAGTCATTTAGGTTAGGTTCATCTTGGCAGAGGCCTTCAGACAGATATGGGAAACACCGTTCACTTTTCAACCATCTACATTTTTCTTTTTCCATCTTCTTAATCTTTTCATGTGATTAGTCTGACTCCGAGTATGATGTCCATCGTGAAACTATCTTAGTAGAGCTCTGTCACTTATATGAATTTTAGTATGCTTGAGTGCAAACTCGTGTACAGCAATTGGAATTTCGCATCAGGGTTCTTCCTCTTAGAATCAATAATTGTATGCCAACCAAGGAGGTTCTTTAGTGCTTTCCAAGGTTCTGCGTAGATAGCTAGGATCTGGAGTATTGGTTTTTGTGGGTACACCTCTGATAAACCCACCCGAGATTAACTCGGTCACTTTTCAAGAATAAATTTTGCTCGAGGACTAGCAAATAATAAGTTTGGGGGATTTGATAGACACATTTTTGTGTCTAATTTGATCTCAATACTATATATTGTTGGCACTCGATTTTGTACTAATTTTGTTATTTTATGTATTTAGGTATTTTTTGGAAATAAATATTTTAAGAAAATTCGGCTCGAAAAGTTGATTTTGGCACCCGGAGGGCACGTGTTATTCGGACTCCCAAGTTTGGATAAGGGGTAACCTAATTACTAAGGGGCACCCCCAGGTCACCCCCAAGGCATCTGCTATTCGCACCCCAGTCCAGGATAAGGGGCACCTTCTTCAACAATTCAAATTCTCAAAATTGGCGGGAAAAATGTTCACACACAGGAGAATTTTCGATCAAAGAAATGAAGTAGTGGTAGGTCGATTCAATGGCTGAATTTTGGTAGAAAGATGTGATTTAGCCTAAGGAAGATAGTTTGGGTGTCGAATTTGATCGGAATTGGCTGGAAATATCGATTTGATTCTCGAGCTCAAAACAGAGCTACACGGAGTGAACACGACCTGTACACGGTGTTGTGTGTGTTTTGGTTGTGCATGGAAGTGTTTTGGAGGAGTTGGATGACTTATGAGGCATGTATAAGCCTTACTAGAGCGTGCAGGATCCAAGTTTACGTGTGAAATTCTAAATCTGGTAAGAAAATATTCAAAAATAATGTTATTCACTGCCGAGTAAAGACGAATTATTTGGAGTTATGGCGAGGGATTTCAGCGTGTCTTTGAGTATAAATATGATCTTTGGGTCTACTAGAATGGTTGTCGAGAGTTTGGGGAGGTTTGGAGGCGAGCAGAGAGGCGCAGGAGGAGTTGCAGAGAAGTTACCTGCTGCTGCTGCTGCCATTAACACGCCTGAAGAACACGAAGAACGGACTCCGCAGCAGCAGTCGTTCCCCAACAGTGAAATCGACTGTCGTTTGTGGGTCGTAGTTCTTCAACGACAACAGCACCTCAGCTCTGTCGTTGATTCTGGACGCCTTCTGTGGGTCGCAGAGTTCTGTTTTACATCAATTTCTTGTATTTCTCTTCATTGTAAAACACTTTTGAGCATCAATGAAATATTTTGAGAGCATTTTTACTATGATGAGTTAAACCCCAACACTGGGGCGACGGAGGAGGCCGAGCTTCATAAATGGGTAATTTTATTAATTCTTTTTAAGACTTTTGCATTAAAAATTAAGTGAAATATGATTTGATTAAATTGGGTGTTATTTGATTAGATGGGTCATGCTTAGCTTAGGTGATTTGATGTTCCATGCTTAACATTTACAACCAATGTTTTGAGAATCGACTTTGGCAAAATAAGAGTCCATATATGTTTTGAGCTATTATTGTTGAGAATAAATCATTAAGCCTTATGTTATGAAGATTGGCCGAATCATTAGTCCCAGTACCTCTCTACCAATTTGTCAATATTTGTATATATATTTTTAAATATAAAAATCCATTACCTTCACAAGTTCGAGTTTGAACGATACCCCTTATCATCATTACTACAACCACGAAAAATATATAATCATGTGTTTATCAGAACTTCATAGTGATGATGAGTTTTGAAGATGGGGTTTCTTTTGAAAATAACAAGTTGTTTTCAGAAAATGATGATTCCTAGCTATTAACTAGCAGGTGAGGATAATCCTCCCTATTTATAGCTCCAAAAAGTAGATGCGATAAATCCCAGAACTACACCCGTTGAGATGATAATGACACAAAGCCTAAGTCATATAAATAAACTTAAATATTAATAATATTATACAACACTTTGACACTAATATGAAATGAAGTGAGGATTAAGCTCTAATGGCTTCTTTTCTTTTCTAGAAATGGTTCTTATCTCTCTTAGTTGACTGAATTTTCTCTCAACCTGCCTTTTTCTCTATCTATCATTTGAATCCTTATATAGGTAAATACGTCGGTAGAAGACAACCAAAGTTCACGTGCAAAATCTCTGTTAGCTGATCTTGTTTCAGTTTGTCTTATTCGTCAGGCTTTTGGGAGATATTTCTGTCTGTCGCATTGTTGCTTCGCATCTCTCTTGATGAATGTTGCGTCATACCTACTGTGTGATTGTTCTTTGCGCTTCTTCCTTATTATCGCGTAATTACTTTTCGCCTAATTCCCTTCTTCTTCGTGCACGAAGCTATGAATTTTTCTTGTGCGATATTTCACCCCTACAATAAGTATCATGAAGTATGATGATATTGAAGCATAATCTATTATGTTGCATGGGCATTCATACTTGCATTATGTTACTCATCTATAAACACGAGTTTAGGGTTCTTATTTTTTTTTTGATACTAAGGTTAGGGTGATATTTGATAAAACTAGGGTTACAAAGTAGAGTATCTTAGAAATATATCCACTTAAATTTCTTTTGGAAGGCTCGCCAAAGTCGATTCAGATATTTTCCGCATATGCTGCTAGAAGTAAACAATTGGGAGATATATTTATAGGTGTTGTTTCATAATTAACACCCTTTACATCCACCACCAATACTTACTACTAGATTACTGCTGCAGTAGTGAAGGCCGACGATGAAAGGGAACTGCTTTTTAATAAAATGATACTGAAATTGATCGATTTCAATCGATCTGATGGCTATTTTAAAGAAATTTGAACTGTGAATCTGTTTGTTTAATGGTGTTTGACTGAAATCTGTAATCAATTTGATTGATGATCCCAAGTTTGAGCTTAATTTCATGAAATTGTGATTTCCAAAAAGCCAATTTCAGTTTCTCTGCACAAACATTGTGATGGACAAACTCACCATTTTTTCATCACTAAGGGACTCCTCCCTTTGGCCGTCGTCCAACAAGTAACGATGATATCAACTAATCATGCATGCACATATATAAATATGTGGCGTATAGAAAGCAAGAACTGAATATTAATATGATGCACTGATATACAAACATAATTGCAAGAATATGGGAGTATCAAGAAATACAATTTGACGCCCTCCTTGAGTGAATAAGAAGATTTCAGTACGATAATATATGCCGCCATATACGCAGCAAACTATACCAATATGATGTGTGATCAAGATTTATGACTGACGCAATTCAAAAAGGAAAAGTGAGCTTACCTATCTCTAAAAATTACCTTCTTCATCAATTTATATTTCTTAGAACCTTGACAATAAGCAGTAACTACCGTCCTTGATTGGTGCAAGTGCATCCATCTTAATATCTTAATTGAAAAATCAGAATCTCAAAAGCTTTAACGAGCATTAAACAGGCTCAATTATGATCACCAATATATTGATGCAAAAACACTGCATAATTTAGTTGTATAGCAGGCCCTGAAAGCACAAAATATTTTAACTTGTGGTTTCGCAATATATCTGATACTCCCTCCGTCCCACTAATAAGTGACCTAGTTACTTTTAGATTTTGTCCCACCATTAAGTGACCTCTATCACTAAACAAGGAGATATTTCTAAAATTATCCTTTAATTGATTATAAGAAATATAAGAAATATGCATAATTTGATAGTCATGTTTATATTCGTTACATAGGTGTTTTAAAATGCTATTCAATGGTACGAAGTTTGCGAACATCCGTGGTGTAGTTTGAGAGATAAACTATTTCAAAATTTCACTATTTATTATCCATAAGGATATAACTGTAAAAAATGCTTAAAAATACTTTTCTCCTTACTTGCCTTAAAAATTGTGCAAACTTGAACTACGTCACTTAATAGTGGGACGGAGGGAGTATTTTGTTTGAAAATAGGTAAAGTTGCAGTATCTCCCATAAAACCTTTACCTCATTCTTTTCTGGCTCGGGACCTCTATACATAAGTACCCGTATTCAGTGAAACAAAGCTCTCCATATAAGTTACAACAGGTTCTCTCTTCCATCCGGTGAAAGGACATTTCCGCGCATGCAATCTTCTCTTTATTCCATCGTTTATATCAAATAAAACAAAATCATATTCAGTATGAATCAGAATTTCCCCATAATCAGGAGACCATATCAGCTCTGAGAATGGGTATTCCGCTATTATTTGGCTGGGAAAAGGTGAACCGTTTAGTCCAGGATGCTCTAACTCCATATTCTTGCATCACCCATATGTCGGTACAAACTGAATGGTGAGACAAAACTAAACAAAGACAATCTTTCCAGATTCCTAGATTTTTAATTAAGTTTTAATATTCTAGAGGTATCATAGTTTCTTCTGGCAATGGCACATAAACAATTGTCTCGTTGCTTGTATCAAAACACATAATAACTTCAGAAGAGGTTTCTATTGTGATTGCAGCACCTAACCAATAAAGAGCTCCATTGAAAAGTAAAGAACGAGAGCTTCTTTCATTATACTAAAATGTGCCAGGAAATGTTCGAGGGAAAGTCCATGTACTTGATCTTAATGTATAAACTTCAATTTTTGAAACAAACTGAGTTTTTGTAACCCGAGATCCTCACCATCTTGCAGGCATTGATGATGCAGTCGTAACCAAACCATATCTAACATTGTAAGGATTTAGTGAGCAGAGATCAACATTATGCATTATAACCGGTATCTCTTTATACTCCCTGGTTGATGGGTTTCAAATGCACCTAAGAAGCTATCAAAAAAGTAATATGCTTCAAAAACAAAAAGGAAAAGAACTGACAAATCAAAAGAAGAAAATTTATTTTGAAGTTCTTGTAATAGTTTAATGCAAAGAGAATGGTAAACAAAAGTTTCACCATTTTGGGCCGTTCCACAAAAAGATCGTAATACCTTGGAACCTGCAAACAGAAAATCAATCCAATCAAACTTAGTATATTATACATATAGGAAAAAATTTAAGTGAGCTATAATTAACCGGAAAAATGGAAAATATACATAATATGAAGAAAAACAAAAGGGTACATGAAATTGATTTCTCTCTTAATCATGGTTAAGTCTTGCATTAGCCTTAATCACAAATAGGTAATACTTTTTTTTCAAAACCTTACTCCAAAGCATAGCCTAAACGAAAATCCTTACCTAGCTTGTGAGAAATTGATTATAAACAAAATATAATCCGTCAAATATCAGAGAAATCTACCTACCCGGTAATAAAAGAATAAAGACATAAAGAAGCAGTTAATTAATAGAGAATTCAACCAAATACAGTCATGAATGAAGAAACACAAATTGCCTACTATCATGAAAGAAATGTCAATTTGCAATAGACAACGTAATAATAGTTGTATGATTCTTCAAATCAATTCAAAATTATAATTAAACATATAAACCCCCTGACTCAATCAATAATGTCTACCATTCCACTTTATTCATTATCAAAACCCAACGAAAAATCTTTATCGGGATATCAATGGATTGAAATCTTTTCCGGGATAAGTGGATTGAGATTCCTATATATTTTTAAAGATAATTGCACTGTGATCATAACAGACAATCACTGAGAACAAAGAAATTTACATAGAGATACACTATCAAATAAATCAGTAGTATGAATCCCTCACCTTTAGAAAGTACAAAATTACTCACCTTTATAATACCAATATACTTCTATAAAACTTCAAATTTCCAAAAGCTTCCTCATTTGATACATATTAATGGAAGATGTTTTCATAACATTTCGTTAAAAGAGATGTGTCTTGGATATTTATGGTAGATTTCTCATTTTATATACGAAGATTCTTCATGTTTTGCCCCAAAAAAAAAATGTTTTCGTGAATAAAGAGAGCCAAAAAAATATCTAATTTGAGAGTAATAATCACAACAAGAGCCCATTTATTTGGACGTTTCATTATGCATGAGTTTTTAATGATTTTTTATCACTTTTTTCTTTTGAAAGAGACTCTTCAGTCCTAAATTAAAATGGTTAGTTTTATTTCAGCATACAATTTGTGCGGGTCATTATTTTTCTTCTCCTAACATCATCGAGTTTCCCAAAACTAATAACTTTCTGAAAAAGCGGGGGTCTAACAACACCACCCAATATTTCGCTTAGCAATCTGTATGGACTAACTACGAAATAATTTCTAGAGAATCAACTAGACAGTCAGACTCAATCTAGGTAAAAGTATCTCAAGGAGTTAATATCTCTCTCTCTTGTTTTGATTTACTAGAGCTAATAGAAATCAGCGTGTCGTTAATCAAACACAAAGAATAACTTGGATGGTACCAAAGACCAATATCCTAGGATCAATCAATGACAATCAACAACCAAAGGTTGGATTAATCTAATTGATGATCGAAACGCACAACCTGTATTATTACAATTATAAAGATAAAACAACATAATGCGGAAATTGAAATAACACAGACACCAGAAATTTTGTTAACGAGGAAACCGCAAATGCAGAAAAACCCCGGGACCTAGTCCAGATTGAACACACACTGTATTAAGCCGCTACAGACACTAGCCTACTCGAAGCTAACTTCAGACTGGACTGTATTTGAACCCCAATCAGTCTCCCACTGATCCAAGGTACAGTTGCACTCCCTACGCCTCTGATCCCAGCAGGATACTCCGCACTTGATTCCCTTAGCTGATCTCACCCACAACTAAGAGTTGCTACGACCCAGAATCGCAGGCTTTGACAATAAACAAATTTGTCTCACACAGACAAGTCTATCAAAGGATCAATCTGTATCAGACAGATAAACCCTAAAGGATTTGTTCTGTCTTTTGAGAATAATCAAGGTGAACAGTAACCAATTGATAATCCGGTATTATATTCCCGAAGAACATCCTAGATTAATCAATCACCTCACAACAGTCTTAATTGTATGGTAGCGAAACAAGATGTTGTGGAATCACAAACAATGAGATGAAGATGTTTGTGATTACTTTTTATATATTGCCTATCAGAGATATCAATCTCAAGCCAATCAATCTGATTGTACTCGTACGATAGAAGATACAAGATCAGATCACACAACTGCGATAAAAGTAGGCACGGTCTGGCTTCACAATCCCAATGAAGTCTTTAATTCGTTAACCTGGTTTTAGAAGAAGAAAACCAAAGGTTAAAGGAGAAACGACTCTAGCACGCAAACTAGCATCACACGTAAGGTGTGGGGATTAGTTTTGCACGATACTAGATGTTTCCTTTATATAAACTTTCAAATCAGGGTTTGCCATCAAGTTACCTTGGTACGAAGCAATCAATAATCACCGTCAGATGAAAACCTGATTTAGATTCAAGTTAATATTTCTCAACCGTTAGATCGAAAACCGAGCTTGTTATACACAATTTAAATGCACGTTTCTAGGTTTGTTAACCGTACCCAAACGTATGCACTTGTTGGTTCAACAATAGTTAACCAAAGGTTATCCATATAAGCATTTCATATCAACCATGTTTTTCTTCACTATAACTAGTTCAAATGACTCAAATGAACTAGTCAGAGAGTTGTTCAATTGCAAGGAAATCTTATGTAACTATACAAGACACAATTGAAGCAAAGATGATTTGTTCACTTTAATCGGTTCATGAACTTTATAGCCACGGTTTGCATACTACATTCCTTAGTATTTATAAGTTTAAGTTTAGAAATCATCTTCAGATATATAACCTTCTTAAGTTCGCAAACAAGGTTCGTGAACTTAAGCAACCGGGCAGAGTTTACAAACTCCAGCAGAAAATCTCGGCAAAGACTTTCCGATGGTTCGCGGACTGGAACTAGTTTGTCAATTCCAACGAAATTTCTCGGGATGAGAAGTTTGGAAGTTCGCGTACTGGGTTCGCGGACTTGGCTCACGCCATTCTACCGGTTTCTCTTGATCACCAAAGTTCGCAAACTTTGGTTCAAGGAATATGACTTATGCACATATGTGTTTCCACAACAATACTTATGTCAATCATTGGTTATGTAATCTAAACACTCATTCCAATAATTGAAACATTCTTAGAGGACGTTATATAGTTGTTACACCATTTCTCGTCAAAGCAATTTTCAAGATGACTGAAACATACTAGGTAAAGATAAACTTGGTCGAAGCGAAACGCTTACCAACATGTATTTCGAGATATAGATAGGCGAGTTATAGTCGGCTCGAAATACCAAATATATATAATCTAAGTGTATATATAGCATACGACTTTTTGTATCAAGAAGTAGGAGATAGAATAGATAGACTTTTGAGTGATAGATAAGTTCAAGTCTTCACATACCTTTTTCTCGAGAAGTTCCACCGGTTCCTTGAGTAGTTCTTCTTCTTGTATGATGAATCTCCATGAAGTCCTTGAGATTAACTACACTTTCTATCCTAGTCCGAGACTTAGATATAGTAGACTAGAAATCAAGACTTATAGTTTGGATCACTAACATTGACAAACATGCTTGAGATAGAAACGCATGCGAGGTCGACCGAGCAATGCTCTAACAATCTCCCCCTTTGTCAATCTTAGTGACAAAACTATGAATACATATGGAATATAAAAAAGATAAAGAAACTTTAGTAGCTCCTATTCCACATGCCTAATCTTCAAAATTCCACAAAATATTCGTCACTTCCAAGTACTCCAATGATCCAAAAGTTTTTAAGTTTAGCATCACCGTTGTTAAAGATCCGTAGCTATAACAATAGAAAGCATCGGTCTCGATCATTGTTATACAGTGTCATAGTATTATTACACAGTGTCAAAGTTCAATTGCATCACAACTTCAACAATAATACTATGGTGATATGTATCATTCCCTCTTAGTCAATACTCCATCTCACATGGAAACCAGTCCCCCTTACACAATGATCCGAAAACCATATGTATTTGTAGTGTGAATTACATATTAATTCTCCCCCTTTTTGTCAATAAAATTGGCAAAGGTACAAGAACGGGATCATAATGAAATTTCCGAAAGAGACATTTCATGACTAAAAAGAAAAAAAATACATACGAACTAATTTAGATGCAATCATAAAGCTGAAGCTAAATGCATTCATCAAGGAGTTTAAAGATACAAGATAACCCCTCTAAAATTCTACAGCCGCACACCCCTCAAGATATGACCATTAAACACAAGTTCAAAAGAACTCTCCCCCATTTGATGTCATTCCCGAAAGAACAACAACGAGCGACCTTAATTTCAAAAGAAAAGAAGGATGTTTATTGGACACTAAAAACCATAGGAATCATTTTTTATATCCAAAACTCAATCAAATTAATCACAAGTAAACGAATGATTAATTTAATCGGAATACTCAACCAAATTAAACACAAGAAGTGATCAATTTAATTGAATATGCTCGAGATAAGTAAACTTACGGAGCATACGACTAATTTAACCATTAGAAGATGATTAGCATATCCGTTCACATACTCAACATAAGAGGAATCTGACGGAGTAATAACTAAATAACCAAACAAGATGATTAATTTAGTTCAAAGTGCTCAACATATAGTACCTTACGGAACAACCAACAAATTTAATCATAAAATAATCAACTTAGTTGTATCGTGCTAAACATAAGAGACATTACGTAGCCTCACAGTAATACATAAAATATGGATCAGGGATGATCATTACTACGGAATACACAAGGATCCATTCTATTTTCAATCATTATTTGCATAACAATAATAGACTTTATCCTTGTTCACAAAAGATTTTAACCTATCTTCCATCAAAAAATTGACAATATAAGCTTAACTTTTGTATTTGTCAAAAGTCTATTCATCCTTAAATCAATATGTGAATACCGATCACGAACGACTTTATTTTTTACAAAATATGGGACAACATAGTTCACGGACGTAAACACCAATATCCCATAAACAAGTTGCAATATAACAAATCAAAAAGATTAAATACTGCAAACCATCATCCTCCAAATTTTTTTAGAATTTAAACAAATAAATCTAAAAACATAAAGATGAAAACATTGGACATAGCTATGTGAAATCACAATAATTGCTATTCCAAACTCTAGTTATCCTTCTCAAAAATAAGAATAAATTCTCATAAGAAGTTTCCTAGGCATCAAGAAAAACTCGTAATGCACATATAAGATGATTTGTCCTTACTGGGTAAAATCAATCTTTTCTGCATGTATTTACACCAATAATACCTACCAAAGGCGTTTAAAAATATTTTCAAAGAAGAACATACAAAGTCATTAACGACCATGCAACATAGTTCACATAAAATGACTGTGAACATTCAAGAATCCCATAGTAATGCGTACTATTGCCCATTCTTGAACTTCCTTCTTAGTGATTCACCAACAACATTCTTGTAAAAGTTACAAATGAGCTTAGAAGAGTACTGCTTTATGAATCCAAGTGCCAAAGTCCAAGGGAAGTGGAACAAGTGCAACGAAACGGAGCAAAACACTCAAAAATAAGAGATTGGACAAATACCAATCTTAACTAATCCAAATTCAATAATTATCACCTCCATTTTGAATAGAATTCAAAGAGGAAGAGAATTCAAAAACAATGAGGCCATTCCGAGTTCGGACGAAGAAGATACGGCCAAACCAAGTTTACCGAATATCAAGTATGCATACGGGTTTGCAAACGAATTTTCGTATCCTGGAGCAGTATGCAGACGGGGTTTGCGAACTTAAACCCCTGGATTTTGGTTTTAAATGATGTTATGCATACTTGGTATGTGTACCATGAAGTCCAAACATCCCGAACTAATTTTTCAAACCTAATCATTTCAGAACCTTAAACACAGATAAAGTTAGGTAGAAAAGAATAATAAGAAAGGTACGTGAATCATTATAAGTTCTCTAAGAAAATAAAAGCACAAATCTTGATCAAGTTTATAGACATACCATTTTAGATGAATCCAATTGAATTCTACAGCCTTACCGAACATAATCTGTGTTCCCCAATTCTTGTGCTTCCCTCACCATATACAAAGCAGGGAATTCCTTGGTGAGGACACACTTTCAACACAATCAAGTTTCGTTGGGGTGAACAATGTCTTGCGCACCACAAGTGACTTTTGGATTATCATGAAAAATATCACTTTTAGAACCTTTCACATCCAAATCCATCTTTCCAAAGTACTTTTTAAGTTCCAACATTATGGATACTTCCTTCTCCATACTCATGGAATTTTCAGGGAGACCATTCTTTTCCACACTCAAATTGTCATTGACTTTCGTTGGAACCCACTTATGAGAGCGGTTAGAAACAACCGAAACCTTCTTCCTGTTACTCTCTTCAACATTTCGCGAAAGAGGATTGGATTTACTATTCTTTTGCAAGTTAGTCTTTCTCCAACTGGGAACATCGGATCTTGTCTTCGTCTTTACGAAGTTATCCTTTTGATAACCATTACGACTGTGAAAAGGATTCGTATGACGTTTATAGGCAAAAATAGGTTTATCACAACATTGATTCTTTTGCCTAAAGGTTGGATAGTTACAACCTTTAGCATTAAGGGAATTGGCCTTAATATATGATCTTGGTTTCACAACTTCTTGTGGTGCCCAAACAAGAACATCATGAAGTTTCTCATTCCTTATACGGAAACGATATCTCCTTTCTAGGTGACCTTTATTTCCTCAATAGTGGCATACATAAGGAATGTTCTTACCTCGATCCATGTGTGCTGACCTTGGAGGTTGATATACTTTGCTCTTTTGAACCTTAACTGCCGCTGAAGGTATTTCACTTTTTCCATCAGTGGAAACCTTTGGTTGAGAAGAATCACTAGCCTTGAAAATTTTTACCTCTTTTATAGTACTTGGAGCATCTATTCCCTTATAGCCCAATCCTCGTGTATCACGATGATTTTTACTTGCTCCTATCATATTGGTTAATTTTCTTGAACTAGTATTGAACTTTTTCAAGTTATCTTCAATATCTTGATTTTATCAAGAGCAGCAGATAAATCATCCTCAAGGCGTTTTTCTCGAGCGAGATAAGCGCTTTCTCTGTCATCGAAACTTGCTTGCTGGGAGTTAATCCTAGTTTCAATTTCTGCAAGTTTCTCTTCTAACAAGAAGTATTTTTGATAAACACGATCAGGTTTTCCTCAGAATCTTTGAGGACTGATTCGCAAGAGCGATTCTGACCATAAAAACCTTCGTTACTCCTTTTCAATTTCTTGTTTTCTCGACAGAGAGGATTCATAAGATCTGTGACATGAGAAGTTGTAATATTCTTCATTTTCAACGAATCCAAAAACTCGACATACTCTGAGACTTCCTCATCAACATCTCTATCAATATCTGAGTCGCCTTCGTCAGAAAGTTCATCCAACTGTTCTTCTAGGAGAGTTTCCCAGTTATCAACAATTTCAACATCATGGGGATGTTTAGATATTGACCCCGGCGTGACATTTCTCTCAGGTGAATTCAAGCTCTGAGAAACATCTGGTAATTTTTTAACTTGTACGTTATCAGAGATAGACTCGTTCATTACCAGATCACCACAAACACAGACTTATAAGGTCTTTAAACATGTTTTCATGCTCTGATGCCAATTGAAAAAGCGAGGGTCTGACAAAACCACCCAATATTTCACTTAGCAATCTGTATGGAATAATTCCGAAATACTTTCTAGAGAATCAACTATCTCAAGGAGTTAATATCTCTCTCTTGTTTTGATTTACTCAAGCTAATAGAAATCACTGAGTCGTTAATCAAACACAAGGAATAACTTGGATGGTATCAAAGACCAATATCCAAGGATCAATCAATGACAATCAACAACCAAAGGTCGGATTAATCTAATTGATGATTTAAACGCACAACCTGTATTATTTCAATTATAAAGATAAACAATATAATGCGGAAATTGAAATAATACAGACACCAGAAATTTTGTTAGCGAGGAAACCACAAATGCATAAAAACCCCGGGAGCTAGTCCATATTGAACACACAGTGTATTAAGCCGCTACAGACACTAGCCTACTCCAAGCTAACTTCGGACTGGACTGTAGTTGAACCCCAATCAGTCTTCCAATGATCCAAGGTATAGTTGCACTCCCTACTCCTCTGATCCCAGCTGGATACTGCGCACTTGATTCCCTTAGATGATCTCACCCACAACTAAGAGTTTCTACGACCCAAAATCGTAGGCTTTGACAATAAACAAATCTGTATCACATAGACAAGTCTATCAAAGGATCAATCTGTCTCCCACAGATAAACCCTAAAGGTTTTGTTCCGTATTTTGATAATACTCAAGGTGAACAAGAACCAATTGATAATCTGGTCTTATATTCCCGAAGAACAGCCTAGAAATTAATCACCTCACAACAATCTTAATCGTATGATATAGAAACAAGATGTTGCAAAATCACAAACAATGAGACGAAGATGCTTGTGATTACTTTTTATATCTTGCTTATCGGAGATATCAATCTCAAGACAATCAATCTGATTGTACTCATATGATATAAGATGCAAGATCGGATCACACAACTATGATAAAAGTAGTATCGGTTGGATTCACAATCCCAATGAAGTCTTTAAGTCGTTAACCTGGTTTTAAAAGAAGAAAACCAAAGGTTAAAGGAGAAACGACTCTAGCACGCAAACTAGTATCACACGTAAGGTGTGGGGATTAGCTTTGCACAATAATAGATGTCTCTTTTATATAGTCTTTCAAATCAGGGTTTGCCATCAAGTTACCTTGGTAACAAAGCAATCAATATTCACCGTTAGATGAAAACCTGATTTATATTCAAGCTAATATTTCTCAACCGTTAGATCGAAAACCTATCTTGTTATATGATGAGTGCCAAATATTG
Organism: Papaver somniferum; assembly: GCF_003573695.1. Classification (NCBI taxonomy): domain Eukaryota; kingdom Viridiplantae; phylum Streptophyta; class Magnoliopsida; order Ranunculales; family Papaveraceae; genus Papaver; species Papaver somniferum. Next base: position 10,067,250 of record NC_039361.1, read on the forward strand.
TATATATTTATCCTTTTTTGTTGGCATTTAACTCATCTTTTATGCATTAATTCTACATTTTATCCCATATTCTGTATTTTCATTGTTTTCAAGAATAAATATTTTTCTTACTTAATTTTGCATTTTTAGGTAACAAATAAAATCTGGATGAAGTGCGGAGCGAAAAGAGCAGAAAAGTAGTGAAAAGCCGGGAGAAATTACGCGAGGAAGCCGCGAAGAATGGTGCGCACAACCTCATTTTCTACACACAAAAGCGCATCCGTTCTCAGCCATCAGATCAGTTCTCAGGAGCATCCGACGGTCGCTCCTTCATAGAGCATCAAAATCTGAAGTCTCTGCCGAGCACCACAGCGCTGAAATTCCAAGCCTTCAGATTAGATGGTAGTTGAATCCAGCGGTCACCTCATCACTGTGCATCAAATCCTGATGGTTCCGCCCAACACTACAGCACCTAACCTAATCTAGCACCGTTGACTTCGTTGTGTTCCGCATCCAACGGTCGCTACAAACTGCTTCTCTCTTAGACGTCCGATCTACCTACCATCGTCACATCCTACGGACCAGATCGCTGCTCATCAACTTCAGATAATCCCGCTTCACACCCTAGCACCAAACCCTATACTACCCCCCAAACACTCCCTCCTTCCCAAAACTTCATCTCCTTCACCCGACAGTTGCAGAGCTCTGCAACTCCACCACCTCCCCCCTCTGTCGCTGTCGTTTCCTTCACCACCACCAGTTCCATCACTGCCACTACCATCTCTTCACCGACAACACCCTAGCCTAGTTATTTTCTTCATCTCACAACCTCTGAAACCCTAGGTTTTGGGGTGAGTAAAATAACTCGAAATTAGGGGACAATAGGAGCAGAGGAAGAGCAACAAGGACTAGAGGAGGCATGGGTCGAGCAAATTTTGGGAGTTTGTAAGTAAATTTTGTGTAATTTAAAAAAGCCCTAATTGTACTGTGTATTGATATTTTTGGGGAAAATGTGTGTAAACCCTAATTTGATAATTTGGGTATAAAAGGGAAGTGATGTGAGATGTAAAAACGGTTCTTGGACTAGCCAAGTTTCCACCCAATTTGGGTTAGCCTAATTTCAATTGTTCATTGTAGTGTCTTGTTTCTGTTAGTGTCTTGTTACTGTTAATGTGCAATTTTCAATTGTTCCTGTTAGTGTCTTGTTCCTGTTAGTGTCTTGTTCATGTCATTCTTAGATGTGTGAAATGTTTTAGGATAAAATTGAATCAAGGTAAGCCACATTTTACTCTCACAGTGCATATCATGTATGCTTTGTAGTTAGGATAAAACTATGTGATATTACCACAACTCATACCTTATTGACATTGTCAGATTCTTTGACTAATTGTGCTTTAGTCAGACATTTAGTGCTTAGGATTGACACATCAGTTGTGATTCAACTATCCATTGGTGAAACACCTTAGGTAAAAGGCAGACTTGAACCTTACCTTTACCTGCTGTAAGGAAGAATTGGCATGATCAGTTGAATTCATCTTCTTGTCTTCACTGATTTGTTTTGCTCTTTTTCATGTTTAGAATCATTCCATTGTTCACTGTTTTCTTTCTTTCATTTGCTATTTTCTTCACATCACTGCCCTTGGCCTTAGGCCTTGGTTCATCCTTTGTGTCATTTTGTTTTGCCTTTGTGTTCTGTTGTTGCTGTTTAGTCTTTCCAATGCTTGTACATTCTACTTGCACTCCTGCTTGCTTTTTGTTCACTGCTTAAGCAGCTGCAGCTGTTGCTGCAGCTCTGTTGTTACTGCACTGCTGCCTTTCTGCAGATGTTGCTGCCAAGTTGCAGCTGCTACTGCATTTCTTCTACTGCAGCTGCTTCTTCTGTGCAGCTCTTCCTCTGTTGCCCTGCAGCACTGCTGCATTGCTTCCTGCCACTGTCTTTCTTGCACTGCTACTGCCACTCCTTGCCTTGTGCTGCTGTTGCAATACTGACTTCTCTTCTGTGGTTGTTGCATAGCTGCTGCTTGCTTTGCTCCAAAGCTCACTTCATTCTTGAGCCCAAGTTCAACTCAGTGAAGCCCAAAGGCCCAGATTCTTAACTGTAAGACCAAAACCAAGGTCTAGTTCACTAAGGCCCAGTTAAGGCAAAAGCCTAGTTCACTACTAAGCCCAACTTGCAAGTGAACTGTTAAGCCCAACTCCTAGTTGAACTGTTGAGCCCAAAGCTCAGACCAGTTTCTAGAACCACATCCCATTTGCACTTTAAAGATAACTGAGCCCAAGCTCAGTTCATTTTATGTTTAACAAACCCACTAAGCCCAATCCATTCAAAGGGCATTCAAACCCAATAGTACATTAAGCCCAACACTTCCAAAGGGCTTCTAAGCCCAAAGCAAATTTAGGAACCCAATTAGCTAAAACACTTCCGAAACACACCCGATCTCTGTGGATCGACCCGTACTTGCACGAGCTACAACTGACGACCGTGCACTTGCGGTATTACTGTAGGCCCGTTTCCATCGCATCATTTTTATACCCTCTTCCGGACCTACCATTATACACAATTGAAATGCACGTTTCTAGGTTTGTTAACCGTATCCAAACGTATACACTTGTTGGTTCAACAATAGTTAACCAAAGGTTAGCCATATGAGAATTTCATATCAACCACGTTCTTCTTCACCGTAACTAGTTCAAATGACCCAAATGAACTAGTTAGAGAGTTGTTCAATTGCAAGGAAATCTTATGTAACTACAAAAGACAAAATTGAATCAAAGATGATTTGATTCACTTGAATCGGTTCATGAACTTTATAGCCACGGTTTGCATACTGCATTCCTTAGTCTTTATAAGTTTAAGTTCAGAAATCATCTTCAGATATATAACCTTCTTAAGTTCGCAGACAAGGTTCGCGGACTTAAGCAACCGGGCAGAGTTCACAAACTCCAGAAGAAAATCTCGGCAAAGACTTTTTGCCGGTTCGCGGACTGGGTTCGCGGACTGATACACGCAACTAGTTTGTCAACTCCATCAGAATTTCTCGGGATGAGAAGTTCGGCAGTTCACGGACTGGGTTCGCGGACTTGGCTCACGTCATTCTACCGGTTTCTCTTGATCAACAAAGTTCGCAAACTTTGGTTCGAGGAATAGGACTTATGCACATATGTGTTTCCACAACAACACTTATGTCCATAACTGGTTATGTAATTTAAACTCTCATTCCAATCATTGGAACATTCTTAGAGGACGTTATATAGTTATTACACCGTTTCTCGTCAAAACAATTTTCAAGATGACTAAAACATACTAGGTAAATATAAACTTGGTCGAAGCGAAATGCTTACCAACATATATTTTGAGATGTAGATAGGCGAGGTATACTCGTCTCGAAATACCAAATGTATATAATCTAAGTCTATATATAGCATACGACTTTTTGTCTCAAGAAGTAGGAGATAAAATAGATAGACTTTTGAGTGATAGATAAGTTCAAGTCTTCACATACCTTTTTGTCGAGAAGTTTCATCGGTTCCTTGAGTAGTTCTTCTTCTTGTATGATGAATCTCCATGAAGTCCTTGATCTCAACTACACTTTCTATCCTAGTCCGAGACTTAGCTATAGTAGACTAGAAATCAAGACTTGTAGTTTTGATCACTAACTTTGACAAACATGCTTGAGATAACAACGCATGAGAGTTCGACCGAGCAATGCTCTAACACTTTCCTAATTTTTATGCCCAACGCGTATTTATTTCTTTCTTTTAGTCAAAACATTCAAATTCTAAATGGATGCATTTCTTTTTAAAAAATTAAGAGATGCATTCAGTTGAATGGGTTTTGAATTCATTTTCCAATCTTCTCACTGAATTAATTAAGTCCCTTATTTCGAATCATCCATATGAAATCATTTTTTTTTGAAGCAAAAGATGAATTGATTGATGAGAAATCAGTTACAAGATTGTGGTATATCTGAAAGCAATTGAGTTCTGATCTCAGCTAGAGATAAACTAGACCAAGTACATGAAATTCCATCTACTCTATCTAATCTAGAGAAAATGTCAGCTACTTTATTTCTTTCTTTTGGAATGTGATAACATTTCCAAGAGGAGTTCCTACTAAAAAACATTTGAATGTCTTTAATCATGTTGAAAAAGCGCTAGTCTATATGAGAGTTCTTCATAGCAGCATCAACTGCCGTCTTAGCATCCAGTTCAAACTGCACCTTATCCAGGTTGAGAGAATTTTCCCATTTAACGGCCTCCCACAATCTCTTACATTCAGACTCCTCCGCAATTTTAATACCTTTTAGATTAATGCATTTGGCTGCATGCTAAGTACCTGCACAGTTTCAAATGATTAGTATTATACCCCCTAAGGTATTTAAGAAAGATCCATCACAATTAATAGTAACAAAATCATAAGGAAGAGGAATCCAATTAATAATAATATGACAACATTTGTTGTTACTAGGAATTGTTTTGTTCGGTTGTGTTGTGTGGTCTTTAATGTAGCTCTGACACTTCTTGATCAACTTGTTTGGTTGAACTGATATGTTTTGAAACACCTTGTCACATCTATCCGTCCATAAACACCAAGCAGTAATGGCTCTTTTACATATTTCTTCAACTGAGATCTTTTTAACAAACAGATCATCAAACCATGAACCAATCCAGTATGCAAAAGAATGGTTACCATTTGACGACCAACCAAATATTGCAAACTAGACCATTAGAGGAGTGTCACGATCTATGATAACATGAGTATGCGTCTCTTGATTATGTTCACAATACAGACAAATATCAGCAATTCCTGGGACTTTCAGACTGAGAATATCTCTTGTAGAAAGAAGGTTGGATATAGCCTTCAAAAAAAAAATGTTTAATCCTGGGCAGAAGTGGATTTATAAATTTTCACCATTTTTACCCCCACAGACTCAGAAACATTTTCTTCTTCAAACATCTTGCGATAAGCTGATTTTACAGAGAAATTGCCATTTTTCTCTAAAAGCCAAACTAGCCTGTCTTCTTGGCTCACATGAATTGTGATACTCAGAATGTGATTTATTATGTTGTCATCAAAGAGCTCTCCCAGAATGTTAATATCCCAAGCAATAGAGTCTGAAGAGAGTAATTAGTATACATACTTGTATTGGAGATGAGTGGAGCTACCAGGTTTAGCAGAAGCAGGGGCTGGTAACTCTTTGATCCATCTGTGCTTTCATATGAAACTAGTACAAATCTTCACATTGGCCACACTTAATCACCGTGTCCATAGGCTTTTGGTCATGGATTTTTTTCACTCCAAAAATGTGGCATCAGGTGCCGAGACAAAAAGGTATCCCTATGGCTACATAAACTTTGAGTGGATATAAAATATGATTTACCATGGCCATAACTCTAAAACCGTGTCTATATGGTACTCAATATTTTTTTTGTAGTTAAGCATTTTCACTATCACCATGGCCATAGGATCCTTATAGACACACAATTTAATTATATATGGCTAAAGTTTACTTTAAAGTCACGTGAATTTTATTATAGCCGTGGCCTTTGTCATCAACTGGACACGCAAAATTCATTTTATCATGGCCAATTCATGAGTTGCAGTCACACATAATTTTTCTCAACCATGGCCATCTCTATCATTTGGACACACGGAAAATAATTTAACATGGATAATACATGATTTGTAGTCACGTTTAATCTATGGTACCATGGCCATCCATATTTTTGGACACATGATAAACATTTTACATGGCCAATTAATAAGTTATGGCTACTAAAAATTTGTAGCACAGTGGCTAAATTTTTTCGAAAGACACATCAAGTGTTTTGAATGTAGCTACTGTTCACCTTTTGGATACATCAAGTGTTTTCAATGTAGCTATTGTTCACCTTTTGGACACATAGGATACCACAAACCATGGCGATAACTTTTATAAAATGACACAAAACGTATTCAACGTGGCAAATATTAGCTTTTAGTCACTCGAAAAAATTGCAATTTTTATCGCCCAATTTATCTTCACGGACCTATTGGCCCCCTCTTTTATCATTTGTAGCAAAATTCACCTAAATAACCATCCATAAAAAATTAATCAAGACTACAATTAGAATTGAACCAGTCTAAGATCTCAACAGTTATCGAATCTTAAAATATACCAGCATTCATTAAAATGTGACAGTATTCCAACACTTGAGCTCTTGCAATTTTCTCCTTTATTAGGGTGTAACAAAATAAGACCAGATTTGTACAATGATAAATTAAAAAGAAAATCCAGTCAATAACCTAGATAAGAATTCAGGTAGTTGACCTTCCACCTGCACCTTGCGGATGTTTTGTATAGAAAGCACACTTCAGAACTGACCACTCAAAGGAGCAAGCAAGTGATCTGCAGCTGACAATTGACAGTTTCAGCTTGAACCAGGGATTCATCCTTGTCCTTGTTGATCTTCTTTAGACCTGCAGAATTCAAATTACTTGTTTTTTAGCTGAACAAATTGAAAGAAAATTATATCATATGAAGCTATATGCGCTCTAATTTTTTATTTCAAAATTAACGATGAGAGATAAAGAGTAAGTTGTGTTGGCATGTATATGCACAATTAATTTAAGTTAGGTGATTATCATGTAAGAGGGTAAAATCTAAGTTAGGTGATTATCATGTAAGAGGATAAATAAATATATAAAGTTACACTTAGTTTTGTTCGAACCAAAGCTTAATATTATCTTAGTGTGACCGACAGTATGACACCATGATGGAGATCACCCTTGATTGGCAAGCAACTTAGCCAGGCATGGACAACCTTACAAACAACAGAACATGCATATGTTATGTTTCTGAATTCCTGACCAATTCTGTATAACAAAAATAACTGGTCTAGGTAAATAAAACTCAAGTTATGAGTCGAACAAAATAGTTGATTTAAGTTTTTGGAAAAAAAAGCATAATCAGGCATCATCAACTCTAAAAATTGATTATAAAGACATAGCAAATAAGGATGATATCATACGAAAAGGACCAGACTCTTCCATAATCTTAATTAAGAATCATCATGCTAGAAGAAGGAACTCAAATTCCTTTTCACTGAGAAGTGCATATAGGAATATGAGATTGAAAAGTCATGTTATGAAGGCAAATAACCAAGAATATGAGCCTCAAGTGCAACTAATACCTGAGATGAATCAATACTGTCTCGATGGTACGGCATATTTTCCCAACAGCTGAAACAACATTGTCATACGCCATAACATTGTCCATAGATAGCGTATTTGGATGCCTAATCACAACATTTAGCCTGGAAAGTTCCTCTGTAATGAAAATTATGAATACAAGTCGGTGCGCTTTTATATATCTTTATACCAACAATTATTGTTGTCCATATCAAGAACCCACAGCCAATAGTTCATAGAATGCGCAGTAAAAGTAAGTTACCTCCTACTGGAGGTTTGAACGCTGCTCCACCAATCTCTATGCAAATACCAACTCCATATACAGCAGCCTGAAGATAGTATTTCATATTATATGAGATCCATATATAAAGAAGAGATATAAACTGCAACAGGACTCAGTAAAGAATGAACCTGGCGAAAATCTGAATTCTCATCATTGCAAGCCTCCAATAGGAAGATAAGTATCATAATATCCGTGTCACCAAAAGTAAATTAAATAGATTTGAATAAAAAGAAATCTCAACATTCAGAATTGAACCTTATTATATGGTGCTACTTGAGAGCAGCTTCTTGACACTGCTCGGCAACATCATCAAAAATGCTTATAGCAACCCTTTTCTATGCAATCACCAGCTCAAGCTTAGCTTACAAGCCTAGCCTGAAATTATGACAAGCTCTCAGTAGCAACATATGGCCCCTTGCAATCTCCATCAAGCTCACTGCAACACACCTGCAGTTTCACTGCAACCAAACAACAGTATCAGCTTTAGCCAAATTCATTCTTCAGCACCGCTAGAACCTACCTGCAAACCAACTTTTCAAGGACATCAGCTGCTCAAGCTACCTGCAACTTGGATTCAACTCAATAATTTCTTCCCTGTAGCTGTGTGTATATCATATATCGCATCTTCTCAGATTCATAACCCGACAACCACAAACCCATGGCATCAATATCTCAAACCCTTACGTAAGGACTCAATTCAATCAAACCCTTACACAAAATCTCATGTAATAAGAATTCAAACAAACCCCATCTCTTGATTCTTCTCATGTAATACGAATTCAAACAAACCCAATCTCTTAATAAGAATTGACCTGTTGAATCAAGAACCAACCATGTTCAATCGAATCACAACAACAAAACTAAACCTGTTACACTATCGTTCAAATACTAAATCAAAACACCAAATCAAACATCTATATTATGAAAAACCCAATTATAAAACCTAGGGATTCATTATGATGAAAACCCCCAAAAAATTGAAACAAAATCGAACCACTACAAACAAAATGAGGTGTAAAGATAAAAGTAATCGAAACGAAATAAAGAGGAGGAGCAGAAAAACCAGTTGAAAAAGAAGAATTAACTGTCTGATCTTATGAGAAGAAGACTTCATATCCTTACAAACAATAACAGAAAACATCATATCCCACCACTTAAACCCTAAAATCGTTTCATAAAAAAATCAATAAAACCCTAAATCCAATTAAACAACGTAGATTGAAAATATAAATCAAATTACTATCACCTTATTGTGCTTCTCTGAACTCAGTCATGGAAAACCCATGTTCCTATTTATCTGAACTCCCATTATGTCAAACAAATTCAGGGTTATGCATCAAAAACAAAATAAGAGAGATCAGGGTTCTTCAAATCGTAAGATGATAAAATAATAAAGATGAAGCCGATTTGTTTCTATGGAAAAAATTTTTTGGTAGAGTTAGGGTTTTCTTTGTTTGAGAGGCGGAAGAGATGACGGAAAAGTGAGAGACGGAAAATGGGAGAATTTTTTTTTTGGTTATATGTAAAAGAATTTGAACGTCGATAAGAGTTGATTTAAGACTGTCATGCGGATTGTGAAACTCTTTGGATGGCCAAGATTTGATTTAAGACTGTCATACGGATTGAGAAGCTCGTGTATTTTTCTTTGTGCTAGTTCAAACTCGTGTATTCGATCTTATTACCAACTTTCGATATGAAAAAAAATCCGAAAAAATATGGGAGTGAAGCAGAAAAATAAGAAAGTGTGTTTTTTTTTGTGCTTTCTCTTTGTGTTTTTGTACTTTCTCTTTATGCTTCCGGTTTGAATTTCGACTAGTCATACAGGTCATGAAGCAATTTTGACTAGTCATACAGGTCATGAACTTCAAATGTGGTACAACAATGCACAAATTATGAAATAAAAGCTTCGGTGGGTTCTGATTTCAAAGTTAGCAGAATACATCACCGAAATCTGTCAATATGAAGTTCAGTGTCGATTCAAACTTCAAATGTGATATGAAGACATACAAACTACGAACCATGAAGATCCAGGAGGGTTCTGACTTCAAACTTAGCATGATACATCATCGAAATCGATCAATATGAAGCTTGGTGTCGATTCGAATTTCAAATGTGGTATAACGCCAAACTACGAACCAAAAAGCTATGGAGGGTTCTAACTTAAAACTTAGCATGATACATCATCGAAATCGATAAATATGTAGCTCAATGTCGATTCAAACTTCAAATGTTGTATGACGACATACAAACTATGAACCAAGAAGATCCAGGAGAGTTCTGACTTCAAACTTAGCATGATATATCATCGAAGTCGATAAATATGAAGCTCAGTGTCGATTCAAACTTCAAATGTGGTATGACGACATACAAACTATGAACCAAGAAGCTCCATGAGGGTTATGACTTCAAACTTATCAGGATGCATCATCGAAATCGATCAATATGAAGCTTAGTGTCGATTCGAACTTCAAATGTGGTATTATGACGTACAAGCTTAAGTCGGAAACTTTGTAAGAACGATGAATCCAACCATTCATATGTAAGATTCCATCGAAATATTCTACGGACCTTAAGCTAACCCTTTTCTGGCATATTATATGCACACCCTTGCTCTAAGATCGAAACCTGGCCGTGAATGGACTACTATAAGTCAGAAACTTGGTTAGAACGATGAATCCCTCCATTTACAGGAAAGATCCCTTCAGAATATTCTTTGAAACCTTAAACAAACCCTATTCTGGCATATTGTATGCATACCCTGGCTACGAGACTGAAACCTGGTCGTGAGTGGACTACTATAATTCGGAAACTTCGTAAGAACGATGAATCCATCCATTTACAGGTAAGATTCCTTCGTAATATTCCAAGAAACCTTAAATAAACTCTGTTCTGGCATATTATATCCATACACTGGCTCCGAGATCGAAACCTAGCCGGGAGTGGACTACTATAAGTCGGAAACTTGGTAAGAACGATCCATTTACAGGTAAGATTCCTTCAGAATATTCTCTGAAACCTTAAACAAACTCTATTCTAGCATATATTATGGACACATAAACAAACCAATGTGTCTAAATAAATCCTATTTCCGCCACGGATTAATAGGTGTGGCTATTGCCATCCTACACTTTCGACACATACATAATTATTTAATGTGTCCATATAGGCATCTATGGCTACATGTGATAGGATTATACTGAAAACTATGACCAAACGATACCCTATGGCTACAGTTGATGGGTTTAGGATTAAACCCATGACCAAATGGTGAACTATGGCTACATGGTAACACAAAACGTGGCTATAGTTATACTGATGACAAGTAGCCACACAAATAACCCGAAACGTGGTTGGGTTGTAAACCAAAAAAACGTGGCCTATGTGAAGGTTTGTACTAGTGTGAGAATCTTCTTGCCATCCCACAAACACCATTAGTTGTTATTTAGGATAAAACTTAGGTCCGAGATAATACTTCTCCACGAACAAGTCGAGTTCGACTGATTCTTCAAGTTAAATAGATCACCATCTGAATAATATTTATCTTGAAGTGACTTAGTCACCATTGATTCTGTGTCAGAACACAGGTTCCATGCTGACTTTGCTAACAATGATCTGTAAAACATGCTAGCAGTGACTTAGGTTTCTTAAACCCAAACCCCCTTCTTCCTTGGGTTTTTGGGTTCTTTTCCAAGTGATAACATGATTGCCCTTACATGAATTTTTATTTCTCCAGTATTTTTCTTGAGAAGATGTGATCTTGTTAATTGTAAAATCAGGAAGTTTGAAGCTTGACATATGGTGAATGGGAATGACGCTGGAAACATTTTTGACCATCACAGACCTTTCTGCTTCACGGTTATTTGATCCATTCCACTTTGCAAATCTGTGATCCATTTTATCACAAAGAGATGAAAAAGAAATTTGTTTTCTTCTGCCCACAAAAAAAGGAAGCCCAAAATATCTTTCTTCTGAGATATCCAGATATCGTTCTCGTAAAGTACCACTAATTATTTGACATGCTTCTGGATCCAAATTTGCGCTGAAGTATATAGCTGATTTGTTGAAATTCATCATCTGCCCTGAACATCTTGAGAATTGATCAATAACTTGAAGAAGCCTGTTAACTTGAGTATCATTATATTTACAGAATAATAAACAACCATCTGCGAATAATAGATGATTTATTTTTGGTGCTGAGCGTGAGATCTTCATACCAGTTACTTGACCAGTGTGTTCACAATGCGCCAAAAACCTCGAGAAAGATTCCATTGCCAAAATAAATAAATATGATGACAACGTATAACCTTGACGTATACCACGAGTAGGTTTAAAAGATGAAGTAGGAGTACTATTGAGCAAAACTTCAATATGGGTGGTAGAGATACACTGATAGATGAGATGGCTGAACTTCTCCGAGAAACCAAAGTGCTTAAGAATATCTAACAAAAAGATCCAATCAAGCATGTCGAAGGCTTTGGACATGTGCATCTTAATAGCTATATGACCACTAATTCCTTCTTTTATTTTCATTGCTTGAACAATTTCTTGCACTAAACATATGTTTTCTGAAATTAATCTTCCTGGTACACACGCGGATTGCATAGGAGAAATAATTGAAGAGATATTCTTTTTCATTCTTAATGTGATGATTTTAGATATGACTTTGGAAAAATTATTGCATAGTGCAATCGGTCTGAAATCTTCCGGTTTTTGAGCTATATGAACCTTTTGATCAGTGTAACTCTTGTTTTGTTTAACTGCTTGAGAAGGTACCCATAATGGAAGAATGATTGAACCAGTATACATACATCAGCTTTCACCGTTGTCCATTGAGTTTGATAGAACTCAGGGGGGAATCCGTCTAGACCTGTAGAAGTCCATGGTTCCATGGTCATCAAGGTTGAGTGAATTTCTTCTTCCCAGGGAATTGCTTCTAACTGATGATTATCCTAATCTGTAATACAAAGCGGAATGTATTGAAGAAAACTGTTATTGTCGGCTGGAGAAGAAGATGTCATAATATTTTGAAAGTGATTATTAAGAAGAGCTGAATAGGAGTCTCTATCGTTACACCATGTACCATTTTGAGCTAACAAAGAATCGATTCTGTTACGAGCTTTTCTTCTATTCGTTCTGATGTGGAAGTACTTGGAATTTAAATCCATATCATTGTAAAAGTGGTCTCTAGCCTTCTGTCTATTGGAGATTGATTGGATATCATTGAGTTTCCTGATTTCTTGATCTAATTTGACAACTTTATCAGTATTTGAACCATTGATATCAGAAGCTTGAAGATTAGTAATAAGTTGTTGCAGCTGGGCAATGGAGTTAGGGATATTATTAAACTTGCTTTTACTCCATTGAGACAAAGTATGTCTAGTGGCAGGCACCTTATTAGTGAAAACAAAAGCATTAGAACCTGTAAGACTATTAGACTACGCAGATTTAATTTGATCAACACAACTGTCATTAGATAACCAATATTCAAAAAACTTCCAGTTTCTACCCATTACACTATTATGTTTACACAGTTCCAATAATATAGGAGCATGATCCGAACCATTCTGAGGCAGATGAGTAAGCATAGAATCAGGGTAAGAGATGAACCAGTTACTGTCTACTAGTGCCCTGTCTAACCTAGACTTAATCTAACTGGTGCCATGATTATTGCTAGACCAAGTAAAAGGATTGCCACAAAAGCCCATATCAGAAAGGTTTGCCTCATTGATAAGATTTAGGATATCACTAGGAGTATATTGTGAGGAAGGAGTATTCATATCGTTTGGGGTAAGAGTGATATTTAAATCACATATAATAACCCAAGGAGCGTCTATAGAATTATTAAGTTGATTAATGTATGATCATTTATCTAACTTTTCATGAATATAAGGTATGCCATAAACGCATGACAAATACCAGACTCCTCTACTTGGATCATTCAAAACTTTAACATGTATTATTTTATCAGTTTGAGAAACAATATCAAGTTGAAAGCCATCTTTCCAAAGAAGAATAAGACCTCCAGCTGTTCCAATAGAGGGGACAACAAAATTATTCGGCATATTAAGAAAACTCGAAAGACGAAGAATTCTATTTTCATTAGTTTTAGTTTCACTCAGGAAAATGATGTCTGGTGAGTGTATCTGGTTAAGAAGATGCAAATGGTCACGAGTATCTTTACTTAGAAAACCCTGACAATTACAGCTCAAGACTTTCATGGTGTTAGAGGCGATAGAAAAAACAAGATTACTACCTAAAATATGAAACTGAATGACATAAAAAACTTGAATATAGTTAAGATAATGATTCCAAATGAGTTTAGTAAGTACCATAGAGGAAACTGCAGCAGCCTCATCCATAACATGGGAGTTCTCCTTAAGATTACCATTCCCTTCATCAACCAGGTCATGCTCCATTCCATCAAACTCAATAATAGATGGACTCCCACCAGTATTTTGCACACTATTTTGAACGGAATCAATGTCCTAAAAGTCAACATTTTCATCTTCTGAACTTCTCGATCTTTTAAGTCTTCTAGTTTCTTCGTGATCTTCTTCTTGTTCTGATAACTTCTTTTTGTTGGCCTCATAGATTCATTGGATCAGCTCATCAATATCTTCACATATTTCCACTCTGTATGTTTCAGATAACTCATGACAATAATGGATATATTATTTGTTGGTGTGTCTTCTTACCTTTAGATCATGTGTAACATTAGCACATTCTTCTTTGTTATGATCAATTGTTCAACAATGAGGACAAAGATTGTGAGGTTGACGTTCCCAATGATACCTGACCCAAGTCCACACCTCTGGCTCTTGTGTTTCACCATCCCCCTCTAAAAAGAGGTTCTAGTAAGTCAATTTTTACTCTTACAGAGATCATGCTACCATAAGAGGGTCGACAATTTTCTGGCTTAGTCCAAACTTTTGGACCCAATTCCACCAGAGCCTCCTCTATCACTTGAAGTGAGTGATGTTCAAGCAATAAATTTTTGAAGTGAATTGTCCACTCTTGGTTAGTAAACTTTCCGTACTGTAAAGGAATGGAGTCATCATAGACAAGCAGGTTAAGATGGAACTTACAAACATTCCAGAGAGTCTTCTTTAGAAACGCTTCTTTTTCTTTAGTAAGAAACTTGAAGAGGAAGATATTTCTATCAAGAGCACGTATCTCTTTGAATTTGTACGGTTTCCATAGTGGTTTCAATTCTTGTCTCACAGCATCAGTTTCCACAGCATCTTCGGCAAAAAGTTTACCTATTAGAGTATGACCTCTTTCTTCCTTGGCTACTGATAAAGATTGCAATGAACCTACAGCCTTTCTTAACCTCATGGCAGATATATCACGAATATTAGCATTATGAAGCTAATTAGTGATTGTGGACATAGGGTTCTTGGAGGAAGAAGCCATAGGTTTATGATGAAAGGAGGGAGTAGAATTTTCGGGTATAAAGTGAAGATGAAAGATCCATTTATCTTGGTTATATAGAGAGAAAGAAATATGGTGTAAACCAAAAATAGTCGAACAAGAATAAGGGATATCTTTTATGCGAATAAAGTTTATAACTGCATGGATTACTCTAGAGTATTTGGCATTAATTGAGAGAGAAGTTGACTCAAAATGCGTCGGGGTCGGATTGACAGAATGTTGATGACAGATGACTATCTTAACTATATTTACCAATTCTTGCTTGATTGACGGAGTAAAGTTGTGATGCCGCCAATTACGCTTATTCAAATTTTGAAAAGTTTTCGAGAGATCTGACTCGTTTAAGCTGAGTAACTTAAATCGGATCGATGAAGATGAAATTTTATCAGGACAATCACTGGGATTGATAGATACTTCGGAATCATATAGATGATTCACTATAAAATACTGGTACATACTGTTGGAATCCATCATGAGAGTCATAGGTTACAAAACTGCTCAAAAGGATAACTTGTATACTGATATTGGTTGTAAAAATATTGTTTGAAACAATAAAATGATAAAACAGGTCCAATAATGGATGCCTTCCCTGCTGTACAACGGATGAGGCCATGCAGAAAAATTAAAAACTCATTAGAAAGAAATTGATTTAAGAATCTTTACGGAAATAAGAGAAATATCTATAAAAGAAAGAAGGTCTAAAAAGAAATCATTGAAAAAGAAAAAGAGTATAAATTCACTACGATGGGAAGGGAAAATCAAAGGGGTTAAGAAAACAAAACAGATGGCATATTACAAAATCAGAAGAACATGTGATAGAATCAAAGAGGGAAAAAGGAAATTTGAAAACTGTGTTAACTCAGTTTATCACCCGAGTTGCAGAGCAGTATTAATTCTTGTTTCATTATCCAAATTCGAGACGGGACATATGAACTCATATTTTTATAATGTTTGTGTGGGTGCTTCTAATGGTTCCAAACCATTAAGGAGGCCTTGACGCACACCAAATGTCTCCGTATGACTAAGGTTTATTTATTTATTTGTTGTTTATAAATAATATTTTGGAGAAATTTGTGATTTTTTAGGAGCACACGCGATAGGGAGATACTTATATTAATTAGGGGATATAGGAAAAAGACAAAAACGGGATTTAAATAGTAAATCAAGGTCGCCTCATATCCATGAATTTTCACTAATTCCTAGTCTACCCATCATTAATCAGGTTTAGTGGTTAATAATAATTAGTTATGTTAATTGATTAGTTTGAAAATGATTTATAGAAATCTTTATCATTTTGGAGAGATTATAACTATGGATAGTGGATTCAAAATTTTTGGTTGAGATGAGTGACCACAGTGACCAAAGAGATGCCTCTGAGTCTTCACGTTAGCAACAAATATGTCTTTTATGTTGAATCTTCTCCAGATGTAACTTTGGATTCACCATGGCTGCACCTGCAAAACATCCTTCCGGCATTGATATAACTATGAATACCATGCCGGAACAACCTAACTGGCATGGTATTCATAGTATACCAATGCCAGCGCACCATATTTTCACGTACCAGGGAATATTCAACCAACAAAGTATGCCGGCGTTGTTATCGGTCGTCCATCCATGTCGGCATTTGTTGGAAATTTTCATAAATGTCTGTCGTTATCCGGGGGGTGTATCCCCTCCCATATGTGTTCGATTTATGAGTCTAGTAAGTTTGTATTTACAAAAAATGGTGTATTTGTTGGACAAGGATATGCTTGTAACGGGATGATTAAGATTAATTTGATAAATAATGGTTCTGCTTATACTGTTGACTATGTTAATTTATAGCATGGTAGATTAGGACATGTGAATTATGGTTCTCTTAGAAACATGAAAAGATTGGGATTAATTTATGATTGCAACTTCGATAATGTTTATAAATGTGAAATCTGTGTGCAAGCAAAGATACATAAATCTGTAGTTAGAAACTCTACATTGCTTGAATTAGTACATATTGATGTTGGTGATCTTAAAAATCACATGACTCGTGGTGGAAACAAATACTATTTCACTTTATTTAATGATTATACTAGGTATGCTTATACTTACTTGATGAAATCTAAGGATGATGTCTTTGACATGTTTAAAATATACAAAGCAGGAGTAGAGACACAATTAGGATAGTAAATTAAGATTTTATGTTTTGATCGTGGTGGTGAGTATTTTCCTAATGAATTTAAATTCTTTTGTCAAGAGCATGGTTTAATTCATCAATTTATTGCACCTTACACCTCATGAAAAAGAAGAATATTTCTCCTTATGAATTGTGGTTTAATAGGAAACTAAATTTGAGAAGACTTGAAGTTTGGGGTTGTTTAGCATATGTTAGGAAGCCTGATCCTAGAATACCCAAGTTAGGAAATAGGGCGTATAAATGTGTTTTTGTAGGTTATTCACCTAACAGTATCACTTACAGATTTTTAGTCCTTGATGCTTTTGAGATTATAGAATCTGTAGATGTAGAATTCTTTGAGAACTTAGATATAAATAGTTCCCAAATACAACTCATAGAAAACCCATTGTTACCTAGTCTAGAATCTGTAGAGACTAATGACAATGATGAACATTCTCCTCCTACTCGAGACATGGAAGATACTTCTGAAATTATTGAAGATATCGAACCTAGAAGGAGTAAGACATAGAACATATAAACCGGCATGGACTTTCTTTACCATCAAATACCGGAATTCTAATTTGATATATACTCAACGCCGGTATAGTTTATAAATAGGTTACGAATGCTCCATTCATTTCATTCCTACATAATCTATTACATTAGATTTCAAACTTTAAATTAAAACATACTAAGACATGGTAATCTATAACTTTTGGTTTAAGATGCTATCTTATTTAGTAACCCATCCCTTTTCAACAATTGTTGAACCTTTGAGCCTTTCCCGAATATCTTCGAAGACATCGTCTGGAATCTCGGTGTCAGGGACCATCTTCATTGGTTCATCTTCTATTTCAGCATATTCCTTTCCCTTCATATAACACCCATCACACCCATCAATAGGCTTGCATTGACCCTTGTGACTTTGTCTTTCCTCTGAAAGTCCTACATCTTTGTCAAACCACTGGAATTCTTTGCACTTTGGGTAATTCAAACACTTTAGAAAGATTCTTCCATTTTCAGCATCATCAGTTTTTGCAGTCCAAAACCGGCGGGTACCATCACAATTCCTGCACTGGGAATAAATAAATGGACAGTCCATGGCTAAATGAGAAGGAGAATTGCAAATCTGACAGCTTCAATGATGACTCTGTAAGAAAAAATTTAATTAGTGATAGGTTCTAGTAAAAAATATTTTAACTCTCCATAGTAATGGTGAATCCGTAAGAAAAGATTAGCAACGGCGAGGGTACTTACTTTACATATAGAGCTTGATGGTAATTTGTTTGAAAATCTTGTTGATGAATCGGCCATCGCTTGTGAAACTTGAACCGTGATTGTTTGATCAATTTTATCACTCTTGCGTTCTTGATAAAAGGATTTTTGTTATTTGGTTGGTAGTTTAAGTGTATTCCTACCATGGAATGGTAGTGTATTATATAGAATGAAACATCCAACGGTCATATTTTTTCAAAAAAATTCAAAACACTAGCCGTTATTTCGAATTCCATAAACGTCGGCATGCTCGTGTGTAAACAGATTATGCCGGAACAACTTCCGGCTTGGTAATGTGTATAACTATTTACACCGGAATTATTGCCAATCTTTCTGTGCAATATTGTTGTCGTTCCGGCATGTGATTCTTAGAATATTGTACGCCGAAACAAAGCATCCGGCATGGACATAAATATTTGTTGTACGCCGGCAACAAACAATTTGAAAAATGGAGATTCTCTAACACTATAACGTTCATATTCTCTATTCCGGCATAGATATCACAATGCCGGCTACACAATATCCTAAAAAGAGACGTTCGATCCTCATCTATTTATTGTAATTGTGTGACCCATTGGACTAGATACCTCAAATCAAAAAAGAAATATTTTTTCTATCTCAACACACATCTCTAATGGCAGATCAATCATCAACTACCAAGCTCTTCGTAGCCATGGAACTAGAAAAACTTAAGAGGAACAAATTATCCACTCCGATAGGAAATCATTCATCATCCATCACCAACTCTTTCTCCCTTATACAAGAAAAGCTTAGAAGGAAGGAAGAAACCACCAGGTCACTTGCCGCAATGGAGGTAGAGATACTAAGAAGGAAAAGAGTAGAAGAGGAGGCGGCTAAATATGACAAATAAACTAAAGAGATATACGAACGTATGCAACAAGCGAAAATAGAAGTGGATGTTGAGGAAGAAACCGAAAGGATTAAAAATTACTATATACTATTGGATCTCCCGGAAGAACGTCGTCCAACCGATATACTATTTTGGGGTCTTGTTGAGGATGGTCCTTATATGAATAAGTTGGCGGAAGGTAAGTGTAAGAAACGCAAGATGAGGTACGGGCATCACTTCGTATCGAATCGTACAATTTCTCTCATCAAATTATGTCACAAATACAACGCTTTCTATAAAGTATTTTGATGCTTGAATCTCAAACATAGCCTTTTAGGCCTTTCGAAGCCGCTTTGTTGCTTGACTCTCGTTCCAAGAAATGATGTTTACTTGCAATTAGATTAAGCGTTTTCTATTTATGTGTTTAATCATTCAACCTTTTAATGTGAAAGTTATTATTATTGTTTTAAGTTTGTGTGTTAAAGTACATTCCAACTTACAAAAAAAAAAGCAAAATTTCACGACTATCTATCAACACTACCGGCATTCATAGAGAATAATTCGTAAGCACCGGAATAAGATCACTTATACCGGCATGCAATGTGAAAAACTAGTAAATGCCGGAATCCCAATTAATTAGTAGAATCCGTCAGACTTCCGGCGTGCATCATAATTTTCATACCACGCCGGAATTACAACACTTTGTAACCGCCTTACCAATTATCCTCAATTGTAACCGGCGTGGAGTAACCGCCTTACCAAATATAACTCCTCATTTTTATTCTTTATTGTAACTGTCGCACCAATACCATCATAATCTCTTTCCTTTAATGGACGGTTATAGAAAGAAAACGGTTACAACTTAGTTTCATCCTTCTCTCGTCTATTCCATATAAATTTCCAAAACCACAAAATTCCATTACTTAGTTTCATCCTCTAAACCAAAATCGTTAAATTTTTCAAACCCAAAGAACAATGGCTCCTCGAAAACGTCGTGAAAAATCTATACCTAATCCCGGAGAAAAAGATAATAATTCGAACTCAGAACCACCTCTTCAACCAGATGATGATGAGGAAATAACAAAGGCGATGAGGTAAGTTATGTCTATGTTTAATTGTTTAATTGAAGCATTCTTAGGATTTATCCATTATAAAAACACAATTGATAACTTGCATGTTTATTGTTTGTACTAGTTAAAAGGAAAATTTAAATTTGCAACTTGGTTGGATTTGAAATTGAAATATAGTGAATTGAAATTCCAATTGAGGACAAACCGGTTTATATCATTGCATGCAATTTACTTGAATGCCGTTATCATAAATCCGGCGTGGAATTCATCTAAACAAACCACGCCGGGACTGCTACCGGAAGTTTCATTATGTTTATTTCCCATGCCGGTTTTTATTAACAGAATTTGTTAAGTTTCTGTATAAAATTGCACCAGTACCGGCATGCACCTTTACTCCTCGACAATGCCGGCACCAGTAACCGGCATAGGCAGTCTCTAACTTGCAAATCCGGAACAAGGTTCCGGCAGTATCTTTATGATCATTTCCAATGTCGGTATTGGTGTCATTATCGAGCTAAATCCCTGAATGAATTTTCCCTTTACCGGCATAAGCGATCAACTAGTTTTCAACACCGGCACTGGTCCCGGCGCTGATTAAATGTTTTCTATCCATGTCGGTTTTCTATATGCAAATAAGTGTTCATATTTTATGTAGAACCATAGAAGCACAGCGATTGAAGAATGGAAAGGGAAAAGTTGTTGATGAAGGAAACACAAGTCTTCTCGGTCTCGACGTAGTCGAAATTATCTGGAACGTGGTAAGGTCGTCATTCGTGAGAATGTTCCAGTGGGGGATACAAACACCAATGATGATGAAGAGTGGGAGGATTATGTATCTCCTGATGCATCCCAAGCAGGTGGGTCATTCTCACAACCTGGAGTTCAATCCGGTGAAAAAAAGGAAAAGGATCCACCAGCTCACCTCCCAACAAAATATGACATGCTTCCAGAATGCAGTGATGGCAAACTGTGGGGTCAGCCGAAAGATCCGAAACTCTTATTTGATTACAAGGATTATTGGGCTCTTTGGATCTATTCAACTTATGTAAGTCGTTAGCATTTTGTTATTATATTATTTATATATGATAAGGTGGACTTAAGTTACTTTGGTGTGTGTTATGATAGGACCACAAGAAAGCCTTCCGTGTTTGCCGCCATCAACAAATGGATACTTGGTCTTTGGAGGGGGAGTGTGAGGCTGTTCAAGTCGCATTCAAAGCATCTGGTTTGTATCCCGCGGTACAAAACTATGTGGGGAATGATCAAGTGACGGCCAGTTGCTTCTTGGAGAGGTTTTTTGCTTCAACTGAAACCATGCATTTTCATTTTGGCGAGATGACCATTATCCCTGAAGATTTCCAAAGAATATTAGGTCTAGGGATCCTTGGAACAACCGTTAAGGTAGGATATGAAACTAAGAATCTAGATTGGAGCAAGATATTTGAGCTGACTAAAAATTTGTTTGGTTGGGATGAGGCAATAACGAAACAAAATATGTACAAGACAAAGACTACCACCACAAAGACCATCAAAGTCGTCAAGCTACGAGAATTGTTTGGGAATACAATGGGAAAGGAATTGAATCACGAAAAAATTCAGCAAACTGTCGCTGCTTATCTGTTGTTCATCATGTATGTCGGAATATTCCCTGACGCTAATGGTAACAAGGTGCATATGAACTACTTACAATACTTGGATCCCTTGGACAAGGTTCATAAATATTCATGGGGCACTGCTTTCTTGTCACATTTTCTGACGGAGATGCGTAGATATTCTAAGGGAACATGCTGTCAATTTAATGGGAATTTCACTGTATTACAGGTAATGTTGAACTAGTTATTTTATTTTGTTTTCCAATTAATTCTTTTCTTATACATTTCATTGGCGTAGGTGTGGGCTTATGAACACTTTCCAACATTGTTCACGAACTACGAATCTTTGCAGTCAAGTACTTATCGTTTGAATCCACAAGATCGTGTAGCTCGGAAATATGTTTTCGACAATAAACCTAAGCGCAATAACAGAGATCGGTTATTCACCTTGAGACAGGTTCTGGACTCTATCGCTGTCAAAGATGTTGTGTTTGACCCATACAGGAACGCAAGAGCGGTTCACTTTCCAAGGCACGAGAATGTAGCATTTTACAACGGACCATTGTTTCATACAAAAGGATTTGTTATGCACAACCCTCTCCGTGTGATGCGCCAACTTGGGTACATACAGAAAAAATTTAACGGCAACGCACATCAGAAATTCTCTCATGACTTTCCTCAATGTGAATCAGAAGAACATCAGACGTCGGTAGTTTACAATCCAACTCCTCTACTTGTACATTTGAATGAAAGGGTAGAACGGAAACTTGTGCTTGATAGGGCTGGTTGGAAATTGGCGGAAAATGGTTATGAGTCGGAACGAAACTTCCTCAAAGGTCATTTGATGTACTCGCATCCTTATATTGTACGCCCTGCCACCGAGGAAGTGCCTCCACAAGTAGAACCTCCCTCCACAACTCAAGATGAACTTATTGTACCCGCACTACGAAAGACCCTTACGTTGTTGGTACGTAAATCTGGTTGACTTCCTATTATTTGATTGTATACCTATAAACTTTTAAATGTTTACATACTAATGGAACAATATGACAACAGCGTTCGCAGATAGAAAGATTTGGAAGCTAGTTAAAGTGCAAGAACAAGAGAGGAGAGGTGCTAACCCCAACAGAAATGAAGACAGCCGAAAAAAAGATAGACAAAATTGAAGATCCAACGACAACTTCCTTGTGGAACGAAAAGAAGAATAGGGTACAGAAGAAGCCAAGGGTCGAGTGATCTGAGATGTTTGTTAATGTTTCTTTCATGGTATTAGTTATGTCTTTGAACAATCTACTGTTGGTTTATGTTTTTTTGTGTGTTTTACTTTGGACATGTTTGTTTTCATTTGTTTTCGGTTTGGAACATCTTAATTTTACAAATGGTTTGTTGAACAATATAGTCTTTGAATTTTATGTGTCTTGCTAAACTTTGGAGATGTTGATACCATTTGTTTTTGGCTTAGAACATAATATATTGGTTAATCCATATATAACTTTTTTTTTTCAAAACCGGCATAGTCGAAATTGTAACAACTATGCCGGAAATCTGTTTTATATCCAGAATTAAGGAATTTAGAATTCCGGCATGGACATGATTTAGAAGGTAATGCCGGTAATCTATATTTTCATCACGAATAATTGATCTGTGTATAATGCCGGCATTGACAGGAAGTTATTTTTAACGCCGAAACTTAAACTAATATCTTTGTGTACTTATGATTAGTTTCCCGCGTAAAAGAGAAATATAATTCTAAGCCGGTCGGCATTGTAAAGTTTGAATTAAATCATGTCGTCACGTACATAGCATAAGGTTTAATGATTACAATTCAAACTTCCAAAAAAAAAACAAAAGGTTACGTATGTCGGAACCACATATATCCAAATTACTCATCATCGCTTCCACACGTATGAAGTTGCCTCTCCTCCTCTTCAAGAGGTTTCTTTGATAAAGCCAACGCATCCCAAAATTGGTGATTCTCCTCATACAATGCCATCCATCCCTTCCAGATATTTGTATTTAGGTCCTTGTTTTTAACCATCCCACAAACAGGTGGCAATGTACAATTGTCCTTGAGTTTGGGAATAACGAAATGATTGCCGTTCACGAACGCCAAAAAAACTCTTCTCTTCTTAAGGTATCACTCGCATTTTTGCCACTTTAGTGTAAATATTACTTCTAAGGTGGGGGCAAAATAATGAACAACACAATTAAATGTATCCGCTACTAGATGCCCACAAAGCGGCATTCGCATCCAATATTGAGAAGGAAGAAACTTCATCTCCTGCTCGGGGCCTTTCACTTGAGCATACATATCATCAAACCCCTCGCCATGACCAACCAATTGCTCATAAAAGCTCCTCTTTTTAACAAGTTGTTCGGCCATCCTCATTCTAGCATATCGGCATGGTGTCATTCCTCTACTAACCGCCATCTCGAAGATTCCTAATTGTTCGGTCACGACATGATAGCCACAATTTCCATCTCCATCGACATCGTCCGTATACACAATAAACTCGCGAATAACCTCAGAAAGTTGGTCTATGTACGATTCTATCTTGGTATGCTAATGTCTATAAGTCCTACCCGTTTTGGAATCCTTATACATCTTCATAATTCCGTTTTTTTCCATAATTATTTCCAAACCATCATCTGCGATTTGTACGTTCCCAATGTCTTCGGTATGTGATGGGAGATTAAATTTCCTTGGCCTACCCCTTCTCCTAGGAACCGAAACTACACCAACCTTGCTCATGCCTACGAAGTTTTCACCTTGATGTACTTCACTTGATATAGCTTCCTTATTTGGCGGCCCGCCCCTTTTCTTTGGAACCTCTGATACATCGACCATGGGTGTGTCTTGGAAATGCTCACATTTTTGTTCTTGGTAGCTCAATGTTGGTACATTTGGTGGCCTACCCCTTTTCTTTGGAACCTCCGATACATCGACCATGGGTGTGGCTTGGAAATGCTCACCTTGTTGTTCTTGCAAGCTTAACGTTGGTACCTTTGGTGACCTACCCCTTTTCTTTGGAACCTCCGATACATCGACTATGGGTGTGGCTTCGGAATGCTCACCTTGTTGTTCTTGCAAGATTGACATTGGTACCTTTGGCGGCCTACCCCTTTTCTTTGGAACCTCCGATACATCGACTATGGGTGTGGCTTCGGAATGCTCACCTTGTTTTTCTTGAAAGCTTGACGTCGGTACCTTTGGCGGCCTACCTTTTCTTTGGAACCTCCGATACATCGACTATGGGCGTGGCTTCGGAATGCTCACCTTGTTGTTCTTGCAAGCTTTACGTTGGTACCTTTGGAAGCCTACCCCTTTTCTTTGGAACCTCTTATACATCGACTATGGGTGTGGCTTCGGAATGCTCACCTTGTTGTTCTTGTAAACTTGATGTTGGTACCTTTGGTGGCCTAACCCTTTTCTTTGGAACCTTCGATACATCGACTATAGGTGTGGCTTCAGAATGCTCACCTTCTTGTTCTTGCAAGCTTGACGTTGGTACCTTCGGAGGCCTCCCCCTTTTCTTTGGAACCTCCAATCCATCGGCTTTTGGTGTAGATACGGAACCCTTCGTTTGTTGTTGACTTGATAACGGTTCCATCCTAGGCCTACCCCTTTTAATTGGAACCGGATCTTCCACGAATTGGAGTTCTGAAATCTCGCTTGCGGATAGATCTCGTTTCTTGCTTGCCGCGAGTTCTTTTTCACGTCGAGTCATTGCTTTGAATTCTTTCCTTTTTTTTCTCCTTGTTGTTTTACTTTGTGGTCTACCTATCGGATCTCCCTTTCCTGGTTCTTCACTGAGTTTGATCCATGGGCGAGTAATGATGTAGTTTTTAAGTGGTAGTAAAGTTCGTTCAACTCGGATTATGTAGACTCGATTTTAGACTCAAATTAAAATAGAAAACTTAAAAAGAAATTGTATTCAAGTTTATAAAAATCACTGAGACTTTGGATTCCACCAATCTCCAATTTTTATGTGATTTAATCTAGTCAATATTTATGCAACTCTTTAGGTTTAAAGTGATTCTAATATTTTCGCCTAGACAAGCAGATTCTCAAAACAATAGTTGTAAATCGAAAGCATGGACCATCAAAAGATTTAACCTAAGCATGACCCATCAATTGATAACACAACCACTTAATCAGAATCATATATTCGATTTCAGTTCAGTGCAAATAATCATAAAAGAATTACGAAAATTAAACTAAATAGAATTTACCACATAATAATTAGAAAAATGGCTTCCTCCGTCTCTTCAGCAATGTGGTTTAGCTCCTCATATTAATCACTTGCTCAAAATATTTTTTTATGGTTCAAAAGTTGATTAAAAGATGTAAAACTATAACTCTGAATGTTTGCAATGGTGTATTAGAGTAGCAAAACGAATGACTGACTGTTACAAAAGAGTTACTGTAGAAGAGTTACAAATTTGAGACGCTGTTCTTATTTGCAACAGATGTTCTTCAGCAGCAGCAGCAGAAATACGGGTTTCCTGCAACATTATCAATTCGCCTCTGTAGTGTTACAAACTCCTCTGCGACTGCTCCAATAACTTCGTTTTCTTCCATGGGACTTAAACACACCTTTTATACTACTCATAAACCCAAAAATAGCGATTAATTCTCTCTTTTTCTTTTCGTGCAAGCCACGGAAATAATCTCTTCTGCCGACTTCCTTAATCGTTTATGAGACTTCCAAACCATCCTAAACTCTTCCTTAGATAGAATAATACCTTAGGAAACAATATCACGCGTTTAGTCTCCCTGGAATTCCTAAAATAATTCCACAAAGTTTTCGTGCAAAACTCAAACTCTGTTTCCTTTTTCCGGCTTATCCAGCCCAATTCGATTGATTCCAGCGCACATACCAGGCCTTTTTAGTTGAATCACGTCCAGCCAAGCGAATTTCAGTGATTGAATCTCATTAAATCATCTTCGAAATCCAATCGAAAGTTTGGTTCTTCGCTGGTTATTTCTTCCCGCCTTTTTCTGAATTTAAACGAAGAAGATGACCTCCCCCTATCATGTGCTGGTATCCCTTTAGCAGCTGCCTGGAAATGGATGCCCCTTAGTAATTGGTCACCCCTTATCCATTTGAGGGGTCCGAATAGCAAGTGTCCTCCGGGGGTGCCCCGCGCAACTTTTCTAGCCGATTTTTCCAAAAATGTTTGTTGGCAAAAAATACCTACACACACATAAAACACCATAATAAGTACAAAAATGAGCACTATCAATATATAGAATCGAGAATAATTAGACACAAAAATGTGTCTATCAAATACCCCCAAACCTATTATTTGCTAGTCCTCGAGCAAAAATAAAATAAAATAAAATCCTAACTCACTGACGCAGGCATCGTCGATTGCATTTAGCGTATGCAATAAGCCTTTAAACCCCTAAGTGTCCCTAGTGGCGGAGTGTTGTCTCCGGAGGGATTACAAGAGGTATACCCACAAAACCTTTACTCCAGACCTTAACTATCTACGCAGAACCTTGGAAGGCACTAAAGAATCTCCTTGGTTGGCATACTTATTGACTACAGGAGGAAGTACCCTGATGCGAAATTCCAATTGCTGTACACGAGTTTGCACTCAAGCATACTAAAATTCATATAAAGTGACAGAGCTATACTCAGATAGTCGCACTACGGACATCAATATCCGGAGTCAAAACTAATCACATGGATAGATCAAGAAGATGGATATAGAGAAAAACATAGATGGTTTTGATGTTTACTAAGTGAACGGCGTTTCCCATATCTGTCTGAAGGCCTCCGCCAAAATGAACCTATCCTAATGGACTGAGATACTAGTCTGACTAATATCAACAAAACTGGCATATACAAGGGAACCAGTGATCGATAATCCTAATTCTAGTTCAACACAACTGGCATATACAAGGGTACCAGTGGTCGACTTTATTCACTTTCTTTTTTTCTCTTTTTTTTTTAACCTTTTTTTTAACCTTTTTTTTTTGATCCGTTTGGTCTAATTGGTCTGGTCTGGTCTTTTCTTTTCTTTTTTTTCTTTGTAACTCAATCACTCTAATTCACCCTAGCATTGGTAACAACTTGAATCGCGGGCCCCACCTATCACTTAGAGAAACATGGTTTAAAAACAAAATAAAATAAAAATAGAAGTGAAAAGGACTCAATGAGATATGGTGAAACTATCATGTTATTTCTAACACCCGAGCTCTGTGCTTTTATGAATAGACTCTTCTAGATGTTTCCATCTAATCAGATTGGTTCCTCAACTCCTACGATCAAAATGCTTCCATCCACTTAGATTAGTTAGTGCAATCCTCAATAGGCATAAATTTCTAGGTTCTGGAGTTTATTTATTCATACTGCAACTAAAAAGTTTCTCCCATACCCCCAAACTTAAATCTAACATTGTCCTCAATGTTCTAAAGATAAAATTAAAAGCATGAACAAGGAGAAACTGTTACCATTTGAAGCAAAAGAGATAAGGAGAGATATTACCATGTTGCATGAGATTGGGTTACCTCCCAAAAAGTGCTAAATTTAAATTCTTCAGCCAGACGTCAAATACCAAAAAATGGCTAATTACCTTTCAAATCATATATCAATAGTCGAAACAACTGCGGGTCAACAAAAGCAAATAAAATTGCCACAATTATCAGACAACTGCACCAAATCAGAAAAATGAACAGACATAGCACATCCTCATCCAAGGTTTCCTGCAAGACAACTGGGTTTTTCTGTTGTGCCCATTTGGGCTTCATATGAGTGTCTTGACAAATTGACTCATTCGAACAACAAGTCTTTAGAATTTCCTCCTGGACAATATTAGGAGGATCCGGTTGCAGAGTCGGAAGTGACTCAAGTAATACCTCATGTACACTAGGCTCAAATCCCAAGTTACGGACTTCTAATGGAGATAATTGACCATTACTACCCCCAAACTTAGGGTAGTCAGTATTCTCGGACAAACCTCTAACTATTGCTTGAATTTATGGATCCTCGGAGTCGTTAAAATACTCAAGAGCTTCTTCTAGTTCATTACCCCCAAACTTAGGGTCAACACTACTCTCCGTAATGCCCAGCACTATGGCTTGAATCTCAGGGTCCGTAGAGTCTTTAAAGTACTCAAGAGCTTCTTCTAGTTCAAAAGTTTGGTCACCTAAATGACTTAAGAGAATTTCCTCATCAAGTTCATCTAAGGAATCACCAAATAAAGTGTCATCCCAATTATCCTGAGTTAGATCCTGAACTAAAGTGTTAATCATATTCACTTCTTCTAAATCATTGGAAGGTTGTATATTAACATTAAAGACATTTAGTTCAGTGGTCATATTACCAAAGGATATGTTCAGAAGTCCGGTCCTACAGTTGATGACAGCGTTAGCTGTGGCTAAAAATGGGCGACCTAAAATCACCGGTATTTGAGCTCTAGGATCCTGAACAGGCTGAGTATCTAGAACAACGAAATCCAAGTTATTTGCCTTGGAAAGAATTTTTGGAGAAAAATTCTTACTTTTCTGAAGTTGATTTATTTTGCCTGCAAATATTTTTATTGACAATTGTTTTTATCTTAAAAAATCTTGATGGAATATCGGACGATTACACTAAATTAGATATTGAGAATAAAAGAATTCAAATTTTACTAAATCCAATATATCCGATTACTATTCATAATACAAACAGTCCAAAAATATAAAGACCATGCCGGAAATATATTTTTTTACATCGCAGGAAGTGATGAAGAACATGTCGGAAGTGATGAAGACCATGCCGGAAATATATTTTTTTACATCGCAGGAAGTGATGAAGACCATGCCGGAATTGATGAATTCAATGCCGGAAATAAATGCTGGCATGCTCGATATAAATACATCAATGCCGGTAGTCAAGTGAAAAAAAAATCAATTTTCTGGATACTTTTCGTCATGTGCCGGCATAGAAATTTAAGCAACATACTATGACGACATAGGTACCGGCATGCTCGAGAATTAACTGACTGTGCCGGCAATGAAGTGATTAAAACAAAAAAAAAAAGGTTTTGAACATCAAAACCAGAAATTTTGTTACGAGACCCCGGACCCCCCGGATAGTGGCAAGCATTTATGGAAATTTCCAACAAATGCCGGCATGGTTTTTTCGGTTGAATACAATGTCGGAACCGAACTATTTCAGCTGCAACAATGGTGGATTCAAATAAAAAAAATCAAATTTTCAACCTCTTAGCAGCAATTCTCTCTTCACAATCATTCTCCACTTTCACCAAAGAAAAAAAATCTCTCAAATTTTTTTTTCCATCTTGCTACTCTCATCTCACTCACCTATATACAAATACATACTAATCATTTAACAAATACTTAAGATTTTTACTAACTATTATTAACCACTAAACCTGATTAGTGAGGGGTAGATTAGGATTTTAAAAAATACTTAGATAAGGGGTGACCCTGATTTGATATTTGGATCCAATTTTTGTCTTTTTTCTCTATCCCCCAATTAGTTTTGATATCCCCAAATTGCGCGTTCTTATAAAAAGGTCATCTATGTTTGTTTTATTCCTTCATTATATATTTTAGCTAAAGCAATCCACTGTATTATTCGTACCCAATCCGTCCATCCGTTAGATGTTGGGTTGGATGTAGATGCCAAATTTCAAATCCGTAAGGAATTGGATTGGATGCCGATGAACCAAAAACCGGCTCATACCGGTCCATGCTCACCCAGAACTGTTTTGACTGATTTTTGTTATTAGCCCATTTGATTTCATAGAGCAAGCCTACTGCCATTACTAGCCCACTTGAGAAATGTTAAAATCTGAAGTTTATTACTAGGCCCGGTACCATTGCTATGTTAATGTGTTATTGATTGAAAATTTCTGACTCGAGTTTGAAGAGTTTGAAGATTGTTCTCTTTACTCGAACATCTCAATCTCATATTTGTTACAGCCTAAAAAATTTCAGCGGCTTTCGGCCGCCTATATCCTGATTTTTCTAGTATTCAACGAACACTCCATATTTTTCAGCTTTATATAAGTCGTTCTGCAGGGTTTTAAGGAAACCCTAATTATCTGGTAGAAGAAGATGGAGAAAACATCTAAGTCGACTTTGTCGAGCCTTCCCCGAGATATTCAAGTAAGTATATTTCAAAGGTTACCGGTGAATTCCGTCTTAAGTTGTAGGTGTGTATGCAAGCTCTGGCATACTCTACTTTGTAGCCCTAATTTTATTAGATATCACCTTAATCATACAATCCAAAACAACAACAACCCTAGGCTAATGTTTACAGCTGATCAGTCGGATGGAAATACGTTTTTGCGTGAACCTTACTCAATAGATTATGCTTCAATATCATCATATTCGTCGTTGCTGGATCCATCATCTTGTGAATGTAATGGAGTTGTTCGGATGGATTATCCATTTGGATATAAAAAAGATAATAATATTGACATTTTGGGTTCTTGTAATGGCTTGATTTGCATGGGCATTTCAAGAGATCGCGATTCTGCCACTAAGTTATATAAAGACAATAGTATTTGTATATGGAACCCATCAACTAGGGAGTATAAGAAAATACTGATACCTAGGCATGATACTGGTTACTACTCAGCTAATCCTTGCAGAGTCAGATATGGCTTCGGTTATGATGGCACCATCGATGACTACAAGTTGGTAAGGATCTTAGGGTCAAGTACATGGAGTTGCGCTCAAAAAATTCCTTATAAATTTCCTCATGCCAGACGATGCCGTGGTTTGCTTTTCAATGGAACTCTTCATTGGTTGGGTTTCACCATCACCCAAGAAAATTCTCCTGAAGTTATTGTGTCTTATGATATTAGCAATGAGAAAGCCCTTGAACTGCCATTGCCAGAAGAGACTATGTTACAACTAGGAAATCAAAATGCCCATAAAAATATAGGAATGTTGAGTGATTGTCTTTGTTTAGTCTTAAATTTCCCTCCAGTTCATAGGTATATATGGGTGATGCAGGAGTATGGAGCTGATGCATCTTGGACTAAACAGTACACATTTATCCATCAAATGATATCCAATTTCGTTTACTCGAAGCCCATATGGTCTCTTAGAAATGGGGAAATTCTGATCGATGTTGACTACGGATTTCTTTTATTTGATCCAAGCAATGGATCACAGAGAATGTTGGAAGTCCAGGAATTCCATGACACATATTTTCTCGGACAGCCAGTGATTTATATGGAGAGCCTGGTTTCGCTTAACACTGGTACTTATGTGTAGAGAGGTCTTGAGCTAGATATAAAGAATGAGGTAAAGATTCCTTGGAGCAGCTTAATTTTGCCTTTCTTAAACAAAAATTTGGATATAATGTGCAACTACTAGTTAAAGCTTCCTCGTGATTTTTGAAGTTTTATCTGTTGATCTCTGTGTTTTTTTTTCTTCTTCTTGGTAGTAGAGTTTCAATAAAATTATCAACCATAGTAGGTACTCTTTTGAGTAAATTGGTATGTGAAATGGATCTGCTTGATGCTGGTTTAAACCTTTTGAGATTTTAATATCTTTCAGTTATCAAGATGGTTGCACCAATTCAACTTTGTAGACTCTGCTGCATTGTATCACAGGCGCCATTTGTTATTGCTACGAGCTTCTTATACGTTCTAGGGGGTGTCAAATGTATTTCTTCTTATTCAGATACCACTAGCTAAACGTAAATTGATATTTAGCTTGTATGCATGATTAGTTGATATCAACCTTATTGTGTCGCTGATGGAGATAACACCTATAAAAATAAAATATGCATGATGACACCACCAGGGTCAGGGCTGTCGCATAATTGCGAAATGAAAAAGATGCGTGTGTTGAGTGAAATTTCTTTCTCAGCCCAGTACTTGGCTGTTGATCCAACAATAATATAAAGCTCATTTTTGCTTGTTTCTAAACAAATTTAAAATTACTAAGATGTTGCTTTTTTAAGTATTTAGAAGTTTTTCTTTTTAGATTATTTTAGGATTTATAACTAAAAAGAGAGAAAGAAAAAAGTATATATAAAAAATAAAAGGAAAAAATATGTGATTGTTGCAGTGGAAAATATGGAAAAAGTAAAGAGACAAAGAGAGGTTTCTATTGATCAGGATAATAGAGTTACATGGATACAATATCCTTTATATATATGTAAATGGAAACCCTAGGTTCCTAGTTGGGCCGCACATCCGTGGGTTGTAAGCCCTACAACACTCCCCTTGTGCGGTCCATTAGAACTTCCTATACAATGCTGCACATAAAATTCTTCAAATATAGTTCTTCAAATGCTGTCCTCTCCTTGGTGACTTGTGCCGAAATCAATCGCCTCATTAAAACTTTGATAAGGAAAATCCCAGTGGGGAAAACCTTGTTACAACTCTTCACATGTAGTACTTCACATGTTGTCGCGTACTTTACATGTAGTTCATCACATGCAATACAATCTTCAAACATCGACGAGTCTAAGTTAATTTTCTCGTTAAAACTTCGTCAGGCTAACCCAGAGGGACAAAACCTGAACTAAAGAAAAAGAGTACAATATTAAGTAAACTTAGAACATAGTTGGATGCATATACGTTGCCTCATTAAAACCTTGACAAGAAAAACCCAGTGGGATAAAAACTTGACGAAGGGAAAAGAGTACAAAGTGACAGATGCAAGTAAAGGTGATTTGTTGCAGATGATCACTTTGCTTCTTTGAAATTGACTAGTTGCTTCACAACTCCTAAGGCAGAAGATCTTCGTGGGAAAGACAATAGCCTTAGATGGGAAATTACATTCCCTGTGTTTATTGTTGTCTCATTAAAAACCTTGCCGAGTAACAAAACCCTGTGGGAAAAAGAAACCTCGGTGAAGGAAAATAGTTCAACATACCATTAGATGCTCCCCCTGATGTCAGGTAATTTTCATTAGTCTAATGCATTCAAAAGGAGTTTATCACACTTTACTTTGATGACTTGAATGTTTATAAGACCATGTTGTTGATTCTGGAAGTTATGTTGCTTAAGAGAATATCGTGTTTCATTTCTTTGATTCAGATATTTTCAGTAATATCAACGTGATCTTTGTGGCTTCAATGTTTAACATACTTGATGTTTTTAGTGTTGTCTCGCTAAAGACCTTATCGAGTAACAAAACCCCTTGGGAAAAACTATTCTCGATCGAAGGGAAAAAAAAGTACAACACCTCTTCAATTTCGAAGTAAAATATGTCGACATCATATCCTTGGATCCTCCCCCTGATGTCGGCATCTCCCCCTGATTACTTTCAGAGTTGTTCCAAACAGTTCCTTTAGTCATGTACTTTCGAAACTGAATATCGGTAATGACTTAGAAAATAGTCTACCATATCTCCCCCTGATTACTTTCGTTGGAGAAGAGATTATTGTTCCTTCATAATCAACAACCTTTGGATTGCAGTTCCTTTAGCATTCCTTTTTATGTTTTTGCAGGGATAAAAGAAACTCGTGTTAATGGTTACTTTTAAGTACATGATTACATTCACCGTATCATTCCAAAGACGTTGGGTTGGCGCTTAGCTATATCTAGCTAACAAGTTCCCTGAAGATGTAAAATTTAATCAAGTATATTATGATACTAAGTACAACAATGCGTATATTGTACTTAGATATGGGAATTTCATCCTGAACACATCTTCGTCATCTTTATTTAGACGAAATGGTCACTTACTAACATTTGAACCTCGACTAATCATGGGAGTGCTATCATGATGCATAGCTTTATTTCCTGAAAACTTTAAGCATATGCAAACTGGTGGAATAATATACCAGAAGCTCAGTATTCGGTCGAGCTTTCCCCAGACTTTTCATGTAAGATTCGGATTTCAAATAGCTTTTAAGGTCTCTTATATATTTTACATCAAGAGTACCCATCGTGTCTGTATCATCGACATAGATAGATACAATTCCAAATCAGGAACTTTCTTGTGAATACGCAATGAAAATAACTTATTTGTCTATCCCCTCCAAATCAAATAGTCATTTAGGCGGGTATACCACATCCGCCTGATTGCTTCAATCTATAAGTGAGCGTTATATCTAACTGTAAACACACTATGTGGTTTAGAGTCACTTGATTTGGGAAACAAAAGGCTATCAAGTACTTTTGTAAATATTTGTTATCTCTTGATTCTTTTAGAGATTCATAACAACCACATACATATGCTGCATTCCAAGTCCTTTTGAAATTACCAAGATAACAATTTCAGGGCTTTGTGAGAAACCTCGCGCCACAAGGCGAGTCTTTATACTTTAAAACTTCTTTCTTCTCATTATGCTTTCTGACAAATTAATCATGTATGTCCAATAGGATTTACACTTGGTTGGTTAGCACTAACACACCAAATACCTGTATATTTTTCAAAGAACCAAGTTTTACCTGGATTGTATAGGCCAAATATGCTCTTCGTTAACATTAACCGACAAGGAGCTTGGTTCGATCTTATCTTGCTCTATTTTCTTAAGCAAGTGTATATGAAATTAATCATCAATATGCTCGCATGATCTTTCCATTGACTCGTGAGCATTCTCATAATCCACTTGGGATGTCATTGTTCTCTGGAATCATTAAACTTCGGAGCGTCCTCCAGTTTGATTCATGGACATATTCAGAGACAATATTATGAGATGATTTCTGATGATATAAGTAAGTTGTCAGGATTATAACCAATATGAGACACAGTGGGAACACACCACGACAATTCCTGTCGTTCCCTTAGAAAATAATTTTTCTTATCTCCCCTTAATGACGGGAAGACTGTCTCATTAAAGTGATAACTCGTAGATCTAGCGGTAAGAGATCTCCTGCCAAAGGTTTTAAAATGCGGATAATTGTTGAGAATAAATATCCAACGAAATTACTTAATCATTTTCGTGACCCATCATAGTACGATGTGGACTCGTAATGGCACATATATAGTGCAACCAAAAATGCGTAAGAACACGAATGTCAGGCTTATAACGAGTTACCAACTGGTACGCAAAAATGGTTGACTAAATGTAGGTTCTAAAACGAATAAGTGAATATGCGTATAATATTGCATATCCCCCAAGCATTTATAGGAAGGTTGTTACGCATAACCTATCCTTAGAAACCATATATAACCTATGGTGGTAGCCTATGCGAGACCATGGGGTATAAGATGCTCTACAATGATCCTATTAAACATGCAATATCCATCAAGTCCTTTTGATGTAAAATATATAGCAATAGCAAGGTTGGTGAGACCTTAAATTGTATAATATGTGCTAGAATTGTTTTAAAAAAGCATTATTTCTTGTGAACAATAGTTAATTCAACACTTCGAATTATCCACCAGAGCCATAAATCACTTGAATGGACCACATTCTGTATGGATATGTTCACAAATATAACCTTGTTTCTTTTGGAAAAAATGGGTTGTTTACCATTTGCATCTTAGGATGGTCCTTTTTACTAAAGAATGACTTTGTAAAATAAGTTACATGCTTTAATACTTTAAAAGCATAATGGGAGGGGAGGGGGGTGTTTTTGGTACTTTAGAAAGAGTTGATTGTGAAAGATGTCGTGACTTTGTAGTCTTTCAATCTTTGTGATTCTCATTTTCTTGTTAACTCAAATAAAAGGATGTCCATTTGAGTTCTTTCAAAACAAAATATCATATCACAATCAAAGTGTCTTTATGGTTATGTCAAAACCTGAGTGAGTCAATTCCCAACATTACATTGTCAATCATCCAAGTATTAGTGATTTACAGTTCACTATACTACTTGACTTTCCTTTCACATTCATTGGAGGTAATTTGTAGATGCATTCTCATTCTCACGGTTAGTTTTCATTCAATAACCGTTTGCACAGACTTCGTAGAAATTTAACAAAGTGTGACTAGCTCTTGGTTCTTATAGAGCTCATGTAACTTTTAATCTTTATACTAATTAGGCAACAAACATTGAGCATTTTTTCGTTCGGCTATTATCTGCAATGATCCAATCATCGCATGGTAGTACATAAGGAAACAATTCAACAAGCAATTTAATATATTTCCTTAAGAGCTTCGTGTAATAAGTGGCGTGGCCTTATTACGTAACAAAAGAAAATTTATCTCATTTACTTTAGAGTGTTACAATTCATGAGGATGATGTACTTTTCATCATAAAATACGAATGATCCTTTTAACGAAAGTACTTATGAGTATATCTCAAGTGATTTAGAGTATTTTAGTCTCATGGAAATGATATACTTTTCATTTCATAAGTACAAACTATGAATTTAGTTCTTCGCATAAAAAAGTTCTTTATTTTAACTAAAAAAATGTTTACTAAACTACCATACAACCAATAGTCCAGGATCAAATCATACAAAATTCATTTGAATAAAGATAATTAATAAAAACTTATCAAAATGTAAGTGTATAAATTGGGCAAGTTTCTTATTGCCACTGAAGTTGACAAGCGGGGGTATGGCCTTCTTTTAACATATAGTGAGTTTGTTGTCATTTAAACTCCCTATATATCTTGTAGTTGGTTGCTATTATATGATACCTGCATTCCATCGCTTGTACCATACTCAGTAAATGTTTATACCAAGCGTCCAACTCTCATTCCAATGAGTCAGAATTACGTCTCTGTCTCATGCTCAGTAAATACATTTACTTTGTATTGTTACTACTTAAACCAATATTACAAGTGTTTTAAATTCCAATGAACACTCAAATTTTCGGGGGAAAAATTTCATGAATGTTTCAAAAAACTTCCTTTGAGCATTTCATCGTCTAAAATCAATATGTCACCTTAAAACGTAGAAGTTATGCCTTCATCTTTTGAACAATGCATCGTCATTGGTTGAAGG
Organism: Papaver somniferum; assembly: GCF_003573695.1. Lineage (NCBI taxonomy): Eukaryota > Viridiplantae > Streptophyta > Magnoliopsida > Ranunculales > Papaveraceae > Papaver > Papaver somniferum. The sequence continues at coordinate 10,104,884 of NC_039361.1, forward strand.
TTTTCATGATGGAAGTAAATACCTTGTAGACACAGTTGACTTCTGTATCAGAGTCTCTTTAATGTCGCTCAAGTACTTCTGAGTCCAAAAGGTCAAATTTTATTCGATTTGGTTTAATCAGAACCCAATTAACGGATTGGTCAATGCCTGGTCCATTGGGTTGACTATGTCATGGTTAACAAAAGTCCACATATATGTTCCATTATATATGAAGTGCTCAGGTCCATTGGTAATAACCTTGAAACTATTAGCATATGAGCCCAAAACATATTGTTAACCCTAAAATTGGAAATTTCATCATCCAACTTTAGTGATCAGGACATAATTGTGAACATTCATCATCCAACTTTAGTGACCAGAACATAATTTTAAACATATCCGATGATTATGAAATTTTTAGAGTTACTTCATAATAATGTTTCAAAAATCATAATAAAATTTAAACTAAATCCAACGGCTAGATAAAGAGTTATCCATGACACTGTATGACTGTTCTAGTTAGCGTTTCTGTGGACACAGTTTACAATATCACGTACTTTTGAGTATTTACTTGGTTGGATCTTTATTAAATTTTTAAAGTATGTCACCAAGACCAATATACAAAATATACCAAAAATATAGCATAATCCAACGGTTGAAATTCTCAAATCTTAGGTTTTTAGACGCCGTTAAAAATTAGGGTTTTTCTGAACGTACACAGTTTTAATAAACTCATGTGTTGGAGATTGCATCATATTCAGATTTGATTGACATTTTAACATAGTAAGTAATGACGGATTTGGTTGAACATATTAAAATTTCATTAAAATCTAACGGTGAAATCTCTAAGGTTTATAATCATACGTTTGTGGAACCCTAATATATACTACGAAAACGAAATTTCTTTGTTCAAAAGAAATACCTGGTAACGCATCCATGATGATAAAAAAAAATAGGATCAGAAACACGCTAATCTTCAAGGGATAATCCATAAATAATCTTGAACGAAGAAAAAAAATTGCACCAGTTGGTAGAGTCGTGCTGATAACGTGTTGCAGTGGAAAATATGGAGAAATTAAAGAGACAAAGAGAGGTTTCTATTGGTCAGGATAATAGAGTTACATGGATACAATATCCTTTATATATATGTAAAGGGAAACCCTAGGTTCCTAGTTGGGCCGCACATCCGTGGGTTGTAAACCCTACAACATGTGATCAATTTCTTAAGCAAATAATTAAGATAAAAATTTGAAGGATCTTGTGGCCTAGCCTGGTCCGAATTCAGAGTTCGGTTGGTTAGCTGTTAGGTTCAAGTTTGTGAAAGAACCGAACTTTGTAAACTTATATACTATTATATTACGTAAAGTTCGGTTAGATCAAAAGTGCATGCAGTTTGCGAACCAACCGAACTTTGTACACTAAAGTTCGGTTGGTTGCGAACCAACCGAACATAACGTTGTAACTCCTGGAAATTCTATTATTAAAGAGTTCGGTAACTTGCGTGTTTGGAACAAGTAACCGAACTACACTTTCAGATGAGTTCGGTTACTTGTTCATCTCACGAGGCAACCGAACTACAGCTTCAGATGAGTTCGGTTACTTGTTCTTCGTATAAAGTTACAGAACTGCCCAAAATCCATCTCAGAAATTTACATTTTTAGGAAATTTCTGACCAATTGAACATACATTATCTAAGTTTTAAGCATACCTGGATACCCAAATACTCTTCTTCCAGTTGTGGTTGATAAAATCCATCATTTTCATCTTGAGTTTGAGTTTGGGGAAGAATAGAATCACCATCTAAGAAATAACTCATATCCGGATCATTGTGAAGATTAACAAATACTCTAGGATAGGATGGAGATGAAGAATCAGATGAGTTTTCATCACTTGAATACCCAAACTTAGTGAATTGGAAAAAAAATTATTTTCCATGTTTTTCTCCTTCATCTTCATCTTCTTCTCTAATTCTACTCTCTCAATAATTCTACTCAACTAATAATAAACCCATCTTTTAATTTAATCTCACTAATTGTTTTTAACTAAATCATTTCGCTAATCATGGGCGCGGATCTTCTGTCCCAAAATTTTCATGTCTCTCTGTCCCAACTAATAAAAGTTCGACATGTGTCTTAGTTGAAACTAACCAAAATAACCAGTATTTTGGTTGTCGCGCAAAATAAGGAAACGGTATCTATTATTTTCGTTTCTCACGGATTTGGCTTTATTTGCTCTAAATTAAAAATGGTTATTATTTAGGGAAAGACTAAAACAGAATCAGTCAATTACCTCCATGGAAACCTTGGCAAGCAGTTCATTTTTCTTCCTATTTTATCAATCATTCACTATGTTATATACATTGGTGATCACTGTATGCTTATGACTTACAAGAGTATGTGTTTTATTTTATTTTTATCTTTGTTAGAACACATGCTCAATGGATAATTGTGGGAAGATGGAAATCATGTTCGTAGAAAATAAAATTTCGATAACGAGATAGATTTAAATACATCTTGCGATGAGTATAGTGAAAATCAACTGATATTTTGAGAGTATACTATGTATGGATATAGTTGTACTCAAACATATGACATTGTTTGGTTTCAGGATGTGTGAATCATACAAGGAATGGATGAAGACTAAAGCTTAAGGATGGAGCCGTACCATCTACATGGAGTGTATTTGGCATTCAAATGAATAAATAAATTTGGCATTCCACTAGATTTAATAGTGTTGTCCTGATTGTTCAATTTCTGTACTAGTGGTTTCTTTGCAGTCGAAAAATACAATAAAACTATGTAGACAAATTAATGCAACCATATTTTCTTTTGATCAGTTGAGTACTTTTCTTTCTATGAAATTATCATGGCATAGTATTAGTTTGTTTCTTATCAAAACCATATAACATCGTCTACTAAGATATCTAGTTTCACATGCGTGGATATTCTTTCCATGAACTAGTGAAGCCATGATAATTGATAAATATGAGAATAGATATATCTCTAAGTAATAGAACCTTTTCCAGCAGACCTCTTCTCTTTACCAGAAGACTTCTTACTTGAGCCAAAGCCAAACATGTTTCTCACTCTCTTCTTTGTCCGCTATCTCTTTGGCCAAGAAGGATGAACTGAACGAACAAGTGAAAATGGCTTTGTTTATAAACGTTTTTCAGGACAAGTATATAAGTAAATTAGCTTATTATTAAGGGAACTAATTTATTTTTGTTAATAATATCTCATTTGTTATAAACTTATTATTCTCCATCTAAAAATATAACTTTATATTATAATTTATATTTTTGACAAAAAAAAAAATTGCATTTTTAGTTTTTCTTGGATTGGAAATAAATCCTCCTATTAACGTACAACACAAGTGGACTGGTTCAAATATTCGGGCTAGCATTGTTCCTCTCATTGTAAACAATAGTTAGTCTTGTTTTCTGTTTTTGTTTCCTTGCCCTATACCAAAAAAAAATAAAAAAAAATTGACCACTGTTTACTGTTACAAATCTTTTTTTTCTTTTGGTATGCTTAGACTCTGTGAGCTGATCTTAAAACATCGTTAAATTAAAAAGATGACCACTCAATCATCTCCCTATCTTCTCTTACAAATTACCACGTGGAACATTACAACTACTAGTTGTGCGCCATATATATATATAGTCATCATACATCAAGCTATGTAGTCAGAAGCCTATTACTCTCCAGCAGTTATTTCAAAAAAAAAAAAAAAAACTCCAGCAGGCCCTAAACTCCCATAGTCACTGCCTAAGTTTTTTTTGCCGTATATGTTTTTTTGCCGTATATGCAAGCTAAGGGGGGCAGGGCAGTCAGTTGGGGAGCAAAGGAGGTTAATTATGAACTTTTATTGATCAGAGTTTATGTTGCCCATATCAACCATTGAAAAAACTTAAAATTAAAGGTGGGCTGCCCATATATAATCAACCAGCGGCAATTATAAGAAGGTATTGTTTGCCCTACTCTTGTTCAAATAAAACAAAAAAATATTGTTTGCACTAATTTAAGCACTCCATGCAATATAGCTAGGGTTTGGAATTTAAAAATGAAAAGAACTTTTAACAAATCTCCCATGGCTGCCGACAGCGGACGAGTGAGTTGTTAGCAAAAAGACTGGAGAAAGCTACAAAAAATCTTGCAGAGAAAGAGATGCTGAAAGAGAAGAAAGGGCGAAGCAGATGGACAGAAAACTAGCTATAGGATGAGGTGTACCAGCATGGGCGAAAGGGAGACGGGAGAAGCAGAAGAATGCTGTATCAAGACAAACAGTGGGAAAGGACAGTTCAGCAGACAAACAGTGGGAAAGGACAGTTCAGCTTCAGCGCGAAAGCAACACTCAAGTGCCATTGACAAGGGACCATACAATCCAAACACTTCAAACATAATAGAAATGGAAGGGATCCACGTCAACGCTGAGGCAAACTCTCGAACATAATGATTAGTGGCAGAAGATCACCAGGACGAGTAATGTGCCATCATCGGAAGAAAAACTCTGTGTTATTTCTTAGTCTACGTGAAAAAACTCAACAATATCAATTAAAATGGAACGGATGGAGTACAAATTACACATGGTGGATCACGCCTGGCAATAGATAATACATGATAGCCTAAATACGTTATTTTCTTTAATAAAAATGTGGACATTCTCTCCACAAAGGCTACAATTTTTTCATGGTATATAGCAGGGAAGGATTGTAAAAATCAAGTAGAGATTTCACCAAACTTCACAATGCCTTATCTAGAAAACTATAGGGAAGGAAGACATGCGACAGATGGTCTGACGAATCATGTAACATATGTTACTCAATCACAAAATCTCTCAGCCTCAACGTGGAACCATACAGTGCCACATTTCCTAAATCAAATTGTAATGACACTATGACGTAATTCAACCTCCTGTAATTGTTTCATGATAGTTTAAATACATCTCATGCTACAAAGTCCACTGTAGTTAGATGATTAAATTAACAATACTATGAAAGGATCCATCAAGAAATAAGCAATAATACTCAAAATTAAAGGAGTATAAACACTTTTTGAGATCGACACGTTAAAAATGGTATTCATGTCAAACAAAATGAGATAAAGGGAGTAACCAAATGTGTTCCGAGGAGAAAGGTTAAACTATATTGGAAAAATGAAAGTAGCTAGAAGAAGATAAAGTCACCTAACAACGCAACCAAGAACCAAAGCAGCTTCCTAGCTCAAATAACAAGGGGAAAACTAAAACCAAGCAACACCGTACAAATTAGCAAAAAAACCTAGAAGTTTTACCAAAGAAAACATGCCAAAATAAAACAAAGCCATTCTACCTAGTTGATCATTGCTTGGCTCACTATTCACGCCCAATTTTTCCAGATCCTTGTCTTTCTTCGACATGGAAAATGTCTTTCATATTGGATGTGTCCCTTCTAAAAGGGATAAAATTATCGTTTTCTCATTATGGATTTTTCTCCTAATGATTCAAGTGAAACAAGGCTGTTCACGTGAGGAATTGCTATGCTATTCCGCATCGAACAATTATCCCAGAGTTTTCTTAGCACTTGAGTTCCCAAATCAAAACAAAAGACAGCCCTATCAGACGACATTAGAACTTGATTGCTCTTTGTAACCGCGAACAGAAAATATGTCACAGCCTTTGTGCATGGTATGCTAAATTTCTTGCTCCATCTCCATAGGTTGTTGAACTCATCATGTCCTCTGATATCATAGCTGCTGCTGAACTTTTTCTTTTTCTCTAATACCCATATGTGAATGAACTCATCTTGTTTTCCTACATCTATATGAACGACACACAAATACCCTCCAAACATTAATTGAAGATCAACTTCAGTGTTAGACCTATCAGGTGAAAGTGGTGGGAATGGGATCAACCTGAACTCCTCGTCCGCAAAGTCCAAAGCCACAATTTCTTCTGCCCTATCCTTTATCCAATGAAGGGATCCATTTGCACAAACACTGCGGTAATAAGCTAAATCGTGATCAAGTGTTCCTATATCTCTCCACCCATGACCACTCCCCAAAGTATATACTTGAGCTTGGCCGCTGATTGTTGAATATTCATTGAACTTGAAATCATGGTAGTAGATTCTGACAACTTTATACTTATCAGTGGAATGATGATAACCAAATCCATAATGAAAACAACCTTTTGTCTCACCATTACATGCTTTGTTGTAGTTATTGAATGTGGGAAGATAAACATATTCCTCTGTAACGGGATTACAGATGTAGATGGGATCGCGTGCATAAGAGGACTTCTCCATTACCCAGAGACAAACCAAGCCATTAGACGAACCAACCATGTCAGACAAGGGGGGTTCTTGCTCAGTAGACGGATGATTATCGATTTCCATAAGTGTCTTGTAAGAGTAATTCCCATGCATAGTAATTTCCATAAGTGTCTTCACAAACTTGTGGAAAAAATACTTATTTCAGACTAACAATCCCGCCAGAGCTATATTTGAGCTGCTTTAAACATGATAGTTCAAGTGTGTGGACATTCTTTTGACCAAGTGATGTAGTACATCTTTCTCTGTATCAACAATGATTGTTGATCCTTTTCTTCTGTATCAAATGTAACAGTTGACCTCATGCTTTTGGATCAAGTATGATTGTTGATCCCTTACGTCAGTTTAAGTTAGTTTGCTTCGCAAGTATTTCCTTTTCTAGTTTACGTCAAACTCTTTCCTTTAATCAGTTCATGTAAGTCTATATAAAGGCTGAGATTCTTGTTTAGAAGACACATCTTATTACACATATTATTATCAATATTATTATTATCGATTTGATTTGATTATAAACTTTTATCTCTTAAATCTTTATCCTTGAATCAGATTTAATTAAGTTTCTGACGAAACTTAAACCTATCCCTGTTACCCTTATCTGTGCTACACTAGTTGGTATCAGATACAGAGTATTTAGATTTTTATCTAGAAACAGATCCTTTACACAGCTTCCGCAACAACTCAAAACCCTAAATTTTCAAACAAACCCACCTTTCTTTTCAATGGGAGAAAAGTTCACACAGTATTGATTCCATTGTCACAACACTTGAAACAAATCTCAGCACAACACTTGAAACCAAGCTCGACAACATATTTGAAAGGTCCTTTAGTTCTTTAGAAACCAAGTTTGATAAGTTTATAGAGGAACTGGAGAGACCCAATCAGAAAATAATGCTTATAATGAAACATCATGTTAAGGAGTCACAAGATGATAAAGAAGTGTCGTTGTCAACTCAAGAGGATTCGTCATCTTCTAAGGTAGCTGTTTCAGCTGCATCTGTGGGCGAAGAAGAAAATCCAGTCGACAAGGTTTCATATGATTTGTCAGCGATTAATGGTAAGTCATCGGAACTTCATTTGGTATCTGCTGGTGTTGATATACCTGTTTTATCTAGGGTTGAAAATAATCAAGTTATTATTCATGAGAAAGCACGTATGATCTCTTATGTACACCCTAGTAAGATTGTTGAGCTTAATTATCAGAATTCGTTTGTGATAAATCCGACTATGGCAATAAATTATAAACCATGGTTTCATACTTCTGTCTTTAAGCTTGATTGCCTATATCAAGAAGGCATACCACCGGAAAATTATTCTGGAAATATTCGTAGTCGTATTTTCTCAAAATCTGAGAAATTAACGTTAGACAAAGAGTTTTTAGAAAAGTTGCCTAGTTTGACTAAATATGAAGACGTTGGTGTTTACATGAATGGTACTCTTGTGCAATGCTCTACGTTAAGAAAAATTAATAATATTTCTTGCCCAGTTGCAACTAATTAGTGAATAGAGTCTTTGATAATGGAAGAAGAGAAACTTTTGAATAAAAAGGGATGACTCAGTGTGTGACGACGAAGACCGAAATATTTCAATCAATTATTAATACCTTCGGAAGTTTTGCTACGATAATATTTGTAGATACCACGGTTGATAGATGTAGAGCTTCCAAATTCAAGGATGGGCGTGTTTGCTCCATGTTTGTTTGGTTGGGAGAAACCACCGATTCAAATAATGGAATCACAATGTGTCTGGTACTCTACAAAGATGAAATTCAATTTATAATGGATGCCATCAGAGGTAGATCTAATGTTAAGGGAATGAGTGGTATTAGTACATGGCCATTGGACCCCGGAACAAAGGACAAAAGATTGGCCGAAGACGCGGTAGTTACTGCAATTAGGTCTGGAAGGCTCACATCATTCAATGGTTGTATGAATGAGATGCTTCAAATTGTGGTTGGAGATGGATTCGATCCGTTGCCTTTTAATGTTGTAGCGCAACAACACATATTTACGAAGAGGAAGGCATATGGTGGAGAACAACTTGATGACAAGGACTACTACTTTAAGCCTAAATTTTTTTCTAACGATAAAGATGAGGTGCTGATTACAAAGGAAGAAATTTTTAGTTCCTTGCAATTGATTCTGAAATTGAAGGAGCTAATCGATGTGATGGACCAGGAGAAGAGAGAGTCAAACAAATGTGTTTTCTTTATGTTCGTAATCGTTATTGGTATCTTTGTGTTCGATCGAGGAAAACTTAAACACAACTCTTATGCTACTTTGAGACACATTTCTTGGATGCTTCGGTTTATGATCTCTAGAACTACAAGTTTTGTGTTTGATCGTGGTAAGTCGGTAAACGTGATATCTACATTTTTCATGGAGGAAAAGAACTCGTATTCTTTGATGACAACTCGAAGTCTAGAGAAATATATGTAGAAAATAAAGTTTTTCTTATTATCTAACTCGAGGGAGAGTTTCTTTCAAGAAGGGGGGGATGATGTAGTAAATCTTTCTCTGTATCAATAATGATTGTTGATCCTTTTCTGTATCAACTGTAACAGTTGACCTCATGCTTTTGGATCAACTATGACTGTTGATCCCTTACGTCAGTTTAAGTTAGTTTGCTTCGCAAGTATTTCCTTCTCTAATTTACGTCAAACTCTTTCCTTTAATCAGTTCATGTAAGTCTATATAAAGGATGAGATTCTTGTTTAGAAGACACATCTTATTACACATCTTATTATCAATTTGATTTGATTATAAACTTTTATCTCTTAAATCTTGATCCTTGAATCAGATTTAATTAAGTTTCTGGCGAAACTTAAACCTATCCCTGTTATCCTTATCTGTGCTACACTACCAAGCTACATTTTTCGAAGAAAGGTTAAATTACAATAATAATAATAAAAAAAAAAAGTAGCTACAGCCAATAGTAAAATGAATCACCCTAATTAGCAAAAGCTTACAAGGTTACCAAAGCAAAATCATTCAACTTCCATTAGGTTACCAAAGAAGTCTAATCATTCTTTGGTCCCTACTTAGTTGATCATTGCCTGCCTCAATTTTCTCACATAACTTTTCAAGCTCCCTTTCCATGTTTGATTTTTGATATCCTTCCGTGAAGTCATTTGAAGCCTTTTTTTTTTCTTTTGAAGCAGAGAGTTTGTGTTGGTTTTGAGACGGTGGTCATGGGTGGAATTTTTTTTGGTAAACTTCTACCTTAAGTAATCTTATTCCTAAAGTTTAGGAATTTATGGGCCAAGTTAGGGAAACTTGATTCCAAAGCAAAGTTTCTTAAGGGCTAAGTTTGTTTCTCTCTATATATGACTATAATTGTAGGCTAGAAGATAATCCAACCTAGAAGAGTGGCAAATCCTCGTGCTTAGGATTTTGGTCTCTTTGTTAGGGAGGTGATGAGTGCTAAAAAGTGCATATTTCTATATATTTTTCTTGGCATTTAACTCATCTTTTGTGCATTAATTCTACATTTTATCCCATATTCTGTATTTTCATTGTTTTCAAGAATAAATATTTTTATTAATTAATTTTTTATTTTTAGGTACTAAATAAAGCTTGGATGAATTACAGAGCAAAAAGAGCAGAAAAGTGGTGGAAGCCAAGAGGAATCACACAAGGAAGCCGCGAAGAATGTTGTGCGCAAGACCAGAAGGCTAGAAGTGGGCTTGGAAGGAAGAATTTGTTCTTAAAGAAGAAGTGGGCTCAGAATTGTCTAAGCCCAAACTCTAACCTAAGTCCAAGACCAAGCCCAAAGCCTGCCTAAGCTCGTAGCCGTCAGATTGGATCCACAGATGCATCCTACGGTCGCTTCATCGTCGTGCATCGAAGTCTGAAGCTCCTGTCAAACACTACAGTACCTAACTCCATCTTGAGCCGTCAGTTTCGTTGTACTTCCGCATCCAACGGTCGCTCCTCGCTTCCTTCTGTCTCGCCGTTAGATCGATCCATCATTTTCGCATCCAACGTCTCATCCTCGCTTTTCATCAACAATTGCTAAACCCGCTCAACACCCGAGTACCAAATACCCTATACCCAAAACAAACGCACCCCAATCCATTTTCCATCGACCTTCTCTTTCTTCTTCCCCCTTCTTCTCTTCTGCAACTCGATGTCCAGCGCCACCAACTCCACTGCCCCGCTCAACCACCACCTTAACCACCACCATCTCCTCTCAAATCAACCAAACCCCAACACCCATCACTCCCCCTATTCCTCTAGCTATCTATTTTATAGTTTTCTCAACTCTCTGAAACCCTAGATGAGAAAACAATAAGATAGGTCGAGCTAGAGCAACAACACAGACCAGCAGAGCAGAAGAGGAAGGACGAGCATGGGTCGAAGCAGAAATCACAGTTGGTGTGGGGAGCAGGAGAATACGAATAGGAAGCATGGGTGAAGAGTTATAATTGCTATCAGTGATTAGGTAAAACCTAATTTTAATTTTCACCAAACCCTAATTTCACTGTTTTGGGGTTTTTGATTGTTTGTATAAATAGATGATATGGGTGTGTGTTAGAACTCGTTCTTGGGATAGCCAAGTTAACCCCCAATTTGGGTATGAGTAGGTTTAATTTTAATTTCAGTTTCAATTTCTATTTCAATTTCAATTACTCTTTATGTTTACCATGTTTTAGTTCATCACTAGGAAGCAGGTGAAGCCTCTATGCCACGGTGAAGTAAATGATTTAGTTTTGTTCTTGATGAGCTTGAATTAGAACCATGGAGAATTGATTACTCAGTGATGATAGTAACCTGTGATTGGTGGTGCTGTAAGAAGACCACCAATGCTAGGGCTGAACAGGATTAACTAGGTGAGCAATTTTCCTTAGATATAGGATAGTTAGTCAATTAGTGATCAAGTCCATCTGTGATTGATGGTGTTGTAAGAAGACCATCAATGCTAGGGATGCATTAGTGAACTAGGTGAATAGCTTATCCTAGATGAAATCCCAGAACACAAGGCAGGCCTGAACCTTCACCTTGTTTACTAAGGCCAAAAACAAGACTTGCACTGGACATGATATAGCTGAGGATTTAGGTGGATTCAATATCCTAGTTTTCCCAATTCCCTGTTTAGGTTAGATTTTACTTAGAAAACAACAATAGCTCCCTCCAAGTCCCTGTGGACAAACCCTTTCTTCCCATCACTAGCTACAACTGACCCTGTGCACTTGCAGGTCAATTTGTAGGTTGTTTATAAAACCCACCAAGTTTTTGGCGCCGCTGCCGGGGACTCGGTTAGCGGCGCTGTTGTTGTTTTTGTTCTACATTTTTTTGCTGTTCTCTGCATTTGTTTGCTGGTGCAGGTCTTGTTGCTGGGTAGCCTTTGCTAGCTAACTGTTGCCTGTTGCTGCTAGACCTTTCTTAACCTTGCTGCTGAGCTTGCCAAGCTGCTGGGTTGTAAGAACTTGACCCTTGTTGCTGCTGCCCTGCCTGCAAGCCCTGAACTGAACCACCTGCTGCTGCTGGTGCTCTTGTGCTGTTGTGGTGCTCCTGCTGGTGCCAGGCCAAGAATCATGTGAGCTGCTGCACCTGTTGCTGTGCTGCTAAGGCTGAAACTTGCTGAACCAAAGCTGCAGCCTGAAACCCAAAGCCTGCTGCTGGCCTGTTGTTGTTTGAACCTGAACTGGTGCTCCTGCTGCCACTGAAGCTGCTGCAGCTGGTGTAAGATAAAGCCCAACTGGGCTGTAAGCTGCAGAAGGTGAAGAAGTTGAACCAAAGCCCAACTGGGCCTCAGAAAAGCCAAAGCTTAGGATGATCCAAAGCCCAACTGGGCTTTTGCAACCAAACTGAGCAGCTGGGCTGTGCTTAAGCAAGTAAGCCTAAACCCATTAAGAGAACCCAACCTGTGGGCTTCCATTTTTAATTTGTGGGCTTGTAATAATTTTTTCCATTTTTCTGTTGGGTTTGTAATTAATTTCTTGTGGGCTTGTTTGTTTAATTGCTTGTGGGCTTGTGGTGTTACATTGATTTGGGCCTGTAGTTTTAAATTAGAAAACTGAACTTTTAAAAGCCCAACTGGGCCGCAGACCAAACAAGCAACAATTGGGCTATCTCAAAAGCTACATTGGGCTTCAGTTTGCATACACATTGTGGGCTTGTTCACCTTCCCTTGGCAAAGCAATTTCTCCCACCAATGTGGGCTTGCTCCCAATACTAAAACCAAAATTTTTGCTCCCAATTAAAAAAACCAAATTTTTCCCAAAAATCCAAACCCATTAAAAACCAAATTTTGGGCTTTGTAACATAGTTACTTAGCTTTTGAGCCCAATCATGTCTAGATCTTGGTGGGGAATACAACAAATCCCTTAGAGAACTTGCGTATGGACATACTCACGTATGAGCCTCCCATAGACCATGATGTCAATAGTTATAGGAATTATTATGGACATTTTCAAAGTCCCGAGCTCAATACATGAACCCTAGACTATTCGCACATGCATCATTCGCCACAACGTGAAAATGAACATTTTGCTATGCCTCACTCACACAATCATCTCTGTGGATCAATTAGAAGCTCGAATCGCAGCTTTAGAAATGCAATCACATGAGGAATCTGTCACATCTAATTTTCTTAGGCAACCTGAAATCTATGCATGTCCCGCATGTGGTAGTTTAGACCACCCTGTTGAGAATTGTCATATTTTGCATAATTTTAGGCAATCTAGAGAAACTCCAAGGTATGAAATGCCCATAAATTGTGAGAATGGTAGTCATTGGGACCATAATCAACCTTTCAGGGTTGCGATCAATTTTATAAACCCTAATGACCATGCACACATGTACCATTCACCACAATTTGAACATGAAGAATTTTGTACTCCCATGAATTTAGACTCCATCACAGAAGCTTTCAGACTCAGTGAGCAAAACTTTGATAGATCTACATCACGAATTCAGGCATGTTTAGATCAGATTTTGCTTCACCTACAAAAGGAGGAAATTCATGAGGAAATGTATGTTGTCCCTAATGAAGTGTCTAGTCCCATTCTTGTAAATGATGTTGAATATGAACCTAATTTAGAGGAACATGAATCGACTAATGACACCACCACTGTTAATGAGGACCAATATGCATGCTACCATGATGATGATTATGATGATATGTTAGAAGAACATGAAAATATTGTGGAACCTGTTGGTTCAAAAACATATGGCTTCTCGCCCTCGACCTTCATGAATGTTTTTTCTAATACTCATTGTAATTCATATGATTTTGATATTGACATGGGATTCGTACAATTATTCTGTGAAGATGAGCATGACATAGGAATAGTTGAATCTTCTGTAGACACTAATGTTATTATGCATGAAAATATATTTGATGTGTCTGATTCTCTACCTAGGTCACATTGTGATATTTCTCCTGATTTGCCGATGCATGAGAATAAATTTGTTGATGATGTTGATGACTCTGATTGTGGACTTGATAATTTGTTTGATGATTGTGAGCATGTTGTGACACGTGTAGAAGACTTAGGAGATGTTGATGTGATTATAATGATGTGCCTATCGTCCTACATAAGTCACAATCTGATGGCCTTCCACCCAACCTAGATTTGGTTTGTACCCATATTGTCAAACCGATTTTCTGAGAGTCCCTAATCTAGGTTTGGAACTGTGTGCTTCCCAAGTCCTCTTGGACTATTTTGCTTCTAAGTATAATACATTTGAGGAACCACAGTTGGAATTAGCATGTTTGCCCGTCCCTAGCACAGTTCACTTTGAGTTAGACCTTGTACATGATGAACCCCCAAAACTGCGAGATTTTGTTTCCAAAATTTTATCCGTTGAAAAATCCAGGTTTGGGGGTAGCTCATTTTGTTTCACAGTTTCACTTGCGTTTTTCCTGTTATATTTGTGTGAAGCTGTTGAAACCTCTACACTTTGTCTTTTGGGTTGATCCTCAACTCTTTAGATTGTTAGTGTATGGTGAATTTTTTGTATAATCCAGTAGATAAAATTTCTTAAAACCCTTTTGTTCCTTTTGTATATATTTTGCTAATCCAATATGATCTCGGCTGACATATGTTGGATTCTTGCCTTGAATAACGGAGTTCTAATATTGCTTTCGCCGAAATCGGGTATTCTCTTTCCTTTTTCTCTACTCAACATGATCCTCTTCATATGTTGTATTATAATTTGTTCATATTTTGAAACATTGAGGACAATGTTTAGTTTAGGTTTGGGGGTGAAAAGTAGATACTTTGATAATATGCCATAATTGAAAAAAAAAAAAAAAAAAGCAGAACTCCTTCTTTTTGAAAAAATTTAAAAATTAAAAAAAATTAAAAATTAAAAAATCATAAAAATGGAGCTCATTTCCTTGAAATGTTGACTCTTGTGCAAATATGTATTTTATTAGGAGTCTTAGTCTAGATATTTAGGCACCCTGATTCTAGCACAATTCACATAGTGATAAGAAACTTGCACGCGCACGATCTACCAATACATGTATAGCCTCATCCTTGAGGTGTTCTATCGGAAGTTTTAGTTGCCAATCACTTTAGAATACTGAACGAAACTTGACTAGCTTGTTCTTTGGTTGGTTGGGATAAAAGGTGGAGGTTACATTAAGAAAGACAACCATCGAATTTAACTGGGTGCATCAAAAAGGGCTACCTCTTGCTAAGTGTCATGTAATTTTTATTCCTTTCTCTCTATGTATCAAAAGAGTTACCATGTTGTAAATTCTATTCACAAAAAAAAAAAAAAAAAAAAAAAAATCAAAAAAAAATAATCAAGTATATATCAATTTTATCCTCTCTTGTTCCAAAAATAAAAGAGAGTAGTCAATGTAAATAAGAGTCATGTAAAGAGTCATTTTGTTGTTTCATTGTAATAAGCAAGGAGGGTGTATGCCATTGATGTACAATGCGAGTAATTGTGAAATACCTCCAACTCATTCACAATTTTCGTAAAGTCCGGACAGCTAGCTAGATTTTGACCTCGGTTCTTAGCCTGAGAAACTATCTCTTGGTGATTAGTAGTCATAACATCCGATCTTTCTTTACACATGTGTAGATACACTTTACACTCTTATCACATGTCTTTATTTGTTATCAGTGCTAGGATTGTGCCTTTGATAGCTAGATTGACATCTCCATTTTGTTGTGAGCTTAAACTGACTTGCACATATCACATTTGATGGAATCTGAGCTTATATTTTGACCTAGAACTTTGTAGGTACGTTCTAAGCAAACCTTCACGAGACTTCACTCGTCCACTAGGGACACTTAGTGGTTTAAAAGGCTTAGTGCATACGCTAAATGCATTCGAGAGACCAGCAACAGTGGTATAGGTAGGATTTCCTTAGTTTTGTTTTACTTGAGGACAAGTAAAATTCAGGTTTGGGGGTATTTGATGAGTGCTAAAAAGTGCATATTTCTATATATTTTTCTTTGCATTTAACTCATCTTTTGTGCATTAATTCTACATTTTATCCCATATTCTGTATTTTCATTGTTTTCAAGAATAAATATTTTTATTAATTAATTTTGTATTTTTAGGTACTAAATAAAGCTTGGATGAATTACGGAGCAAAAAGAGCAGAAAAGTGGTGGAAGCCAAGAGGAATCACACAAGGAAGCCGCGAAGAATGTTGTGCGCAAAACCAGAAGGCTAGAAGTGGGCTTGGAAGGAAGAATTTGTTCTTAAAGAAGAAGTGGGCTCAGAATTGTCTAAGCCCAAACTCTAACCTAAGTCCAAGACCAAGCCCAAAGCCTGCCTAAGCTCGTAGCCGTCAGATTGGATCCACAGATGCATCCTACGGTCGTTTCATCTTCGTGCATCGAAGTCTGAAGCTCATGTCAAACACTACAGCACCTAACTCCATCTTGAGCCGTCAGTTTCGTTGTACTTCCGCATCCCACGGTCGCTCCTCGCTTCCTTCTGTCTCGCCGTTAGATCGATCCATCATCTTCGCATCCAACGTCTCATCCTCGTTGTTCATCAACAATTGCTAAACCCTCTCAACACCCGAGTACCAAATACCCTATACCCAAAACAAACGCACCCCAATCCATTTTCCATCGACCTTCTCTTTCTTCTTCCCCCTTCTTCTCTTCTGCAACTCGATGTCCAGCGCCACCACCTCAACCACCACCGTCTCCTCTCAAATCAACCAAACCCCAACACCCATCACTCCCCCTATTCCTCTAGCTATCTATTTTATAGTTTTCTCAACTCTCTGAAACCCTAGATGAGAAAACAATAAGATAGGTCGAGCTAGAGCACAGCACACACACACAGAAGAGAAGGACGAGCATGGGTCGAAGCAGAAATCACAGTTGGTGTGGGGAGCGGAGAATACGAATAGGAAGCATGGGTGAAGAGTTATAATTGCTATCAGTGATTAGGTAAAACCTAATTTTAATTTTCACCAAACCCTAATTTCACTGTTTTGGGGTTTTTGATTGTTTGTATAAATAGATGATATGGGTGTGTGTTAGAACTCGTTCTTGGGATAGCCAAGTTAACCCCAAATTTGGGTCTGAGTAGGTTTAATTTTAATTTCAGTTTCAATTTCAATTACTTTTCTGTTTACCATGTTTTAGTTCATCACTAGGAAGCAGATGAAGCCTCTATGCCACAGTGAAGTAAATGATTTAGTTTTGTTCTTGATGAGCTTGAATTAGAACCATGGAGAATTGATTACTCAGTGATGATAGTAACCTGTGATTGGTGGTGCTGTAAGAAGACCACCAATGCTAGGGGTGAACAGGATTAACTAGGTGAGCAATTTTCTTTAGATATAGGATAGTTAGTCAATTAGTGATCAAGTCCATCTGTGATTGATGATGCTGTAAGAAGACCATCAATGCTAGGGATGCATTAGTGAACTAGGTGAATAGCTTATCCTAGATGAAATCCCAGAACACAAGGCAGGCCTGAACCTTCACCTTGTTTACTAAGGCCAGAAACAAGACTTGCACTGGACATGATATAGCTGAGGATTTAGGTGGATTCAATATCCTAGTTTTCCCAATTCCCTGTTTAGGTTAGATTTTACTTAGAAAACAACAATAGCTCCCTCCAAGTCCCTGTGGACAAACCCTTTCTTCCCATCACTAGCTACAACTGACCCTGTGCACTTGCAGGTCAATTTGTAGGTTGTTTATAAAACCCACCAAGTTTTTGGCGCCGCTGCCGGGGACTCGGTTAGCGGCGCTGTTGTTGTTTTTGTTCTACATTTGTTTCTTGTTCTCTGCATTTGTTTGCTGGTGCAGGTCTTGTTGCTGGCTAGCCTTTGCTAGCTAACTGTTGCCTGTTGCTGCTAGACCTTTCTTAACCTTGCTGCTGAGCTTGCCAAGCTGCTGGGTTGTAAGAACTTGACCCTTGTTGCTGCTGCCCTGCCTGCAAGCTCTGAACTGAACCACCTGCTGCTGTTGGTGCTCTTGTGCTCTTGTGGTGCTCCTGCTGGTGCCAGGCCAAGAATCTT
Organism: Papaver somniferum; assembly: GCF_003573695.1. NCBI lineage: Eukaryota > Viridiplantae > Streptophyta > Magnoliopsida > Ranunculales > Papaveraceae > Papaver > Papaver somniferum. The sequence continues at coordinate 10,122,627 of NC_039361.1, forward strand.
GTGAGATGCTGCACCTGTTGCTGTGCTGCTAAGGATGAAACTTGCTGAACCAAAGCTGCAGCCTGAAACCCAAAGCCTGCTGCTGGCCTGTTGTTGTTTGAACCTGAACTGGTGCTCCTGCTGCCACTGAAGCTGCTGCAGCTGGTGTAAGATAAAGCCCAACTGGGTTGTAAGCTGCAGAAGGTGAAGAAGTTGAACCAAAGCCCAACTGGGCCTCAGAAAAGCCAAAGCTTAGGATGATCCAAAGCCCAACTGGGCTTTTGCAACCAAACTGAGCAGCTGGGTTGTGCTTAAGCAAGTAAGCCTAAACCCATTAAGAGAACCCAACCTGTGGGCTTCCATTTTTAATTTGTGGGCTTGTAATAATTTTTTCCATTTTTCTGTTGGGTTTGTAATTAATTTCTTGTGGGCTTGTTTGTTTAATTGCTTGTGGGCTTGTGGTGTTACATTGATTTGGGCCTGTAGTTTTAAATTAGAAAAACTGAACTTTTAAAAGCCCAACTGGGCCGCAGACCAAACAAGCAACAATTGGGCTATCTCAAAAGCTACATTGGGCTTCAGTTTGCATACACATTGTGGGCTTTTTCACCTTCCCTTGGCAAAGCAATTTCTCCCACCAATGTGGGCTTGCTCCCAATACTAAAACCAAAATTTTTGCTCCCAATTAAAAAAACCAAATTTTTCCCAAAAATCCAAACCCATTAAAAACCAAATTTTGGGCTTTGTAGCATAGTTACTTAGCTTTTGAGCCCAATCATGTCTAGATCTTGGTCGGGGAATACAACAAATCCCTTAGAGAACTTGCGTATGGACATACTTCACGTCATGAGCCTCCCATAGACCATGATGCCAATAGTTATAGGAATTATTATGGACATTTTCAAAGTCCCGAGCTTCAATACATGAACCCTACCGACTATTCGCACATGCATCGTTCGCCACAACGTGAAAATGAACATTTTGCTAATGCCTCACTCACACAATCATCTCTTGTGGATCAATTAGAAGCTCGAATCGCAGCTTTAGAAATGCAATCACATGAGGAATCTGTCACATCTAATTTTGTTAGGCAACCTGAAATCTATGCATGTCCCGCATGTGGTAGTTTAGACCACCCTGTTGAGAATTGTCATATTTTGCATAATTTTAGGCAATCTAGAGAAACTCCAAGGTATGAAATGCCCATAAATTGTGAGAATGGTAGTCATTGGGACCATAATCAAACCTTTCAGGGTTGCGATCAATCTTTTATAAACCCTAATGACCATGCACACATGTACCATTCACCACAATTTGAACATGAAGAATTTTGTACTCCCATGAATTTAGACTCCATCACAGAAGCTTTCAGACTCAGTGAGCAAAACTTTGATAGATCTACATCACGAATTCAGGCATGTTTAGATCAGATTTTGCTTCACCTACAAAAGGAGGAAATTCATGAGGAAATGTATGTTGTCCCTAATGAAGTGTCTAGTCCCATTCTTGTAAATGATGTTGAATATGAACCTAATTTAGAGGAACATGAATCGACTAATGACACCACCACTGTTAATGAGGACCAATATGCATGCTACCATGATGGTGATTATGATGATATGTTAGAAGAACATGAAAATATTGTGGAACCTATTGGTTCAAAAACATATGGCTTCTCTCCCTCGACCTTCATGAATGTTGTTTTTTCTAATACTCATTGTAATTCATATGATTTTGATATTGACATGGGATTCGTACAATTATTCTGTGAAGATGAGCATGACATAGGAATAGTTGAATCTTCTGTAGACACTAATGTTATTATGCATGAAAATATATTTGATGTGTCTGATTCTCTACCTAGGTCACATTGTGATATTTCTCCTGATTTGCCGATGCATGAGAATAAATTTGTTGATGATGTTGATGACTCTGATTGTGGACTTGATAATTTGTTTGATGATTGTGAGCATGTTGTGACACGTGTAGAAGACTTAGGAGATGTTGATGTGATTAATAATGATGTGCCTATCTTCCTACATAAGTCACAATCTTATGGCCTTCCACCCAACCTAGATTTGGTTTGTACCCATATTGTCAAACCGATTTTTCTGAGAGTCCCTAATCTAGGTTTGGAACTGTGTGCTTCCCAAGTCCTCTTGGACTATTTTGCTTCTAAGTATAATACATTTGAGGAACCACAGTTGGAATTAGCATGTTTGCCCGTCCCTAGCACAGTTCACTTTGAGTTAGACCTTGTACATGATGAACCCCCAAAACTGCGAGATTTTGTTTCCAAAATTTTATCCGTTGAAAAATCCAGGTTTGGGGGTAGCTCATTTTGTTTCACAGTTTCACTTGCGTTTATTTCCTATTATATTTGTGTGAAGCTGTTGAAACCTCTACACTTTGTCTTTTGGGTTGATCCTCAACTCTTTAGATTGTTAGTGTATGGTGAATATTTTGTATATAATCCAGTAGATAAAATTTCTTAAAACCCTTTTGTTCCTTTTGTATATATTTTGCTAATCCAATATGATCTCGGCTGACATATGTTGGATTCTTTCCTTGAATAACGGAATTCTAATATTGCTTTCGCCGAAATCGGGTATTCTCTTTCCTTTTTCTCTACTCAACATGATCCTCTTCATATGTTGTATTATAATTTTGTTCATATTTTGAAACATTGAGGACAATGTTTAGTTTAGGTTTGGGGGTGAAAAGTAGATACTTTGATAATATGCCATAATTGAAAAAAAAAAAAAAAAGCAGAACTCCTTCTTTTTGAAAAAATTTAAAAATTCCGAAAAAAATAAAAAATTAAAAAAATCATAATAATGGAGCTCATTTACCTTGAAATGTTGACTCTTGTGCAAATATGTATTTTTATTAGGAGTCTTAGTCTAGATATTTAGGCACCCTGATTCTAGCACAATTCACATAGTGATAAGAAACTTGCACGCGCACGATCTACCAATACATGTATAGCCTCATCCTTGAGGTGTTCTATCGGAAGTTTTAGTTGCCAATCACTTTAGAATACTGAACGAAACTTGACTAGCTTGTTCTTTGGTTGGTTGGGATAGAAGGTGGAGGTTACATTAAGAAAGACAACCATCGAATTTAACTGGGTGCATCAAAAAGGGCTACCTCTTGCTAAGTGTCATGTAATTTTTATTCCTTTCTCTCTATGTATCAAAAGAGTTACCATGTTGTAAATTCTATTCACAAAAAAAAAAAAAAAAAAAAAAAAAATCAAAAAAAAAAAATCAAGTATATATCAATTTATCCTCTCTTGTTCCAAAAATAAAAGAGAGTAGTCAATGTAATAGAGTCATGTAAAGAGTCATTTTGTTGTTTCATTGTAATAAGCAAGGAGGGTGTATGCCATTGATGTACAATGCGAGTAATTGTGAAATACCTCCAACTCATTCACAATTTTCGTAAAGTCCGGACAGCTAGCTAGATTTCGACCTCGGTTCTTAGCCTGAGAAACTATCTCTTGGTGATTAGTAGTCATAACATCCGATCTTTCTTTACACATGTGTAGATACACTTTACACTCTTATCACATGTCTTTATTTGTTATCAGTGCTAGGATTGTGCCTTTGATAGCTAGATTGACATCTCCATTTTGTGTGTGAGCTTAAACTGACTTGCACATATCACATTTGATGGAATCTGAGCTTTATTTTGACCTAGAACTTTGTAGGTACGTTCTAAGCAAACCTTCACGAGACTTCACTCGTCCACTAGGGACACTTAGTGGTTTAAAAGGCTTAGTGCATACGCTAAATGCATTCGAGAGACCAGCGACAGTGGTATAGGTAGGATTTCCTTAGTTTTGTTTTACTTGAGGACAAGTAAAATTCAGGTTTGGGGGTATTTGATGAGTGCTAAAAAGTGCATATTTCTATATATTTTTCTTGGCATTTAACTCATCTTTTGTGCATTAATTCTACATTTTATCCCATATTCTGTATTTTCATTGTTTTCAAGAATAAATATTTTTATTAATTAATTTTGTATTTTTAGGTACTAAATAAAGCTTGGATGAATTACGGAGCAAAAAGAGCAGAAAAGTGGTGGAAGCCAAGAGGAATCACACAAGGAAGCCGCGAAGAATGTTGTGCGCAAGACCAGAAGGCTAGAAGTGGGCTTGGAAGGAAGAATTTGTTCTTAAAGAAGAAGTGGGCTCAGAATTGTCTAAGCCCAAACTCTAACCTAAGTCCAAGACCAAGCCCAAAGCCTGCCTAAGCTCGTAGCCGTCAGATTGGATCCACAGATGCATCCTACGGTCGCTTCGTCGTGCATCGAAGTCTGAAGCTCCTGTCAAACACTACAGCACCTAACTCCATCTTGAGCCGTCAGTTTCGTTGTACTTCCGCATCCAACGGTCGCTCCTCGCTTCCTTCTGTCTCGCCGTTAGATCGATCCATCATCTTCGCATCCAACGTCTCATCCTCGTTGTTCATCAACAATTGCTAAACCCGCTCAACACCCGAGTACCAAATACCCTATACCCAAAACAAACGCACCCCAATCCATTTTCCATCGACCTTCTCTTTCTTCTTCCCCCTTCTTCTCTTCTGCAACTCGATGTCCAGCGCCACCACCTCAACCACCACCGTCTCCTCTCAAATCAACCAAACCCCAACACCCATCACTCCCCCTATTCCTCTAGCTATCTATTTTATATTTTTCTCAACTCTCTGAAACCCTAGATGAGAAAACAATAAGATAGGTCGATCTAGAGCAACAGCACAGACCAACAGAGCAGAAGAGGAAGGACGAGCATGGGTCGAAGCAGAAATCACAGTTGGTGTGGGGAGCGGGAGAATACGAATAGGAAGCATGGGTGAAGAGTTATAATTGCTATCAGTGATTAGGTAAAACCTAATTTTAATTTTCACCAAACCCTAATTTCACTGTTTTGGGGTTTTTGATTGTTTGTATAAATAGATGATATGGGTGTGTGTTAGAACTCGTTCTTGGGATAGCCAAGTTAACCCCAATTTGGGTCTGAGTAGGTTTAATTTTAATTTCAGTTTCAATTTCAATTACTCTTTCTGTTTACCATGTTTTAGTTCATCACTAGGAAGGATGAAGCCTCTATGCCACAGTGAAGTAAATGATTTAGTTTTGTTCTTGATGAGCTTGAATTAGAACCATGGAGAATTGATTACTCAGTGATGATAGTAACCTGTGATTGGTGGTGCTGTAAGAAGACCACCAATGCTAGGGGTGAACAGGATTAACTAGGTGAGCAATTTTCTTTAGATATAGGATAGTTAGTCAATTAGTGATCAAGTCCATCTGTGATTGATGGTGCTGTAAGAAGACCATCAATGCTAGGGATGCATTAGTGAACTAGGTGAATAGCTTATCCTAGATGAAATCCCAGAACACAAGGCAGGCCTGAACCTTCACCTTGTTTACTAAGGCCAAAAACAAGACTTGCACTGGACATGATATAGCTGAGGATTTAGGTGGATTCAATATCCTAGTTTTCCCAATTCCCTGTTTAGGTTAGATTTTACTTAGAAAACAACAATAGCTCCCTCCAAGTCCCTGTGGACAAACCCTTTCTTCCCATCACTAGCTACAACTGACCCTGTGCACTTGCAGGTCAATTTGTAGGTTGTTTATAAAACCCACCAAGTTTTTGGCGTCGCTGCCGGGGACTCGGTTAGCGGCGCTGTTGTTGTTTTTGTTCTACATTTGTTTGTTGTTCTCTGCATTTGTTTGCTGGTGCAGGTCTTGTTGCTGGGTAGCCTTTGCTAGCTAACTGTTGCCTGTTGCTGCTAGACCTTTCTTAACCTTGCTGCTGAGCTTGCCAAGCTGCTGGGTTGTAAGAACTTGACCCTTGTTGCTGCTGCCCTGCCTGCAAGCCCTGAACTGAACCACCTGCTTCTGCTGGTGCTCTTGTGCTGTTGTGGTGCTCCTGCTGGTGCCAGGCCAAGAATCATGTGAGCTGCTGCACCTGTTGCTGTGCTGCTAAGGCTGAAACTTGCTGAACCAAAGCTGCAGCCTGAAACCCAAAGCCTGCTGCTGGCCTGTTGTTGTTTGAACCTGAACTGGTGCTCCTGCTGCCACTGAAGCTGCTGCAGCTGGTGTAAGATAAAGCCCAACTGGGCTGTAAGCTGCAGAAGGTGAAGAAGTTGAACCAAAGCCCAACTGGGCCTCAGAAAAGCCAAAGCTTAGGATGATCCAAAGCCCAACTGGGCTTTTGCAACCAAACTGAGCAGCTGGGCTGTGCTTAAGCAAGTAAGCCTAAACCCATTAAGAGAACCCAACCTGTGGGCTTCCATTTTTAATTTGTGGGCTTGTAATAATTTTTTCCATTTTTTGTTGGGTTTGTAATTAATTTCTTGTGGGCTTGTTTGTTTAATTGCTTGTGGGCTTGTGGTGTTACATTGATTTGGGCCTGTAGTTTTAAATTAGAAAACCTGAACTTTTAAAAGCCCAACTGGGCCGCAGACCAAACAAGCAACAATTGGGCTATCTCAAAAGCTACATTGGGCTTCAGTTTGCATACACATTGTGGGCTTGTTCACCTTCCCTTGGCAAAGCAATTTCTCCCACCAATGTGGGCTTGCTCCCAATACTAAAACCAAAATTTTTGCTCCCAATTAAAAAAACCAAATTTTTCCCAAAAATCCAAACCCATTAAAAACCAAATTTTGGGCTTTGTAACATAGTTACTTAGCTTTTGAGCCCAATCATGTCTAGATCTTGGTCGGGGAATACAACAAATCCCTTAGAGAACTTGCGTATGGACATACTTCACGTCATGAGCCTCCCATAGACCATGATGCCAATAGTTATAGGAATTATTATGGACATTTTCAAAGTCCCGAGCTTCAATACATGAACCCTACGACTATTCGCACATGCATCGTTCGCCACAACGTGAAAATGAACATTTTGCTAATGCCTCACTCACACAATCATCACTGTGGATCAATTAGAAGCTCGAATCGCAGCTTTAGAAATGCAATCACATGAGGAATCTGTCACATCTAATTTTCTTAGGCAACCTGAAATCTATGCATGTCCCGCATGTGGTAGTTTAGACCACCCTGTTGAGAATTGTCATATTTTGCATAATTTTAGGCAATCTAGAGAAACTCCAAGGTATGAAATGCCCATAAATTGTGAGAATGGTAGTCATTGGGACCATAATCAACCTTTCAGGGTTGCGATCAATTTTAAACCCTAATGACCATGCACACATGTACCATTCACCACAATTTGAACATGAAGAATTTTGTACTCCCATGAATTTAGACTCCATCACAGAAGCTTTCAGACTCAGTGAGCAAAACTTTGATAGATCTACATCACGAATTCAGGCATGTTTAGATCAGATTTTGCTTCACCTACAAAAGGAGGAAATTCATGAGGAAATGTATGTTGTCCCTAATGAAGTGTCTAGTCCCATTCTTGTAAATGATGTTGAATATGAACCTAATTTAGAGGAACATAAATCGACTAATGACACCACCACTGTTAATGAGGACCAATATGCATGCTACCATGATGATGATTATGATGATATGTTAGAAGAACATGAAAATATTGTGGAACCTGTTGGTTCAAAAACATATGGCTTCTCTCCCTCGACCTTCATGAATGTTGTTTTTTCTAATACTCATTGTAATTCATATGATTTTGATATTGACATGGGATTCGTACAATTATTCTGTGAAGATGAGCATGACATAGGAATAGTTGAATCTTCTGTAGACACTAATGTTATTATGCATGAAAATATATTTGATGTGTCTGATTCTCTACCTAGGTCACATTGTGATATTTCTCCTGATTTGCCGATGCATGAGAATAAATTTGTTGATGATGTTGATGACTCTGATTGTGGACTTGATAATTTGTTTGATGATTGTGATCATGTTGTGACACGTGTAGAAGACTTAGGAGATGTTGATGTGATTAATAATGATGTGCCTATCTTCCTACATAAGTCACAATCTGATGGCCTTCCACCCAACCTAGATTTGGTTTGTACCCATATTGTCAAACCGATTTTTCTGAGAGTCCCTAATCTAGGTTTGGAACTGTGTGCTTCCCAAGTCCTCTTGGACTATTTTGCTTCTAAGTATAATACATTTGAGGAACCACAGTTGGAATTAGCATGTTTGCCCGTCCCTAGCACAGTTCACTTTGAGTTAGACCTTGTACATGATGAACCCCCAAAACTGCGAGATTTTGTTTCCAAAATTTTATCCGTTGAAAAATCCAGGTTTGGGGGCTCATTTTTTTCACAGTTTCACTTGCGTTTATTTCCTGTTATATTTTGTGAAGCTGTTGAAACCTCTACACTTTGTCTTTTGGGTTGATCCTCAACTCTTTAGATTGTTAGTGTATGGTGAATTTTTTGTATATAATCCAGTAGATAAAATTTCTTAAAACCCTTTTGTTCCTTTTGTATATATTTTGCTAATCCAATATGATCTCGGCTGACATATGTTGGATTCTTGCCTTGAATAACGGAGTTCTAATATTGCTTTCGCCGAAATCGGGTATTCTCTTTCCTTTTTCTCTACTCAACATGATCCTCTTCATATGTTGTATTATAATTTTGTTCATATTTTGAAACATTGAGGACAATGTTTAGTTTAGGTTTGGGTGAAAAGTAGATACTTTGATAATATGCCATAATTGAAAAAAAAAAAAAAAAAAGCAGAACTCCTTCTTTTGAAAAAATTTAAAAATTCCAAAAAAAATTAAAAATTAAAAAAATCATAAAAATGGAGCTCATTTACCTTGAAATGTTGACTCTTGTGCAAATATGTATTTTTATTAGGAGTCTTAGTCTAGATATTTAGGCACCCTGATTCTAGCACAATTCACATAGTGATAAGAAACTTGCACGCGCACGATCTACCAATACATGTATAGCCTCATCCTTGAGGTGTTCTATCGGAAGTTTTAGTTGCCAATCACTTTAGAATACTGAACGAAACTTGACTAGCTTGTTCTTTGGTTGGTTGGGATAGAAGGTGGAGGTTACATTAAGAAAGACAACCATCGAATTTAACTGGGTGCATCAAAAAGGGCTACCTCTTGCTAAGTGTCATGTAATTTTTATTCCTTTCTCTCTATGTATCAAAAGAGTTACCATGTTGTAAATTCTATTCACAAAAAAAAAAATCAAAAAAAAAAAAAAATCAAAAAAAAAAAAAAATCAAGTATATATCAATTCTATCTTCTCTTGTTCCAAAAATAAAAGAGAGTAGTCAATGTAAATAAGAGTCATTTTGTTGTTTCATTGTAATAAGCAAGGAGGGTGTATGCCATTGATGTACAACGCGAGTAATTGTGAAATACCTCCAACTCATTCACAATTTTCGTAAAGTCCGGACAGCTAGCTAGATTTCGACCTCGGTTCTTAGCCTGAGAAACTATCTCTTGGTGATTAGTAGTCATAACATCCGATCTTTCTTTACACATGTGTAGATACACTTTACACTCTTATCACATGTCTTTATTTGTTATCAGTGCTAGGATTGTGCCTTTGATAGCTAGATTGACATCTCCATTTTGCTGTGAGCTTAAACTGACTTGCACATATCACATTTGATGGAATCTGAGCTTATATTTTGACCTAGAACTTTGTAGGTACGTTCTAATCAAACCTTCACGAGACTTCACTCGTCCACTAGGGACACTTAGTGGTTTAAAAGGCTTAGTGCATACGCTAAATGCATTCGAGAGACCAGCGACAGTGGTATAGGTAGGATTTCCTTAGTTTTGTTTTACTTGAGGACAAGTAAAATTCAGGTTTGGGGGTATTTGATGAGTTCTAAAAAGTGCATATTTCTATATATTTTTCTTGGCATTTAACTCATCTTTTGTGCATTAATTCTACATTTTATCCCATATTCTGTATTTTCATTGTTTTCAAGAATAAATATTTTTATTAATTAATTTTGTATTTTTAGGTACTAAATAAAGCTTGGATGAATTACGGAGCAAAAAGAGCAGAAAAGTGGTGGAAGCCAAGAGGAATCACACAAGGAAGCCGCGAAGAATGTTGTGCGCAAGACCAGAAGGCTAGAAGTGGGCTTGGAAGGAAGAATTTGTTCTTAAAGAAGAAGTGGGCTCAGAATTGTCTAAGCCCAAACTCTAACCTAAGTCCAAGACCAAGCCCAAAGCCTGCCTAAGCTCGTAGCCGTCAGATTGGATCCACAGATGCATCCTACGGTCGCTTCATCGTCGTGCATCGAAGTCTGAAGCTCCTGTCAAACACTACAGCACCTAACTCCATCTTGAGCCGTCAGTTTCGTTGTACTTCCGCATCCAACGGTCGCTCCTCGCTTCCTTCTGTCTCGCCGTTAGATCGATCCATCATCTTCGCATCCAACGTCTCATCCTCGCTGTTCATCAACAATTGCTAAACCCGCTCAACACCCGAGTACCAAATACCCTATACCCAAAACAAACGCACCCCAATCCATTTTCCATCGACCTTCTCTTTCTTCTTCCCCCTTCTTCTCTTCTGCAACTCGATGTCCAGCGCCACCAACTCCACTGCCCCGCTCAACCACCACCTCAACCACCACCATCTCCTCTCAAATCAACCAAACCCCAACACCCATCACTCCCCCTATTCCTCTAGCTATCTATTTTATAGTTTTCTCAACTCTCTGAAACCCTAGATGAGAAAACAATAAGATAGGTCGAGCTAGAGCAACAGCACAGACCAGCAGAGAAGAGGAAGGACGAGCATGGGTCGAAGCAGAAATCACAGTTGGTGTGGGAGCAGGAGAATACGAATAGGAAGCATGGGTGAAGAGTTATAATTGCTATCAGTGATTAGGTAAAACCTAATTTTAATTTTCACCAAACCCTAATTTCACTGTTTTGGGGTTTTTGATTGTTTGTATAAATAGATGATATGGGTGTGTGTTAGAACTCGTTCTTGGGATAGCCAAGTTAACCCCCAATTTGGGTCTGAGTAGGTTTAATTTTAATTTCAGTTTCAATTTCTATTTCAATTTCAATTACTCTTTCTGTTTACCATGTTTTAGTTCATCACTAGGAAGCAGATGAAGCCTCTATGCCACAGTGAAGTAAATGATTTAGTTTTGTTCTTGATGAGCTTGAATTAGAACCATGGAGAATTGATTACTCAGTGATGATAGTAACCTGTGATTGGTGGTGCTGTAAGAAGACCACCAATGCTAGGGGTGAACAGGATTAACTAGGTGAGCAATTTTCTTTAGATATAGGATAGTTAGTCAATTAGTGATCAAGTCCATCTGTGATTGATGGTGCTGTAAGAAGACCATCAATGCTAGGGATGCATTAGTGAACTAGGTGAATAGCTTATCCTAGATGAAAGCCCAGAACACAAGGCAGGCCTGAACCTTCACCTTGTTTACTAAGGCCAAAACAAGACTTGCACTGGACATGATATAGCTGAGGATTTAGGTGGATTCAATATCCTAGTTTTCCCCAATTCCCTGTTTAGGTTAGATTTTACTTAGAAAACAACAATAGCTCCCTCCAAGTCCCTGTGGACAAACCCTTTCTTCCCATCACTAGCTACAACTGACCCTGTGCACTTGCAGGTCAATTTGTAGGTTGTTTATAAAACCCACCAAGTTTTTGGCGCCGCTGCCGGGGACTCGGTTAGCGGCGCTGTTGTTGTTTTTGTTCTACATTTGTTTCTGTTCTCTGCATTTGTTTGCTGGTGCAGGTCTTGTTGCTGGCTAGCCTTTGCTAGCTAACTGTTGCCTGTTGCTGCTAGACCTTTCTTAACCTTGCTGCTGAGCTTGCCAAGCTGCTGGGTTGTAAGAACTTGACCCTTGTTGCTGCTGCCCTGCCTGCAAGCCCTGAACTGAACCACCTGCTGCTGTGGTGCTCTTGTGCTTGTGGTGCTCCTGCTGGTGCCAGGCCAAGAATCTGTGAGCTGCTGCACCTGTTGCTGTGCTGCTAAGGCTGAAACTTGCTGAACCAAAGCTGCAGCCTGAAACCCAAAGCCTGCTGCTGGCCTGTTGTTGTTTGAACCTGAACTGGTGCTCCTGCTGCCACTGAAGCTGCTGCAGCTGGTGTAAGATAAAGCCCAACTGGGCTGTAAGCTGCAGAAGGTGAAGAAGTTGAACCAAAGCCCAACTGGGCCTCAGAAAAGCCAAAGCTTAGGATGATCCAAAGCCCAACTGGGCTTTTGCAACCAAACTGAGCAGCTGGGCTGTGCTTAAGCAAGTAAGCCTAAACCCATTAAGAGAACCCAACCTGTGGGCTTCCATTTTTAATTTGTGGGCTTGTAATAATTTTTTCCATTTTTCTGTTGGGTTTGTAATTAATTTCTTGTGGGCTTGTTTGTTTAATTGCTTGTGGGCTTGTGGTGTTACATTGATTTGGGCCTGTAGTTTTAAATTAGAAAAACTGAACTTTTAAAAGCCCAACTGGGCCGCAGACCAAACAAGCAACAATTGGGCTATCTCAAAAGCTACATTGGGCTTCAGTTTGCATACACATTGTGGGCTTGTTCACCTTCCCTTGGCAAAGCAATTTCTCCCACCAATGTGGGCTTGCTCCCAATACTAAAACCAAATTTTTGCTCCCAATTAAAAAAACCAAATTTTTCCCAAAAATCCAAACCCATTAAAAACCAAATTTTGGGCTTTGTAACATAGTTACTTAGCTTTTGAGCCCAATCATGTCTAGATCTTGGTCGGGGAATACAACAAATCCCTTAGAGAACTTGCGTATGGACATACTCACGTCATGATGACCTCCCATAGACCATGATGCAATAGTTATAGGAATTATTATGGACATTTTCAAAGTCCCGAGCTCAATACATGAACCCTACGACTATTCGCAGCATCGTTCGCCACAACGTGAAAATGAACATTTTGCTAATGCCTCACTCACACAATCATCTCTGTGATCAATTAGAAGCTCGAATCGCAGCTTTAGAAATGCAATCACATGAGGAATCTGTCACATCTAATTTTCTTAGGCAACCTGAAATCTATGCATGTCCCGCATGTGGTAGTTTAGACCACCCTGTTGAGAATTGTCATATTTTGCATAATTTTAGGCAATCTAGAGAAACTCCAAGGTATGAAATGCCCATAAATTGTGAGAATGGTAGTCATTGGGACCATAATCAATCCTTTCAGGGTTGCGATCAATCTTTTATAAACCCTAATGACCATGCACACATGTACCATTCACCACAATTTGAACATGAAGAATTTTGTACTCCCATGAATTTAGACTCCACACAGAAGCTTTCAGACTCAGTGAGCAAAACTTTGATAGATCTACATCACGAATTCAGGCATGTTTAGATCAGATTTTGCTTCACCTACAAAAGGAGGAAATTCATGAGGAAATGTATGTTGTCCCTAATGAAGTGTCTAGTCCCATTCTTGTAAATGATGTTGAATATGAACCTAATTTAGAGGAACATGAATCGACTAATGACACCACCACTGTTAATGAGGACCAATATGCATGCTACCATGATGATGATTATGATGATATGTTAGAAGAACATGAAAATATTGTGGAACCTGTTGGTTCAAAAACATATGGCTTCTCGCCCTCGACCTTCATGAATGTTGTTTTTTCTAATACTCATTGTAATTCATATGATTTTGATATTGACATGGGATTCGTACAATTATTCTGTGAAGATGAGCATGACATAGGAATAGTTGAATCTTCTGTAGACACTAATGTTATATGCATGAAAATATATTTGATGTGTCTGATTCTCTACCTAGGTCACATTGTGATATTTCTCCTGATTTGCCGATGCATGAGAATAAATTGTTGATGATGTTGATGACTCTGATTGTGACTTGATATTTGTTTGATGATTGTGAGCATGTTGTGACACGTGTAGAAGACTTAGGAGATGTTGATGTGATTAGTAATGATGTGCCTATCTCCTACATAAGTCACAATCTGATGGCCTTCCACCCAACCTAGATTTGGTTTGTACCCATATTGTCAAACCGATTTTCTGAGAGTCCCTAATCTAGGTTTGGAACTGTGTGCTTCCCAAGTCCTCTTGGACTATTTTGCTCTAAGTATAATACATTTGAGGAACCACAGTTGGAATTAGCATGTTTGCCCGTCCCTAGCACAGTTCACTTTGAGTTAGACCTTGTACATGATGAACCCCCAAAACTGCGAGATTTTGTTTCCAAAATTTTATCCGTTGAAAAATCCAGGTTTGGGGGTAGCTCATTTTGTTTCACAGTTTCACTTGCGTTTATTTCCTGTTATTTTGTGAAGCTGTTGAAACCTCTACACTTTGTCTTTTGGGTTGATCCTCAACTCTTTAGATTGTTAGTGTATGGTGATTTTTTTGTATATAATCCAGTAGATAAAATTTAAAACCCTTTTGTTCCTTTTGTATATATTTTCTAATCCAATATGATCTCGGCTGACATATGTTGGATTCTTTCCTTGAATAACGGAATTCTAATATTGCTTTCGCCGAAATCGGGTATTCTCTTTCTTTTTCTCTACTCAACATGATCCTCTTCATATGTTGTATTATAATTTTGTTCATATTTTGAAACATGAGGACAATGTTTAGTTTAGGTTTGGGGTGAAAAGTAGATACTTGATAATATGCCATAATTGAAAAAAAAAAAAAAAAGCAGAACTCCTTCTTTTTGAAAAAATTTAAAAAGTTCCGAAAAAAATAAAAATTAAAAAATCATAATAATGGAGCTCATTTACCTTGAAATGTTGACTCTTGTGCAAATATATTTTTAATTTTCTTAGTCTAGAGTATTTATTTAGCACCCTGATTCTAGCACAATTCACATATGATAAGAAACTTGCACGCGCACGATCTACCAATACAGTATAGCCTCATCCTTGAGGTGTTCTATCGGAAGTTTTAGTTGCCAATCACTTTAGAATACTGAACGAAACTTGACTAGCTTGTTCTTTGGTTGGTTGGGATAGAAGGTGGAGGTTACATTAAGAAAGACAACCATCGAATTTAACTGGGTGCATCAAAAAGGGCTACCTCTTGCTAAGTGTCATGTAATTTTTATTCCTTTCTCTCTATGTATCAAAAGAGTTACCATGTTGTAAATTCTATTCACAAAAAAAAAAAAAAAAAAAATCAAAAAAATCAAAAAAAAAAAAATCAAGTATATATCAATTCTATCCTCTCTTGTTCCAAAAATAAAAGAGAGTAGTCAATGTAAATAAGAGTCATGTAAAGAGTCATTTTGTTGTTTCATTGTAATAAGCAAGGAGGGTGTATGCCATTGATGTACAACGCGAGTAATTGTGAAATACCTCCAACTCATTCACAATTTTCGTAAAGTCCGGACAGCTAGCTAGATTTCGACCTCGGTTCTTAGCCTGAGAAACTATCTCTTGGTGATTAGTAGTCATAACATCCGATCTTTCTTTACACATGTGTAGATAAACTTTACACTCTTATCACATGTCTTTATTTGTTATCAGTGCTAGGATTGTGCCTTTGATAGCTAGATTGACATCTCCATTGTGCTGTGAGCTTAAACTGACTTGCACATATCACATTTGATGGAACCTGAGCTTATATTTTGACCTAGAAATTTGTAGGTACGTTCTAAGCAAACCTTCACGAGACTTCACTCGTCCACTAGGGACACTTAGTGGTTTAAAAGGCTTAGTGCATACGCTAAATGCATTCGAGAGACCAGCGACAGTGGTATAGGTAGGATTTCCTTAGTTTTGTTTTACTTGAGGACAAGTAAAATTCAGGTTTGGGGGTATTTGATGAGTGCTAAAAAGTGCATATTTCTATATATTTTTCTTGGCATTTAACTCATCTTTTGTGCATTAATTCTACATTTTATCCCATATTCTGTATTTTCATTGTTTTCAAGAATAAATATTTTTATTAATTAATTTTGTATTTTTAGGTACTAAATAAAGCTTGGATGAAATACGGAGCAAAAAGAGCAGAAAAGTGGTGGAAGCCAAGAGGAATCACACAAGGAAGCCGCGAAGAATGTTGTGCGCAAGACCAGAAGGCTAGAAGTGGGCTTGGAAGGAAGAATTTGTTCTTAAAGAAGAAGTGGGCTCAGAATTGTCTAAGCCCAAACTCTAACCTAAGTCCAAGACCAAGCCCAAAGCCTGCCTAAGCTCGTAGCCGTCAGATTGGATCCACAGATGCATCCTACGGTCGCTTCATCGTCGTGCATCGAAGTCTGAAGCTCCTGTCAAACACTACAGCACCTAACTCCATCTTGAGCCGTCAGTTTCGTTGTACTTCCGCATCCAACGGTCGCTCCTCGCTTCCTTCTGTCTCGCCGTTAGATCGATCCATCATCTTCGCATCCAACGTCTCATCCTCGCTGTTCATCAACAATTGCTAAACCCGCTCAACACCCGAGTACCAAATACCCTATACCCAAAACAAACGCACCCCAATCCATTTTCCATCGACCTTCTATTTCTTCTTACCCCTTCTTCTCTTCTGCAACTCGATGTCCAGCGCCACCAACTCCACTGCCCCGCTCAACCACCACCTCAACCACCACCATCTCCTCTCAAATCAACCAAACCCCAACACCCATCACTCCCCCTATTCCTCTAGCTATCTATTTTATAGTTTTCTCAACTCTCTGAAACCCTAGATGAGAAAACAATAAGATAGGTCGAGCTAGAGCAACAGCACAGACCAGCAGAGCAAAAGAGGAAGGACGAGCATGGGTCGAAGCAGAAATCACAGTTGGTGTGGGGAGCAGGAGAATACGAATAGGAAGCATGGGTGAAGAGTTATAATTGCTATCACTGATTAGGTGAAACCTAATTTTAATTTTCACCAAACCCTAATTTCACTGTTTTGGGGTTTTTGATTGTTTGTATAAATAGATGATATGGGTGTGTGTTAGAACTCGTTCTTAGGATAGCCAAGTTAACCCCAAATTTGGGTCTGAGTAGGTTTAATTTTAATTTCAGTTTCAATTTCAATTACTCTTTCTGTTTACCATGTTTTAGTTCATCACTAGGAAGCAGATGAAGCCTCTATGCCACAGTGAGGTAAATGATTTAGTTTTGTTCTTGATGAGCTTGAATTAGAACCATGGATAATTGATTACTCAGTGATGATAGTAACCTGTGATTGGTGGTGCTGTAAGAAGACCACCAATGCTAGGGGTGAACAGGATTAACTAGGTGAGCAATTTTCTTTAGATATAGGATAGTTAGTCAATTAGTGATCAAGTCCATCTGTGATTGATGGTGCTGTAAGAAGACCATCAATGCTAGGGATGCATTAGTGAACTAGGTGAATAGATTATCCTAGATGAAAGCCCAGAACACAAGGCAGGCCTGAACCTTCACCTTGTTTACTAAGGCCAAAAACAAGACTTGCACTGGACATGATATAGCTGAGGATTTAGGTGGATTCAATATCCTAGTTTTCCCAATTCCCTGTTTAGGTTAGATTTTACTTAGAAAACAACAATAGCTCCCTCCAAGTCCCTGTGGACAAACCCTTTCTTCCCATCACTAGCTACAACTGACCCTGTGCACTTGCAGGTCAATTTGTAGGTTGTTCAAAAAACCCACCAGGAGGATCGTGTGCTACCGTGAAGGTCAATATCAGTGTGAGAGAAAAACTTATAGAGATAGGATTTTGGTGTTCTAGTGTTTGGGGTTTGGGGCTTTGCCCTAAACCTAGTTTCTAGTGTTTCCATGTTTCTCCTCTGTTACCAGCAACTGTGAAGGAAGTGTAGAAGAGAAGACATGAGGCTGGTTTGAGGAATGGTTAGAGAATTGGTTTCTATGGTTTTTTCGATGGTGTTTCCGATATTTCTTGTTAACTCTTTGGCTTGTCTTGGGTTGTGGAAAGAGCATGTAATAGTCTTTGATTTAATGGAAGTTTTTCTGGTGGTGTTGGCCGTGGATGTAGCCTGTAAAGGTGAACCACATATATCTTGTGTTGTGGTTGTGTGTGCGCTTTATTATCTTCTGTCTTACTTATTATTTCTCTCATATTTAGTTCAAATCACCAATTTCTCTTTGTGATCATGTGATTCCTCTGCGCTCTGGGTGCCAATTTTCCCAACAATTTGGAGATTGAAACAAGGTTGTTCAGTTGAGGCATTGAACTTGAATAACATAATTGTAGAAGGAGACAGCCAGATTGTTGTGAAGAGCTTAAAAGGAAATATACGGAAAACCCCATGGAGAATATGGAGGCTGCCACAAGATGGCTACTCTATAGTAGTGTTGTTTACAGTTTCGTCCCAAAACAGGCTAACAAAGCTGCTCACTCTCTGACAACTTATGCACTCACTCACAACGTACAACACAAGTGGACTGGTTCAAATATTCCGGCTAGCATTGTTCCTCTCATTGTAAACAATAGTTAGTCTTGTTTTCTGTTTTTGTTTCCTTGCCCTATACCAAAAAAAAAATAAAAAAAAATTGACCACTGTTTACTGTTACAAATCTTTTTTTTCTTTTGGTATGCTTAGACTCTGTGAGCTGATCTTAAAACATCGTTAAATTAAAAAGATGACCACTCAATCATCTCCCTATCTTCTCTTACAAATTACCACGTGGAACATTACAACTACTAGTTGTGCGCCATATATATATATAGTCATCATACATCAAGCTATGTAGTCAGAAGCCTATTACTCTCCAGCAGTTATTTCAAAAAAAAAAAAAAAAACTCCAGCAGGCCCTAAACTCCCATAGTCACTGCCTAAGTTTTTTTTGCCGTATATGTTTTTTTGCCGTATATGCAAGCTAAGGGGGGCAGGGCAGTCAGTTGGGGAGCAAAGGAGGTTAATTATGAACTTTTATTGATCAGAGTTTATGTTGCCCATATCAACCATTGAAAAAACTTAAAATTAAAGGTGGGCTGCCCATATATAATCAACCAGCGGCAATTATAAGAAGGTATTGTTTGCCCTACTCTTGTTCAAATAAAACAAAAAAATATTGTTTGCACTAATTTAAGCACTCCATGCAATATAGCTAGGGTTTGGAATTTAAAAATGAAAAGAACTTTTAACAAATCTCCCATGGCTGCCGACAGCGGACGAGTGAGTTGTTAGCAAAAAGACTGGAGAAAGCTACAAAAAATCTTGCAGAGAAAGAGATGCTGAAAGAGAAGAAAGGGCGAAGCAGATAGACAGAAAACTAGCTATAGGATGAGGTGTACCAGCATGGGCGAAAGGGAGACGGGAGAAGCAGAAGAATGCTGTATCAAGACAAACAGTGGGAAAGGACAGTTCAGCAGACAAACAGTGGGAAAGGACAGTTCAGCTTCAGCGCGAAAGCAACACTCAAGTGCCATTGACAAGGGACCATACAATCCAAACACTTCAAACATAATAGAAATGGAAGGGATCCACGTCAACGCTGAGGCAAACTCTCGAACATAATGATTAGTGGCAGAAGATCACCAGGACGAGTAATGTGCCATCATCGGAAGAAAAACTCTGTGTTATTTCTTAGTCTACGTGAAAAAACTCAACAATATCAATTAAAATGGAACGGATGGAGTACAAATTACACATGGTGGATCACGCCTGGCAATAGATAATACATGATAGCCTAAATACGTTATTTTCTTTAATAAAAATGTGGACATTCTCTCCACAAAGGCTACAATTTTTTCATGGTATATAGCAGGAAAGGATTGTAAAAATCAAGTAGAGATTTCACCAAACTTCACAATGCCTTATCTAGAAAAACTATAGGGAAGGAAGACATGCGACAGATGGTCTGACGAATCATGTAACATATGTTACTCAATCACAAAATCTCTCAGCCTCAACGTGGAACCATACAGTGCCACATTTCCTAAATCAAATTGTAATGACACTATGACGTAATTCAACCTCCTGTAATTGTTTCATGATAGTTTAAATACATCTCATGCTACAAAGTCCACTGTAGTTAGATGATTAAATTAACAATACTATGAAAGGATCCATCAAGAAATAAGCAATAATACTCAAAATTAAAGGAGTATAAACACTTTTTGAGATGGACACGTTAAAAATGGTATTCATGTCAAACAAAATGAGATAAAGGGAGTAACCAAATGTGTTCCGAGGAGAAAGGTTAAACTATACTGGAAAAATGAAAGTAGCTAGAAGAAGATAAAGTCACCTAACAACGCAACCAAGAACCAAAGCAGCTTCCTAGCTCAAATAACAAGGGGAAAACTAAAACCAAGCAACACCGTACAAATTAGCAAAAAAACCTAGAAGTTTTACCAAAGCAAACATGCCAAAATAAAACAAAGCCATTCTACCTAGTTGATCATTGCTTGGCTCACTATTCACGCCAATTTTTCCAGATCCTTGTCTTTCTTCGACATGGAAAATGTCTTTCATATTGGATGTGTCCCTTCTAAAAGGGATAAAATTATCGTTTTCTCATTATGGATTTTTCTCCTAATGATTCAAGTGAAACAAGGCTGTTCACGTGAGGAATTGCTATGCTATTCCGCA
This sequence comes from Papaver somniferum, assembly GCF_003573695.1. Lineage (NCBI taxonomy): Eukaryota > Viridiplantae > Streptophyta > Magnoliopsida > Ranunculales > Papaveraceae > Papaver > Papaver somniferum. Next base: position 10,143,089 of record NC_039361.1, read on the forward strand.
TCGAACAATTATCCCAGAGTTTTCTTAGCACTTGAGTTCCCAAATCAAAACAAAAGACAGCCCTATCAGACGACATTAGAACTTGATTGCTCTTTGTAACCGCGAACAGAAAATATGTCACAGCCTTTGCGCATGGTATGCTAAATTTCTTGCTCCATCTCCATAGGTTGTTGAACTCATCATGTCCTCTGATATCATAGCTGCTGCTGAACTTTTTCTTTTTCTCTAATACCCATATGTGAATGAACTCATCTTGTTTTCCTACATCTATATGAACGACACACAAATACCCTCCAAACATTAATTGAAGATCAACTTCAGTGTTAGACCTATCAGGTGAAAGTGGTGGGAATGGGATCAACCTGAACTCCTCATCCGCTAAGTCGAAAGCCACAATTTCTTTTGCCCCATCCTTTATCCAATGAAGGGATCCATTTGCCCAAACACTGCGGTAGTAAGCTAAATCGTGATTAAGTCTTCCTATATCTCTCCACCCATGACCATTCCCCAAAGTATATGCTTGGACTTGGCCGCTGTACTCATCACTGGAACTGATGATTGTTGGATATTCATTGTCGTTGACATCATGGTAGTAGATTCTAACAACTTTATACGCATCAGTAGGATGATGATATCCAAATCCGTAATGAAAATAACCTTTCGTCTCAGCATTACATGCTTTCTTGTAGTTATTGAATGCTGGAAGATAAATGTATTCGTTAGTTGCGGGATTACAGATGTAGATGGGATCGCGTGCATAAGAGGACTTCTGCTTTACCCAGAGACAAACCAAGCCATTAAACGAACCAACCATGTCAGACAAGGGGGGTTCTTGCTCAGTAGACGGATGATTATCGATTTCCATAAGTGTCTTGTAAGAGTAATCCCCACGCATAGTAATATCATCGTAATGCTCTTCTCCTCCGTAACAGAGTTTGAAACCTGCAGGTTTTCCAAGCTGCAGAAAGATGAATCCTTCGTTGATATTATTTGTTATATCTCTCAAGGGTTTGCGAACTAGTTTGCAGTTGATGATGGTTTCGTAAGGTAAGCGAGATAGTATATCTAGCAGTACATCACTCGGTAGTTTCTCCATCTTATGAGTTGTATATTCTATATCAATCATGCACAGAATTCTAACAAAAATTAGTTCTCCCACTATATCAACCGCCTGACCTCTCTGATCTGCTAACAACTCAAAAGTCCGCAGTATAGATTGGTTATAAGTTTTGTTTACTTTATAAATTTCAAACCCTAGCTATATTGCATGGAGTGCTAAAATAGCTAGGGAAACCAATATGATGACAACACGCTTTAAATTTTGTAATACCTTCTTATATTTTCCGTGGTTGAGATGTGCAGCCCACTTTGAGTTTTGTGAAGAACTTTGTGAATGCGTCGGGTAGATTTTTTTTTTTTTGTTCCTGGATGGGCTTACCGCGCAGAGTCCGAGTTTATGTGCACCTTCCAAAGATTGATTATGTTACAGTAAAATGTGATTTAATTTTCGAGGAACCAAAGGGAAGGTTGAATTCTTGAATGAGGAGATTATGGGCATGCACAATGGCATATAACGTCATGAAAGTGTTGGTGGGAGCATCTAACATCACCATCATCTTAGCTAAATAGCGCGACTTGTAGGAGTTAAATATGGCACATATTAACAATTACGCGAAGTGAACAATACAACATACCCTAGGAATATCGCTCACAACAAATTGAGACGTCACATCAGATGATGTCAGCAAAGCCACGAGTAAAGCGTGAGGAGTTATGCGAAGATGTAAGATATGCGAAGATGAGCGAACATGTCGCAGAGAGATCCCGAAAATAAAGAAATTCTTAGCTGTCATCCACTATGTAAATCCCTATATAAAAGAGAGAGTAGTTCTCTTGTAGAAGGTTGGAACATAAGTCTTGTAAGAGAGATTGTAAGAGAGAGAAAGTGAGTCTAGTTACGAAAGTGTTATTGTAAGTTTCTATCAATATTGTAAGTAATCCAAATATATTCAATCAATGGAATAATCTTGCACAATGATCACATAGAGGAATCATTAGATAAATTGAAGTGTAGTTGTAAGAAATCTTACAACTACATTTTTGGCGCTAGAAACAGCTTTGGATTGATAAATCATGGTAATAGATTTGAAATTCAAAGAGAAATTAAGGAAGAATCTTAAAAGACTAATGAAGACAACAAGAATCACATCAGTTCAAGAAAGAGGTAGAGATATACGGTGTCATAATATAACTAAAGTATCAATTTCTGAAGCAGATTTCCAAGCGACAATAATTGGGAAAATTCATAAAAGAAATCATGAAGGAAAGAAAATTGAAACAATGAAGGCAGAGTTACCATTACAAGATTGGGAAAAGGTGCAAATATCTTTTGCTGCAGATGAAATTCAAGAAGAAGATTTACAGTGAACAGATCCATTGGTAATCACGGTTACAATTATTGCACAACAAAGGACATTTGAAGGGTGGGCAATAAAGAAAACATTGATAGATACATGAAGTGCGGTTGATATATTATTGGGATTTTTAACAAACTGCCACACTTGTAAATCCCGATTCAAGAAAATGCCACCGTTTTTTTCAGAGTTTATTAAATGCCACAACCGTTAGTTTTTCCGTCAGGACCCACACACTTGGTCTTTTTCGCTGACTCGGTCAAAATAATCTGTCGCCATTTACATATTTACCCTTGAAAACCCTATTATACTAGTCATGGGTTCACCATCTTTCCCTGTTAGTTCTTTCTTCTTCCTCTTTCCCCTGTTCTTCTCTTCTCGTGTTTCCGTGAGAAGATTTTGTGATTATGATATCCGAAACTTAAGAGAAACGCTAAGAGTTGATTGCCGGTGATGTTGTTGTGATTGTTTGAGCACGGGATGAAGAGGATGAGTTGCTGCTGTAGATCGAACATAGGAGTTCTGAAGTTAGGGTTGCTGTCAGATGTAGAACAAAGGGGTTGAAGTTTAATTAATGTTCTGAAACCATTTTGAAGATAAATCGAAGAGCTAGGGTTTTTTCTGTGGAGAAAAGATAACTTAGGATGTCTTTGATTTGAATCCCGATTGGTGGGTCGATTTCAATTTGAAGCAATGGTTTGAGTATTAATTTGAAGAATTGTGTTGTATCCACAGAAAAAACATGAATTGAGCTGTTGTGATTGGTTGGTCGATTCATGTTTAAATCCCGATTCAATTTGAAGCAATGGCCGATTTCAATTTTTTGAATTGGGATTTACAAGTGTGGCAGATGGTTTGAATCGGGATTTAAACATGAATTGAGCTGTTGTGATTGGTGGGTCGATTTCAATTTGAAGCAATGATTTGAGTTCGTGGAGTTGAATAAATTGGGATGTCGTTCTCTGCTGAGTCTCAGTCGATTGAAGGAGTGCTAGTATCAAATGGTGGATGCCTATCGTTCATATACAGGACTTCTTCAAACAGCAACCAAGGAATTGAATCGGGGGTTTTGATGTAATCTGAAGATGGGTTTTTTCCCAATTTGGTTTTGATCAAATGGTGGTCATGAATTACAGGAGACGGTGGCGGAGATTGGGTTTAATGGCAGTTGTTCTTGCGAATTAGAAGACATGAGAATCAATGGGTGGCAAGTAGTGTTCGAAGTTCACTTTCATTGCAATGGCCTTGATCTGAAAATGGTGTTGATTGTTCTTATGGCTGATCGAGTGTAAGGAGGATAGAATTTGAGGGTGTATATGTCTTTTACTAAGCTGGATAACTAACACCTATGCATTAACTGATGGTAACAGTTTTTTTGGATGGAAAAGGTCAAATGTGTGGCATTAAATAAACTCTGAAAAAAACGGTGGCATTTTCTTGAACTGCAAATTGGAAATATGTCACTTTATTAAAATCCCCTATATTATTTTATCGCACATTTAAAGCAATGGGATACAGAGATGAAGAAATGACACCTGCATCATATAATATTCATGGATTCAATAGAGCAATTACAAAGCCAAAAGGATAAATTGTTATGCGAATACTAATGGGAGAAATCAAAACAAAAATAACACTGTGCGTGCTAGACATTGAATCACCACACAACATGCTGTTAGGGCGACCATGGGTACATGGGCTAAAGGAAGTTTCGTCAACATTACATCAATGTATCAGGTTTCCAGTTCCAAGCGGTATAGGTGAAATTAGAGGAGATTTAAAGGATGCGAACACTTGCAATAAAATAGATGTGCGAAATTATGAAGGACGAGCAAAGAAACGAAAGGATAGATGGAGAAAAGCGAAAGAACAAAGAAAAGAAGAGAAGTTCTGAATATACATGATAAGAGCAAAAGAAGGAAAAGGAATACCGGGTGAAGAACTAACTGAGGAAGGTGAATGAATTAAAGAAATTAAGGAACCAACACCTATGGGCGAACCGAAGGAGAACTTTACCGCAGCAGAACTAACAAAAGAAATAAATATAGGAACTGCAGAAGAACCGAATATATTAAGAATCGGAACCAAAATGGGTAGAGAAGAAGAAAAAGAAAAAACAATAAACATTCTGCGATCATATAGTGATATTTTCGCATGGAGTATGGATGAAATACCAGGAATAGATCCATCTGTCGCTTGTCATAAATTAGACATTAAGAAGAATGCAAAACCATTCAAACAAAAGATAAGGAAAATTGCAACTGATTATCATCCTAAAATTGAAGAAGAGTTACAAAAGATGTTGGATGCAGGAATTATAAGAGAAGCAAAATATCAAGAATGGATACCAAATATGGTGGTGGTCCCAAAAAGAACAACGGAATTAGGATCTGTATAGATTTTACGGATCTAAATAAAGCGTGCCCGAAAGATAACTTCCCTCTACCCGACATACCCCAAATGATGGAGTCTGCGTCAGGAAATGATAGAGTAACGATGTTAGATGTGTACAAGGGTTATAATCAGATTCCATTAGCTGAAGAAGATCAAGAACACACTTCTTTCTTCACACCTAGAGGTTTATATTGTTACACGAAAATGCCATTTGGATTGAAGGATGCCGGTGCGACGTATCAGAGAATGGTGCAGAAAGTATTTGAAAAATGAATCCATAGAACACTGGAAGTATATGTGGATGATATGTTGATTAAAAGCAAAGAGGCGAAAGATCATGTTGATGATTTTCGAGAAATATTTGAGAAAATGCGAACATTCAATATTAAGGTAAATCCAGAAAAATGTATAATTGGTGTATCATCAGGAAAAAGTCCGAGAAATCAGAGATATGCCACCACCCGCAACAGTCAAGGATGTTCAAAAATTGAAAGGATTGATAGAATCGTTGGGAAGATTTATTGCGAGATCTTCGGACAAGTGCAAACACTTTTTCAATATATTAAAAAAGGGAACCAAATTTGAGTGGACAATGGAATGTGATAAAGCATTACAAAGCATAAAAGATTATCTGGTAAACTTATCCATTATGCAAAAGGCGAAACAAGGAGAAGAATTATTATTGTACTTAGCGTCAACATCCCATGCATTAAGTGCAGTATTATTACGATCGGAAGAAGGTGTGGAGAAACCAATATATTACATAAGCAAAACCTATAACTGCGCGGAGAAAAATTATTCTAAAATCGAAAAAATGATTATCGCATTGGTATATGCATCATTCAATCTTCGCATTTATTTTCAAGCCCACAAAATCAAAGTATTAACAAGAATACCAATTGAAAATGCAATGAAGAATTCGAAAAGATCGGGGAGAATAGAAAGGTGGAATGCACAGTTAGGAAATTATGAGATCGGCTATGAAATTTTGTCTTCACCAAAGTCTCAAGTTATTGCAGAATTTCTCGCAGAATTTCCAATAAAAGAAGATGAATATGTAGAAGAAATGATGGAGGTGGATGATGAACATGGAAATCCTAATGATTTATTAACTGAGTGAAACTCAAACAGATGGGAAATTTTGGTGGATGGATCCTCCAATGGAGAAGGTAATGGGATTGGTATTGTATTCGTTTCTCCAAAAGGCGTGAAAATGGCTTATTCTTTCAGATTAGACTTCGCATCCACAAATAATGAAACTGAATATGAATCGGTTGTTCATGCACTAAGATTAGCAATTGAAATGAAAATTGAGGATGCGCGAATAACTAGCGACTCTCAGTTGGTAATTCTCCAGATAGAAGGCACATATAGTACTAATGAACCATTTTTACAAAAATATAGGAAATTGGTTATGGATTTAGTAATACAAATTCCAAAAATAAGTTGGAGACACATAGTGAGAAAAGATAACAGGCTCGCGGATGCATTGGCGTTCATACCATCGATGTTAGTAGATCCAGTTGCAAGAAATATAAAAATACAAACACTTTTGTTACCATCTATAGAGAAGAATGAAGAAGTGCAAACAGATGCATGTGATGATCGTAGAAGATACACAAGAAGAAAATGCGAGCGATGAAAAGCATTGGAGAACTGAAATCCACTCCTATCTAGAGAAGGGAGAATTTCCGAGGAAAAGATTAGAAGCATATAAGTTAAAGAGACGTGCGAAAAATTATGAATTAAGGGATGGAGTTCTTTATAGGAGATTATTTCTTGGACCTTCACTTAGATGTCTTACGCGAACGGAGGGAATCGAAATTTTAAAGGAATTACACTTTGGTGATGCTGACAACCATAGTAGAGGAAGATCACTTGGATATAGAGCCAACATACAGGGCTATTACTGTCCATATATGCATGAAGATGCAAAACAAGTTTCGAGGAGGTGCGAAGAATGTCAACGTCATGGAAAGAAGATACATGCACCTGGGGCTATGCTTAATACATCGACAAATGTGTGGCCCTTTTGGAAATGGGGAATATATATTGTTGGACCATTTATACCGGGGACAGGACAAAAGAGATTCTTAATAGTTGCAACTGATTATTTCACTAAATGGGCAGAAGTAAAGGCAGTTCAACACATTCGAGATAAAGACATATTTAAATTAATTTTGAAAATATCATATGCAGATTTGGTATTCCTGCACAATTGGTTTTTGATAATGGGAAGCAGTTTGAAGGATAGAATATAACAATGCTGCTCAATGCGTTCAAAATTCAGAGTGGCAAATCTACTCCTTTGTATCTTCAAAGTAACGGATAGGTAGAAGCTATGAACAAAACACTCGCAGATAACCTGAAGAAAAAATTAGAAGGGCACAATAAAGGATGGTGCGAACAAGTACATAATGTTGCATGGGCTTACAGAACTACGAGGAGAGAAGCAACAGGAATGTCTCCCTTTTGTCTAACATTTGGAGTAGAGGCAGTGCTACCAACAGAAGTGATCATCCCAACCACAAAGAGAGAATCTTGGAAAAAGAATTTAAGTGCGGACTTGATTTTAACAAAGTTGGATGATTTGGAGGAAGTATGAGAAGTCGCTTTGCAGCATATGTAAAATTATCAAAAAAGACTAGCTCGAGAACACAACAAACGGGTTAAAATAAGAGAATTTCAGCCAGGCAAATTAGTGCTACGCGAAATTCCAATTTATCAAAGAGGAAAAGATGGAAAGTTGGAGAAAAGATGGGATGGACCTTATATAATAAAACGAATAGTTGGAGAGGGAGCCTATGAATTAATGGATCCTGAGGGATGAGTTACAGGTCGTAAATTGGATCTCCCTTGGATAGACAGTTCTTGAAGAAATATTATCCATAGTTACTTGCGAATTTATTTTCCTGTATAAACAATTAAAGTTTTAAAAGTTCATATTTTTGAATAAAAATGTAACGCGAATGATTCGCTAAAGAGTTCATAAAAAGAGAAATAAGACCTTTATAAAAGGCTATAGAAAATGATATTCATTATAAGATTGGCTAGGAATCCAAATATGGCGTGCACCCTAGTTCTCTCATATGCAAGAGGAAAATTAGTAAGACCTAACGCACGTCATAATTGGAAAGACCTAGAAGGAATAACTCAAGGGAAGGCTACACCGACCCCGGAACTTGAGTTGTGGAGATAATTTGGGGTGATAATTAAACGATGATGCCCATCCGGGAGAGATACCTTAAATTTTCAGTCTAAGATACTAATCTTAGATTGAGAGCCTAAGGTGAGAAAGGCTCTCCTAAGGAGTGCAGAAACTCGATCAGGGCGCCGAGGTACACGGTTGAGTCAAGAGTGCCCGGGACATCTGGAGCGTACCTTGCCACTCTTGACAAGTCCTGACTATGATGCACTCGGTCCGAAGATACCCCAATTAGGGTGCAATCTTGCTGCCATAAACCCTATAGATAGTGTATGCGAGATTGTGAAATCAACTGGTTGTTGAAAATCCGGATGGGAAGAGCCATAATCTTAACCAGATAGAGGTAAGCTTCCTTGAAGGGGCACCAGAGGGAAAGATAAGGACGGCACCTCCATTAGGGAGCTGAATTGTGTCAAAAGACGTAAATGTCACAAGACTTTTACTCACGGGAGTATTAAGACTTGTGATATTTATGCGATAAACCTGACGAGTAAATAATACAAAAGAAAAATATAAGACGATATAAATGGGTCGATGTACTAAAATACAAAGACCTCCTGCGATCTCGTCGCACAAAAAATGAGGCAAGATAAGACCTTCACATAGTAAGGCAAAATAAGACCTCCCAAGAAAATAAAACAAACTACAGATAGGTTCGCACAATTGTTTTTTACAAGGAATATAAAAAGAGGCAAGTATGGGAATTAAAATAACAATGTATTATTTTCCTTGAAACAAACAAGTCTGTGAATAAGAAGGATCGTACATAAAAAAAAGTCAAAATAAAGAAAGGAAGTCTGCTATGATCAAACAGTAGCATCAAACTTTAGCACTGGATTCAGGATTTTCAACCTCAATACCAGCATCATTAGTGGGTTTCTCTCCTTCTTGCTGGATTTCTTCATCATCCTGATCTTTTTCATCATCGCTTAAAAAATCAAAATCACTATCTGGCTCAGGATAATCTTCATCTGCATCAATATTGCATACAGGAAGTCTTACTGCTGGAAGAGAATTGCTTGAAAGGATCCCGTCAATAACAGATTGAGCACTAGAATGGCCTTTGCGAATTGCATCTCTTTCAAGATTTCTAGAATTTATCTCTAGAAATTTTTCTGAAATACAAACCTTCTTCGTGCTCTGTTTCGAGACGCAGAAAGATAAAGCTCAAGGTTACCATGAGATAGTTTCAGATTTGCACATTCTTTACGAGCCTTGGACAGTTCAGAATTCAAGTGAGCAATAGTAGACTGTTGCGACTTTTCAGAATCTACAAAAAAGACATAAATAACTATAAATAGAAATAAAAATTAATATTGTGCGAAAAGACGTTGAGAAATCATTATAAGGCAGTCAACTCTAGCTGACTACCTTGGAAGAATTTGGAAAAAGCAAGGGTATTGTGCTTCATACTTTCCATAGCTTTATCAAATCCATCACCAACTGAACCATTGAGACGAGAGCGAATTTTTTTTTTTTTCAAAAGAAAGAGATTTGTTCTTTTTCTTAAGAACGTCATAAGAATCCCTCAATTCGCTGTATTGTTCTTGAAATTGATTCTTATTCACAGAAAGGTTTATATTATTCTGGATTAGTTTCTCGTTTCGGGAGCTCAGATCTTTAAGTGAAGTTTCATATTGCTCCTTCAGCACGCGAAGAGATCGCGCTTGGTTTTCGTTTATGTCATGAAGAGTTGAATATTGATGTGAAAACATTACTTCTTTCTTCAAGAAAGATAGTTTCTCCTTAGAAAGGGTATGATTTTCTTCTGATAAGGTTTGATGAAGTAAGTCAACATTGCATGACAATTTAGAAAAATAGGATATTTGATCGTTAAGGAAATCAATATTTTGTGTAAGACAGTCATTTTCATGGGAAAGATGGTTAATATGATCAAGTGTATGTAAATATTGACTATCTAATTGATCTAATTGAAATTGCAACTTCGCGTTATTCGCTTGGGCATCTTCAGCAAGGAATTGAAATTCATATCTCTCATTCGTTCGCTTCTGGTTTAAATCTTAACAAATGCACGAAGGAATTTACAAAAATGAACACATGCGAAGGAATAAAAGATATGGTAAATAGTTCAAAGAAAAAAATAAATACCTCTAAGCTTTTGATTTTCACTGCGAAGATTTTCAACCTCAAAATTTGAAATTTGAAGTTCTTCTCTCAACCTTTGTATCTCCTTTTCCAAAGAAGTATTTCTCTGCGAGAGTTCCAATTGGGAACAGCTAGACTCATAATGCTTTTCAGCTAACATCATACGACGATGAGATTCCTAAAGAAAAAAGGATAAAGATTAGTACTTGTAAATGTCATTAAGAAAGATAAAAGTGAAATTATGAAGGATAATTACCAAAACATCTAGAGCAATGTGGAAACCCGGGTCAATTTGAGAAAGCATCTCATCTCGCGAAGCCTTGTCAACAGGAAATCCTCGAAGAAGCTGACTTAAGGCAGAACAGGAGCGAAGTTTGGAAGGATTATCGGTTAAAGATTGGGCAGAGTGAATAACATCAGAAAGAGTTTGCGTAGCCAATTTTACGCTATCCAAACCCTTTTTATTCAAAGGAAGAGAATCTAATAAAGAAAGAGAAGGGGGAATAGTAGAAGTTGTTGGAATGGTGGATTTATCTTGAGGAAGGTTCGAATGAGAACTAGAACTAATGGGTGAAGGAATAATTATATGCGATGGATTCGCAGAGGCAACAGGGGGTGAAGGAAAAATTATATGCGATGGGTTCGCAGAGGAAACATGAGGGTATTTTTAAAGAGATCGTCATACGAAATAAAAGCATTCTCATCCATAAGACGATTTGTTGGTGAAGGAGTAGCATGAACATTCTTTTCAAAATCTTGGGAAAATGTATGAGTAATAGAAACATTTTTCTCAGGAGTTTGACTTGTTGTTGGAATAGTAGGAGGTTCAGTGTGCGAAGGTTGAACTGTAGATACAGGAACAACATCTACAGCAGTAAAATTGAAAAATAAAGATTTGAAGAAAGAGGTACAGGTTTGCTAGACTTTTTAACATTTGTTTTTTTCCATCAACCATTTCAACATCAGAAGCCTACGAAAATAAAGAAGATAAGAAATAGAGGCAACAATATTGTTTAAAGACAATAGAATATTTCTTACTTCTTTATTATGCGAAGACTTCCTCTTGTGAGATTCCTTATTTTGAGGTTCATTATCGATACTGGGTTTCTTCTTCTGCGTTTCTTTATTTTCACTTGAAGAAGAATTGGGTCTTTGTGTAATTCGAAGAGCATTAGTTTTTCTGCGAAATTACGGGAATCAAACCCTATAATAATAATAACAAGCAATGATTAAAATCAATAATTATAAAAGAAACGAACCTTGATTCGGGATTCATGGTAGAAGAACAATAGCAGAAGAAATTAACACAACAACAACGAAATTGGGAAGTAACAGAGGAAGATTAAGAGAGAGAGGATGAATGATAAGTGAAGAAAATCTTATGAGTCAAACCCTTAAATAGGTAAAAAGGAGTTACTGGTTGGAGACGGTTCAAGCCGGTAAAAAAGGAAGATAATTAACACGTGTAGAGAGGAGCTTGAAACCCGGATAACTGTCGATAAAATAAAACGTAAAAGGATAAACATGCACGATTTGAAAATGGAGAATTTCTCATATCGCTTACTTTGAAGAATCAAGCGACATGAGAAGAGGCAAATGTAGGAGTTAAATATCGCACATATTAACAATTACGCGAAGTGAAGAATACAACATACCCGAGGAATATCGCACACAACAAATTGAGACGTCACATCAGATGATGTCCGCAAAGCCACGGGTAAAGCGTGAGGAGTTATGCGAACATGAGCGATTGTATATGAGCGAACATGTCGCAGAGAGATCCCAAAAATAAAGGAATTCTTAGCTGTCATCCACTATGTTAATCCCTATATAAAGGAGAGAGTAGCTATCTTGTAGAAGGTTGGAACATAAGTCTTGTAAGAGAGATTGTAAGAGAGAGAAAGTGAGTCTAGTTACGAAAGTGTTATTGTAAGTTTCTATCAATATTGTAAGTAATCCAAATATATTCAATCAATGGAATAATCTTGCGCAATGATCACATAGAGGAATCGTTAGATAAATTGAAGTGTAGTTGTAAGAAATCTTACAACTACACGACTAAAACATTCTCAGAATTGAGTATATGACTGATGATCAAATTTTGAGTCAGGCTTTTGACCAATGGGGCTAATCCAATTGCCATTGGAATTTTTGACCAGCTGGAGTTTATCTGAGTAATACGCTTCTGACTATAGCGCACTTAATTATGACTACCGCTGGCGCAGAGCCAGTTGTAATGTTAATTTGCACCGGATGATTTTTGAGAAGATAGCTATGGAGAGTTGTGAAACCAAAGATGAATAGTGTTCTTTTTAGTTTAACGGTGTAACAAGATCAAATTCTCAAACATACCAAAAAGGATTTGTATTCTCCATTCCTCAAAACTTTTTCAGACTTGCAAGTTGCAAATTATATTGAAAGTAGCAAGAAAAAAATGAAGGCACCAGTCAATATTGCAACCAAGAACCAAGGAGCATCATAGCTCAAATAACAAGGGAGAAACTGAAAACCAAGCAACACCATACAAATTAGCAAAAGGAGCCTAGAAGGTAACAAAAGCAAACTATCATAATTAGAAAAAAAAATTATTTTCTTCTCTTGGATTTTTCTTCCAATTCTTGAACTGAAACAAGGCTGTTCACGTGAGCAATTGCTCGGCTATTCTTCATCCGACAGTCATCCCAGAGTTTTCTTAGCGCCTTAGTTCCCAAATCATAACAAAAGACGGTTCCACCAGGAGAGAACATTAAGACTTGATTACTCTTTGTAACGGCAAAAGGAAAATATCTTGCATCCCAGGCACATGGTATGCTAAATTTTTCGCTCCATCCCCATAAATCATTGAACTTTTGTTCTCCGGTATCATAGCTGCCGCTAAACTTTTTCTTTTTCTCTAATGCCCATACGTGAACACTTCTATCTTCTCCTACGTCTATATGAACAGCACACAAAAACCCTCCAAACATCAATTGAAGATAAACTACATTGTAACTCCTTTTCGGTGAAACTGGTGGGAATGGGATCAACCGGAACTTATCATCCGCCAAGTCAAAAGCCACAATATTTCTTGTCTGATCCTCTATCCAATGAAGGGCTCCATTTGCACAAACACCAGAGATATAATCTAAACGGTTTTCAATTTTTCGTATATTTCTCCACCCATGACCACTCCCGAAAGTGTGTACTTGAACTTGGCCGCACTTGTACTCAACAATGTCTTCATAATGACCGACACGCGTAAACCTTCGATAAGTGTCATAGTAGATTCTAACAACTTTATACTCATTGGTGGAATGAAGATAACCAAATCCATAGTGAAAATAACCTGTCGTCTTACCGTCACATGTTCTGTTTTATTTCTTGAATGGTGGAAGATAAACATATTCCTCCGTAACGGGATTACAGATGTAGATGGGATCGTGCGCAAGAGGCGACTTCCCCTTTACCGAGCAACAAACCAAACCATTACACGAACCAACCATGTCAGACAACGAGGGTTCTTGCTCCATAGACGGATGATTATCAGTTTCTATAATTGTTTTGTAAGAATAATTTCCATGCGCAGTAACATCATCGTATTGCTGTCCTCCATAACAGATTTTGAAAGCAGGGTTACTCCCAAGCTGAAAGATAAAACCTTCGTTGATATTATTCGTCATATCTCTCCAGGGTTTGCTAACTATTTTGCAGTTGATGATGGTTTCGTGAGGTAAGCGAGGTAGTATGCGTAGAATTATATCAGTAGGTAACTTCTCCATGATCTGATGAATTGTATTCTATATGCACAAATAAATCATCCACACAATTATAGCACAAAGTTCTCACCTGTTCACTATTAAATTCCAAAACCTATAATGCAGTGTTTATATAAGGAAACCGATACAGCAACTTAGTTCCAAGCCCTATAACAATAACAACATGCCAAAATATATACGAGGCCGACGACATAAATATTGTAATTGCCTTGGTTTATGAATGGTAAGTTGGGTAGATTTAAATGTGATTTTTCGGGATGGACCGACTTTCTAGAAGGAGTTCAATTTTGTACACACTTTCTAAAGAGTATTTTATGTTACAAACTCTTCTTTAGATTTAAACAATTATCAATGTCAGTTTAATTCTCTAGGTTGGAATGTGCACAAAAGGTACCAAAGGGGAGGTTGAATTTTAGATTGAGCATGCTGATTGGTGTGCTTGCTTAACTTGGTCATTTCATATGCAGTTTTGCTAATTAGTTTTGTAATCGGAAAGATGAAACCTAGCTTGATATTGTTTCGTTATATCTCTCCAGTTTTGCTAATTAGTTTGCAGTTGATCATGGTTTCATGAGGTAAGCGAGACAGTATATGTAGCATTATGTCACTAGGTAACTTGTGCATCTTAAAAGTCCATTATCAGTAGCATAATATCAGTAGGTAACATCCAAATCCTGGTTTTGAGCAACAAGTTGAAGAATGGGAGAAGTCCATTATTGGAAAAGTTATCTCTGAGAAAAGAATGTCTCCTTATAAAGCTCAGGATGAAGCTCATCTAATTTGGCGTGATCTGATAGGTAACTTTTATTTAAGATGTCAAACTGCAAATATCTTTGTCATCAGATTTGAAGAATGGGATGATTTAAATTATGTTCTAACTGGTATTCCATGGTCTCTCAATGGTAAACTTTTTATAATTTATCCATGGAACCCAACTATCATCTACCAAGAATTGGATTTTCAACATCAAAACTTCTGGGTAGCACTTAAACATCTGCCATTGGAATTTATGAATGAAGTTATACCCTATCAGATGGGTACTTTAATAGGAACAGTCCTAAAATTTGATCCTCCAAATGGATTTCCAACTGATGGTGGAGATGTTTTTGTATTTGTTAAGATCAATATCTCTGTTCCAATGATTACAGGGATTATGACGGAAAATGTTGCGGGTGTCTCTCTTCTTTTACAAAAAACAACCTCATAAAATATGCAACCAGTGTTTCACTATTGATCATAGTAAAACTCAGTGTGCTTATCGAGCTAACCGTGTTAGAGAAATGGAATCCTTTCTACATAATTATGGTCACTTACAGAATCGTGCAACCCCAAGAATTAGCAGAAATCCACGCTTTCCGACAGGAGTTATTGATATACCTTCTCCGAGAATGAATCGGCCTTCTAGACCGACCTATAATAAACCCGAAGACGGGTTCTACGTTGGTGAATACTTCTCGGCTGATACTTCTGAAGTTGCTCTCTCTCGACAAAATCGCAATCCTAGAAGGTTCAAAAGAACTTGGGGAGAGTAGTTCGTCATCACCTGTTAATGACTCTTCTATTGTAGAGTATAGACATCCTCCTAGCTATAACTTCCAGATGATGCAAAGAAGAACCAATAAAGATGTTGCAACGGATCAAGACCAAGCTTCCTTTACAAGGCAGAATGATCAGGTTTTCCCTAACTCTGCTTTTTTTCTCAAAAATTTAAGTTTTTGTTATCCTGCCATTTACACTTCAAGCTAGAGTTTTCCTGGTATCATCTTTTCATCTGTTTTAATCTTGTCATGCATATTTTAGCTTGGAATTGCCAGGTCTTGGTAACCTAACCACTATAAATCACTTATAAAACACGATCTACAACTATGCACCGGACGTAATTTTTTTGTCAGAAACAAAAACTCATCAACCCAAAATTACCACTTACTTAGAAAGACTGAATTACCATAATATGTGGATTGTCCCTCCAATTTGATACAAGAAGTTTAGCATTAGTCTGGAAAGATGGGTTTAAATTTCAAATTCGGTCTCATACTTCATTTTTAGTTAATATTTTGGTTCAGTCTAACTCTGATCCGGACTCTTGGTTTCTAACATGCATGTGTGGTTCCCCTTATACCAATATATTCGGAAAATTCAATGGGATTACCTACTTCAAATGTTTGCTCAGGTGGATCGACCTTGGGACCTATGTTGTCAAAGGCGAGCGCCCGGATCGCCTAGGCGCCAAAGGCCCACTAGGCGCAGGGCCAGCGCCCGAGGAACCAAGTTTTATACTACTTCCTACATTAGCGCCTTAGGCGAGCGAGTATAGCTCTTTAGGCGCCTCGCAGAAGTTTTAGGCACCAGCCTAAGCGCCAAAGGCGCCAAATTTTCCTCTGTTTCCTGTGTTTTTCTCTGTTTCCTTCTAAATCGAAATTACAGAGGCAAGGACTAGAATATATGGAAACTTCATTAACGTGATTAAGGGGATTAGTTATCATCCGAGGAATCTAAATAACAGCAGTACTCTATTTCCTTTTTTTAATATTGTATAATTAAAATACAGAGGCAAGGACGAGAATATATGGAAACTTCATTAACGTGATTAAAGGGATTAGTGGGTCCAGATCGTCTGTGCCACTGCTTGGGTGTGCCCTATGTGCCACACCAATAGAAACACGGTATTTTCTCTTGGATTTGTAATATCTTCTTTAACTAATTAATTATCTTTCCTAATCGATTAGTGTTGTATAAATAGAAAATCTATTTAGTTAGTCATGGTTAATGAGAGGAATGATGTGGCGTGTTTCTATTGGTATGGCACATAGGGCACACCCAAGCAGTGGCACAGACGATCTCGACCCCATTATCTGTGGAAACTAAATAAACAGCGGTAATTATGGCCTTTGACATTGTATAAATAAAAAGATGGTAAGAAAAAGATTGACATCGACGTGATTAACGTGATTAATTTAAATCGGTAATTATGGGTTTTATTACTTGACAAGTTCTGTAAACCCGCGCAATTGCGCGGGCTAGATGAGTACGTAGCTTCGTATCAATAATTTTTCCTGATCGAAAATGTATATTGCGTAGTAAATGTGATATCTTTATGCATATATATATATTATGACCGTTATGTAAAAAAAGTGGAGTTCTGATCAATTCCTGTAGCCACGCTAAGATGACTAACGTGAATAACACTGAAGAATTAAGAGAGTGCAAAGAGTCATCCAGAAACAGTTGCACAAGATTTCCGTAGGTCATATTAGATGTATATTTATATCTTGAAATCAGCAGTTAAAGACAATATGTATTCCAAGGTTAAGTCACAGGCCATAACAGAAAGTGACATATAAAACAGATAACTCGTTTGAAATATATATCAAGGAACCTGTACACATTTACTGAAGTCACCAACAAAAGAAAATAAGCTAAGGTATCCATGAAAGTTAAAAGAAAGATGGCTTTGAAGGCTCGCCTCAAAGGGATTTGTCATTTTAAGACTTTTTTTCTGTTAACTTCTAGCAACTCTAAAAGTCGGCATAGAGTATTGGCAGAGCACATCCATCTTAAATATGAGTGAGATATAGATACATGAATCAAGGAGTTCGAAAAATAACTTGTTTCACCGCTGCACCATTCATCTGACAAATTGGAGGGACCTTCATGGTATAAAATCTTGTGAAACAGAAGAATTCAAAATACCTTACTGTGGTATGATAGTTTTGAAGCCCTTTTCGATGTCTGCGCAAGTTGAATAACAACAAAAATTAGATCCACGACACCATATGATGCTAGTAACCGGTCAATGATATGCAACCAAGACATACAAATTTAATATCAATCTAACCGAAGTTACGGGTAGCGAAGAACTGAATTCGTAACGTACTCTGAATCAGATTCTGCGAAGATGATCTTCTGGCATGCATAGTCTCCTATTTTTGTGATCCCTGGCATACAATATCTTCTGTTAAATCTTAGTTACCCTGCACTTGTATTTCCAATCAAGACCACTTTCTTTTCTTTTCTTTTTCATCGGTATCAAGACTACTTTCTCCTTAAATGCCGTTCCACTTTCCCCTTAACCATACATTCGCTCAACTCATCAGAAGTTACGGGTAGCCATTGAAGAACTGAATTCGTAACTCAACAGAAAATCACGAAGAAGTGGAATTTGTTGTAATGCTATCGACCGAGAGTTATTTATGCAAATGAAGAGTCATAAGCCCAAGAAAACTCGTTGAACATGAGAAGGCGCGTCGGTAAAATTGCTTAGGACGTTTCGATTAATTGTTTTGTTTCATTAGTTGCATCTTCTCATACTGCTCGTTAATGGATGCCTGTCAACAGGACCGGTCATAACAGTCGTGTCTAATGAGTTTGGTGATCGGTTACTTTAAAAAATCCTGCCACGTGGCGTCCTAATGTGCCAGAATTTTGGAAAAGGCATATGGTGCTGACACGTCAGCATTAACTTACTCCTTTATATAAAGAAGAATTGATATATAATTATAGAACTTACATTATGGAAAGATCAATCAACACCAACTGTCAATGACGAAAATATGGAAATAAAAATTGAGATCTGAGAGAATAACGTGATTGATATAAGGTTTGATATAATAGTTTATAATTAGGAGACGAACTCTCTAATATCTATGGAGATAAGAGTTATCTCTGCTATAAGAATTACACTCCTTAGTTAAGTTAGGTACAAGCATGAGTAGCAGATGGATGCATTTGATATCGATTCTTACAAGTCAGTTAACTTCTAGTGACGTGGTAGATTCACATGGATCAACAATGTTCTCTTCCTTATGTTCTAGCAAATATCACGTTATGTTTGATATAATGTTATCATGAATTACACTGCTTATGCTCAACAATGTTCTCTGCCTTGTGTTCATAGCCAGCATTTTTACTTTTTGCTTCAAAACCGAAAAAAGTAAACAAATATCTATCGCACAGACAAGGGGAGCTGATCAAATTCAGTTTTTATGCGATTTTTTTGCTTGTGTTCGCCTAGGGCGCCTGGGCGCTAGGCGACGGGATTGGCGTCTAGCCTCGCCTAGCGCCTAATACAACATAGCTTGGGACCTAAATATCACTTTACATACTAGTGAAAAGCAATCATTCTCTACTCACACTGCACCATCTCATTCTATTATTCATAATACCATTGAGCATATAGGTTTGTTAGATGTTCCATATTCTGGAAATCCTTTCACTTGGTGCAATAATAGGCAACCACATAATAGGGTTATGGTTAGACTAGATAGAGCATTGGCTACTAATTCTTGGATGATAAAATACAAAGATGCTCTAATATATCATTGGTACCAGTTGGGTCTGATCATTCACTAATTCTATTGCATACTGATCCTGCAACTTCTCTTTTGAGACGACCTTTTCTTTGCTGTGAAGTATGGTTTAAACATCCACAATGTAAGGAAGTGATTGCAAATCAGTGGAACAGTAAGAAACAAAGAACTGCAGCTTATACTTTGGCAGTCAACTTGAAAAACACAAAGCAGGATCTTTTAAAGTGGAAACAACAAACATTCGGAGAATTATCTTCATAAATTTCTTTGCTACAAACTCAGTTATGAAAGGTACTTGAATCTCATCAAGATCAACAGACTATTCAATCTCTACAACAACAATTAGCTTCTTTATATGAGACTAAGAATAGAATTACTTACCAACAATCAAGAGAGAAAGTGCTGAAATATGAAGATAGAAACTCTAGATACTTCCACTCTAGAGCTAATTATCGAAGAAGGAGTAATCAAATAGATGCAATACAGGACAGTCAGGGTAATTGGAAGACAACTAAAGAAAATATTTGTAAAATCCTTCTGCAATATTTCCAGAATGTCACTACTACTTCTCAGCCTCCTTCAAATCCAGAATTTTTATCTCTTATTCCCAAGTGTGTTTCGGATGAAGATAACAACTATTTGCTTCAACAACCAACTCAACAAGAGATCAGAGACATAGTTTTCAACATCAACCCATGGGAAGCCCCATGACCGGATGGATTTCAAGATGCATTTTATCAACAACATTGGAATATAGTAGGACCAACAGTAACTCAAATGGTACAAGCCTTCTTCTCCAATGGTTATTTATTTAAACAGTTCAATCATACTTTTCAGGTCCTTATTCCTAAATGTGAAATTGTGCAAACACATTCGGATTATCGGACGATAAGTTTGTGCAATGTATCATATAAAATTATATCTAAGCTCATCACCAATCGTCTCAAGCCTGTTATTACTAAAATCATTTCTCATTGGCAAGCTGTGTATGTACCTGGCAGAAATATTACATGTAACACCATTATCGCGCATGAAGTCATCGCATATATAAAAAGAACAAAAGCTTTTAATGGAGTCATTGGTGTGAAATTAGATATGTCGAAGGCGTTTGATCGTATGGAATGGTCCTTAATGCAAATTATGCAGAAAATGGGGTTTGATTCACGTTGGTGCCATCTAATAAATCAATGTATCAGCACAGTCTCTATATCTCTTATGGTTAATGGATCTCCAACCTCGGCATTTTATCCATGAAGAGGACTAAGGTAGGGAGACACATTGTCTCCCTACCTATTCATCATCTGTATGGAGGGTTTCAGTAGGTTGATTCTCGCTGCTCATGATCAACGTCGGATTCAAGGAATCAAACCAGCTCTGCACAGTCCTGCTATCACCCATTTATTCTTCGCTGACGACTGCTTATTATTCACAAAGGCAAAAGGTACTTATATTCGAAACCTTGTGGATACAATTAATACTTTCAGTTTACTTTCAGGACAACTCATTAACTATAGCAAATCCAGTGTTTGCTTTAGTTCTTATATGTCCGAAGAAGCATGTCAGGATATACTCCAAATGTTACATATGAAACAGATGAAACTAGATGAGAAGTATTTAGGCATCAAGTTGTTTACTTCAAGGAATAAATCGCAAGCATTTACCACTACTATTGATAAAATGATGATCAACTCAAATACACTCAGTGGTGAATACAATGGCTAATTATCATATGAATTATTTTTCGATGCCAAAAAAGACTATTTAATGAATGACTACCCTGCAAAGACAATACTGGTGGAATAAGAAAACATCAAAAGGATATTATTATTGTTAAGTTTTTTGTTCCGTGAGAATAGATGGTTCCCGAATTCTCTAGAATATAGGATAGGTGTTTCAGTGTTTCCTAAATTCTATAGTTTCATGATCTAGTCTAAATACTTGGTTTCCAAGGAACTTAGGGACCAAGTAAACTTGCGGTAAAAGAATGTAACATCTATAAAAGGGGTCCTTAGGGTCAGGGTTTAGATATCTTCTTCTTAGAGAAAAAAAACGCATGTTTATGAGATAAGAAAAGAGTAGCTAGGGTTCTTATTGTGGGATAGCTTTGAGTGACTAGTTCTTGTGAGGAAATCTGTGTAAGAGTTTTTCAAGGAATTAGTGAAATCTTTTGTTTGTCGAATCATTCTTGTTTCTTCTTAGTTTTCTATATTGTGTTTTTAATCGTTAGAACATCTTACTCGAGACGAAAGTGTAGTAGTGTTTCTATATTAACGGAAATACCTACTGAATTCTACAATTGGTGCGGTGAGCGTGGATAGTCGAGAAGGAGTTGCTACGATGGAAAAGTATGGAGAATTGAAGTCTTATTGTATGGAGAGGTTTGATGGGAGTTCTGATTTTTGTCTATGGCAGATGAATATGAAAGATTATCTTGTCATGCTAGATTTGGATGGTGCCCTAAAAGGTCCACCGATGAGGCAACAAAAAAAGATAGATTCTGAAGAGGTGGAGTCGTCAGAAGATATTACTGATGCATGGAGAAAGATGGATAAAAGGTGTTTGTCGGAGATTCATCTTCATCTTGATAGGAAGGTGCAAGGTCATGCTGCAATCAAGGATGCTAAATCAGCGAAACAACTATGGGATTCTCTTGAAGGTTTGTTCATGGTTAAAACAATGACTGATAAGATCTTTATTAAGGGTCTTTTACACGATATGAGGATGGAAGAGAATACGCTGGTAATGGATCATATTTCTGCCTTTGATTCTTTAATATCGAAACTTGAAGCTGTTGGTGACAATTTGAATGATCAAGACAAAGCTTTACAGCTGATCTGGACACTTCCAGAATCATACAAGACGTTGTCACAGAGTTTTATGAGTCGATCGTCGTTTACTACATTAGAAGTCTGCAATGCTTTAGCTGCGGAGGAGATGATGAGAAAGAGAGATCGGGTTAGTAATAATTCTGAAGATGCGTTTTTAGATGATGGGAAGAGAGTTGCTAACAACAAAGGAAAACGAACTGTTTTTAAAGGTGATCCTTACAAGTGTGGTCAGCCAGGGCATTGTTCTAGAGATTGTCCTAGGAAGAAGGAAGGATTTTGTAAAGCTTCGCCAACTTTACTAAAGATACTGCAGACTTAGTGATGCTATCAGAAGAAGGTGATCGTGATGAGGTCCTACTGACGCCTGCAAATATTAAAAGTCAGGGAGGATGGGTATTAGACTATGGTTCCGCTGTGCATGTTGCAACAATCGTTCATTATACAGCAATTATGAAGATTGCGGCTGGTTTGTCTACATGGGGAATGGCTCTAGATTACTGGTTCATGGAGTTGGTGAAGTTCGCCTGGAATTGTTTGATGTCTCAGTTCAAACAATCACGGGTGTTACACATGTGTCGGAGATGAAGTGGAATATAATTAGTTTACCTATATTAGAATCACTTGGAATGAGATAGTCAACTAAAGATGGAGTAATGAGTGTGTATCATGGAAACAACGTAATCTTGATGGCAAGACGTTGCAGGAGCTTGTATAGATTACATGGAAGAGATGCTTGCGATGGTGCTAGAAGTTTAAGAAATATCTGTTCCGGTGGTGCTGATGCAACAAGGAGGAGGTTAGGCTTAGGTGGTGCTTCTAGATGCATGTTCAAGACAATTTGACGGAGGGTCTCAGTGACTATGTCCTCTTTGGACATGGCCTAATTATCAACCTAGATAATTGAGAGCCCTTAAGGGAGGGAGGCCCTGAATAAGGGTGAGACAAAAGAAGATGTTCGTACACAAAGTGAAGAAGTAAGAAGACAACTGCTGGTTTTGTTCACGTCAAAAAAACTGGTGATTGTTAAGTTCTTTGTTCTGTGAGAATAGATGGTTCCAGAATTCTCTAGAATATAGGATAGCTGTTTGAGTGTTTCCTAAATTCTATAGTTTCCTGATCTAGTCTAAATACTTGGTTTCCAAGGAACTTAAGGACCAAGTAAACTTGCGGTAAAAGAATGTAACATCTATAAAAGGGGTCCTTAGGGTCAGGGTTTAGATATCTTCTTCTTAGAGAAAAAAAAACGCCTGTTTGTGAGAAAAGAAAAGAGCATCTCGGGTTCTTATTGTGGGAGAGCTTTGAGTGACTATTTCTTGTGAGAAAATCTGTGTAAGAGTTTTTCAAGGAATTAGTGAAATCTTTTGTTTGTCAAACCGTTGATGTTTCTTCTTAGTTTTCTATATTGTGTTTTTAATCGTTAGAACATCTTACTCGAGACGAACGTGTAGTAGTGTTTCTATCTTAATGGAAATACCTACTAAATTCTACAACTACAAGTCTTGGAAGTCTTTATGTCTACCAAAAATACTTGGTGGTTTAGGATTCAAAGACCCCAATTTGTTTAATCTGGTTATGTTAACTAAATTGGCATGGCGGATACTGACTGACTCAGAGGATCCTTGGGTTCAAGTACTTAGAGCCAGGTATTTTAAATATAAAGACTTACTTATTGATCCCCTTCCTACTAAGGGTACTTGGATATGGAGAAGTATTCTTCAAGGGATGGAGATAGTTAAACAACACTATATCTGGAATGTGGGAGATGGAAAATCTATAAAGCCTTGGAAACATCATTGGTTATATACAAGTATAATCCCTTCAACTACTACTCTACAAGAGGACCAACAATATAATCTTTCTGATTTTATAGAGAACGCACAATGGAACTACTCAAGACTACAGCAGCACTTCACCGCAAATCAGATTAACAGAATCTCTCATATCAAGTTAGTCTCTAATACGGCTGATTCTATTCAGTGGTCTCTTACAAGAACATGGGATTTCGCAGTTGGTTCAACATATAAATTCCTTATCATGCAGCAGCTACAACTCAATAATCAAATAACAGCATTCCCGGAGCTTTTTTGGCTAAAACCCATTTGAAATTTCCTTACAAGGTGAAGATGTTTTTATGGAATATAGCACATAGTGTATTGGGTGTCTCTACAGTCCTCTTCAAATACTCATCAACACAATCGCAACTATGCCCAATGTGTGGTCTTCAACGAGAAACAACAACACATCTCTTTCTCTATTGCACATATGTACGGGAAATCTGGTTTGCAACCTCAGAAATGATTCTGCATCAGATTAATCAAGTTAATAATCTGCAAGAATGGTTTCTCTCGTGGGTAGATAAGCAGAATCCAGTATTCTTCAAACAAGAACATCTGCTCAATCTTTTTATCATCACTATATGGTATATATGGAAATCAAGATGCGCATTAGTCTTTCAACACGTGAAGCCTAACCCTTATTCAACAGTGCACAATATTTTTGCATATTGCCATACCATGCATATTGATATTCCATCTGCTCAACATAGCCATGATAGCAATACACATGCATGTAACTTGCATCGAAAATGGTCACCAGGCCCTTTAGATTGGTTTACTTTCAATGTTGATGCTTCTATGTTAAAAAAAAAGTCATAGAGCTAGATTGGAAATAATAGTGCGTGATTGTGCAGGGAAATATGTAGCTGCTAAATCTCTTGTTATTTCAGCTCGAGACATCGATCAAGCTGAAGCACTTGCAGTTCTAGAAGGCTTACAATGGGCTCAACAAATGCAATGTGGGAAACTTTTCATGCAAACAGATAATCAAGATAATGTGGTAGCTTTCAGAAACTATAATAAACATTGTCGAAGAGAAAATATAAACCTTATCAATCAGATTAGAAAGTTGATATCTTCTCATCCCCAATGGATTGTAACATATGTAAACAGAGTTTTTAATGGTCCAGCTGACAAACTGGCCAGGTATGTTGGAAAATTAGGAGTGACTAAAATGTGGTGTAATGATCCTCCTAATGTTATAAGGAGGCAGCTGCTACTTGACAGTAGCTAAGTGTTGTACTTTACCTTCATATAAATAAAATGTATGTTTCTTTCAAGAGAACGTGGTAGAACCTCCCTCATCAAGGATGCAAACATCAGAAAACTCTTTGAAGACGTTTCGTTTGCACAAAGTTAGTATGCTTGATATCTGATATCAAGGATACTTACCTTGTGCCAGTTTGTTTACAAGTATATTTATACTGTTAAAGGACTTCCCCGATTAGGTATCCAGAAAAGTTAGTTGGAATGTGATTTTATATCCTGTAAATGAAAAAGATCAGGGAGTTGGAGATATAGTTAGAGACACCTGACACATCGGTTTACGTGGTTCGGCCATGAAGACCTACATCCACGGGGTTTAGGGGGTTTCATTTCACTATATATATATGTATGTTTGAGTTTACATAATGGGATCAGAGGAGACTCCTAAACCAAATCCAACTCCTTTATTTGAATAGGAGACCGGTTTATTGGCAAGGTTACATTTTGGGTTTTCTTGGACAGATTAATTACATGTAATCCTACACTTTTTCATTATTTAAGCCTCCATCCAGTTGTTTTGTCAATGTTGCTACTATAAGGGGTAGGCGTTTCCCTCTGGTACCAAGTATTATCATCAGCATCTTTTTTTATGATTTTGACTAATGCAGATGGATAATCAGTTGGCTTGGCGTATATGATTTCCTCCTTCACAGCTTGCTTCGTCAAGAAATCGGCAGCTTTATTAACTTCTCTTAAAAGATGTCTGCAACCCCATCCACTGAAACTCTCTAGGCTGTAGGCGACATCTACCAATGCTTTTACCAGGACTTCCATTGAAGTGGCATCTTCTCCGTGACTCCACCGTGCATGACTCTTTACCACCTTCTTTATAAAGCTCTCTATATCAGTGTCATCTCTTGGACTTGATCCTCTAAAAGTTATTCCTTGCGGAGATGAAGCTTTTAAATAGTTTTCGTAGTTGATCATACATTTATCCACTAGGTTTGAATATGCTGCGGCTATGGTATTTATCAAACTAACTGCAATTGTAGCATCTGTTTCTATAACTATGAACGTCATCTCATCGTCCACTGCAATTCCAAGGGCCTTCTGCACTGCTACCACTTCTATCACGTGTACTTTTACCTTCTCACACAGTGCTGCATGAGCTTTAAGTGGTTGGCCAACACTCGTACGGAATATGCAGCCAATTCCTGCTCGATCATCTTTTAGTGAGCCGTCCGTGTTGATGACTCGGGTCCGATAGTCGAAAGGTTTCGGCCATCTGCATAGTCTATAATCTTTACGGTCAGGGTGAGGGTCTTCGCGAACATCTATCCTTGCAACGACCTGCTCGCTTTTAAGCCTGTACAAAGACAAGAACCCATCAGCACTCTCCAAAAAATACATTGCTTCAGTTTTCAATTATACTACAACTTTAATCTCCTGGTTTTAGCGGAAAAAGTCCAAATTCTTTTAGGCTAAAAACTGAAGGACGATGATATTGAGGTTCCAACCAGGAACTTTACACTAAAAAATATAAATATATTACACGGATTTGTTCAAAAGTCGGTATCGTACAAGTCTGGTCTTACAGCAAAAGGGTTTCCCAAGGTCTTACTAACCCACTACATACACATCCTAGTAGATATGTGAAGCAAAATAAAAAACTTAACTGGCACAGGTAGCCTAGTAGGAGAATACCATAGCTAAAGCATGATTCACAATTTTTCAACTAATCTCATTGTCATGAATGGCTGAAAATATATACACGAATTAATAAAAAGACCACATATTGCTAAGCTGCATCCGATGCTCAAAAAAAAGAAAGATATTAAAGACATAAAGACAGACTTCAAGAAAACAGAAAGTATAAAAGAGGAAAGCTAACCTGATTGTTAACTGAAAATTGGTAAAGAATATCTCAAGTCCAACTTTCTTCTCTATAAACAGCGAACGCAAATCTAATAAACACTCTTCTTGTACGGTTTGCTGCGACATCATAACTTTTTGGTATGTTGGTAAAAGGTTTTGATGAACGGTTAACCATATTACTCCATGCCGTTCGACCCCCCATTTCTCGAATATATATTGATATACTTCATCGATGAATGTCCCAGCGAGTAGAGGACGGGGACAACGTGGTGCATGAAACTGCTTGCTGGGATAAAATACCGGTAATCTACTACAAACTATTGACATCTAAACGACTTATATTCTTCTTCTGATCTTTTCTTCTTGTGATCTCTTTTCATGTACAACTCTTGTTTCTTCTCTTCCTGTGATCTCAGAAACCCTTTTTTTTTCTTTGTTTTTTTAATCAATTGTATGTTCGCCTGCCTGGCTTTATTTATACAAAAGTGTTGACCGCCATCTCATCTACTAGAAGGTCAAAGATTATTCCCTAAAATAATTATTTATACAGCTTCCACTCCTACATGGAATCCAAATTCTAACGTTACTGGAATTTCATATTTGGTATCCTACGTTAACTCCCGTGATATGACCAAGTATTCTTTTCTCTTTATAGTCGAGTTCCTAGTCGAGTATTCTTAAGCCCCAATTATCAAGAGTTCTATATGTTTCATAAATATCACGATATTCACCTCCATCTTGATCATTTCCACCACTTAACAACATCATCTGATCCCCTACTCCTTTTCCATCTGTTTCAACCATATCACCACTTAACTACAGTATCATTTCCACGATATTTGTTTTTGATCTCAAGTTTTAATTCGTTGGTTCTTTAATTTTGATGGTCAACCATTTTTTTTTTTCGTGAACCTTAAAAATGGAAACTTGCTGATCAAAAAAATGAAAACATGAGGAAATCATTGTTGCTAGAACGCTCGCTCATATGCTGCACATCGTGCCTCTTCTAGTGACGACTCTCAGAGTGCGTGTAATACGTTCGGCTGGTGATGTTTTATGTTCTGTTGTTGATGGAAATGAATTTTTTTCAAGTGTATGTTTAGCTTAAATAAATAGTATGTATGATCATCTAAAATCCAAAAAGGCTTACATCGTACTTCTCTGAGTTGTTATGGTCATATGTGCAATGTAGATTGCAAGAAAACTTCCCATTTGTGAACAGTACAGTTTTTCCTTTTGTTAATTTAGGCGATGATAAAATTTTAAGTCAGACACTTGACCAACTGGGCTAATCCAAATAGTTTATCTGAGTAATACGCTTCTGACTATAGCGCACTTATGACTACCGCTAATTGAAGAGGCGCAGAGCTAGTTGTAATGTTAATTTGTACCGGATGATTTTTGAGCAGATGGCTATGGAGAGTTGTGAAACCAAAGACGAATAACAGTTTAACGGTGTAACAAGATCAAAAAGGATTTGTCACAGTCAATAGTGGTTTAGGTGTATTCTCCATTCCTCAAAAACTTTTTTCAGACTTGCAAGTTGCAAATTATATTGAAAGTAGCAAGAAGAAAATGAAGGCACCAATCAATTCAACCAAGAACCAAGGAGCTTCATAGCTCAAATAACAAGAGAGAAACTAAAAACCAAGCAACACCATACCAAAAAGAGCCTAGAAGGTTACTAAAGCAAACTATCATAATTAGAAAACAAAATCATTCAACTACATACACAAAATTATTTTTTTCTCTTGGATTTTTCTACCAA
This sequence comes from Papaver somniferum, assembly GCF_003573695.1. NCBI lineage: Eukaryota > Viridiplantae > Streptophyta > Magnoliopsida > Ranunculales > Papaveraceae > Papaver > Papaver somniferum. Next base: position 10,171,781 of record NC_039361.1, read on the forward strand.
TGCTTGAACTGAAACAATTTTATCATAACAAAAGACAATTATCCCAGAGTTTTCTCGGCTATTCACGTGAGCAATTGCTGTTCTCGTAAACAAAAGACAAAAGTCTGTTCACGTGAGCAATTGCTCGGCTATTCTTCATAGGACAATTATCCCAGAGTTTTCTTAGCGCTTTAGTTCCCAAATCATAACAAAAGACAGTTCCACCAAGAGAGAACATTAGGACTTGTTTACTCTTCGTAACGGCAAAGGGACTTGTTTACTCTTCCTTGGCACATGGTATACTAAATTTTTTGTTCCATCCCCAGAAATCGTTGAATGCATGTTCTCCCGTGTCATAGCTTCTGTTAAACTTTTTCTTTTTCCCTAATGCCCATACGTTAACAATTATATCTTCTTCTCCTACGTCCATATGAACAGCACACAAATACCCTCCGAACATTAGTTGAAGATAAACGACTTTGTAACTCCTAATCATAGAAATCGGTGGGAATGGGATCAATCGGGACTCCTCATCTGCTAAGTGGAAAGCCACAATTTCGTTTTTCCTGTACTGTATCCAATGAAGGTAGCCATTTGCACAAACACCAGAGATATAATCTAAACGGTGTTCAGTCCTTCCTTTATGTCTCCACCCTTGACCACTCCCCAAAGTGTATACTTCAACTTCGCCATAGTAGATTCTAACAACTTTATACTCATCGGTGGAATGATGATAACCAAATCCATAATAAAAATAACCATTACATGCTTTGTTGTAAGTGAGTGTTGGAAGATAAACATATTCCTCTATAACGGGATTACAGATGTAGATGGCATCGCGCTCAAGAGAGGACTTTCCCTTTACCAAGCAACAAACCAGACCATTACATGAACCAACCATGGCAGACAACGAGGGTTCTAGCTCCATAGACGGATGCTTATTATCGATTTCTATAATTGTTTTCTAAGAATAATTCCCTTGCACAGTACCATCATCGTATTGCTCTCCTCCATAACAGATTAAAGCAGGGTTATTACCGAACTGAAAGATGAAACCTTCGTTGATATAATTTGTTATATCTCTCAAGGATTTGCTAACTATTTTGCAGTTGATGATGGTTTCATGAGGTAAGCGAGATGGTATATCTAGCATTATCTCTGTAGGTAACTTCGCCATCTGATGAATTCTATTTTATAGGCACAAATCAATCATGCACGCAATTATCACAAAATTTAGTCCGCACCTGTTGTTGTTTAGATATCTCTTCCACTAGAAATTCCAAACCCTATATCGCAGTAGTTACAACATGCCAAAAATATATACGAGGCCGACGGTATAAAGATGCGAATTTTAGGCGCAGGCCCAAAAAAATTTATTTTCTTACCGTCAGGCCCATAAATAACTTTGGATATGCTCGCAACCAAAGTTTTTTATATATATGTTTTTACTCTATTACCCTCAGCAGTTTCGAACTAAAGCGGTTTTTCTTTTCTCCTGAGAAGTTATTATCCTAAGCGGTTTAAAAACTTTCAGCAGTTTCTTTTCTCCTCCACCAAAAACTCTGTAAACTGATTAGAGGAGTTAATTTCTGCTCCATTTAAACCCTAAAAAATCAATTTCATAGTCTATAAAACCAACCTAGAAACTAGTTAAGTTGAAATTACAAACCCTAGAAAGAACATTTTGACAAAAATGAACGAAACAGAAGCACAATCAGGTTAACAACATCATTTTATTTTAATTTCTTCTCCATTTATCACTTTCTTTTTCTTTGATTTTAACATCATTTTTACTTGTTGATGTTGAATTTGAAAATGGAGAAACAGATAGTGAAAGACCACTGATTGAGTTTACAATGAAGGCAAAGGAAGATCCTGTGAAAGAGAAAAAGGAATTGTCTGGTATGCATCTATAATAAGTCATTTGTTTTACTTTTAAATAACATATGTTACGCAGGAAACATAATGTGCATAACTTGTTATGCAGTAAAAATAACTATGCATAACTGCGTACCTTATTATGCATAACTGGTTATGCAGTAAAAGCAACTATGCATAACTGCGTAGCTTATTATGCATAACTTGTTATGCAGTAAAATCAAACATGCTGAACTGCGTAGCTTATTATGCATAACTGCTTATGCAGTAAAATCAAACATGCTGAACTGCGTAGCTTATTATGCATAACTGCTTATGCAGTAAAATCAAACATGCTGAACTGCATTGCTTATTTGCATAACTTGTTATGCAGAAAAAGCAACTATGCATAACTGCGTAACTTATTATGCATAACTTGTTATGCAGTAAAAACAACTATGCTGAACTGCATAACTTGTTCTGCAGTAAAAACAACTATGCTGGTAAAAGCAAACATGCTGAACTGCGTAGCTTAGTATGCATAACTGGTTATGCAGTAAAAACAACTATGTGCATAACTAGTTATGCAGGTACATAACTTGCATGATGCATAAGGCATGATGATTTAACCCCTTTCTTACTTTTAAGTACTTATTATATTGTATCTTTTGTGTTGAATTTGTCTGTTTCAGTCAAGCAAGTTGTTGATAATAGGAAGAAAAGAAAAAGACGTGAACCCCAACAAACAGAAAAACTTAAAAAGAAGAAGAACCAAGGTGAAAATGAAGAAGAAGAAGAAGAAGAACCTGCCCCCTTATGCATCAATTATTATAAAGAAGGTGTGTTAACCTGGCAATCATTAATAACATGTTATCCCCATATAATTTCTTATGTTCAAAAAATAAATGCATAACAGGTTATATACTATGCATAATAGGTTATGCACACAACTGTCTGTTTAACAAATCTGCATAACAGTTTCTGCATAAGCCTGGATAAAAGGCATATGAGGTTATGCAGTGAAAGTAGCAATTCTAACTTAGTAAAATACTTTTTTATTTTGTTATTTTGTTTGTGCAGTTAAAGCTAAGACCAAGCCTGCAACTCAAGGAGGTACTTATAGAGCAGGTTTTCCAAGGATACTTGCATTGTTCAATAGGACAAGGGAAAGAGGTGGTTTTAGTCCGTTGCAGGCTAATATGATCAATGTGTCTCCATTTGGGAAAGTCTATAACTGGTTAAATGCTGCGAACATTTCATACTTGGATGGTAAGAGCAACCAGCTGATGGATGAGGTCCTTCTATCATATGACCATGATGATTTGAGTCAGCATTCATTCAAGGTGTCAGAAAACAAGTCTATACAGTCAACGGCTAGTGAGCTTGCTGTTATTTTTCAGATGCCAAGAGTTAAAGGAAACAGAGGAAGAGATCCTCAAAAGAAGAGATATGGATGACTCAGTCACTTTCCCTCGTCAAGCAATTCCCATGCAAAATAAGAGCAGGTGCTGTGAATAAAACTCCCAAATCACAAGTAACAAAGGTGTGGATAGATGATATTGAAAGGTTGTTGATGGAAAAACTTGATCAGAAAGGTCATGAAGAGGAAGTTGTTTCCCTTGCATTCCTTTACATGCTTGTGGTTCTGTTTTTTTGTCGATCAATGGGAGACTCACTGGACGTCTCGTATGTTGGTTTGGTGAAGGATTTGGAAACCATGGATTCTGTATCTTTTCCTGATCTAATTCACCGACACCTGATGGATGGCATCAAGACTGTCAAAAGAGACAATCTTCTTATCAGGAATTGCGGTGGTTGCACTGTATATTCTCTTGTGAGTTCTTTTTTTTTCTTTTTTAAACTTTCTTAAAAAATATCTGCATAAAAAGTCTGCATAACTAGATATGCAGTACCATAAAAATCTGCATAACTAGTTATGCAGTATAATTTTTATACTGCATAACTAGCTATGCAGTACAAATAAAATGTGCATAACATGTTATGCAGTACAAAAACAAGTTATGCAGTACAAAATGTGCATAACAAAATATGCATTACAAATAAAATAAATGTACATAATATTTTTTTTTTTCAGCTTTGGTTGGCTGAGCACTCTAACATAGCTGAGATATCATCATCAGACATTGTCAAGGTCAATCCCAATGCTACACCAAGAGCTGCAAGGTGGGACTTTGCAGCAATGATGAAAGCAATGCTCAAGAAGCATATTTCAAGCTTAGAGGTACTTGTTTATGAACCTTAAGAATGAATGTATATTTCAAGCATATGAAAGCAAACATGCAGAACTACATAACTTATTATGTATAACTTGTTTAACTGCATAAAATACGAACATTGTTTAACTGCATAACATCTTATGCAGATCCAAAAATAACTGCATGACCTGTTATGCATTGTTTAGAGTATCTGCATAACTTGTTATGCATATAAGAAGTGTTATTGTTTTTGTTAAGCATTCCCTATGTCACTTATTGTTTTAATGCATAACATCTTATGCAGATCCAACATTAACAGCATGACAAGTTATGCATTGTTTAGGTTATCTGCATAAGTAGTTATGCATATAAAAGGGTTTTTACGCCTTCCCTGCGTCACTTATTGTTTTAATGCATAACATCTTATGCAGATCCAATATTGACAACATGACCAGTTATGCATTGTTTAGGTTATCTGCATAAGTAGTTATGCATATAAATTTTTTTTTACGCCTTCCCTGCGTCACTTATTGTTTAACTGCATAACATCTTATGCAGATCCAACATTGACAGCATGACCTGTTATGCATTATTTAGGTTATCTGCATAAGTAGTTATGCATATAAAAGGTTTTTTACGCCTTCAATGCATCACTTATTGTTTAACTGCATAACATCTTATGCAGATCCAATATTGACAACATGACAAGTTATGCATTGTTTAGGTTATCTGCATAAGTAGTTATGCATATAAATTTTTTTTTACGCCTTCCCTGCGTCACTTATTGTTTAACTGCATAACATCTTATGCAGATCCAACATTGACAGCATGACCTGTTATGCATTGTTTAGGTTATCTGCATAAGTAGTTATGCGTATAAAAAATTATGCATTTGCTGATGATTGTTATTAAATCATGTTGCAGTTTCAAGAGAACTTTAGAGATGAGTACAGTGCAATGGAGTTGGAACTCTTTGAACCAAGAGAACCAAGAAAAAGGTCAGCTATATTGGAACTCGTTGCAATGAATCTTGAAGAGAACATGGACAAGTATGAAGAAGCATTTCAAGATGCGTTACAAATCATTGAAGAAGAGAAGTGTCCTGATAGTATTGAAGCAAGGTTTAAGATTATTCAAGCAAAGCTGAAAGACATGAAGAAGACGCAGGAGACATATAGACGGACTAGAGGAGACTTCAATTCTCAGATGTATGAATATGTGAAGATTTTGCTCATTGATTCAGGCATAAATGAGGTGCAGGAAGAGTCGTCAGGTGGCCCTAGCTTAAATCCATCATCAGCTGATACTATTGTCCCACTTTGTGAAAATTTTCCAAGGAATCAGACACATGTTGAAGTAGTATCTTCAACTGAACCACCTACTCAAGAAGCATTTCCAGAAGTTACCAGACTTGATAGCCAAGAGCAAACTGCTAGTCAAGGACTCCAGTCTTCACCTTTCAAGTTCATGGACATGGAAAAAGCTGTTGATCTCTCCAGCTACAAGGAAATTGACACACCAGAGGAATTGGAGACAACGTCAAATCTTGCAACAACTCAGGAAAGAATTGAAGCGCAAGAGAAAGATTTTTTGGATGGTGATGATAATGATGACATTCTTTCAGAAACTGAGAAGAAAGCTGAAGAAAATGAACAACCCACATTTGATCTCCATATTTCACAAGGAGATGATGCTGGTGGACAACAACTGCAAGCTGTTGAGATGCCAGAAGAGACAGTCGTAGAAAAGCCGGAACAACTCGCTGTTGAGATGCCAGAAGAGCAATCCACAAAAAAGACGGAACAACCAGCTGTTGAGATGGCCATTGATGAGGGAACATGTGATAAATATCTAGAAGAAATTATGGAACCTGCACTGAAGTACTTAGAAGACCTGGAAGAAGAATTTGTTTCTGGAACAGAATTTGGGAAGAAGGAAACTATGAAGAAATACTCGAGAAAAAAGGATGGGGACCATGAACATAAAGAAGGAACAAACCAACAAGGAAGCAAGGTAAGGAGAATCAAGGAAAGGACATTGGGTAAAGAAAGGACAGCCAGTATACTACTCAAAGATTATGAACTAGAGAAGCAGCAGAAGAACAAAAACAAGCCTGATGACAATAAAGTTCAAGAAGAAGAACAAATAAAAACTTGTACGTCTGTTGGCAGGCCATTCAGTAAATTACCTTCGCTGGAAACAATGACATGTTTCAAAGATTACAAAGATACAATAGAATCACCCATGATGAAAGTACTGCAGACATACTTTGAGCATGCCAACAGCCTGTAAGTATATATAAACTACCTCTATGCTTGTTTAAATAATAAATGCATTACAAGTTATGCTTCAAAACAACCCATGCATAATAAAAGAACCCATGCCACTAATTGTGTCTTCTACGGAAATACTGTTTGGAGTATCAGAGACGGAGAAGACCCGTACTTACGGGATATTCGGATTCACGGAGATGTAATAACGCATCTAATGAACAATGAATACCTAGAAGAACAAGTTATACGCTATTACAGTTACATGTTGTTCAAGAAGTGGAAAAATGAAGAGAATAATGTGAGTTTTCAACAGCAGTATGCGGAGTGTTCATTCATGAGGCCAGATGCTTGGGTAAGTCATCTCCCAACACTTTAACTTTTAAAACTATTTTGCTACATCTAAATTTGAACTGCATAACTAGTTATGCAGTTAAATTTGAACTGCATAACAAGTTATTCAGCATATTCTTACTTCTGCATAACAAGTTATTCAGCTTGTTTTTACTTCTGCATATTATGTTATAACCTAAAGTTATCTGCATAAGTTATGCAGTTAAATTTGAACTGCATAACAAGTTATTCTGCATAACTAGTTATGCAGTTAAATTTGAACTGCATAACATGTTATTCAGCATATTCATACTTCTGCATAACAAGTTATGCAGATAAATTTAACTGCATAACTACTTACGCCGTATTGTTTCCTACACCTGTTGTGCACCCTTTCAATGACAACCTATAACCTTTTTTTTTGCAGTACTTTGTTAAAACTAGGGTCAATGATGGGATTGCCAAATTTGTGAAGAATTCATCTTGAGTATCCCTATCTCAGTTGAGAAAATGTTCATTCCAATGAACTATATAACAAAGGAAAATCCTGCTGGTACACATTGGACATTGTTAGAGTATGACTTTTCAGAGGGTGAGTGGAACTTCTATAACAGTGTTTCAAGCTTTAAAGTTAAATGCAAGAATCAAGCTCTGATAATGGCAAAGGCTTGTATGCCTTATTTGATCAAAAGACATGACCAAATGAAGATATATCCAGAAATTGTGGATACAAAGAGGGAACCTCTTATATACAAGGATATTATTTGCAAGAATGTTCCTGAACAAGGTCATCACCCAGACTGCCTCATATTTGTATGCTACTATATGAAGATGAGTATGAAATGTCAAGTCAGAGAGAAATGGCTGAAGTTGAAAAAGAAAGATGCAATAAAAAAAGCCAACAAGAAAAGAATAAGTCTGGTATTGAAAATGCTGACAGATCCAGTTAACAGTTGGAAGATAGATGCAAATGAAGACGTCTGGGATGCAATTGCTCCGCAATATGATTAAGCTGTGTAATGTTATGCATAATGTGTTGGTATGAAGCATGTCTAAACAATTTATATCTTGTTAACTTTCGATTTTTTTATATATTTATATATCAATGCTTTTTCCAGTGCTTCTTATATATATTTGCTACAATCTTATTTCACAAAAATTAGAAAAATTGTACTATCATAATGGATAATAAGTTATGCATCTTCATAAAATAATGCATAACAAGTTATGCATCTTCAAAAATAATGCATTTTCTATTATGCATTTAAGAATAAAAATGAATAACGTTATCTTATAAAAATGATGCATAACCCGTTATGCATCTTCATAAAAAAATGCATAACTTACTATGCATCTTCAAGAAATAATACATAATAAGTTATGCATTAGATGCATCTTCAAAAATAAATGCATAACTTACTATGCATCTTCAAGAAATAATACATAATAAGTTATGCATTAGATGCATCTTCAAAAATAATGCATAACTTACTATGCAATAACATTATCTGATATAAGCAGAAAAGAACAGTGAAAAAAGAATTATTTTTTTTTCAAAAAACCAATACAAAATGAAAAAGTACTTGTTCATAAAATCCCATACAGAAATTAAAATAAAGAAAAATGAATTAGGTTCAAACGTAAAACTAAGCTTGAAGAAACCAACAAGTTAAATTCTCTCCCTTAACTTCCCTTAGGCTGCTTCAGCGGCTTCTTGTAGCAGGTAGGCTTTGTGCAAGTTTGCTTGTTGTGATGACCAATCTCAAAACAATTACCACATCGAATAGATCTCCTTGGCGGCTTCTCGTAACTGCTCAAATGTCTATTAGCTGGTGGTCTCCCAGGCGGCCTCCTAACATCAGGCACATCGATAATCTGATTACCTTCATAAACTTCGGGCCTGTTGTAGTTTGGAATAGGATGAATGGCATGGTTGTAGGTATTATGAAGTATGAAGTAGTGAAATAAGGTTCAACAAAATCATATGGATTAGAACCAGACATTGTTATCGAAGCAAAAGCATGCACACATGGAAACCCATAGACGCGCCACCTCTGACAGGTACATGTCTTTAGCTCAAGGTTAACACAATGAGAACTCTCCCCGCCCTCCACTTCATAAACATGAGTATCGGACTGTATAACCATCCAGGTTAAACCCTCATCAATAAGAGCCTTCATCTTTACTTCATTCTTCGGTGTGAGAACTGTTATGAAACTTTTACCGGTATTTCTCTTTCTACATCATCCTCATCACATCCTTCCTTATCTGATCCAGAAGAGCATTAGCAGGGAGCTTCTTATGTACCTTCATCCAACTATTGAAGGATTCAGCAAGAGTAGAAGATGTCCTTCCATACCTACAACCCTGAAAAAAGGCATTTGACCATCTCTCGGGAGGTATATCTTCAATATAGTTTGCAACCCAACCACAACCAAGACCCCTAATCGTAGCAATGGCATTTTGGAAGCCTTCAGGACTAAGAGCATATACAGCAGCATGAAATGCATCAATAACGGCACCATACCTTTCGTCAGAGCATTAATAGGTAAGTTCATCTTAAGATGATAAGAGAATAGCAGAAACTATGGAAGGATCCAGGGAAAATAACTGGAATCGATCTCTTTAATCCTTCTGCACGATCGGATAAAAATGTGATTGGCCTTTGATCATGATCAACAACAACATACAAATTCCTCATGAAACCCATCCCAGTTATCATTATCAGCAAGGTACTAGGGACATGGCTAGTGGGAAAGAACCTGTACAGCAAGAAAAACATGGTTCAGGACTTAAAAAATTATAAAATCAAGACAACGTATACATAAAGTATGTGCATCTAAATAAAATGATGCATAATGTCTTATACATATCAATAAGATGATGCATAATGTCTTATGCATCTAAAAAAAATGATGCATAATGTCTTATGCATTATGCACGTGCATAAATTCCATAACAGAAAAGTGGAAATAGTAATGCATAAGGAATTATGCAGCTATAAAAAAGGCATAATGTCTTATGTATCTAGACAAAACTGATGCATAACCAGAAAAGTGAAAAGAGTAATGCATAAGATATTATGCATAAAACACTATAAAGACAAAATAAATAATGCATGAAACATTATGCACATATATAAAAAGGATACATTATCAGAAAACTAACCATTTTCAGCATTGATACTGGTTGCAGCCATGAGGCATCCTCTAAATATCCCTGTAAGAAAGGTAGCATCGACATAAATCATGGGATGAAGGTAATGGTAACCACTGATGCATGCCTCGAAAGCAATAAAAAGACGCACAAACTTATTTGAAGGTGCTTCAACTTCTAAATCAGTTAAACTATCCTTGTTCGATTCAGTTTCATCCCTTTGAACTTGAAAATCAATACAACTCCCAGGATTTGTGCTGCGAATGGCATCTATATACCATACCAGATGCGAATACGAAATGGCATCATAACCAAATATATCCTCATACACTTTCTCTCTTCCATTGTAAGCTTGGTAGTATTTCATATTGATACCGTAGCTATGTTTAAAAAACTTTTTCAAATCAGAAGCTTTGATACTCGGATCACTTCTGATTTCTTCCTTGATAAGACTAGAAACAAATTTACTGCTGAACCTGTGGAAAATCCTTTGACATCCCACACCACAGTGATGACTGCTATAATATTTCTTAACCTTAAGCATCCTGTTTTCAACATCAACAGCACAAACCTTATACTCCCAAGGGCAATTTTCTTTAGAGCATTTTGCATAGAACCTGCTAGGTTCATTCTTAGTATATACAAGAACATACCCAGACTTTAGCTCGTATTTCTTCACTGCAATACGTACCTCTGCTACACCTCCAAAAAAAACTTTACTAACTTCACCAAGTAATTTATCCCAACCCTCAGTCCTAAGAACCTTGTTAACATGGACAAAGCCATCTTCAAGGAAATTCACCATAGCTTGTTCTGGTTCAGGTTCTATTAAATGCATACTTGATGAAGCTCTACTACGACTGCTGGAACAATTGAAAGAATTGGAGACAACTTCAACAAGTAAATCAAAGCTCTTCTGACCTTTATAGTGGCAACGAGATACAAAACACTGAAGCATAAAATCAGAATCAACTCGCAAAAACTTGCTTCCATCATTAAAAGAAAAACTGACATGATGAGGTAGTAAACGAGTCCACTTCAGGCAAACGGCTGTCTTCAAATTCTCCAGAGTTGAATTGACATCAACATGATGTGCTAAGAATTCACTGAAGTAGTGAATCACAGCTAGTGCACTAATAACAGGCATTTCACCCTGCAAAACACAAAAAGAGAAAAAATCAAACATATCTATCCTGCATGTTGCTTCAGAAAAAAAATTCTTACTCAAAATTAAAATATCAAATCAACAACAGCAAAGATCAAATTTAAAAAATCAAATCATATCTATCCTGCATAACATCTTAGGCAGATCCAAAATTAACTGCATGACCTGTTATGCATTGTTTAGAGTATCTGCATAACTTGTTATGCATAACTGGTTATGCAGTAAAAACAGCTATGCATAAATGCTTATGCAGTAAGAGCAGCTATGCATAACTGCGTAACTTGTTATGCATAACTGCGTAACTTGTTATGCATAACTGCGTAACTTGTTATGCATAACTGGTTATGCAGTAAAAGCAACTATGCATAACTGCGTAGCTTATTATGCATAACTGCTTATGCAGTAAAAGCAACTATGCTGAACTGCGTAGCTTATTATGCATAACTGGTTATGCAGTAAAAGCAAACATGGTGAACTACATAACTTATTATGCATAACTGCTTATGCAGTTAAAATACAAACATTGTTTAACTACATAACATCTTAAGCAGATCCAAAAATAATTGCATGACCCTTTATGCATTATTTAGAGTATCTGCATAACTTGTTATGCATATAAAAATCCTTATTATATTGGTTAAGCATACCCTGCATCACGCATTGTTTAACTGCATAACATCTTATGCAGATCCAACATTGACTGCATGACAAGTTATGCATTGTTTAGAGTATCTGCATAACCTGTTATGCATATAAAGTTATGCCTTCCCTGATGAGTGTTATTAAATCATGTTGCAGTTTTAGGAGAACTTTAGAGATGAGTACAGTCCAATGGAGTTGGAACTCTGTGAAATCGAAACTAAAAGATTGAATCGAAAATATCTGCATTGATCGTAAATTCAATAACAAGCTTAAAATATCTAAAAATCCATTCGAAAACCTAAATTAAACTCTGTAACTTAAAATAATAAATCATAATCTTAAAGAAACTAAAACCTAGAATCGAATCAAGATTAAACAAGATCAGAATCAAAGTTAAACAAGATCAGAATCAAAGATAAAACGAACGAACCTGAGCTTGAATTTCAGATTATCTTTGCTGAGTAAATTGAATCTCTCAATCAGCTCCTTCGCAACTCTCGATAATTCAATACTTCAGCTCTCGCTCCGGCTCTATCTCAATCTCTCAGAACAAAATCTCAATACAAAATCTCAAAACATAAAGTGAGGTTAAACTTGGAAATAAAATAAAAAGAAAACTGAAATTTGAAAAATTTGGGTTTCGGCAGAATTTATACGCCGATTTTGGGTGCGCGTGTGAACTTTTATACGCGTGGGTTTGACAGTGGTGGAAGGTGAGAAAATGGGTGTGGCTGTAGTTTTCACTATAAAGATTGTAATCTCCTTGGTTGAGATGGGAAGCCCATTATGATTTTTTTTTTAAAAAACTAGTCATAAAAACCCAAGGTCACCAAACTTGTGGTACAAAAATCCCACTCAAATGTTGGGATCCATTAAAACTCCATCGTAAACAAAATTGATATAAAAACCCCAAATTTTTAAAAATTGGTACAAAAACCTCAAATTTTAATATTGGCTTCATCAAATTTTATTTTGGTTTCATCAAATTTTATGATGAAACCAAAATAAAATTTGATGAAACCAATATTGAAATTTGGGATTATTGTGTTATTTTTGTTTTTCGGGGGTTTTGTGTTACTTTTATTTTCATGGGTTTTTTGTGGTTGGATGGTGACACCTTTGGGGTTATAACTCGCAGACCGTTTTTTTTTATAACAAAGAAATTTATTATTAAGAATTGTCTGGCTCAATAAGCCTAAATAACAACAGCTCAACATCATGGCTGAATTCCTCAAAATCAAGCTTCTTTTTCCTAGTTGTTTTTGAGATGGAATCAGCAGCATGATTAAAATTCCTACTAACATGACTAACTTTAAAATACTCAGAAGAATTCAACAAGAGTGATTTTTAGGCACACTGATTGGTGGATAACTTTTCTTTGGACTGCATTCTCAAGCAGCTAGCATTAGAGACTTATTAGAGTTTGCTAGTGACTCTTTTTTCACAAACTTGTGGCAAAAATAACTCCTTCGAATTATTTTCGATGTCAAAACTTATTTCAGACTAGCAATCCCACCAGAGTTACTCTATATCGAGCTGGTTTAGGGTTCACATCAATATTACAGGAGTACTGTAGATACATTTTTCTGGGATGGGCTAAAAATAATCATGTCAAACAAAATGAGATGGAAGGAGTGCGATATTTTTGTTCTTTGTGAAGAAAGGTTATATTACAATGAAAAATGAAAGTAGCTACAGCCTACAAGAAAATGAAAGCAACATCAGACAGATTAGCAAAATCTTATCAACTTCCATTTCTTCTGAGGTGAGTTTCTTTGCTCCCTACATACTTGGTCATCTTCTGAGTCAATTTTCACAGCTAACTTTTCAAGCTCCCTCTCCGTGTTTGATTTTTGATATCCTTCCTTGAATATATTTGGAGATTTCTTTCTTTCTTTTGAAGCATAGAGCTATGTTGTAAAAGACGAGCGCCTTTGGCAGGTCTAGCGCCTAGCCAAAAAAGGCGCCAGAGGCGCAGGATTATACTTGATTCTGGGTTTTTCTAAATTTCAGGCGCTCGCCTTTCCTAGCGCCTTTTACAACATAGGCATAGAGTTTGGAGATTGAAACAAGGCTTTTCACGTGAGGAATTGCTAGGCTATTCCTCATCAAACAATCATCCCAAAGTTTTCTTAGCGATTTCATTCCGAAATCATAACAAAAGACAGTTCCATCAGAGGACATTAGAACTTGATTGATGTTTGTAACGGAAAATGGAAGATATGTTACATCCTTGGAGCAAGGTATGCTAAATTTCTTGCTCCATATCCAGAAGTCGTTGAACTCATGTTCACTCATATCATAGTTGTTGATGTAGTACATCTTTCTCTCTATCAACAATTATTGGAGATATGCATATATATGTATATTATCGGAGATAAGCATATATTTATATTTATGGTTACGTAATAAGTTAAGTAAGGAATAATATTATTTTTTGTAAATATGCTAATCAATATGTAGTAGGATATCTATTTATTTAGCTTTGAAAGAACAACATTGTAATTCAAGCTTTTGATAATACAAAATCTTCATCTTCTCTACCTTGTCGTTTCATGACATCTGAGCCATAAAAGACTTAATCTATTTAAATTTAAATCAGAAAATTTTGCTTAAGATTAGCACCATGACTGTTGTAGCTAATGTAGCGATCACAACTATTAATTCTATTGGAGGATCTCTATCGTCGCAAGATCGATTAGGTCTTACCAATATTCTTACTGATACCCAATGGGAAACTATTGTGCAAATTCTTAAAGCTTCGAATAATTATTCGGGTAAATGGATACTTGATACAGGGGCTTCACGACATATGACAGGAAGTAAAGAATTTTTTTTAAGACTCATAAAATAGGTTTTTCTTCTGTGAAGCTTCCAAACGGCACATACTCTCATGCTCCATGCGAAGGCACTGTGGTGTTTGGAAACAATATGAAATCATTCCGTGTTTTATACATTCCTGATCTCCACTGCAACTTGATTTTTTTAGCATGTTTAATTAAAGATTTGAGATGTATTGTCACTTTGACTGATAAATTATGTGTGATACAGGACCGCACTACGAGAACGGTGATTGGTGTGGGTGAGGAACGAGACGGGGTCTATATCTTGCATAGTGGAACGCTCATTACTGCAAATCGAGTATCTGCTGGAGAAGATTATTGTTTACGGCATAGATGATTAGGTCATGCATCTAATAAGGTTGTTTCCTTACTTCCGGGTATGAATAAAGTTGATTGTCAGAAATTTCTTAATGAACCATGTGATATTTGTTTTAAATCTAATCAAACTCGGACTACTTTTCCAGTTAGTGAGAATAAAGCTGATGACATCTTCGATTTAGTTCATTGTGATGTGTGGGGACCTTACCGTACTTCATCTTCTTGTGGTGCACATTACTCTCTTACCATTGTCGACGATTATTCTCGTTGTGTTTGGGTTTATTTAATGGCACATAAAACTGAGGTGGTGGAAAGTTTTCAGAATTTTTATGCTATCGCTAAGACACAATTCGATAGACAGCTGAAGAAGGTGCGTAGTGATAATGGTACGAAATTTGTTCCATTAATTCCTTTCTTTGTTAAACAAGGTATCAAATTTCAAACTTCATGTGTAGATACACCACAACAAAATGGGCGAGTTGAACGCAAACATCGTCATATATTAAATGTGGGGCTTGCTTTACGATTTCAAGCCAATTTACCTCTTCGGTTTTGGGGTGAATGTATATTAAGTGCCGCTTATATTATTAATCGCACGCCTACTCCCTTGCTCAATGGAAGAACTCCATATGAATTTTTACATAAGAAGCCTCCTATTTTTGCTCATATTCGGGTATTTGGATGTTTGTGCTATGCAAGTATTGTGCCTCGTGATCGTAATAAGTTTAATACACGAAGTCGGAAATGTATCTTTGTTGGTTATCCTTAGGGGAAAAAGGGTTGGAGACTATTTGATTTGGAAACGAAGCAATTCTTTATATCATGTGATGGTGTTTTCTTTAGAAACAAATTTCCTTATGCAGTCGTTTCTTCCGATAACAATCATAACGGAGAATGCCAAGTTGAGCTGGATACAGGGTTGGAAATCTTTGCAGAACAGTCAGATTTTTTGTCTGACACTACTACTTCAGTTGGTAATTCAAAGGTGACAGGTGAACTGCAAGCATCAGGTACAGGAGAACAGAGAGTGTCAGTTGGTGACAGTACATCAACAGATACAGGAGCTGTACAGACTGACTTGTCCGTACACAGAAATTATGAGGCCCCGTCCGGTAGTGACAAAACTGCTGCTCTGTCAGGCAGTGATATACAACACTCGAATAGAAAATGTAAAGCTTTGTCCGGTAGTGACATAGCTACTGCTTCAAGAAGTGAGGGACAACACTTGTCCGTTAGTGACAGTGTTAATGATGAGCAGTTCTTGTATGGAAGTGACGATAGGACTTCTCCAGGTAGTGTTGTACAGAATTTATCTAATGGTGACAGAAGCCGAACAGTCACAGGCAGTAATAGAAGCCAAACAGTCACAGGCAGTGACAGACACCAAACAAACCCGGGATCATCAGTTGCTTCAAGGGATGATTCTGTCTCATTTGGGCTTCAGCAGAACATGTCAGACACTATCGGAAGACATGATGCAGCTGCCGATCATACATCTGATGCAGCTTTACCTTCTGTTGTAGCTTTATTACCAACTACCGATAGACGTGATGTTTGTGATATGCCTGATAAGAAAGTTCGACGTAGTGACCGGTCTCGAATTCCTAATACTCGGTTAAAGGATTATGTATGTAATACTGTCAAAGAAATAGACCCCGGCTCCTCCACTCCTCATTCGTCAACGTTCTCAGGTACGCCTTATCCCATAACTAATTATGTGTCTTGTGCAAATTTTTCCGCTAATCGTACTCGTTTTTTGGCGGCGATTACTACTCTTCAAGAACCTACTAGTTATGCGGAGGATGTTCTTCTTCCTTGTTGGCGTGTAGCAATGTCTAAGGAAATTAATTCTCTTGATAAAAATGGCACGTTGTCTATTACTGATCTACCGCCAGGGAAGAAGGCTATTGGTTGTAAATGGGTTTACAAAATTAAATATAATTCTGATGGTAGTGTCGAGAGGTATAAGGCTCGCTTGGTTGTTCTTGGTAATAGACAAGTTGAAGGGGTGTATTATCATGAAACCTTTGCTCTTGTAGCTAAAATGGTTTCAGTTAGAACATTTTTAGCAGTCGCAGTTGCTCGTGACTGGGAATTACATCAAATGGATGTTCACAACGCCTTTTTACATGGGGATCTTGATGAGGAAGTATATATGCAACTTCCTCCCGGATATTCGACTAATTCTCCTGGTAAAGTGTGTCGACTCGATAAATCTTTGTATGGCCTTCGTCAAGCTCCTCGTAATTGGTTTGCTAAGCTTGCAGGTGCTCTTAAGGAATTTGGGTTTGTACAGTCTTATGCTGATTATTCTCTATTTACCCTACGACGAGGTGAGAATTCTATTCATGTGCTTGTCTATGTGGATGATTTAACTATTGATGGGAACAATTCCGCTGCTATTACTTCTTTTAAAGCATATTTAAGCCGTTGTTTTCATATGAAAGACTTGGGAAAACTCAAGTATTTTCTTGGTATTGAAATGTCTCGAGGAGCTGATGGTATGTTTTTGTCTCAACGAAAATACACCTTGGATATTTTGTCTGAGACTGGACTTCTTGGAGCCAAACCAGCCTCTTCACCCATTGATCAGCATCATCGTCTAGCTTTAGATGATGGACCTTTGTATTCTAATTCATCCCAGTATCTTCGGCTTGTTGGACACCTGATTTATTTGACAATTACACGTCCCGAATTGTGTTATTCGGTGCATATATTAGCTCAATTTATGCAGTCTCCTCGGGTGTCTCATTGGGAAGCCGCTCTCCGAGTTCTTCGTTATCTAAAGGGACATCCGGGTCAAGGGATTGTTTTGCGCAAGGATAGTGCTCTTCAACTTACTGCTTATTTTGATTCTGATTGGGCCTCATGTCCACTTAGTCGTCGTTCCCTTACTAGTTACTTTATTTTCTTTGGAGGCTCACCTATATCTTGGAATACAAAGAAGCAACATACAGTATCGCGTTCTTCTGCAGAGGCCGAGTACCGTTCCATGGCGCATACTTTTAGTGAGCTCACGTGGCTAAAGGCGTTATTGAAATCTCTAGGTGTGTTTCATTCTCAACCTATGCGTCTTTACTGTGATAGTCAATCCGCTCTCCATATTGATGCTAATCCTGTTTTTCATGAGCGCACCAAACACATTGAGATTGATTGTCATTATGTGCGCGATCAAGTTCAATCTGGTGCTATTATTACTTCTCATGTTCGCACAACCGCTTATCTTGCAGACATTTTCACCAAAGCTCTTGGATGTCCTCAGTTTGAGCTACTTCTTCGCAAGTTGGGCATTCGTGATCTCCATGCTCCAACTTGAGGGGGAGTATTGGAGATATGCATATATATGTATATTATTGGAGATAAGCATATATTTATATTTATGGTTACGTAATAAGTTAATAAGGAATAATATTATTTTGTGTAAATATGCTAATAAATATGTATTAGGATATCTATCTATTTAGCTTTGAAAGAACAACATTGTAATTCAATCTTTTGATAATACAAAATCTTTATCTTCTCTACCTTGTCATTTCAACAATGATTGTTGATCCTTTTCTTCTGTATCAACTATAACAGTTGACCTCATGCTTATGGATCAACTATGACTGTTGATCCCTTACGTTAGTTTAAGTTTGTTTGCTTCGCAAGTATATCCTTTTCTAGTTTACGTCAAACTCTTTCCTTTAATCAGTTCATGTAAGTCTATATAAAGGCTGGGACTCTTGTTTACAAGGCACATCTTATTATCAATATTATTATCAAGTTGTTTATCAATCTTTTACCTTAGAATCTTGATCCTAGAGTCAGTTTTCTATTAAGTTTCTGACGAAACTTAAACCTATCCCTGTTACCCCTGCTATGTGCTACACTAGTTGGTATCAGATACAGAGTTTTCAGATTTTGATCTAGAAATAGATCCTTTACACAGCTTCCGCAACAACTCAAAACCCTAAATTTTCAACCACCTACCTTTCGTTACAATGGGATACAAAATAACACAAACCGAAATTGATGCCATTGTCACAACACTTGAAACCAAGCTCAGCGCAGCACTTGAAACCAAGCTCGGCAACAAAATTGAAACGTCTTTTAGTTCCTTAGAAACCAAGTTTGATACCAAGCTTGATTCAGCTACAAATTATCTAAAATCTGCACTTGTTATGCATGGAGATTTTTTAAATTATGGAAACATGCTGGTTTTGGTGACTTGGTGATGCCTAAATTAACTGATGATACAGAAGGGGACCAAAACTCTGGTGAAAAATAAGATGATGAAACCAAAAAAGTTAAACCTTTTTTTACTCAGAATGATAATATTCCTGAGAATATTTCCCATAACCTTAACCACAGAGAACCTTTGGAAGGTTATGTTAACAAAAAAAAGATTAATGTACCCCTCAACTATGATGAAGATGACAAAGCTGAAGAACTCAAAGAAAAACAATTGGTTGATGAAAAACGATTAAAATATGGTATGAATCCTTATGGAACTTTACCAGAATATAAGTTGAAGGCTGATATACCTAGTTTTCATGGTGGTTTACATATTGAAGACTTGCTGGATTGTTTTATGAAGTGGATTCCTTTTTCACTTTCATATAAGTTCCTGAATCTTCTCAAGTTAAACTGGTAGCTTATAAATTAAAAGGTGGAGCTACAGCTTGGTGGGAAAAACTCGGTGAAGATCGACGCAATGCTCATGAACCTCCTATACTTACAAGGGAAAGAATGAGAAAATTGTTAAGACATAAATTCTTACCTAGAGATTATATGCAACAACTTTTTATTAAGCTTCAGAACTGTCGACAAGGAGACAGATTAGTTGAAGAATACGTTGTTGAGTTCTATGCTTTAGTTGCTCGTAACCAATTGAATAAAACTGAAGAGCAATTAGTTGCATGTTTTATAGCTGGTTTGAACAATTTAATTCAACAGGGAATGACACAGTCCGTGTTTACAATGGTTGAAGCCATCCAACAAGCTATTAGAGTTAAAATGAGTGTACTCAGTACCTCTAGACAAGCAACTCCACGTCAAGCTCGTTATCAACACTTTTATAAAGATGCCAGACCATATGATTATTCTTACGGCTACCAGGGTAAAAAGGGATCAACAGTCATTGTTGATCCATCCTTACAGGGATCAACTTTCTTTGTTCATCCACACGACAGAAGTGCAAACCAACCATATCAGCAACAACAACCTACTTTTATTCCTTCAAAATATTCTCCTACAATGCATATCTCATCTGCTAAGCCACCTCAGCCTCCTCCACAACAAAATTTTGCTTGCAATACTAGAGGTAATCAGTTTCAACAAGATTTTCCACCGTTATCTAAACCCTCTAACCCTTATTCAAATTTTCGAGGAGATAAATGTAACAAGTGCAACCAAACTGGCCATACTTCTAGTGATTGTCGCAAATTCCATGCTTACATTAATGAAACTTCAGATGAAACACAAGACGTAGAAGAATTAGGAGATGATGAATTATTTTATCTTCAAGAAAATGAGACTTATGATGCAGATTTCCTTGGGATGATTCGACCAATTTTAATCACTGAACCATGTCCTACTCAAAGACATAATATTTTCAGATCTCATTATTTCATTGAAGAGAAGCTTTACACCATGATCATTAACAGTGGAAGTACAGAAAACTATGTTTCTGCAAAATTAGTTGAGAAACTTGGTTTACCTGTTACTCTTCATCCAAAGCCGTATTCAGTTGGATGGATAAACAGCTCTTCCACTCAGAAAATTAATCATCAATGTTTGGTGAAGTTTTCTTTCCCTGGGTATTCATATAATGTTTTGTGTGATGTTATTAACATGACTATAGCAAGTTTATTATTGGGGAGACCATGTCAGTATGATATTCGTTTTGTTCATAACTACTATGAGAATACTTATAACTTTGTTCATGAAGGGTTTACTAAAGTTCTCTAGCCTTTACAATCTTCTAATTCAGTCAAGGAACCATCAGATAAGAAGACAAATGTACTAGTTGCTACCATTGTTCATTCTATACAACCAAATCATTCTTTGAGTTCTCCTGAAGCTGATAAACCAATGGTGGAAATTCCAGACAAGATACAACCTTTATTATCTTCTACAACATCAGATAGACTTTATACCTGGAACTTATATTCCTAATCAACCTCATTATAGGTTAAGTCCTAAAGAACATGAGATTTTACAAGGTCAGGTTGATGATTTGTTACAAAAAGGTTTGATAAGACTTAGCAAAAGTCCTTGTGCTAGTCCAGCCTTTTTAGTAGACAAAAAGGATGGTGGACATCGTATGTGCATAGACTGTAGAGCATTAAACAGAGTTACTATACCATATAGGTTTCCCATACCAATAATTGATGACATGATAAATATGCTTTCGGGTGCTAAAGTGTTTACAAAGCTTGATTTACGTAGTGGATATCATGAAATACGTATTCGAGAAGGTGATGAATGAAAAACAGCTTTCAAGACAAAAGAAGGTTTATATGAGTGGTTAGTCATGCCTTTTGGATAATCTAATGCTCCTAGTACTTTTATGTGCCTCATGAATCAATTTTTGTAACCTTTTCTTGGAAAGTTTTTCATAGTATATTTTGATGACATACTGATTTTTAGCAACAATGAAGAAAAGCATATTTCACATTTATCTCAAGTCTTTCAGGCACTGCAGGACAATGTTTTGTATGTGAATTTAAAGAAGTGCACTTTCTTTACACACAAAGTCACTTTCTTGGGATATGTTGTGTCACATACTGGTATTTCTGTGGATGATTCTAAATTTAAGGCAATTGTGGATTGGCCTACTCCAACATCTATACGTGAAGTAAGAAGTTTTCATGGGTTAGCTTCTTTCGATAGAAGATTTGTGAGAAACTTTAGTACTATTGCAGATGGATTGACAGATTGTTTGAAGTTTGATACTTTTTGAGTGGAATGAAGAAGCAGATAAAAGCTTTAATCTTCTTAAGGAAAAATTGTGCAGTGCACCTGTTCTTGCCATGCCAAATTTTGATAAACCTTTTGAGATTCATTGTGATGCTTCTGTTGTTGGCATTGGTGCTGTGTTATCGCAGGAAGGACATCCAGTTGCATAATATAGTGAAAAGAATTCAGATACAAGAAATAAGTGGTCTACTTATGAGTTGGAGTTAATTGCTCTTGTTCAAGCTCTTAAAAACTGGCATCCTTATCTTATTCACAGTGAAATTGTTGTCAACACTGATAATCAAGCTCTCAATTTTTTGAAAACTTCAGCAAATGTTAATAGGATGCATGATAGATGGTTATTTACTATTAACCAATATACTTTTTCCATTAAACATCAAAGTGGAAAACTTAATCAACCTTTGAGTTCGAGAGATCATCTTCTGGTTACTCTTAAACATGAGAGTTTATCCTTTGATTTCTTAAAATATTTATAAAGTGAAGACAAAGAATTTAAGCAACTTTAGGACAAGTGTGGTTCTTCAACAGAAAGTGTTGATGATTTTCTCATTCAAGAAGGGTTTCTCTTTAAAGGAAATCTTTTATGTATTCCACAATGTTCTCTACGTCTTCATATCATCCAAGAATTACATGGAAGTGGCCTGGGTGGACATTTTGGACATGATAAAACAATAGCTTTGGTTGAAGAACGTTATTTTTGGCCTTCTATTAAAAGTGACGTTCAAAAGTACGTAAAAAATGCATGGTTATTCAATAGTCTAAAGGTAATATTCAAAATACTGGCTTGTATACTCCTCTACCAATTCCTGAAGCTCCTTGGGTGGATATTAGCATGGATTTCGAGCTTGGTTTACCACGTACTATAAAGGGAAATGATTCTATTATGGTAGTTGTTGATCGTTACTCAAAGATGGATCACTTCATAACATGCAAGAAAACAACTGATGCATCCAATGTTGCTTATTTATTTTTCGAAGAGGTAGTACGTTTGCATGGAATTCCCAAAACAATTATTTCTGATGGAGACACTAAATTTTTGGACTACTTTTGGAAGTCTTTATGGATGCGTTTGGGTACTAAACATCAATACAGTACAACTTCTCACCCTCAAACAGATGGAAAACTGAAGTGGTCAATCGATCTTTAGGAAATCTGATTAGAGCCAAGGTTATTGGAGGGAAAGAGAAGCAATAGTATAATCTCCTTATAAATATGGAATTTTCTTATAACACTTCAGTTAATCGATCTACAGGTAAGACACCTTTTCATATTGTTTATTCTAAGGTTCCTAATCATATTTTAGATTTGGTGGTACTTCCCAAGCTACGTAAATCAAATGCTAAGGCAGATAACTTTGTTGAGAAAGCTTCACTCATACATCAAGAGGTACAGTCAAAGCTTGCAGATTCTAACAACAAGTACAAGGACGATGCCAATCATCATAGAAGACTTAAAACTTTTGTTGAAGGAGAATTGGTTATGATTCATCTCAGAAAAGAAAGATTTCTTACTGGCACTTATAACAAGATCAAGATGAAGAAATATGCACCATTCAATATTTTGAAGAAAATCAGCGACAACGCTTATGTTATTGATATTCCATCGACTTGGAACATCTCTAATATCTTCAATGTGAAAGAAATATTCAAGTTCCATGGAGAGAATGAAGTTCTTTCTATACTTTAACTCGAGCGCGAGTTTCTTTCAAGAAGGGGGGACTGATGTAGTACATCTTTCTATGCATCAACAACGATTGTTGATCCTTTTCTTTTGTATCAACTGTAACAGTTGACCTCATGTTTATAGATCAACTATGATTGTTGATCCCTTACGTCAGTTTAAGTTAGTTTGCTTTGTAAGTATTTTATTTTCTAGTTTACGTCAAACTCTTTCCTTTAATCAGTTCATGGAAGTCTATATAAAGGCTGGGACTCTTTTCTACAAGACACATCTTATTATCAATATTATTGTCAAGTTGTTTATCAATCTTTTACCTTAGAATCTTGATCCTAGAATCAGTTTTCTATTAACTTTCTGATGAAACTTAAACCTATCCATGTTACCCCTGCTCTATGCTACACTAGCTGCTGTTGAAGTTCTTCTTTTTCTCTAATTCCCATACGTGAATAAATCTATCTTTATACCCCGCATCTATATGAACAACATACAAACACCCTACGAACATTATTTGAAGATAAACTACATTGAAACTCTGATGCGCTGAAAGTGGTGGGAATGGAATCAATCGGAACTTCAAGTAAAATGGGTAAATTTGGAAAGAATTTACTCTTTATGTTATTTCTTAATCTCCGTGAAAAACTCTACAACATCAAGTAAAATGGAACGGAGGGGGTAGTTTGTTCGAACCTGTTGTTTAGATCTCACACGTGACCACCTGATCTCACTCTCTTGTCTGCGAACAACTCACCCGTCCGCAATCGGCAGCCATGGGAGATTTTTTATAAGTTATGTTCATTTTTAAATTCCAAACCCTAGTTATATTGTTTGTCTTATGAGCTGTCCACCTTTAATTTTAAGTTTTTTCATTGGTTGATATGGGCAACCTAAACTCTGATCTCCTCTAATCAATAATTAACCTCCTTTGCTACCAGCTGACTGCCCTACCCCCTTAGCTTGCATATGTTGCAAAAAACTTAGGCAGTGACAATCAGAGTTTTGGGCCTGCTGGAGTTTTTTTTATTTTTTTTTTGAAATACCTGCAAGAGAGTAGTAGCCTTCTGACTACATAGCTTGATGTATATATGATGACTATATATATGGCTGGCATGTCCATTTCCAGTATTTCAAATAGTCCATAGATGAGGCGCACAACTAGTAGTTGTAATGTTCCACGGGGTAATTTGTAAGAGAAAATAAGGAGATGAATTAGTGGTGATCTTTTAATTTAACGATGTAGTGATGTAGTTGCGAGAAATCTCACAACTACACCCTTAGTAAAATCTATAGAACAATCTAAGAAATCATCATAAGAATCTCAAGAACTTTTATTAAAATCTTAGAACACGTGCAAAGATATGAGAAAATCCTAACTTTGGAAGCAAATAATCTTTCTCTGTCCTAAATATATTGTCTAAGCTCTCTCAAAATATCTCTCCTCTCTACAAAGATGCTCGGCTCCTTATATAGGAGTTTACATAGTGGAGGACAGCTAATAAAGCCCATTATTTTGGATCTGATGTGCGTCACTGTCGCATAGGAATTTACCATTGCCGCATGTTTTCTTTACTCCCACACAGACCTTCACACTTTACTCGTGATTAGGTGACGTCATCTGGTTCGGCATATTAAATATGTCGTATGAGGTCGTATTCGCTTACCACTTAAGGAGTTATTTCGCATACTAAACGAGTGTGCGGTATTTTGTACCCACATTTTGCCTCTTCTCATGCTGTTCTTTTGGTAAAGAGTGTGGTATGAGAAACTCCGATTATTTTGCTGCACCTGTTCATCTTTTCGTATTCCTATCAGTTAATCTTTTTCCGCGTTCTCGGCATGGTAACCCTCACGTGTTTTCTTTACCACTCATCATCAGACACGTCCCTGATAACCGCCTCTTCTTATCCGTCCATTCTCAATTGATGCTGATGGGAAGAGATATCTCGAGGAATGGTATAAAATCTTTTATTTAATGCTACACGTCTTCTTCTCTTTTCTTTTTACTATGTTCTTTCTTTTTCTCTGCAAATTTCGTTCTCTCCTACTGTTGTTGTTCATTTTTCTCCGAAACTTTCTTCTGTTGTTGTTGTTCATCTTCTTCTCGTTCATTAGTTTCTTCACATTCTTCTTCAATTGTTTTCCCACTTCCAAAGCTTTGTTCGTTATTTTGACTATCTCTATTACGTTCACATTCTAAAAATGATTCTTAAAGCCGATTGGAAAAATCTCAAAGAATTCGATAGACTGAAGGATGATTTTGGGCGTAGGGTTTTCACATTATCAGTCCCTCAGGGATCTGAACCCACTTCTGCAATTGGACCCGAATGGTTTTTGCTTCACGAATGGGACAATGATAGAATCATTTTTTCGCTTGGTCAACTCTCTGCGGGTCTTCCCATTCCTTTTATACAATCCTCAAATCCCTCTATTCTATGAGCTTTTGTCTGATGCGAGATTTTTCGCGCGACATATTCCAACTTAGTGGTGACTGTATTAGGATAATGGTGGAATATGCTCGTCGT
This sequence comes from Papaver somniferum, assembly GCF_003573695.1. NCBI lineage: Eukaryota > Viridiplantae > Streptophyta > Magnoliopsida > Ranunculales > Papaveraceae > Papaver > Papaver somniferum. The sequence continues at coordinate 10,197,722 of NC_039361.1, forward strand.
GTGGCAAGGTTGGGATCTGCTTATCCGGTAGATGTAATACATCTAAACTTCGCACATAACAAAATTAACCCTGCGGAATACACGGTTGAGAATTTATTTCTTCACTATGATGTTGTCATTATGAAGAATGAATTATTTCGATGGGGTATTCACTTGTCGAGAAAGGATGGCATCGCAGGGGAACAGAAGATCATGCGTGACGTTGATTTTCATGACTCCTCCAATAACACTGCTCGCAAATCAAAAGATACTTGTTGGGTGGAGTACCCTATTGTTGTTGATGGCTACTATATTTCTGGTAAAGATGCTGATTGGTCTGATCTTCCCCTTCCTGAGGGGCTTGCCTCTTACAAACCTTGGGAATTTGTATGGCCCGAGGAAAAAGATGTGGTATGCTTTTTTTTTACTTGATTTCTTCTATCTATTTTTCTTCTTTTGTTCTTCGCTTCCCTTATTATCTCTCTCGGCTTCAGGTGGCAAAGAAAAGAAAGAAGGCAAATAAAAATTTATCTCAAGCGTCACATTCGTGCAATAATGAAGTAAGAAATTCTCTTTGTTTAGTTTTAACAATATTGTTGCCTCTATTTCTTATCTCTCATTATGCGTGTAGGTGAAAGCTAGAGATGCTAAGGGAAAGAGTAAAAATACCGTCTCTAAGTCCACTTCCAAGAATCCTCCTAAGAAGCGGAAGACTCCTTCTTCCTCTCCCTCAGGTTCCTCTTCTGGTGATGATGAAATGCATTCTCGTGACGACTCCTCACTTACATCTTCTATGGGGCGGCAGTTGTCCAGTATTCTTTCTGATCCTATGTCTGCTATTGGTGATGATGCGCTAACTCGTACATGTGAGACGGTTGCCAAGATTTGTGACGCTCTCTGTTTGAGCCATGAGTCTCTTCGAGGAGTTGCCTCTGCGTTGAGTCCAAGTTTTCAATTTTCATTTGGATCTTTGGTTAGTTTTCTTCTTGTACGTCAATCTTCACAACTAGTTTCATATGAATCAACATCTTTTATTGAATTTTTCTCTTTCTCTTTAGTAATACAGTACGCTCGCATGTCTCATGTTGTCACTTTTGATCTCTAAAGAAATATTTGCGCTCTAAAAGCAGAAAAAACTAAACTCAAAGGAGATTTTTCTTCTAGCTTTAGCCACGTGACAGAACTCCACAATAGAAATGAGCAACTCGTTGGTATGTACTTTACTCCCTTATCTACTCTAACTTCTCCGAGTCATTTTTGCTCTTCTTTTAATTGTTTGTCTCTGCAGAGATCTACCACTTAACTGACGAGGCAATTCGTTATCCCATTGATGACGAGATTCTTCTAGAGCATCTTAATTCTTCCTTGAATAACATCTCAGATGATAAACTAAGAACTTTAAATATGGATGAACTCAGGTCAAAATACAAACTTCTTAACCGCGATCATAGGAGCGCGTTATCTGTTAATAGTAGTTTTAGATGTCGTTTTTGTGAATTCAAGGAAAGGATTAAAGTTTTGGAGCCAAAAATTAACTCTCTTACTTATGAGAAGGCCTAGTGTGGGAATTTGAGAAGAGAAGTGAAGCAATTCTAATGTGAAATTTGAGAAGAGAGTGATCAACAATAGGAGGTTATGATACCTATGAGTTGAGAAGAACATCACAACAATTAACAAGGTTGTGATCGTGAAGATATGGCAACATGTGTACTTTAGAAGAGAAGAAAGGTTTGTGGACTGTGAAAAGATCAGTTCTAGCAGACATCACTAACTGACGGTTGTGACTCTTGTTAAAGTAACATGTGAAGAGAAGATTAAGAAATGAAAATGAGCTACAGTGCTCAGTGATAAGTTAAAGAAATTTGTTTTTGTGCTTGTTAAGGATGGTGTTCCGCTGCGATGAAGAAGAACATAAAAAGAAGTAGTGTTTGATGATTTCTGTTAAGCAAAAGAAGAAAATCGGTTTGTTAGCCGAGTTACAGTTGGTGCTGCGGTTTTTGAATTGTGTTTGTTGATTGGATAATGATGACGAAATTCTAGTAGGATCATGAAGCTGTAATCGAGTATCAAGGAGTAAGGGTTTTTTGGTGGTATCTTTGAAGAATGAGAAAAGACAATAACTTGCTACTACTATTGTTAGTAATTCTAATAGTGGGTGTTGCTACTATTTTTAGTGTTTCTAATAGTTGTATGTTGACGTTTAAGATGAATTAATAGAAAATGAGAAAAGATAAGGACGTGCTAACGTCGATTATTGGAAGAAGAAGAGGAGTAGAAGAGGGTTACGGAATTCTTGTTGAATGATATATTGGCTTAAAGGAGGATGTTGGAAGATAAACCAAGATATTAGTGGTTGACGCAGTATTGGGATCAACTACTGCAGTTGACGCAGTCAGTTTGGATCAACAAGATAAGTTGACACATCCTGTCATATTTGGAAGTCGAGTTAACTTGAGAAGCAAGTTGTGTCGGTTGCTGGTTTTAGAGTTTTACTATGTTTAGAGTTTCTTTGTGTTTCTAGAAGTGTGATTTATTTAGAGTTTGATTTTATTAGGAAAGTGCTTTTGAGTGATCATCCAGTTTGTGAGACTATAAGTAGGCTATTGTGCCATAAGAATTGTACACCGAATTTGATTATCAATGTAGACTATTATTGATTCCGCGTTGTGCTCTCCTCTCTCTTGCTCGATCCTACACTATCAACATACCAAAACAAATTTAAAAAAAAAAGGACTTGTCACAGTGAATCGTGGTTAAGATAAGTCTGATTTTCAGTTTTTGACAGAGAGATCATTTTGTAGACTTTTGGCCTGCTGGACTTGCCACCACTTAAAACCATAATACACTAGATAGGATATATATCATATAATCATTTTCGTTTTAGAATAAGATAATTTTGGTAACATTGTGGTGTATATAAGTCATGAATCAAGCTAAGACAATGAAGTTGGTTTGGCTTTGGGATGTTCAATGAAAATTACTAAACATATATATTTCCTTTTATTTTGATAATAGATGCGATTTCCTTATTTTGTGTAACAACCAAAATACTGGTTATTTTGGTTAGTTTTAACTAAGACACATGTCGAAGTTTTATTAGTTGGAACAGAGAGACAGGAAAATTTTGGGATAGAAGATCCGCGCCCGCTAATCATAACCTAAAATTAATTAAAAGGGTAGATTAGGTATTAAATAAATATCTAGATATGGGATGACCTAGAATTACTTCTAATGCCTTTACCCAAAATAAAACCATGGTCCAAAAAAAAACCATGGTCCCCAAAAAATCGTTCATACGTAACTGGCTTTGGAAATCCATCGATGCCTCTCATCCTATAGCCCGGCCTGTCCAGCCCGTTAGATTAAATGGTTAAGGAGTTTTTTATTTTTATTTTTATTTTCTTTTTTTAGTGGTAAAATGGTCAAGGGTATGAATTCCTACGACCCTATTTTTTTCTTTACGAAATTAAATAACAAAACTAGTGACAAAACCCCTAGGTGAACAAACTAGTGATAAGAAAAAACCGGTCATATTAATTTTAACAAATAAAAACCGTTTCAAACAAAACTGGGACAAAAACCCCAATTCAAATAAAATTTTTAAAATTTAGTTTTTATTTGATTTCTAAATTCCAAAACTGACCTTCCGTATATAAAAACATTTTTCAAAGGAAAGTTTGGCGAAAGAAAACAGTAAAAACAATATTTGTTCTCTCTGAATCCAAACAAATCAGATACTAGTCTAATTACGATTCTTCTTTCCTAGTTTTCTTTGTTTTTTTCAGTTCCATATCTCGTTTAAATTCAAAGATTCGTCATCGTCTTCTCCCAATTTCAATTCAAAGATTCAGAGAGCAATTTTAGGTTTGATTGAAGAACCGGAAGAGAAGCTACAAGTTTTGAGATCTGTTTATTCGAGATACGTAGAAGAATCAAATTCGGTTGTTTATTCGAAAAGAGAAGATAAACATAGTTGTTTTATTCGAGATCTGGTTGCAATTCAGTTTAGCTGAAATCATATTTTCGCTTTTCAAGTTGAAATTGAATCTCGAATTGAAGAATCCAGCTGAACAATCAATCAACTTCGTGTTGATCATCTTCGTCTTCGTATTAATCTTCGTCTTCAAGGAATCAATCAACTTTTCAGGTATTCAATTCTTTTTTGTGTTGATTTTTGATTTTGTTTGTGTGAATTTGCTAGTCACTCTTGTCGAATAAACTGAATTGATGTTAGCATATGATTTTTTATGTTTGTGTTGATGTTCTTATGAAGGATTCCATCTCTTTGGAACTGTTTTTCAAAAAAAAAAATTGTTGTTGATATTCACATCTGGTGAAACTGTTTTTGGTTTCATCATTTTGTTCTGTAGATTATGGATTCTGTTCTCGCACTTGTATGTCACAAAGAAGATTGTTTAACTCTTCGTATTGGCCTCCAAGAGTCTTTTGCTAATTTGAAGACTAGTATATGCTCAAGTTGGTGTGAATTCTCTCCTCCTTCTATGGAAATTTTTGATTTTGTTTGTGTGAATTTGCTAGTCACTCTTGTCGAATAAACTGAATTGATGTTAGCATATGATTTTTTATGTTTGTGTTGATGTTCTTATGAAGGATTCCATCTCTTTGGAACTGTTTTTCAAAAAAAAAATTGTTGTTGATATTCACATCTGGTGAAACTGTTTTTGGTTTCATCATTTTGTTCTGTAGATTATGGATTCTGTTCTCGCACTTGTATGTCACAAAGAAGATTGTTTAACTCTTCGTATTGGCCTCCAAGAGTCTTTTGCTAATTTGAAGACTAGTATATGCTCAAGTTGGTGTGAATTCTCTCCTCCTTCTATGGAAATTTTTCACATGGTTGATGATCAGCAAAAGGTCATTCATTCTGATTTTGATCTTCAATGTTTGGCTCTATTTAGTATGTATAATAAAGAAGGGATTATGGAGTTACTCGTAAGTCACAAAGCTGAGAGTTCTGGTTCAATAAGTTCAGGAATTATAGCTTTTGATGACCAGCCACAAAGTTCTGGAATTATACCTTTTGAGAAGCCACGGATTGATTATGATGTTCCAGATAAAATTAAGGAACCGTTGAAGTCTGCTCACTGGTTACATTTTTCAAGGAGTTGAACAGTTGTTTCCGGGAGGTGTTGAACAAGTTCGTTGTGATTTACAGAAGTATCACGCAGCAGCTGGTTATGAATACATGGTATATAGGAATGAGAAGTTGAGGATTGGTGCACGTTGTGCTAATAAGAACAAAGAGGAAAATGTGACTGGCATTTATATGCTGTGTCTGTTGATGGTGTTGTAGGAAGTCCTTTTATTATCAAGGAACTAAATAATCAGCATACTTGTGTTGGTGGATTTGTTAACATGCCACGGATATCGAAGAAACTAGTTAGTAGCTTGATTATTGATGAAATTAAACAGGATCCTAATAAGAAAACTAAGCATATTATGGAATCTTTTACGAGAGACTTCGGCTTTGACATTAGTCGTTATTATGCATACGCAGGTAAGAAGCATGCACTGAATACTTCATGGGGAGAGAACGAGAAATCTTTTATGTTCTTGAACTGGTGGTATAAAAACAAGTTGATTGAAACCAATCCTGGTTCTCACGTGGTTTTGGAAGTTGAAGAAGGGACCATAATTTCAGAGGATGTTTATCTGTTTTGAAGCTTGTAGTCGTGGATTCAATTTCTGTCGTCCTGTATTATTCGTTGATGCGGCTCACTTGAAAAGCAAGTACCTTGGTCATATGATGGCAGCAACAGGTCTAACCGGAAATGATGGTAAGGTTTTTATCATTTTTTTATGTTGGTTTCATCATTTTTTTATGTTGGTTTCATCATTTTTTATGTTTGGTTTTCATCGCATCTTATGCTTGTGTTATGCTTTCTGTTCATGTTACAGAAATCTTCCCTCTTGCTTATGGTGTGGTTTCATCGGAGAATGAAGCGAACTGGAAATGGTTTTTGGATAATTTGAAGAAAGTCCTTTCTCCTTTGCGACCAAAGCTTACTTTTGTGAGTGATCGAGGTATTGGATTGGTAACACAAATTCCTATTGTTTTTCCTGAGGCTTTTCATGGTTGGTGCTACTGGCATATGGAATGCAATATCAATACATGCTTACCAAAGAGTTGCAAAGTTTATAACAAATATGTATTGGGACTGTTTAAGAAATGTGCGTATGCTTCTACTCATAAAGAATTTTCAGAGAATTGGGATAAGTTGAGGAAGGTTCAAAATCAGAAGTTACAAGACTATCTAAGTAGAGCTCCTCTTGATAAATGGGCAAGTTTTTTCTTCAAGGGTCGACGATATGGTAGGTTGTGTTCAAATATTGCTGAGAGTTTCAATGGTTCGGTCGTTGAAGAGAGAGAGAAGCCTATAGCCATCATGGTTGATGAGATCAGGGTGAAGCTAATGGACCAAATGTGTAAACGTCGCGAGGACTCTGCTAACTTAATGAAATGGCGTCAAACTCTATGTCCAGAATATGAAGCTCTACTCCACGACAACAAGATGCATGGATGTAACTACCAAGTCACCAAGTCGTCGGAATATGTGTTTGAAGTTCATGCTTCATTAACACAGACTGTCGATTTGAAAAGAAGAACATGTTCTTGCAACCGTTGGCGTATTGACGGTTTCCCGTGTGCCCATGCTGTCCGTTGCATCATGGTGAATGGAGAAGATCCTTACAATTATGTTGAGCACTACTTTACAGTAAAGTTCTACCGAGAATCGTATAAACATGCAATCAATCCTGTTCCCACAGTCGAAAAGCCCGTGACAGTGTCGCCGAAATCGATGGTTTTTGGTCCGAATAATGGACCACAACCAGGACGTCCATCGAAGAAGAAGAGGATTCCTAATACAGGTTCAGTTGCCAATAAGAAGATGAGAACCTGTGGTTCCTGCAAGGTTTTGACCACCCATAATAAACGGACATGCCCTTCTCGTCAGATTTCATGAGAACTTGTAGTCATTTCGACTAGACTACAATATGTGGTTCCTGCAAGTCATCGAATTTTACTCTTAGTTTCGTTTGCTAGACTACAATATGTGTTTCATTTACTATTTCATATTTTTGTTTTAGAAGTTAATATGCTGCAGGTGTTTTCATTTTATATTTTGTCTAAGAATAATAAGTTTGATTAAGTTTAAGTTTTTCAGAATTTTTACAGGCCTTTATAGTTTGGTGTAACCGAATCAGGTTTCATCATTTTTTGATGAAACCAGAAAGGGTTTCATCATTTTTTTGATGAAACCAGAAAGGGTTTCATCTTATTTTGGTGGAACCATTGTTTTACTGTCACTTTTTCTTCTATATTTTTTGACAACACAGTAGATGATGTTTTGTCTACTGTTTATTGGTGCCGCAAATATATGACACATCATTTATGGATAGTTTTTATAAAAATGAGACATCATATTTCTGTAGACATAAGCTTTTAAGGAAATACAACTGAAATAGCACGAAATCGTTTTTTATATAAACTGTAACCATTTCACAAGTACTTTAAACTTCAACTAAAACTTGAATCTGCAAGGAGAACTGTATGTCAAGGAGTATCATTACAATAACCATTTCAAAAGTAATTTAAAATTCAACTAAAACTGAATGTTCAATAGGACGGGCACGACATGCGAGTATTATTCTATATTGTCAAGGAGTATCTTCAACGCCAACTTTGGTCTCATATTATGCACCTTTTCTCGTATATCATCTGTAGACATGTTTCCTTTCAAGAGGCTCTTCATGTAATAGCAAACATGCAGGCCACAATCGTTCCTGAAAAACCAAAACAATGTCTCAATTGTTACAAAGTGACTAGCTGAGAGTGTTCTGATATTAGTATCTATATGTAAAGCATTCGGTTACAAGTGATGTAATGATTTCAAGCATATGCATATGTGAACTATAAACTTCCAAACATAACTTACCCTATTTGTTCACAACATGTAGGGTTGTGCAAAGAGTATGTTGTTGGCTGACTTGCCTGCTGATCACAGGGGAGCTTTGCGTCGTGCTGTGCAAATGCTGATACTATACGTTGTTTCATGCTTTCAGCACTTTTTCTGCATTCCTCTCCCGTGGAAGCCAAGGAGTTGTAGTGATAAAATTCCCCGGTTTCAAAATCAAAAGAAAGCAATGTCCAATGGTTTACATCTCCAAGTGATGTCAGCAACGGAACGAACAAAAACCGCACGCTATAATCCATTTTGTCGATGAAGCCTTCTATTACAGCACCACATTTCTTTCCTAATGAGTGACATGTCTGAAACAAAATACCAGATAAAAGCTCCTTAATTAGTTACAGACATGCAAGTTTGATGAAACCAAACTTTGTTCCATCAAAATTAACCATATAAACAACATCATTTTTTGTTTTCCACAACTATTTTTTATGCCAAAAAATTTACATTAAAGAATTTCGGAGTAAACTTACATAGGCAAATGTGCTTATAAACACAGCTCTCTGGTACTTTGGAGAACCATCTTGTTTCAACTCATTTTTTTTGATGTTGTTTTGCAGCTTCAAAATGTAGAACTCTATAATGTCTCCTGCGACGTCACCCTCTCTCATCAAATTATCCATCATCTTCCCCGATATATGTAATTGAAGATTTAAATGCTCCCACGCCGTTGACCTGTTAATTTTATTTTTTAAAAAGCTAGTCAATGATGGATAAAAAAAGGAGAAACAATGCATAACTTGGAACAAAATTTTGATGAAACCAGTCTTGGTTACATCAGTTATTTCCCAATTACCTTTCATTGTTCTTTCTGAAAAAAGTGGTCACGAGGGGTTTCTCATTTCTGTTGAGTACTTTCAAGATCTTCAAGTTATCAACTGGTTTCAACTTCACCCCCTGTACTTCCTGCACCTTCTTGTTCTCCTTGCACTTACGAGCTGTAACCTTTCTTCTTTTTTTCACACTGGTGTTGTAATCCTGCATTCTGATAGGTGGAACCAAATTCCTTCTGTCTTCCCTCATTCTTGTAACCATGTTACTCATCCTTTGCGCAGCACTGAGTTCTCCCTGTCCTTTCTCTTGACTGTCACACTGCGACAGTCCTAAATCAAATCCAGGTTGTTCATTCTCTAACTCAAGTAAATCATTCGCCATCTTTACAGCTGGGTAGTAGTATACGCTTCCAACATTTGGCTTTGACGACGAACAACCTTTCTTATTGTATTCGTATTCCATTTTCCTGATAACATCTTCATCAATTACAAATTGAGTTTCGTTTTCTTCTTGTTCAATAATTTGCTTCGAAGAAGATCTTTGCTCATTTCAGATTCCACCCGCTCTGCCACCTTGATATCCTCAACGGTATTTGGAGTCAACTCAGTACCCTCTCCTTCTTGTTCATCATTGGTGACTGGCATCGACGAAGAAGCTTTGCTCATTTCAGATTCCACCCGCTCTGCCACCTTGATATCCTCAATGGTATTTGGAGTCAACTCAGTACCCTCTCCTTCTTGTTCATCATTGGTGACTGGCATCGACGAAGAAGCTTTGCTCATTTCAGATTCAACCCGCTCTGCCACCTTGATATCCTCAACGGTATTTGGAGTCAACTCAGTACCCTCTCCTTCTTGTTCATCATTGGTGACTGGCATCGATGAAGTAGCTTTCTCCATTTCAGATTCAACCCGCTCTGCCACCTTGATATCCTCGATATTATTTGGAGTCAACTCAGTACCATCTCCTTCTTGTTCATCATCGGTGACTGTCTTCGACGAAGAAGATATGACCTGCTCTTGTTCAGATTCTTGTTCATTTATCATGTTAACATCCCTTGTTATAACCTGCAATATTAAGATACCTAAGTTATTTTATTTTTCATCTTCCTGTGTCAAAACCTAATGCTGTAAAAATCAAAAACTTCTGAAAGAATAAAAAGAACTGGCCAATTCATCAAACAAACATTAACTTGAAATGATGAAACCAAATCTGGTTCCATCAAAAGAATGATGGAACCAAATCTGGTTTCATCAAAAAAATGATGAAATGTATAAGAAAATTGTAATATATGCGAGTAATTCAATTGTTACTAAGAAAAATCAAATCTATCTTTGTACCAGTTGTTGTTCCCTGTCCTCGGCATCATATTTTTCCAGCAGTGATTCTTCTTCTTTAGAAAGAACATATGTAGTATTGGTCCTAAGCTTTTCAATCAATGCTCGTGCAAATTGGTATTTGGCTTTGAAGGAGTTAGCTTCACTGCTAGCACCAACATTTTCTTCATCTTGCACTTTAACCGGAACTTCATTTTCTTCATCTGGCACAACAATTTCCACTTCATCTACGGGATCAGCCAAGCGCATTTATGATTCGTCATACTGAAGCAAGAATGATCCCTTTCGGTGACCAATATTCTCCTGCAGTACACAAGAAAAATTGGTTTCAGCTAAAAAATTTGATAAATCCAAAACTGGTTTCATCAAAAAAGTAAATCTGAACAAGAAAATATTTACCAAAATTCGTTTAAAATAAAACAGACGACATACCAAGCAAAGCATTTTTAATGGTAACAAGTAATGGTAAGAACTCATAGCAATAATCTAATAAAACCCTCGAAGATTTCGAATATTGTCTAACAAAAATATCAAATAAAACCCTCGAAGTTATCTAAGAAACAAAAATTCAGCTAGAATTTTTGATGAAACCAAAATTGGTTCCATCAGAAAAGTAAATCTTCTAAGTAAATATTTACCTTAGACCAAAGTTCTGTTTTTTCTTCAAGATTCTCGAAGTTAGACAATACTTGTTGACAGATGTTGCTAAGGTTCCATCTAGCAAACCTTGGATACTTGTCTAGCCCATGCTTTCTTTGTGCGATCTTTGTCATCTCTGCCAACCAATACTGCAAAAAAAAAAACCAATATTCAAATTAATCATCAAAAACAAGTCGCTTATTATTCAACAACCAATATTGAAAAAAAATACTGAACTTATGAAAAAAAGAACAAATCTTAACTTACCTGAGGGTATATTACACAACCAACAACATTTTCTACGTCTGTTCTGTTTGTCATTATCGAATCAAGTACATAGTCATGGAAGACTTCCGGCCAGCACACTTTGTTCATATCAAACACCATATACAAGTACTTTGCTGCGAGAGTATGCCCACATTTGTTAGGGAAAAATACTGAAACCAACAGAAACATTACGAAAAACTTGACAAAGTCATCCGCTCCGGTTTCATCATTTGCGGCTTCCAGCATACGCTTTTCAATATCGGTTTTTTTCGTCTTTTTATTTCCAGCAAAATAATTATCCACAAAGACGTTAACCTTTTTAACCAGATCTTCATCAATGTCGTCTGCTTCTACATAATTCACCATTTGGAAACCAAAAGTCACAGCAAAATGTTCTGGAATTGTCCGCAAAATCATTTTCCTTGATCTTGCTAATTTGAAACAATACGGGAGCTTACCATCAAGTCTGTTTTCAATTGTACTTAAAAACATTATTACTGCTTTTTTTTTGATGAGCTCATCTTTGTTCATTACGCCATCATAGAACGGCTCAAAGAAACGCCAGAAAGGACATGATTTAAGAGCTTTCAAATGAAGTTGCTTGTTTTTTATCAACGCCTTAATTTTCACTGCTAGCTCGCACAAATGATGCAATGAGCACCTGTATGGTTCCTTATCTCTTTTTTTACCTATTTTGAAACCAAAATTAAACCATAAGAGAATAATAAATAATAATGATGAAACCATAAGACATAAACTTGTAATGATGAAACCATAAGCACGAACAAAGTGATGAAACCATAAGCATAATTGAAACTTGTATGAAACCATAAGATTACGTAACATAGCGCCAATCTCCACAGTTTGAATTCAAATCAACAGCCAATAACAACTCTAGAAGTAAACCAATAACTAAAAATGATGAAACCAATTTTGGGTTTCATTAAGAAACAGAAAATGATATCTGGTTTCATCGCAAATTTGTTACATCATTCTTGTAGACCTAAACCTAACAAATGAAAAGTGATGAAACCAAAAATGGTTTCATCAAAAAGACCATATTATTATGATGTAACAGATTAACAATTGGTGGAACCAATTTACCAATTGGTTGTAAAATGATGAAACCCAGAATGGTTTCATAAAAAAAAAACAGATTATACTTTGGTTTCATCAAATAAACAACAAATGAAATATGGTTTCATCGAATAGAAAAAAAAATATCTGGTTGCATCAAATATACAAACAATTGAAATCTGTTTTCATTTGGTTACATCAAACAAACTGAAACCTAAACCTAAACCAAAGAAACGATGTAACCAAATGAAAATAGAACCTAACCTAAGAAATGAAACCTAAAAGCAAACAGAAAACCAACCCATAAATCAAATGAAACCTAATAATCTTTTGAATTCAAACTCGAAATCAACTTGAAAGCAAATTCGATTTCTTACCTTTAGGAGATGGTTCCGCTATTTTCTTTAGATTTTCATCTTTCTTTTTCGCCTGTTGATTTTGTTTCTTCGCCATTTGTGGTTGAAAAATTAGGTCAGATTTTGTAGCAGTGGTTGAAGTACGCAACCATAGAATAAGAGAAGAAGGTAAAATCGAGAAGATGATGACGAATACAGATTGATTTTGAACGATTTTGGCTTAGGGATGAGCAGATTGATTTTGAACGAATACAGGAGCGGATTGGTTTTTGAACGAACAGATTGATTTTGAACGAACATGAGCGGAGGTTTTAAGAAATTTTGTCCGTTACGCAGGTTGTAAAGTAATAAATTAGTGGGTCGTTTTTTTTCTCAGTTTCTTTTGGGTTGAATTAGGGGAGGGTAATTTAGACAGTTTATGATATTTGGGGTTTTTGTATCACTTTTGTTTGGATGGGTTTTTTGTGTAAAGGGGTTATAACCCGCGGACCGATTAAATAATACCCCTAAGAAGATAGGGGTACTTATTAGAAATTGAATGAGAATATATTTTAAGAAGTAGATTAAGAGGGGATTTAAATAAGTTTCCCCTTCTCGTTTTTCTCAGTTTATAAGACGTTTCCTGCTGCTTGAATCTTAAGGAAATCCAATTTTCACTACTGCTAGAAGAAGAAGATGAAGAAAACATCATCTAAGTCGACTTTGTCGAGCCTTCCGCAAGAGATTCAAGTAGATATATTTCTAAGGTTACCAGTGGATTCCATCGTATCCTGCAGGCGTGTCTGCAAGCCGTGGCGCACACTACTACATAGCCCTAGTTTTATCAAATATCACTTCAATCTTGATATCCAAAACAACAACCCTAAGCTCATGTTTATAGATTACATCCGGGATGGAGGTATCAAGGTCCCTGCAACTTACTCCATAGATTATGCTTCAATATCATCATACTCATTGTCGCTGGATTCATCATGTGAATGCAATGGAGCTGTTCGGATGGATTACCCATTAAAATATAACAAAGATAACCATATTGACGTTTTGGGCTCTTGTAATGGCTTAATTTGCATGGGTATTTCATGTGACATTTTGGGTGCTTCCAATATGCTTTACAAGGATGCTAGTATTTGTATATGGAACCCATCAACTGGGGAGTATAAGAAAACACCGGTACATATGCGTGATTCTAGTCTCTATAATTGTTCCAACGTCAGATATGGGTTTGGTTATGATGCCATCATCAATGACTACAAGTTGGTAAGGATCTCAGGATACGAAAACTCGAGTTGCTTTGAAGTTGAAGTACATGGAATTGCAGTCAGACAATTCCTTATGCATTTCCATATGAAAGAAGATATCGTGGTTTGCTTTTCAATCAATCCTGTAAAAGGGGCGGGCGGTTCCATTGGAGGGGCGGCAAGGGTGATAGAAATATCCCTATTATTGGTTAGGGGGTGACCTATAGGGGTTGTTAATTGACTAGATTACCCTTTTCACCTCAAATGGACTAATTTACCCTTATTTTTTTGGTTGAAAAGACTGAATTATCCTTCCCCATTATTAACCCAATTGAATCTGAAAATCAAAACAGTTTTTTTTTTCAACTTTACTTCTTCTCTTCTCCTCCTCTCCACCATTAAAACTGATTTTTCATCGTCCTCTTCGATTAATCGGCGATTTGAAAAATTGATAATCGTTGATTGGAAACTATATTAGAGATGCCGAAGAAGAAGGTTGACGAAGATTGTAGCCGTTCTAATGAACCAAATCCTCCATTAGGTTAAGAACATAAATTTGAAACTCCTCAACGGTCAAAATCAAGCACAATGACTTATTTGAGGCATGTTTCGAAAAACCCAGTTAGTGTGTAGTCTATTGTTTGATTTAAGTTAGTTTTGTATAAAAAATTAGGGTTTTGGATCGAAATTGAAACTGAAATTTGTGTGTTGCATGTGAGTTACGGTTGATAATTACTCCAATTTCAACCGTAACTATGGTTTTTGTTGATGATACGGTTCGTAATAACTGAAATACCAACCGTAAGTTCTTGAATTTATGAGAAATTGTTCAGTTACGTTTTTTTTTTTGCAACCGTAAGTAGCTTACGGTTGGTCTCGTGTGTTGAGTTACGAACCGTACATTGTTCTGTAACTTTCATTTGGTTTATACGGTTTGTAATTCCATCAATGTTATCAACCGTATTTGAGTTAAGACTTGTAACTCAACATCCATTACCAACCGTAGAACATCCTGTATGTTAGTATTTGGCCAAAGAAAACTTACGGTTGAAAACTAAGATAAAATACCAACCGTGGTTTAGTTACGGTTGATCTCGATACATCAGTTACCAACCGTATCATTGGTTACAAACCGTGTGAGTGGTACGGTTGGTCTCTGTTCATTGGTTACAAACCGTAACTATGAAGGCTCACCATTTTGTTTTGTTTTTTGTTATCTATATTATTTGTTTTACCCTTAGTAAATCAATCAATTGTAATGCTTGTGTAGGAAGAAAAAGAGAGGAAATGACTTAACCCCGATTGATCATACGCCTACGCCTCGCGGTGACAAGCATTTAGGTGTAGATAATAGAGGCATCCACAATAATGAGAAGAAGAAGAATAGGTTTGAAATTAAGTTGAGGGAACAACCTGTGGCTGAATCTGGAGTTGAGTTAGAAGGAGTGGAACATTATGATCAAGAAGAGGTCGGAGTCGAAACTAACCGTGAAAGCAACGAAAATGAAATTGTGGAGGAAGAAACTAATAATGAGGAAGATGAAGAAAATGATGAAGAGGAGGACGATGAAGAAAAGGAAGAGGTAGAAAATACCAAGGGAAAAGAGGTAGTTGTAGCTGCACCTCCAAGGAAAAAGAAAGAAAAGAAGCCGAGAAAGGAGCCCGCACCAAAAGGGATGCATATTCCTAAAGTCAAAGATTTGTTGTTGCCACCGAAGAAGAATAAAAGACCTTAGGGCGAGGCCCCAGGTAAGTCTTCAATCTTATTTGGTTATACCGGTTCCTGGTCCGCAAAAGTCTGTCAGACAAGGGTATGTATTTTGTTACTTTTCTTAAAACATTCATTATTTTGATACATTTTGTTTGTTTATTTCAGTTCACCATAATATGCTTATATTTTTGTATATTTGTTTTCTTAGGACCACGCAAGATGCATTAAATTGCTCAAGCGTCAAAGGGGTAAACATTGGCCATTAAGTCAAGAATGTGCTTTGGTTCGCAATCTAGTGGCTAGTACAGGACTAGGGCCTGGAATTCTTCACCTTCAATCGGAGTATGATAGTGTTGTGGTCTCTGCCTTCAGGGAACGATATTGGCTTGAAACCGATACGTTTCATCTTCCATTCGGAGAGATGACAATAACACCGGACGATGTGAAGCAAATTACTGACCTTGAAGTTGAAGGACAATCTGTGTTTGAAGGTTTCGACAACAACATGTCTTGGACTGACCTTTATATCCTTGTTCAAGAAACACTTGGGTGGGAGAAAGATGAAACTGAGATGGAGTTTCAGTTGGCTAGTGGTTATGACCCTGCTGAACCACATAAACCAAAAATCATCAAAAATCTATTGTTGAAGAATCTCATGACCAAGTTTGAAGGAACAGCAGCAGAGGAAAGGGAAGGTCAGGTGATGGATGAAACAACAGTTAGGCGTACAGCCACAGCGTATTTGTTGTATTCTCTTGGGACCGTATTCTTTCCCGATAACTCGGGAAATAGGGTCAATGTTCATTACCTACAACTGTTGAAGAATTTGGACAACATCAAAAACTATTCGTGGGCCACTGCAACCCTTGCATAATTACTTGACAGCCTAAGAAAGGCCTCTAGGGTTGGAGCTACTGAAATTGCCGGGAATGTTGCACTTCTAATGGTAAGTTTGGTTAAATTTTTTTTTGTTTGTTATATTTTTAGTCATGTGTCAATTGTTTATACTTAATTTATTTTTTAGGCATGGATTTATGACCACTTTCTGAGCCTGAGACCTCCTACTGAGTGGGAAGAACATGATTATGGCCCTACGGGAAAGAAGTTCAAGTTCACTGGCAGACAACTAAGGAACAAAGAGGAGAAGCTCATTCAAATGAGGGACAAAATAGATGCTTTCACTGTTGAAGATGTTATCTTTGACCCTTATTTGAGGATTGAAAATGGAGTTGATGTTCGTAGGTTCACAGAGACCGCGGTTTACAATGGACCATTGTATCATCCCACAGGTTACGTTATGACCAATCCTCGTCGAACTCTACGCCAAAATGTTCATATTCAACAAAGGGTTGTAGAGGAAAACTTCAAATTATCCAAGCAAGGATCCGAGACAAAAGGCCCCATCATTGTGCTCAACTACAGGCCAACTCCAACGGTTGATGCTTGGAACAACCGCCATGAAGAAAGATACCAACTCGCAGCGGGAGAGGCAATTCCTTGTAACAACACGAAAGAAGCCACTACTGATTACATGGGTTGGTATTCTCATTTTGGTCATCCATATGTGATCAATAATGATCCGGAGGCCCAACCATATATTCAAGAGGCTATGGCTCAAAGGAAGGCGGTCGACGAGACTAAAGAGAAAAAAGGTCTATTTGGTTTGACTTGGAAGAAGATATATTTCATGTCGGTACGTAGTTTTGTTATCCTCATGAATTTGGATTTTAAGATTAATGATTATTATGAAATAATCTCTTAACACTCTTTTTGATATGTGAATAGAAAGAGCGAGGACAAGTTTTGGCAAATAGCATGACTTCATGCATCCGTATTAATGGTGTACTTAAAGCTCGTGAACAAAAGATCTTGCAAGACCAAATAAGGAACATGCATAATCCAAACATGGCAGAAATGTATGAGGGGTTGGTCACGGACGAAAGAGGCTTAAAGAGGAGTAGAAACTCTCTTGGAGGTGAGGGTAGTAGCCGTCATCAACCTTCATCTAGAAGCGAAGAGACAAATGATGAAGAGGTGGTGCACGGTGTGGGCACTAGCCAAAGAGGTGGTCGTGGTCGCGGTAGTCGCGGTGGTCGTCGTGATGGTCTTAAAACTCGTGGTGGTGGTCCTAAAACTCGTGGTGGTGGTAGCACCAAAAAAAGGGGTCGTGGTGGCCGCCATGCTTAGTTATGGATTTATGTTAGTTGTGTGTGGTTAGTTATGAATTTCGACTTATGGATATTATGACAAACTAATAGTTGCGTGTTAATTATGGATTTTAGCATATGGATATTAATTATGAATTTGAAGTTATTTGTATTAGTTATGGATTTAAACTTATGGATGTTAATTATGAATTTGAAGTTATTTGTGTTAGTTATGGATTTAAACTTATGTATGTTTGTTTGTGACAGTTTTTGTCTGAAATTTTGAGTTACAGAGTCAATCACGGTTGGTAACTATTTTTTGTTATGAACCGTTGCACAGACTGGAACAAGCATTTTTTACTAACTTAAATTACGGTTCGTAAAAATTTATTGAGACGAACCGTAGAGAAAGTTACGATTGGTAACTTTTTTACCCTAACCAACCGTAAAACATCCTGTAACCTATAACTTTGATTACGGTTCATTTTGAGTCACAGTTACCAACCGTAACTCTGTATATTTTGATTTTGACAGGTTTACGGTTGGTAATCTTTCCGGCTAAGGAATCGTAACTCTGGGATTCAGTTTTCTCCAGAGTTACGGTTTATCATCTCTAAAAAATTACGAACTGTAACTTTCGAATTCAAAATTTTACGTAGTTACGGTTCGTTATGTGCTTACATTCACCAACAGTAACTAAACGTTTGGCACAAAAAAATAATTGTTTGGTGCTTACAGTTGCACTGACATGTCCTTGTGCAAATCGAAAATATAGCCGTTGATACCTTCAACAACTTCATTTTCAACAAAGCTTGTTCCTTGTCGGTAATAATCACCTTTGGAGTATATCCCTCTACGTAGAATAGCTTCACTTGGTTTAATGCCCACACATAGCTCTCTTAGAGCTCATCTTTCAAGAAGCAAAAACCAACACTGAAAGGAGCATTGGTAGAAGTTTGCCCGACAAAGTTCAACAACGGCATCTCAAACTTGTTGGTTTTGTATGTGCAATCCATTAGAAGGATTTGATGAGAGCACCGTGCCAACTTCACAAACTCAGTTTAGCCAACAAAAGATGTCTTATTCGTCCTTTCTCATTATCATCGTGGAAAACCGAGTAATTATTCGCCTCCCCCAAACGCCTTAATAGTTGCATTTCGTTCCTTTGTTCTCATTTCTTATCCTTCAATTTTGTTCTTGCGTTGTAGATGTTAGCCAAAATAGAAGCATTTTGTGGGTTTCTTTCCTTTAAGTGAGCGAGGATATCAACGGGCTTCATACGAACTTGTGTCAGTGACTCTACGATCTTCTATTCTTCTTCGATAAGGCGTCCAGCATACGAATGTGATAGCAAACTCTCCGGTATAGGGTGGTTATGACTACCGCATACTACTTTCTCCAAAAACCACCTTTTTGCCGCGTTCCTTTAAAATTGAAGCTTGAAGGGGCATCGGGTCTTCTTAGTGATCGTAGTTTGCTTCCTCTTTTCCTTTGCTACTTGCACGGTACCCTTTTTTGCATGACTTCTATGTTGTCCACTACACTCGCAAGCCATTTGAAAGGCACTTTCACTAGTGGTACCATTACAAACTATGATACACATAATCAACTTGCCTCGTTCACTAGCCCAATGTTTTGCATCATCTTTTTCCTCCCATGTCTCCTCGTTTAAATAGTGAGAGCTAGAATCTTGGGTGAGAAGTTGATTTGCTAAAGGTTGTTCATCCATTAGGGGAGGTACACTCACGATCTGGACAACAATACACCCACATTAGTCTAAACAAGAAAAAAACGAAAATATATATAAAGTTACGGTTGGACACGACAAGGAAATACAAACCGTAACTGAGATACGGTTCGTAATTACAATCACTTACAAACCGTAACACAAATACGGTTGGTAGTGGTCCTCCTGTAACAAATTGTAAATAGGGTGAAATGAAAATGAAAACATCATTATACGATCGGTAAAAACCACAGATCACAAACCGTAACACAATTACGGCTGGTAGCTATTTACATATTACCAACCGTAAGAAGTGCAGTAAATACTTCCATGCACATGATGAGTTACGGTTGGTAACTACTGAAGAACATAGCCAACCGTACTGAAATTACGGTTCGACTCGAAAATTTTATACTAACCGTAAATGGTATTACGATTGAGTTTTTCCCCAAATTGAACCAGTTACGGTTGGTATTGGAAACTTTACGAACTGTAACATTCAATTACGATTGATAACTAGCTAATTACCAACCGTAAGTTCTTTTGAAATTTTTTAAAATTTGATTTTTTTACGTACTTTAGAGAAGTTTAGGTAACAAAAAGCTAATGAGAACTAGTTTAGAAGTATACCTGGTCATTTTCAGTTGCTGGTTCTTCACTTTGTTGGCTAATTTCTTCAATTGGTTGAGATTGACCTTCACTATGGGTTAAAACATCTCTACCATCTAAGAGATACTCTATATCAGGATCTCCATCAAGGGGTATGTAGTATTTGTTTTCTCTATCGTATAGAGATTCACCCATCTCAAATTTGCCACTAGAATCACTCATTTTGGTTGAGGGAATCAAAATCTAGGGTTTCACAAATATCACATAAGTTTTCTTTTTCTTCTCCACTAATTTTTTTTTTATAACTCTAAAAATCTGATTTTAGAGTTATTATAAGTGAAAATTAATTAACAACACTAATCTTGATTATCATCACTAATCTTGATTATTAATAATAAGGATTAATTGGTCATTTCCATTTTTTTTGATAAGGGACACTTGAATTACCACCTAATGACCCTTTTTGTCTTATTAGGTTTGCCACCCCTTTAACAAGATTGTTTTCAATGGAGCTCTTCATTGGTTAGGTGTTGCCATCACCCAACAAAACTCTCCTGAGGTTATTGTGTCTTTCGACATTAGCAATGAGAATGTCCTTGAGGTTCCATTACCAGAAGAAACTATGTTAGATCGAGGAAATCAAAATTCCCGAAAAAATCTTGGAATGTTAAGTGAGTGCCTTTGTTTAGTCTTCAATCACCCTCTGGATCGTCGTACCGATATATGGGTGATGCAGGAGTATGGAGTTGATGCATCTTGGACTAAACAATTCACTTTTACCAATCAAATAATATCCAAAAATCTTTATTTAAAGCCGATATGGTCTCTTAAAAATGGTGAAATTCTGTTTGATGTCGACTACGGATTTGTTTTATATGATCCAAGCAATGGATCACAAAGAATACTGAATGTCCAGGAACTCCAGCGTAGTAGCATCACCTTATGTCGCATACAACCAGTGATTTATATGGAGAGTTTGGTTTCGCTTAACACCGGCACTTATGTGTAGCGAGGTTTTGAACCAGAAAAGAATGAGGTAATTAGGAGATGCTGCAACTTTGTCTTTCTTGCACAATGAATATTATGTGAAAACTACTAGTTAAAGATTTATCATGATTTTTGTAAAGTCTTGGAAAATTCTTCACAACATTGGCAAAATCCAGTCCTTAAAACCCTTCCCCCACCTTCTGTACACCCGATTTCAGAACAAGATATTAGGAAAGAAGAAAAAAAATAGAAAGTTGGTGCCAAATGCTACTAGTATCTTTGCAACATGCTCATTTTCTTTCTTTTTTCATTTGTGCTATGATGACCTATAATAATTTACAGTTCTTTCCACTACTAGGAATGCTTTTTCGCCTATTCTCAGAACTGCCGAAATTTTGATTAATGTAAGCTGTTCTCGTTTTTCACTTCAGAGTGTGGACTTTCTTGTCAATTTCCAATAAGTTAGTTTAGCTGAAAGGAAGGTTTAGCTGCTCAAAACTTGACTTTAAGCATATCAAACTTGAATCCCCAGAGTATCTGCCAACAAGTCCCAATAACGCGGTCACTTCACTTATCAGAACCATCTTCTCCTTTCAGCCACAGCTTCAAAATAATTTTATTCCATGAATTTTGACTTTCCTTTTCTGGTCCTTGATGTACAAATGGGTTTGTTGTAACCCTCAAAATGAACCGACCTGGACAGATCATGTGATTTGCTTAAGAGTCAGGCTTGGACTGTATGGGTCTATGCGATATTATATACCATTGCTGCGCCCAAGCATTGGAGAGCCAGGATTAAGATCCAGAGATGGGTTCAACTTTATTTGATCCCTCAAGAGCTGCTGAGATACACGGTCTGCCAAAACTGTCTGTACATCATAAAGTTCCCTTTGGTGTTCATGAGCAGGCCTGCCAAATTGCTTTCCGCGAACTTCATTATCTGACGCCATTAATTCCCGGAACCCATGAGATGAGGGCTGAAGGCCCCGAAAGAGATCAGGTTTTGTGTCATGATAGGTAGAGCCATTGCCATAGTGGCTGTTTGGAGACCTTGAAATGCAAAAACCTTCATGGGAGTAACCCTGCTTCAAATGATGAAATGGTATGGCTCCATTGCCACCAGTTAGAGGTGTCGATGATCCAGAGGTTGTACGTGGACTAGATATGGGAGACGGCGACATTCTTCCATTCATATGTTGCGGTGATCTTCCATGCAGAAGAGGGCTTTCAATGGGCGATACTGGGCATGATAAGTTTTTCAGCATGTGGCTATCACTAGGAACACGCAAATAAAATCAGAAAAGTAATCAAGTCAAACTCAAGTTTCGATTTACAACTGATGTATAAAAGAAACTGAGGACATAAATCTGACCTGGAAGTTGGAAATGTTTTTACACCCCTATACTGATGTAATCCTGACCCTGGTCCTAATCCTTCAGAATCCAAGGAAGAAAGGTTCCTTGCATGCGCAACGCCCTGAATAGTGACCATGAAACCACATTAACATCTGAAAGTAGTCTAATTACACAAGCCACGAGTATCAACAGATGCTTTTAATAATGTTTCCCAAAGAGGTTCGCATAATTCACACTACTACTCTAGGGAATAATACATACACATGACCGCATTGATAACAAATGTGGCAAATCAATATGAAACTAAAAGCAAATTCAAGATTCGGAAGATGTGAAAGCAAGCTACATCTAAAGTTGCATTTAGGCCATAAATCCATAGATGATCCAATATAATCCTGACAACTTCCAAAAATCTCTTATTTACCTTCACTCCCCCTTTACACATCCCATTGCATAAGATTTTACACTCTCATCACCATTTTGCAAGAACAACCCAGTTATCAGGATAGAAATAATTGATACCATATTCAGGATGTCAAGGCCCATAAAACCATACTTGTCTTCCCTAAGAATCCTAATATTATATCTACTGTAACGAAACAAAACTTTTTTTTCAGTGTTTTGTGTGCTTTATCCAATGGTGACATCCTATACTTTCCATATATCACTAAAACCACAGTGAACCTAAAAGGTTATCAAATTCTTAGTCCTCTCTTCTTTGAGGGAAGATAATGTCCTACCTCTTTTTTCTGTTTCTTTCCTAATATAAATAATGTTGATAAACACCAACCCCCCTATCATCGTTTCTGTAACCAAATACTCGCCAGCTACAAGAATCATGCTCTACCACTAAAAACCAACAACCATTTGCTGAGATTATATCACTTATCTCAAGAAATTTTCTTAAATGAACACAATCTAAGATCGAACAGTGCCCTCTTGTATCAGTTTTGATCTTTGTTGTTGACTGCCCAAACCATTGAAGTTATAACCAATATTGATAAAGAAAAAGAAAACGAAGGGAGTGTAAGCAAGGTTTACAACTGGAATCATTAGTCCAAGGCAGTGTAAGACATGATAAGAAAAGAAGCAATTAGAGTCCTCATAAGCATGGATTTCAATAAAATGGAGACTTCTAAATTATTATTTTTGTAAAACAATAAGTTAGAAGCAAAGAAAACACAACAGTAACAGGGTACGAAATAATAGATGGCAGAGATAAGGAGAAATATTAGCATCTAACCAGAGATCCCATGCCATTTGTAACCCCGGGAGATTCTAAAGGCTCAGGTCCGAGAATCGGTCTTTCAACTGGAGCAGCATTTTTCACAAATGGGTGCTCCAAAAGCTGAGCAGCTGTAGGACGATGAAGTGGATTCCGTTGCAAGCACAGCTTCACAAATTCCTTGCCTTCCTCAGAAAGATGATCAGGAATTGCAGGAAGTTCCTTACTGTTCCCGATCTTAAACATCGCAGCAACCTTCACAGAATACAAAGAAGATCAGACATTTGCCAACAGAATGCCGAGTGCAATAATGCTATCTTGGACTACAGGTATTCAGAGATAAAAGAATTAGTATCTTTAGTCTGTAAAAATTGAACTTCTTAGATCAATTTTGATATGCAAATAGGACATCATGTAGGTTCCTGAATCCAAGCAACTGACCCCTTCATAAGTGCTCCAAGGAGGCTTTGTAGTTGCCATCTCCAAAACTGTACATCCAAGGCTCCATATATCAACAGCAAGATTGCAGCCACTAGAATTTTTTATAACCTGCATGAAAGATAGAAAAGCTTAGATGCAATTGAAAGTATGATCAAAACCAAACAGCAGCAGTAGCTCGAGCATGAAACAACTTTTACCTCGGGTGCCATCCAGTAAGGACTTCCCTTGAACGATAATGGACAAGACTGCCCAGTAATCTGTAATCAGCACCGTCGAGATTTAAAAATCTAAACAAAACCGGATAATCCAAGACAAATAACTGTGAATACTAATGCCTATGAGTACTCATTTGGGCATACTTTGTCAAGTAGAACTTTACCGATCGAGCACTCACCAGCCACAAAATGAGATATACATGTTGAAGAGGACAAGTTAAAATGAAGCAAAATGAACTAGTTATGGATAAGCATTGTGAAACCCACGCACATTTTAGCTCATTATGAACAAAAAAACGGGTAAGTATTGGGCTTTTAGCAAATAGGAACTTCACCCACAATGAAGAAGGCATATCGCTTGGCAAAAGAAGCATAATGAACTAGATATGGGTAAGTTAAAATCAAATACTTCATATTTGAGAATAGGTGACAATTATTTAGTGGAAAAAAGTACAGTTTAACCACAAATGAATATATTTTTAACGTCTTTAAAGGGGGCAACATATGAGTAACTTATGAGATAGTTCATGAGGGAAGTAGAAAAGTGAACTTATAGGTAATTAAACTAGGGTACATATCCTAAACAAGGAGAATCTTTTCCAAAATCAGAGAATTAGAGACACTATTATCAACATGTGACTGGACTCCGTTAAAAATGAAAGAGGCGAAAGGTAGAGGAGAGGAGATGAGAAGATTTACATGTTTAGCCATCCCAAAGTCCGCTAGTTTGACCCGTCCATTGGGGTCCACTAGTATATTTGCTCCTTTGATATCCCTGAACGCAAAAAAATAGTTACATAAATTAGATACCAAAACATCATTATTACCAGCAATGTTTTAAAATGAGAAGAGAGTACCTGTGAACTGTATTCTTTGCATGCAAATAAGCAAGCCCTGAAAGAATTTGCTGGGTATAGCTACGTATTGCTAGTTCACCAAACTGCCCATAGTCTTGAAGGAGCTTATAGATGGAGCCACCAGATACATATTCTAAGTAGATGTAAAGCCTATCATCTACCTGTTCCAGAAAAACATATTAGACCATCAGCTGACCAAAAAAAAAGGCAAAATCTTCAAGGCATCAACTGCCATTTAATTTCCTTAGAATGGAAGAAATATCACAAGTCATAGCACAATGTAGAGTATGAAATCATCTCTTATTTGAGATTGAATAGTGAAAGCATGTTTATTGGAGGATAGATAGTATCAGTGTGACATTGCAATTGATGAAGAGTTAAGGTCGTGATAGTAAGAAAATATTCAATAGATGGCAACCACAAGAAGTCTAGAAAGAGTATGAGATTTTTAAAACCATCATCCAAATACTTACTGTCTCAGTCCCATAGTACTGTACTATATTTGGATGCCGCAACCGACTCAGCAGAATAATTTCCTAAAACGACATCCAAAATTTACATATCAATGCAAAGGAAGAATATAATGAATTGCAGAGAACATAAAGAAGACAACCAGGCTCCTAAAATCTAATGGAAGTCTTACTTGCCCCAGCTGCTTCGCACTTTCTCTTGACTTGGCATCATCAGCAAAAAGTGTAACCTCCTTCATTGCACACATTTCCCCACTTTCTCTGTAATAGAAACAACATAAAATAAGAGGGGAGTTCCCACAAGTTTCAACAACAATACGTGATCACTTGAGGCTGACTAATTAAAGAAAGATCAAGTTTACAAATTTCTTGTGCAGGGAACCCTATACATTGACTGAGAATAACAATATAGTACATGGGGCAGGCTAAAATGACGTATTTTAATATAAATTTCTGAACTAGACAGGTTGCAAGGCTAAATTCAGGCAGAATGACACAGAAAATCAGTACTAATAACAACAGAATATTATAACAAGTAAATCAAGGGAAAACTAACAAGAAACTGGGTGTACCTATTGAATCCAACATAAACATGTCCAAATGTGCCTCTGCCTAGTAGCTTTCCCTTCTTCCAGCGCGATCCTGGGGGTACCGGAGTCTCTGCCCTTCCAGGACTTCGCGGAACTGAAGAAGATCCTGCAGCTGAGCTTGATGGAGAGAAAGGAGATGAATTTGAAGGAGGAAGTGGCAAACGGTGACTTTGTTGCTTCCCATCATCAGGCCAGTTTGCTGCATCTGTAACTGTTCCACAAGCCCGTGGATGAAGAGGAGTGACAGCACCGCTATGGATCCGGGAGCTAGGTCCTGGACTTGTCATTCTAGGGCTAGGTATCGGGGAACACTCGGGGCTACCCCTGCTCTGCTGCCAAAACAACAGCGCCATCGCATCTCCTCCCATTGAATTATGCCCTGAATTATGACCAGAACCTGGACTCGAGCAGTGGCCAGATCCAAGAAGAGCAGCTTCGTAAGGTTTACCTGCCCAAAAAGCAGCAGAGCTTGCAACTTGCTCCGGACCAAACCCTCTCATAGGACTTCTAGAAGGACTTGACATAGAACTATCTGGAGCACTGGCGAATGCACTGTTTTGAGGGATCTGCAATGTGGGGGCATAATTGCTTAATGGGCCCCGCCTAGGTGAGGTTGAAAGAACTGGATGATTGAACACTAAATTAGCCGGCTTTAGTGACTCTCTCGAGTTCTTTAAAGTGACAGCAGGAAACTGATCCTTGTTGAGTGTGCCCCTGCAAGGTACGACTAAGAAGTCAGAAAAAGATCCAAACAAAAAAGTGGATTAGTAGGTGTACTGACAAAAAATATCTAAAAGTTTCATGCAATCTTACCTTGAAGGGCTATTGGCAACAGTAGTTGCCTGGGGGCTAGGAAGACGAGAGTCGGATGGATCCTCACTCTCAGTAGAGGTAGAACTAGAAACTGAAGCAGTGGCCAAATCTCCATCAACATCAGTGGCATCAGTCCTGTTCGAAATACAATCGGGTCTTGGAAGAGGCAAAAACAATAAGGGTTTGGAGGATTTTTCACGTCCAGGTCTTTGTACACTAAGGGCCGAGTCGGTGCGACCTACTTTTGCAGAGGGACCTCCAGGAAGTGGAAGCGGTTGTGCCTGAGTCCTTTCTGCAAAACTTTGACATCGTGATACTTGGGATGACGGTGATGGTGATCTTGATGCTGCTCGAGATCGAGAACCCCTTTCTGAAACTATGTCACCATTACGTCTTCGAGATCCTCCTGTTTTAACGGTGCCTTTTTCTTCAGTCGGAGTTTTAAATTTCCGGTGTAGTGTGTCCATGAAGCTCTCCTTGTTTGCTTTCTTCTTTACTTCTTTGGATGAAGATTTGCCCCACCACGAAGGCATGATTAACTACTTTCTTATACAAATCAACAAAGTTTTGACTATTAACCGATGTAGTTCAATAGTCTCAGCACCCAGGAAAAAATGAATTATCTGTGCTCATCAGTAGGATAAATAGGTGGATGTTTTCTCACAAGGTTGCTTCCGTTTATGAGAAGGTCCACTTGCTGAAGTCTATATTGAGCTCCCAAACAAAAGAGCAGTCACAGATACCTACAGCTACCACTATCTGAGCATTTTACTGAAGTCTGCATTTTATCTGAAATGCAGTTATCAATATGAAACTGCTGGTTGAAGCACCTATAAAGAAGATTTAAGTTAGTAAAATTACCATACAATCAAATATCATGCTGGCATGCGCTAAGAGTGCAATTTTACTACACTAGGGACTAGTAATTTGCAGTTATGCAGAACAATGATGTAAATATAGAATATAAAAGGTAAACTGATAAATACATTAGAGTTCCAGCATCCGTCAATAACATGTTTCCCAAATAATACAAATGATATTAATACCATAATGGCCAACCAAGGCACGCTGAAGCTGCATCAACCCTCTAATCTGACTTACTGCTATATACAAGCATTTCAATCTCCAAATAGTATTGCTGATCACTCAAATATGCCTCTAAAATCAGACCAAATTAGACGTATAGGCAATCTGGTAAGTTCCCTTCAAAAACATGCTAAAGAGCATATAATAAATGCCCTTCCAAATATGATTATCTAGTTACTCCATCGACAAAACAATAAACACACTAGTAAAAACAGAATGTGTCAGAAGTTTAATCGCATCTTTAACCGTAAGATAACATAGATATACTTCCTAGAGACTTGGGTTAGTTGGTCACTGGCAAATGCACGACCAGGCCACGCTGAATACATGGTACTATCAACTGGAAAATTAAGTATCCAACACAATATGAACTCCACCACGAAGCTTCCAAACAAAATCAGCACCAGCATGACTAGAAATTTCTCAGTATTTGTTTGCTAAACACTTCACCTAATAGTAGTAACTTACAGGCATATCTTTAAAATCAAAATTGACTCCAAATGCCAAGATGGTTCACTTTCTTCTACTAAAAAGAAAACATCGATCTTTCTAAGTTCATTATCGTTTCCATCCAAAACATCTACCTGGGTTTCAAAGTATACCAACAAAACAACAATAGAAGATTTCCAAAATTAGTTTCATTTTGTTCTGATAAGCCACCCAATACGAAGTCTCTTGAACACATTGTCCTCAGACAGTTGCATGTTTCTCCTCAACCCAACCTTTCGTCTAGCCATGATAACACAAACAAAAAGACTATTTCATCGTTCAAAGATCCACAATTTCACACTGTTTTCCCACTAGGTTACAAGTCCACTGTAATTCCAATCACCTCCACATATCCAAGTGATATCAAATTTTTCCACCAATTCAAAATCCTAATTTTTCACCCTAAGTACACTTAACAGATCATTCTAACAAAAATTCCTAAAATTTCACCCACATACCTAGATTCCTTATCATCCCTCTACTCAATACTCACTGCTAAACCAAAATCCTCAAATCAAAACCCCTCTTTCAACACAGATCTACAAATTCAACTAAAAAACCCATACAGAAACACAACAAAACAAGTACAAAACACTCAGAAATCAACAATTCAACTAAAAAAAAAAAAAAAAACTTCACTCCACTTACCTTCAAACTGCCAAAAACACGCCCAAATTGAATCCCCTTCTTCACTTGAAAAAATTACTCCAAATTGATATCCAGTAACTGTAACCAATCTCCCCCAAATCAAAGTAACCTACTAAAATGATACTAACCATGAAGTAATCAACTGAATTTGGGGGCTCCAATCAACCAAAAAAAAATGAAACCCTAGAAAAAAAATTCAAAAAATTTAGGGGAAAATGGAAAAGAGTAAACAGGAGTTAAATTTCTGCGAGATTTAGAGAGAGGATTGCTGTGTGGGGGTGGGTTTGAGAGAGAGAGAGGGGCTGCGAAGAAGAGAAGAAGAAGAAGAAAGAGAAAGCTGAAAGAGAGAGAGTATGTCTCAAGTCTGAGCTGCAAAGAAATGGAGTTTTGTCTGATAGAGTGTGTGTGATTATTATATTTATTTCATGTTTTTATTTATTAATTTATTATTTGTTGTCAAAAAAAAATGTTTTTTCTTTGATTAATTAATGAAAATTAGATTTCAGTGTATCTTTTCTTTTTATGATAATGTGTAATTGGGAGCAGGGAGAATAAATAGGTTTTGATAAATTTGGATGGCGGATGTCACAATACTGAAGTCTTTGAACGACCTATATTCGATACTCGCCAGCATCAGAATCTTTTTCAATTAAATTGGCCATCATCATATCGAGCGGTATCGATAGATACACACTCATGATAGCAGCTATTGATAGAATATCCTTAATATGTATAGTGTTGTTTTCTTTTATATAAGTTCCGACTAAAATGGGATTGTTATACCAACAATAGTTTTTTATTAGCCATCATGTTTCTAGAAAAGAATAATTATCATTTTTCAATTTGATTCTCACAAAAGGATAAATATAATTTTCAATCTGATCTATTTTTGGGTTGAAAAAGATTAAAATGGACATAACTCTTTTTCAGAAACTGAGGGAGTAATGAACAACCTGTTGCAGCGGCAAATTATGAGTCACGATACCTTTTGATCCTGGATTTTTTCACCACAATCCCCTAGTTCATGTGTTTTCTTGGATTCTTTTTCCTTTTAATATAAAATTTTTTCATTCGAAAAAGAAAAACTCTTTTTCAGAAACTGGCGGAGTTGCAGCTGCAAATTGTGAGTTATGATACCTTTTCATCTTGGCCGTTGAGTGTGGGTGAATTAGTTGATTAGATCTAATGGTTAAGAAGTGACAAACTGGTTTTATGATAAAAATTTGGTGGTTAGTGGTCCCATTAACGAGCAACTATAATTAAGTAAAGGGAGTGAAGGTGGCTTAGGTGGGTCAGTCAAATTTGTGTACACTTTAGTTGTGATGAATCACTACTGATGACCACATGCTGAGGTCAATGTTTACCTTTTGCAAGGTCAAGTGAAGTCAATGTTGACTCTTTCGTGTAAGTCTAGGCAAATATTTAATATTCTCCACTCTAGTCTTTAAAAGAGAATTAGTGAATAATTGTAACTAAATAACGAATTTTTCTATCATCAAAATACATTTGTCAAATGGGAAAAAAAGAAAAAGATAATTGACATGAGTTGAAATTGAGAGTGAAAGAAAAGTGTATTACTTGATGATTAATTAACCTTTCCTAGAAATTTCTTAGGACTTGGATTTCATGTAGTCATAATCAATAACCACTTGGATTTGTGAGAAGATTCACCAATTTGGTTTGTTTCAAAACGTGCCATTTGTTGTGTGGTATGAAAAAGATTTGCTATTTCTAGAATGATTGATTCAATTTAACAATGATCAATGATCATACGTATATGGTAAGTGGAATGGAAAGGTTGGAGAACAAGAAAATGGATGAGCTCAAGGTAAGAAATATGGTTGGCTATGGTTTCAATATAGCTAAGGTTGGTTCCTATGGGGTGGGTAACCTACCCATTTGTCATGTCAGCTGGTCTGGCAACTGGTCGTGCCATTATGGGAAACAAGATAAGTGATCGAGTCTTTACCATTTGGTTGATTTTGAATCTCCAAAGACTCTTTCTCCACCGCTACAAAAATGTGACACTCCAAACACAAAAAATACCCCAAATATTTTACATAAAAAATTTCTATCTCTTCTTACTAAATGGCAAAGTTTGAATCCCAACTTGACTTGGCTACCCAACTTGATTTTTCCGAAGTGGTGCTTGAAGTCGTCGTTAGTAATATATGTGATGGTTACAAAGAAATAGGTAAAAACCAAAAAAGTCTACAAATTTTGGATATTAACTAAATCAAACCTCCAACTAAGAAAAGACAAAAAAAAAGATCAGGGGAAGGAAAATTTGAAGGCAAAGAAGAAGATAAACAAAGGAAACTCTCGTTCATGAGCGCACTAATTGGAAGTTTGGTGAAATGATGAAGATAAACAAGATGAAAAACATTGTCCCAAATTTTAAATAAATATTTCTGAAAAACAATCAAACTCAACTTTGTTAATAAATATTTTTCATACAAAATCTTGAATATATTGACCTATATCTAAACAAATGAAATGGAGATCGAGAAGCAAAGAATCATTTTTACTGATTATGATAATTTTTAAAAACAATTTTTTTTCTATTTAGGACAATACTAAGTTTTCTCAATTATGATCAAAATAATCGGTTATTATAAATTTTAACAAACACCCGAGTAATGAATTATAGGCTGGATGATTGATTATAAGCTCATAATCTATTATTATAATAATGGTTGCCAAACAACCTTATAAGCAACTTTATCATAAATATTTCAAAAAGAAAAAAAAAGTTGAGTTAGCAGTGAAAAATTCACCTAGTTGAGTTAGCAGTGAAGATAAGTGTATCTCACTTCATTAAGCTTTTCTTGGAAATTCCTTGTTATTTAGATTTGATGTAGTCGTTTTCAATAAACACAAGTACAATTGCTCATGCTAACGAAAGTAATGTTCCAAGAAGATTCACCATGGTTGTTCATTCTTAAACGTGTCATCTGGGTAAAACTAGAAAACTTGGCCAAGATTAGTATGATGATCCCAATCTGATAATGATTATATACCTAGAAAGTAAAGTGCCAAATTATAGAAAACAACCAAATTGGATGAACACCATCACTACAAGATGTGCATGTGTAATGAGCAACTTCTAAGAAAATGGTAGTTTGTCCCACCGCATAATATTAAACCACATCAAATAACATTAACTATGAAAACATGCGTTCTGATTGTTTGGCCTATTTTATGAACACCTATTGGTGAAGAATCAAATCATGAATTATGGTGTCAATCAATTTAACTAAGTTGTGCCTTCAAAAATAAAGTGCCTTTGTTCAAAAATAAAAAATTAAAATAATACAATTATGGTTTCATATGATTAAAGTGGATAAAAATTATGTATGTTCCATGTTAAATTGGAAAAAAAATGATATACTAGAAATTTTATAGAAATACAAATAATTTTTATATCTGGGCTTTTATATTAATTTCTGCAATATTACAAGTGAGGTAACTATTGTTTATACTTGATGACATAGTCAAATCTTTTATAAAAAAATGGTAAAAACTTACCCGTTGATATTTATATATTTATTGAATTACAACTATCTTTAGAATAAAACTGATATACTTTTCGTAAAGAATATTTTTTAATTTCATTAATACATAAAAATGGAAAAAAATGATAAATAGATATCTTGTTCAAAGACGGAACCAACGATATCGAAAGATATACTTGTGAATATGCGCAACTCATCATTTTTCATAATCATTTCGGTAGTCATTGATCTTCAGCAAATTGTAAAATCACGATTACTTCCAATGAATTTCTACCGATGATATATTTGAAATGATTATAACAATCAAAGGAATCGTATGTATGGCTTTCTAAATCAACTATTTGGCATACAAAAGCCATTAGAGATGAAATATTGAAATAAAAAATAATGTCGCAGAAAGAAAGATAGAAAGACAGAAAGAAAGAAAGAAAAAGAAAAAAAAACTACTCTTTAATTATACATGTAACCAAATATTTGCAAAATATCTGAAAATTTCAAATCGAATCTAGCATATTTAGATTATAAAATCGAAGAAAAACCAAATATTATAAAGAGATTGGTACTCGACAAGAAAATAAAAGAAAATTAGGGATTTGTTTTTTTCTGATACATGTGAATCAAATTAACAGATTTCTTCATGTTAAATTTAAATAATAATTAAGGAGTAGATTACGGTTATTCATGGAAATCAAAATACAATTTAAATCATAATTTATCCTTAAACATTTGTATAACTTGTTGTTGCAATAATACATTGTAAGGATACTGAAGTGTAAAAATGTTAATTCTTTTTCTGTTACAACCTGTCGTACTGGATAGTTATCCTTTGTCTCTGATTATATATAGTCTAGTCTGTATCAGATGTTGGTTATTCCGTTAATAAAACTTATTTGAGATTCTCTCTCACTCTTGTTACTTTCATGGCGTCGTATCGTTTTTATTTTCTTTAAAATTCAAATTTCATTTTCGATCTTCTTCTACATTCTTCTCTGACTAAATCTTGAGAGATCTAAACACAATCTTAATAACGATCGAAGTTATCATAAAAAATTCTTCAAATCAATCAACACAATTCTTAAAATCAATTTTATACATCTTTGACCTTTCAAACATCACTAACTTTGTTTTTGTTAAACTTAAAGGTGATGTATCAAATTACTTGATATGGAAGATCAACTATTGGAAGAACCATATATCCCACGAACAACCAAAAGTATAATCAGCTCCAATGCTTTCAAAAAATGACTCCATACTATAATACTCAGAAAACTTTTCATGTCGAACCATAAAACTACTTCCAGTGACGCGAGGAAACCCATCTGGACCAAGGCTCCAGATGCGATTGCATCTTGTAAAGACAAATTACGCGTCGATCGTGCATAATTTAATATGGTTTTTTTCAATCCACTCGGTAACAAGTAAATCTTTCCATACAAGAATACATAAATTGTTGCTACAATCATCTGCACAACAAATGAAGTGCAGGTATATAAAAAGATTAAATATAATATATGCCACCATCTGCATAATAGGTAAACATACTTTCATAAGAGAGGGAGTAATCTTCAAGTAAAGAGAGTGATCTTTAAACCGCGTGACATTTAAACCGCGAATTACCACAAAAGATGTTAGTTGGCAAAGGTTAAAACTTAATTAGGCATGTTACCAAGAAGTTCACAGATACAAATTTACTATAGTCAGATATGGATAGTGCAACTTAATGATTATGCTTACATATTTGACACTAGGGTGTAACGGTAAAAATTCAAGTTGAGTTGCGAACTATGTGTTATGAGCTCATTTTACATTCATGACAAAAAAAAACTTATGATTATGACCTTGTAGGATTTCTCCTCATAGTTGGTGAAGCTTCGACAGAATCAAAGAACAACTTTGGGTTTAAGAAACGAAATTCATTTGTTTACTCCAGAAAATTATGGTGGAAAACTCTCAGATCTATCTGACTAATTTCAGTTAAAAGTTGAAGTCTCTATAAAGAAATATAAAAACGCAGTGAATCTCATTAGAGTTCTTGCTAAATTTCCTTCCAATACTCCTACGTTGCATGCGTATATAGTTTCCTTATGCTCGAGGCAACCGAAAGATCCAGTTATAAAGACTAACTTGGTCATTCATCGATTCCATAGTTATTGTTATCTCTAAAATACTACTAAGTTGTGTTAAGTTTGTAATCGGGTTGTGAATATTTTTATCATCGAGCTGATGTAAAATCCAATTGTTGTGTAATAACAAGATATCGTACAGAACACGTCAAATATGGTAACACATGGGATACCAAATACACCCAACCTTTTTGTTCGACAACCTGTATAGAAAAAACTTGATACAATTGCAAGCAGACCAACTTAATGATCATTGATAATATGTATACAGTAGAACCTATCTATATCAATACTCTTGGGCATCCACAAAATTATTAATATAGGGAGGTTATTAATATAGATAGGTACCCATAGAAAATGTAAAAATTTAAGTTCAATGTATGTGAAATGCATTTGTAGTTGTATTTAGATGATGTATATACATTTTCATAGTGCCAATACATAAGTGCATGTATATATCTTGGAATTTTTAGTTCCAAGAATCTTTAAGCATGCTCGACAAGTTGGAAATGTTTTGGCTTCAACAAGAAGGTGTCTATGTTGATGAGATATTACGCATCTGCAAGTTAAAAGGTTTTGTAGTAATCCAAAAAAATTACTTTTTTTTCTCAAACAACTTTAGATAAGTATTTTATTTAATGATAAATTTAATGTAACTAGATATATATTTTTTTAATATAGCATTGATTATTATTATTTGGAGGTAAATTCTTTAAGGCATAACTGGAAAAAATCATCATTTTTAAACTGGAGCAGTGATTATTATTTCTCACTGGCCCAAGTTAGGACCATAAATGTTTATTAATATGTAGAGGTTATTAATATATGGAGTATCAATATATGGAGGTTCTACTGTAAAAAGTTTGAAAACGGGGGTCTAACAACCACACCGAATATATTTGGTTTAGGAAATTTGTATGGACTAACTCCAATATATTTCCAAGAGAATCAACTAGACAGTCATACAAAATCAAGGAAAATACATCCAAGAGTTATATCTCAATTCCTTAAATCAATCTGCAATTGAACAGGTAGAAATCCGTGAGCCGGATTAATATGAGAAATAACTTGGATGGTACCAAAGACTAATATCCAAGCGCCAATCAATTTCAATCAACAACCAAAGTTTGGATTCACCAATTGATTGAACTACGCACAACCTGTGATATTTCAATTATATAAAAATATAATGCGGAAAAGAAATAACACAGACACTAGAAATTTTGTTAACGAGGAAACCGCAAATGCAGAAAAACCCCGGGACCTAGTCCATATTTGAACACCACATTGTATTAAGCCGCTACAGACTCTAGCCTACTACAAGTTAACTTCGGACTGGAATGTAGTTGAACCCTAACCAATCTCACGCTGAGTAAGGTAAAGTCGCGTTCCTTACACCTCTTCAACCACGTCGGATTCTGCGCACTTGATTCCCTTAGTTGATCTCACCCACAACTAAGAGTTGTTACGACCCAAAGTCGAAGACTTGATAAACAAATCTGTCTCACACAGAAAAGTCTATTGAATAGATAAATTTGTCTCCCACGGAAATACCTACGAGTTTTTGTTCCGTCTTTTGATAAATCACAGTGAACATGAACCAATTGATACACCAGACTTATATTCCCGAAGAACAACCTAGTAATATCAATCACTTCACAATAATCTTAATCGTATGGTAGCGAAACAAGATATTGTGGAATCACAAACGATGAGACGAAGATGTTTGTGACTACTTTTTATCTTACCTATCGGATATTAAATCTCGAGAAAATCTTAGAGAATATAGTACTCAATATGATAGAACAAAGTAAGATAAGAACACGCAACTACAGAGAAAATAGTTCGGTCTGGCTTCAGAATCCCAAAGAAGTCTTTAAGTTGTTAACCTATAATGGTTTTAGGAAAAACCTAGGTTAAAGGAGAATCGACTCTAGTCGCAACTAGTATCACACATGAGGTGTGGGGATTAGGTTTCTCAGTTGCTAGAGTTCTCCCTTATATAGTCTTCAAAACAGGGTTTGCAATCAATGCTACCTTGGTGACAAAGCATTCAATATTCACCGTTAGATGAAAACCTGATTAGAGTCGAACTAATATATTTCAACAGTTAGATCGAACTTAGCTTATTATACACAAATGAAATGTGACTTCATTTAGATATGAGTAATCGTACCTAAACGTGTACACATGGTTGGCTCAACAATAGTTAACCGAAGTTAGCCATATGAACGTTTTTCATCTTAATCACAACTAGTTCAAATGACTCAAATGAAACTAGTTATAGAGTTGTTCAATTGTTTATATTCTCATAGAAGTATACAAGACACAATTGAAGAAAAATCGATTTTGATTCACTCGAATAAATTCATGAACATTATATCCACGGTTTTCAAAAGATTGTATTCCTTATTATATAAATGTATCTGTTCATGAAAAAACCGATTTTAGGACTTAACCCACTCAAGTATGCAAACGGGTACGCATACCTAAGTAGATGGACTTGGTTTGGGTTCGCCAGTATGCGAACGGGTACGCATACTATCGTACATGACCAAACTCAGTTGAATTCCCGGACTTGAACTTTTAAGTCGGTATGTATACGGGTATGCATACTAAGTTCCCGGACTTGGAATAACTTTCAAAAGTTAGCATACAAGTAAGCATACTGTGTTATATCCAATCAATGGTTAATCGTTCTAAACTACATGCTAACCACTGAAACATTCATGGAAGACGGGAATAGTTGTCTCACACAAACTATTATCTTCAAATCAATTTTCAAGTGATCAATAAATCAATAGGAAACATTCCGAGTCTACATAAATGACCGTCGATAATAAAGATGTTACCAAGCGATTTTCACATGATCATCTTTTGACTTTCGTCAATAATAAAGATGAACTTGGTTAAAGTGTAAGCTTACCAACACATATTTCGAGAAATATATAAGCGAGTTAAAATCAGCTAGAAATATCAAGTGTGTATAAATACAGTATATATAGTTATACGACTTTTGTCTCAATAGGAGATAGAATAGAAATAGACTTCTGAGTGATAGATGAGTTCAAGTCTCCACATATCTTTTGTTGATGAAGTTCCACAAGCTCCACTTAGCAGTTCTTCGTCTTCAATCGATGAACGTCGTGAAGTCTAAAGCTCAACTACACATTCTATCTTAATCCGAGACATAGCTATAAGTAGACTAGAAATCAAGACTTGTAGTTTTGGAAACTAAACTTGACAAACAAGCTTGAGATAGCAACGCTTGCGAGTTCGACTAAGCAGTGCTCTAACAATCTCACCCTTTGTCAATTTTAGTGACAAAACTATCAATACATATGGATTACAAAATAAATAAACTTTGTAGCTTCTCATCCAAATGCTTTATTTCCTTGGTTCTTCAACATTACTCGAAATCTTCGTCACTTCCAAATACTCCAGTGATTCTTAACGTGTTCAACTCAGCATCATAGTTGTTGAAGATCCGTATCCATAACAATAAGAAAACCATTGATCTCAATTATTGGTATGCAATGTCATAGTATTATCACACAACATCAAAGTTCAATTGTATCACAACTTTGACAATAACATTATGGTGATATGTATCACTCCCCCTTAGTCAATACTTCATCTCACAATGAAAATCACTCCCCCTTACATAATGATCCGTAAACCATATGTATTTGTAATGTGAACTACACAATAATTCTCCCTTATTTTGTCAATATAAATTGGCAAAGGTACGAAAACTAGTGGGATCATAATAAATTCTCATAAAGATACTTCATAACTAAAAGAGAACATATCAACTTTGTTTCGATGATTTCACATAGTCAAAACTTAGTGTATTCATCAAGGAGTTTATAAAGATACAAGAAAACTCCTACAATATTCCAAAGCCGCACTCCCCATAAAGATTTGGCAATTAATCACAATTTCAATTAAAAACTCTCCCCCATAAAATGTCATTCCTGAAAGGAACAACAAGAGCGACCTTACTTTCACAAGAAAAGAAGGATTTCTTTGGACATTAACAAATCACATGAAACATGAATTTGTATCCAGAAAACTCAATTAAATTAACCACAAGAGAACCCATGATTAATTTAATCGGAAATGCTCAACATAAGAAAACTTACGGAGCCATACAGTACTTACACATAAAAGTGGATCAGGGAAAGATCAATACTCGGAATATTCAAAGATTTATTCTATTTTTAATTAATATTTGCATAATGATATCATAGACTTAATCTTTGCAATCCAAAAGTTCATTCTATTTTCCATCACTATTTGCATAATGACACAACAAACATAACTTTTGATATATATGGGACAATCACAGTTCATGGACGCAAACATACATATCCCATAACAATTTTTACAATATATAAAACCAATAAAGATTAATACTGCAAAATCATCTTCCAAATAAACTTCATAATTTAAATAAATAAATCTAAAAATATTGCAAGATGAAAATCGTTGGCAATAACAATGTGTAATCAAAATATAGGCTATTCCAAACCCTAGTTATCCTTCTTAAAATACAAGAATAAATTCTCATAAGAAGTTTCCTAGACATTAAGACCTCTGAATTAATCTTTGCAATCCAAAAGTTCATTCTATTTTCCATCACTATTTGGATAATGACACAACATACATAACTTTTGACATATATGGGACAATCACAGTTCATGGACGCAAACATACATATCCCATAACAATTTTTACAATATATAAAACCAATAAAGATTAATACTGCAAAATCATCTTCCAAATAAACTTCATAATTTAAATAAATAAATCTAAAAATATTGCAAGATGAAAATCGTTGGCAATAGCAATGTGTAATCACAATATAGGCTATTCCAAACCCTAGTTATCCTTCTTAAAACACAAGAATAAATTCTCATAAGAAGTTTCCTAGACATTAAGACCTCTGAAAAATTCTTTATCGTTCTCGAACTCCTTGTCGTCAACAACCATTGGAACATAAGGTTCATGAGGATAGGAGTCAATTCCAACAAACCTTCTTGACTAATGTCGAACCAGGGCCTTCTGAATCTCAAGATTCCTTAAAACAATAGCCTTTATTTGCTGAATCTCCTTTCTTGTTTCCTTCAACTCTTCAAGAACACCAGAAAACTTCTGAAGATTAGAGGGGTTATCCCTTGGTTTCTTCATATTCTTGCTTTTTCTCCTTAAAGTTGTAGAGGAAGGAGACTTATCTTTTTCCTTCATGATTGATGGCTTAACAATCATATTAATATCTTTTCTATCAAAAGACATGATGCTATAGTGAAAGAAATACACAAATAAAGATCAACAAGCGATCTTGTGATAAAAAGAGTTTTTCAGGGAAGGAAAAATGAATGTTGGGTTACGGAACCTATATACAGAGTAGAATTCACGTACGACCAATTCATAACACTAAAGAAGGTAGAATTGTCGATTTTAACCCTTTTTTAATGAATAAGGAAATTCTTTTCAATACCAACTTATGATATGAAAAGATCAACATAATTCCAAAAAAAAAAGAAACCAAAAAAGAAAACACTTTCTTTTCCTAAAGCCTGAACTGTGCAAAAATCTTGTCTCTTTGAAGTCAGGTACATGAGACAAGATGCACTTTCAACACAATTAAGTTGTGTTGGGGTGAACAATAATTTACCCCCCATACACCTCTTGTACGGAATTCTTAATACTCTTTTTCACAGAATGTTTCGACCTTGTTCTTTTCTGGAGAGGTCTTATTAATTCTGTAGAAATTAACTTTTTCAGAGAGGAATTGAGTTTTTTACTTACCTCAGAATTAGACTTTTGAACAAGTTTGAGCTTGTTTGCTAATCGATTTTCTCTCCGTTGAAGTTTATTGTCATATCTTATTTTATGTTTTTACTTGTAACACTTGGAGAGTTCATGACCCGTAAAAGCACAATAAGAAAATGTCAATGTGGAGGATGGTTCAAACACCATAACTGAGCATGCTACTAAACAAATTGAGGTACCTGAAAAATAAAAAACAAATTTTCAGTAGACAGGGAAAAATCCATTTTATCCTCCATAGTGGTTGACGAAGTTTCTCCAGGAAGAATATCAAGATTGGTGTACGTATTGCTACAATTATCAAAATCAATATTTTCACCAAGGAGTGCAACACTTGACTTTTCATCCTTATCTGAATCATAGTGATCAGAGATCTTATCAAGAGTTGCAGAAAGACCTTTGTTCCCAGTGTATTTTCTACGATTTGGACACTCATTAGAAAAATGACCAAAACCTTTACACTTGAAGCACTGTGGCATATCCTCGATATCAGTATCGATGGTGTCCCTGTTTTTAGGAGGAGAACGGTCATGAGGTTTGACTGATGACCCGGGTTTATCTCTGATGAACCATTTACTTCTCTTCAAAATAAGATCCATAAACTGTCTTGTGATCAGTGAAACTGAGTTGTTAAGATCTTCATCTGATGAATGAGTCTCAATAGGATCAATAAAACAGAGTTGCCAACACTTTTACTTTTATCAAGCAATTTAGTTTTCTTTTGTTCTTTGAAAGAAATATCTTTCCTAGATTTGGATGTATGCTCATGATCAAAGATCTTTAACTTCCAAACAAGAGTATTTCTGGATAAAGTATTAAGGTTATTTCTTTCAACGATGGCATGCTTCTTAGAGTCGTATTTGGCTGGCAACGATCTGAGAATTTTCATCACAATGTCCTTTTTAGGAATAGTCTTACCCAACGCAAAAGATGCATTAACATTTTCAGACACTTTGTGATTAAAATCATCAAATAAATCTTCATCAGACATACAAAGGTTTTCCCAATCAGAATTTAGGTTTTGAAGTCTAACTTCTTTCTCAGAGGAATTCCCTTCGAATACAGTTTCTAAGATATCCCAGGATTCTTTAGCCTTAGTGCATGTAGTCACATGGTGCTGAAGATCTGGGATAATGGCATGGATGATAGCATTTAATCCGTCAGAATTTTTCTTTGCAGAGAGAATCTCGACATGATCATATGCACCAATATCCTTTGGAACAGTTACATTGCCTTCGGTAACAACCAGAGGATCATAGCCATTAACTACACGAACCCATGACTGAAAATCACGCGCTTGAAGAAAGGGACGCATAAAAATTTTCCACCAAAAATAATTCGATCCATCGAAGACTGGTGGTACATTTATAGAGATAATGTTTCTGTCCATAGAGTCAGATTGCTACAAACACAGACTTATGAGGTGTTAAACGTATTTTCCTGCTCTGATACCAATTGAAAAAGCGGGAATCTAATTACCACACCCAATATTTTGTTTAGGAAATTTGTATGGACTAACTCCAATATATTTCCAAGACAATCAACTAGACAGTCAGACTCAATCAAGGAAAATACATCCAAGAGTTATATCTTCATTCTCAAATCAATCTGCAATCGAACAGATAGAAATTTGTGAGCCGAATTAATATGAGAAATAACTTGGATGGTACCAAAGACCAATATCCAAGCGCCAATCAACAACCAAAGGTTAGATTCACCAATTGATTGAACTACGCACAACCTGTGATATTTCAATTATATAAGTATATAATGCGGAAAAGAAATAACATAGACACCAGAAATTTTATTAACGAGGAAACCGCAAATGCAGAAAAACCCGGGGACCAAGTCCATATTTGAACACCACACCATATTAAGCCGATACAGAGTCTAGCCTATTACAAGTTAACTTCGGACTGGAATGTATTTGAGCCCTAACCAATCTCACACTGATTAAGGTACGGTCGCGTTCCTTAAGCCTTGAACCACACCGAATTCTACGCACTTGATTCCCTTAGCTGATCTCACCCACAACTAAGAGTTGTTACGACCCAAAGTCGAAGACTTGATAAACAAATTTGTCTCACACAGAAAAGTTTATTGAATAGATAAATCTGTATCCCACAGAAATACCTACGAGTTTTTGTTCCATCTTTTGACAAATCAAGGTGAACAGGATCCAATTGATACACCGGACTTATATTCCCGAAGAACAGCCTAGTAATATCAATCACCTCACAATAATCTTAATTGTATGGTAGCAGAACAAGACATTGTGGAAACACAAACGATGAGAAGAAGATGTTTGTGACTAGTTTTTATCTTACCTATCGGAGATTAAATCTCGAGAAAATCTTAGAGAAGATAGTACTCAATACGATAGAACAAAGTAAGATCAGAACACGCAACTACAGAGAAAATAGTTCGGTCTGGCTTCAGAATCCCAATGAAGTCTTTAAGCCGTTAACCTATAATAGTATTAGGAAAAACCTAGGTTAAAGAGAATCGACTCTAGTCGCAACTAGTATCACACAGGAGGTGTGGGGATTAGGTAACCTAGTTTCTAGAGTTCTCCCTTATATAGTCTTCAAATAAGGGTTTGCAAACAATAGTACCTTGGTAACAAAGAATTCAATATTCACCTTTAGATGAAAACTTGATTAGAGTCATGCTAATATCTTCCAACCGTTAGATCGAACTTAGCTTGTTATACACAAATGAAATATGACTTCATTCATATATGAGTAATTGTACCTAAACGTGTACACATGGTTGGCTCAACTATAGTTAACTGAAGTTAGCCATATGAACTCTTTCATATCAACCTTGTTCATCTTAATCACAACTAGTTCAAATGACTCAAATGAAACTAATTCTAAAGTTATTCAATTGTTTATATTCTCATAAAAGTATACAAGACACAATTGATGCAAAATCGATTTTGATTCACTCGAATCAATTCATGAACATTATAGCCACGGTTTGCAAAAGATTGCATTCCTTATTATATAAATGTATTAGTTCATGAACAAATCGATTTTAGAACTTAATCCACTCAAGTATGCAAACGGTACACATACCTAAGTAGTCGGACTTGGCCTGGGTTCGCCAGTATGCGAGCGGGTAAGCATACTATCTTACATGACAAACTCAGTTGAATTCCAGGACTTGAAATTTTAAGCCTGTACGCATACGGGTATGCATACTAAGTTCGTGGACTTGGAATGACTTGCAACATTTAGCATACAAGTACGCATATTGTACTATATCCAATCAATGGTAATCATTGAAACATTCTTGGAAGACGGGAATAGCTATCTCACACAAACTATTAGCTTCAAAGAAATTTTCAAGTGATCAATAGATCAATACGAAACATTCCGAGTCTACATCAAATGACTGTCTCACACAAATCATGTCAGATGTTACCAGGCGATTTTCACATGATCATCTTTTGACTTTTGTCTGAATATGTGATAGAAAAGAAATAGACTTCTGAGTGATAGATGAGTTAAAGTCTCCACATACATTTTATTGATGAAGTTCCACACGCTTCCCTTAGTAGTTCTTCATCTTCAATCGATGAACGTCGTGAAGTCTAAATCTCAACTACACATTTTATCTTAATCCGAGACATAGTTATAAGTAGACTAGAAATCAAGACTTATAGTTTTGGCAACTAAACTTGACAAACAAACTTGAGATAACAACGCTTTTGAGTTCAACCGAGCAGTGCTTAACAGAGATTA
Source organism: Papaver somniferum (assembly GCF_003573695.1). Taxonomy (NCBI): domain Eukaryota; kingdom Viridiplantae; phylum Streptophyta; class Magnoliopsida; order Ranunculales; family Papaveraceae; genus Papaver; species Papaver somniferum. The sequence goes on from NC_039361.1 coordinate 10,241,971, forward strand.
TATCTCAACCTCCACTCAATCAGTATAACACAAGGTCCCTGAACCTGATTGTTAAGCAGAATACTTGGAGGATCTCGAAAATCAATATCCAAGATCAATATAGTCGTATCCAAATAATTCAGTCGGAACTCTGTCAAGTAATTAAACTTGTTATCTATCTTTCAAGGTACAAATTCTATAAAAAACTAATCTCGTAATCGATTCCAATTAGGCGGACGTATATACTTAGACTGACCACGTACAACTTGTTTAAATCCAATTATAATGATAAACGATACAATGCGGAAAAAAACAAACACAAAACACCAGAAATTTTGTTAATGGGGAAACCGCACTAGCAGAAAAACCCTGGGGCATCGTCCATAATTGAACACAAAATTATATTAAAGCTGCTACAGAGTAAAAACACTAGCCTACTACCAGACTTCGGACATGAATTAATGTAGTCGAGACCGAATCTACCCTCCAAGCATTCAGTTACAAACGCGCTCCTTACGTCTCTTTAACCTCGCAAGGCTCTACGCAATTGATACCGTTATAGCTGACTTCGTTTACAACCTAAGAGTTGTTTCAACCTAAGTTAAGAATTTTGAAACCAATATGCCTCTAGAGGATAAGCCTATTTGAATTTCTTTTAGATCAAATTAAGATCAAGGTGATGAAATCTGTTTGCAATAGACACAAAGCTAGCAAACTTGACAAATCCAGAACTTACGACTCTCGAAGAGCATCCTAGATTCTTAACCACCTCTCAAGAACAATCTTCAAAAGATCAATTAAGAACAGTTTTCAGATATTTATATTGAGGAATCACAAAGTCTAAAAAGGATAGAACTTTGCGATTACTATTTGTCTTGCCTGAAAGATATTACCAAAACCTCGAGAACAAAAAAATCAAGATCAGAATACACGAACTATCAAGGTAAAGATAGTCGAACCTGGATTCACGAATCCCTAAAGCAAAGTCTTTTAGTCGTAACCTAATTATGTTTGTCAGAGAATACCCAGGACTATAAAGGACGACTCTAGAATCAACTAGGACACATAGTGTCAGGGATTGAACTTCTTAGTTGAAAGAGCCTATCTGTTTATAGATTTCAAGGACCATGAGTTGCTTAGAATTCAATCTAAGATAACTTGAGACTCAAGCAAACACTTTAGGTCTTGAATATACAATAAAAAAATATACACTAGGAACCGGTTCTGGAACCGTGTGTAATGATTGTCCGGTTTGGCAAGTATGCCAAAGAACTAAAGCAATATGATGTTTATCTAAACACCTAATAATTTAATCATGATGCACACACATAAGTGTTTGAGTGGACAATGAAGTCTTAGAAGTGTTTAACAGAGTTCTAGTATTGTTAAATATATTAAAAATAAGTCTTTAAGCATGAAAACACTGGGGGTACCAAAATACACCACCAACTTTTTCGTACGCAACCTGTATGAACAAAACCTAAATACAATCCGAGATTTCAACTTAATGAATCAATCGAGGAATAATATTCATAGTTATATCTATTTCTCTCACAATCAGATAGTTTACAAAGACTACTCCTTGAACCTGATTCACGTGTGAGAGTACTTGGATGATTCCAAGTAATCAATCAAGTCTTGTCCAACAAACAAGGATGAACGTATCTAATTTGATTGATTTACGTACAACATGTGATATTTCAAATGTATAGATGAACAATATAATGCAAAGAGAAATAACACAGACACCAGAACTTTTGTTAACGAGGAAACCACAAATGCAGAAAAACCTCGGGACCTAGTCCATATTGAACGCCAAACTGTATTAAGCCGCTACAAACACTAGACTACTGCCAATTAACTTTGTACTAGAATGTAGTTGAGACCAAATTAAACCCTCAAAGCAATTCAGTTACAGTCGCGCTCCTTACGCCTCTTGAATCCCAGCTGGATTCCACGCAAACGATTCCCTTAGCTAATGTACTTTACAGCCTAAGAGTTGCTTCAACTCATTGAAGACTTTAAACTAATTTGCCTCCAACAGGTAAACCTATATGTGCGATTTCCTTTTTGATCGTAGATCAAGGTGAGACTGGAAATTGATAGCATTAGACAAAGTCTAGCTAACCTCAATATTCAGACTTATGCTACCCGAAGTGCAACCTAGATTATTATTCACCTCAGAAGAATTAAACTTGTGGAATCAATCAAATTCTGAGACGAAGAGAACTTTGATGATTTATATCTATCTTGTTCAAGTGAGCAGCTCAACAATCGAACAAGATCAGGATACTCTGAGATATCAAGATAAAAGATAGATGGACCTGGCTTCACGAATCCCTATGAAGTCTTTTTAGTCGCTAAACCCTAGAAGGGTTTTAGGAAGATGACGACTCTAGTTTACAACTAGGACACAGAAAAGTAGTGTCGGGATTCAAAGATCCAAGTTGTTCGAGGTTCCCCTTTTATAAACTTTTAAAGCATAGGTTGTTTTAGGTTTAAGCTAAGATAGCTTTGGAAGCAAGCAAGCAATATCCACCATTAGATGAATCTTTGAAATGTGATTGACATATCAAGATATACACTCTGGTTAGGAAGAACCGTAACCGAACCATGTACAAAGACAACGTTGATGAATGGTTAGCCGAAACTAGACAACTGAACTATAAGCTTGAGCATTTTCATAAACCACTTAAGACTATAATCTTGAGTCACAATCATGTGATCGATTACATCTATAGTGTTTTTAGAGATTATTCAAATGCTAATTATCTCACAGAAATAATTTTATGTGTATCTGAAATAATTCGACAGGGAAAGTACATATACTTAAACCTTTTTCGTGAACATATTTCTCATGGTACGTGTACCCTTAAGACAAATTAGAGTTCCGGAACATACAAAACTTTCCCGGTATGTGTACCGGGTATGGATACCACACTGGTTCCAAAACCGACATATCTTTTTCAGTACGCGTACTGGTTTGCGTACCGTTCCAGGGTCACGAGTTCACAAACTTTTTATGGTATGCATACGCGTACTGATTTGCGTACCGTTCCAGGGTCACAAGTTCACAAACTTTTTACGGTATGCATACTTGTATGCATACCAAAACATAGCCACTCAGGTACTGTATTAGGTAGATGTACTACGGTTCCGGACCTATAACAGTTCTCCCAGTTTGTAAGACTACTATGCATATTGTCTTGTATTCGAAATATAATAGTAGTTCTATATTTCTCTCTAAATCAATTCGAAACATCCATAAATAATGTCAATGACACATATCACTGTTACAAGATATTTTCGAACGATAATCTTAAAACACTATTTAGATTACGAACAATAAATTGTCCTTAACTGAAATTCATCAAGCATGAACTAATGTTCATTATGCTTAAACATATATTTCGAGAACTAATTACCAAGATAAATTTGACTCAAAATTCATGATATGCTTACAATTGTCTAGTTAGTTATGCGGTATCGTCTCATAGATAGAAAGATAAATATAAATTGAGATATAGGTGGTTCAGTCTTCACTATACCATTTTTTGAAGAAGTTTTCCAAAAGCTTCAAACGGTAGAACGCAACGATGACTGCCGTGATATTCATTTTTCAACTACATCTTCTACCCTAATCCGAGACTTACCTAATTGTAGACTAGAAATCAAGATATAGTTTTGACAACTAAATTTGACAACAATCTTGAGATAAAAACACTTGTGAGTTCAACCGAGCAATGGTCTAACAAAGCATATACTAAACTTAAACTGGGACAATTGGTATAACGATTCGTAAACCTTTATGATTGTTCATGAGTCAGGGTGGAACGGTTTGTGAACCGGGTTCATCAACCCTGCTAGATTACTGAACTCAGCTGACCATGGTTCGTGAACCGAGTTCGTCAGCCGCTAGCCTTTAAATCCAACTTTCAAACTTCAGTTCATACCGGCTCATGAAAAGTCTGCAACTGAACTTGCGGTTCGCGAACTAGTTCACCAACCCTCCTGTAAATCCGAAACTAGGATATCTATGGTTTGCAAACTGCTTAGCCAACCTACCCTGAAAGAAATATCAGTGAGTTCAATATTTCTCTCTTATGATGTTTGAAACATTCTCGCATGATAATATCATTTACATGGGCAATTTAATATTCACACAATAAAATGTTTGGAACTTATATTGTTAAGGATATTTGAACATTGGTTAGAATCATATTTCGAGATTTTTAACAACACAAGCTTGACTCGATTTTTTTTTTTTGTAAATCTACTAGAAGTCATATGGAATCGTCTCAAAATGTAGTTAAAATATAATGGTTCAGTCTTCACATACCTGATTCAAAAGTTCTCCAAATGTCTTCGCCGAACTTGAGTCTTCAAGGATGATGTCTGATACTCAGCTACCAAATTCTAACCTAGTCCGAGACTTGAATTGTTAAACTAGGAATCAATATACAGTCTTGATCATCTAATATTGACAACAAGCTTGAGACCACATTGGCACGATCAACAACTCTTCGATTTGCGACAACACGTTGGTTTGCTACGAACTCAGCGAACTCATCAATGCTCATATTATCATCCATACTCTCTGAGGAATTGGAAGAGTGATGAAAAGAATTGGAGATTGAGAAATTCTAGAGAGGTTTAGAAATTCTGGTGTGAGTTGAAATGAGATTGAAATTAGGTATTTATAGAGGGGGGAAATAGTAGCCGTTGGATGAAGATCTGATAAGCGATGATCAGAGACGCGAGCGCTAGCTTGACTGGCGCTGGCGACTTAAAGACCAGCGAGCGCTGACTTGACCATCGAGCGATGGGCACTCTATCGCTCGATGGAAACTCTGTCGTGTATGCCTATATGTCATTCCTGACATATAGGCATATGAGTTTGGCAGTTTGACATACCCATAATGGATGCATATATGCCAAAAATCAGTATTTGACATATGCATAGGAATAGACCTAACATGACTTATAGGTGGATATTTTAAAAATTGTGGTGTATTTGGGTACCCTCGTCTTTTCACTCGTAAAACTCGTTTTTAAAGTTCTAATTCACTCTCTTTTCTTTCATTAATATTAGGACAATTAAAAATATTCAAGTTACCCGAAAATTCTTCATTTTTTTTTTCAACGATCTACACTCGGATAGTTAAACACATTCTAAGAATCACGAACTATATTTTCCCATCAGATCAAGAGCTCCATAATCTGCACTTTAAGGATCGACATTTATAGATTATTAAATCATAGCCATCAACTATCTTTTCCAAAAAGAATTATCCATCATGTACAAGCAAAAAGTAATTTGGGAGAGACCTTTTTATCTATGTATAGCCCAAGATAAGACATGGTGCCCAATTTACTTTTTCATTACCTAGGAAGTTATCTTCTTATCTATGCATGATTCCCATTGGTACGATGATTGAGATCTAACCAAGACACATACAATGGATGAAAAATAAATTAAACCCCCATTAAAGATTACAAAGAATCATCCCATAGCTTTTCCTTTTTCCAAAAATACAGAAACCTAATTTCTCACACGTGCTTTTCTTTCTTTCTTAAATGCAAATTAATGAAGATTATTGTACCAATAAAGTCATAACATATCTACCATTAAACCTAAAATTAAATTCTAAACTGACATTATTACAAATTCTGAATTTTTTTGATGTGATTTGATTGTTGGTACAGTACAACAACACAACCAACCTTAAATGACTTTCATCTTTTAGGGTTCGTTCGTTTTTGTGTTTTAGATACATCTCCCCTAGGTACAAATTTAGCTATATGTCATTTTCGAACATGTTTTGGTTGGTCTTTTACAAAGGAGATAACTAGTAACTAGAAGAGGAATGAATGAGATTTAGTGAGAAAAGATTGGAGCCGCAAATATTAGGTATTGGTTGATATCATGATGGGTTTGTATCTTTGTATGTAAACTGGAGGCTGCAAAAACATGTTCTTTGTTTTGGGTCGCCATGAACCTTGATTACTGTGTATATATCAGCATCACATGATTTATGGATTGACAAATGTATGTACTTGTTGTTTGCCATACCTTAAATGTGTAGCTCCAAAGTAACAGCTAAAGGCAATTAAGGGGTAAGACAAATTGTAGTGACCTCTAGCCTACCAGCCTTTTGTGACATTGTACATGCAATTTCACTTTTGATATTGCAATGGTATAGTATTCTCATTTTTCAGACTCCAGTAGCTCACTCTACTTTGGATTAAAAAAAGGTGCTAAACAAAGCGACAAAAACTATTTCTACCATATTGTCGCCAGTGGTAGATAAGCAAACAGTGAACATGATTATCCGGTGACAGAATTAGGCCGGGGTGCAGTCTGCTTCATGGCCCCCTCGGAATTTGAGAAGCACAAGCTCAATTCCAAAGGAATTTTGTTTAATGTTCTTCAGCACTAAAAATTTAAAAAGGAGTCCATCCCCCCTCACTTGTCAGCCACTGGTATCTGGCTCTCCTCACTTATCAATCCTAGCCCCATCACTGTATATCTGGTGTGTGTGCTGGTATCTCATTTACTTGTTTCATTTGATTCCTGGTAAAGAAAGGAAAGGATTACGGCAAGGAATGTCTCTACGCTATTGTTATACATTGAGTAACCAAGGCCCAGTCTACAACTTTGGGCTTACAGATGAATTATTTTGTTAGAAATGGCAAACTGATGAAGTATGCTGCACAGCTGCTAAAGTTTGCGATTATCCGATCGCTTCTCAGCAGGTATTTCAGTACTTGCGAACTGGTAAATTAAGTTCATTTCTTTTGCCACATTGCAAAATGAGTTATGGTGTCTTCTTCATGCCATGCAGTGGGCAGATCTATTTCAATCTCTGCAAGTGATGTTTGAAAGAAGGAGACGATAAAGGTGTTAGGGCATTTTTCACGAACCCAACTCTATGGTTCCTGTCTTCATGGTTCACTGGGCGGGACTTACCTCTCATCTATGGTCTTGTGTGTTTGTTCCTCGTCTATGTAATGAAGTAGTGGATGACTGCAATATATCTTGTTTGGCTTGAATTTGTTTCTCTTGGTAGAAAATAACAAAAGAAAGAAGTACAGCGCTTAACAAGAACCCTGGGCACTCAACAACAGAGGTTGTACCGTCCACCACCTAGGGTGCACTGCAGAAGAATTGACAGACGGTTGTGATTAGTTAGAAAACAACGAATAGTATATGCCCACGTAACACCATTTTTATACGGTAGGAATCGGCCCAGGAATCTTTTCACTACTCTTTTACTGACGTGTAATAAAAACTTTGTTCTCATCAAACTGAAATAAACTATAATAAAAAATATCTGAATTTTATTACCTTCAATTCCATAAAAACCATACAATTTTCAATCAATTACAAAATAAGCAGAGATTTTTAAGAAGCAACATCCATTTTATCCTCAAACTTCAGGGGCATTAACGTAAGAATACGAACAGAAAAACCGAATAAAAGAAGAAATTTTTTAAGGAATTTCCTTCAACGAGGATGAAGCGCGACGTGTCAAAAGCTCAACCCACCTAAAAAACAGAAAGCAGAAAGCTTTCCCGCTTCAGCGATACACTCTGTGTAATCCTCTCAAAGTGAGTGACTCTCAGAGAGTGATAGATATTTCATATTTGAGCCAACTGAAGAAGAAGAAGAGATTTGGAGGAAACCCAATTATCTTTTACTGTTTGAATCAGAAATGATTGAGTAAATAATTTGTGTAAAATTGTTAGGTTGGAAGAGCAATGGCTGCTACTACTACTTCTAGTGGAATGATTTCGAATAGACATTTTGGTTCTTTCCTTGGTTCAGGTATGATTCTTTTTCTTTACAGATTTATTTGTTTTTTAGCCATAGTAGCTGTTTAACGAAATGGGTGAATGAAAAATTGTTTTTAGTTGCATTTTGTGTTTTCTCGTTTCATTGTAATGATTTTCAATTACTTTTTGTTGGTTTGATTTTTTTTTAACATTTTGATTAATTTTAGTATTTGTGTTTGATTTTCAGCTGAATCTGAAATTGAATTTAGTTTGTTTGCTGATTTATTAGCAGTGAACAGGTTCAGTATTTGGTACATTTTTCATGAATTTGAGGTTAATGAATGTACTTAAGTTGTTGTTTTTATGTGGTTATTATGAATCCAACTCGACTTCTTTTAATGGGAGATAAGGGTTTTGCATGTACTTCCTTTTATAGGTTCTTAAGTTAAATGCAGCTAACTACGGATTAGCCACAAGTTGGAGTCCGATTGTTGCTTATTCCGATGCTGCTTTCAGGTTTTTTAGTCATACATTGGAAAGTCATGTATTTTTTTTTTCTATTTTTGATGCGGGATTCATCTTCATATAGAGACACATATTTTAGTCATACGTTAGTGTGATATAACGGGGGTACTACTATCTCAATTGCGTATTTGTATGTGTCTTGCAAACTGCTAGTGTTCTTCTTCTGATGGCTATGGAGATGAATCTGATTGTTTGCTTATGAAATGGATCACTAATGGATAATCTTGTGTTTGATGCAGGAAAATCCTTCCAAAAAGAGCAGGCGGCTATGACACATATAGGAGATAATTTGGCCGTTTCGGGTTCAAGTTCTCCATGGGGAAACATTGTTCACAAAAAGATACATGTTACCAGTCGATACTACTCAAATATGTCTAGACACTCGTATAGTTCAGCTGCTCATCTTGTTTGTTCCTCAGATAAGAGCAGCTCATTCCTTGGTGAAAAGGAGAAGCCTCTCTCAAACTCTCTACGAATTACTGAAAAGTCTCAAATGGTTAATCTGAAAAGAAGAACTCAGGGAAGATATGGATGCTTTCTTTCATTTAATTCTTTCAATAATAGTTGGGGCCAGCAAACAAATCTAGATAAGCATCGCTTGTCAAATGCGGGAAGTCAGCAGTCTGAGTATAGGAAGGGAACTAGGACCCGTGCTAGCTATCCAAATGACATAAAGGGACCAAACTTTGATCCACTGAGTACTTCAGAAGCTTCAAATGAAATAGCTATCGTAGGAGAGAGTACCCAGGTTTCATCATCTCCTTGGTGGCAGTTGCCAAAGCGCTGGGTGATTGTACTGCTTTGTTTTACAGCGTTTCTTCTCTGCAATATGGACAGGGTAATAATTGTTGATTTTCTCTCTTGTCTGTGGTCTAACTTACAAACAGTCTTTGAACCTCTATAAAACATATGTTCCAAAAGAGAGGTGCTTATCTCCACTAGAAGCTCTTCTTATCTCTTTTGTAACTCCAATGACTGTGGCAGGTGAACATGAGCATTGCCATACTACCAATGGCAGCAGAGTTCAACTGGAATCCTGCTACTGTTGGTCTCATCCAGTCATCTTTTTTCTGGGGATATTTACTCACTCAGGTATGGCTTGGATATTCAAAATTGATTCTTGAACTGCAGTATGAAAAATGTTTAGTCTGAAGTGCTTAGCTTGTCTGTCTTGATGCGGCTAATAAGTTCAAATTCATTTATTTGAGTTTTGTAGCCGAGGTAATTCAAATTGTCAGCTCAGTCTTTCAAATTATGCTTATTTGTATTCTCTTTTCTTATTTTGATGTTTTCTTCTTATATTTCATTTCCGGGAACAGATTATTGGAGGCATATGGGCGGATAAAATTGGTGGCAAACGTGTTCTTGGTTTTGGGGTGGTTTGGTGGTCTCTTGCAACAGTTCTAACACCTATAGCTGCAAGGCTTGGATTGCCTTTCTTACTTATGATGCGTGCTTTTATGGGGATTGGTGAGGTTGGTATAACCCATATTTTTTCGTTATCTACTTATTTTGGATAATATTCAAAATATCTGACGATGCTCTGCAAGGACCCCCCTTGATAAGTTCGTCAACTGTACTTGTTTGAGGTGTTGCGTCACAGCCATGCAGTTTGAAAGTTACTGTTGTATTTATCATACTCCATGTCTATCACAAAATTTTGCTTCTAACATCGTTAGCCACATATTTTAAGTCCTCCAGGCATTGGAAAAGCAGTTATCTTAAAACTTTACATGGTTATGGGTGATGGAAAACATATTTAACCAAGTATGAGTTTTGAGCAAACAATCTATCACATCAAATCCTCCCTTAGGTAATCATGTTGATGCAATATGTCATGCTGGGGAATTCTCTGGCATTGTTAACACAGTCAACCTGGATACTACACTATTTAAATTCATATTAATACCTTAGTAACATGAAGACAATCTTCCCAGGTCAACCGTATTTCTCTTTGATGTGTATGGCTATTTGAATAATGATTTGCCTATCGGTGTGGCTAAATGAGTGACCACTGTATATTTCATTCAATTGCTAGTGAAATTTTGCCTGAATTTAGTGTTCAGTGTATTGCATTTAGATTTTGTCCCTTGGAAACAGGAGTTTTATCTAATAAATGATTATTTTGTCCATTCAGGGTGTTGCTATGCCCGCTATGAATAATATTCTTTCGAAGTGGATTCCAGTAAATGAGAGAAGCAGATCTCTTGCACTGGTATACAGTGGCATGTACCTTGGATCAGTGACTGGCTTGGGCTTTTCCCCGATGTTGATCCAGAAATTTGGATGGCCTTCTGTGTTTTACACTTTTGGTTCACTTGGAAGTATCTGGTTCGTGTTGTGGCTGAAAAAAGTAAGCAGTTACTCCTTACCTTTATTAATGAACAGGACGTAGTATAGGCTGCTACCCAGCCCACATCCTCCTATTCTCTCTTCTCCCTTCCTAAGTATGATAGAGAGACAGAGAATTGATTTACCAAGTTTGTGTGGTCTCTTCCAATAGCTAAGCATCAATGCTACACTAGTTGCAATGTTGCATTTTAACGATATGAAATCACTTAAACTCATACTTTCTGAAAGAATTGAGTCTCGGTGGTTTTAAAACTTGGTGCTGCTCCTTTGGCTGCCTGAAGAACTGCTTCTAGCAGTTTCTGTTTCTGTCTTTTTAAGATTTGCCAAATGCTCTTTTTTCTTAACATTCTATAGGTAAGCGGGATTTTGGTTTTACATCTGATGTAGTAGGTTTAGTGAATGCAAGATTGATAATAGATACGTTTGAGCAAAGATTACTACCTTGTTTATCCATTTCTGTCAAAGCTAAACAACGATTCTGTAGCATCTTCTGTCCTACATTTGCTTTAGTCTATAATGATGCTAGTAAATATCTAATTAATAAAATGCATTAGTAACAATCTAGCAACAACTGAATATTTCTCTATATAAATTGGTTTCTAGGCATACAGCACACCGAAAGAAGATCCAGACCTTTCAGCAGAAGAAATGAAGCTTATCATGGGAGGAAGTGTATCAAAGGAACCTGTCAAAGAGATTCCCTGGAAATTGATTTTATCCAAGGGACCTGTTTGGGCTTTAGTTGTCTCCCACTTCTGCCATAATTGGGGAACTTTTATACTTCTCACATGGATGCCTACGTACTACAATCAGGTACTTTTAGTCCTCAATGAATCTGAGATATTTATAATCTAGTGTTTATGCTATATTGTTTAGTTTTTAATTAGCATAAGTTGCTTAAAATCCAAAAATATAATAGATATACACACATATGTCAATTTCCATAACCATGTCTTATATTGAATCCACTTTCCTCAGGTGTTGAAGTTCAATCTTGCTGAATCTGGACTATTCTGTGTTTTACCATGGCTAACCATGGCGGTCTTTGCAAATATAGGAGGGTGGATTGCAGATACACTTGTGAGCAGAGGTGTTTCCATAACTAATGTCCGTAAGGTAAGAATCACTGATGTTCCAGCTACTAACACAGAAACTCCAGTTAGCCTATAGGGTAAGAACCACTGATGTTCGTTAGAGAAAGTGTTAAGAAATTAATTCATCAATTGCTAACACTTTCCTAGAGATTTGTACTCATTGCTTTCGCTGTATTTAAATACATTTTTACTTCATTTCTATTGCTTAAAATATTAATGTGCGAGGGAAGCTAGTAGCCGAACTTAGGGAAAGACAGTGTTCGAGTAGATACAAGTTAGAATTTCCTTTAAATTACGGGAACATAAAAAAATCTGGAAAGGATTATCAATTTTCCTTGAGCATAACTCTTCTCTCTCTAAAACCTTTCATGCTGCAGATCATGCAATCCATTGGGTTTCTAGGCCCAGCCTTCTTTCTCTCACAGCTGAGCAAAGTCCGAACTCCAGCCATGGCAGTTTTATGCATGGCGTGCAGTCAGGTTAGAGCCTTAAAGTTCTCCATTTGACATTGTTTAATAGTTTAGTAGATATTTAGATGTGATTCTTAATTGTTTTTGATGCGGGTCTTGAATATTCAACTGTCTGAAGAAGAAAACCTGTCCAAGTTTTTGCATAAGATTGCGTATATCGTATTTTGGTTATTAATCGTGAATACTTGACAATATCAAATCCTAAATATACACTCAGTGACCCAGATACAGAGAGCTAGTTGTGATAAGAGAAGAAAAATTCAGAAAGAGTAGCATTATGCATATGAACTAGCATCATTTTGCTGACTATATTCTTTTCGAAGTTTAGGAAGAAACATATGCATCTCTGATTTGTCTAAGAATAAAAACAAGAGGCATTGGACTGTTTTATATTTGCGATGAACCTTTTATAAACATTCAGAAACTTCCCTGTATCAAGTCTTGAACATGTAGTACCGAACACGTGTAGATAGGAGGATTTTTTTCTTGAAGATCTTTTGTGGAAAACCTATTGTTATGATTAACTAGTGCTATACCAATGGATTAAGAAAGGAAACTTCGAGTGACTTTAAGAAAACTTTAGGAAACTTAAGATGTACATTTTTGAAGTTTGACGAATCAAACTACCTGTGGTTGGAATTCCAAGAAACTTTATATGATGTCAAACAAATAAATATGGATAAATTTTGTGGTGAGAGTGAAGCGATTTGCATGCATTTGGACACCAACGAAGAGGCAGCTGGTTGTATATGGTTACAGTTCCTTTTATCCTATTCTGACAATACTTCCTGGGTCTTATTACAGCTGAATATTTGTAATAAATTTGTCTTCACGAGTTCTTAAGTTTTATTTGTTTGTCACAGGGGGCAGATGCCTTCTCACAGTCTGGCCTTTATTCAAATCACCAAGATATCGGGCCACGTTACTCTGTAAGTTGCTTCAAATCCCATGTTTACATAATATACTATTACATTATTAGATGCTCAGTTTTCAGAAAATAGTGCTAAGCATCAAGACAGCCGTTGCTGCTCTGCTTAATCAAAATGAATATTCACACAAAACACTTTCATAATCTATGTTGCAAATATGCACTTTTGGGCTATTACAAAACATTTGTGTGATAAGTCGTTATTTCGGTGAAGATTCGGCTGCTTTGTCTAGAATGACCTAGGTGGTATGAACATGGCAGATTATAGAAATCCTGTAAGTATTGGCATTGAGATAATGAAGAAACTGAATAGGAGCATGTACTAGGAAATATGGAGTGGTCATTGAGAACCAGAATATTTCAGTCAGTGAAGCAGCTTAAGTTAGAAAAACAAAACAATATACACATCATTTTATTGCTTCTAGTGTTTCTCTTTCACTCAAGTCTTCTATTCAAACTGAAAGTGATCTCTAACTGCAAGTGTGAATATATATGCATGTTGGTGAAAAACAGGGAGTACTGTTAGGGTTATCAAATACCGCTGGAGTCCTTGCCGGAGTCTTTGGTACTGCTGCCACAGGATACATTCTCCAAAAAGGTGAAATCCGTCGACCCAACTCCAAATCTTTGTCCCCCTCTAACTTTTCCTGTCATGATGAGTTAATTAACCGAAAATTCTCTATTTCAAAATTATCTAGGTTCATGGGATGATGTCTTTAAGGTGGCCGTCGTATTGTACCTCGTGGGCACACTAGTATGGAACTTGTTTGCTACTGGTGAAAAGATTCTTGACTAGAAGATAAAGTAAAAGCTGGTGAAGCTAAGATGCAAACTTATAGAAAATGAGAAAGAAAAAAATGACCGAGTAAACCGCAGTAGAATCTAAAAGCTCATGGAAGGGAAATCTTGGTCAGATCAAAAGAGAATCAAAGTTACATAGCTTATGGTAAAAATGAAAAAAAAAGTCTCTTTTGTTGATATGCATGAAGCCCAAAGGTTTCAGCTTCTGGGTGGGGTGCAAACCTTGTTTAGAGGTTACAATTTAATTTTGATTATCATGCATTTCTAGTTTTTAGCGACTGTTTTGTTGATTGTACCCCATGAAACCTATTTACTGTGGAAATGCTTTAGGAATCTTTCCATATTATAGTTTTCTTGTCACCTTTGCTTATTTGCCTCTAAAAGATAAATCTCTGTACAGCCCTGGTAGGCTCCTGAGAGAAAGCGATGTCAATGCATTTCCCAAATGCTGTGGCAGCCAAAGTGCCATGAATGTAGTTTCCGCAATTTCATTTATGACGAAATGTTATCTTTTGAGTTATGTTGGAGGCCCCAATAATGCGATGCCAATTAATCGTACCAACTGGAAATGTACCAACTAGAAATGACTCGTAGCTTTCAAAATCAAGGCTGTTCTTTTGAATGCAGCATGAAAAATTAGGTCTTAAAGTTTACGCTTTTAATGTCTTCTTGAACAAACCAATCTCTCAAGACTCATTTACACTCTACAAGTGTGTGTACATCATCTTGTTAAATAAAACATTATACAAATCACAAGGCATTGTTAAAAGTTTTGGAATCCTTTTTTCATGTGAAGAGATAATGTGATTTTCAAGCTTGCAATGGAATTTTGGATGGACTATCTTTTTTACAGACTTGAAAAGTAGCTTTTTCCAACTTGTGATCTACATGAACGATGGCATTGTGATCAGAAGATCAAGATTTGGGATGACTGGAATTGAATTCTATGTGTCGAGTTAAATGTTTTATCCATCTATGAGAGGCGAGCATGTCCTTACATATTTGTGTTTTCACGTTGACAACTAATGTGATATCTCTCACTTAACTTCATGTACTGATAAAATATTCCCCCACTTGGAGTTTTGCCCACACCTAATAAATCGGCTATAGACCAGTACTTTTGAGTTGGGACCAAAATTTTGATTGTGGAAATAAAATCCTTTGTCCGTATGTCCTTCACCCGATCAATTTCAATTTACACCATTTTTGTTTGTATCTGCAAGCTATCTGAGTCGGTCTAATCAGATGTCAGATTGTCTAATTTTATAATTTTTTATATGTCTGACTCGAGGTCTAACACGACTCATACATTTGTCTCGGAGCTATTTTAGTCAAATATTATCTTGTACCTTACTCGCCATGAACGTGTGTGACAGAAATCCATATCATTTTACAATTTTCGGTTCACATGTATAGAGTGAGAATCAGATGTTATAAGTTAGATGAATCAAATCTAGATGGGTCAGCTGAGTCAGGAAAAGAAAAACAACAAGTTGCACAGGTTGTTCAGTTTTTTCATGACTCAACTGACTAGTCTGCATCTGACGGATCTTACTCATAAAATTTGGCAAAGAAAACTATTGACTAGTGGAATTTTTTTTTTCTTTTAGTCCAATTAAATTTGTTCACAACAAGTCGGGCACAAATGGTACCAGACTCAAATAGTTTCGGGTTAGATATCATGAAAAATAAACTAAAATAACAATAATCAGAACGACTCAGATACAAAGTCAGATCCAAACAAACAAGGTGTCAGTTTAATTAGTTGGCCTGAATTACTAGCAGAAGTAATTACTAGTTGATTTATACTGAATCACCACTTCACTAGGCTAGAACTTTCCGGGGAGGTTAAATGCCCAACATTGCCGATAGGAATGCCAATCTTCTTGGGTACCAAATCCATGTTAGAGACGTTTGTCTTACGTGGATTTTGCCAAAATGTAATCTGAATCAAAATAGGCATTGCAGCACAAAATTTACCTTGAAGAAAAATCTACAACAAAAGCCGACATGCTATATGCAATCTGCTTAGCGGCCGCTTGAGCTGCCGGATAAGGCCTATGGTCTATCAATGTGACAAATTCTTACTAAGTGAACCCAAATCAACCACTGTGATAGTGCAATCTCATATGATACGAGTACGCGTACTCCCACGGCAAAAGAGTGTTTAGTGTGGCAGCTCGGAGCTGTATAGAAAGCGAGTCTTCATGTAACACAGCCAGTCACCACTTATGGTCCCGATCTAACATGGGTACTTAAAAGTAGTAGTAGTACCACATTGTGCAAGCATGTCCTTTTCTTTTCATCAAAATAAGTAATACCAGGCAGCTGGGTTCCAAACAGTACACTGATATCGGACGACTAGTGTTATTCGACAAGTCAAGTTCTTGAGTTACAAAAGTCGCTGCTTTGAATTTATGATGAGTAGTACCAACTACTAATACATTTATAGCGCTTTCGATGCTAGAAGAAAAGATAGTTTGCTTCATAAAAAGTCAGATTTTTTTTTTTTTTGCTTTTAGAAGTCTTTCTGGATGTGTATCCAAATGCGCCATTAGGTTTTTCAAATTTATCTATATTAACATTAATTAATACTCAACAAATCCATAGTTTAATTACAGACACTACCACCTTCACGTATAAGTCATGTATGCTATTTGCAGTATGATAAGGAGATGTAACCTAATTTTATCAGACATTACATAATTCACTTAATAGTCACTTTTAGGGCATATGAATGGTATGCTGATAATGATATGTTGATAACTTGATATTAATTCTCACGCAACAACATAGTACACCTACTTGACAGGATGATTCCATTAATAAATACGTACCATAATGTTGCTTAACAATCTTCAACTATTTCGTATCTTCTTCTTTGACTTGTAAATCAGATATATTAAAACGTCTCGATTAAACTTGTCATTAATTAGATTCATCTAACCTACCTAGCTAGTGCACTTATTTTTTTCCGAATCAACATCTAAACCTACGTTTACAGCTGTTTGTTTGTCCCTCGACGTGTTGATCTCAGTCGACGTCTGACTCAACACGGTTCTACTGTCAGACCATTTGTTTTTTTATATATTGTGAATTGGATTACTCGCCACTTGATTCAGATCTAAATTGTGACTAATACCCGCTTGGGTCGGGTAATAAAATGCCCTTGACTGGTCAAGCCACTAGGTCACATTTTTGAGTCAGATTTAACTCAAAAAATATACATATTAAGTTAGACTCAGATGAGTTAGATGATTTCAGTGATACCTAAGTGAATCAGATCCAGACAAATCAGATCTAAAATAAAATAAAATGGTTTTAGTATATAATAGTTTATGGTATGAACCTGCAAGACAACCATAATCACAACCCCATAGCTTATGTGAAAAATGCTATGTTATAGACCATAATGAAGAAACTTGTTTGGAAGTTGCTGAGTTCTTGCGAGAAAGAGCCATGACAGAAGAAGAGTATGAAGCTCATTGCATTGCTAAAAATGAAGTTGTTAATGGCATTCTTGAAGAAAAAGAAAAGAATGATGATGACTACGTCCATGTTGAGAAGGACATAGAACTTTTGGAAGATACCGATGAGAATAGAACAACTAAGAGAGTTAGGAACCAAGTGATCCAAACTAATGGGTCCAATCCTTACATTCAGGGACCTATTTTAGCTGCTAATGGAGGGGGTGTAAATGTTGTTGAGGCTAATAATACTCGAGATGAACTCATGGATGTTGCTGAATCTGTTGCAAATGATCCAAATGATAAAAACACAAAGGTGGATACCATGCAGAATCAAGGGGAGCATGTTGTTGTGGTAATTATCTATTTTCATCATTTCCTTTTAAATCTTTCTACATCTCTACATTTCGATTGTTGTGCTTATTATAATTTAGCCCTGTACTGCATAGCCTGTCGTGTTCAACCATTCAGAATTATAAAAATGAGAGTTATTGCATGGAACTGTCAGGGTTTCACCAGCAAAACCACTAGAGATCATTTAAAAGACTTAGTGTATAGGTATGATCCCGATATAATATTCATCTCAGAAACTAAGATAGGAATTGATAAGATGAAAAAACTTGTTAAACCCTTTAAATATCCAAATAGTAAACTCATCTCATCTATAGGGTTAGCAGGAGGACTAGTTCTTCTTTGGAAAGATGGCTTCCATTGTAATGTAGTACATGCAGAGTCGTGGATTTTTAATGTTTTGGTGCAAGATGATCCATCAAAACCAGCATTTCTTCTAACGTGCATGTATGGCTCTTCGTATCAACATAAAAAAGAGATCCAGTGGAACTATATCAAGGATTTGAGCAATACTGTTCAGCAACCGTGCGCAATTATTGGTGATCTGAATATGATATTCAAGGATGAAGACAGAGTTAGAGTTTCTCCAAACCTTTCTGGTGCAAATAATGCTTCAAACTCAGTTGCTTCTACCTCAAGAGATGATCCGTATGTCAACTTAATTTATGAAGCTGGTTTAGAAGATCTTGGATATACGGGGAGATCGTTCACATGGTCTAGAAATGTTCATGGAACGGGAATTAGGCGATCAAGAATAGATAAAGGTCTAATAAATGGAGAATGGTTTCTACATTTTCAAGATGCAAAACTTCTTCATCTTCCTCAGCTGGGATTGGATCATTGCCCTATCACGTTGGACACATCATCTTCAAATGGAGACACTAGGAGAAATTGGAAGTATTTCCAATGCTATGAGAAAGATGATTCTCTCAAAGCTGAAGTTGCAGCTGCCTGGAGTCAAAGTGTAGATGGTTCACAAGCTTTTAAATTCTCTAACAAGTTGATTACTACAAGAAAATTTGTTTCAAGATGGAATAAAGAAAAATTTGGAAATATCCAAAGTAACATATTCTTGCTTCACTAAAATTTAAGTGCAGTTCAGCAAGCAGTTCCAAGCAGCGATACAAACTCTCAAATACAGCAGGTGGAAAACCAGTTAGAGTATTGGCATCAAGTTTAGAATGACTTCTGGGGACAAAAAGCAAGGGATGAATTTTATCTTGAGATGGATAGAAATACAAGATATCACCATGCAAATGCAAATAGAAGACGCTCTGGGAACAACATAGCTACCTTGAAAGATGAACATGGAAACTGGTGTACAACAAGAAATTAACTAGAAAAATTACTTGTGGATCACTACAACACACTCCATACCACTACTTCTCCAAGGAGGAGAGAAGACATACTTCAATGTATCCCCACAAATATTAATGACACAAACAATGTGGAATTAACTCGCATACCAGACGACGCAGAAATTTACAAAGCTCTAAAGGATATGAAGTCTTGGAAAACACCGGGTCCAGATGGGTTCTTATCTGGATTTTTCAAAACCCATTGGGAGATTGTAGGCAATGATGTGGTTGAAACAGTAAAGCAGTTCTTTCGTGATGGCTACATTCTTAAAAGTTTGAAAAACACAAATGTCACACTTATCCCAAAAACGAAGAATAAACAATTTACTTCTGATCTGCGTCCAATTGCTCTTTGCAACACATCGTATAAGATTATTTCGAAGATTCTATCCACCAGAATGAAGAAGGTGTTGAGGAAAATCATCTCCCCACTACAAGAAGCATACATACCGGGGAGACAAATATCGGATAATATACATTTCTCTCCAGAGATTGTTCATACAATGAACAAAAATAAAAAGGAAATTCCAAATATCTGGATTTGAACCTTGATATGGAAAAGGCCTTTGATAGGCTCGAGTGGTCCTTCCTTATGGATGTTAGGTTGCAGATCGGATTTAGCCAAATATGGTGCCAGTTGATAATGCAATGCATTAGCACAATGCAGATATATATTTTACTTAATGGTTCTCCATGTCAATCTTACAAGCCAACACGAGGGGTTAGGTAGGGTGACCCCTTGTCACCGTATTTATTCATCATAGTTATGAAAGAATTCTCTCGCCAGCTCCTTCATGCAGAAAATAACAACAAAATTCAAGGAATCAGAATTGCTGAAGGTGCCCCTTCCATATCCCATTTATTTTTCGCGGATGATTGTCTCTTGTTCATTAATGCTGATATGCATAACATCAATAATCTAGTCGATATCGTCAAAGAATTTGGTCTTGCGTCAGGGCAGCTGGTTAATTTCAACAAATCCAGTGTTTACTATAATGTACATGTTCCACAACGATTCTACAGAATGCTAACTAAGAGACTGAAAGTTCCAAGAATGGCACCAAATGAGAGGTACTTGGGACTTCCCCTCTTAATTGGTAAGAAAAAAGTCGATTGTTTTACATGCTTGGTGGACAGAGTGAAAGGCATATTGTCGAAATGGAATGGTGACTCCATGTCACAAAGCTGCAAGTCTTTGATGATAAGGAATGTTACCAAAACTATACCATCTTACTCCATGAACTGCCTCCAAATTCCAACTGAGATCATTAAACAAATCGATAGTCTGCAAAGAGACTTCTGGTGGGGTTTCACAGAGAAAAGAGGTACGTACATCACCTCATGGAAAAAACTCTGGCTTCATAAAGATCTTGGTGGTCGGGGTTTTCGAGACCTAAAGATTTTAAATCAAGCACTTCTTGTTAGAGCAACTTGGAGAATCTATATAAATCCAGATAAGTCGTGGGTAAAAGCAATGCAAGCTAAGTACTTCCCATATACTTCTATTCTTCATGAAAACTTCAAAACAAATTGTTTGTGGGCTTGGAAGGGATTACAGAAGCAAATTCCTTTTGTCAAAGCCAATAGCCGATGGAGGGTAGGTACATGCACCAAAATTAAAATTTGGTTAGATTTATGGATCACAGGAATGAATGAGCCACCGGTTCCAAGGCAAGGTGTTGAGAATAGTGAAGAGTATATATGGGTTCAAGAACTGATAACTCAAGAAGACAAATAATGGAATTCTGTGTTAGTAGAATACATTTTTGAGCCAGAAACTGCTAGTTTAATTTTACAGATGAGAATACCAGCATTCACTGAAGACAAACTGATCTGGAATCTCACAAGAAATGAAATTTTCAGCCTAAAATCATCTTATAATAAACTTCATGAAGCCAGTTTGGGAGATAATGAAGTTTCTGTAATGATTCCAAATACAGATATCAAATGGAAGGAGATGTGGTCCATTTAAATCTGGCCTAGAGTCAAGCATTTCTGGCAGAAATGTCTCTCTGACATCTTACCTACAAATGCTCGACTCTCTCGGTCTTGCAGATACATAAACAGTCTTTGTCCACTATGTAATCAGCATGATGAAGAAACTATGCACATCCTGTTTAACTGCCCTTTCTCAAGAGCAGTTTGGATGCTCATACCAGGAGGTTCAACTATATTTACAGGAGTTCATACTGACATTGCTTCTGTTTTTGAAGATTGGATGAAAGCTGCACAACATACCAACTCAAATCACAGTTGGTTAAACTTAGCAATGATAGTTTCTTGGTCAATATGGAATGAACGTTGTGAAGTTCATTTTCTAGAAAAAGAAAGAAAACCCTGAAGCTGTTGCAAGGAAGGCTATAAACTTTTCTAACTACTTAGAAAGCTTATATACAAGGAATCAAATCAGAATAGACACTGCATTGGAAACCCCCTGCATATCCATATTTGAAAATAAACTATGATGCATCCTTTGTTAAGAATACAAGCCTAACAGGTATTTCTCTTGTGTTGCATGATTTTGCAGGAACATGGCAGGGATGCTCTACTAAATGCTATGCAGGAGTGAAGGATCCTGAACATGCAGAATGTCTGGTGTTTTTGGAAGCTGTCACATGGAGCATTGATCTGCAGCATACACATGTAGTTCTGGAAACAGATTTACAAGGAATTAAGAGCTACATTATGAAGCAAGCACCAGTGATAGCTTGGAGAAATGAAAATATTCTGCTTGATGCCATGGACTATCTGAAAAAAATCCCTCATTGGGACTGTCATTTTGTTCCTAGATCATGTAATAAACCTGCTGATACATTAGCAAAGTTTAGCAGGAAGTATAGAGTCAGTAGAATTTGGTTGGATAATCCACCAAATATCATTGAGAGTCTTTTGATTGCAGACAATGTTAATCTTTTCAGTCTATAAATTTCACATCTTTGGCATTAAAAAAAAAAGTTTATTACTCAATAAGGTAGTTCCATTGACGATTGATACTATTTATACTTTTCGAACTGAGTTTTTTATGAAACTCAAATGAAAGCTAGTTACAAACTAATGATTCTGCATAACAGTTTTTTCACCAGTCGTTGCATTCTCACAAGAAGATAGTGAATTTTATGGTATGATCCAACGGAAATTCTCACAAAATGAAATCTAGTTATAAAAAAAAATAGCCGCAAATTCTAATATATATGGAGATAAAAATTTAATAGTGCCAACGGAACACCTCTGGCTCTCAGCACTGTACATCAGTATCTTTCGTTTCTGCACTCTCACTACTCCAATAATGGCTCTCTGGTGGATGATAAAGTTATCAGTGTACATCACAATGCGTGCACGCCTGCTTAAGCCCTAAGTCGCACTTATTGGTAAAATTTTAATCCAAATCAGTTATTTATTTATTTTTTTCTTTTCTAAACACTCTTAAATTTGAAATCACTTAAAATATGCACAATCAACATCACATAATCAAGTAAGATCATAATAACAATGATATCCAAGAGTTGTTCAATAAGTGAGAATGTTATATCTGTAAATTTTAAAATAAGCCATTTAAGTCGTACAAATTTATTTCTTTTTACCACTCTCATATACTTGCCGACACAACTAATGAATTTCACAAGGACTTTATTTTTGTGATCATAAAAATTTGGAAGTAAACACAAGCTTGTTAGCAGTCTAACCGAGACATTGAACATCTGAAACAATAGAATACCTTAAGAAAACATATTTAGGCTATATGAATGTGGTAGTAAATGCTAATGAAATATCTATCCCTCTGGGTCTTTGTATCATGTGGGTTTTATTTTTTATTTTTTGATCGGCAAAGAGTAACAATATATTAATGCGCCTACCAGAGGTAAGCAAAGCAAGCTCAAGAGCTACAACATAAATAACCCAAGAAAGAGACAAGCCTCTAGTAACCCGAACCCAGAAACATGAAAAAAATAAATAAAAAATAACTAAGTTATCATGTGGGTTTTAATGATCTCCAGTGAAGTGGCATCATGTATCCATCACTTCCATCATCTTCTCCAATTGCACAATGACTATACTCTACGAAATGGCCACAAGCGAGAAATGGCCGTCCAAGACATGAACCCATCCATTAACAGCCAAGACAAGAACCAATCATTGTTTGTTCCGAAGAAACTTAGTTTCCGATAACGAGAAATGTTGGATCCAAAAATGCATAGAAGCAATTCCATAACAAAATTTTGCAAGAAAAATATGAACCAACGTGCAAAAGGTTGTTAATTAAACTGGCTGAATCATAACTATTCAAATAATTATCTTCGAAAAAATAAATTATATCAATAAGAAATCTATAAATTGTTGTTTCAGAAGAACCTACAAACAGGAACATTGATGTATACGAAAGAAAGAAGTAAGGATTTGGGGTATACGTAGAATTATTATAAGGGCAATTCCTATGGCAATGGCCAAATGAAAATTTTTGTTGAGCCAGGTGGATGGCCAAACTGGATTTTCCACTATGGTAAAGGACTGGGCGTTAGATAACTAAGCGCGCGAGCGTAAAACAAACGCTAGCGCTCGTGGAACAATCGTTGGTGGTCACCGCACAAACGATGACGTGTGTAAAAGACACGCTGGCGTTTGAACCAAGGTTTCCAACGACTACTTTTAACGGTCACCGGAACGGCTAGTTTCTACCTCCATAAATACGACTCGAGTTTGATCTCACAAATTCACAACAATCTTTCATCCGATTAATATTTTCTTAATTTCAATTTCTTTCAACTTTCAACCATGAATTTTGATTTTGATTCTTCTGAGGAAGATATGGAGATGGATGAAATGTTGTATGAAGAACAGGAAGAAATATGTATGGAGTTTTTGCATCAAATGGATGAAGATGCAAATCAAGATAGAAGAAGGCGACATTTTATGTTGCAATTACAATCCGGGATCATACCAAAGCCTTTAGAGCCATATGAAGTTGCGACTAGAAGATGGACGTGGCGAGATCGACATTTTTACCACGAAATGCATGATTACTTTGATCATGATTGTGTATATTCCGATGAGGATTTTCAGCGACGATTCTGCATGGGCCGCAAATTGACGCAAAGGATTATTGCCGAGCTTTGTCAGGTACAAATTTTATATTTAATTATCAGTATGATGCACGACATGTACGAGGCATTAGTCCCGAACAAAAGGTCATTGCGTCCCTAAGTATACTATGTTACGGGGTACCATCGGATTCCACAGATGATTACATCCGTATTGGGAAAACAACTTCCTTTAGGTATCTCAAATTGTTTTGCGAAACAATAGTCGAGCATTTTGGTCCAGCCTTTTTAAGAAAGCCTACTCAGGAAGATGTTCAAAGAATAACTGTAGAAAACACCGCGAGGGGTTTCCCAGGAATGCTAGGTAGTCTAGACTGCATGCACTGGACGTGGTATACGTGTCTGGTTGAATGGGAAGGCCAATATAAGGGTCACTATCCAAAACCAACTGTAATTTTGGAAGCTTCAGCTACTTATGATTGTTGGTTTTGGCATGCTTTTTTTGGACTCCCTGGTTCAAATAACGATCTCAACGTTTTATATAAGTCACTAAAGATCATAAGAACGGGGTCGCGCCGCACTGTAATTTCACCATCAACGGTCATCACTACACTCAGGGTTATTATCTAGTAGACGAAATCTATCCAGAATGGTCAACTATGGTTGATAGACACATTTATGTGTCTATTTTGTTCTCAATTTTCTGTATTGTTAGACTCGATTAAGTACTTATTGTGTTATTTTGTGTTCTTGTAGGAAATTTTAGAGAAATAAGCCCTTGCGTCGAAATGGGCTCAAAAAGCAGTGTTTTACACTCCGGAGAAATGCGCCGGAAGCGTCCCAGAAATGTCCCGGAGGAACCCAGAAAAATTACTATTTCCACCCCAATTGATATTCGCACCCCAGCACTCTGGATAAGAGGCACCTTCTTCAACAATTTGAATTTGTGTTTTTGGCGGGAAATGAAGTTTTCAACTGGCAGAATTTTGATTGTCAAAATGAATGGGTTAGAGTGCGATTCAATCGCTCAAACTTGGTAGGAAGTTATGATTTAGCCTAAGGAAGGTAGTTTGGGTGTGGAGTTTGATTGGAATTGGCTGGAAATATTGATTTGATTCTCGAGCTCAAAACAGAGCTACACGGACTGAACACACCCTGTACACGCTGTGGTGTGTGTTTTGGCTATGCATGTAAGTGATTAAGGGACGTTCGACGACTTACTAGGCGTGGGAGAGCTGAATTGGAGTGTGCATAACCAATTCTAACGTGTGACAGAGTTAATTTTGGAAATTATCGTTATTATTGGCAGCGGAGAATAATCGGATTAAATGGAGAATATACGCAAGTAATGTTGGGATTTTCGGTCCTAAAACACTATAAATACAAAGAAAGTCATTGGGAGAGTGGGGACGAAGAGTTTGGGGTCGAGACAGAGCCGAGAGGAACAAGAAAGAAAAAGTTGCAGAGCTTGTCTCTGCTACTGCCATTAAAGGAGAACACGAAGAACAAAGCACCAACAGTGGCAGTCGTTTAAGCTACAGTAACAATGATAGCCATCTGTAGGTCATACATACTACAACACTTTTCAATTATCGTTCTTTGTAACGGTGTTTGCAACAATTAAAAACGTTGCAAACATCTGATTTTCATTATTTTCTCCTTTTCATCATTTGTACACCTCCTTTGAGCAATGAAATCAACTTTTGAGCGTGTTTCCAATATGCAGAGCTAGAACCCATCACTGAGACAACGGAGGAAGCAACTTTTCATGATTGTGGTAAATGAATTAATTCTTTATATGACTTTTTGCATAGATTTAATTGTTTAATGATTTCTATTAATTATTTGTTATTTTTTCTGATGTCGTATGCTTAGTTTAAATTACTTTTGATGCGTCATGCTTACGACTTACATATAATGTTTTAAGAAATCTAGTTTTGGCAAAGAATTAGAGTCACAACTTCTTTTGTTTGAGCTATATTGTCTATAATGACTGAACCACAAGAATATGAAAAGTTGTGAAATCCTGCGTCCTAGTGTCTCTTCATCCTGTGACAAATATTGTGTATATATTTTTGTTTTAAAAATCTTTTCAAGTCCGAGCAACGAATTGTTATTTACCGCAAAACCAAAACTACAATAATGGTTCAAGCTTATAAACAGGTAGGTTTTGGACCAACGTCTTCGAACGATATGAAGTACTTTAACACCCAACAAATAAAATGCAGAAAGGATGTTGAACGCGCTTTTGGCATTGTAGGATCGGAATCTCGCAGCAATAATGCCTCAGCAAAATTATCAACAACACAACACAACACAACAGTGTCGCAGAACAATTTCAGAAATGACATAATAAACGACGTCAGCTAAAATCATGAGAAAAATGTGATAATTCCGCGAAAATAAGAGAGTTAGCGAGATTAATATTCGTAAGGTTGCGAGAATATCGCAAGCAATATCCGAAAATAAAGGACAAATTAGCTGTCATCCACTATGTATTTCCCTATAAATAGTCGTTCAGTTGTAAAGGAAAGGGGGAGATATTTTCTGATTGAGGAACAAGTAAATAGGATAGAGAAAATCTAGAGCAGTGGTTATTCTTGATTCCTTTATATTTTCTTGTAAGATTGTTCAAAGATTCATCAATAAAATTAAGATTGTTAATCTAAAATGAGTTTAATGTTAATGAAATCTTGTGAGGGGTGTAGTGTAGGATTTCCTGCAACTACATAATGGCGCTAGAAACAGGGACAAATTGAAGATTGAAGATTATTCTAGAAAAAATTGAAGATTAATATTCAGATTTGTGAAGATTTGGAGTGATTGATTAAGAATTTTACATAATCTCTTGCAATTCATTAATATTGAAGAAATGGCTAGAAGAAGAAATACATCAGAACAACCAACTACTGTTAGAAGAAGCAAGAGAATTGCTGGAAGGGAAAGAAGTGAAATGGGAGAATCTACTAGAATGAGAAATAATGGAGAAAATCAAATTCAACCACCAGTTCAACAAACACTATACAAGGAAGGAATACAGATTATGATAGGGTGAGTATACACACTTGGCAATCAAATTCAGCAGAAGAAGTAGAAGAAGAGCAGCAAACCAGAAACCATAGACAGGTAGAGAGAAATCAAGAAGCAGATGAAGGAATAATTCATGGAGATGAGGAAATTGGAGCGTTAGAAACGTTGAGACGAAGAATACACGAAGAAAAAGAGCTGAGGCAGAAGAACGTGCGAATTTAACAAGGCAAAATCACGAATTGAGGATGGAAAATATGAGACTACAGAGTAGAAGATCGAGAAGTATTCAAAATCATATTCAAGATCGACTAGAAGAGAAATGAGGCGAAACTCACCCACAATTAATGCTGGAAACAATATTCATGAAGAAATATCAAATCCTAATGAAGAATATCGCGAAAATAGAGAAAGAACTGATGATCGTTACGTTCCACAAAATGAAACTTTTGATGATAGGCAAAATGGTAGAAATCAAGAGAATGGACAACGTCAGGGACGAAATGATCAAGATGGCGAAGGAAATCGAGAGGAAGGAAGGAGAATTTTACATGAAAGAGAAACTCAAAGAAATCAACAAAGAAATTGAAAGACATTATGCTGAACAAGCACGTTTAATTTGCGAACGTGAAAGATTGAGAGCGGAAATGGAAGAACAAGAGCTTCAGGAGACAATTCGCCAGAACAATCACGACAATCGAGAAAGAAGGCGTACACAAAACCGAAAAATAAAGTAATATCAATGAAGAGTATGATAGAATACAGAGGATGGCTGAAAGACAGCGAATGGAATTAATAAGAAATGAACAAAATCATGAAGGGGAAAATGAGAGACATCATCATATGCGAATTCAAGATAGAGATGAAGAAGAGACTCGCAGAAGAAGACGAGATGAGGATAATGAAGAAGAAATGCAAAATTTCGCGAGAGAAGAAAGACATGAACGCAGAAGAAGGGAGGCGAAATTAAAAAGACCAATGGATCAAAATTCAGGTGTAAATAAACAAATCTTGAAAGAGTTAGAAGAAATGAGAGGAATGCTAAATAATAGAGGAGAAGTAGGCAGAAGACAATTGGATGAAGCTATAGAAGAAGCTGCGAAAACTCCATTTACAAGGGAAGTACAACTAGGAGGAATACCGAAATGCAATTTCCCGCATTAACCAGCATTTTTGATGGAACAACTTGTGCAATTCAACACATTAAAGCCTATGTGAGGTGCATGTTGCAATGGGAAAATCATGATCGTATTATGCAAGTATTTCGCATCCAGCTTAACAGGGGAGGCGTTAAAATGGTTCGAAGGTCTACCAAAGAATACAATAACATCCTTCAATCATTTGCAGACTACATTCCTGGGGGCATATATAAGTAATAATTCTTCGCGACCTGGTATTGAAGACGTGTTTGGATTAAAACAAAGGATTGGCGAAAGTTTGAAGCACCTAACTAAAAGATGGAGGACTATGTGTAGCGAAATGGCTGGCCGTGTAGATGAGAGATATCTTATCTTATCATTTATCAATGCTATGTTTGCAACCAACCTATTGTATATCCAAATTTTCAGAGTCAAGAATACGATCACAATGACTGAATTGCGAGAACTTCAAGAAGAATATATTGCTCTAGAGGAAAGGCAAAATGAAATGGAATCATACCCAGTTGCGAACACCAGTTCACAAACAGCGAATGCAAGCTTATTACCCAAGCTAATAAACACAGTGGCGAATACTTCGCAAGTACAACAAGAGAAGGTGACGGGTAACAATCAACAGAAACTGGTGGCTATGGGAAGCCGAGATCAAGAGGAGTATGAAGAGAAAGAAATTTCTACAATCGTGGTGGAAATAACAAGATTCAAAGACTCGATCACCACAAGAAACTTATGGAGGTCAAAGACAAAACTATAATAGAGGACAAGGAGGTCACAAGGTAGTATGGGAAGAAATCAAGATGCCACCTCTAAATGCAAGTGTGGAGAAAATATGGGAAGCTATAATTTTGATGGAGAATATACCAACACCATGGAACATGGGAACGGAACCACCTCCAAACCACAGAAGTCATGAGTTTTGTTCTTATCATCATTTTCATGGACATACTACAAATGATTGCAGAAATGTAAAAAGAATTATTCTGAGAATGATAGATCAAGGAAAACTAAACCACTTTTTGGTAGGGCACCCACAATCTCAACCATTGCCACCACCACCAGACATCACAAAGTAAACACGATGAAAAAGAAGGAAACATTCTTCATAGAAGTTGGTGCAAAAGCAAAGAATCTATTCTGTCACTCTATCGTACATTCATACAAGACAATTGAAGATTTTCATGACAATGTTTTGAGTAGAGTGTTCGCAAGAGATAATGATGGAAGAGAAATTATGAATATTGCGAAAATCTCGCCACTAGAGGAATGCAGAAACAGATTATTTCTTTTACCGCAGAAGAAATCCCGAAGGTGAAGAGGTACATGATAATCCATTGGTAGTAAAATTAGAAATTAATCCAAAACCGAAAGAAGATGAGGATGATGAAGCTGAAGATTCATGGGCAATTAATAGGATTCTAATCGATACTGGAAGCTCTGTGAACATCTTATTTTATCATACTTATAAAACTATGGGAGGAAGAGATGATGATCTTATACCATCAACATATAAGATATATGGTTTTAATGGTACTGCCAACAAGCCTAAAGGGGAGGTTACTATGCGAATTCCATTGAAGGGAATATCTTCTGAAATCCTATTGTGTCGTTGATGTAGAATCACCCTACAATGCATTAATTGGTCGACCTTGGCTACATGGGATTCTAGGTGTAGCTTCAACTTTCCACCAGTGCATCAAATTCCCTCACCCCAGGTGTAGGAATCATAAAGGGAGATTGGGTTGAAGGAAAGAGGTGTTACGAAACTGAGATAGAATCTGCGAAGGAAGAGCAAACAAGAAGGAAAATTGGCGACACAAAATCAAAGAGACACAAAGAAGTGAGAGGTTGATGGTGGATGCAATCGAAAGAAAAGAAGAAGAGATGTTGCGAAACTAATGCTAGCTCAGAAAAAAAATGATGAACATACCACTACCAAGGAAACAGTACAAAAATAAAAGAAGCAAGGATACAAAGGTAATGTATGAATGATTGATTTGTTGCGACACTCTCGCAATAAATAAAATTCTCAAAAATACATTTTATTGAATGACAAAATTGAGATTGCGAAATGCAAATACAATATGATGATGTGCAAGAATCTCGCAGAGATAATGAATTTACAAAAGACAATCAGAGAACAATGACAAAAGAGAAAGGGGCGAACCTTTATGGCGTACACCCTAGTTCGCGAATACAATTTCGCAAGAGGCAAATGTAAGACCTAAAGTACGTCATATAAGGGGGTACCTGTTGCATGGCTCAGGGAAAGGCTACACCGCCACCGGAACCTGAGTCATGGAGATTTGGGGTCAATAAAGCCCATCCGGGAGAGGCACCTTGGATTCTCAGCTTAAGCATATGACTTAGGTTGGGCGACTAAGGTAATAAGGACTCTCCCAAGGAGTGCAGAATCTGATCAAGGCGCCGAGGTACACGGTTGAGTCAAGAGTGCCAGGGGCGTTTGAAGCGTACCTTGCCATTCTTGACAAGTCTTGGCTTATACTGCACTCGGCCCGAAGAAAACCCCACTTAGGGTGCAGTCTCGTAACCATAACCCTATAGGTAAAAGGGATAAGAGGCTGCGAAAACAACTGGTTGTTGTTAAGACTGGATGGGAGGAGCTAACCTTGTATGGTAGAAGTACGCCTCCTTGAAGGGGCAACCAGGGGGAGATAAGGGCGGCACCCTCCATTAGGGAGCTGATAAGTGTCTTAAGACGCAAATGTCATGAGGCTTTTTACTCGCAAGGGTATTAAGGCTTGTCATATTTGTGCAACAATCCTGAAGAGGCAATAATACAAAAGAAAAAGATAAGACGAGATCAATGGGTTTTCGCATGAAAGTGCGAAGACGTCCTGCGATTTCGTCGCAAGACGGCAATGTCATGGGGCTTTATTTTCGCAAGAATATTTAGGCCTGTCATATTGTCGCAACATTCCTGAAGAGGCCATAATACAAAAGAAAAAGTTAAGGCAAGATCAATGGGTTTTTGCATGAAAGTGCAAGAACGTCCTGCGATTTTGTCGCAATGACAAGAGGTGGCATAATAAGACCTTTAATTAGGAAGGAAAATAAGACCACACAGGAATGAGATTTTGAAAAGAATCAAAATTCACTTCGCATAAGATTGCGAAATTATAATAAACAACTGCGAAGTTGAGGCACAAATAAGAAAAATCTGCAAAATCTCTCATTTGGATACAAATAACAGAGGCAAGTATGGGAATGAATGAAATTAGAAAATGTTATTTGTCTCTCCACATGATAGATTTACGCAAAAATTAAAAAATTAATGATTATATTGATTAACCATATTGCAAGGAAGAATTGTTTTAATGAATGCAGGTCAAAATGAAAGAAACTCATATATTAAGGAATATGGAAACCAAAAGAATTCGCAAATATACAGAAATGAGGAATAAATGTACAAGTATTACATAAGATTAAAGAAAGAAACAAAGACTATTTCTTAGTTGATCCTTCATCATCTTCATCAGACTTGTTCTCTTCTTCGTCTGCATCAGAATTTTCATCTCCATCAGAACCTTCATCACTATCAGATTTTTCATCATCAGCTTCGCTATCAGAAATAATCAGATTGGGAATGTTCTTTGGGATCTACTCCAAGAGACAAGGATAATCAGAATGATGAATACTATGGTCATCACAAACCATTTGAATAGTTTGATTGCGAAAATGCATAGCATCATTCTTAAAGTTCGCAACAATGATCTTGATTTGATTCTTTAATCTAGAATACTTGTCGTTGCGAGAAGAAAGATTCTTTGTGAGTTCAACTTTTTCAGCTTCAAGTTCTTCAATCCTTTTGCGATATCTACTTTCAGAATCTGTAAACAAAAGGCAATCAATTAATAACTTGATGAAAATTCATAAGAAACAAAAGATTAGTATTGGAGAACAGTTAATAACCTTCTCTGTCAGAAATCATATCTCTAATCAAGGTTGTATGCTCAACTTGGAGACTAACATTTACACCTAAATCTTTTCTGGCATCATCTAAGATTTTCGCAGCCCAAGCGAATTCATCATCATTACTTATAAGAAGACGAGAACGAATTTGGTTTTCTCTTTCACAGAGCTCGGTATTCTTGCGGTTAGCTTCATCTCGTTCAAGTTGAACTTCAAGAAGGGTCTCTTGGAATTTCGCCAAAGCCTTAGCATCTTGATCAGAGATGCGATCCTTATCATATATGAGACTGCTAATTTTGGTTCTCAACTCATTGATTTTCTCTTTAAAATTAAGAAAGAGACGCATAAATCGGTTGTCTAAGCCTAAACTAGATCTATGGTCAATTTCTAAGAGGCGAAATTTGGATCTTAGTTCATTCAACGAAAGAGACGAAATTTTATCATTTGAGAAACTATTTAAAGATTTATTAAGACGCTCAAGAAGGGTATCATTATCCAAGGCATTAGGAAATGAACGAAGAATGGTAGCTTCATCAGAAAGACCATAAATGTATGCAAAAAGGATCAATTAAATAAGATAAAAAAACAGGGTGAATGAACGAAAGGAAAGTAGAAAAGTAACATACCATAGAGCTAATTATTAGCTTACTGAAGACTAGAGATTTTGTTCTTACACGAAGAAGAATCAATTTCTAGTTGTCTGTTTTTCTCGCGAAGACATTTGACTTCAGCTTCCAATTCCTCATTCTTTGTGCGAAATTGAAGATTCTTCTTTTTAAGATTTTCGCATCTCCTCTCTAGATCTGAGGCAACAACGAAAGAAGCTTTTCCATCCTACGAGAAAATATAAAAAGTATTGAAATAGAAAGAGATTTTGAGTTACAACAATGAAGGAGTAATAGGATGAAAGCATACCAGACTATTAAGAGAATGCAGGAAATTGGGAGTCACTGATCTAGAAACTCCACGAAGAGAGTTATCACCATCCAGCAAAAGAACATTGCAAATTGTAGCGAGAGCTTTACAGGTGTTAGCGAATTGACTATCTCCCATTCCTTGCAAAGAATCAGAAAAGAGGCCAGAGAGCTTAGCCATAGAAGATTCAGATGGAGAATCTTCATTTGCAGCAAGGTCATCATTATCCTCATCATCCTCATCATTCTCGGAGTTTTCATGAGAAGGAATATTTAAAGGAGAGGAAGAATGAACTTTTCTTTTCTTTTAAGGAGGAGCAGTTGGTTTTTCCATGCGAAGAACACCTTTGCCTTTGTCACCAATCTTCGCAACATTGGCAGACTCTTCTATTTCAGCAATAATCTTCACACAACAGATAGAAATAAGAAATAGAGGAAACAATATATTGTTTAAAATCATAAGAGAATATTTCTTACCTCATCTGTGTATGAGCGAAGACCTAACAAGGTACTAGCCTTCCCAGTCCTGTTTTAACTATCTTTCAGTTGTTGGATCTGTAGAATGTCGCAAGAGTCAGCGAACAAAAGAATAAAGACAAATAAAGAAATATAAAGTGAACGAAGCTGGAAGAAACATACCTCTTTCTCCTTCTCGGTCCAAGAGAATACCCAAGGTTGATAGGTAACGAGATTCTCAGGAAGAACATTTGACCCAGCAATGTAAGGTCCTTTTAGCATCAAGGGAAAAACACACCATTTATCATCTTTGGATTGGTGAGGAGTTGTGTTCTTACCAGAATGCCAATCAATGTCTTGCATGAGTATTTTAGCTTAATCAATGTTATCTTTCCTTTTCAAACGAATACCCCAGCGAGTATTCTCTTCCTTCATGGAGATCAATTCATAATTTTCAAAGAAACTCGCTACTGTGTATTTTTCAGCAATTATCTCCAGGTCTGCGAATTTAGGATCCCTAAGTTATTTGGAGTACAGAGATCCTTTACCAGCACCACGGTTAGCGAACTCTAGTATCAGACGGATGCAATCCCCACTCAATTGGAAGATAGCTCGCGAAAATCCCGAATGAGCGAGAATTTCATAGAACAGAGGAATATCTGGGTCATAAAGAGGAATGGGGAGACCTGGGAGAATCTGACCTAGCGAAATTATGATTGATTGATCATCACAATATTGATCAGAGAAAAGTTTGATAGAAAGAATTGACTTGGCACTTTCACCAGGAATGGTAGAAAGTGTGAAACCTTTCTCAGCAAGATCTTTTTGGACGTCTTTTAAGTTTTTCTCATGTTTATGACCACTTGGAAGCATATTTGAATATAGAGTATGGGAATGAATAAAAAGTAAGAAGATTGAAGAGGGAAGGATTACAGTAGCAGAACTTACGGAAGAACAATAGAGTTGCAGAGATGAGAGAATAAAAATAGAAGAGAAAGTAAAAAGAAAGTGGAAAGAAGAGTAAGAAAAACATATAAAGAAGATTTTTTACTCGAAGAAATAAACACCATTAAGACGAAAAGACGTGAGCGGTTACAGAAGACGTGTCAAGAAACAGATGGAAGAAAGAATACGTGTGATAAATGCAGAATATGAAGAGATGAACAGCTGCGGCATTTCTCACATCATTGTCTACTTTGCAGAGAAGATATGAGAAGAGGCAAGATGTAGGATCAGAATCTCGAAGCAATAAAGCTTCAACGAAATTATCAACAACACAACACAACAACGTCGCAGAACAATTTCAGAAATGACATAATAAACGACGTCAGCTAAAATCATGAGAAAAATGTGATAATTCTGCGAAAATAAGAGATTTTGCGAGATTAATATTTGTAAGGTTGCGAGAATATCGCAAGCCATATCTGAAAATAAAGGACAGATTAGCTGTCATCCACTATGTATTTCCCTATAAATAGTCGTTCAGTTGTAAAGGAAAGGGGGAGATCTTTTCTGATTGAGGAGCAAGTAAATAAGAGAGAGAAAATCTAGAGCAGTGGTTATTCTTTATTCCTTTATCTTTTCTTGTAATATTGTTCAAAGATTCATCAATAAAATTAAGATTGTTAATCTAAAATGAGTTGAATGTTAATCAAAACTTGTGAGGGGTGTAGTGTAGGATTTCCTGCAACTACATGCATACTGAAAATGAAGTTTGCCATCATAGCTGGGCCGGCACGCTTTTTTAATATTCAAGAAATGAACAAAATTATGCTGACTTGTATCATTCTGCATAACATGGTCATTGAAGAAACAAGGCGTGACCCAACCTGGACTAGTTTTCTAGATGAAGATTTGAGGCTGAGTCTTGTGGTAGAGCATGGGAACCTGGTAAGAGAGTATAGACTTTCCACTGACAGACTCCAAAATCGGGGAATCTATGAACAACTAAAACAAGATTTAACCAAGCACCTCTGGGCTTTAAAAGGAGCAAGAGACGATGCGCGGGGGCGAAGCAGAGGGAGAGGCAGATAGATGTTATTTTCAATTTAGTATTATTTTCAATTTAGTGTTGTTGTTTATTTTAATTATTGCGTTTTTTAATATAAAGTTGTTTGTTTAAACGACTTCACTTAAAATTAAAATTGAGATAATTATATTAAAAGTAATTTCAAATAAACGAGTACAATTAAATTAAACTTAACTAAACTGAATTAAATTAAACAACTACATTGAATTAAATTAAAATTAACTAAACAAGAATTAAAATCAGTTAGCAAGACTGTATTCATCTTCGTTTTCTTACGAGGCATCATCTTCGTCTTCTTCCACATTCACAAACTGGCCAGTTTGTTGAGGGGGGACTTGTTCAGGGTCATAAGGTTGTTCGGACGCGACTTGTTGTTCTTCGGCGGAGGCTTGTTGAGCTTTGGCCGCATCCATTCCCTTAGTTCATGCAACAAGTTTCCGTTCATTCATTATTGAAGTGTTCAAGGAGGGTAACTTGTTTAGCTTACCATCCCTGTAGTATTGTTCTCGTGAAAGATGACTTTTTTGTTGATTATTTATAGCAATGCCACGGTCCCTGGCTCTATCTGCTTCTATCTGCATCTCGAATTCCTTGTGATCAACATAGTTGAACTCGCTTGAACCTCGTTCTGATGCTCATTGGGCTGCGTCTCTCGCTTCTTTTGCAGATTTCTGACTGCCTCCTCTTCTTCTCTTGATGTTGGTGTTAGCATCTAGATTAGTGTTGTGTTGTTCCTGACTACTTGGAGTTCCATCGGGTGAGGAAGCAGGCCCTCCATTCTGAAAATCCTGCGAGATTGGACCATGTGGTGATCTTGTAGGTACTTGATGACCTTCCAACAAGTATGGATTAAACTAGTTTAGCACCCTCGAAATGGTGAAACAAGTTTCATGTTGGAAACTCGTTTTGTGGGATCTTTGCTACTCTTCCCGACATCTTCGTTCCACATCCGGTTCGCCTTCAACACTTTTTTTTTGTTCCACATTTGAAAAATCAAAGCTACATATTCACTAACGACTGCTGAAATTGCGTGAAAACGATGAGACAACCCGTCGCCATCGCGTTTATTGGGGTTACCTATTTCTTCACAATTTTTTTGTAAAATATTATCATAAAAAGTTTTTTTTTCCTTGATAAATACCATTGATGTCATCCATTGTATATAATACATAACTTCTGCAAAGTGACTCGTCTTCATTCATCGTATACTTGACACCACGAATTCTTGTGTTTCTTGGTTGTGATTGTTGTATATTTTGTTGTGTTTCTTGTTCTGGTGTTTGTTGTTGTGATCGTTGTTGCGAGGATGCCATATTTATTAGAAATATAGATTTGTAGAGATGAGATTTTTTCTTGTAGATTGAGTTGATATGAATAGTTTTGTTTGAATTTCTTTTTTTAGAGATGGTATGAAATTGTATAATTTTGAGGTAATGATGAAGAAGGTGTGAGTTTTAAGTTTGGAGATGAACTGAATTTATAGGAAAACAAAAAAGAGCATCAGCCGTTGGATTGAAATAGCCGTTGGCGCTTTTAAGATGAACACGATGTGATAACTAAAAACGCTGGAGTTTCAACTATCAGCGCGTTGGAAATACAAGCGCCAACGTTGTTGGCTCAACCGCCAGCTTTAGTGCTTAGCTCGCCCGACCTTTCATCAAGCGCGCGCTACATGTTCCAATTCAACGAACAAACCAAAAAAATTTGTTGGTTTAAACATCCATTTTTCATGTTTGTTGAGTCCATAGTGGGAGCAAAATGAAGAAACAGAGATATGGGAACAAAATTATTAAGTGAAAGGTCACAACTTTTCAAACGATCTTTAACCCCCTCGAATGGAAACAAAATGTAGCAGATACTATTACCAAAAGTCGCCTATAAACCCACTTTAAGATATCACATCGTCTGTAACATTATAAATACAGACGCATACCACTTTTGTTTTTTAACCAAATCCGCCAATCGCAGTTGCAGCTATGGAAGAGATACCAGATAAAAACTTAATCATACCATATTTCATCCATCATATATCCTTGCTTAATCAATAGATATGGGATACAAAATTATTAAATGAAAGAGAAATACTGGCACCAACTAACGAGAGTTTATATGAAATAAACCCATCTTTTTTATAGTATTGATAGCATTATCCCGATCACAGGATTGATCCATTGAAGATGAAGATGTTCCGCGTCCTACGGAATTTCTAAATTCCAAGCAATTTTCAAGAATACCAAACCATAAGTTACAATTTAAAGTTGGAGTTCTAATTATGCTACTACGGTTGATAATTTAGAGCATCGGTATTTGTAATGGAACACAGTTAATTGAAAAGCAGATTGGTCATTGAGGTAATGAAGGATCGTGGGTGTACATTTCAAGGATAATAGTTCACACCGATGAAAACTTACTTTTGTCAATCAACAAGAGCCAAGGTTAAACCATACCGAATATTGTGGGAGTTTATTTGCAAAACATTATAAAATACACACTGAACACCAAAACTATCAAACAACCTTACAATTCAAAGATCCACGACAAACAACTCAGATCGTCCAAAGGCAAGTGCTATAATGAATACGACAAATAAAGACATTTATATATTCAGATTTATACACAAAGGGAAACATCCATCATAAGTTTCGGAAACATCAAAGACCGACAATGAAAGCCAGAATCTTGATCAATCTAAATAACATAAATTCATAGCAATGAAGACTACATCCGGAAGATGGTTTTATGCCAATTAACTCTGAAGACGGACGTCCAACGAAAAAAGGGAAGGCGAGTTTGCAACGCAGTCCCAATAAGTTTTCTGCCGACGAATATTATGGGGCGTCTCCTACTTGATATCCCTAAGTAGCTAAGGTAATAAATTAGATCCAGGTGCAATGATACCAACATTAATTATATAGATTTTATCCAAAGAAACTATCATATCCAAATATTTTTGTGTTCATTAATACTTAATAGTATATGTCAGTGTCTAATAATATCGCCTCTCAACGGTTGTTTTAGAGCATTGCTCGGTCGAACTAGCATGCGTTGCTATGTCAAACATGTTTGTCAATGTTAGTGATCAAAACTATATGTCTTGATTTCTAATATACTTATGACTAAGTCTCGGTTTAGGATAATTAGGAATAGTTGAGCTCCAGACTCCATGGCGATTATCTTACAAAGACGAAGAACTACTCAAGGAACCAGTGGAACTTCATCCGACCAAAAGGTATGTGGAGACTTGAAATCATCTGTCACGCAAAAGTCTATCTACTCTATCTCCTACTCTTGAGACAAAAGTCGTATAAGTATGATAGTTTTCATACATACACATTTTCTATTTCGAGCCGAGTTTACTCGCCTATCTTTTTCTCGAAATATGTGTTGGTAAGCTTTTGCTTTAACCATTTTCATCTTTACCTGTGACGAAAGTCATGATGACGTTTCAATCTTGAAAATAGCTTTGATGACGATAGTCGATTCTTTATGTCTAACGACTATTATAACATTATAGAAGAATATTACAATGATTGAAATATAGAGTTGAGATTACGTAACCAACTATGGATATAAGGATATATAGTGTATTCGCACATTAGTGTATAAATCCATGTACCGCAAAACCAAGTGCGTGCATATGTGTGCATGCGGTATTGGTGAAGGAGACAGGTTAGGTACGCGTACCCGTACTGGCGGAAGTTTTCATACCGAAAATTTCTGTCGTAGTTTGTGAAGTTTGCAAACTGAAAACCAGTCACCTAGGTATGCGTACCCGTAAGCGTACCCACAAAAGTTTTCAAACCGAAAATTTCTGCTGAGTTTTCAACCTCAAGTCCGGTTGCTATGGTACACGTACCCGTACGCATTCCTAAGCTGGTTATATCTCTCAAATCGGTAGTTTCATGAACTTCAACAATAAATCAATAAGGAATGCAATCTTTGCAAACCAGGGCTATATTGTTCATGAATTGATTCAAGTAAATCAAACCGATTTTGTTTCAATTGTGTCTATGTATAAAGATCTAAGCAATTAAACAACTCTTGAACTAGTTCTTATGAGTCATTTGAACTAGTTATGAGAAAGATGAAAAAGGTTAATATGAAAGTGCTCATATGGATAACCGTTGGTTAACTATTTGTGAACCAACTAAGTGTACACGTTTAGGTACGGTTACTCAAACCTAAATGAATACATTTCATTTGTGTGTGACAAACTAAGTTTCGATCTAACGGTTGAAAGATATTAGCTTGGATAAATCAGGTTTTTCATCTAACGGTGAATATTGAATGCTTTGTTACCAAGGTAATTTGGATTGCAAACCCTGATTTGAAAACTATATAAGGGAGACGTCTAGCAGATGGAAAAACTAATCCCCACACCTGCTGTGTGATACTAGTTGGTTTGCTAGAGTCGATTTTCCTTTAACCGTAGGTTTCTTCTCGAGACCCTGTCGGTTAACGACTTAAAGATTTCATAGGGATTGTGAAGCCAGACGAAACTACTTCTCTTGTAGTTGAGCGATCTGATCTTGCCATTTTCTATCGTACGAGTTCAATTGTAAGATTGGCTTGAGATTAAATCTCCGATAGGACAAGATAAAAAGAAATCAAAAACATCTTCGTCTCATCGTTTTTGATTCCGCAATATCTAGTTTCGCTACCATACGATTTAGATTATTGTGAGGTGATCGATCATTCTAGGATGTTCTTCGGGAATATAATTCCGAGTTATCGATTGGTTCCTGTTCACCTTGATTTTATCAAAAGACGGAACAAAACTTGTAGGTTTATTTGTGGGAGACATATTTATCTATTATCGTAGACTTTTCTGTGTGATACATATTTGTTTATTAAAGTCTTCGACTTTGGGTCGTAGCAACTCTTGGTTGTGGGTGAGATCAGCTAAGGGAATCAAGTGCGTAGTATCCTGCAGGGATCAGAGACGTAAGGAGCGCAACTGTACCATGAATCAGTGTGATATTGATTAAGGTTCAACTACAGTCCAGACCAAAGTTAATTTGTAGTAGGCTAGTGTCTATAGCGGTTTAATACAGTATGGTGTTCAATCTAGACTAGGTCCGGGGTGTTCTGCATTTGCGGTTTCCTCGTTAACAAAATTTCTGGTGTCTGTGTTATTTCTATTCCGCATTATATTTTGTAATATAATTGAAATATCACAGGTTGTGCGTTTGTATCGATCAATTGTGAAATCCAACCTTTGGTTGTTGATTGGAAATTGATTGATCCTTGGATATTGGTCTTTGGTACCATCCAAGTTTATGATCCTTGTATTTGATAAAGGCTCGCAGATTTCTATTTGCTTGAGTAAAAATCAAATCAAGAGAGAGATATTAACTCCTCAATATACTTTTCTCTAGATTAAGTCTGTATGTCTAGTTGATTCTCTAGAAAGTACATTGGAGTTAGTCCTTACAGATTGCTAATCGAAAATATTGGGTGTGTTTGCTAGACCCCCGCTTTTTCAATTGGTGTCAGAGAAGGCAAACACGTTTAAAGACCTCAAAAGTATGTGTTTGTAGCAATATGACTCTATGGACAAGAGAACTATCTATGATAAACGCGTCACCAGAAATAAAAGTTTTGTTTCTAATAAGTCTATCAAAGAGAAAGATCCATCAATCTCTGTTATAGACAAACCCAGTGTTCAAACGAAACAAACTAACACTGACACGTGTTTTTCTAATGAATCTGACTCTGTCATTGAAGAGGAAACAACTATACAGAGTAAATTAATTCTAAACCTTGTTATAATTCAAGCTGATAGATTCAAACAGTTAAGAAAACATGTCAATGTTCTTCTTGGTGTAGTAAAAGACTGTGGCTCTAGTGAAAAGGCTTCTTATGAAGAAAATCCTGAAGTTCGATCATCTCGCATCTTACTTGAGGCAAAACTTAAAAAGTATGCTTTATATGTTGAACATCTCTTGAGTAAACTCTCCATTCAAGGATGTTCAGAAAAGTCTATTATACCATATACTTCTATTCAAACTGAAAGAGCACCAGTTTCAGAAGTATTTTCAGATTCTCTTCCCACTCAAACTAATGTGCAGGGGATTTACACATCAGTTGGAAGAAATGAATGTCCAAACGATAATGTTAGGTCTACAATCTCTAATCACTCCCATGATCAGAAAGTGTGCCTATTTTGTGATTCAAAAGGACATATAGTGCAAAAGAGGAAACCCAAGTTGAAAACAAATCGTTGACTCAACTTCAACACACCTTAGATTTGATTCTTAAAGGTGTAACTGACATTCGTATGTCTAAAACAATTGGTTTTAGTACACGTCCTATATTTCCTACCAGGAAAGTCAGTTCAAGGAGTTCCTCAAATGCACAAAAGCATAATAGATCTCTCGACAAATATCATCCAAGAAGAACTCCTGTTCTCTCTCCTATCAGAAATGGAGATAATGATAATCCTGATGTGAATCATGTATCAAGTGAAGAATGAAGGCATGAGAAAATGGATGACAACCTAAGATTGATTACTGAGGGATATAAGGAAATCATCAACAGATTGTATACTCCATCTAGACAACACTCTTCAGGTACAAAATCCTTATTATGTGTCATATTATGATGATAGTAAATTTTATGATAATTTCTCACATCATAACAGTTTTCTTCCAAAGTACAAAAAAAAGGGGTTTAACCAAAAAGAGTATTCATTTGATGAGCTAAAAGCTCATACTTGTTCTACTTGATCACAAGGTTGAAATCTCTCACACAAAAAAATCCTGGTTGAGAGATATGTTCAGGTATACTTGTGAGAAATGGTAGTTTTAGACTCTCAAGCTATCTTCTTATCGTTTTTAGCATGAGTATCTTTGCAAATATACTCGCACAGGTATTTATTTGAAATTTCTATTTCCGTTTTATTTTTGGTTAAACAAGGTGCTACTCATATACTCTAAAAGTTCTTTCTATTATGAGACATAGATTTTTGGAGACATTATGATTTCCTCTTGTGCAAAGAGTTTTCTGCAAGATCGTGTGCAAATGACTCTTGCCTCTCGTTTGGGTCAAGTTTGATCTGGCATGGGCTACCCGTATGTCTGGCACGGATCAACTAAGGAAACCCTAAAAACTCATTCCCTAAGAAACCTTTAAGTACCCAACCTATTGAGTTATGTAAATCACATACTCATACTCTAGATTTGGGTTATCCAGAATGTCGTCTTCTTCATCTCACTATGGTGATTTTGCAAAGGGATTTCTTGAGAAAGGTTTCAGTTTAGAATCAAAAGGGAGGAAGAAAATAATTCTTGTAGAAGATGGTGCACCTAATGCCTCATGCTACTATGCCTACTCACACCAAGATGTTGAGAATGAGGATATGATTTCTGCTGAAGTGGTTCATGACTTTCTTAAATACTCTGAGGAAGCAAAACTGCAACTTGTTGATACAATGAAGGATCTTGATGTGGTTAGAACTGAGTTGAAAAAGGTTACTACTGACCTTGGTCTCATAAAGTCACAAGCTAAAGAACTTCTCAACAAGGATATCTTCTCCGAAGACGCAGTTGATATTATGAATCACAAGCTCAAAGGCCTTAAAACCCGTGAAGCTGGCGAACGTGAACCTTGATTCATCTTGTGATCGGTTTCTAGTAAATGTTTTTTTATTTTTATCTAGGAAACTTCTTAAGAGAATTTTTATTCTTGTTTTTGTTTAAGAAGGATAACTAGAGTTTGAAATATCCATTATTGTGAGTGCACATAGCTATGTCCAATGTTTTCATCTTCATGTTTTTAAATTTATTTATTTAAATTCTAACGTTGTTTTGGAAGATGATGATTGCAATTTTAATCTTTATGGTTTTATATATTGCAATATGTTATGGGATATATGTGTTTGCGTCCTGAACTATTATTGTCCCATACGATGTCAAAAGTTATCTCTTTTATATGTCGATATGCAAGTATTTATACAAGATCAATGGACTTTTGACAAACAAAAGTTAAGCCTATTATGTCAATTCTTTGATGGAAGATAGGTTAAAATCTTTTGTTAACAAAGATTATGTCTATTATATGTCGTTATGCAGATAGTGATGAAAATAGGATGAATCTTTGTATACTCCGCAGTATTAATCTTTCCCTGATCCATATATATCTTATGTGTATACTGCAAAGCTCCATAAGGTTTTCTTATGTTGATCATAAAACGATTGAGTTAATCATTCTTTTATGGCTAACATAGTCGTAGCTCCGTAAGTTCTCTTATGTTGAGCATGTTCAATTAAATTGATCACTTTTGTGTTTAATTTGATTGTGTATTCCGATTAAATTGATCATGGGTTTACTTGTGGTTAGTTTAATTGAGAATTTTGGATATAGAAAATCATTTCATTATGGTTTTTGGTGTCCAATAAAATCCTTCATTTCTTGTAAAAGTAAGGTCTCTCTTGTTGTTCTCTCGGGAATGACATCAAATGGGGAAGAGTTCTTTTGAACTTGCGCTTAATTTCCATATCTTTGTGGGGAGTGCGGCTGTGGAATTATTTATGGGTTATCTTGTATCTTTATAAACTCCTTGTTGAATGCATTTAGCTTCGGCTTTATGATTGCATCTAAATAAGTTGATATGTACTTTTCTTTGATCTTGAAGCGTCTTCATCGAAATTTCATTTTCGTACCTTTGCCAATTTTATTGACAAAAAGGGGGAGAATTAATATGTAGTTCACACTACAAATACATATGATTTACGTGTTTTACGGGTCATTATGTAAGGGGGAGTGGTTTTCATGTTGAGACGAAAGTATTGACTAAGGGGGAGTGATACATATCACCATAGTATTGTTGTCGAAGTTGTGATATAAGAACTTTGATGTTGTGTGATAATACTATGATACTGTATAACAATGATCGAGAGCTTTTGTTTTCTCATTGTTATGGCTACGGAACTTCAACAACTATGATGCTGAATTAAACATCTATGGAATCATGGGAGTTCTTGGAAAAGACGAAGTTTTCGAGTAATGTTGAAGCACCAAGGAGATCAAGCATGTGGATGAGAAGCTACAAAGTTTTATCTATTTTGTAATCCA
This sequence comes from Papaver somniferum, assembly GCF_003573695.1. NCBI lineage: Eukaryota > Viridiplantae > Streptophyta > Magnoliopsida > Ranunculales > Papaveraceae > Papaver > Papaver somniferum. The sequence goes on from NC_039361.1 coordinate 10,286,696, forward strand.
TATGTATTGATAGTTTTGTCACTAAAATTGACAGAGAGGGAGATTGTTAGAGCATTTCTCGGTCGAACTTGCATGTGTTGCTATCTCAAGTGAAAAAGCGGGGGTCTAACAACCACACCCAATATTTCGTTTAGCAATCTGTATGGACAAAATCCAATATACTTTCTAGAGAATCAACTAGACAGTCAGACTCAATCTAGATAAAAGTATATCAAATAGTTTATATCTCAATCTCTCGATTTGATATATACTCAAGCAAATAGAAATCTGCGAGTCTTTATCAAAGACAGATAACTTGGATGGTATCAAAGACCAATATCCAAGTGTCAATCAATTTAAATCAACAACCAAAAGGTCGGATATTCTAATTGATTGAACAACACACAACTTGTATTATTTCATTTATATAAAAAAATATAATGCAGAATAGAAATAACACAGACACCAGAATTTTGTTAACGAGGAAACCGCAAATGCAGAAAAACCCCGTGACCTAGTCTAGATTGAACATACACTGTATTAAGCCTCTACAGACACTAGCCTACTCCAAATTAACTTCGATCTGGACTGTAGTTGAACCCCAATCAATCCCACACTGATCCAAGGTACAGTTATGCTCCTACGCTACTGATCCCAGCAGGATACTGCGCACTTGATTCCCTTAGCTGATCTCACCCACAACTAAGAGTTGCTACGACCCAAAGTCGAAGACTTTAATAAACAAATCTGTATCACACAGAAAAGTATACGATAATAGATAAATCCGTCTCCCACGAATATACCTACGAGTTTTGTTCCGCCTTTTGATAAATCAAGGTGAACAGGAATCAATCAATAATACCAGACTTATATTCTCGAAGAACAACTTAGTATTATCAATCACCTCACAATAATCTTAATCCACGCAGCGAAAAAAGATATCGTGGAATCACAAACGATGAAATGAAGTTTTTTTGTGATTACTTTTGTATCTTGCCTATCGGAGATATAAAATCTCAAGCCAATTAGTATCAATTGTACTCGTACGATAGAAGATACAAGATCAAATCACACAACTACAAGAAAAGTAGTATCGCTCTGGCTTCACAATCCCAATGAAATCTTTAAGTCGTTAACCTGGTTTAGAAGAAGAAACCAAAGGTTAAAAGAGAATCGACTCTAGCTTAGTACAACTAGGATCACACAGAATGTGTAGGGATTAGGTTTCCCTATTTCTAGAGTTCTCCCTTATATAGTTTTCAAATCAGGGTTTGCAATCAATGTTAGCTTGGTAACAAAGCATTCGATATTCACCGTTATATGAAAACCTGGTGATATTCAAGCTAATATTTCTCAACCGTTAGACCGAAAACTTAGCTTGTCACACACAAATGAAATGTCCAATTTTGGGTTTATTAACCGTACCCAAGCATTAACATTTATTGGTTCAAAAAGTCAACCAAATGGTTATCCATATGATTACTCTCATATCGACCTTATTATTCTTCACCATAACTATTTCAAATGACTCAATTGAACTAGTTACAGAGTTGTTTAATTGCTTAGATCTTATGTAACTACATAAGACACAATTGAAGCAAAATCGGTTTGATTCACTCGAATCGGTTCATGAACTTTATAGCCACGGTTTGCAAAAGAATTCATTAGTTTATTTAAACATTAGTTCAAGAACAACCGGTTTTAGATATAACTTGCTCATGTTCGCGGACTGGGTTCGCAGACTTAAGCTCATAGAAGGAGTACACGAACTCCAACAGAAAATCTCGAGCCGAGAAGTTCCGCAAGTTCGCGGACTTGGTTCGCGTACTTGTCTCTCGCCACTTCCATTTCTCTTGATCAACAAAGTTCGCAAACTTTGGTTCAAGGAATAGGACTTATGCATATATGTGTTTCCACAACAATGCTTATATCCACCAATGGTTATGTAATCTAAACTCTCATTTCAATCATTGAAACATTCTCAGAGGAGGATATAGCCGTTATTCACAGACCATTTTTCGTCAGAGAAATTTTCAAAGTGATTGAAACATAACATGACTTTCGTCACTAGGTAAAGATGAATTCGGCTAAAGCGAAAGCTTACCAACACATATTTCGAGAAATAGATAGGCGAGATAAACTCGGCTCGAAATAGCAAATGTGCATAATGAAAGTTTATATATAAAAACGACTTTTGTCTCAAGAGTAGGAGATAGAATAGATAGACTTTTGAGTGACAGATAAGTTCAAGTCTCCACACACCTTTTAGTCGATGAAGATCCTCCAGTTCCTTCCGTAGTCCTTCATCTTATATGATGATTTCCATGGAGTTCTTGATCTCAACTATACTTTTTATCCTAATCCGAGACCTTTAGCTATGTAGGCTACAAATCAAGACTTATAGTCTTGATCACTAACATTGACAAACATGCTTGAGATAACAACGCATGCGAGTTCGACCGAGCAATGCTCTAACATCAAGCATATTTGTCAATGTTAGTGATCAAAACTATATGTCTTGATTTCTAGTATACTTATGACTAAGTCTCGGTCTAGGATAGTTAGTAATAGTTGAGCTCCAGACTCCATGTCGATTATCTTATGAATACGAAGAACTACTCAAGGAACCAGTGGAACTTCATCTCACCAAAAGGTATGTGGAGACTTGAACTCATTTGTCACTCAAAAGTCTATCTACTCTATCTCCTACTCTTAAGACAAAAGTAGTATAAGTATGATAGTTTTCATACATACACATTTACTATTTCGAGTCGAGTTTACTCTCCTATCTTTTTCTCGAAATATGTGTCGGTAAGCTTTTTCTTTAACCATTTTCATCTTTACCCATGACCAAATTCATGATGACGTTTCAATCTTGAAAATAACTTTGATGACGATAGTCGATTCTTTATGTCTAACGACTATTATAACATTATAGAAGAATGTTTCAATGATTGAAATGTAGAGTTGAGATTACGTAACCAACTATGGATATAAGCATATATAGTGTGTTCGCACATTAGTATATAAATCCATGTGCCGGAAACTAAGTGTGTGCATATGTGTGCATGCGGTATTGGTGAAGAAGACAGGTTAGGTACGTACGCGTACCCACGAAAGTTTTCAAACCAAAAATTTCTGCTGAGTTTTCAAACTAAAGTCCGGTTGCTATGGTACACGTACCCGTATGCGTAGCTAAGCTGGTTATATTTCTCAAATCGGTGGTTTCATGAATTTAAACAATAAATCAATAAGGAATGCAATCTTTGCAAACCGTGGCTACATTGTTCATTAATTGATTCAAGTAAATCAAACCCATTTTGTTTCAATTGTGTCTATGTATAAAGATCTAAGAAATTGAATAACTCTTGAACTAGTTCTTATGAGTCATTTGAACTAGTTATGAGAAAGATAAATACGATTAATATGAAAGTGCTCATATGGCTAACCATTGGTTAACTATTTGTGAACCAACTAAGTGTACACGTTTAGGTACGGTTACTCAAACCTAAATGAATACATTTCATTTGTGTGTGACAAGATAAGTTTCGATCTAACGGTTGAAAGATATTAGTTGGATAAATCAGGTGTTTCATCTAACGGTGAATATTGAATGCTTTATTACCAAGGTAACTTGGATTGCAAACCATGATTTGAAAACTATATAATGGAGACGTCTAGCAACTGGAAAAACTAATCCCCACACCTCCTGTGTGATACTAGTTGGTTTGATAGAGTCGATTCTCCTTTAACCGTAGGTTTCATCTCGAGACCCTGTCGGTTAACGACTTAAAGACTTCATTGGGATTGTGAAGCCAGACGAAACTACTTCTCTTGTAGTTGAGCGATATGATCTTGCCATTTTCTATCGTACGAGTTCAATTATAAGATTGGCTTGAGATTATATCTCCGATAGGGTAAGATAAAAAGAAATCACAAACATATTCGTCTCATCGCTTGTGATTCCGCAATATCTAGTTTCTCTACCATACGATTTAGATTATTGTGAGGTGATTGACAATTCTAGGCTGTTCTTCGGGAATATAAGTCCGGGTTATCGATTGGTTCCTGTTCACCTTGATTTTGTCAAAATACGGAACAAAACTTGTAGGTTTATCTGTGGGAGACAGATTTATCTATTACCGTAGACTTTTCAGTGTGATACAAATTTGTTTATTAAAGTCTTCGACTTTGGGTCGTAGCAACTCTTGTTTGTGGGTGAGATCATCTAAGGGAATCAAGTGCGTAGTATCCTGCTGGGATCAGAAACGTAAGGAGCGCAACTGTCCAGACCGAAGTTAGTTTGTAGTAGGCTAGTGTCCGTAGCGACTTAATACAGTGTGGTGTTCAATCTGAACTAGGTCCCTGGGTTTTTCTGCATTTGCGGTTTCCTCGTTAACAAAATTTCTGGTGTCTGTGTTATTTATATTCCGCATTATATTTTGTTTTATAATTGAAATATCACAGGCTGTGCGTTTGTATCGATCAATTGTGAAATCCAAACTTTGGTTGTTGATTGGAAATTGATTGATCCTTGGATATTGGTCTTTGGTACCATCCAAGTTTATTATCCTTGTATTTGATAAAAGCTCGCAGATTTCTATTTGCTTGAGTAAAAATCAAATCAAGAGAGAGATATTAACTCCTCAATATGCTTTTCTCTATATTGAGTCTGACTGTCTAGTTGATTCTCTAGAAAGTATATTGGAGTTAGTCCATACATATTTCTAATAAAAAATATTGGGTGTGGTTGTTATACCCCCGCTTTTTCAGGTTGATTCTTAGACACTCCCAGTGCGTATGCACCGGGTAATAAGCTTGTTTATTATAACAACAACTTTTTATCTTCGATGGAATCTGCAGAGTAGTACAACTTGTGATTAAGATCGGCCAATTGTACCGACTAACTAAATGTACAACCAAAATTATGTAAAGAATCACCTTCACCCTCAGACAAAAGCTGCGAAGACCATCTACTCTATGCTCCTCAACCAGAACTACCAACCGACCGATTCTTTGACGGACGGGTTTCAAAGGCTTAAAAGAAAAAGAGTTTAATGATATGAAATTAAAGACAAGACCGGAGTTGACAACACAGTGTCTGAAAACTCGAAATGAGTATGGAAGGACTCTAGCCCTAGGCTTATTCCCCTACTCAGTTTTCCACATCGTGCTCTCAATATGTTATCCGTTACATATTCAAAATATATTTAAAAATAAGGGTAAATGTTACGGTAACGTTGAATATTATAACGGTAATGTCTATCACGAATCCTATAAAACCCCAATTTCATTTATGAAGTAAACTTACATCTCCACCCAAACTTAATTTTCAAGCAAAAAAAACTTTCAACCATGTTTACAAGTCGCAAAGGAAAACAGATTGTATGTGTGGAAGCAAAAGAGGTATGTCCATTATGTTTTATGGATGACCATAGTTTGCTATAATGTCCTTGGATTTGTTTCAAGTTCCCCCAAAGAGGTTGTTCTGGGATAAATATGGTAGTTGAAACGGAGCCAGAAAAGATAAGGTATTTGCGATGTATGTATGAGAACTTCCGTGAAGAACCACAGTTGCTGGCTGATGGAATGAAAGCTAAGGAAGAAGCAAAGTTAGACGAACTGTGTAAGAACTTTGGAAAAAAAAGGAAAATTAAAATTGAATGCGGAAAACTGGCTTCTTGCTCAACCCAAATTTGTAATTTTTTTATGAAACTGCATTGTTCCAGTGATAACTCCACTTATAGTAAACGATTTTGGAAATGTCATGGGTGTAATTTGGTGGGATGGACTGATTAGATATCGTTATGTTAGAGTTCTATCAAGACTTTGGGTAGAGATGTTTCGGATTTATTGTGTTGCTTTACGATTTAGTTTACTTGAGAGTTTGTGGGTGTTGATGATCATGTAGTTTGTTCTTTTATGTTAATTATTCAAGATTTTGAAAGTGTGTAATTTTATAATATATTGTGTTTTTATCCTAAAAGTTAATTTTGTCATCGTTTTTACATTAATGTGTTCAAAATAGAGTAAAGTTAATTGAACCAAAACATCAAGCATGATACAAAGTTTCATTTAATCATAAACCAATTTTGCAGTCATCGTGGTTATATTTAGCGTGTGTAACCAGTCTTTAAACCATTAGGTGACCCTAATGAACGAATGTAGTTTCGTGAGGGTTTACAAAGAAATGTGCCCACAAAACCTATGACTAACTAGTACGTAGAATGATTCATGCATCACTCTGAATTTCTTTTAATCTCTGTAAGGAAATCGGGGAACATGGTCTTCAGAACTAAAGAAATTCCACGCCCTTTATTTGTCTGTATTTCAACTCGACCATCCTTTCCTACAATATTCAAAAATTAGCATTAGTGTTTATGCGTCTCTACATAATTATTCGTATGTATTAAATAAATATTCACCATAGTTTCAGTTGTTATTGCTTTAGGATCTCTGCAGCAGACGACAACGTCCGCCTGGAAGGCATAATATAATTGTATTTCTTATTGAATTACGTCATATATGTCTTTGATATGATAATAGTGCCATACCTTGGACCAGAAGGTTTTAGTTGGTACGCAACGAAGCACAACTTCTCAGTGCGAGCTTATGGTTACCCAAGTTTGAATGATAACCAAGTCTTCCGCAGAATCAAACAAAACCATAAATTTTCAACAAAAGATTTTAAAAGGAACGGTGTTTATAACAAATGAAGAAGGAAAATTTGAGTTTTGGTGTGAAATATTGAAAGGATATCCACACTTTTATAGCATCCATCAAGGTGATTAGCCTCCACATGGATACCTTTGAACCATTCATTTTCGTTGTGTTGTCGAATCATTGTTATTGTTACTGACAAGTTATGTCAGAAGTCATTCTTTTAGGATATTGTAGGCTTGAAAAGAAATGTCATTGCATATATTAATTCTATTGAAAAACCATTTCGCACGTAAAACATTTAAGCCATACAATCATACTGGGAAGAAATCAAGCGGCCTCGGATGTTGGTTATCATCTTGGGTTTCAACCACAAATTCCATATCCTTATTTAAATCTACATTACCATTTAAGTAAGGATTTTCATCTTGACTTAATCCGGGAATTGAATACCGAGGACTTACACCAGAATCACCCAAGATGGGGTGATACCCTAAACCTTGATCATCCAAAGTAGAAGTAGCTTGATGTTTACGGCTACACTCCCCAGAACCACCTAAGCCCATCATACCAAGTGTGTTGTGTATAGAATCTTCATCTTCAGATTGCTCAGAACTAAAAGAAGTCACATATGTACCACTAGGATCTGAAGGGCCATATGTAAAGCGGTCATACAATAGATTTTCCTAGCGCATCATTCTTCTCAAATGATAATTGTGCCAAGTTCTTCCACTAAATCTGTAACATTTAAGGTTGGTATATATAAATAACAACAAATAAAATGAGTACTAAGAAATATATTAACTCAATAAGTACTAACCTCGGTGCCTTGGATATTACTCAAATCCTGGTGATACGTGTTCTCTGGAAGATTATGTATTTCATGTATCCCTTCAGAGTTAACATAAGTACATGACCACTTACCGTAGAAAATGTTGATGTAGGCTCTGGTTGGGTATACACAAAGGTTTATGGAAACTGAGTAGGAGGAGGTACGTTTGGAATGAAATGAGAGCTTCTGATGTGACAAAGTCCATCCTCTTCGTGGTGGTGAACACGAATAAAATATGGCAACAAAGGTTCCATGCTACAAGCTTTCCAAAATGTAGTGTAATCTGTCTCATTTTCTACCTCATAATATTTTCCTTCCTCGATATCCTTTGTTTTGGTGTTGGCTAAATCAGGAGGCTGACAAGGAATTGTTATCCAACCCATGACCTGCCTCAAACATCTCTCCTCAAGATAAAGTGTCTTTTCTTTCTTCACAACTACTCCTGGAAAGTATATTCTCTTTCGAATAACCTCTCTATCTATAACAACATCTTAAACATCATAGTGTACATTGGAAAACGATGGTTACCAAACAACTGCCCCGGGGGACACTCTCAAATCCATCTGTCTTTTAGCATTGTTCACGGAATGTTTGCCATCATCTGTCTGTTGCATACCCTGTTTATGTTAGTTTTAAAAATATTTATTGCAGGGTACACCGTATATGCTATAAATGTCCCCATCTTCAGTAATTGTTGACAATTACAGAAGTAAATAAAATGTCAGTACTCTAATATCATCCACATTGCTTTCATATTACCATCACCTCCACTACTAACTCTATCCAAGTAGTGTAACAATCTCCCATAAACAAGAGAACCTCAATCATACCTGCAAAGGTTTTCCAAGATTTTGGAACCTCCCAAAATAAGCAACCATCCTTTTGAAACATTAGACAAAGTGGATCCCAAGAATACTTGACCAATAACCCAAAGAAAAAAAAAACTTCTCAATTCCTACCAGATTTCAGAGTTATTCAAACCATCTTTACTGATATAAGAAGAAAGGTGAGAGATACATACAATGGAGGATTTACTATCCCAGGGTACTTTAGATGTTACTTCATCAGCTGGACGTTGGGCATCTTCTTTAGGATTTGCAGCTTGTCGTTGTAAGTTAGATATCACACCACTGAAGTACGAATCGTCAAAACTTTCAAGAACATCTTTGGGCAACCTCCTAGGAAAATCTATAGACTCACCTTTACATATTGGAATTCCCGTTAAAATTACAAAGTCTAAATGTGTCAACCCTATTTCAAAGCCAGGGAAGTGGAAAGTTTTAGTTGTATGCCACCATCTAGCTACAAGAGCATTTGCGAGTTGCAGATATGAATTCCTAAACCTAAATGGAAATATCGATGAAAACCCACAACTTTCTAGTACCCCGAAATGCAGAAGGATGACTAGCAACAATAATTTTTTTAATAATCATTTAGGCGTCCCCAACAAGTAATCGGCTTCATTTTTGATGCATCATGACCGGATATATGCCCATCTCTACCAATTTCTGACAGTTTTTAGATTGAGGAAGCCACCATGTCATAATCTAATGAACCAAACAAATAACATCACCAAAAATATTTCAAGCTTATAAAGGACCAACAAAAATTCATACTCATACATTGTTATTTGTCAAGATATCTAGCCACGCAACATTATGTATATCACTGTCAATTGAAATTAACCATGTTCATCAAAAATTCACTAAAACAAAGGATGTTCTACAAATTAAACAAACATAAAGCAGTAACTAATGCTATTTAAATTCAATTTATGTTATTCATTACCAAACATAATGAAAATCATATCAAATGAACAAAAAGTCAAAATTAGGGTTTTAGTTTATATTGGATTACCTATGATTATTGAGTTGATAAAATTCCTTAAAATCACTTGCAACTACCAATTGAAACCTTCTTGAACAAACTCAATTAAAGATTCGTAATGATTGAGTGGTATGGTGAAGATTTGCGAGATGAACTTTGGTTTTTCTCACAAAAACCATGAAAAATGGGGGAAGAACTGAGGGATGGTCGAGTTCTCAGGGTGTTTGTAGGAAAAATCCAAAAACCATAGGAAAAATACAAAAACGGGTAATGGTTAAGATGTTCAATTCTTGTTGACTGGTCAAGATACAGAAAAAGGATAACGGCTACCCGTTTCAGTAGAAATGGTTTATGGATGTCCGTTTTTAAAGAAACGGTTGATGGCTACCCGTTTTTTTGAAAGAGAACAGCTAACAATTGCCCGTCCTCAGCTTAAACCGGGAAATGTCGATGGACTTAGGCCCTTCCTAGGCTGACGTGTAAATGTGTTTGGGAACTGGATAGGAAGATCCATAAGACCAAGTCTTATAGGGCATCTTCATAAAGAAAACATTACAAGAATCACAAGGATATGTTACAAGTTCTGGAAAGTGAGTAGTGATTCTAGTGAAACCCTTTTGATAATGTGATCTTCAAGCTTGCAAGAAACAACAATACATATTTATGTAATGTTGGATAGACTATCTTTTTACCAGGGACGGATCTAGCAATAGGCTAACCCAGGCTATAGCCCATCCCTAATTCTTACATGACATTATTTTTATATTAATTATTTTTTTTTGAAAAAATTATGTTAGCCCATCAAGTTATAAGTATTCCAGCCCCCATAAATGTATTTGTATCCCACTAATGAGATCATTTTTAGCCTACTAAATACAAATTCTAATGTTTGTGTCTAAATACAACCTTTATTTCCGTTAAATAGAACCTGCTTAAAAAAGATTAAATTTGTGTAAACACCACTAATTTGGGTAAAAAAAAACGATACAAATCTTTAAGATAGTAACCACCCAAATCAAAACATGAACAAGGTGATTATTTTGTTAAGTATAATCCCACGTCTCCCAGATTCCCTGGATTTGTGAAGTGTATATGTTTTGGGTATCCCTAACCTTACAAGCCGGTTTTCGAGATTAGCATGGTATCAGAACAGGATATTTATGTCGAGCCATTTGACCGCACATTTACTCTGTGTCACCCAATTTATCGTCCACGTTCCATGTGTTAGACCCAACGAGGCTACACGTGAGAGGGCGTGTTGAGATTATTAGCCCCACATTGTATGGGTTATCTAAGATCTCGCGGTTTATAATCCTTAGGGACACTCCACTCATTGTCAGTCGGTTTTGAGTTGGATGCCCCTACTCTAACATGGTATCAAAGAAGGTGTGTAGGCGATGTGTGTGGACATTGTTTGGCCCGTTTAAGTGATTGTTTGTGTTTGTAACCCACTTAGAGTATTTTTTATGCTCTTCCTTCTTCGTTCGTGTGTGACCCAGTAAGGGTATTCGAAAAAGCGGGGGTCTAACAACCACACCCAATTTTCGCTTAGCAATCTGTATGGACTAACTCCAATATATTTTCAAGAGAATCAACTAGACAGTCAGACTCACTCTTAAGAAAAGTATATCAAACAAATAGGAATTTGCGAGCCCGATTGAATATAAAAAATAACTTGGACGGTATCAAAAACCAATATACAAGTGTCAATCAATTTAATCAACAATCAAGGGTTGGATTCACAATTGATTGAACTTACGCACAACCTGTGATATTTCAATTATATAAACAAATATAATGCGGAAAAGAAATAACACAGACACCGAAAATTTTGTTAACGAGGAAACCGTAAATGCAGAAAAACCCCGTGACCTAGTCCAGATTTGAACACCATACTGTATTAAGCCGCGACAGACACTAGCCTACTCCAAGATAACTTCGGACTGGAATGTAGTTGAGCCTTAACCAATCTGACACTGATCAAGGTACAGTCACGTTCCTTATGCCTCTAGAACCATGTCGGATTCTGAGCACTTGATTCCCTTAGCTGATCTCACCCAAAACTAAGAGTTTCTATGACCCAAAGTCGAAGACTTGATAAACCAATCTGTCTCACAATGAAAAGTCTATTGAATAGATAAATCTGTCTCTCACAGATATAACTATGAGTTTTGTTCCATCTTTTGATAAATCAAGGTGAACAGGAACCAATTGATATACCGGACTTATATTGCCGAAGAACAACCTAGAAATATCAATCACCTCACAGTAATATTAATCGTACGGTAGCGAAACAAGATATTGTGGAATCACAAACGATGAGAAGAAGATGTTTGTGACTACTTTATATCTTGCCTATCGGAGATTAAATCTCGAGAAAATCTTAGAGAAGATTGTACTCAATCATGATAGAAAACAGCAAGAACACGCTAATATAAAGAAAATAGTTGGATCTGGCTTAGGGCTGCACATGGGCGGGTTTGGGCGGGTATTAGCTAAAACCAACACCCATAGATAGCGGGTTTTTATTTTCATAACCAACCCCGCACCCACAACGGGCGGGTTCGGATTAAAAACCCACGTGTTTAGCGGGTACGGGCGGTTTTGGGTATGATGGGCGGGTCTTGTGCATCCCTAATCTGGCTTCACAATCCGAATGAAGTCTTCAAGTCGTTAACCTACTGGGTTTTAGAAAAACCTAAGGTTAAAGAAGAATCGAGAAAAACTTTTGCAAAACCACCAATGCTAGAAGGTGAAGACATTCTTGACAAAAAAAAAAACCTAGAGTATGCGTGTGTGACTCGATAGGTTTGGTATCTAAATCGTTTCTTAGGGACGGTAACTTTTAGGGTTTCTAAAGGCATATCGTGACAAGTAAGACATGGGTACCCGTACAAACACAATCCGATCCAAAAAAAAAACGAAACATACCTTTTTACAAGACAAGGAAAAACAATATACTTTTGCTACGTGATGATTTTCTTTCACAAATTTTTGGCTCAATAAATTTTATATCTCCATAGAGAAACAATTTAAAGAACAAGAGTAGCAGGCAACATAGTTGTAACAAAAACCTTTTCAAAAACAAAAAAAAATAAACGAAGAGATTCTTGACACACAACCGATACTTAGGCAAAGCTGTCGACTGTGGATAATAGTTTAGCTATGGACAATAAGAAAATAGCTCAACTAATCAGAAAGAATTTTTTCCGAGACCTGATTATTATCAATTCTTACTCAACATTATTTTTATGAGTAAGCATTCAACCCTTGTGGTTAATTAGCACAAGTATGAGCCCTAATCTCATTAAATGAATGGTGTTCATGATTGACTCTTTTCTTTCTTCCAATTCTAGGAGAAAATCCTTTTTGATATGAAAATTTATCATAAAACTTGTTGTCATCAAAATATGAGGCTAATTTAGAGTCCTTACCCACAGAAGTTTGTAAGGAGGATTTGGACAGCCTGTTGATAAGATCCTTGTATCCTTCAATTATCAGATTAAGGTTGTCCTTCATATCTCCATTGTTGCTTCCATCTAAAGGAACCTTTTTCACATCTTGAACATCATTTTTCTCATTAGGTTGAGAGGGACCTTTCTGAAATCTCTTTGACCAAATTGTATTAAAGTTACAATTTGTCCGAACATTCGATGAGCAAATTGAACTGACTTTCCTGGAAGAATTCACAGGGTGAGTACTAAAACCAATCGGTTTAGACATCCGAATGTCAGTTACACCTTTGAGAATTAAATCTAAGGTGTGTTGGAGTTGAACAATAGAATTTTCATTCAACCTAGATTTGATTTTTCGTTCAACATGTCCTTTTGAATCACAAAAGAGACACACTTTCTGATCACCTGAGTGATTAGAGTGAACAAACTTAACAACGTTGTTCGGAGATTTCTTCCTTCCGAGAGATGTGAAGTTTCCTTGATTAGAGGAAGATACAAGCACATCTTTTCTAACCAGAAGGGTTTGCGATTTAGTTTCTGGAACTGAATTTACAGCTGGGTCAAAAGCAATTGGTATAGTGGACTCTTTAGAACATCCTTGAATAGAGAGTTTGTTAAATAGATGTTCAATTTCCAAGGCATCCTTTTTGAGTTTCACCTCAAGTAAGATTCGTGAGGAGAAAACGACTTTCTCCTCGCTAAGAGCCATTAATTTAGAGTCACGATCTTTTACTATACCGATAAGTGCATTGATGTTGTGTTTCAACCGATTGATTCTATCAACCTGGATTCTAACAAGATTTAGAATCAGTTCACTCTCTTTGGCTGCTTCCCTTTCTTCAACAGAGTCAGACTCGTTAGAAAGGTAATCGGGGTGACACTTATCAGTGCAATCATGTTTTGTTGGAACACAATGTTCATCTAAGTTGGAGATAAACAAATCTTTCTCTTTAATAGATTTCTTGGAAACATGACTTTTATTTCTAATGATGTGTTTATCCGAGATAGCACTAACGTCCATAGATATAGATCGCTACAAACACAGATTTATGAGGTCTTAAACATGTTTGCATGCTCTGATACCAATTGAAAAAGCGGGGGTCTAACAACCACACCCATAATTTCGCTTAGCAATCTATATGGACTAACTCCAATATACTTTCAAGAGAATCAACTAGACAGTCAGACTCAATCTTAAGAAAAGTATATCAAAGAGTTATATCTCTATTTCTCAATTCAATCTGCAATCAAACGAATAGGAACTTGCGAGCCCGAATGAATATAATAAATAACTTGGACGGTATCAAAAACCAATATCCAAGTGTCAATCAATTTAATCAACAACCAAGGGTTGGATTCACAATTGTTTGAACTTACGCACAACCTTTGATATTTCAATTAAATAAACAAATATAATGCAGAAAAGAAATAACACAAACACCAGAAATTTTTTCAACGAGGAAACTGCAATTGCAAAAAAACCCTGAGACCTAGTCCAGATTTGAACACCGCACTGTATTAATCCTCTACGGACACTAGCCTACTCCAAGTTAACTTTAGACTGGAATGTAGTTGAGTTCTAACCAATCTCACAATGATCAAGATACAATTGCGTTTCATACACCTCTAGAACCACGCCAGATTCTGCGCACTTAATTCCCTTCGTTGATCTCACCCACAACTAAGAGTTGCTATGACCCAAAGTCGAAGACTTGATAAACCAATCTATCTCACACAAAAAAGTCTATTGAATAGATAAACCTGTCACCTACAGATATACCTATGAGTTTTGTTACGTCTTTTGGTAAATCAAGGTGAACATGAACCAATTGATATACCGGACTTATATTCCCGAAGAACATCCTAGAAATATCAATCACCTCACAATAATCTTAATCGTATGGTAGCGAAACAAGATATTGTGGAATCACCAACGATGAGACGAAGATGTTTGTGACTACTTTTTATCTTGCCTATCGGAGATTAAATCTCGAGCAAATGTTAGAGAATATAGTACTCAATCACGATAGAAAACAGCAAGATCAGAACACGCTACTACAAAGAAAATAGTTGGATCTGGCTTCACAATCCTAATGAAGTCTTCAAGTTGTTAACCTACTGGGTTTTAGAAAAACCTAAGGTTAAAGGATAATCGAATCTAGTCGCAACTATTATCACACAGGAGGTGTGGGGATTAGGTTTCCCAGTTGCTAGAGTGCTCCTTTATATAGTCTTCAAATCAGGGTTAACAATCAATGTTACCTTGTAAGAAAGCATTTAATATTCACCGTTAGATGAAAACCTAATTAGACTCAAGCTAATATCTTTCAACCGTTAGATCGAATTTACCTTGTTACACACAAATGAAAGTGACTTCATTTGGATATGAGTAACCGTACCTAAACGTTACACCTGTGTTGGCTCAACAATAGTTAATCGAAGTTAGCCATATGAACACTTTCATATCAACCTTATTCATCTTAACCATAACTAGTTCAAATGACTCAAATGAAACTAGTTCTAGAGTTGTTCAATTGTTTATATTCTCATAGAAGTATACAAGACACAATTGAAGCAAAATCGGTTTTGATTCACTCGAATCAATTCATCAACATTATAGACATGGTTTGAAAAGATTGCATCCTTATTATATAAATGTATTAGTTCATGAACAAACCGATTTTAGAACATAACCAAATCAAGTATGAAAACGGGTACGCATACCTAAGTAGCCGGACTTGAACTTTGTTCGCCAGTATGCAAATGGGTACGCATACTGTCGTACACTTCCAAGTTTCAGTTGATTCATGTACGCGTACTGGTACACATACTGTAGTTCCCGGAATTCAACTGACTTCGCCAGTACGTGTACAAGTACGCATACTCTAGCTCCCGGACTTTACCTGACCTCGCCAGTACGCATACGGGTATGCATATTATATTATGGTCTTGGATCAACACATATGCAAGTACGCATCCTGTTTTTAAATCCAATTATGGTTAAGTGTTCTAAACTCTCATTTCAATCATTGAAACATTCTTAGAAGACGACAATAGATGTCTCACACAAACTATTAGCTTCAAAGCAATTTTCAAGTGATCGAATGATCAATGCAAAACATTCAGAGTCTGCATCAAATGACTGTCTCACACAAATCATGTAAGATGTCATAAGGCGATTTTCACATGATCATATTTTCACTTTCGTCAAGCATATAAGATGAACTTGGTTAAAGCGAAAGCTTATCAACATATATTTCGAGAAATGTGTATAATCGAAGTCTATATAGCTATAAACTTTTGTATCAAATAAGAGAAAGAGTAGATAGATTTTTGAGTGATAGATGAGTTCAAGTCCCCACATACCTTTTATTGATGAAGTTCCAAAACCTCCCCTTAGTAGTTCTTCGTCTTCAATCGATGAACGCCGTGAAGTCTAATGCTCAACGACACTTACTATCCTAATCCGAGACTTAGCTATAAGTAGACTAGAAATCAAGACTTATAGTTTTGGCAACTAAACTTGACAATAAGCTTGAGATAGCAACGCTTGCGAGTTCGACTGACCAGTGCTCTAACAGTATTGTTTTTCCCCGGCTAGGTGTGAGGGGGCGCTAACTATAATCCCACATCGCCTAGATTAATTTCTTGGATTTTTGAAATTTATATGCCTTGGACAACCCTAACCTTGCAAACCGATTTTCGAGGTTAGTTAGGATCATGCACTTTAACACATCTTCATTCATTGTATATGAATCTTTCCTTCTAAATACTTTAACTATTGAGTATCTTGTGATTGGTTAATAAATTTCGTTAATGTAAATTTATAATAATTTATACTACTTAGAATTTAAAAGAGTTTTCGTTTGAAGGACAAAAAATATAAGTCAGTTATAACTTAATTAGCTAGTTTGGGGCAGATGAACATTATTTGGGGCCTACGACTATAGACCAAAAAGGGTCATTAAAAGGTAAAAAGGGTAACCCTTTATCCAACTATTTTACATAGTGTCTAATTTATTCCTGATTAATAATTGATGTTTAATCAAATTAAACTAGAAATTAACTAATCTTGATTCGTCATCAAAACATGAGAATTTTTTTTTTTTTTGAAAAAACTCGACCAGAATCGGTGGATATTCATGAATCAGTTTGTGAGGCTTAGAATATAAACCGATTGTAAAATTCAAGAGTTTTTCTGTGATTTTTTTCGCCGAAATCGATTTATGTTAATGCCCACATAAACCGATTGTAAATATGGGCATTTCTTCGACTGTTTTTCTCATAACTTCTTTGTCTGATGTCGGAATGATCTCATTCTTTTTGCATTCAATTCATAATTTCATGCTCCACAATATAAAGATAAAATTTTTGATATTTGTCCAAAAATTTAAACATGGTTAGTGAATCAGTTGATGTGTTGTACCATATCTACCGATTTTGGGGAACATCAATAACAATCGGTTTATGTGGACCCTTCAATAATCCAATTGTAGGCATAGAAGTTAAGAAATCAAAGTTTGTAAAATCGGGATATGTGGACACACATGTAATCCGATTCTAACAAAAAAAATATACAGAAAAAACGATTCTCTTCCATGCTAGAATCGGGCTATGTGGACATTAACGTAGCCGATTCTGGTCCAATTTTCTCCAACCAGAATACACATTCAGTACAATCGGTCTTTGTGGGCATGAACAAAATCCGTTTCTAAATGAAATCGGTTCATAAGTACATTGACGTAAACCGATTCTAATAAACCCAGAACACTTTGATTTCAAAAAAATCAAATTTTGACTGATTGCATGTTGCTAAAACCTAATTTAGGGGATTGGGTTGCTAGAAAAGTACTTGATTCGTGCCATTTCATCTGCTTCTATGGGACTGGAAGATGGTTCGTCTTAGGGGAGAACAAGAGAATAAGAATCAGTTGAAGTGGAGATGGAGATAGAAATTGATTTAATTTTGATTTTAGTTTTTAGCTTTATTATTAGGATTTAATAAGGATATATTGATAGTATTAATATTTGATATAGGATAAATTGGCAGTTTCATCTCTTATTAACCTTTTTTGTCTTGTAGTCATAAGACCCAACTAATGTCCCTAGGCCCTAAACTAGCCAAGAATTATAAACCCCAAACCCTAATTAATTTGATAAATTTTTCTTGTTTTGCAAAGTTTTTTATATTAATTATTTTTTAACCGGTATGAATAAATATAAATTGATGATAAGGATGGTGATGAAGGATTCGATCAATTAGGTTTACATATTACAAAATTCAAAGCAAGTGATATATATATATATATATATATATATATATATATATAATGACAAAAGATGATGATCCATATCCAGTTTTTCTAACTTGGACGCAACAATTGCAAAAGTCTTTTACAGTTCATCATAAATTGACCAAGATCGTTAATTAACATTGGGTGATGAAGAAATGTGGAGATAATTCAGAGGAAGAATCATGTTTTGAAATCTGAAAGATTACGTTTGTTTGGATTCCAGAATTCCAACTGAAGGTGCGGCTCGTGAAAACAAGTGTCCGGATTACCAACTTTTTTTAGGTTTCTTGTATTTTGGATTTCACGATTAGGTTGTATTTAACCAAAACCAAGGTTGTATTTAGTCACCGTGGTTCTAATTTATAAACAAAAAAATAGCTTCTTTTTCATTTAACTATCTCTCATTTTTTTTCTTCTTTCCGTGGTTACTTGTTGTTATTGATTTTGTTCGTTTTAAATTTTAGTTATTTATATATCTAGCACTCTAATTGTAAAACTGGCCACTAACTACGAGATTCGTAGTAAAAAAAGTTGGTTGCCGGGCGCCTTAAGAGACAATCCATCCCTACTCAAGGAGGAATCATGCGTCCATCCCTGTTTTTTACACACTTGAAAAGTAGGCACTTGACAACCAATAAGAAAGATATGTCGACACTTACCTTATGCTCCTATTACGTACAATAAAATATTCCCCCACTTGGAACTCCACCCACAACTAATTAATCGGCTAAATGCTGAGATAGGTCCAAAAAATTTGATGGTAGAAATAAATCATTTGTCCTTTACGTCCTTGCACGATCAATTCTGATTTAATTAGTTCAGTTAACCGTGACCCCAAATTTACCAATGTGATAGTGCAATCTCATATGGTTTGAGTACACTGAGTACTCCCGTAGCAAAGCGTGTTTAGTGTGGCATCCCGGAACTGTATCGAAAGCGAGTCTTCATATAGCAGTCAGTGTTATCCGACCGGACATGGGTACTAAATTATGAACAACACACTTGTATAAGTTTATGGATCGGACGACTAGTATTATCCGACAAGTCAAGTTCTTGAGTTGCAAAAGTCGTTGCTAGTGAATTGATGGTGGATAGTTATAACTAATAAACTCATACTTGAACGAGTAATCCTTCAAATCTACCTTCATATGCTCTTGCCTGAATTTTGTTGTTTAATAAACATTGTTTACACTCAACAAACTCATAGTTTATTACAAACATTACTACCTTCACGTATCAGTCATACTATTTGAAGCATGATAAGGAGACGTAACTAATTTTGTCAGACATTGGACACTCACTTATTAGTCGCTTCTAAGGTATGAATGCATGATAATGAGATGTGTATAATCCAAGCGTACGCATGATCCAATACATATTTAGTGTCTTTTTAAGGGTATGCATGATATTAATTCTCAGGCAACAACATATTACACCTACTTGACAGGAAGAATCTATTAATAAATACGTACCATAATGTTGCTTAACTATCTTCAACTATTTCGTATCTTCTTCACTGACTTTTAAGTTTGGTTTTCTAATTAAACTTGTTATTAATTAGATTCATCTAACCTACCTGGCTACTTCACTTTCTTTCTTTCAAATCAACATGATCTAAACCTGCGTTTACTATATAAGAGTTTTGGCAAACCTTACCTGATTATGTAAGACAATCTTCTGCGTACGGTTCAAGTTTATAACTTTAAGAGAGAGTTCCATTGGCATTGTTATCTTAATATTATTTTACGCGCTGGACGCTAATTATTTTTACGAGTCCAAGTGAAAGTTAGTTAGCTATGAGTTGATTATTTTGTAGGACATTTTGTATAACAACTTCACCATCTACCGGACTGATGGAGGCTAGTTATAAGTTGATTTATTTTGTATAACGGGAAATGGCAGGGTGCAAAAATGTGCATAGAAAAATAGGAATCTGTTAATTAAACTGACTGAATCATAATTATTCCAATAATTATCTTCGAAAAAATAAATTATACCAATAAGAAATCTATAAATTGCTGTTTCAGGAGAACCAACAAAACAGGAACATTGATGTATACGAAAGAAGTAAGGACTTAGGGTATACGTAGAATTATTAGAACTCTAATTGGCCTCGAGCTTCAGCCCTTTCTCTTTACGTGTAATTATTCTAGCAAACTCCTTGAATTCATCTTATATATATCAAAACCCTGTTAATAAACCTATTAAACCAATACCCCCAACACCATTTACTATAACCATTAACATTGAACAGCAGCTGATAAGAACGTCTCTACTATGCAAATCACAAACACACCTTTCCACGTAGTTGTGCTGGGACATCTGTCAGATCTCTGTGATGCACATTGACTTTCAGTCCATATTTCATGAACAAAGTCAATGACATTTTCTGTTCCACTTTATGCCCTTCTGCTATTGTGAGCTTGTGTCGTAATAATACAGCTGCAGCAACAGATTTCATCTGTAAATAAGCCAAATCTTTCCCTAAGCAAATTCTTGGACCAGCATTGAAAGACACAAATCTGAATTGATCCTTGGCTTCAAATTGCTTCTCATCTTTTGATAACCACCTCTCTGGTTTGAACTCTAGACAATCTTCACCCCATGTTGACTCCATCCGGCCGGTCGAGTATATCGAATAAGTGACCGCCGAGCCTGCTGGGACAAATGTGCCGTCAGGTAACACGTCGTCGACAGCTACGTGTTTCGAATCCTCGGGGACGGAAGGATATAGCCGGAGGGTCTCGGACAATGCTGCTTTCAAGTAGACCAGACGGTCATTCTCCTCAAACCCCAAGGGTTCATCCGTCCATTTCGTTGTATCATCACCACGTGTCTCAATCAGAACGGTGCAGATTTCATTGAGGATCTTCTCTTCAACTCTAGGGTTTTGGATACACAACCAAAAGAACCAGCTAAGTGCAACTGATGACGTGTCACGTCCAGCTAGGATGAAATTGAGTGCCACGTGTTGGAGGAATGACTCTGAGTAGGATTCTTTCTTCTTCATAAACCTTGATAGCAAATCGTCATGTTGAGCTGTGGCCCCACTGCCTGGCTTACTCAGCAATTCCAGCTTACGTGTCTTGATGACGTTGGATAGATATTCGTCGATGTGGTCAAGGCTTTGACTCAATGTGACTTCCATTCCGAGCCGGAGCCATTTCCTTAGCTGCCAAACAACTTTAGGTAACACAAAACGCTGAAGTGTGGCTTCAGTAGCTCGATCGAACGCCGTAGCAAAACGATTCTCCGGTAACCCGGCCGATAATGTTTGCGGATCTCTTCCGACTATAAGCCCGCAGATATTATCAAATGTTAGCCGGAGAAGAAGATCTTGAAGATCGACGGGTTTACATTCGAGCTGAGCGGTTTTAAGAATCGGACAGAACCCAAATTTGATAGTCTGATTAAGCCATCGAGCCATAGCTTGTCGAAGTGTACGTGTAGTGAACTCTAATGCAGCTGTTTTCCTTTGAAATAACCATGTATCACCATCTGAATTGAAAATACCTTCACCAAGTAGATCATGAAACACAGATTGCCAAGTTGGTCCCTTTGGATAATTCTCAAACCGGCTCTTCAAAATATGTTCTATATTCTTCGGATCGCTTGTAACCGTTACTAATCCTTGTTTCCGAGCTAAAAACGGCACTGCGCAGATGCATGTTTGATATGTACCACCACATTTACGTAGATTCTCAGTAATCCAATCATGTAAACGATCATGGTTTTCTATTAAACCTGGTAAGCTTCCCAACAATGGCCATACTCTTGGACCCTTTAACGAACGTTTGATTAGATTGAACCAAATTGTGTAAGAAACTATCACTATTATGAATGAAGTAGAGAAGATTAAGAACATAGTAGAAGTATCCATGGATGAGATAGATTATGATCTTGCTGTTGTGAATCTTGTGATTGTTGCTTGAAGTACTGTAACTTTTTATAACTTTATGCAATAATGTTGTTTCTGAGATGTGGTCACTGCAGGAGAGATCTAGATATCTAGCTAGAGATGGCTAGTGGTATAGAATGAAGAGAAGAAGATGAAGATTTTTATAGAGAAGAAGGAAGAAAAATAAAGAATGAAAACAAAGACTAGAAGATAGAAATGTTGTTAAGTTTCTGTTGCTAGGTTTTTCTTCATTGTGGTGTAAGATCTACAAGCTATAGGGGGAATAGTATATGTAAGTTTTTTGTTGTTGTTTTCTTTGCTGGGAGGAGGATGTAATGACTACTGCCATGTGAGAGTACCACCACTATAATAAATGAATGTGGGAAGAGGGTCGTTGGGAATTTGACAGGAAAAGTTAATACAGGGAAGAGAAGAGAGGAGATGTGAATAGTGCCGATGGTGTGTAGTAAATGTGATTAGTTGAGACTTGAGATAACGGAGATGAGGAGAAGATGATAAGGAAAAACACTCACAAAACTCGAAAAGAGAAAGAAATGTGTTTAATGAAAACAAAACTTGCTCACCGATTTTTTCTACCTATACCTTCCTTGATTAGTTAATTAATTAATTCCAATAACCAGAAGTGTAGAACCTTATTGTTTACAAACTTGAGTGTATGATGTGAGTGAGAAAATAGAATTTGTAGGTGGGGTTTGTTCAAGTTAGATAGGCTTTTCCGTTTTTGTGTCTTAACGTAATGAATCGGCATTCGGCCGTGTTTTGTGGTTTTCCATGAATGCCTCTTTCGCAAAATGGTAAACTTGCTACGCGTAAACTGTAGATGGCTAGCAATTGCCCTCGCAATATGGTAAACTTATTGCGTGTAGATAACTATTTAATTTAATGAGCAGTTTAATTTCTGCGTCAAAACTTTTAAAAGATCATTTAAAGTGGAATGGAGGGAGTAACATCAAACTTTCTTTTAACGGTGTTCTAGAATCCATATTGGAAACGTAAGATGAAATGAATATGCATGCCTAATACTTTTTCAAGAGATATGCATGCCTAATACAAGTGTATTGAACCAAACAAATTTTCAAAGGACATGAAAAACTGTTTAACTACAAAGTAAGAGTTGATATATCATTTCTTTATTTTATGTATATGTTTTGGTGGATCTACTTTCAACAACAGTGACAATACTGTGACTACAGAATGCATGACTAATCATCTAGAGGACTAATCCCATGGCCCTTAAGGCATTCATTGTCGAATAATTAGTGTTGAATCAAGAATGGAAAAAACGCTTAATCTTAATGAAACCTAATTAGAACTTCAGGGTTTAGCAAAGCCGCGTGGAAGACTGTCACCCAAGAATGACTTATTAAAGCTCCATCCCCAAATGTACTTGGTTTGCCGAGCAGGACTTAAAAACTGTCAACAACTACCTAACTGAGTTAAATTCAGTCATATATACGCACAGCAATGTCCCTACGACCGATTTACGGTGCTTGGGATGGGAGGTTCTCTAAACCCACGTTAGACATTGGGGGGTCTATAACCAGACTCATTTAAGATGCATATATGATGCCATGGGGCTACTCTTGTCTCTCGCTCTGAAATGCTTCATTATTTTGTATCAAATTTGTTCCCCTGGTCAGTATCAAATTAGCTGTTAATAATTTTTGAGTTGGATGATTGTTGCCGATTTCAGAGAATTTTATTAGACTATTTTTTTGTTTGCATCGGTGAAACGGATTTAGTGAGTAACCGCACAAAACAGACTAACCGTTAAAACCAACGCAGAAAACTGTAGGGTAGGGTTAGAATGCCACTCAAAACGAATTACAAGAGAAGACACGGTACAGCCAAGAAAAATATCCTCAACTGCCTAGGTTAATACCCTGACTGGCCTGACTTTTAACTCTGTCAAGCCTCAATAAATTCCTATTTTCCCTTCAAAGAGTCTGAAATTCCTAAATATCACTTGGGGATTAAGATATGGGTTAGGTAGAATTCATTACTGAAGGGTCAACTGTGGATACTCGAAGTGGTAAAGTTGGATAGTTTGAAGAATGCAACTGTGTGCCACTTAACTAGTTTCTAGGAAGGCCAAAACTGTGAGCATTGGTGGTGCCGGTTATATAAGATCCTAGACAAATCTGTTATGGAATTCACAGTAACATCTAAAACTAACTCCCCATGGATAAGTACAAGCATTTCATGTTCACACTTGGGATATCCCGAAAGGGCCACAAGTAAGATGTAACATTGTAATTGACTGCTTCGCAGCAGCCACTGTGAAATACCCAACATTAACTTCACTGATCCCATATTTTTATCAGTACAAAAGTACACGTTCACACTTTACGCGCCTTGCCTAAAGAGTCAAACGCAGTAAACACGGCAGCAACAGCAGCAGCTTTCAATTCTAAGTACCTCTTCAACTATAGGGAAATGAACCAGCTGCGTGGCAATATGATGACGTGTCAACCCAGCTAGGATGGGTTTTAATGTTTATGGACAATGATCCTTCTGTTTTGCTGACTCAGCACTCGAGCTAAAGAACACTGTTCTTCCCCATTCAATTTTTCGGGATCAGGTTAAGCCGTTAAGGTGACTTTCGGTCCCATCCCATCCTTGCCATTTCATGAATGTCCAAGACTACACAAAGGCAAGGCCAAAATGATGGCAAACGTCGGTTGAAGTGGGATATTTTCGAGATCAACTGGATTGATTTCAAGCAAGCAGCTTTCAGAATCAGAATGGGGCAGTTCCCAAGTTAGTTAAGCCATCACGGCTCAAGCTACTGTATTCCACCGCCTATTTAAGAGCAGTGTTTTTTGTCTAATGCAATGTAACCATGTGTCGGTGTCATCATTCAAAACGAAGATACCTTGGGGGGGGGGGGGCAAAGTTTGGGGGCAAAAAGCCGGGTATAAAGCATTTTCGTCCCGATATAGACATGTAAAAGAGACTGACAAGTGAGACCTTTTGGGTAATTTCAAATGTTTTCTAAATCCGTTGGGTAACAAAGACCATTGAACAGAGACTGACGAGTGAGATCTTTTGTGTAATTTCGGGAGTCGAAATGTTTACTAAACAACTGTAAGACTCTGGACCAGACCTGGTAAAGTGCCAAATAATGAACAAACATGCGGACCTCTAGTAACGGGCCTATGACCAAAACGAACCTTAAGAATGTAGACCTTAGAAAATATTGAGAAAAGCAGTTGCACCCTACAGAGATACTAGATATAGTGAAATTTAGGTGCTAGGGGCAAATACCAAACCTGATTTACTAAAAATGTTACAAACTACAACCATGAGCTACCAAACCTATCCTACCTTAATTACTTGAGGCAGTATCAATCTAGATTTACTGTGGAGGATGCAAACCACAAACCAAATTGCCAACCTATCCTACCACAGCTCAACATGTCAAATCTTAGCTTTAACTTTGTGTCTGCGTCTTACTATTATCACACGCTTCAGTCTAGGAAAAGCTTTTTTTTTTTTTGCAGAGTCAACTGAATCTATTTTCAAGCAACTAGTTCGTAGGGTTCAATCTTTGGAGAAATAATGATTGGTACTTACTATTTTACTATCTTAAAAAGAAAAGGTCAAGCGTATGTATTTATTTCATTACAGAGCTCAATTACCAACCCATGGAGATGATCCAAGGGCTGGATCACCCTCGTTACAAAAAGCTAATTTCAACTGTAACATTCATGTAATAAAAGGTTTAAAGATAGCCAACCTTTGTTCACTCTATTTACCCATGAAATATTATATCACATTTGTTACAAGGACAATTGCATAAGGCATATAAAAACACACCGTTGAATTTCTATCCAAAACTTCTAGCAACTCAATTTTCTTTTTTACTCGGAGAATGTTAGTAAGCACTAGGAACTAAATTTAGTTAGGATCCCAATAGTAAATCAAGCATATCATTTGGAGTTAAAAGAGTCGTACCACCGATGATCAACTCAACATCTGGTCTTCCACTCTGTGACAATGCTTCCCGCGCTTCAAGGACCTTAAATGACAGTAAGACAAAGAAAAACGCTAAAATCATCATTCAACTCATTCTGTTCGAAAGAACCTAATATATTGTTCTAATTTCTCAAGAATTACTACGCAAAAATATGCATTCTGTGGTTAAATTTTAATAGTTCAATAGTAGAAAAAATTTCAAACCTCGTGACAGTTGATTCCACCAACTACAAAAACCAGAATAACACTTTGGCCACCGAGACTCGGTTTTGCCTGCAGAATTTGAATTAAAAATTTAGTATCCATACCAACCAGAAAAGTGTCATTTTACACTGATACTCTAATACCATATCAAATCTCAAATCCACTGATGAGTTATGATCAACCTGTTATAAAATGAGCCGAAGAAGACACATTTTTTTGGAAATAAAAGAATTTAACACGACCTACAATGAGGAATTTTCGAATTGCAACGATGGGACTGTGCCTGATATTAGAAGCTTCCTAAAAGAAATTATACCTGTCCAAGGCCAAATCTACCAAATCCGCTTTTAAAAAGCCTTGTGACTGCAGATGAATGGTACTCCAATCCAGGTACTTCATACTTGCCAAGAACCATGGTGAGAAGTTTATAAAGCAATCCTTTGCCCATATAAGGATCCCCTCCATAGCTGCTTTCTAATCCCAGTGGTCCATTTCTGAGTGTTACATTTTTCGTTTTTAGACTGGATAATTTGTGAAAGAATTTGAAAAGATTGTCCACCCTATCACGCAATTCCAACTTGAGTTGCATATCACCGTACACTTGTTCGTTGTTACTTTCTGCATCTTCATCACCCCAGTTACCCCATTGATCGTCATCGAAGTCCTCCAATGTGGACTGATTGGAAGAATTTTCTTTAGATTTTTCAGACTTGTGCTTGTTTAAATTAGCTTCAAGAACTTCCTCCATGCCATGGAAAAATTTCAACCTTGCACCTGATGGATTCTCAAGTAGTGCATCCACTATAGCTTCCTTCAAAAAATGATCCTCTTCCCAAGAAAAAGGACCATCAGACCCGGATGTCGGAAAATTTTCACCAGCCAAGATATATCCCGTGATTGCAAGGAGAAGAGCATCTCGGAAAGATAGAAGACCCTGAGAAGATTCCTTACTCTGCTCTTTCTGATCTAGCGTTTTGACCAAAACACTCGTATTGATGAGATCCCGGATTTGGGCAGAAAGAGTTTGGCTAGTATCTCCACAACTTGCGTTCAATATTTTCTCAGCGCTGACAAATGCATCCCAATGAGAAGTATGAGGTTCACTTAAGGAATGTGCCGCAGCTATAGCTAGTTGAATAATCCCTTTGTTCCTCAATAAAGATGACTGATCCTTTGCCACAGCTTTCGCCATAGACTGCAACTCTGATGCCGCCGGAAAGCTTGTGCGAGTTCTCACATTGACAGACACTTTTTCTCGTCGCATTGTTTCCTGGAGCCATTTCTTTATCAGTATTGCCGCATCTTTTGTTCTTCTATCCATTAATGCTTCTAAATATTCTGCTCCACGATGATTTTCAGTTGTTACAAACGACCCACTAAGTGATCCAATTTCAGATTGTGCAGAAGTTTCGCCAGAAATTGTGCTTCTATCAGTAGGAACAGGGATTGGACTTGAAGGTTCATTTGAACTCCAACCACTTAAAAAAGCCTCAATTCCTTCTATCGGCCAAATGGCAGGTTCTTCTTTGGTGTAAAGTTTTCCAAGTGGTATCTGAGCATCTAGCGGAGCACGTTGTATCGTGCCAGGGCCATGCTTATTTTGGTTTACAGAAGAAGAAGATGATCTTTGCCTACGAGGCAGAGATGAGAAAATACGATCAACAAGTGAGTCACCATGACAGCATGGGGTAAGCAAATCGAGCGTACGGTCAATAAGTAATAAACCTGCTGATCTTTTTCGTCTGCCAACATCATAAAGACTTGACATGTCCATCATAATCTTCCCAATGGTTTTCGACAAGTCACCTAGAGAAAATATCTCCATTTTCAAATCCATCTACATGTAGGAAGCAGAAGCTATGGTTAAGATTTAATAATAGTTAATAGCTACCCAGAGTAACGCTTTGTTTATTAACCTACAAAGTAATAGATTACAGGCCTGCAATTGATTATGGTCACCAAACGAATGAGCCGCATAAATCAATTTTAGATCCGTAATTACGCAGTTTCATAAGGTAACAAAAATGAATTAAAATAAGAATTACTAAATTAAAGCTAACCCACTACCTTCGCAGCAAGATGGTAAAGTAGATGAGCGGTAAGGATTGCTCCAGGTGGAGTGTCCTCGCCATCAGAAGGCACTCCAGTACTTATGGAAGGCAATCCAGGACCAAGAAAATCTTCATGTTCAGATGATAAGCATGCTTCTGCGATTGTTCCCTCTGAAGGTAAGACAAACACTCTCGGAGATAGAGGGCATAAAACCATAGGGAAGTGGTTAACAGATATATCGACTCGAAGCAAACCGTCTCTTTTGGTAACCAGTGAGTTTGGTTCATCCAAATTTTCTCTTGGTGTACGAGGTGTGCGAGGGATTTCTTCTTCGCTCGGACTAAATTTTGACCAACCTTCATCTTCTGATGCTAAATTTTCACCGAGGATGCTTGCTTCTGATCGTCCAAAGACACTGGGTCGAGATAAACTTTTCTTCTCTATCTCACACTTTCTAACAAGCTCCTCATAATCTTGGAGAAGTAAGGATTCATATTCACGGAAGGCATCTGGTCCTAATGGCGAGTCAGGATACGTTGAGTGAGCTACCTAAAGTTCATAAAAGAAAAAAAAGAAGAAGACAATAATGACATCAACAAAAAGACTTAACTATCAAATGATTGGAGATGAGTTTACAAATCCATGCAAAACCAATTCAAATGACAAACGCGCCATTCTTACATGGGTTAATTAAGTGATTCGAGGGCGAGAAACCTAAACCAAGTTTTAAAGGAGCATGAACAGGTGGAGAATTGAAAAGGCACCTCTGAGATAGATGTAAAGATGGTGCAATGAAGAATAGCTTGATGCATGCTCAGGCAGCGAAGAATATACCGATGTGCGTCGCTTAAAAGACGTGATGTGATGACCACCATTTTCTTTGCATTCTTGGCATTTGAGTTCCAGTCGACCACCTAAACAGAAACAATGAATCAGAAAAGTGTCATTTTACACTCCGATACCATATCGAATCTCAAAGACTCAAACCCACTTATGAGTTATGATCAATCTGTTATAAAATGAGCGGAAGAAGACACATTCTTTGGAATAAAAGAATTTAACACGACCTACAATGAGGAATTTTCGAATTGCAACGATGGGACTGTGCCTGATATTAGAAGCTTCCAAAAAGCTTGACAGGCAGTCAGGCAGAGAACTGGATAATAATGTATACTAACGAGAGAAAAGAAAACATCTCTTTGAACTCTAATATGGCATGGTTTAAACTTCAGACTATTCATCGCAACAATGACACTCTAAATCCAACTTAAAAAAACTAAAGCCAACTTACTGAGAAACTTGAAATGTTGGCTGTGGTAGAAAGTAGAAGAAAAGACAACTCAAGAATGATAGCAACTTCATCTAAAACATCTTTCTGCCTTATTTGCATAACAAATACACTCTAATCACTTCAGTAGAGTGGAAAAGCAATCATTTGGATACAGTAATGTTCAGAGCTGGATAACGGTCGTTCATATAATCAATTTCAATAACTTAGAAAAGTGAAACGTCACTTACAGCATCAAGAGCAGATGCGTTTTCAAGACTGCAAACTGCGCAAGCTCCAAGTTCCAACAACAATGGAACCGCTCCAATAAACTGAAAGGCTTCTGTGCAACCAGCATCCAGGTAAATTACTGCACCTTCTACTTCCTCCGATATCTAATCAACATCAAGTGGAACTTTATTATTACCTTGAATAACTTCAAGCTTGTTGCCAAATCAATCCAATCGCATGTACATCAAAAATAATCCAGATATATACATGAATAGATGACTGAAGGATCTTATACAATGTGGCACAAAAGAAACACAAATTTACGCAAACTTACTTGTCGAATAGAATCCAAACAAGACTTCACCACATCAGCCATAGCCATGTTCTTCTCCTTCGCCCTACAATCAGTAAATTTGCAATCATGTGTTGAACTAATTGCGAAAACCTAATTGAATATTTGTTCGTTCATAGCAGACATGGAATTAGACATAATTACACTGTGAACTTCAACCATCAACATGACATCCACTGACTTATTACCAATTGAGTGAAAAAAAAAGGATCAAACAAATTGGGAAAACCTAATCTGCTTGTGTTTGGAATCTAGAGGGATTGAAATTTAATTTAGGGCAAGCTTTACAGAAATCTTAGAAAGAAATTAGAAGTAAAAAAGAATGGAAAATTTACCTGAACTAGAGATCGGGAGAGAAAATTAGGGTTTGAGAAATTTTGGAGTAATTTTGTGTTGTGAAACTGACATTTCTCTCTTTTTCTTCCCGTTTATGAGCTCAGTCGTAGTGGTAATTGAGAAGAGATGAAAGAGAGAAAACTATTGGGCTTTAAGTGGTTAACAAGCCCGGTCCACCTCGAATTTGACCGAGGCTAAAAATTTTGGAGAGTATTAGCGTGTTTGGATACCGCAAGCAAAAATCGGATGCAAAAACATTTTGCTTCATAAAAAGTTAGTTTTTCTGATTCTATATTTCAATCTGAAATTGTGTACTAACTTCTGGGTTTTTTTGTTTCAAGAAATCAAAAAGCAACTTATGGATGTATTTCCAAATAGTCTATAAACGGATCGAATCTGGCTAGCATATTACAGGCATGCTACTTGGTCGCATCGGTACGTCATGTTCATTAAATTTTTGAGATGGTTGACTTGGTTATAAAGTTGTTTATCTGTGTCGAAAAATATATCTTTACTTTTTATGAAACTGAGATAATGCACTTTCCATAAAGTCGATTTAAAGGTAGGGAAATATCAGTAATATCATTGATAAATGTAACTGATAACATTGTAATTCTTAAGTAAAATTTATTCGTGTTATAATAAAAAATAATCTCTGTTGTGATTTATTGTTTTTGTCTACTTTGAACTTTTGGTGTTATACTGCAGTATACAAAAATTCTAATAATACTTTTGGTTGTATGTCTAGTTAGGTCAAAAAACACAAAATTCTGAAACTTCAATTATATAGTCGTAAGGGTTTTTGTTCGCCCATCATGACAATTTTTCATGTTTAGTATGATTATGAAAGTGGTGGAGAGAATAATCTTTTGGAAGATGAAGAAGAGATTCCTTCTAAGGAAACAACTACTGGTGCTAATCAAGATGGAAGCGAAAAAGGAATCCCTTCTAACGAAGTAATTGCTGGCGATAATCAAGATGGCGGCGAAAAAGAAGTCCCTCTCAAAGAAATTATTGTTGGTGAAGATCAGAATCGAAATGAAGAAAAGATTGGTGATGATGAGAACATTGGCGAAGAGTTTCTTATCTAGTTCTATCTTCTTGAACTATTTCATTTTTATTATTTCTTGCGAATAATATTCTTCAACCAACTTTGAAATTAATTTTCTCTTTTAATATTTTGTTGGCGAGAAAGATAATGCCTCTTGTTTACTGATTACCATACTTGCCTCTCATTATCTTTCTTGCGAGAAATAATCTGTTATGAATACTTATAAATATTTTGTTTTGTCATGTGGTCTTATTTTGCCTTCCTAATTAAAGGTCTTATTAAGCCACCTCTTGTTATTGCGACAAAATCGCAGGACGTCTTTGCATTTTCATGCAAAAACCCATTGATATTGCCTTAACTTTTTCTTTTGTATTATTGCCTCTTCAGGATTGTTGCGAAAATATGACAGGCCTAAATATTCTTGCGAAAATAAAGCCCCATGACATTGTCGTCGTGCGACGAAATCGCAGGACGTCTTCGCACTTTCATGCGAAAACCCATTGATCTTGTCTTATCTTTCTCTTTGGTATTATTTCCTCTTCAGGATTGTCACACAAATATGACAATCCTTAATACCCTTGCGAGTAAATAGACTCATGACATTTGCGTCTTAAGACACTTATCAGCTCCCTAATGAAGGGTGCCGCCCTTATCTCTCCCCTGGTTTCCCCTTCAAGGAGGCGTACCTCTACCATACAAGGTTGGATACTCTCATCCGGTCTTAACAACAACTAGTTGTTTTCGCAACCTCTTATCCCTTTTACCTATAGGGTTTATGGTTACGAGACTGCACCCTAAGTGGGGTTTTCTTCGGGCCGAGTGCAGTATAAGCCAAGACTTGTCAAGAATGGCAAGGTACGCTCCAGACGCCCCTGGCACTCTTGACTCAACCGTGTACCTCGGCGCCTTGGTCAGATTATGCACTCCTTGGGAGAGTCCATATTACCTTAGTCGCCCAACCTAAGTCATATGCTTAAGCTAAGAATCCAAGGTGCCTCTCCCGGATGGGCTTTATTGACCCCAAATCTCCATGACTCAGGTTCCGGGGGAGGTGTAGCCTTTTCCTGAGCCATGCAACAGGTACCTCCTTATATGACGTACTTTAGGTCTTACATTTTCCTCTTGCGAAATTGTGTTCGCGAACTAGGATGTACGCCATAAAGGTTCGCCCCTTTCTCTTTTGTCATTGTTCTCTGATTATCTCTGCGAAAGTTTCGCGTATCATGATCTTGTTTTGAATAATCTCGCAACTATTCTTTCATTGAATCTATTTGCAATCGTTTTGTTGCGTCATACATAACTTCTCAAAGCTTCTTATGGATAATATCTCTTTAAGTACAATATGTTTCATGGTCTGTCAAGTCTATGACCAATATCTCTACCTTCTGAATCCATTAATTTATAAGCTCCTGTCCCAACTATCTCCTAAATGATGTAAGGTCCATCCCTTTTTTTCGCTAACTGTCCACCATTTTCTCGCTGATATATTGGTGTCTCTCGCAGAACTAAATCTCCTAGTTCAAATTCGCGTACTTTAACACGCTTATTATATTCTCGGGCTAATCTTCGCTGATAATTATCCATATGTTGTAAATCTCTTTCTCTTTTTTCTTCTAACTCATCAAGTTTGCTTAAGATCAAACCCGCACTAAGATTTTTCTACCAAGATTCTCTCTTTATCATCGGAATAACAACTTCTGTTGGTAACACCGCTTCAACTCCGTATGTTAAACAAAAAGGTGACATTCCAATAGCTTCTCTCCTAGTTGTGTTATAAGCCTATACTGCATTATGTACTTGTTCGCACCATGCTCTATGGTGTCCTTCTAATTTTTTCTTTAATATATCTACAATTGTTTTGTTTGTTGCCTCTGATTGTCCATTGCTTGTGGATACAGAGGAGTAGACTTTCTACTTTTATCTTAAATGCATTAAGTAACATTTCTATGTTCTGTCCTTCAAACTGTTTTCCATTATCACATACCAACTGCGCGGGAATTCCAAATCTGCAAATGATATTTTCGAATATGTTGTACTGCCTTTACTTCTGTCCATTTTGTGAAATAATCTGTTGCGACTATTAAGTATCTTCTTTGTCCAGATCATGGTAAAAATGGCCCCACAATATCTAAGCCCCACTTTCCAAAAGGCCATACAGTGGTTGAAGATGACAATGGTGCTCCAGGTGCATGTATTTTCTTTCCGTTCCGCTGACAATCTTCGCAACGTCTTGATATTTGTTTTGCATCTTCGTGCATGTACGACCAGTAATAGCCTTGCATTTTTGCTCTATGTGCCAAAGATCTTCCCCCGCTATGATTGCCAGCATCCCCACTATGTAACATTTTTAGCAACTTTTCTCATTCTTCTCGTGTCAAACATTTGAGTGATGGCCCATTAAAGGATTTTCCGTATAACAGCCCATCTCTTAATTCATAATTTGTTGCGCGACTTTTTACCTTGTGTGCTTCCAATTTGTTTCTTGGTGTTTCTCCTTTCGCCAAATATGCATGAAGTTCTGTTCTCCAATCTGCGATATTGTTCGTTTGTTCTTCTTCTCCATCTTCTATCATCATTACGTTCTTTTCTTCTTCTTCTTTATTGATTGATGGTGACACAAGTGTCTGTATTTTTATGCATCTCGCAGTTGGATCTGTCATCATGCTTGAGATGAAAGAAAAAGCGTCTGCGAGTCTGTTATCCTTCCTTGAAATGTGCCTCCATTTTATCTTTGGGATTTTCGCTAACAATTCTTCAACGAGCTTCTTGTATTTCTTCAAGGATGGTTCATTTGTAGTGTACTCTCCCTTTATTTGGAGAATAACTAGCTGCGAATCACTAGTGATCCTGGAATTTTCTAGTTTCATTTCTATTGCGAACTTTAAGGCATGTATCACAGCTTCATATTCTGTTTCGTAATTAGTGGATGTGAATTCCAACCTGAATGAAAAAGCCATCTTCGCTCCTTTTGGTGAAATTAAAACAATTCCATTTGATGATCCATCTACCAATATCTCCCATCTATTTGGTTCTGTTAATAAGTCTTTTGGATCTCCATGTTCTTCTTCTATATCCATCATCTCCTCCACCGCTTCATCATCTTCTACAGGAAATTCTGCTAAGAAATCTGCGACAACTTGTGATTTTGGTGAAGATAATATTTCATACTTGATTTTGAAATGTCCAACTTGTGCATTCCATCTCTCCACCCTACCTGATCTTTTTGAATTCTTCATCACTGATTCAATTGGTACTTTTGTTAGCACCCTTATTTTGTGTGCTTGAAAATATATGTGAAGTTTAAATGCGGCGTATACTAATGCTAAAATTAGCTTCTTAATCTTTGAATAATTCCTCTCTGTAGCATTAAATGTTTTGTTGATGTAATAAATGGGCTTTTCCACTCCTGCATCCGTTCGCAATAACACAACGCTTAAAGCATGTGATGTTGTCGCAAAATAGATCAATAGTTCTTCTCCTGGTTCTGCCTTTTGTAAAATAGATGTATTCATGAGGTGTTCTTTGATCCCTTGAAAATCTTTTTCATATTCATCAGTCCATTTGAATTTAGTACCCTTCTTGAGTATATTGAAACAATGATTACATTTGTCTGATGATCGCGAAATGAATCTTCCTAGCGAAGCTAAAAGTCCGTTCAATTTTTGTACATCCTTTATCGTTGCTGGTGTTGGCATGTCACGAATTGCTTGTACCTTTTCTGGATCAACTTGTATTCCTTCTTTTGATACAATGTAGCCTAAAATTTTTCCGGTGCAACCCCAAAAATGCATTTTTCAGGGTTCAGTTTAATGTTATGATGCCGCATGTGTTCAAAAATTTCCCTCAAATCTTGTACATATCTTTGGCTTCTTTACTCTTAACCAACATGTCATCCACGTACACCTCTAATGTTTTGTGTATCCATTTCGCGAACACCTTCTCTACCCTTCTTTGATACGTTGCTCCTGCATTTCGCAAACCAAACGACATTTTTGTATAACAGTATAAACCTCTTGGAGCGAAAAAAGCAGTATGCTCTTGATCTTCTTCAGCGAGGGGTATTTGGTTATAACCTTTGTACCCATCTAAAGAAGACACTCTATCATTTCCCGCTGCTGATTCAACCATTTGAGGAATATCCGACAATTGAAAACTATCTTTAGGGCAAGCCTTGTTTAAATCAGTGAAATCTATGCAAATTCTTATCCCTTTATTTTTCTTTGGAACAACAACCATGTTTGCTATCCACTCCGGGTATTTGGCTTCTCTTATAATTCCCGCCTCAAGCATTTTCTGTAATTCTTCTTCTATTTGAGGATGGTAGGTCGTTGCGATTTTTTATTCTCTGTTTAAATGGTCTCACATTCTTGTTAATCTCCAACTTATGACATGCAATTGACAGATCTATTCCAGGTATCTCATCCATGCTCCCTGCGAAAATATCTTTATATTCCCGCAAAAGATTAACAGTTCTTTCTTCCTCTTCTGCATCCATCTTGGTTCCAATCCTCAGTATTAGGGGTTCTTCTATAGTCCCAACATTTACTTCTTTTGTTGGTTCTGCCGCAGTGTAACTGGCCTTGGGTTCTCCCATTGGTGTTGGCTCTTTTATCATCTTCGCAGGTCCATCTCCTTCCTCAGAAATTTCGCTGGGTATTCCTTTACCTTCTTTTGCTCTTATCATGTACACTCTAAATTCTTCTTCTTTATTTGCCTCCTTTGCTATTTTTCTGCGAAATTGTCGCTTTTTTGCTCGTCCTTCATAATGCTTTACTTCAATTTGATAACATAATTTTGCATTGTCAATATCTCCTTTAATTTCACTTACTCCATTTGGCATGGGGAACCTGATGTATTGATGCAACGTTGATGCTACAGCTTTAATTGCGTGTATCCATGGTCTCCCCAACAACATGTTATATGGTGATTCCATATCCACTACGCATAGTTTCACTTGTCTTTCGATCTCTCCTAGTGGAATTCGCACCACTATTTCTCATTTAGGTTTTGTTGTGGATTTTCCAAAGCCATGAACAAGATATGTTGAATAAGACATTTCTTCATCTTTGAATCCCATTCCTTTGAACGCATGATAGAATATTATATCCACTGAACTTCCTGTATCGACTAAAGTTCTGTTCAATATCCATTCTTTCATGGATTTTTTTGTTGTCCCCTTCTCTTTTTGTGTAATAGGTACTATAATAACCAATGGAGACGTGTGGCTCAAATTTTCTTTTGATATTTCTGCTGCCATGATCGTGATTTTTTGCTTTTCCCAATCTTTCAAGGGTGATGTTTTTTCTACCGCCATAACCTTTCTTCCTTCAAAATCTCCTTTATGTATCCTCCCTTTGATGTTTTCATGGAATTCATTAACCATTGTTTTTCTTATCAAATTACACTCCAATCTTTTGTCATCTTCATTGACTCTAATCATTTTTCTTTTAACTGGTTCACTGATTTGTTTAATCACTTTCTTGATTTGAACAATATCAACAACAATCTTCAACTTTCAATCTTCATGTCCCTGTTTCTAGCGCCATTATGTAGTTGCAGGAAATCCTACGCTACACCCCTCACAAGATTTCATTAACATTCAACTCATTTTTGGATTAACAATCTTAATTTTATTGATGAATCTTTGGACAATCTTACAAGAAAAGATAAAGGAATCAAGAATAACCACTGCTCTATATTTTCTCTCTCCTATTTACTTGCTTCTCACTCAAAAAAGATCTCCCCCTTCCCTTTACAACCAAACGACTATTTATAGGGAATTACATAGTGGATGACAGCTAATCTGTCCTTTATTTTCGGATATGATTTGGGACATTCTCACAACCTTACGAATGTTAATCTCGCAAACTCCCTAATTCTCGCAGGACCATCACACTTTTCTCATGATTTAGCTGACGTCGTTTATTATGTCGTTTCTGAAGCTGTTCTGCGACACTGTCGTGTTGTGTTGTTAATAATTTCGCTGAGGCATTATTGCTGCGAGATTCTGATTCTACAAACCCAATAGAAATTCTTGGTAAGAGAACTTCCGACAGTTCGCGGACTGGGTTCGCGGACTTGACAAAGCCAATTCCTCCGGTTTCTCTTGATCAACAAAGTTCGAAAACTTCGGTTCAAGGAATACATGGTTATGTAATCTAAACCCTCATTCCAATCATTGAGACATTATCAGAGGACGTTATATAGCCGTTATTCACAGACCGTTTCACGTCAGAGAAATTCTCAAAGTAATTGAAACTTTTCATGACTTTCGTCACTAGGTGAGATAAACTTGATTGAAGCGAAAGCTTACCAACACATGTTTCGAGGAATATATAAGCGAGTTAAACTCAGCTCGAAACAATAAATTGTTCTACATATTCAGAAATTTCCCAACTTAATATGTGTGCCACAATTCTTTTGCAATCCTCACGCATTTATTAGGGCTTCATGGCGAGGATGCACTTTCAACACAATCAGGTTGTGTTGAGCTAAGCAAAATCTTGCTCACTACAGGTATTCGAAACAAAATCATGCATGAACTCTAGGAATTTAAAAGCTTCCTTGAAACTTTCAATAAATGTTCCGTACCTTTTTAAGATGTTATCCCTTGTCAAACTCTTGTCTGGGAGATCAATCTTAATAGAACTTGTTGCTTTATTGGTCTTCTTTGGTACCCATTTCTGAGTAGCTTTTGGAGAAACGTATTTCTTTTTCTCCCCAATATAGTTGTGAAACTTCTTTGTGGAATACTGAAAGAACTGATATTATGAGACTCAGTTTTTCTCCAGTTTGGAACATCAGATCTTGTCATCCTAACAGAATCATATCTGGTTTTATCTCGTTTAAGAAATCTGCAATTCCTTTGCAAGTGACCTGGTTTTCCACAATAAAAACAATGTTTAGTATAATGGAAAAAGTTATGTTTAGTATTACCTGAATGTGTATGTGCTTGCTTTGGAGCTTGACAAGATTTCTTCTTTTCGCCATTCGTAGTTGGTAGAGATACTTTACTTTTGTCAACCGTGGAAGGTTTTGGTTGAGAAGAATATTTATCTTTGACAAATTTTACCTCTTTGCAAATACTAGGAGTGTCTATTCCTTCATATCCCAATCCTCGTGTATCACGATGAATTCTATATGCTCCTAATATCGAGGTTAATTTATCTAAGCTGTTATTTCTAGACAAACTCTTTTTTTTAGCTCAAGTTTTCTTCTTCCAAACTTTTGACCTTCTCAAGCGCAATAACTAGATCATTCTTGGATGATTCACATTGAACTTTGATGTCTTCTCGTTCCGAATCAAATAACAAGTTCATCTCAATATTCTCCAAGTTATCTAGCTTTGCTTGAAGAGTAACTTCCCGATCTCGACCTTCGGAAATTTCTTCTTTAAGCTTTCGTATTTCGTTGAGATAATCTCTTGCACCAATAGAATCAAGTTGGTCTTGCAAGTCTTTATTCCGACTACGAAGTCTGTCATATTTAACTTTCTCACTGAAAATGGTGCTTTCAGCCTGCGAGAGTTTCCGATGACTTTCTTTAAGAAGATTATTAGCTACTGGATCATCATGGAACACTTCTTCGTCAGAATCAGAATCAGTATCAGAAAGAATTTTTCCAGAAGCTAATGCAACCTCGCCTATGAGCTCTTGAGTATTATAATATTCAGGTCCATCATCAAGAGTAGGAAAATCTGCTGCATATGCCGATTGTCTACGACTCCAGCTAGGACATACTGCAGACAAGTGCCCGAAACCACAACAGTTATAGCATTGTACATCATCCTTAGGAGATGTTACACTTTTAGAAAAACTCTTTTTCCTGTCTCTCAAGAATTTTCTAAATTGTCGTGGAATAACATCCTTAGTATCTGGCGAACCAGATTTATCCTTAGAGGATTCAGAATTGTTTGCATCTTTAAGAGAAATCACCTATTTTCTTGCGTGTTCATTCAAAGATCTTTAACTTTCCAGCAAGATTACTTCTGAAGAGTGTTGAAAGATCGTTTCCTTCTCCAATGGCATGTTTCTTAGACTCGTATCTTGACGGTAGATACCTGAGAATTTTGCACACTATATCTTTCTCCGGAATAGTTTTTCCTAATGAAAAAGAGGAGTTAACTATTTGAGAAAGTCTTTGGTTAAACTCATAAAAGGTTTCATCATCAGACAACCGAAGGTTTTCCAAGTCAGAAGCTAGATTTTGAAGCCTTGCTTCTTTCTCTGCGGCATTCCCTTCGAATACGGTTTCTAAGATATCCCAAGAATCTTTAGACTTATTGCACGTAGTCACGTGGTGCTGAAGATCTGGGGGTAATGGCATGGATGATAGCATTCAAACCGTTGGAGTTTTGCTTTGCAGCAAGTATCTCGGCAGGATTGTATTCACCGATGTTCTTGGGAATATTTACATCTCCAACTACCACAACGGGAGCATCATAGCCATTAACTATAGATACCCATGATTGAAAATCGCGTGCTTGAAGAAAAGCTCGCGTAGCAATTTTCCACCATAAGTAATTAGTGCCATCGAAGGTTGGTGGTACTTTTATAGAGATAACACCTTTGTCCATAGAATCAGATTGCTACAAACACAGACTTATGAGGTCTTAGCGTGCTTGACTGCTCTGATACCAATTGAAAAAGCGGGGGGTCTAATAACACCAACCAGTATTTCGTTTGGCAATCTGAATAAACAAACTCCAATATACTTACAAGACAATCAATTAGACAGTTAGACTCAATCTATCAAAAGTATATCAAAGAGTTTTATATATCTATCTCTTGAATCAATCCGCAATCAGCAAATAGGGATTTGCGAGCCCGATTGAATATAAGAGGATTAACTTGAACGGTACCAAAGAACAATGTTCAAGTGTCAATCAATTCACTCAACAACCCTAAGGCCGGATACAAGAACTGATTGATCTTAACGTACAACCTGTGATATTTCTATTATATAAATAAAATATAATGCAGAAAAGAAATAACACAGACACCAGAATTTTGTTAACGAGGAAACCGCAAATGCAGAAAAACCCCGGGACCTAGTCCAGAATAAACACACACTGATAATAAGTTGTTACACCAATTTCCTACTACCTATTCGGACTAGATGTAATACCTTCTTCAGCACTTGTAGAACTCCTAGCAGAATACCGATTCTCTTTAGGAACTCTTCACACAAATCTTCTAGCAGAACCCAAAGTTCTCTTTAGAAGATACACCACAACGATCGATACGATTTGATATTTTGTTGCACAAAACACCAGTTTGATTTCCCTTTAGATGTGAATCAAGATTTTGTAAATCTTGTGTTTATTTTGATAAAAATAAATACTAGGTAAAAGTAATATCAAAACAAACTTTTAGATTAGGGTTTTAACTTACAATCAGTATGCGTACACACAAGGAGTCCGTGAACCTGATTTCCGTAAGTAAACTTGGGTGATTCCAAAGATCAATTTCCAAGTTAAGAAAACCCTAATAAATCTACCAAAAGAATAACTTGAATAAATCTAGAGATATCTTGTTTAAAACTTCTCAAGGATTTTTACGAGATGCCTCAAAAGAAATTTTTCTTTCTAGTCTCTGATTTCGACTAACAAGTGTTGGTATACGATCGGAAACTGAAATCTATCAAAACCTAGGGTTTATGTTCAACAACTCTTGAATGGTTTTATATCAGAAGAGAAAACCTTAGAATAGACAAGAGGTGAAAAACCTAGATTACAAGTTGTATGATCAATCACGAAGATTAAATACAACTTGGCTTTGTGATCCCTAATACAAAGACTTTTATCTCACTCTCGTTCACGAAGAACGGAAGACGTGGAAAACAACCTGCAGAGCTTACGCCAATTTTCCAAAGGGATAAAAAAACGTGTAAACTCGCGAACTCATTATTTATAATGAACAATAGCTTGGAATCTAAGCAACACTATTTTCCTTTTACAAGACTCTCTTAAATATGAAAGTCTTTCCTAAGTTAAAACTCTTGCCAAAATGATTAAATAAATAACTTATTTAGCAAAAATTATATTTATGTGAACAAATCACATTTTAACTTAGGCAGGAATCACAAACACTTTAATATGGTAATCAAAAGTGTTTGGACCAATAGCTAACTTGCCTAGATAAGGAAAGGGAAAATTAGGGGGAGACCCAAAAAAAATAATATTCTCATTGTCAAGCCCACAATTAATTTTTGGTACCGTGACACCCATAATTATTTCCGTGACACCCATAATTATATGAAATTCTTAAAAATGTATGCATGACGGATTATGCATCCGCATGACAGGTTATGCATCAAGGGTATAATTGGCAACGCAACTTGGATATAACATATCTAAAAATCCGCGCCTTGGAATGTTACAAATTTTATATCGTTGGAAATCTTTTTAAGAGAGCTGCGCAACGAGTACAAAAAAGAATATCAAATTTTTGTTTTTCACGAAAAAATTGGAGGTGATCATCATTTTAGGAAAAAATTTCAAAAACTTGACACATAACCATTATGCAGCCACCAAAAAAGATGCATAACACATTCTGCAGACGCATAACAAATTATGCAACCATTTTCTCCACTGCATAACAAATTATGCATTTGGATAACAAAGTTATGCATCTATAACAAGTTATGTAACCATTGTATTAGTGCGAACATAAAAAAATGATGCATAATGCATTATGCATCTATTTTGTCGATGCATAAAAGATTATGCAACAATTTTCCCGATGCATATTGCATTATGCAGCCATATTTTCGGATGCATAACAGGTTATGCATCCATTTTCGTGACTGAATAACATGTAATGCAGATGTTATTGTAGGTGCATGACAAGTTATGTGATTAGAGATTTTTCGTGGGGTTGTAGTAATGAAGGTTCGAACTCTAAGACTTGTGAAGGTGAAGGATTTTTAGATTTATAAAAATTATATACAAAAATATTGACAAATTGGTAGAGATGTACTGGGACTAATGATTCGGCCAATCTTCATAACATAGGTCTCAATGATTTATTCTCAACAATAATCGTTCAAAACATATATGGACTCTTATTTTGCCAAAGTAGATTCTCAAAACATTGATTGTAAATGTTAAGCATGGAACATCAAATCACCTAAGCTAAGCATGACCCATCTAATCAAATAACACCCAATTTAATCAAATCATATTTCAATTAATTTTTAATGCAAAAATCTTAAAAAGAATTAATAAAATTACCCATGTATGAAGTTCGGCCTCCTCCGTCGTCCCAGTGTTGGGGTTTAAC
Organism: Papaver somniferum; assembly: GCF_003573695.1. NCBI lineage: Eukaryota > Viridiplantae > Streptophyta > Magnoliopsida > Ranunculales > Papaveraceae > Papaver > Papaver somniferum. The sequence goes on from NC_039361.1 coordinate 10,329,415, forward strand.
TCATCATATTAAAAATGCTCTCAAAATAATTTATTATGGCTCAAAAATGGTTTACAAATGATGAGAAGAAGAGAAAATGGTGTAAAACTGTAATCTGCGACGCACAAAAAGCGTCACAAAATGAACGATAAAAGACAAGTGATGTTGCTGTTTAGACTGCGCTGCGACCCACGGCTGTGCGTCTTAGACACTGTTCATAAACGAATGTCCTTGCGAGTCCGTTCTTCGTGTTCTTGGTGTTCTTCATCATCAGCAGCAGCAGCAACAGAGTTTCATCAACTCTTGATTTCTGCTTCTCTGGACCTCCTCTCGACCCCAAACTCTCGACAACCTCTCTGTAGCACATTAGGAACATATTTATACGTAATTGAACCATTGAATCTCCTCCACTAACTCCAAATAATCTTCATTTACTCAACCATTGAAGAAAAATATTTCGGAATATTTTCTTCCCTGAATTATCTCTATACGCGTCTGGAGCTGTAAATGGTGAGTAGATTTTCTTTGTTTATCTCAAACACACTTCAGAATATAGCCAAGCCCCATCCAAACACGAGCAGCACACTTCCAACTCATCAAAACCCCGTGAAATATTTTCCATGCACGCGTCTGCTCTGATTTCATCTGATGGATTTTCCAGCCAAATTTGATCGTATCCAACACCCATATCCTTCCTGTCTATCCCAGCAGAAGATACCCAATGAGTTTCATCCATTGAATCGGCCTGAAACTCCTTCAAAAATCGATTGGCAAATATGCCAGTAAATAACCAAATTTTCCCGCCAATTTTGGAATTTGAATTTGGGAAGAAAACTGGCCTCCCCCTAATCCAGTTCTGGTGTCCCTTTAGCAATTGGGGCTGAAATAGTAATTTTTGGGTGGAAATAGTATTTTTTCTTGGTTCCTCCGGGACATTTCTGTGACGTTTCCAGTGCATTTCTAGGGTTCCTTTAATACTTTATCTTGGGGGTGTAAAACACCACTTTTTGAGCCCATTTCGCCGTAAGGGCTTATTTTTCTAAAATTTCCTACAAGAACACAAAATAACACAATAAGTACTTAATCGAGTCTAACAATACAGAATATTGAGAACAAAATACACACATAAATGCGTCTATCATTATGCAGTCTTTGTTTTTGTTGGTTTTAATAGTGACAAAAAAGTTGATGCATAATGTGTTATGCAACCGTTTTCTGGAATGCATAACAAGTTATGCAACAAATTTTGTAGATGCATAATAGGTTATGCATCCATTTTCACGATTGAATAACATGTTACGCAGACATTTTCTCGACTGTATGACAGGTTATGTAGTCATAACGGCATCATCATCATCTTTCATGTTTCAATATCTCCCATGCATACAAACCAAAACAACATAAACACCCAATTTCAGTTCATTTTTGTTGAACTTCCGGCAACAATCCGTACAAAACCAGCCAAAAATTATCTTTCCCTAACTCCTTTGTGTTCAGTCGCATGACCAACCACAGATTATAGGCTACATTTCCTTTCTGAAACTGCAATATCTCATAGGGATGAATTAGCCAACTAAGTTGGTAAGCATCAACTTCTTATTGAGGTTCTGAGTTTTCAAAATTTAAATGTCGTACACGTAGAGATCATTCAAGTTCCCTTGCTCGATTGGATGCTTTTCCCCACATGACTAGAGTACTTTTACCAGTTTCTTAATTCTTTGTAAATATAATAAGGTAGTTCGACAAGGCCCAGGGATCCATTCTACTCTTATGTCTTCTCAATTCACTGAAAGTATCAACAGCTTCATCGATCACAACAGCATCTGAGCATCACTTCATATGATTAATCTTGTCCCATGTAATCTTGAATGCATCAGCACCATGGAAAACTCAACTCAGCTAACACACAGTCCATCCAACCAACACATTCATATACAACTCCATGTTGGTCGTACATTCCTACACAAAGGCACTCCAGGAAACACCTTCTCGAGCTCGTCATCTGTAATTCCACACTTTCCTGCCTTGCCCCGATAATAAAAGCTCACTCATCTCCAATGATTTGTATCTCAAACTCGAGCACAACACCATCAACTAGATTCAACTTCTTTCTAATTCCACTGATTTCCCGAGAACCAAAGCTCACAAAAGAGCCAGTTACTCACAGCCAATTACCAAATGTCTTGAGCTTTCTCGTCACCACTGCCATTCTCCATCTTCGACTACAACAACACCACGTCCTGTTTTATACACCAGATGGCATCTTACCTGTACATAAACCTGTTTCAATTTTCCCGATGCATAAAACCCCTTCCTATAATTCAATTTTTATACCTTAAGTAAACCCTAAACTTCTATATAATGACCTAATTAAACTCATCAGAACACACTCCTCAATCGTCAACAGCATCAACGATTCAACTTCCAAATCCCACATCGATTTTCAATAGTAAATAATATTTTTAATGGGAAGAAGAAGGTCCAGAAACAACATCAACAGATCTAGAAGCAGAGATCAATGAAGCAGATAATAATTTTTTTCCACTTCTTCTCAATACAGCGACAGCCATGGAAAATTCCTGTTCTTTCCTCGCTCTCTATGAAAAAAAAATCTCGGGAAAACATGATTTTAGAAAATAAAGGGTTTCAGAGGAATTTTTTCACCAAATATGGGTGCGCGCCTGAACTTCTCCGCCCGTGGGTTTCACAGTGGAGAAAAACTGAAAAATGGGTCTTCCTGTAGTTTTCACATAAGGAAACATCACCAACTTGACAAAAAATCCCTTTTAGTCACGTATTGGGCCCAAGTTCGCGGACCACTCCAAAGCCCATGAAATGTTTCCTACTAATGAACTTAAATCACTCATAACTTTGTCGTTATAACTCGGAATTGAGTGATTCTTGGCTCATTGGATTCGCAAGCTCATTCGCTATAACATGAGATCCTTTATAGGGATAAAGGTTATTATCACAAAAGTCATGAATCAAATAACCTCAAGTATATATACATAAATGTACATTTACCGTCATAGGAATCGTTCCATAGAGTGAGCATTTATCTCGATAGATTAGAAAGGTACAATTGAACAAGAATCCAAATGAAATCAATAACATACCTTTGCTGATGAAGTACTTGTTGATGTATTCTTGTATCCTTCAATCTCCAATCTTCATCCTTTAAGGATAGCTTCGATTCAACTTCTTAGACCTAAACTAGTCCGAAACTATCTTTAGTATGCTAAATCAAGAATGCATTTTGGAAACTAAAATTGACAACTAACTTGATGTACCAACTCTAGTGGGTTCAACCGAGCAGTGCTCTAACAATAATGATGATGGAAATAATGGTGATAAAGATGACGGACAAGGTGAAATTGTTGAAGAACATATAGAAGATGGAGAAGAAGAAGGTAATGGTCAAGAAATAAGGATTCCCATTGAACAAGTACCACAAGCTGCAACTGCAACCAGAAAAAAGACGGTTATCAATAAACCTATTGATTCCCACGTGCCGCCCTATCACTTGAAGAAGGTACCGAAAGAAGGTGATCCTATAGTAGGGTTACCCGAAGATGATGGAAATGTTCTTTTTGGATACAAAGACTCATGGACGTATGAAATTATATTCTACTCCCATAAGTAATCTCAATCTCACTTTGTTGTTATTTAAGACATTCTATCTTAATTTTTTTAAAATATATATATATTTTATTGTGTGTGTTTGGTTTATATTATTTAGGATTATAAGAATGCCACCCGTCTTTTGAGGCGCCAAGCTTCAAATACTATGATGAAGAAATGATCACTTGACAAGGAATGTGACGCCGTGAAAGAGGTTGTCAAGAACTCCGGGTTGTGACCTGCGGTGAAGAGTTCGGTTTTTGACTATGATAAATTTTCCATATCTGCATTTTGTGAGAGGTTTTATGGGGAGAGGGATACAATGCTTTTCCCATTCGGTGAGATGACGATTATCTCGATGATTGTCAGCAAATTCTGGGCCTCAAGGTTGATGGGAAATCTACCAAATACGACCACGATAATCAAAATTCTTGGGATAATCTCTTCAAATTGACCAGGAACTTGTTCGGTTCGGATGAGAAGAAGTCGGAGTTTATGTTTGTGATAAATGATGATTATAGAAGCTGAATCTGAAGAATTTGAGGGACACATACAGTGGGACCAAAAAGATTTTTGATGAAGTGTGGACGAAGTGCGAGTCAATTCTACCGCGTCCGCTTATTTGTTATACGTCCTGGCCAACTGTGTCTTCCCCGATAGTTCTGGAAACTTGATTGACGCCAAATATCTTCAACTATTGCATTCCCTTAATGAGATGCATAAGTATTCATGGGGTACTACGGTGGATGGCCACTTGAATACAAAGTTGACAAAGGCTTCAAGGTCTCTACTAAAGCAATTTAACGAGAATCTAAGTCTATTTCAAGTAATTCAATTATCTAAATCATTTATATTGCAAAATCTTTGTGTAGTTAGTGTTTGTAATATAAGATTCTCATTATACTTTGTGTTTTCATAGATTTGGACATATGAGAACTTCCCGTCCTTGGTGAGAGTCAAGCCCAACATCAAAGTCAAGATTGATCTTGCGAAGCACAAGCGTAGAGGACACATGTGCACTTTTACTGGTGATCAGGATAAGGATATACCTCAGCAGCTTATCAACAAGCGAGTTTCCTTGGTCAACATGACTACAGATGAGGTAATCTTCGATCCATATCGAGATGATAGAAATTACAAAATAATCGTAAGGAGAAATTATGTTGTATTTTATTACGGTCCCTTGTTTTACCTCCAAGGATTTTCAATGTACGATCCATATCGGGTAATGCAAAAAATAGGTTACCTCCAAGAAGAACATCATCCAGTGATGAACCATTGTTTAAAGTGTTAAGGGAGAAGTGCAGCACGTCCCAAAAATCTATTGACGTCGTTTACACTTCGTCACCCGAAATTTCGCATTGGGACGATAGACGTAACCAGAGAATTGATTTGATTATTTTGGACGAGGTGGCCGAAGGTCATGAAAATTACATGACGTAGTGCTCCGGTTTTGCTCATCCTACTTTGGTTAGGGAAGAAATTTTTGATCAACCGTTTCGTAAGAAGAAGAACGTCGCGAAAAACCTAACAACAAGTCTTAAGAAGTTTGTAAGTATTGTGTCTCTCTTATCATTTTAAGATTTATGCACATTATTTAGTTTTAAATGGTTGTTTTTTGTTTATCTAAAAATTGAAGGATAATTTAAAGATGTTTGTGAAGATGATGTGTTGCGTGAGAGATACAAGAGATCCTTTGTCGGTTGAACAACAAACTAAGCACATTGACTATGCTAAGAATTATCATAATGAAGATGCCACAGAAATGTTTCGTCGAGTAAATGCTGAACTAAAGAGTCCTCGTAGTCGTGGAGGTGAAAGCCAACGAGGCGATGCTGCAAAACGAGGCCGGAGTGTTGGTTGTGGTCGCGGTCATGAGTGAATTTCTTGTTATTTTTTATATGTGTTAGACAAGTATCTTAAGGTTAATGGTGAGGCACATATCTCTTTATGGATGTTTGGACAAATGTTTATTCTTTTTCCGGACAAATTGTTGATTTATAGTTGTTGAATGAATGGTTTGCTTAGTTATATCAAGTTTTTAACACCTTAGTCATCAGTGTTTTAATACTTACAAAGTGACGACCAAACTAGGATCGACACCCTCTTTTGTGGTAGACTGACGACCCTGGCACCATAAACGGTGTATCTACCAGGTTCGACATGTTAAGAACTTAACGACCTAGAGAACTACACCTTAGTCGACATTATGTTAAACCACTATGGTGACGACTAAATGTTGATGGTTGTGACCATTTCTTGTGTGCAACGCTGTTAATATTCGACATGTTTATAACATTACGAACTACACGACTATATCTTAGTCGGCGTCCTTGTATACATCTACAGTTCCGACTAAATGTTGATGGATGTGACCATTTTTTGTGTACAAAACTGCTCATAGTCGGCATGTTTATAACATTAAGACATAAACGATAGTCGTCGTTTACTTAACATGACAATTTTCCTATGTGCAAATCTGCTACTAGTCGTTAGGTAACAAAACAGCTATCCTGACGACTATACCTAGTCGGCGTTGTAAGAAAAAGTAAACCTTGACGAAGAGTTCAGAATTCAAATTTTTACAGTTATAATTGCATTGATTTGCTATTCGAACGGCTAGATTCGGGCACTATCCTATAATTATACTAGTTCTCTCTATAAAACAATACACACCTATTTACATATACTCTTCAAAGTTCATTTCATCATCTATTCTTTCTAACTTTATCCATGCCTCTACATACAACCATGGCATCATTTAATCCAAATGAAGATTTGACCATAATCAAAACATGGTATGCCTAAAGTCGAGTTGTAGATCTCTCCCTTATAAGGGTAGAACCTGAAACCATTTAGGCGAAGATATACAACCAATATAGGAGAGACTATGGGAAACCAAAGACAAGAAGTCTTCAAAAAATTCATGATAGGTACCAAATTATCCAAAAAGGTATATGTGATTTTGTAGCTATCCAACAACAGATCTTCAACGCTGGCCACTTTAGCTTATCTCGTCAACAGTTTGTAAGTATTTTTTTAGAGTTTATTTCACATAAACTAAGTTGTTTGATCTTCTAATTAAACAAAATTGTCAAAACATAAGAAAAATTCTCAAAAATCTCCCACATAATCGATAAGTTTAATCCATCTAAAAATGATTTCATAAATTTTAGTCCTACTAATTAATCTAACAACATTAATTAAGTGAAACATATTTATTACTACTAATTAAACAAGCACAGTTTAGCCATTTGTGAATATATATGGATAAGGGGTTTGGGTTTTACTTTCTAATGACCTTATTTTGTTTTGTTAAATATACCTCAATTAGTCTGGGAATACCCCAATCTCGCGGGTCTAACTAACGTGTGTACAGTTAAATGAAAAAAATCTAAAAGGCATACAGAAGACAAATGTGAACCAAAAAATATGTTCACATCTTTGGTGACATTGCACGCAACTTAATATTAGGATGTGTTTGGCCTGTCACTTATGATTGACTAAGAATATATATGTGAAAGTCGATATAAAGAAAAACTTCCATTTCAACATAGAGACCAACAATTGAATGTGAATGAAAAGTCTGTACTACGTAGAACTAATGTTTCACGTATTTGTTTCTTTAAGGAATTTTTTCTTCGACACAAGGTAGTATATTTTGGTTAGGTAACAAATGCATATCGTTTGAAGCTTTTATACATAATCTAACAACAAAAAATATTTATTATGAGTTACATGTGATACCACATGTATCACAAACACCCCGCCAATACATATAACTCACATCTATGGATTTTCAAGAGATATTTAGGTATGTATTGTAATGTAAAGACAATTTTAGGGTGATATCTGAGTGATATACAGTTGCAATGTCTGGGTAATTATATGTTATTTTTTGTTTACTTAATCATGATTTTGAATACATGTTTACCACTTACCAATTAAAATATCAAGGATTATCCGTCATTACCTAGATAGTATTAACCCAGCTATAAAGAACCTACATGACTTGTCTTGTAGAATTCATGTCTTGAAATTTAGATTACGAAACTTGTTTTTGCTGAAATTCGGTTCATGCACAGTTCGACTACATACTAGGTTTACCTTGTTAAAACAACCTTGCAGTACAGGGTTTCGTAACGAACGTATAAATTGTATAAGGATTGTCCATATAGGTTCCCGAACGAAAAAACTGGCGGCGTGCTAGTGATACTATCTTTTTCAGTTCTCTTATAAAAAGATAAGCCACGGTTAACATATTTTTATTCTTTAATATATAGATATATATCATATATATCAATCTTGTTATTTTTAATTTGTATAATAAGAAGTAACTACAAAATTATTGAAGAAAATCCGGAGACGATGTTACAATAATCAATATCCAAATTACAATCAGGGGCAAATTTACAGGGGTTCATGTGGGGTCGCTTCCTAGAAATCTTGGCTCGGGTAAGTTTACGTAAACCTGCTTTTAACTATTTAGGAAGTTTTATTAGGCTTATGTCATCTTTAAGTGACGTGGGCCTCATGTAGGGTTGACTAATCCTGACTCCAACCCCCAATAAATAATTCTTTCTTATACATCTTGCATTTAGTCAACAAAAATAAAGTTTTCTTCTTTTAGCTCCCTTTGATTTTTGTTCTCTTGTTTGAGTATGTTTTTACTAAGCACATGATTCATAGGTGCTTAAAATCCCAGATCTGAAATATCAAATAGGTAGCCAAACATATAAAAGCTAGCTAGCCTAAGAGTTTAACGTTGATGAATACAGTTGATCAGAAAGTCATGGTTTTAAACAAAAATCTTCTAAAATGCAGAGTAGAGCTAGTTCGAGAGGTTTCCTGGCACCACAAAAGGCCCCAGAATCCGAGATGTCATCAGGATTGCAGATCTTCTTGGTTTATTGCGTTCTCTTTCTTGGCTTAGCCTTTTTGTGTGGAGTGTTTTGTCTGATTTACTACGTCTGTATCCCGCTCATCGCGACACGTACTAGGGTAACAGACGATGCACGTATGAGAGACGTAGAGCTCCAAGTTTTTCAGCTAGCAGGGCCCCACTTCACCAACGGGAAATCTAGTTGAGCATCCGGGAGGCAGTGCTAGCTTGGCCATTCGGACTTAGTCTTTTTCTATTTTTATTTAAAATATAATAAAATACTCGAAAGAATTTTATACGAAACATTAAAAACATTATCATGTATGTATATTTTTCATCGCTAAAATCACACTATTACTGCTTATAGTATGTGTAATTTTCTGTACTAACATAGCATTCTTTTTCATTTTGATCAAACAAACACATCGACACCTTTTTATGTAAAAGAAAAACAAAAACGAAAACAAACGTCGTTGATAAAATTAAACAATTACAACAGATATAATCTTGTTGACTAATTCAAAATTTTCTGAACGGAAATTATCCTGGAGTTATATCTACTCTTTTAATGTGAGTAGATGATGACTAAGATCATGTAACCTATTGCATAAGAGGAGAGAGAAAACAATTAAAACCGTGAATTTGTAACGTTTATTAGTGTTGCAGAATTCCTGTTACAAAGAACGATAAAAATTAAGTGTTGTTGTTGTAGTAGGGTAAAAACTGATTCAAGAGAAAAGAGTAACAGTGGGTAGGTTGATGAGAAACGAGTCTACTCCATACAAAAATGTACTGCACATGAATACTTTAGATTCGAGTGATCAATCTGTGCAATTCTGGCCTAAATCAAGAAATGGCAATTCCAGTCTTGCTTCGGTCACGAAATGAAGAAGAAGGAATGATCTTACGTAGGGAAGAAGAGAAGGTGTTGAGATCAGAGAGACAAGCTTCGTAAGATGTGATTATGTATGAATTATCTCAGAAAATGGAACTTTCTTGTAAAAGATAGAAAATGGAACTTCTCTGTGTATTCTGAAAGTGAAAAAGCGGGGGTCTAACAACCACACCCAATATTTCGATTAGCAATCTGTATGGACTAATTCCAATATACTTTTAAGAGAATCAACTAGACAGTCAGACTCAATCTTAATAAAAGTATATCAAAGAGTTATATCTCTCTTTGTCGATTCAATACTTACTCAAGCAAATAAAAATCTGCGAGTCTAATTGAATACAAGAGAAATCACTTGAGCGGTACCAAAGACCAATGTTCAAGTATCAATCAGTTTCAATCAACAACCAAAGGTTGGATTTCCCAATTTATCTATTTAACGCACAACCTGTGATATTTCAATTATATAAAAAAATATAATGTGGAAAAGAAATAACACAGACACCAGAAGTTTTGTTAACGAGGAAACCGCAAATGCAGAAAAACCCCGTGACCTAGTCCAGATTGAACACACATTGTATTAAGCCGCTACAGACACTAGCCTACTACAAACTAACTTCGGTTTGGACTATAATTGAACCCCAATCAATCTTACACTGATCCAAGGTACAGTTGCGCTCCTTAGGTCTCTGATCCCAGCAAGATACTACGCACTTGATTCCCTTAGCTGATCTCACCCACAACTAAGAGTTGCTACGACCCAAAGTCGAAGACTTTAATAAACAAATCAGTATCACACAAAAAAGTCTACAATAATAGATAAATCTGTCTCCCACAGAAATACCTACGAGTTTTTGTTCCGTCTTTTGATAAATCAAAGTGAACATGAACCAATTTCTAACCCGGACTTATATTCCCGAAGAACAACCTAGAATTATCAATCACCTCACAATAATCTTAATCGACTAGCGAAAGAAGATATTGCGGAATCACAAACGATGAGACGAAGATGTTTGTGACTTCTTTATATCTTGCCTATCGGAGAAATCAATCTCAAGCCAATCTTATGATTGTACTTAGTACGATAGAAACAGCAAGATCAGATCACACAATTACAATAAAAGTAGTATCGGTCTGGCTTCACAATCCCAATGAAGTCTTCAAGTCGTTAACCTACAGGGTCAAGGTTAAAGGAGAATCGACCCTAGCTAATACAACTAGTATCACACAGGAGGTGTGGGGATTAGGTTTCCCAGTTTCTAGAGTTCTCCCTTATATAGTATTTCAAATCATGGTTTGCAATCAATGTTATCTTAGTAACAAAGCATTTAATATTCACCTTTAGATGAAAACCTGATTAGATTCAAGCTAATATCTTTCAACTGTTAGATCGAAACTTAGATTGTTACACACAAATGAAATGCACGTTTATGTAGGTTTGTGTAACCGTACCCAAACATGTACATCTAGTTGGTTCAACAGTAGTTAACCAAATGGTTAGCCATATGAGCACTTTCATGTCAACCATATTCTTGTTTACCGTAACTAGTTCAAATGACTCAAATGAACTAGTTAGAGAGTTGTTCAATTGCTTAGATCTTATAGAAGTATACAAAACACAATAGAAGCAAAAACGATTTGATTCACTCGAATCGATTCATGAACTTTATAGCCACGGTTTGCAAACTTGCGTTCCGTAGTTTATATAAGTTTAAGTTCACGAATAATCGTTTTTAGAAAATAACCAACTTAAGTACGCGGACTGGTACGCGGACTTAAGTACCCGGAATAAGTTTGTTTTCAATTCACAAACTCCAGCAGATATTCTCGGGATGAGAACCTCCGACAGTACACAGACTGGGTACGCAGAATCTAGTTCCGGTTTTATACATGTATGAGTTACCACACAATGCTTATATCCAACCGTGGTTATATAAACTAAACCTCATTTCAATCATTGAAACATTCTTAGAGGACGTTATATAGTTGTTGTTCACACACTATTTTTCGTCAAAACAATTTTCAAGTAATTGAAACTTAATATGGCTTTCGTCACTAGTAAAGATGAACTTGGCCAAAGCGAAAGCTTACCAACACATATTTCGAGAAATAGATAAGCGAGATAAACTCGGCTCGAAATAACAAATGTGTATAATCAAAGTCTATATAGCAAAACGACTTTTTTCTCAAGATATGAGAGAGTATATATACTTTTGAGTGATAGATTAGTTCAAGTCTCCACATACCTTTTAGTCGATGAAGTTCCACTAGTTCCTTGAGTAGTTCTTCGTGTTTGTATGATGATCGCCATGGAGTCTTGATCTCAACTACACTTTCTATCCTAGTCCGAGACTTAGGTATAAGTAGACTAGAAATCAAGACTTATAGTTTTGATCACTAACATTGACAAACATGCTTGAGATAGCAACACATGCGAGTTCGAACGAGCAGTGCTCTAACAATCTCCCCCTTTGTCAATTTTAATGACAAAACTATAACTACATATGGAATACAAAAATAGATAAATAAACTTTTGTAGATTGCCTGATCTTCTTGGTTCTTCAACATTACTCGAAATATTCGTCATTTCCAAGTACTCCAATGATCCCAAAGGTTGTATGTTTAGTATCACCGTTGTTGAAAATCCGTAGTCATAACAATGAGAAAACAAGAATTCTCAATCATTGTTATACAGTGTCATAGTATTATTATACAACATCAAAGTTCAATTGTATCACTACTTCGACAACAATACTATGGTGATATGTATCACTCCCCCTTAGTCAATACTCCATCTCACATGGAAACCACTCCCCCTTACATAAGGATCCGAAAATCCTATGTATTTGTAGTGTGAACTACACATTAATTCTCCTGATAGACACATTTTTGTGTCTAATTTGTCTCGATTCTATAATTGATAGTGCTCATTTTGTACTTATTAAGGTATTTTATGTGTGTAGGTATTTTTGGCCAATAAACATTTTTGGAAAAATCGGCTCGAAAAGTTGTGCGGGGCACCCACGGAGGACAATTGCTATTCGGACTCTCACCATGGATAAGGGGAAACCTAATTACTAAGGGGCATACCTGTAGGGCATCTACTATTCGCACCCCCACTCTGGATAGGGGGAGACCACTTTCATCTCAAAATTCAAAAGAAAAAATTGGCGGAAAAAAAAAAACAGTTTGCATACCAGAGTTAGGGTTGGATTTCTAGGCTGTTTTAGGGAGATTCAATCGCGGGAATTTGTTGGGTTGGACGTGATTTAGCATAACAGGCTTGGTATGAGCGCTGGAATGGATTGAATTGGGCTAGAACTCGAGTTGGAGCAAAACAGAGGTGAAGTTACACACGGGTCTCTGCTGGCCTGATTTTTGAAGTTTCAGGGAGATTAAACCAGAGATAATCTTTCCGGAGATAGCTACTTACCTAATAGAGAGTTTGGGATGATTTGGAAAGCTCAGAAACGCGTAAACAAGTCAACAGAGAAGATTATTTCCGTGACTTGCACGAAAAGAAAGAGAGAATTGTTATCGGAATTTTTAGGTTTCTGAGCAGTATAAAAGGAGTTCGGATAGGTCATAGAAGGGTTACAAACAGTTTGGGGTAGTTTAGATAACCACAGAAAGCTCAAAATTGAAATTACAGACATTCAGTTCTGCTGGTGTAGGGGAAGAACACAAAGAACATGCTACTCCCAGAGACAGTCGTTTCTTCTACAACAGTTTTCATATATCGTTTCTGTAACAGCTGTTTGTAACGCTTATACACCGTTGCAAACTGTCTGCTTAACTAGTTTTCTCTTGTTTTTCACCCTTTTGAGCTATGAAAACCTATTTTGAGTATGTGAATAATATGAGGAGATAAACCCCTTAGCCGAGGCGACGGAGGAAGCCATTGTTCCATGAAAAGTGGTATATTTACATTTTAATTAATCTTGCAATTTCTTTTATGATTATTTGCATGGAACTAATATTGGAAAATTGATTCTTATTGAATGATTGTGATCCGTTTTGATGGAGCATGCTTAGTTTAAGACTTTTGATGTTTCATGCTTGATGTATACAATTGTTACTTCAAAAATCTACTAGAGGCAATATATTAGAATCACTTTAAACGCAAAGAATTGCATGAATATTAATTAGATTAAATCACTTAATTGGTCAATAGTGGAATCCTGAGTCTCGGTTATTTTTATAATCTTGATAACAACTTCATCTTGAGTTTTTATTTTAATTTAGGTCTAAAACTCTTCACAAGTCTGAGTGAACGACAACCTTTTACCACTATCTACAACAGCATAAAAAACCATATCAATTTTTGGCGCCGCCGACGTGGATTTGTATTAGGTTTTAGGTTTTAGATTTATTTTATTTCTTTTAGAATTTTTGTTCTCTTTTACGCCTTTGGTATTTTTCGATTCTTTTCAGATTGGAGCGAAGCTACAAGGAAAGAAAAAAGTACTATAAAAGGAAAGCATCGCCAAAGAAGGAAAGAAGAGAGGAATCCAAAAGGAGTGAAGAAGAAGATTTTGTATATAGTTATTTTGTTTTATTTTTAGAAACTGTAAATAGGGTTTTATTTTTTGTAATTTTTCTTTTTATTTTTGGACACTTTTTGGACTTTATTTTTGGACTGGGACATTATTATTTTTAAACCCTACGGAAGGGTTGGTTTAAATAAAAACTGTGTGCAGAGAAGGACGGTGATTACGATATCGCCTCAGCCCCTCGGGTTCGTACATGACATAGGAGTCGTGGCCCGAATCGACTTCAGCGGTTCTTCGCCCTTCTGGTACGGGAGGTAAGTTTTTCGAAACACACGTGAATCCCCTGTCAGCGGGTTTATTGTATTCCTTCGTTTGCATATATGCTGAGGACTTGAAAACATCTTCTTTAATTTCCTAGTAAAGGGCAAGGACTGGCCATACAAGATAAGGGTTCGGATTTCATCACCGTTCTCTTCTTGCCCGCCTTAGGAAAACGAAACCAAACGTGAACCTAAGCCTAAAATTTTGACTAGAACGAGACCTATAGGGTAACGATCTTAATAGGAAAGTCGTTCGAAAAATATTGGTTACTATTTTGAGCATACTTCGAAGTTCATGATAGTTTTTGTGAGTTGAATGCGTGACTGCGCCGCCTTGTAACCGGTGAGGCCTTGGGTATCAAAGCTCCACTGAGCTTCCCTCGCCTCTATTCAACTTATTTTGAATCGGATTGATTCCATAGGGGTTTGCTCAGATTGTAACGAGTTCCTTTTCGAAAGAATAGAAGCTGGTCTAGAAACAATCTAAGTGGAACCATCATGCTTTTTGTTTGCTAGAAAATTAGGTTTGATCTGGTTGAGTCAGCCTTGTTTTATGATTGCATAGAATCCCAAATATCCCGATCGTGCCAGAAATGGCAACTTTAAAAGCTTTGTTGAAACCTACTAGGACTACTCGTCCCTCCTGTATCAGGTTAGCTGAAACTGAAGCAAATTATGAACTTAGGCCTGGGATCCTACAGATTCTCCCAATCTTTTTAGGGAAAGAAAATGAAAACCCATACTTTCATTTTAGGGACTTTGAGGAAATTTGTAGTACCCTAAAAATTAGAAACCTTGATGATGATGCTTTGAAACTCAGGTTATTCCCCTTTTCCTTAAAAGATAAAGCCAAGTCGTGGTTGTATAGTTTGGCTTCCGAATAAATAAAAACATATGAACAAATTACATCTTCCTTTTTGAACAAGTTTTTCCCTAGGCACAAAACATCGTCTATTAGGACGCAAATCTGCACAATTTCTCAACAGGAGGGAGAGTCTTTGTATAGGTATTTGGAAAGGTTCAATGACTTATTAGCCCAATGTCCTCATCATGGTTTAAAAAAGGTTAGGCTAGTTCAAATCCTTTATGAGGGTTTAGATTATTCGAAAACAACCATGGTTGAGTCTCTATGCACTGGTGGTTTTGAAAACCAAACTGTTGATGCGGCGATGGAATTTTTGAATGAAATCGCCGAAAAGACCCAGCAATGGGAATATAGTAGGGAACCCAAGAAAACAATTCTTCTAGGTAGAGGAAACGTTAATAGGGTAGAAGGAAGCTATGAATCAGATGCCAAAATTGCTGCTATAGCAAAAAGGTTAGAAGCCTTAGAATTGGGTCATACTAGTGGTATAATAGAGCCTTTTTGGGAAGGCCATAATAATGAAGAGCAAGCCAATGCTCTCTATAATAACACTAGGTTTGACAACCGTCAGAAGTTTGACCCATATTCAGAAACCTGTAGTCATGGTTGGAGAAACCATCCGAACCTTTCATGGTCTAAGGGCCAGAGTCTAGGTCAGTTTAGTAATTCTAATGCTCCCCCAGATTTTGGTTACACTAAGAATTCATCTGGCCCAGAAAATAAAACGACTAGCTTAGAGGAATCTATTAAGATGTTAGCAAAAAATCAGGATATGTTAGCACAAAGCCAAATTAGTTTTCAGCAGGAAACCAAGAAGAACTTTCAAACTAATGCTCAGATCCTTGCTAAGCTAGAACTTCAAGTCGGCCAAATATCTAAGACCTTAAGTGAGAGAGATAACGGAAGGCTCCATAGTCAGACTACCCCCAACCCTAGAGGAGTTCATGAAGTAGGTGCAAAACCATTTAATCAAGTGAATTCTATCACAACCCTTAGGAGTGGTAAAATGGTAGACAATAGGGTAGCCAAGCCTAATAATGGACATACTGTAGATCCACCTTCTAGTTCCCAAGATGAGCCCCAGAAGGAGCCACTAACTGAAGAAACCGATAAAATTTCTAGTGATGCCAATGTGGTTCCCGACAGGTCTCATTTTGTACCAAAGCCCCATATCCACAGTTGTTAGCTCCAACAAAGAGAGAGTCGACTTTCAACGAAATACTAGAGATATTTAAGCAGGTAAACATTAACATCCCTTTATTAGAAGCAATTAGGAAATGCCTGCTTATGCCAAGTTCCTTAAGGACCTTTGTACACGAAAGCGTAAGCTTAATGTCCATAAGAAAGCCTTTTTAGCTGGTCAGGTAAGTTCAATCCTTCTGAACCAAACAACCCCTAAGTATAAAGATCCTGGATGCCCCACCATATCTTGTGTGATCGGTAATTATTCAGTAGATAAGGCATTGCTTGACTTAGGAGCTAGTGTGAACTTACTCCCTTATCATGTATACAACCAGCTAGGTCTTGGAAAGTTGAAACCGACTAAAATGACATTGCAATTAGCTGATAGGTCTGTCAAAGTACCTCGTGGTGTCATAGAGGATGTTCTGATTGAGGTTGATAAATTTATTTATCCAGTGGATTTCGTTGTTCTAGATACTCAGCCTGTTCAATCCTAGTGCTCAAATACCGGTGATTTTAGGTCGCCCATTTTTAGCCACAGCTAACGCTGTCATCAACTGTAGGAGCCGGACTTATGAACATCTCCTTTGGTAATATGACCACTGAACTAAATGTCTTTAATGTTAATAGACAACCTTCTGACGATTTAGAGGAAGTGAATATGATTAGCACTTTAGTTCAGGATCTAATTCAGGATAATTGGGACACTTTATTTGGTGATTCCTTAGATGAACTTGATGAGGAAATTCTCTTAAGTCAGTTAGGTGACCAAAATTTTGAACTAGAAGAAGCTCTTGAGTATTTTAAAGACTCTGAGGATCCAGAAATTCAAGCAATAGTTAGAGGTTTGTCCGAGAATACTGACTACCCTAAGTTTGGGGGTAATGGTCAATTATCCCCATTAGAAGTCCCTAACTTGGGATTCGAGCCTAGTGTACCTGAGGTATTACTTGAGTCACTTCCGACTCTGCAACCGGATCCTCCTAATATTGTCCAGGAGGAAATTCTAAAGACTTGTTGTTCGAATGAGTCAATTTGTCAAGACACTCATATGAAGCCTAAATGGGCACTACAGAAAAACCCAGTTGTCTTGCAGGAAACCTTGGATGAGGATGTGTTATGTCTGTTCATTTTTCTGATTTGGTGCAGTTGTCTGATAATTGTGGCAATTTTATTTGCTTTTGTTGACCCACAGTTGTTTCGACTATTAATATATCATTTGAAAGGTAATTAGCCATTTTGTGGTATTTGACGTCTCGCTGAAGACTTTAAATTTAGCACTTTTTGGGAGGTAACCCAATCTCATGCAACATGGTAATATCTTTCCTTATCTCTTTTGCTTCAAATGGTAACAGTTTCTCCTTGTTCATGCTTTTAATTTTATCTTTAGAACATTGAGGACAATGTTAGATTTAAGTTTGGGAGTATGGGAGAAACTTTTTAGTTGCAGTATGAATAAATAAACTCCAGAACCTAGAAATTTATGCCTATTGAGGATTGCACTAACTAATCTAAGTGGATGGAAGCATTTTGATCGTAGGAGTTGAGGGACCAATCTGATTAGATGGAAACATCTAGAAGAGTCTATTCATAAAAGCACATAGCTCAGATGTTAGAAGTAACATGATAGTTTCACCATATCTCGTTGAGTCCTTTTCACTTCTATTTTTATTTTATTTTGTTTTTAAACCATGTTTCTCTAAGTGATAGGTGGGGCCCACGATTCAAGTTGTTACCAATGCTAGGGTGAATTAAAGTGATTGAGTTACAAAGAAAAAGAAAAAAAAAAGACCAGACCAATTAGACCAAACAGATCAAAAAAAAATGAATGAAACGAAAATGCTGAAAAAAAATCAGTGAATAAAGTCGACCACTGGTTCCCTTGTATATGCCAGTTGTGTTGAACTAGAATTAGGATTATCGATCACTGGTTCCCTTGTATATGCCAGTTCTGTTGATATTAGTCAGACCAGTATCTCAATCCATTAGGATAGGTTCATTTTGGCGGAGGCCTTCAGACAGATATGGGAAACACCATTCACTTAGTAAACATCAAAACCATCTACGTTTTTCTATATCCATCTCTTAATCTATCCATGTGATTGGTTTGACTCCGAATATTGATGTCCATAGTGCAACTATCTGAGTAGAGCTCTGTCACTTTATATGAATTTTAGTATGCTTGAGTGCAAACTCGTGTACAACAATTGGAATTTCGCATCAGGGTATTTCTTCCTGTAGTCAATAAGTATGCCAACCAAGGAGATTCTTTAGTGCTTTCCAAGGTTCTGCGTAGATAGCTAGGGTCTGGAGTATAAAGGTTTTGTGGGTATACCTCTGGTAAGCCCTCCCGAGACTATAACTCGGCCACTAGGGCCACCTAGGGGTTTAAAGGCTTATTGCATACGCTAAATGCAATCGACGATGCCTGCGTCAGTGAGTTAGGATTTTATCTTTGCTCGAGGACTAGCAAATAATAAGTTTGGGGGTATTTGATATACACATTTTTGTGTCTAATTTGTCTCGATTCTATAATTGATAGTGCTCATTTTTGTACTTATTACGGTGTTTTATGTGTGTAGGTATTTTTGGCCAATAAACATTTTTGCAAAAATCGGCTCGAAAAGTTGTGCGGGGCACCCCCGGAGGACATTTGCTATTCAGACTCTCACCATGGATAAGGGGCAACCTAATTACTAAGGGGCATACCTGCAGGGCATCTACTATTCGCACCCCCACTTTGGATAGGGGGAGACCACTTTCTTCTCAAAATTCAAAAGAAAAAATTGGCGGGAAAAAAACCAGTTTGCATACCAGAGTTAGGGTCGGATTTCTAGGCTATTTAAGGGAGATTCAATCGTGGTTGGGTTGGACGTGATTTAGCATAACAGGCTTGGTATGAGCGCTGGAATGGATTGAATTGGGCTAGAACTCGAGTTGGAGCAAAACAGAGGTGAAGTTACACATGGGTCTCTGCTGGCCTGATTTTTGAAGTTTCAGGGAGATTAAACCGGAGATAATCTTTCCGGAGATAACTACTTACCTAATAGAGAGTTCGGGATGATTTGGAAAGCTCAGAAACGCGTAAAAAAGTCGGCAGAGAAGATTATTTCCGTGACTTGCACGAAAAGAAAGAGAGAATTGTTATTGGAATTTTTAGGTTTCTGAGCAGTATAAAAGGAGTTCGGATAGGGCATAGAAGGGTTACGAATAGTTTGGGGTAGTTTAGATAACCACAGAAAGCTCAAAATTGAAATTACAGACATTCAGTTCTGCTGGTGTAGGGGAAGAACACGAAGAACATACTACTCCCAGAGACAGTCGTTTCTTCTACAACAGTTTTCATATATTGTTTCTGTAACAGCTGTTTGTAACGCTTATACACCGTTGCAAACTGCCTGCTTAACTAGTTTTCTCTTGTTTTTCACCCTTTTGAGCTATGAAAACCTATTTTGAGTATGTGAATAATATGAGGAGCTAAACCCCTTAGCCGAGGCGACGGAGGAAGCCATTGTTCCATGAAAAGTGGTATATTTATATTTTAATTAATTCTTGCAATTTCTTTTATGATTATTTGCATGGAACTAATATTGGAAAATTGATTCTTATTGAATGATTGTGATCCGTTTTGATTGAGCATGCTTAGTTTAAGACTTTTGATGTTTCATGCTTGATGTATACAATTGTTACTTCAAAAATCTACTAGAGGCAATACATTAGAATCACTTTAAACGCAAACAATTGCATGAATATTGATTATATTAAATCACTTAATTGGTCAATGGTGGAATCTTGAGTCTCGGTGATTTTTATAATTTTGATAACAACTTCATCTTGAGTTTTTATTTTAATTTAGGTCTAAAACAAATCTTCACAAGTCTGAGTGAACGACAACCTTTTACCACTATCTACAATAACATAAAGAACCATATCATCTCCCCCTTTTTGTCACTAAAATTGGAAAAGGTACGAAAACTAGTGGGGTCCTAATGAAATTTCCATACAGACATTTCATGACCAAAAGAAAGCGCATATCAACTTTTTAGATGCCATGCATTCATCAAGGTGTTTATAAAGATACAAGATAACCCCTATAATATTCCACAGTCGCACTCCCCATAAAGATTTGGCAATTAAGCACAAGTTCAATTAAGAACTCTCCCCCATAAAATGCCATTCCCGAAAGAACAACAAGAACGACCTTACTTTCACAAGGAAAGAAGGATTTCTTTGGACATAACAAATCACATACGAATATGAATTTTAACCCAAAAATACTCAATTAAATTAACCACAAGAAAACCCATGATTAATTCAATCGGAATACACAACTAAATTACCACAAGAGTATGATCAATTCAATTGGTCATGTTCGACATGAGAGAACTTACGGAGCCGCACAGTATATACATAAAATATGGATCATGGAAGATCAATACTGTGGAATAAACAAGGATTCATTCTATTTTCCATCACTATTTGCACAATGACATACAACATACATAATCCTCGTAAACAAAAGTTCATCCTATCTTCCATCAATATTTGCATAATGACATAATAGGCTTCAAACTTTTCTAATGTCAGAAGTTCTTTCATTCTTTTATCAATACATGTATATCGAAATACGAAAGACTTAACTTTTAACAAAGTATGGGACAATCATAGTTCACGGATGCAAACACACATATCCCATAAAAAATTGCAATATATGAAACCATAAAGATTAATACTGCAAAAATCATCTTCCAAACAATTTTTTAGAATTTAAACAAATAAACCTAAAAACATGAAGATGAAAACGTTGGACATAGCTATGTGTAATCACAATAATGTCTATTCCAAACTCTAGTTATTCTTCTAAATAAAACAAGAAAATAAAATTCTCATCAGAAGATTTACTAGCCAAAATAAAATCACAGTTCATTGAGAACCTCATACCTTTCAATGAATCCGTCAAAGAAGGTATCACGAATTTCCTTTACTCTCTTGACCGTGGACACACCATGTTCGTGAGTTAGAATACTAACTTTACGATTAACAACCCGAGCAATCTGTCTAGCCTTGACATAGTCCATGATGAACTTCTTTTGATTCCGCATCAGAATATTCTGATTAGCAAGGATTCTGGCCTGACCATCTAAGAGTTGGTTTATTTGCAGTTGAAGATTCACAAACTCGACCTTTAAATCGTTCTGAAAATGAGTTAAATCCTTGACAGAATCATCAATCCAGGAGTTGTGATCCTTTGTTTCAAGCATCTTCTTTAGAACCAGCTCTTGAATTAACTCATGTCCTTGAGTGTCTTCCTCCATATCAAGATGCACTATCTCTTGAGATTTTGTAGAGTTCTCCATATGCTTTTTTATAGGGATGGAATAACACAATAAAGAGTATATATGTGTTTGTAAACAGGAGAAGGAAACTCTTGTTTTGGAAACCCTATGAACTCACAGGAGTATGACACGGACGTTCATGGACCGTTCACAAGAGAGGGATGAATTTGAACTAAATCCAGTAAGAGGAAGAACACAATGTTTGTAAAATATTGCTAAAAAGTCCTTAGAATTAGAGCCTGAGTCATAAAACAGTCTTTCATAACTTTGATTGATTGAAAAAAGAAAACGACACATAAAGACGTACAATTTTTTTTGAGACTCCCATAGTCATCATCCTTGTACCTCTTAAGATAGATTCAAGGATGAGATTACCTAAAGTTAGGTAAAGGAGTGAGAAGTGAACTCACTACCAAACATGGGAAGAGGTTGTACAGATTCTTTGACCGTTTTACTTATTCCCCTTTTTCCATTGATTATAACGTATTCCAGAGGAATTACTCATAAACCCTTTCAAAAGTCCTTCTGAAGGATTTTTCTGAGGACTGAGTCTAGGACCTCTAGAAATAGGTTCTAGAGAAAAGGGAATTTGGAGGATTTTCATTTTCTTGATCTAGACTTACCTGACTTGTTCTTATGAACACATGTAAAGTCTTCATTAGTGGCACAAGAGTGTATACCATAATGAGGAACATGCAACCTGTGATGATTTCTTGAACAGAAATCATAAGATTTCTGTTTTTCTGTCGGCAAGAGATTCACTGTAGATGTCCTCAGACGATTTACTCCATTGAAAGTAGAAAGAAGAAAAGTATGGAGATTAGAAATTTGTTTCCTCCTAGCAAAACAATGAATAGAATAGTGATTCTTTTTCCCACAGAATGAACAACATCGTGAAATTGGGACATGATTGCCTTGATCCAAACCTTCTTCCTTCACATGCACATTTTGCAAGTGATTCTCAGTAGGTACTTCCTTGTAAGAATTTTTCTTTACACGAGGTAAAACCTTGTGCGTATCAGGAGAAGGTGTAGAGAATGACTTAATCATCAAAACAGAGTTTTCCTTTTTCAAAGCGTTACACTGTTCTTGGGCAAGTTGCAGAGATGCAACTGTTAGAGCATAGCTCGGTCGACCTCACATGCGTTGCTATCTCAAGCATGTTAGTCAATGTTAGTGATCAAAACTATGAGTCTTGATTTCTAACCTACATAGCTAAGTCTCGGACTAGGATATAAAAGTGTAGTTGAGCTCAAGGACTTCATGGCGATTCATCATACAACGACGAAGATCTACTCAAGAAACCGTGGAACTTCATCAACAAAAGGTATGTGGAGACTTGAATTTATCTATCACTCAAAAGTCTATCTCCTACTTCTTATGAGACAAAATTTGTATGCTATATAGACTGGATCATACACATTTGATATTTCGAGCCGAGTATATCTCGCCTATCTATATCTCGAAATCATGTGTTGGTAAAGCATTTCGCTTTGATCAAGTTTATCTTCACCTAGTGACGAAAGTCATGAAAAGTTTCAATTACTTTGAGGATTGCTCTGACGTGAAACGTTCTGTGAATAACGACTATATAACATCCTATGAGAATGTCTCAATGATTGGAATGAGAGTTTAGATTACATAACCATGTATTCCTTAATCCGAAGTTTTCAAACTTTGTTGATTGAGAGAAACCAGAGGAATTGGATTTCCCAAGTCCGCGAACCTAGTCCGAACTGACGGAAGTTCTCGTACCGAGAATTTCTGCTGGGATTTTCCAAAAACTTGTTTGCGTGTAAGTCCGCGAACCTAGTCCGCAAAGTGGCGGAAGTCTCCTTGCCGAGATTTTCTTCTGAGTTTGGAAAACTCTGCCGGTTGTCTTAAGTCCGCGAACTTGTTTTTGAGCTTAAGTGGTTATGATCTAAAGATGTGCTCTGAACATGAAACTTAAATTACTAAGGAATGCTTTATGCAAACCGTGGCTATAAAGTCCATGAGACGATTCAATCGAATCGAATCATCTTTGTTTCAATTGTGTCTTGTGTAGTTACATAAGATCTCATAGCAATTGAACAACTCTTTAACTAGTTCATTTGAGTCAATTGAACTAGTTATGGCGAAGAAGAACAAGGTTAATATGAAATGCTCATATGGTTAACCTTTTGGGTTACTATGTTGAACCAACATACACGTACACGTTTTGGCATGGTTTTCGCAAACCTAGTAAATGTCTACCCAAGTGTGTGTGACAATCTAAGTTTTCGATCTAACGGTTGAGAAATATTAGCTTGAATGTAAATCGGGTTTTAATCTAACGGTGAATATGGATTGCTTTGTAACTAAGGCAAAACCCTGATTGGAAGGCTATATAAAAGAGACATCTACCATTGTGCAAAACTAATCCCCACACGTCTGTGTGATACTAGTGCGCTCGCTAGAGTCGATTCTCCTTTAACCTTTGGTTTTCTTCTCTAAAACCAGGTTAACGACATAAAGACTTCATTGGGATTGTGAAGCCAGACTGATACTACTTTTATCGTAGTTGTGTGATCTGATCTTGCATCTTCTATCGTACGAGTACAATCTATTGATTGGCTTGAGATCGTGAGAGTTCTCCGATAGGCAAGATAAAGAAGTCACAAACATCTTCGTCTCACTGTTTGTGATCCGTCGACAAACCGCCTGCGTAGTCAGGAAGGATTGTAGAGAGATGATTGATTAATCTAGGATGTTCTTCGGGAATATAAGACCGGATTATAAATTAGTTCATGTTCACCTTGATTTCATATCTTTATACGGAACAAAACCTAGGGTTTATCTGTGGGAGACAAATTTTTCCCCTTGATAGACTTTTCTGTGTGAGAAAGATTTGTTTATTATCAAGTCTGCGATTTTGGGTTGCAGCAACTCTTGGTTGTGGGTGAGATCATCCAAGGGAATAAAGTGCGCAGTATCCTGCTGGGATCATAGATGTAGGAGCACAACTGTACCTTGGATCGGTGGGAGACTGATTGGGGTTCAACTATAGTCCAGTCCGAAGTTAGATTGGAGTAGGCTAGCGTCTGTAGTGGCTTAATACAGTGTGTATTCAATCTGGACTAGGTCCCGGAGTTTTTATGCATTTGCGGTTTCCTCGTTAACAAAACTTCTGATGTCTGTGTTATTCCTTTTCCGCATTATATTTTTTATAATTGAAATAATACAGGTTGTGCGTTCGTGATCATCAATTGGAAATCCAACCTTTGGTTGTTGATTGATATTAATTGATCCTTGGACATTGGTCTTTGGTACCGTCCAAGTATTCCTTGTATTTTATAAAGACTCGCTATTGTTTTTAGCTTGAGTAAAAATCAAATCAAGAGAGAGATATTAACTCCTTGAGATACTTTTATCTAGATTGAGTCTGACTGTCTAGTTGATTCTCTAGCAAAGTATTCCGGAGTTAGTCCATACAGATTACTAAGCGAAATATTGGATGGTGTTGTTAGACCCCCGCTTTTTCAATTGGTATCAGAGCAGGCAAACACGTTTAAGACCTAAAAAGTCTGTGTTTGTAGCGATCTGACTCTATGGACAGAGGTGTTATCTCTATTAACGTACCACCAGTCTTTGATGGCTCAAACTACTCAGCATGGAAAGTTGCAATGTGTTCTTATCTTCAAGCATGTGATTTTCAAACCTGGGTATGTATTGTTAACGACTATAATCCTCCGGTTAATACAAAAGACGATGTATCTATACCAAAGGATGTTGGTAGTTATAGTCCTGAAGAATCTCTTGCTGCAATGCAAAACTCTTTTGGATTAAATGCTATCAGACAGGCCGTTACCCAAAATCTTCAGTACTATGTGGATACTTGCACTAAGACTAAAGAAGCCTGGGATATCTTAGAAACTGTATTTGAAGACAAGAGATACGTTTCTAAGAAACATGCCATCAATGGAGGAAACAACCTCAACACTCCTTCCATGAATACCTCATGTGGAAAGGTGACAATTCGTGATCCAAATTCTGTTCAAACCGTTGCGTTCAACCCTATTTCCGAGACAAGTAAATCCTCTAACTTATCTTGGGCTGATGAGTGTTGTTCATCTGGTTATCGGTTCAATAAACCGTTGTTAACAGAAAGGATCAAGGATTTTATAAAGAGGAGCGTTAGATGTGATAAACATCCCCTGTAAGCTATTGCGTTTAAAGATTCTAAAGATTCTATGGAATATAAATCTCTTTGTGTCGACGTCTTGAATACGTCTGTTGGATGTGAATCTACGGCTCTCGCAGCAAAAACCTCCATACACTCAAAATCTGATTCAGAAATTGAGTCTGACACAGAGATTTTCAATTTCTTGAACAAAGAGGTTCTTCAAGAAAATCTTCAATTAAAAGCTTTATTGAAGAAACTGGAATCTTTAATCCAAGTGAAAGATCTTGAGATAGATTGTATTAATGATCAACTCACCAGGACCATTTTTCTAAAGGAAAAAGAGATTAATACTCTCAAAGATGATCTTCAACGATTATCTGGAAGTTCTGATAAAATATCAGCAATGCTATTTGGTCAGAAATCCTTTGGAAACACTAATGGTTTAGGATTTAAGAGCAAGACTGCAGGCATTGTCAACTATGTTCTTAAGTGTCATGGGAAAACAAAGGCTGGTAGTTGTGATAAACAGAAGGCACTTCAACAAGACAAAGGATCGCCGGTTTGTTCGTTTTGTGGAAATGCAAATCATGTTCAAAACACGTGTTGGAGGTTCAATCAGAGGAACAAAAGAATTTCTAAACTACAAGAGAACATGCAAAAGTTGAATATGCATAATCAAAGGTCGTGCAAAACCAATGCTTCCAGAATCAGAAGGAGGAGAAAACCTGTTTATTCAACAAGCCTTGACAAGCAAGGGGAGCATCTGGCTCACTTTGTATCTGGTTGAGCTCGAAGACGCCTGCATCCTCATTCTTAGCTTGAGAGGATTGAGGCTATGCATCTTGTGGATCAAGTATGTATCTTTGTTTTTTAAGAAAATATCCTGCTAACGATATTGATTGTGGATCCTTAAACTGTGGAAGACTGTGTCAAGGATCAGGGTTTTCCACTTATAAATCTTCTTAACTTCTTCTTTCTTCTCATACGTTTTCATGGATCCTGTAACTAGAGGCACTTCCAAAAGTAATGCAGTAGAAGCAGTCAAAGGAATTACTTCCTCAAGGATGATAAATAAGAAGTCTACAATCAATAGAAAAAGTTCTTCCTCTAACTAACTCTTTTCTGGTTGTCGTGCTGATGATCATTTTAGAGAAATGGTGAAAGACTTAATCAACCAGAGAAATGATTTAAATTCTCGAATCATTTCCTCTGTGGAAGAAATAACTCACTATGAACAAAGGTTGTCTCTAACCAAGAATACCTTGCGTGATCTAAAAAGGGAACTTAGTGAGTTAACTGATATTTATGAAGATTTAGAGGAATTGAACGATCCCATAATCAATGGGTTTTTCAATAACAAGGAGTTTTCTGTACATGCCCTGAGAAAGATCTACAATACCTAGTAAGTCTTCTTTTTTGATCTAATAGGAAGAATAACTAGCGCCTTCAATAGAGATGATTGTGACTACACATAGCTATTTTTGTTTTCATCTTCTTATGTTATTTTTAGGTTTATTGGTTTTAAATTCTAAAAATATTTGGAGGATGATGTTATTGCAGTATTGATCTTTATGATTTTGTGATATTGCAATTTGATTAAGGGATATGTATTGTATGCGTCCGTGAACTCGAAGGTTCCATATGTGTCAAAAGTAAAGTCGTTCATAAATTGGTATTCGTATTGATGAAAGGACGAATGGACTTTTGACAATTACAAAAGTTATGCCTGTGCAGTCATGTATTTGATGAAAAATAGGATAAAATCTTTTGTTTGACAAGGATAAAGTCTATTATGTCGTTATGATGGAAAATGGAATAAATCCTTGTATGTTATCCACGGTATTGATCTTCATTGATCCATTGTGTTATGTTTCACCGTGAAGGCTCCATTGTGTGTCTTATGTTGAGCACGATACAACTAAGTCGATTAGTCTTATTGGCTTTGTTGGTTGTTCCATAAAATGCTATATGTTGAGCATTATGAACTAAATTAATCATCTTGATTGGTTATTTAGTTAGTTGCTCCGAAAGTCTTCTTTTATCGAGCAAAATATTTTGACAATTAAATTGATTACTTTTGTGATTGGTTTGGTTGTTTTCCAATTAGATTGATTATGGGTTCTCTTGTAGTTAGTCTAGTTGATTTTTCATATATTCCACAAATCCTTGTGTTGAGTATATGAACGGCTTTACAAATCATCTTCTATTGGTTGATGTAGTCGTATATTCCGTAAGGTTTTTCCTTATGTTGAGTATGTGAACGATTAAGTTAGTCATCTCCGTATGATTATCTTAGTCGTAGCTCCGTAAGTTTACTTATGTTGAGTACTTTTCAATTAAATTGATCACTTTTGTTGTTTGATTTAGTTGCGTATTCAAATTGAGTTAATCATGGGTTTTCTTGTGATTAATTTGGTTGAGTTTTGGATATAGAAAATCATTTCTATGGTTTTTTGTGTCCAATTAAAAAATCCTTCTTTTCTTTCGAAATTGAGGTCGCTCTTGTTGTTCTTTCGGGAATGACATCAAATGGGGCAGAGTTCTTTTGAACTTGTGCTTAATGGTAATATCTTGCGGGGTGTGCGGCTGTGGAATTTTGGAGGGGTTATCTTGCATCTTAAAACTCCTTGATGAATGCATTTAGCTTCGGCTTTATGATTTCATCTAAATTAAGTTGGTATGTATTTTTTCTTTTAGTCTATGAAATGTCTCTTCTCGGAAATTTCATTACGATCCCGTTGTTGTACCTTTGCCAATTTTATTGACAAAAAGGGGGAGAATTAATGTGTAGTTCTACTACATATACATATGGTTTTCGGATCATTGTGTAAGGGGGAGTGGTTTCCATGTGAGATGGAGTATTGTTAAAGTCGTGATGCAATTGGACTTTGATGTTACATAATAATACTATGTCACTGTATAATGATGATCAGGAATCTCGATTTCTCTCATTGTTATAGCTACGGATATTCAACAACGGTGATGCTAAAATTACAACCTTTGGGATCATTGGAGTACTTCAAGGACGAAGATTTCAGGGAACGTTGAAGATTATACTATGGAATAGGAGCCACTAAAGTTTATCTTTTTTTTATTCCATTTGTATTAAAAGTTTTGTCACTAAAATTGACAAAGGGGGAGATTATTAGAGCAAATATCGGTCGACCTCGCATGCGTTTCTATCTCAAGCATGTATGTCAATGTTAGTGATCAAAACTATGAGTCTTGATTTCTAGCCTACATAGCTAAGTCTCGGACTAGGATAGAAAAGTGTAGTTGAGCTCAAGGACTTCATGGTGATTCATCATACAACGACGAAGATCTATACAAGGAACCGTGGAACTTCATCAACAAAAAGGTATGTGGAGAATTGAACTTACTATCACTCAAAAGTCTATTTCTTCTATCTCCTACTTCTTATGAAACAAAAGTCGTCTGCTATATAGACTGGATCATACACATTTGATATTTCAAGCCGAGTATATCTCCCTTATCTATATCACGAAATCATGTGTTGGTAAAGCGTTTCGCTTTGATAAAGCTTATCTTCACCTAGTGACGAAAGTCGTCAAAAGTTTCAATTACTTTGAGAATTGCTCTGACGTGAAACGGTCTGTGAATAACGGCTATATAACGTCCTTTGAGAATGTCTCAATGATTGGAATGAGAGTTTAGATTACATAACCATGTATTCCTTAATCCGAAATTTTCGAACTTTGTGGATTGAGAGAAACCGGAGGAATTGGCTTTGCCAAGTCCACGAACCCAGTCCGCGAACTCAGTCCGCGAACTGACGGAAGTTCTAGTACCAAGAATTTCTGCTGGGATTTTCCAAAAAATAATTTTCGTGTAAGTCCGCGAACTGGCGGAAGTCTCCTTGCCGAGATTTTATGCTGAGTTTGGAAAACTCTGCCGATTGTCTTAAGTCCGCGAACTTGTTTGTGCGCTTAAGTGGTTGTGATATAAAGATGTGCTTTGAACATGAAACTTAAATTACTAAGGAATGCTTTATGCAAACCGTGGCTATAAAGTTCATGAGTCGATTCAATCGAATCGAATCATCTTTGTTTAAGTTGTGTCTTGTGTAGTTACATAAGATCTCATAGCAATTGAACAACTCTTTAACTAGTTCATTTGAGTCAATTAAACTAGTTATGGTGAAGAAGAACAAGGTTAATATGAAATTCTCATATGGTTAACCTTTTGGGTTACTATCTTGAAACAACATACACGTACACGTTCGGGCATGGTTTTCGCAAACCCAGTAAACGTCTACCCAAGTGTGTGTGACAATCTAAGTTTTCGATCTAACGGTTGAGAAATATTAGCTTGAATCTAAATCAGGTTTTCATCTAACAGTGAATATGGATTGCTTTGTAACTAAGACAAAACCCTGATTTGAAGGCTATATAAAGGAGACATCTAGCATTGTGCAAAAATAATCCCCACACGTCTGTGTGATACTAGTGTGCTCGCTAGAGTCGATTCTCCTTTAACCTTTGGTTTTCTTCTTTAAAACCAGGTTAACGACTTAAAGACTTCATTGGGATTGTGAAGCCATACCGATACTACTTTTATCGTAGTTGTGTGATCTGATCTTGCATCTTCTATCGTACGAGTACAATCTATTGATTGGCTTGAGATCGTGAGAGTTCTCCGATAGGAAAGATAAAGAAGTCACAAACATCTTCGTCTCACTGTTTGTGATTCCTCGACAAAGTGCCTGTGTAGTCAGGAAGGATTGTAGAGAAGTGATTGATTAAGCTAGGCTGTTCTTCGGGAATATAAGACCGTATTATCAATTGGTTCATGTTCACTTTGATTTCATATCTTAATACGGAACAAAACCTAGGGTTTATCTGTGGGAGATAGATTTATCCTTTGATAGACTATTCTGTGTGAGACAGATTTGTTTATTATCAAGTCTGCGATTTTGGGTTGCAGCAACTCTTGGTTGTGGGTGAGATCAGCTAAGGGAATCAAGTGCGCAGTATCCTGCTGGGATCATAGGCGTAGGAGTACAACTGTACCTTGGATCGGTGAGAGACTGATTGGGGTTCAACTATAGTCCAGTACGAAGTTAGCTTGGAGTAGGCTAGTATCTGTAGCGGCTTAATATAGTGTGTATTCAATCTGGACTAGGTCCCGGGGTTTTTCTTCATTTGCGGTTTCCTCGTTAACAAAACTTCCGGTGTCTGTGTTATTTCTTTTCCGCATTATATTTTATATAATTGAAATAATACAGGTTGTGCGTTCGTGATCATTAATTGGAAATCCAACCTTTGGTTGTTGATTGATATTGATTGATCCTTGGACATTGGTCTTTGGTACCGTCCAAGTATTCCTTGTATTTGATAAAGACTCGCTATTGATTTTAGCTTGAGTAAAAATCAAATCAAGAGAGAGATATTAACTCCTTGAGATACTTTTATCTTGATTGAGTCTGACTGTCTAGTTGATTCTCTAGCAAAGTATTTCGGAGTTAGTCCATACAGATTGCTAAGCGAAATATTGGGTGGTGTTGTTAGACCCCCGCTTTTTCAGCAACAAGTTTCTCTTTTCCATCACGATAGTTGTTTATTTCTGATGAATGCGTCTCGAACAAACGTTTTTCTCTAATTGAATCTTCCTTGACAATATCCTCAAGAATACTAATCTTTTCACGCTGTAGAGAAGTTTCTTGAAGAAGTTTTTCGATATTGTTGGAGAATGACTCAATGATATTATAGAGTTCACGTTCTCGACCAAGAGACTTTTAAATTCATCAATGAGCTGAGCATGATTCTGAAAATCAATAGTCTCAGTCGAATTTTTTGAGATTATGGTGAGCTCCTTTACAGCTTTTGCGATAGTGTTGACTGTCTCTTTAGAGGAATAGATATCAACATTTGATAGATCCCTTTTTTCACCTCGGGATTCGGAAGAATCAACGAAGTAGTAATCCTTTGAGGTGACCCCAAGACATTTGACATAGTTAAAAGCTTTGGAAGGCATTTTGGTATACGTATATGCCAGAGATGAGGTTCTGTCCACAGACTCAGATTGCTACAAACACATACTGATAAGGTCTTTAGATGTGTTTGCCTGCTCTGATATCAATTGAAAAAGCGGGGGTCTAACAACCACACCCGATATTTTGATTAGAAATATGTATGGACTAACTCGAATATACTTTTAAGAGAATCAACTAGACAGTCAGACTCAATATTAATAAAAGTATATCAAAGAGTTATATCTCTCTTTCTCGATTCAATACTTACTCAAGCAAATAGAAATCTGCGAGTCTAATTGAATACAAGAGAAATCACTTGAATGGTACCAAAGACCAATGTTCAAGTATCAATCAACAACAAAAGGTTGGATTTCCCAATTTATCGATTTAACGCACAACATGTGATATTTCAATTAAATAACAAAATATAATGCGAAAAAGAAATAACACTGACACCAGAAGTGTTGCTAACGAGGAAACCGCAAATGCAGAAAACCCCCGGGACCTAGTCCAGATTGAACACACACTATATTAAGCCGCTACAGACACTAGCCTACTATAAACTAACTTCGGTCTGGACTGTAGTTGAACCCCAATCAATCTCACACTGATCCAAGATACAATTTCGCTCCTTACGTCTCTGATCCCTCCAGAATACTGCGCACTTGATTCCCTTAGCTGATCTCACCCACAACTAAGAGTTGCTATGAACCAAAGTCGAAGACTTTAATTAACAAATCTGTATCACACAGAAAAGTCTATGGTAATAGATAAATCTGTCTCCCACAGAAATACCTAGGATTTTTCGTTCCGCCTTTTTATAAATCAAGGGGAACATGAACCAATTGATAACTCGGACTTATATTCCCGAAGAACATCCTAGAATTATCAATCACCTCACAATAATCTTAATCGACTAGCGAAAGAAGATATTGCGGAATCACAAACGATGAGACGAAGATGTTTGTGACTTCTTTTATATCTTTCCTATCGGAGAAATCAATATCAAGCCAATCTTACGATTGTACTTAGTACGATAGAAACAGTAAGATCATATCACACTACTACAAGAAAAGTAGTATCGGTTTGGCTTCACAATCCCCATCAAGTCTTCAAGTCGTTAACCTACATGGTCTAGGTAGAAACCTAAGGTTAAAGGAGAATCGAACCTAGCTAATACAACTACTATCACATATGAGGTGTGGGGATTAGGTTTCCTAGTTTCTAGAGTTATCCCTTATATAGTCTTTCAAATCAGGGTTTGCAATCAATGATAGCTTAGTAACAAAGCATTCAATATTCACCGTTAGATGAAACCTGATTAGATTCAAGCTAATATCTTTCAACCGTTAGATCGAAAATTAGCTTGTTACACACAAATGAAATGCTATGTTTGTGTAACCGTACCCAAACATATACATCTAGTTGGTTCAACAGTAGTTAACCAAATGGTTAGCCATATGAGCACTTTCATATCAACCATATTCTTCTTTACCATAACTAGTTCAAATGACTCAAATGAACTAGTTAGAGAGTTGTTCAATTGCTTAGATTTTGTAGGAGTATACAAGACACAATCGAAGCAAAAACGATTTGATTCACTCGAATCGATTCATGAACTTTATAGCCACAATTTGCAAACTTGCATTCCTTAGTTTATATAAGTTTAAGTTCACGAATAATCGTTTTTAGAAAATAACCAACTTAAGTACGCGGAATGGTACGCGGAATTAAGTACCCGGAATAATTTTGTTTTCAATTCACAAACTCTAGCAGATATTATCAAGATGTGAACCTCTGACAGTACGCGGACTGGGTACGTGGACTTGGTACGCGGACTCTAGTTCTAGTTTTCCTGAGCAGCAAAGTACGCATACTTTGGTTCAAGGAATAAGGACTTATACATGTATGAGTTACCAAATAATGCTTATATCCAAACATGGTTATATAATCTAAACTCTCATTTCAATTATTGAAACATTCTTAGAGGACGTTATATAGTTGTTGTTCACACACTATTTTTCATCAAAGCAATTTTCAAGTAATTGAAATATAATATGACTTTCGTCACTAGTAAAGATGAACTTGGACAAAGTGAAATCTTACCAATACATATTTCAAGAAATAGATAAGCGAGATAAACTCGGCTCGAAATAGCAAATGTGTATAATCAAAGTCTATATAGCAAAACTACTTTTGTCTCAAGATAGGAGACAAAGTAGATAGACTTTTGAGTGATACATAAGTTCAAGTCTCCACATACCTTTTAGTCGATGAAGTTCCACTAGTTCCTTGAGTAGTTTTTCGTCTTTGTATGATGATCTCCATGGAGTCTTGAGCTCAACTACAATTTCTATCCTAGTCCGAGACTTAGCTATAAGTAGACTAGAAATCAAAACTTATAGTTTTGATCACTAACATTGACTAACATGCTTGAGATAGCAACGCATTCGAGTTCGATCGAGAAGTGCTCTAACAGAAAGCTTGTGTTAGTTGTTGATTGAATAAATTAAAAATATATTTATACCAAGCCACAGTCAAACACCCTGATCTCATAGGAAATGTGACTTGTGGAGTACTGAAGTAGTGGAGATGTGTGAAGGTGGTAGAAACTGTGCCCTATTATGAAGATAGGACTGGGAGGTTATGTACCCACTTCTCCTTTACTCATTAACTGCCCGTTCTTCCCGTCACTTTCTCATAATGGGTGTATTGCATACCGCATGCTGTAAACCGCCAGACCAATACCCTGATGTACATCCCCCGGTTTATGACATGTTTGATGTCTCGAGTATTTTGGTAGAGAATGACTGTTACTCATGATTTGCATGAGTAATGCGTCCCTGTTTGTAAGGTAAATTCCACATGATATGGAGCAAGTCGTGTTACGACTGATAATGGGAGGCGTGGTAGTTGTTGAGTGGACCCACCACCATCACATGCGAGAATTGACCATGAATAGTGGAAGAATGAGTACGTGATTATTCACCAACTAATATATGCCATAATCCTTGTATATAAAATCTACAATTAGAGAAATATTTCAAACAATAACCCGCAAGCTAGGCAAAGTTGTGAGAATGAGACTTGCCGTGAGTAGTTCTCAAAAATAGCATATGGTGCTTTTAGGTTAAATACATAATTAAATAATTAAATTATTTATAAGAGTGATACCCTAAAAATATCGTTTGCAAGCGATGCATGTGAAGCATCGTTCTCAAGCAAGCATCTCAAAATATTCGATGCCCGTAAAGCATCGTTGTATAAAGCCTGCCTGAATTAGTCGCGGATTTTATGGTTATAAAAGTGGCCCGACCACCTTTCTTTGGCGAGCCAGTTGTGGTTGTATATGTAGGCCGTGGACGACATGATTGGTATGTTTGTGTTAGAGCATAGCTCGGTCGACCTCGCATGCATTGCTATCTCAAGCATGTTTGTCAATGTTAGTGATCAAAACTATGAGTCTTGATTTCTAGCCTACATAGCTAAGTCTCGGACTAGGATAGAAAAGTGTAGTTGAGCTCAAGGAATTCATGGTGATTCATCATACAACGACGAAGATCTATACAAGGAACTGTGGAACTTCATCAACAAAAAGGTATGTGGAGACTTGAACTTACTATCACTCAAAAGTCTATTTCTTCTATCTCCTACTTCTTATGAAACAAAAGTCGTATGCTATATAGACCGGATCATACACATTTGATATTTCAAGCCGAGTATATCTTGCCTATCTATATCTCGAAATCATGTGTTGGTAAAGCGTTTCTCTTTGATCAAGTTTATCTTCACCTAGTGACGAAATTCATGAAAAGTTTCAATTACTTTGAGAATTGCTCTAACGCGAAACAGTCTGTGAATAACGGCTATATAACTTCCTCTGAGAATGTCTCAATGATTGGAATGAGATTTTAGATTACATAACCATGCATTCCTTAATCCGAAGTTTTCGAAATTTGATGATTAAGAGAAACCGGAGGAATTGGATTTTCCAAGTCCGCGAACCCAGTCCGCGAACTGACGAAAGTTCTCGACCGAGAAATTCTGCTGGGATTTTCCAAAAACTCGTTTGCGTGTAAGTCCGCGAACTGGCGAAAGTCTCTTTGCCGAGATTTTCTACTGAGTTTGGAAAACTCCGCCGGTTGTCTTAAGTCCGTGAACTTGTTTGTGAGCTTAAGTGGTTATGATCTAAAGATGTGCTCTGAACATGAAACTTAAATTACTAAGGAATGCTTTATGCAAACCGTGCCTATAAAGTTCATGAGCCGATTCAATCGAATCGAATCATCTTTTTTTTCAACTGTGTCTTGTGTAGTTACATAAGATCTCATAGCAATTGAACAACTCTTTAACTAGTTTATTTGAGTCAATTGAACTAGTTATGGTAATGAATAACAAGGTTAATATGAAATGCTCATATGGTTAACCTTTTGGGTTACTATGTTGAACCAACATACACGTACACGTTTGGGCATGGTTTTCGCAAACCCAGTAAACGTCTACACAAGTGTGTGTGACAAGCTAAGTTTTCGATCTAACGGTTGAGAAATATTAGCTTGAATCTAAATCAGGTTTTTATCTAATGGTGAATATGGATTGCTTTGTAACTAAGGCAAAACCCTGATTTGAAGGATATATGAAGGAAACGTCTAGCATTGGGCAAAACTAATCCCCACACGTCTGTGTGATACTAGTGCGATCGCTAGAGTCGATTCTCCTTTAACCTTTGGTTTTCTTCTCTAAAACCAGGTTAACGACTTAAAGACTTCATTGGGATTGTGAAGCCAGAACGACACTACTTTTATCGTAGTTGTGTGATCTGATCTTGCATCTTCTATCGTACGAGTACAATCGATTGATTGACTTGAGATCGTGAGAGTTCTCCGATAGGCAATATAAAGAAGTCACAAACATCTTCGTTTCACTGTTTGTGATTCCTCGACAAACCGCCCGTGTAGTCAAGAAGGATTGTAGAGAGGTGATTGATTAATCTAGGCCTGTTCTTCGGGAATATAAGACCGGATCATCAATTGGTTCATGTTCACCTTGATTTCATATCTTAAGACGAAACAAAACCTAGGGTTTATCTGTGGGAGACATATTTATCCTTTGATAGACTTTTCTGTGTGAGACAAATTTGTTTATTATCAAGCCTGGGATTTTGGGTTGCAGAAACTCTTGGTTGTGGGTGAGATCAACTAAGGGAATCAAGTGCGCAGTATCCTGCTGGGATCAGAGGCGTAGGAGTACAACTGTACCTTGGATCGGTGGGAGACTGATTGGGATTCAACTATAGTCCAGTCCGAAGTTAGCTTGGAGTAGGCTAGTGTCTGTAGCGGCATAATACAATGTGTATTCAATCTGGACTAGGTCCCAGGGTTTTTCTGCATTTGCGGTTTCCTCGTTAACAAAATTTCTGGTGTCTGTGTTATTTCTTTTCCGCATTATATTTTATATAATTGAAATAATACAGGTTGTGCGTTCGTGATCATCAATTGGAAATCCAACCTTTGGTTGTTGATTGATATTGATTGATCCTTTGGCATTTGTATTTGGTACTGTAGTTGCAGGAAATCCTACAATACACCTCTCATATGATTTCATTGTTGATCAGCTCATTTTTAGGTTTACACTCTTAATTTTATTGATTAATTTCTGAATGTTCTTACAAGGAAAATAAAGAAATCAAGAATGATCTCTACTCTGAACTTTCTCTTTCCTATTTACTTGTTTCTTACTCAAAAAAGATCTCCCTCTCCTTTACAACTCGAATGACTATTTATAAGGAAATACATAGTGGATGACAACTAATTTGTCCTTTATTTTCGGATATGGATT
The DNA here is from genome assembly GCF_003573695.1 of Papaver somniferum. NCBI lineage: Eukaryota > Viridiplantae > Streptophyta > Magnoliopsida > Ranunculales > Papaveraceae > Papaver > Papaver somniferum. The sequence goes on from NC_039361.1 coordinate 10,366,959, forward strand.
GCGACATTCTCGCAACCTTACAAATGTTAATTTCGCAAGCTCTCTAATTTTCGCAAGACTGTCACATCTTTCCCATGACTTTAGATGATGTCATTTATTCTATCATTTTTGAAACTGTTCTGCGACGCTAGTGTGCTGTACCATTGATAATTTCACTGAGATACAATTGTTGCGAGATTCTGATCCTACATCTTGCCTCTTCTCATATCTTTCTCTGCAAAGTATAGAATGATGTGAGAAATGCCGCAGCTGCTTATCTTTTCATATTCCACATTTATAACACGTACTTTCTCTTCCATTTATTTGTTGACACGTCTTCTGTAACCGCTACTTTTCTACCGCTCACGTCTCTTCGTCTTAATGGTGTTTATTTCTTCGAGTAAAAAAATTGCTTTATATACTCTTATCCCCTCCTTTTTCCACTTTTCTTTTTACTTTATCTTCTACTTTTATTCTCTCATCTCTGCAACTCTGTTATTCTTCTGTAAATTCCGCTGCTGTAATTTTTTCTTCCTTCAATCCTTTTACTTCCCATACATTCCCATACTCTATATTCAAACATGGCTCCAAGTGGTCATAGGTATGAGAAGAATTTACAATATTTCCAAAAAGATCTTGCTGATAAAGGTTTTACACTCTCCATCATTCCTGGTGAGAATGCCAAATTAATTCTTTCTGTCAAGCTTTTCTCTAATCAAAATTGTGATGATCAATCAATCATAATTTTGCTAGGTCAAATTCTCGCAGGTCTCCCTATTCCTCTTTATAATCCATAACTTCCTTTATTTTATGAAATTCTCGCTCATCCGGGATTTTCGAGAGCCATCTTCCAACTAAGTGGGGACTGCATCCGTCTGATGCTAGAATTGGCTAATCGTGGTGCTGGTAGAGGATCTCTTTACTCCAAAGAACTTAGGGATCCAAAATTTGCAAACCTAGAGATAGTTGCTGAGAAGTATACAGTGGCGAATTTCTTTGAAAACTACGAACTTATCTCCATGAAGAAAGAGAATACTCGCTGGGGTATTTGATTAAGAAGGAAAGATAACATTTATGAAGCCAAAATTCTTATGCAAGATATTGACTGGCATTCTGGTAAAAACACAACTCCTAGACAATCCAAAGACGATAAATGGTGTGCTTTTGCTTTAATGTTAAAGGGACCCTACATTGCTGGATCAAGCGTTCTTCCTGCGAATCTCGCTGCATATCAACCTTGGGGTTTCTCTTGGACCGAGAAAGAGAAAGAGGTATGTTTTTTCCCCTTTAACTCATTTTATATCTCTTTATTGATTTTTACTATTCTGTTCGCTAACTCTTGCGACATTCCGCATATCCAAAAACTAAAGGATAGTTATAACAGGACTGGGAAATCTAGTACTCTGTTAGTTCTTCGCTCATATACATATGAGGTAAGAAATTTTATCTTATTTCTATCTAAAAAGACTTCATGTTGAGAAAGAGCGACTTGAAGCCTCACTTGTTATAGCCCATAGATTGTGCAAGTCCCTGGAAAAGGAAAACTTTGTCTCAATGAAAAGGTCTTTTGCACAAACTAATTCTCATGAGTTACTGTACAAAATGAAATTTTCTCTAGATGAAGATTGTGTCAAGAAAAGTTTTCATAACTTACAATCTTCTCTGGTGGCTATGAAGTTCAAACAAGTGCCTGTTTTTACTTCTCCTCCACGAACCTGTACCTTCTGTGGAAAAGGAAATCACTATGCCATCCATTGCTTTGCCAGAAAGAAACAAGTTTCTTATCTTCACAAATTGTTTCTTTCTACTGTCAATGGAGTAAATAGTCAGACGGCTGCTGCTGTAAAATTCCCTTTCACAGGAAACCAAGCGTCTTATAAAAGTGATCTCTCTCCTAGAAATCATTACAGGACATTGGTAAACTCTAGTGGTATAAATCGTACTACCTATGAAAGCATGTCATGTGCTTATAAGAACAACTCTGGTAAATCTAAGTCTAGTGTATGGAGACCAATTTCGAAAAATCTCATAGAACCTATTTCTAGAGGTCTTAGACTTTGTTATCAGAAAGATTCCTCACCTGTGTTTCCCAGAAGGACTGTGAGACGTTCTCCCGTATCTGGAAACTGCAAGGAAGGACAATAAATGTTAAGTTCAGATATCCTGGAGGTAATAACTGTTATTCTCTCAAAACCAATGGTGAGACTATGTCTCCCTCTGCTACCTAATAGCAGAAAGTCTATTCTTGTATCTAACTTGAGAGATACAAGAATGAGGATTTGTGAGATGCTCAAGTATTGTGTTGTTTGTCTCTAGTTTGTATATCTTATGATGTAATGCTGTTAGTACTTCCTTCTTTTGTCACTATGATCTTTTGGAGATAGAGTATCTTTGAAAGCAACATGGTATGCATTTTTCGTATTTTGGGCCATTTGTACTTTGGCTGGACCACGAACGTCCGTATCTCCTCAAGAAACTTTAGGGTTTCCAGCTAGGGTTCTCACGAACATATATAAATCTTATATGTGTGGGCTTTATTCTTCAGAAAGGAATTCTATGGAATCTGTTCCCAAAGAAGAAGTGAACCCTATGGCTGAGGATGATCTCAGGGGATATGATTCTGGTCAATATTTTCTTTTAAAGAAGATGGTTGAAATAAAAGAGTATAACTCTTGGATTGGAGAATCTTTCAAGGATCTGTTTCGTGTTCAAAATGAAGTCAAGAACGAACTTGCTAACCTTCAACTGCAGATAAACCAGCTTATTGATGGACAAGAAAAAATCCTTGGTATTCAAAATATCTTGATCAGGAATCAAAAGCAAGTTATCCTTGACTGCGCAAAGGCTCGCCATTATGCTCGCACTATTGATCGAAAAGTCAACATTTTAACTTTTGAACATGGTGTCTCTACAGTCAACATGATCAAGGATATTAGTGATTCCTATTTTGATGGACCACTTCAGAGGTATAAAAACATCAAGGAAAACTGAGTTTTTAAATATGCCTAGTATGTCTTGTTTTTGGATTAGTTGGAAGAATAACTGGTGCTTTGAATAGCGATGATTGTGACTACACCTAGCTATTTTTATTTTCATCTTCATATGTTTATTTTTTAGGTTTATTGGTATTAAATTCTAAAAATATTTGGAGGATGATGTTATTGCATTATTGATCTTTATGATTTTGTGATATTGCAATTTGATTATGGGATATGTTTTGTTTGCGTCCGTGAACTTGAAGGTCCCATACGCTGTCAAAAGTAAAGTCGTTTATGAATCGGTATTCGTATTGATGAAAAGACGAATGGACTTTTGACAATTACAAAATTTATGCCTATGCAGTCATGTATTTGATGGAAAATAGGATAAAATCTTTTGTTTGACAAGGATAAAGTCTATTATGTCATTATGCATATAGTGATGGAAAATAGAATAGGTCCTTGTATGTTATCCACGGTATTGATCTTCATTGATCCATTTTGTTATGTTTTACCGTGAAGGCTCCATTGTGTGTCTTATGTTGAGCATGATACAACTAAGTCGATTATTCTTATTGGCTTTGTTTGTTGTTCCATAAGATGCTATATGTTGAGCATTTTGAACTAAATTAATCATCTTGGTTGGTTGTTTAGTTATTTGCTCCGAAAGTCTTCTTTTCGAGCAAATCTTTTGACAATTTGATTACTTTTGTGATTAGTTTGGTTGTTTGTTTTCCAATTAGATTAATTATGGGTTCTCTTGTAATTAGTCTAGTTGAGTTTTCATATATTCCACAAATTCTTGTGTTGAGTATATGAACGGCTATACTAATCATGTTCTATTGTTTAATGTAGTCGTATATTCCGTAAGGTTTTCCTTATGTTGAGTATGTGAACGATTAAGTTAGTCATCTCCGTATGATTACCTTAGTCGTAGCTCTGTAAGTTTACTTATGTTGAGCACTTTCAATTAAATTGATCACTTTTGTGGTTTGATTTAGTTGTGTATTCTAATTAAATTAATCATGGGTTTACTTGTGATTAATTTGGTTGAGTTTTGGATATAGAAAATCATTTCTATGGTTTTTGGTGTCCAAATTTAAAAATCCTTCTTTTCTTTCGAAATTAAGGTCGCTCTTGTTGTTCTTTCGGGAATGACATCAAATGGGGGAGAGTTCTTTTGAACTTGTGCTTAATGGTAATATCTTGCGGGATGTGCGGCTGTGGAATTTTATAGGGGTTATCTTGTATCCTTAAACTCCTTAATGAATGCATTTAGCTTCGGCTTTATGATTGCATATAAATTAAGTTGGTATGTATTTTTTCTTTTAGTCTATGAAATGTCTCTTGTGGAGAAATAATGTAGTTCACACTACAAATACATATGGTTTTCGGATCATTGTGTAAGGGGAGTGGTTTCCATGATCGAGATGGAGTATTGACTAAGGGGGAGTGATACATATCACCGTAGTATTATTGTTAAAGTCGTGATGCAATTGGACTTTGATGTTACATAATAATACTATGTCACTGTATAATGATGATCGAGAATCTCGGTTTCTCTCATTGTTATAGCTACGGATCTTCAAAAACGGTGATGCTAAACTTACAACCTTTGGGATCATTGGAGTACTTGGAAGGACGAAGATTTCAGGGAACGTTGAAGATTAGACTATGGAATAGGATCCACTAAAGTTTATCTTTTTTGTATTCCATATGTATTAATAGTTTTGTCACTAAAATTGACAAAGGGGAAGATTGTTAGAGCATAGCTCAGTCGACCTCGCATGCGTTGCTATCTCAAGCATGTTTGTCAATGTTAGTGATCAAAACTATGAGTCTTGATTTCTAGCCTACATAGCTAAGTCTCGGACTAGGATAGAAAAGTGTAGTTGAGCTCAAGGACTTCATGGCGATTCATCATACAACGACGAAGATCTATACAAGGAACCGTGGAACTTCATCAACAAAAAGGTATGTGGAGACTTGAACTTATCTATCACTCAAAGTCTATCTCTTCTATATCCTACTTCTTATGAGACAAAAGTCGTATGCTATCTAGACTGTATCACACACATTTGATATTTCGAGCCGAGTATATCTCGCCTATCTATATCTCGAAATCATGTGTTGGTAAAGCGTTTCGATTTGATCAAGTTTATCTTCACCTAGTGACGAAAGTCATGAAAAATTTCAATTACTTTGAGAATTGCTCTGACGCGAAACGGTCTGTGAATAACGGCTATATAACGTCCTCTGAGAATGTCTCAATGATTGGAATGAGAGTTTAGATTACATAACCATGTATTCCTTAATCCGAAATTTTCGAACTTTGTTGATTAAGAGATACCGGAGGAATTGGCTTTGCCAAGTCCGCGAACTGACGGAAGTTCTCGACCGAGAATTTCTGCTGGGATTTTCCAAAAACTCGTTTGCGTGTAAGTCCGCGAACCTAGTCCGCCAACTGGCGAAAGTCTCTTTGCCGAGATTTTCTGTTGAGTTTGGAAAACTCCGCCGGTTGTCTTAAGTCCGCGAACTTTTTTGTTAGCTTAAGTGGTTATGATCTAAAGATGTGCTCTGAACATGAAACTTAAATTACTAAGGAATGCTTTATGCAAACCGTGGCTATAAAGTTCATGAGCCGATTCAATCGAATCAAATCATCTTTGTTTCAATTGTGTCTTGTGTAGTTACATAAGATCTCATAGCAATTGAACAACTCTTTAACTAGTTCATTTGAGTCAATTGAACTAGTTATGGTGAAGAAGAACAAGGTTAATATGAAATGCTCATATGGTTAACATTTTGGGTTACTATGTTGGACCAACATACACGTACACGTTTGGGCATGGTTTTCGCAAACCCAGTAAACGTACACCCAAGTGTGTGTGACAAGCTAAGTTTTCGATCTAACGGTTGAGAAATATAAGCTTGAATCTAAATCAGGTTTTCATATAACGGTGAATATGGATTGCTTTGTAACTAAGGCAAAACCCTAATTTGAAGGCTATATAAATGAGACATCCAGCATTGTGCAAAACTAATCCCCATACGTCTGTGTGATACTAGTGCGCTCGCTAGAGACGATTCTCCTTTAACCTTTGGTTTTCTTCTCTAAAACCAGGTTAACGACTTAAAGACTTCATTGGGATTGTGAAGCCAGACCGATACTACTTTTATCGTAGTTGTGTGATATGATCTTGCATGTTCTATCGTACGATTACAATCGATTGATTGGCTTGATATCGTGAGAGTTCTCCGATAGGCAAGATAAAGAAGTCACAAACATCTTCGTCTCATTGTTTGTGATTCCTCGAAAAACTGCCTGTGTAGTCATGAAGGATTGTATAGAGGTGATTGATTAATCTAGGATGTTCTTCGGGAATATAAGACCTGATTATCAATTGGTTCTTGTTCACCTTAATTTCATATCATAATACAGAACAAAACCTAGGGTTTATCTATGGGAGACAGATATATCCTTTGATAGACTTTTCTGTGTGAGACAGATTTGTTTATTATCAAGTCTGCGATTTTGGGTTGCAGCAACTCTTGGTTGTGGTTAGATCAGCTAAGGGAATCAAGTGCGAAGTATCCTGCTGGGATCAGAGGCGTAGGAGTACAAATGTACCTTGGATTGGCGGGAGACTGATTGGGGTTCAACTATAGTCCATTCCAAAGTTAGCTTGGAGCAGGCTAGTGTCTGTAGAGGCTTAATACAGTGTGTATTCAATCTGGACTAGGTCCCGGGGTTTTCTGCATTTGTGGTTTCCTCGTTAACAAAATTTCTGGTGTCTGTGTTATTTCTTTTCCGCATTATATTTTATATAATTGAAATAATATAGGTTGTGCGTTCGTGATCATCAATTGGAAATCCAACCTTTGATTGTTGATTGATATTGATTGATCCTTGGACATTGGTCTTTGGTACCGTCCAAGTTATTCCTTGTATTTGATAAAGAATCGCTATTTTTTTTAGCTTGAGTAAAAATAAAATCAAGAGAGAGATATTAACTCCTTGAGATACTTTTATCTAGATTGAGTATGACTGTCTAGTTGATTCTCTAGCAAAGTATTTCAGAGTTAGTCCATACAGATTGCTAAGCGAAATATTGGATGGTGTTGTTAGACCCCCGCTTTTTCAGTTTGGTCCATTAAGAAGAGGGATGAGAGGTGGCCATCACAGTACTTCATTGATCACCTGAAGTTGGATCCAAGCCGGCCAAACCAGATGGGAAAGTTGGACGGACGATATGATTTACGACAGTTTTTTCTTGTCGTTGATTTAATTAAGTCCCTTTTCTATCATGAAAATTCCTTAGTGTCCAAACTACCTTGGTCTATAAATAGTGAAGTTTGTTCTTCTTACAAACTCATCCCGAGGCAGGCACTTCATTTTGTAATCATTTTTGTGGCCGACCAATACTATTACTTATAATACTATATTGGAGAGGAGAGTAACCTAATTAGAAGAAATCTCTTAAGTCCGCTAGTTTAAAGACTCATGCGGGATCAATTAGCGTTTAGATGGTACCATTGGTGGGACACTAGAACTTTTATTTTTGGATTATTGATATAATTAACTAACAATTGTTAAACCTTGATTGCACCTTGTTTGTTTATTCTGAAAAACTTTTCTTCTAATATAAGTTCACTCAAGCTAGATCAAGGATTAACAGTAGTTCAAATCTGTTTTTAGATCTGACGATAGGCTTGGAATAATCCATTGCTAACACTCCAAGTACCATAGATTAGGAGCTATTTGATTTAATCACTCCAAGATTACTACCTCGACAATACCTAATACTTATTCAAGAGGTCACAATAGAAGATAAAAAAAATCAAAAAATTACGTTTCTCTGTTGGTTCAACAAATTCCGGGCCAAGAAAGATTCACCGGTAAATTTTCAAAGTTTTTTGGGACATTACTCATCCATTAGGGATGGTTTTTTTTACACCCATCACTCGTCTTCCATTAGGTTTCCCGAAGTGACTAGCCATAAATAATGCCATGTTTCTATAAGTTTAAATATAGTTAGCCAACGATTTATTTATTCTAAATCACGTAGCTTGTTCTGTATTGGTCATAAATAGAGAACGAATTATTTAATTATTTTTAATAGGTAAAGAATTTGGTGCTAATTTACGCAAACTTACTTGTCGAATAGAATCCAAACAAGACTTCACCACATCAGCCATAGCCATGTTCTTCTCCTTCGCCCTACAATCATTAAATTTGCAATCATGTGTTGAACTAATTGCGAAAACCTAATTGAATATTTGTTCGTTCATAGCAGACATGGAATTAGACATAATTACACTGTGAACTTCAACCATCAACATGACATCCACTGACTTATTACCAATTGAGTGAAAAAAAAAAGGATCAAACAAATTGGGAAAACCTAATCTGCTTGTGTTTGGAATCTAGAGGGATTGAAATTTAATTTAGGGCAAGCTTTACAGAAATCTTAGAAAGAAATTAGAAGTAAAAAAGAATGGAAAATTTACCTGAACTAGAGATCGGGAGAGAAAATTAGGGTTTGAGAAATTTTGGAGTAATTTTGTGTTGTGAAACTGACATTTCTCTCTTCTTCTTCCGATCAGAGAGGAGGACTACCGTTTATGAGCTCAGTCGTAGTGGTTATTGAGAAGAGGTGTAGAGAGAAAACTATTGGGCTTCGAGTGGTTAACAAATCTAGTCCACCTCGAATTTTCCCCAGACTGAAAATTTTGGAGAGTAATAGTGCGTTTGGATACCAGAAGCAAAAGTCAGAAGTAAAAGCATTTCGCTTCACAAAAAGTTAATTTTTCTACTTTTAGAAGTTATTCTGAAATTGTGTACCCAAACTAACTTCTGTTTTTTTTGTTTCCAGAATTTTGAATGTTTATTCAAACAGCGTATAAATTGATCGAATACCGCTAGCATACCAAAAGCAAGCTACTTGGTCTAATCCGGAACGTCATGTTAATTAAACTTTTGAGATGGTTAATTCAAAGTTTTTCAGGCACAACTGCATTAATTTGCTATCCGAACGGTTAGATTTGGGTATTATCCTATAAATATACTAGTTCTCTCGACAAAACAACACAAACCTATTTACATATACTCTTCAAAGCTCATTTCACCATCTAGTTTTTCTAACTCTCTCCATACCTCTACAGACAACTATGGCATTATTTGATCCAAGTGAAGATTTGGCCATAATCCAAACATGGTACACTGAAAGTCAAATTGTAGATCTCTCCCCATAAGGGTAGAAACTGTAACATTTTGGGAGAAGGTATATATATAACCAACATAGGCGAGACTATGAGAATCCAAAGAGAAGAATTCTTCAACAAATTCACGATATGTACCAAATTATCCAAAAAGGCATATGTGATTTTATAGCTATCCAACAACGGATCTTCAACACTAGAAACTTTATCTTGTCCCCTCGATAATTTGTAAGTGTTTTTAGAGTTTCTTTCACATAAGCTAAGTTGGTTGATCTTCTAACAACACTAACAAAGTAAACTTGTGTTGTGTTTTTATAGAACGAAGTAGTAAAATCGCGTTACTTGGAGGAAAAGGGGGAAGCATTCACATTTGATGAAAGCTATCATTTCATGGTATCCAAAATTTCGGAGTATGAATCGCACGGATATTTCTCTGATTATTCTTATGAAGATTGATAGTTTTAAGACTTATAATAGTACATTTGGTGTGTAGTGTTAGAGCATAGCTCGGTTGAACCCACCAAACGTTGGTATGTCAAGTTTGGTTTTCATATTTTAGTGAATCAAAACTCATTTTAAGAGTCGCTTGATTATATACTAGAGTCAACTTCGTATAGGTTAGCTTGAAAGTATTAGGATATGAGACATTACTGAAAAAGCGGGGGTACAACAACCTCACCCAATATTTCGATTATCAATATGTATGGACTAACTCCAATATACTTTCTAGAGAATTAACTAGACAGTCATACTCAATCTAGAGAAAACTATATCGAGGAGTTAATATCTCTCTCACTTGATTTGATCTTTACTCAAGCAAATAGAAATCTACGAGTGTTTATCAAATACAAGGATAATAACTTGGATGGTACCAAAGACCAATATCCAAGTGTCAATCAATTTAAATTAACAACCAAAGGTTGGATATCTAATTGATTCATCTTAACGCACAACCTATGATATTTCAATTATATAACAAAATATAATGCGGAATATAAATAACACAGACACCAGAAATTTTGTTAACGAGGAAACCGCAAATGCATAAAAACCCCGGGACCTAGTCCAGATTGAACACCACACTGTATTAAGCCGCTACAGACACTAGCCTACTACAAACTAACTTCGGTCTGGACTGTAGTTGAACCCTAATCAATCTCACACTGATTTAAGGTACAGTTGCGCTCCTTACGTCTCTGATCCCAGCAGGATACTACACACTTGATTCCCTTATCTGATCTCACCCACAACTAAGAGTTGTTACGACCCAAAGTCAAAGACTTCAATAAACAAATCTGTATCACAGAAAAAAGACTACGATGATAGATAAATATGTCTCCCACAGATAAACCTATGACTTTTGTTCCGTCTTTTGATAAATCAAGGTGAACAGGAACTAATTGATAACCCTGACTTATATTCCCGAAGAAAAGCCTAGTATTATCAATCACCTCACAATAATCTAAATCGTATGGTAGCGAAACTAGATAATGTGGAATCACAAACAATGAGACGAAGATGTTTGTGATTTCTTTTTATCTTTCCCTATCGGAGATATAATCTCAAGTCAATTATTCAATTGAACTCGTACGATAGAAAATGGCAAGATCAGATCGCTCAACTACAAGAAAGTAGTTTCGTATGGCTTCACAATCCCAATGAAGTCTTGTAGTCGTTAACCTACAGGGTCTCGAGAAGAAACCTAAGGTTAAAGGAGAATCGACTCTAGCAAAACCAACTAGTATCACACAGGAGGTGTGGGGATTAGTTTTTCCAGTTGCTAGATGTCTCCTTTATATAGTTTTCAAATCAGGGTTTGCAATCCAAGTTATCTTGGTAACAAAGCATTCAATATTCACCGTTAGATGAAAAACCGGACTCAACCAAGCTAATATCTTTCAACCGTTAGATCGAAACTTAGCTTGTCACACACAAATGAAATGTATTCATTTAGGTTTGAGTGACCGTACCTAAACGTGTACACTTAGTTGGTTCACAAATAGTTAACCAATGGTTAGCCATATGAGCACTTTAATATTAACCGTATTCATCTTTGTCATAACTAGTTCAAATGACTCATAAGTTGTTCAATTGCTTAGGTCTTTATTCATAGACACAATTGAAACAAAATCGGTTTGATTCACTTGAATCAATTCATGAACAATATAGCCACGGTTTTCAAAGATTGCTTTACTTATAACTTATTGTTTTAAGCTCATGAACTACCGATTTGAGAAATAACTAGCTTGGGTACGCGTACGGGTATGCGTACCTTAGCTACCGGATTTGAGTTTACAAACTCAGCAGAAATTTTCGGTTCGAAAACTTCCGTGGGTACGCGTACGGGTATGTGTTCCTAAGTCGACTGGTTTACTAGTTTGCAAACTTACAAACTCAGCAGAAATTTTTGGTTCGAAAACTTCCGCAGGTACACGTACGGGTACGCGTACTCAACCTGTCTCCTTCACCAATACCTCATGCACACATATGCACGCACTTGGTTTCCGGCACATGGATTTATATACTAATGTGCGAACACACTATATATATTTATATCCATAGTTGGTAATCTCAACTCTACATTTCAATCATTGAAACATTCTTCTATAGTGTATGACAATTGTTATTCACGACTATCATAATCAAAGCTATTTTCAAGATTGAAACGTCATCATGACTTTCGTCACGGGTAAAGATGAAAGTAGTTAAAGTAAAAGCTCACCAACACATATTTCGAGAAAAAGATACGCGAGTAAACTCGGCTCGAAATAGCAAATATGTATGTATGAAAACTATCATACTTATACGACTTTGTCTCAAGAGTATGAGATAAAATAGACTTTTGAGTGACAGATAAGTTCAAGTCTCCACATACCTTTTTGTCGGATGAAGTTCCACTTATTCCTCGAGTAGTTCTTCATCTTCGTAAGATGATCGCCATGGAGTATGGAGCTCAACTGCACTTAACTATCCTAGACCAAGACTTAGTCATAAGTAAACTAGAAATCAAGACATATAGTTTTGATCGCTAATATTGACAAACATGCTTGAGATAGCAACGCATGCGAGTTCGATCGAGCAGTGCTCTAACAATCTCCCCCTTTGTCAATTTTACTGACAAAACTATCAATACATATGGATTACAAAATAGATAAAACTTTGTAGCTTCTAGTCCACATGCTTGATCTCCTTGGCGCTTCAACATTACTCGAAAACTTCGTCTTTTCCAAGTACTCCCATGATTCCAAAGGTTGTAAGTTCAGCATCATAGTTGTTGAAGTTCCGTAGCCATAACAATGACAAAACAAAAGCTCTCGATCATTGTTATACAATGTCATTGTATTATTACATATCATCAAAGTTCTCATATCACAACTTCGACAACAATACTATGGTTATGTATCACTCCCCCTTAGTCAATACTTCGTCTCAACACGAAAACCACTCCCCCTTACATACTTATCCGAAAACCATATGTATTTGTAGTGTGAACTACATATTAATTCTCCCACTTTTTGTCAATAAAATTGGCAAAGGTACGAAAAAGGGATCCTAATGAAAAATTTTCATGGAGATACTTCAAGACCAAAGAAAAGTACATATCAACTTTGTTTAGATGCAACCATAAAGCCGAAGCTACATGCGTTCATCACGAAGTTTATAAAGATACAAGATAACTCCTCAAATATTGCACAGCCGCACTCCCCACAAAGATATGGCAATTAAGCACAAGTTCAAAAGAACTATACCCCATTTTATGTCATTCCCGAAAGAACAACAAGAGCGACCTTACTTTTACGAGAAAAGAAGGATTTCTTTGGACACCAAAAACCACAAAATGATTTTGTATCCAAAATTCTCAATTAAACTAACCACAAGAGAACCCATGATTAATTTAATCGGAACACACAACCAAAATAACCACAAACGAATCTATGATTAGTCTAGTTAGAAATGCTCACACAAGAAGACTTATGGAGCCGCATAGTATATACATAAAATATGGATCAGGGAAGATAAATACTTCGGAATATACAAGGATTCATTCTATTTTTCCATCACTATTTGCACAATGACATATAATAGACATAATCCTTGTAAACAAAAGATTTTAACCTATCTTCCATCAACAAATGACATAATAGGCTTAACTTTTGTTTATCAAAAGTTCATCGATCTTGTATCAATACATGCATATCGACATATAAACGAGATAAATTTTGACAAAATATGGGACAATAATAGTTCACGGACGCAAACACACATATCCCATAACACATTGCAATATACAAAACCATAAAGATTAATACTACAAAAATCATCTTCCAAACCAAACTTTAGAATTTAAACAAATAAATCTAAAAACATGAAGATGAAAACGTTGGACATAGATATGTGTACTCACAATAATGGCTATTCCAAACCCTAGTTATCATTCTTAAACAAAAAAAAAAAAATTTCTTTTAAGAAGTTTTACTAGACAAATAAAAATCAATTCATCACCAATATAAAGAGGCACGAGAAACTACCCATCATCTTCATCTTTGGAGACCATGAAGGTGGAACGAACATTGTCCAAGTCTTCTTTAATATCGGGATACTTGGTAGAAATCACAAGTAATTGTTCTTGAACACAAATTACTTTGGTATTCAATTTACAAACACCTTTGTAAATTTGGCGAAGAAGCTTCGTAGAAGGATCGCTCGAGCCATTAGTTGTGTCACACCTTTGTCTCTTGCAAGCATACTCCGACGAGAGTTCTCAACCGTGGAAGGATAAGGGTTAGAAATACCCAAATTTCCAAAAGACTTTAAAGAAAAATCTAATTGATTAGTAGGAAATTTTCCTCCATTCCACACAACACTTTTACCACAAAGACCTTTTGAGATGGTTTCATGTGAGAGTATTTCATTGCTTGGTCTAGGAAGACGAAAATCACCTAAAGGGATTTTGGTAATCTTTGAAATTAATTCTCTATTCAGTAGAATCCTTTCTCTGTTGACCATGGTCTTGAATTCCATGTCCTCAAGAACAACATCATGAATGTTGGCATAGAAGATTCTAGTAAGAGTGTCATAACCTTCACTAAGGCCATCAAAGATGTTTCCAAGCTTGAATTTTTCAAAACAAGATAAATCCTCCTTATCCCACTAGTATTATCCAATTTATTTTCTAAAATAAATCCAATGGAGGAAATATTTTCAAATACTTTGCTACGGGATTCATCCACAAATCTAACCCTAATAGAATTTTGTTCAATAGGAAGATCAATTGAAGAGGATGAAAAACCTAAGTTTTTTGAAGAACCTTTTGAACCCTTAATATTCTTCATAATTCTAGAAGGAAATAAGGGAGTGGGCAAGAGATTACTTACTTGATTTTTTATCTTGAGAAATCCCTTTACAAGTTGTTCTCCAACAAGCTTTAATGGTGAACAAAAAAATATGAACCCTAAAAGATCACGAACGCGGACAGATGAGGGAGGAAGGAGGGTAGCGGACCCGTACTTCTTTTATACCCACAGTTGGGCTTGGACCCGTTCACGAACCGCGACCCACATAAGGAATGTAGGATTTTTAGAGGTAAGTACTGTGATACCTGTACAAACCTTTTTGAAAAGCTTTTGTCACAAAGAAAAGAAAAAAATTTCTTAAACAAAATCAACCAGTTACTTGCCCCATTTCAAGTTATATACAAATGGGGTGATGCCATTCCTGAAATCAGGTGGTGTAATATGCAGAGAATTTCTCATGCAAAATTTTTGGTTGACATTTGTGACCAGAATTAAGAGTAAAATCATAACGATAAAACTCAGAATCCGTTGGTCTCTTTTTCTTATGACACAAAGATGACTTTTTCTGATCAATGGTTCCTTTACCAATCTTACAAGAAATCTTTTTATTAACTTCAAGAGAGATGGTAGTTGGAACAGTTTGTACATCATTAGAACATGATTTGACTGGAACAAAACTTTTATCAGAACGATTCAATTCTTATATGGAGTTAAGCTTTTCTAAGAATTTTAACACGTTCTCAAACGCTCTAAATAGATCCTTGTCAATTGATCATTTATGATAGTATTCCTCAAAAAGATTAAGAGTAATTCTTGTGAGGGTCCATACCTTTGAGCGTTGATCATGTTTTCTTTGGAGATTATCATTAGAGAAATTTTTAATTTTTCCTTTAGACTGTTTCTTCACATCTAGATTTTCCGATAATCTAGATGGCATAAGATTATCATGAGAGACCGTTGGTCTAAACAATAATCTCTGAGCAGTCTTTAAGGAGCTCTGGTGTGCGTTACAGATGCCATTGAGCAATCCTCCAAAAAAGATTTCCCATAGAGATAGACTTTTGAGGAACGACCAAACACAAAGTTATAAGGTTTAATGTCTTTGCCTGCTATGATACAATTGAAAAAGCGGGGGTACAACAACCTCACCCAATATTCCGATTAACAATCTGTATGGACTAACTCCAATATACTTTCTAGAGAATCAACTAGATAGTCAGACTCAATCTAGAGAAAAGTATATCGAGGAGTTAATATCTCTCTCACTTGATTTGATCTTTACTCAAGCAAATAGAAATCTGCGAGTCTTTATCAAATACAAGGATAATAACTTGGATGGTACCAAAGACCAATATCCAAGCGGCAATCAATTTAAATCAACAACCAAAGGTTGGGTATTCTAATTGATTGATCTTAATGCACAACCTGTAGTATTTCAATTATATAACAAAATATAATGCGGAATTTAAACAACACAGACACCAGAAATTTTGTTAACGAGGAAACCGCAAATGCATAAAAACCCCGGGACCTAGTCCAGATTGAACACCACACTGTATTAAGCTACTACAGACACTAGCCTACTACAAACTAACTTCGGTTTGGACTGTTTTGAACCCTAATCAATCTCACACTGAATTCAAGGCACAGTTGCGCTCCTTACATCTCTGATCCCAGCAGGATAGTACGCACTTGATTCTTTTAGCTGATCTCACCCACAACTAAGAGTTGCTATGACCCAAAGCCGAAGACTTCAATAAACAAATCTGTATCACACAGAAAAGTCTACGATGATAGATAAATCTGTCTCCCACAAATAAACCTGTGAGTTTTGTTCCGTCTTTTGATAAATCAAGGTGAACAGGAACTAATTGATAACCTAGACTTATATTCCCGAAGAACAGCCTAGTATTATCAATCACCTCATAATAATTTAAATCGTATGGTAGAGAAACTAGATATTGTGGAATCACAAACGATGAGACGAAGATGTTTGTGATTTCTTTTTATCTTTCCATATCGGAGATATAATCTCAAGTCAATTATTCAATTGAACTCGTACGATAGAAAATGGCAAGATCAGATCGCTCAACTACAAGAAAGTAGTTTCGTATGGCTTCACAATCCCAATGAAGTCTTTCAGTCGTTAACCTACAGGGTCTCGAGAAGAAACCTAAGGTTAAAGGAGAATCGACTCTAGCAAAACCAACTAGTATCACACAGGAGGTGTGGGGATTAGTTTTTCCAGTTTCTAGATGTGTCCTTCATATAGTTTTCAAATCAGGGTTTGCAATCCAAGTTACCTTGGTAACAAAGCATTCAATATTCACCGCTAGATGAAAAACCTGATTCAACCAAGCTAATATCTTTCAACCGTTAGATCGAAACTTAGCTTGTCACACACAAATGAAATGTATTCATTTAGGTTTGAGTAACCGTACCTAAACGTGTACACTTAGTTGGTTCAAAAATAGTTAACCAATGGTTAACCATATGAGCACTTTCATATTAACCGTATTCATCTTTCTCATAACTAGTCCAAATGACTCATAAGAACTAGTTCAAGAGTTGTTCAATTGCTTAGGTCTTTATTCATAGACACAGTTGAAACAAAATCGGTTTGATTCACTTGAATCAATTCATGAACACTATAGCCACGGTGTGCAAAGATTGCATTCCTTATAATTTATTGTTTTAAGCTCATGAACTACCGATTTGAGAAATAACCAGCTTGGGTACGCGTACGGGTATGCGTACCTTAGCTACCGGATTTGAGTTTACAAACTCAGCAGAAATTTACGGTTCGAAAACTTCCGTGGGTATGCATACGGGTATGCGTACCTAAGGTGGCTGGTTTACTAGTTCTCAAACTTACAAACTCAGCAGAAATTTTCGGTTCGAGAACTTTCACAGGTACGCGTACGGGTACGCGTACTCAAACTGTCTCCTTCACCAATGCCGCATGCACACATATGCACACACTTGGTTTCTGGCACATGTATTTATACACTAATGTGCGAACACATTATATATGCCTATATCCATAGTTGGAAATCTCAATTATGCATTTCAATCATTGATACATTCTTGTATAATGTTATAACAATCGTTATTCACAAGTATCGTCATCAAATCTATTCTCAAGATTGAAACGTCATCATGACTTTCTTCACGGGTAAAGATGAAAGTGGTTTAAAGCAAAAGCTCACCAACACATATATCGAGAAAAAGATAAGCGAGTAAACTCGGCTCGAAATAGGAAATGTGTATGTATGAAAACTATCGTACTTATACGACTTTGTCTCAAGTCTCCACATACCTTTTTTGTCGGATGAAGTTCCACTTATTCCTCGAGTAGTTCTTCGTCTTCGTAAGATGATCTCCATGGAGTCTGGATCTCAACTTCACTTAACTATCCTAGACCGAGACTTAGTCATAAGTAAACTAGAAATCAAGATGTAGTTGCATGAAATCCTACACTACACCCCTCATATAATTTCATTATTACTCAACTCATTTTTAGGTTTACACTCTTAATTTTATTGATCAATCTTTGAACGTTCTTACAAGAAAAGATAAAAGAATCAAGAATGACCTCTTCTCTAGACTTTCTCTCTCCTATTTACTTGTTTCTTTCTCAAAAAGATCTCTCTTTTTCTTTACAACTGAACGACTATTTATAGGAAAATACATAGTGGATGACAGCTAATCTGTCCTTTATTTTCGGAAATGACTTGCGATATTCTTGCACCTTACAAATCTTAATCTCGCAAACTCTCTAATTTTCGCAGGACCATCACATCTTTCTCATGATTTTAGCTGACGTCGTTTATTATATCATTTCTGAAATTGTTCTGCGACGCTGTTGTGTTGTGTTATTGATAATTTCGCTAAGATATCATTGTTGCGAGATTCTGATCGTATATCTTGCCTCTTCTCATATCTTTTCTGCAAAGTAGAGAATGATTTGAGAAATGTCGCAGCTGTTCATCTCTTCATATTCTTCATTTATCACATGTAATCTTTCTTCCATCTGTTTCTTGACACGTCTTCTGTAACCGCTGCTTTTCAACCGCTCACGTATTTTCGTCTTAATGGTGTTTATTTCTTCGAGTGAAAAAAATCTCCTTTATATACTCTTCTTACTCTTCTTTCCACTTTCTTTTTACTTTCTCTTCTATTTTTATTCTCTCATCTCTGCAACTCTGTTATTCTTCTGCAAATTCTGCTACTGTAATTATTCCCCCTTCAATCTTCTTACTTTTTATTCATTCCCATACTGTATATTCAAATATGGCTCCAAGTGGTCATAGAAATGAGAAGAATTTAAAAGATGTCCAAAAAGATCTTGCTAATAAAGGTTTCACACTCTCTACCATTCCTGGTGAAAATGCCAAATCAATTCTTTCTGTCAAACTTTTCTCTGATCAATATTGTGATGATCAATCAATCATAATTTTGCAAGGTCAGATACTCGCAGGTCTCCCTATTCCTCTTTATGACCCAGATCTTCCTTTATTCTATGAAATTCTCGCTCACTCGGAATTTTCGCGAGCTATCTTCCAACTGAGTGGGGACTGCATCTGTCTGATGCTAGAGTTCGCTAACCGTGGTGCTGGTAAAGGATCTCTGTATTTCAAAGAACTTAGGGATCCTAAATTCGCATACCTAGAGATAATTGCTGAGAAATACACGGTAGCGAGTTTCTTTGAGAACTATGAACTTATCTCCATGAAGAAAGAGAATACTCGCTGGGGTATTCGCTTAAAAAGGAAAGATAACATTGATGAAGCTAAAATTCTCATGCAAGATATTGACTGGAATTCTGGTAAAAACACAACTCCTCGCCAATCCAAAGATGATAAATGGTGTGTTTTTCCTTTAATGCTAAAAGGACCTTACATTGCTGGGTCAAATGTTCTTCCTGCGAATCTCGCTGCTTATCAACCTTGGGTTTTCTCTTGGCCCGAGAAGGAGAAAGAGGTATGTTTCTTCCATTTAACTCACTTTATATTTCTTTATTTGTCTTTATTATTTTGTTCGCTAACTCTTGCGACATTCTGCAGATCCAAACACTGAAAGATAGTTATAACAGGACTGGGAAAGCTAGTACTCTGTTAGCTCTTCGCTCATACACAGATGAGGTAAGAAATTTTCTCTTATGATTTTAAATGTATGTTGCTTCCATTTCTTATTTCTATCTGTGTGTGAAGATTATTGCTGAAATAGAAGAACCTGTGATGTTGCGAAGACTGGTGATAAAGGTAAAGGTGCTCTTCGCAGAGAAAAATCAACTGCTCCTCCTTCAAAGAAAAGGAAAGTCGTTCTTCTTCTCCTTCAAATATTCCTCCTCAGAAAATTCCGAAAGTGACAAGGATGATGAGGACAATGATGATCTTGCCGCAAGTGAAGATTTCCACCTGAATCTTCTATGGCTAAGCTCTCTGGCCTCTTTTCTGATTCTCTGCAAGGAATGGGAGATAGCCAATTCGCTAAATACCTGCAAAGCTCTCGCTACAATTTGCGATGTCCCTTTGCTGGATGGTGATAGTTCTCTTCGTGGAGTTTCTAGATCAGTGACTCCCGACTTCTTGCATTCCTCAATAGTCTGGTATTTTTATCCTTTTACTTCTTCATTGTCATAACTCAAAATTTCTTTCTATATTAATATTTTTTATATTTTCTCGCAGGCTGGAAAAGCTTCTTTTGTGTTGCCTCAGATCTAGAGAGGAGACGCGAAAATCTTGAAAAGAAGAATCTTCAATTTCGCAAAAGAATGAAGAATTGGAAGCTGAAGTTAAAGGTCTTCGCGAGAAAAATAGACAACTAGAAATTGATTCTTCTTCGTATAAGAACAAAATCTCTAGTCTTCAGCAAGCTAATAATCAGCTTTACGGTATGTTACTTTTCTCTTTTCCCTTCATTCATTCATCCTGTTGTTTTATCTTATTTAAATGATCCTTTTTGCAGACATTTATGGTCTTTCTGATGAAGCTACCCTTCTTCGTTCATTTCCTAATGCCTTGGATAATGATACCCTTCTTGAGCGTCTTAACAATTCCTTAAATAGCTTCTCAAATGATAGAATTTCATCTCTTTCTCTAAATGAGCTTAGATCTAAATTTCGCCTCTTAGAAATTGACCATAGATCTAGTTTAGGCTTAGCCAACCGATTTAAGCGTCTCCTTCTTGATTCTAAAGAAAAACCAATGAGTTAAGAACCAAAATTAGCGGTCTCATAGATGATAAGGATCGCATCTCTGATCAAGGTGCAAGGCTTTGGCGAAATTCCAAGAGACTCTTCTTGAAGTTCAACTTGAACGAGATGAAGCTAACCGCAAGAACATCGAACTCTGCGAAAGGGAAAATCAAATTCGTTCTCGTCTTCTTATAAGTAATGAGGATGAATTTGTTTGGGCTGCGAAAATCTTAGATGATGCTAGAAAAGATTTAGGTGTAAATGTTAGTCTCCAAGTTGAGCATACACCTTGATTAGAGATATGATTTCTGACAGAGAAGGTTACTAACTGCTCTTCTTTACTAATCTTTTGCTTCTTATGAATTTTCATCAAGTTAATAATTGATTGTCTTTTGCTCGCAGATTCTGAAATAGATATCGTGAAAAGATTGAGGAACTCGAAGCTGAAAAGGAGGAACTCGCAAAGAATCTTTCTTCTCGCAACGACAAGTATTCTAGATTAAAGAATCAAATCAAGATCACTGTTGCGAATTTTAAGAATGATGCTATGCATTTTCGCAATCAAACTATCCAAATGGTTTGTGACGATCATAATATCCCTCATTCTGATTATCCTTGTCTCTTGGAAGAGATCCCACAGAATACTCCCAGTTGATTATTTCTGATAGCGAAGCTGATGATGAAGAATCTGATGGTGATGAAGTTCTGATGGTGATGAAGATTCTGACGCAGACGAAGAAGGGAACAAGTCTGATGAAGATAATGAAGGATCAACTAAGAAGTAGTCTTTTTCTTTCTTTGATTTTGTAATACTTGTACATTTATTCTTCTTTCTGTATATTTGTGTTTCTTTCATTTTGACCTGCATTCATTAAAACAATTCTTCTTGCAATACAGTTAATCAATATAATCATTAATTTTTGAATCTTTGAGTAAATCTATCATATGGAGACAAATAACATTTTCTAATTTCATCATTCCCATACTTGCCTCTGTTATTTGTATCCAAATGAGAGATTTTAAAATTTTTCTTATTTTATGCCTCAATTTCGCAGTTAATTATGTATAATTTCGCAATCTTATGCGAAGTGAATTTTGATTCTTTTCAAAATCTCATTCCTGTGTGGTCTTATTTTCCTTCCTAATTAAAGGTCTTATTATGCCACCTCTTGTCATTGCGACAAAATCGCAGGACGTCCTTGCACTTTCATGCAAAAACCCATTGATCTTGCCTTAACTTTTTCTTTTGTATTATGGCCTCTTCAGGAATGTTGCGACAATATGACAGGCCTAAATATTCTTGCGAAAATAAAGCCCCATGACATTGCGTCTTGCGACGAAATCGCAGGACGTCTTCGCACTTTCATGCGAAAACCCATTGATCTCGTCTTATCTTTTCTTTTGTATTATTGCCTCTTCAGGATTGTTGCACAAATATGACAAGCCTTAATACCCTTGCGAATAAAAAGCCTCATGACATTTGCGTCTTAAGACACTTATCAGCTCCCTAATGGAGGGTGCCGCCCTTATCTCCCCCTGGTTGCCCCTTCAAGGAGGCGTACTTCTACCATACAAGGTTAGCTCCTCCCATCCAGTCTTAACAACAACCAGTTGTTTTCGCAGCCTCTTATCCCTTTTACCTATAGGGCTTATGGTTACGAGACTGCACCCTAAGTGGGGTTTTCTTCAGGCCGAGTGCAGTATAAGCCAAGACTTGTCAAGAATGGCAAAGTACGCTTCAAACGTCCCTGGCACTCTTGACTCAACCGTGTACCTCGGCGCCTTGATCAGATCTGCACTCCTTGGGAGAGTCCTTATTACCTTAGTCGCCCAACCTAAGTCATATGCTTAAGCTGAGAATCCAAGGTGCCTCTCCCGGATGGGCTTTATTGACCCCAAATCTCCATGACTCAGGTTCCGGTGGCGGTGTAGCCTTTCCCTGAGCCATGCAACAGGTACCCCCTTATATGACGTACTTTAGGTCTTACATTTGCCTCTTGCGAAATTTATTCGCGAACTAGGGTGTACGCCATAAAGGTTCGCCCTTTCTCTTTTGTCATTTTTCTCTGATTATTTCTGTAAAATTCATTATCTCTGCGAGAGTCTCGCACATCATCATATTGTATTGATTTCGCAATCTCAATTTTGTCATTCAAATGTATTTTGAGAATTTTACTTATTGCGAGTGTCGCAACAACTTAATCATTCATACATTTCTTGTTTTTATTACCTTTGTCATCCTCTGCTTCTTTATTATTTTCTGCTACTGCTTCCTTGGTAGTGGTATGTTCATCATTTTTATTCTGAGCTAGCATTAGTTTCGCAACATCTTCTCCTTTTCTTTCGATTGCATCCACCATCAACCTCTCACTTCTTGTGTATCTTTGATTTTGTGTCGCCAGTTTTCCTTCTTGTTTGCTCTTCCTTCGCAAGATTCTATCTCAGTTTCGTAACACCTCTTTCCTTCAACCCAATCTCCCTTTATGATCCTACACCACTGGGGTGAGGGAATTTGATGCACTGGTGGAAAGTTGAAGCTACACCTAGAATCCATGTAGCCAAGGTCGACCAATTAACGCATTTTAGGGTGATTCTACATCAACGACACTGAATAAGATTTCAGAAGATATTCCCTTCAATGGAATTCGCATAGTAACCTCCCCTTTAGGATTGTTAGCAGTACCATTAAAACCATATATCTTATATGTTGATGGTATAAGATCATCATCTCTTCCTCCCATAGTTTTATAAGTATGATAAAATAAGATGTTCACAGAGCTTCCAGTATCGATTAGAATTCTATTAATTGCCCATGAATCTTCAGCTTCATCATCCTCATCTTCTTTTGGTTTTGGATTAATTTCTAATTTTACCACCAATGGATTATCATGCTCCTCTTCTCCTTCGGGAATTTCTTCTGCGGTAAAAGAAATGATCTGTTTCTGCCATTCCTCCAGTGGCGAGATTTTCGCAATATTCATAATTTCTCTTCCATCGTTATCTCTTGCGAACACTCTACTCAAAACATTGTCATGAAAATCTTCAATTGTCTTATATGAATGTACGATAGAGTGACAGAATAGATTTTTTGCTTTTGCACCAACTTCTATGAAGAATGTTTCCTTCTTTTTCATCGTGTTCACTTTGTGATGCTCTGGTGGTGGAAGTGGTTGAGATTGTGGATTCCCTACCAAAAAGTGGTTTAGTTTTCCTTGATCTATCATTCTCAAAATAATTCTTTTTACATTTCTGCAATCATTTTTTGTATGTCCATGCAAATGATGATAAGAACAAAACTCATGGCTTCTGTGGTTTGGAGGTGGTTCCGTTCCCATGTTCCATGGTGTTGGTATATTATCCATCAAAATTATAGCTTCCCATATTTTCTCCACACTTGCATTTAGAGGTGGCATCTTGATTTCTTCCCATACTACCTTGTGACCTTCTTGTCCTCTATTATAGTTTTGTCTTTGACCTCCATAAGTTTCTTGTGGTTGATCGAGTCTTTGAATCTTATTATTTCTACCACGATTGTAGAAATTTCTTTATCTTTCATACTCCTCTTGATCTCGGCTTCCCATAGCCATTATTTTCTGTTGACTGTTACGCGTCACCTTCTCTTGTTGTACTTGCGAAGTATTCGCTACTGTATTTATTAGCTTGGGTAATAAGCTTGCATTCGCTGTTTGTGAGTTGGTGTTCGCAACTGGATATGATTCCATTTCATTTTTCCTTTCCTCTAGAGCAATGTATTCTTCTTGAAGTTCTCGCAATTCAGTCATTGTGATCGTATTCTTGACTCTGAAAATTTGGACATACAATAGGTTTGTTGCAAACATAGCATTGATAAATGATAATATAAGATATCTCTCATCTACACGGCCAGCCATTTCGCTACACATAGTTCTCCATCTTTTAGTCAGGTGTTTCAAACTTTCGCCAATCCTCTGTTTTAATCCAAACACATCTTCTATACCAGGTCGCGAAGAATTATTAGTTATATATGCCCCCAAGAATGTAGTCTGCAAATGATTGAAGGATGTTATTGTGTTCTTTGGTAGACCTTCAAACCATTTTAACGCCTCTCCTGTTAAGCTGGATGCGAAATATTTGCGCAATACGGCATCATGATTTTCTCATTGTAACATGCACCTCACATAGGCTTTAATATGTTGAATTGCACAAGTTGTTTCATCAAAAATGCTGGTTAATGCGGGAAAATTACATTTCGGTGGTATTCCTCCTAATTGTACTTCCCTTGTAAATGGAGTTTTCGCCGCTTCTTCTATTGCTTCATCCAATTGTTTTCTGCCTACTTCTCCTCTATTATTTAGCATTCCTCTCATTTCTTATAATTCTTTTAAGATTTGGTTATTTACACCTGAATTTTGATCCATTGGTCTTTTTAATTTCGCCTCTCTTCTTATGCGTTCATGTCTTTCTTCTCTCGCGAAATTTTGCATTTCTTCTTCATTATCCTCATCTCGTCTTCTTCTGCGATTCTTTTCCTCATCTCTATCTTGAATTCACATATGATGATGCCTTTCATTTTCCCCTCCATGATTTTGTTCATTTCTTATTAATTCCATTCGCTGTCTTTCAGACATCCTCTATACTCTATCATACTCTTCATTGAGATTACCGTTATTCCGGTTTTGTGTACGCATTCTTTCTCGATTGTCGTGATTGTTATGGAGAATTGTCTCCTGAAGCTCTTGTTCTTCCATTTCCGCTCTCAATCTTTCACGTTCGCAGATTAAACGAGCTTGTTCAGCATAATGTCTTTCAATTTCTTCTTCAATCGTCTGTTGATTTCTTTGAGTTTCTCTTTCATGTAAAATTCTTCTTCATTCCTCTCGATTTCCTTCGCCATCTTGGTCATTTCTTCCCTGAGGTTGTCCGTTCTCTTGATTTCCACCATTTTGCCCATCATCAAAAGTTTCATTTTGTGGAATGTAACGATCATCAACTTTTTCTCTATTTTCACGATATTCTTCATTAAGATTTGATATTTCTTCTTGAATATTGTTTCCAGCATTGATTGTGGGTGAATTTCGCCTCATTTCTCTTCTAGTCGATCTTGAATATGATTTTGTAATACTTCCCGATATTCTATTATGTAGTCTTATATTCTCCATCCTTAATTCGTGATTTTTCCTTGTTAGATTTGCACGTTCTTCTTCCTCAGCTCTTCTTTCTTCATGTATTCTTCGTCTCAACGTTTCTAACGCTCCAATTTCCTCATCTCCATGAATTATTCCTTCATCTGCTTCTTGATTTATCTCTACTTGTCTATGGTTTCTGTTTTGTTGCTCTTCTTCTACTTCTTCTGCCGAATTTTATTTCCAAGTGTGTATACTCACCCTATCATTATATGTATTCCTCACTTGTACTAGTGTTTGTTGAATTGGTGGTTGAATTTGATTTTCTCTATTACTTCTCATTCTAGTAGATTCTCCCATTTCACTTCTTTCTCTCCCAACAATTCTCTTGCTTCTTCTAACAGTAGTCGGTTGTTCGGATGTATTTCTTCTTCTAGCCAAATCTCAATATTAACCACTCTAAATCTTCACAAATCTCAAATCTCAATATTAATCTTCAGCTTTTTCTAGAATAATCTTCAATCCGCCCCTCCCTGTTTCTAGCGCCATTATGTAGTTGCATGAAATCCTACACTACACCCCTCATATGATTTCATTATTACTCAACTCATTTTTAGGTTTACACTCTTAATTTTATTGATCAATCTTTGAATGTTCTTACAAGAAAAGATAAAGGAATCAAGAATGACCTCTGCTCTAGACTTTCTCTCTCCTATTTACTTGTTTCTTTCTCAAAAAGATCTCTCTTTTTCTTGACAACTGAACGACTATTTATAGGGAAATACATAGTGGATGACAGCTAATCTGTACTTTATTTTCGGAAATTCCTTGCGATATTCTCGCAACCTTACAAATCTTAATCTCGCAAACTCTCTAATTTTTGCAGGACCATCACATCTTTCTCATGATTTTAGCTGACGTCGTTTATTATATCATTTCTGAAATTGTTTTGCGACGCTATTGTGTTGTGTTGTTGATAATTTCTCTAAGATATCATTGTTGCGAGATTATGATCCTACACAATACATATAGTTTTGATCACTAATATTGACAAACATGCTTGAGATAGGAACGCATGCGAGTTCGACCGAGAAGTGCTATAACAATTACAAGTATTGCGAAGACTTGAATAAGTAAGAAGCTACATCGATAACATCATCCTTCCACTTGAGGTTAGTAATATTTGACTTGAACTGTTTCATTCCCTAACATATCTTTCAAGTCGAGCATATTGAAAACAAAACTGCGAAGCATGAACACTCTAGATAGACATAGTATTAAGTAATACAAGGCGAGGTTTATTGCTTAACCATTAAACTTTGTAGATAAGACATTGACATAATCGTTTAAATACTATTGTGATTATGTATGGGTATGAGGTGAGGAGTTCATCCTAGGAAACAATGTTCTACATGTGTTTAAGGAAGTAAGTTCATAAACTTGTTTATGAATCGAAAAGGAAATCGCCAGGCGTTATTGGTATTGTTATTCATTGCATATCTTGTGAACAACCAATATGTGTGATTTAGTATAACCTCTCATGACTTGTTTGTGTTCTTGGTAAATCTATTCACAAAGGCCTGACTTATGTATTGGTATTACTTTTATTAGTGAAACCGATCTTAAGTAATCACCTGAGAGGGTATGATCGAGTTTTTGATTTGTGTATGACCAACTTTGGGTAAAGGGGATCCGATCCTAGTAAGAGGTGCAACACATCAAAAAGGGGAATCTATCCTTGTATGAGGTGCAGCAAGTTTTTAGCAGAAAGGGGAACCGATCCTATGGACATGTGCAACACGTTTTTAGGCAAAGGGAAACCGATCCTATGGACATGTGCAACACATATAAGTTAGATACCATATATATGTGGGGAATCGATCCTAGTACCTAGTCAACCGAATTTTGGAAATCTAGTGTGACTATGCACAATACTCACATGCCGTTAAACCCATGATTTGTGATTGAGTGTTCTTGATCAATCACATAGTTCTTGAAAGTCAGATGAACCAATTCTAAACTTGTTTGGAAGTTTGGAAAATCGGTTTCAAGGTTGTAAGTATGAAAGAGGACTTACAAAGTAAGGATGTCGACATATTTTGAACATATACAATAATGTTTATCTTTTATTGTTCAAAGTTATTCCTTTATAGCTAAAGGAAGAAAATCCCAGGATAGAAAGGTAAATAAGTTAAGAATCTTTTATTTAAGGATTTTAATTTTATTTTAGGAAAATGAGAATTAGTAATGTGCATTTACTAGTTGAAGTTTTCCTAAGAGATTTTCGGTCAATATCTTGGAAAAAGCATTTCCAAGAATTATGGAAACCGAATTTGGAATATATTGCATATCTTGAGAATATTTTTGGTTTTGGAAATTCCTTGGTGTCCAAACTTACTTATATATAAAGACTTGAAGTTTGCATTTCTAGCAAACTAATCCTTCGTGACAGCAAACTTCCCCGGTTGTATTGTTAGTGGTGTAGCAGCCTAATCGGGAAGGAGAGTAACCTAATTAGGCGAAATCTCTTACGGCCACTCAGTTTAAAGTCTTCTTTGGGATTGAGAATCTCTATTAGTACCGTTGGTTGGAAACTAGATAATTGCAGTTTATCTTGTGTTATCGATTGATTTGATTGACTAACGGTGGTTGAACTTTGACTGCACCTAGTTTGTTTATGCTTGAGAATCTTCTCTTCCGATATAAGATTCACTCAAACTAGATCGAAGTTTCGAATGGGATCTTCAACCTGTTTTTAGTTCTAAAGACGATCTTGTGATAATCTATTGTTAACAGACTTCGTTCTGTGTGTGATTGATCACAAGAGATTCAATTTGTTGTGTGCATGTGTTTATTTAAGATCTAAGAAGATTTGAAGACAACGAATATATTGAAGATTTCTGATTTGGGGTTCATAATCTTTGGTATGCACAATACTTGTTTCGATATAGAGGATCCAATTATAATCGATTTATCCTTGTGGTAGATTGGATTGATTAGTTGTGTAGATCGGCATCAATACAATTCTTTGTGATTAAAAGTATTGATTGCAAAATCTTAACAATCACCTTTGGTAGTTGAGAATAAGATAGATCTAAGAACCTGACGAAGGAGTTTATTGAGATAAACAGAAGAGCCTTTGTCGAACTCACATCACTTGGTTGAAGAGAGTTGCGACCAAACAGATTTGTTGTTCATTTATTGTTTGGAATACGGACTAGGGAATTGTTCCAAGTACATGACTTATTCATAAGTTGGAGGCGTGGGAATACAGACGGAACTAG
This sequence comes from Papaver somniferum, assembly GCF_003573695.1. Taxonomy (NCBI): domain Eukaryota; kingdom Viridiplantae; phylum Streptophyta; class Magnoliopsida; order Ranunculales; family Papaveraceae; genus Papaver; species Papaver somniferum. The sequence goes on from NC_039361.1 coordinate 10,396,017, forward strand.
GTGAACCATAGGTTTAGTTTGTTGGTCTCAACTATACGAAGTTGGTTTAATTTTGTGTAGCGGCTTAATCCTGAGGTTATTCAATTCTAGACAAGGTCCCGGGGTTTTTCGGCATTTGCGGTTTCCTCGTTAACAAAATCTTGTTGTGTCATTTACTTTTATTTTCCGCATTATAATTATTTTATTATAATTAAAGTAAATTACACAAACGTTAATTTCTATTTACTTGATAAGCAATTCTATTGTGTTTGGTTAAGTCCGAACCTTTTTATCAAGTAAACATACTTAGTTGTTGTATTTTCTCGATCTCGTATCCATAGACGATCACACGAAGTGTGAACCGATTAGTTGCATTGTCTCGACTTAGTCTATAGACAATCACTTTTGACGAAAGGACTTATAGGTAGGAAAAGTTTTAGCTTGAGGTATATTTGGGTACCTCTCCTTTCAATTGGTATCATAGTAGGCAAACAAGAAAAGAATTAACAATCTGTGTTTGGTGCGATCCAACCTATAAGACATGAGTTAAAAGAAAGTTAAGCGAGAGCGAAAACTAAAGAAAGACTCAGTTAACGTATCGTAAGACTTTGGAAGTTTTGATTTTAAAAAATGCTTATAAGGGACATCCTCATCAAGTTTTACGAGCTCTGTTAAAAATACTTCTGAATATTCTCAAGATGAGATTAAGTTAAGCCCTGTACTGATGATCAAGGACCTCGAGTCTGAAAAATCTTCTGTAGGAGATGAAAAGGTTGATCATGTGAGTGTAAAAACTTCTAAGCTACAAGAGTTAAAAGAATCTTTTGACTCTTGTGCAACTAAACTCACTCTTGGGCTAAAAAGAGAAGGAAAACTTCTAGAAGAATTAGGTTGTTCGCAAGATGAAAATGAACAACTTGTTCATGATCTTTCCTCCTTGACAGCAGAATTAGATTCTCTCAAGAATATATCTTCCTTGGAGATTCAATCCTTGGAAGAGAAACTTGCTGATCTAAAGCAAGGATTAACTCTCAACAAGAGAGTTTTGAAGAGAAGTAAGGTACATATCTCTCACGAGAAAAATGCCTTGAGGATGAGCTAGCTGTTGCTCTTGATAAAATCAAGACGTTGGAAGAAGAAAATTTGTACTTGAAAAAGTTCGATGATAGCACAGACAATTTAACCTTAATGTTAGAATCAAGTAGAAATCATCATGATACACGAGGATTGGGCTATAAGGGAATATATGCTTCAAATATTATCAAAGAGGTAAAATTTGTTAAAGCTACTAATTCTTCTCAACCAGAGGCTTCCATTGTTGTAAAAAATGATACTATTTCTTGTGAAGAAGTAAACCATTCAAGCCTAAGAATTGTGTTCAAAACCAGCAACGATCAAAGAGACCACTTCTGCTAATGTCAAGAAAGCAACAACGTTTTATAACAAGGATAAAAAGAAGAAGAAAAAAACTCGTCGAGCTCCAATACAAGAGGATCCAAAAAAAGGTAACACTAAAACTCATACTTCGTATGTTTATGCTAAGCATTGTTATTATTTTGGTAATAAAGGACAGTTTCAATGGGGACGCAAAGTTCGTAAGATGCAAGATGCACTTTCTTGTGTATCAAACGAATTGGATAAGATTGCTCCCTAAAGGAACTCAGATCGGTATTGTCCTAAGTTTAGGCAAAAGAATAATTATAATGATAGTTCAAATTTTGCATATCACTCGACAAGGTCATTTCATAAAAGACCCAATTATAGAAAGAGAGATGACTTTTTAAATGCAAAAATAAGATCTGATGTTCCAAATTGGAGAAAGTATGTTTCACAAAGTATTCAAAAGGACAATCGTCCTAATGATATGAAAGAGAAATCCACTCCTGCGAAACCCATCTCTAAATGGGTCCCGAAGTCCTCCATAGCCAAGAAGGGACCAAAAGTTAGTCACAAGAATGACTCTCAGTTGTTAATTGTTGGTGACAATAATTATAAGAGTCTTCTTGAAAGACTAAAGAAAGACATCATGTCTGAAATATCTTGTACTAGTGAACTTTGTGATAATGACACTCTTCATCACAAGTCAAAGAATAAAAAAAAGAGATGGAACAAGAGAAAACAAACCAAGCAAGAGGTCAAGAATGATGATTCTGTGTTAGTCACTTGTGACGAACAAGACAAGGCTCAACTCAGCACAACCTAGTTCAGTTAGAATGTGCATGCTCACCTTAGTGCTCAATCTTTTGAAAGGTACGAAAGCACATCAAAAACTGAGCACATGATCTCTCGGTTATTATATGACTAATTAACATCCTTAGGGAGATTTATTTTCTTTTATACTCATACCTTCTCTATCAATATTTGAGTTTTTGATAGAAACGGTAATTTTGAGTTGATAATGTAGATATCTACTGATCATATATGTGTATCTCTTGTTTTTACGGTTAAAACGAGCCAAAAATCACTAAATTCGGACATCGTATCCAAACGTTATGTCAAAAACAGTTTAATGTTGTGATCCGTCACAAGTAACACTTGGGGTACCGATCCTAGTGGTAGGTGCAATATGGGGAACCGATCCTAGTGAGAGGTCCGCATGCGAAGAAGTGTAAAACTGTTTTTCCTGTAACTTCTTCGTCCGAACTCGGAATGACCTCATTCTTTTTGCGTTGTTTTTGCAATTCAATTACCTACAAGATAGAGGTAATTTAAATAATTGATTCTTTATTGAATATTTATGGTGTATTGCATTTTTGTTTATGGGATATTTGTTTTCGGTTTACTAGCCTTGATATTCGATCTCATAATGTGTGAACCCTTATGGTTTGGGTGACTTTTTGATTTAGAAGGATTAAGTTCTAGCCCATGTTGGTAGGCTTTATCCAAGGATCATGAGGTAGAAACAATATGTGAAAAAGTCACAATATGTTGAATCGGTTTTGGTTTAGCATAAAAGCATATGTGTTTCGAGGGTTTTGAAATTTTGCTTGCAATAGTTAAAAACCGATTTTCAAACTTTCTCTGGTAAAGGTTGGTTGTTGTTATTCTTTTGTTTTGCATAAGGATGACAACATAATGATATTTCGATATCAATTCTCCCTGGAAGAAGATGCAAACATATTGGAGAAGAGGATGCTAAATTTGAGGTAACAATCTTGTTAGTTAATTGTTTTCCTGTTTAAGAAAAGCTTGATGTTATTTCATTTATTTATTGCTTTTTCTTAACAAAATTTCGGTACAATTGATGTTTTATTCCATTATGTGTGTGTGATTCAGTTGGTTCCGGTTAAGAAAAACTATTGTTATCTTGCTTTATTGTATGGTATCAATTGTTTAGGCTTACAAAATTTCGGTGCAATTGTTTCAATTGCTTCCGGTTGAGGTGAATAATTGTGCAAGTTGATTTATTTTGGTTTGTATAAATTATTTATGGATTAACGAAAGAAAAGGTTTACGAGATGGATTGTTTAGTCCAATTCGATTCCGAATAAGAGAAACTAAATTTATTTTGATCTTAGTTAGACTTATCAAAGTGGAGGTTTCGGTTATTCAAGTATCATCGAATGCCTTAACAAGAAATGCTAGTTAACTAACCTAGTATTTGTCTTGTTTAAAAAGTAAAAGGTCTAAGTTATATGGATAATTAGAACCTGATGAGAAAAATAGAGTTCTCTTTATTTTGGTCTTATCGAACGAAGCGGTTGTATTTGTACAATCGTTTTAGCAAAGGGACAAAGGTTCTTAGTTGATTTTTGGTTTGCTAAACTATTAGGGAAAATTGCTTCAGGCAATTGTTTCCTTGATAACATATCAAAACAAATCACTTTGTAGTTTTGGTTTTGATATTGGTTATCAGAAATGGTGTGTGGAACCCTCTTGTTTAACTCTATAGGTTTTCAAGTCTATTTTGAGATTTGTAAGATTCTTTTCGGTTTGTCCTTTATTTTTTCGTTTCTTTGTCATTTTGAGACAAAAAGGGGGAGAAATATATGGAGTAAACAAGTGATACTGGCATTGATTTTATATTGATTGGTATCACTAAGGAAAAGACATTGGTGCTTAAAAGTTTATCTAACGAAAGAGTGAAATCATAGACTAAGGGGGAGTAACATATCATTACCAACGGAATAACAAAGACGCGTGGATTGATAAAATCTACCTATCTCACCTTTAGGGGTAATATTAGATTTGTTATTATAATGTCAACAAAAACATTTAAGGATTGAATGTATACAGGTTATTGTGCTGTTGAATTCAGGAATCAAGCGTATGTGTAATGAATTCTTGTAATTTGTTTATCCATATGATGTAAGAGTTTTGTCACTATTGACAAAGGAGGAGATTGTTAGAGCATAGCTCGGTTGAAACCACCAAGCGTTGGTATGTCAAGTTTGGTTGTCATATTTTAGTGAATCAAAACTCATTTTAAGAGTCGCTTGATTATGCACTAGAGTCAACTTTGTATAGGTTAGCTTGAAAGTATTAGGATATGATACATTACAAGTATTGCGAAGACTTGAAGAAGTGAAGAAGTAAGAAGCTATCTACAATGACAACATCATCCTTCCACTTAAGGTTAGTGATATTTGACTTGAACTATTTCATTCCCTAACGTGCATATTGAAAACAAAACTGCGAAGCATGAACACTTTGTAGATAAGACATCCACATAATCGTTGAAATTCTATTGTGATTATGTATGGGTATGAGGTGAGGATTTCATCCTAGGAAACAATCTTCCACATGTGTTTTAAGGAATTAAGTTCATAAACTTGTTTATGAATCGAAAAGGAAAACGCCAGGTGTTATTGGTACTGTTATTCATTGCATATATTGTGAACAACCAATATGTGTGATTTAGTATAACCGCTCATGACTTGGTTGTGTTCTTGGTAAAATTATTCACAAAGGCCTGACTTATGTATTGGTATAACTTTTATTAGTGAAACCGATCTTAAGTAATCACCTGAGATGGTATGATCGAGTTTCTGATTTGTGTATGACCAACTCTGGGTAAAGGGGAACCGATCCTAGTAATAGGTGAAACACATCACAAAGGGGAATCGATCCTTGTATGAGGTCCAACAAGTTTTTAACATAATGGGGAACCGATCCTATGGACATGTGCAACACATATAAGTTAGATACCATATATATGTGGGGAACCGATCCTAGTACCTAGTCAACCGAATTTTGAAAAGCTAATGTGACTATGCACAATACTCACATGGAGGTATAACCGTTAAACCCATGATTTATGATTGAGTGTTCTTGATTAATCACATAGTTCTTGAAAGTCTTTTTTTTTTTTGAAAGAAAAAACCAACTGAAATTTCATTAAGCACATAAAAGGGAAAGTTAAACATTACAAGACACTTTTTCCACTTCTAACCTAGACATGACTGATACCGAGAGATCAGAGCTCCATTTCCTAGCACAATTATTCATCCTGGCATACTTAGCAAGTAAGTCTGCAGCATGATTACTCTTCCTACTTTTAAAGCAAACTTGAACATTTCCTAGACATTGGACTAAATGCTTACACTCCCTAATGAGATTGCTATCTTCCCACTTAAAACTTATGATGTTTCCATTGATACTCTCTATAACTTCTTTGTTGTCTCCTTCTACAATGACGTTTTGAAGCCGAGATTGGAAGATCCATTGAAGAGCTTTTAAAACAGGCACTGCTTCAACTTGAGCAACATCTCTAGCTCTCTTTACCAGCGTCCAGGCCTCCACCATCCTCCCTGTAAAATCTGTAGCAATTAGAGAAATTCCAGCATAAAAATTATTGTGTAAAATAGAAGCATCAATGTTAATTTTTAGTTTTCCCCTTGGAGGAGGAGACCAAATTGTATTGGCGTGAGCATTAGCTCCATTTATGCCTGTGTTGTTAGTTGCAGGCTGATTCAGAGTAGGATTACAACTTATATTGATCTTATTATCAGTGCAGAAGGACATAATTCTGGTTTTCAGGCCTATGCTGGTGCTGCCAGAGTTGTTTAAGATAAGCTCACATCTTGATATCCATATGAATCACATGGTGGTAACCATCAGATGTATTGTAGGTTTCTTGTTGAAGGAGATGGTGTTGGTAGAATTGCACCAGTTTCTTATCCAATGTCTGACATCTGTGATATCCCTAAGCTCTTGATAAATCTCAGAAGAGACAGTATTCCACACATTTCTTGCAAAGTTGCATTGAATTAGAAGATGAGTGATGGTTTCAGGTTCATTATTGCATCTTTGACACATATGATCTACTTGATGATTATATCTTGCACACTTCTCATTTACTGGGAGGATACCATGAATAACTTTCCACAGAAAAAGTTGGCATTTGTATGGAATTTGCAGATGCCATAAGGATAGCCAAAATTTGGATTCTTCTTATTTGTTTGCTAGAGAAGGATTTGTCTGGAACATGATAGCTTTGTAAGTAGAGTTCCCAGTGAAATGCCCATTTCTTGTTAGAGACCAGAGCAGTTTATCTTCATGTTGAGTTGAAGGCCTAATGTTAAGAATCTTCTCAATCTTCTATTGAGTGAAGTATTTCTGAAGCTTGTTTTGGTCCCAACCATTAGTATGCTCATCAAATAATTCTGCCACTTTCAAATAATAAGGATAATCTTCATATTGAGAGAAATTCAGTTGTATTTGCTCTGCAGTATACCCTTCAATCCAATTGTCTCTAAAAGCAGAAACAGACTTCCCATTGCCAATTTGCCAAATATGAAATTTCTTGACCCATTTCACTTCATGACAGATACTTCTCCAGATTTCATTTCCTTTGCTAGAAATTTCATCTTGAAGAATGTTCTCATTTTTAAAGTGTTTATCCTTTAGATGTTCAGTCCATTTTTTGTCTTGGTCTTGAACTAATCTCCAAGCCAGTTTGGTGATCATTGCTTCATTGAAGACTCTTAGATTCATGAAACCCAGTCCTCCCCATCTTTTTGGAATATTGATACTGTCCCAAGATTTGAAATGGCCTTTGCTTTCTTGTTTCTTGTTCCACCAATATCTTCTTTGGATGGCTTCAAGATTATTTATACTTTGTTGAGGAAGTAAGAAACAACTCATCTGATGTAAGGCCATAGAGTTTGTGACTGCTTGAATCTGTGTACTTTTTCCAGCTTGATTGATGATTCCAGCTTGCCATAATAACATTCTTTTTTGCATTTTGTCTTGGATATGACTGAAGCATTTTGTTTTCTTTTTGCTTATGAAGAGATTGAATCCCAGATACTTCTCCTCCAATGGCATCACTGTCATATTAAGAATTCCACTAATTTGGCTTCTTTTTTGATCACTTAAGTGTTTGTTGAAGTGTAATCTTGACTTATTAATGTTCACCATCTGACCAGAGATGTTGCAGAAGTTATTGATAATGGACTTTAATGTGTTGATGGAGTTTATCTCAACTGAGGAAAATAAAATGCAGTCATCTACAAAAAATAGGTGAGATATTGGAGGCCCCTTCACTGCAGGAAAGACTGGAATCCAGTTTTTGTTGTTGAAAGAAGCATTTATCATTCTACTAAAACCTTCCATGCAGATGATGAATAAGTATGGATAAAGGCTATCCCCCTGTCTTAGACCCCTGGTTGGTTGGATTGACTCTATTGGAGATCCATTTAGAAGGATGGAAATGGTTGTTGTGGAGATACATTGGTGTACCAGCTTGCACCATCTGTCAGAAAATCCCATTTTCTTCATGATGTTGATGATGACATTCCACTCCATTCTGTCAAAAGATTTTGACATATCCAACTTGATTGCCACAGATCCTTTAGTAGCTTTAGTAGTCTTCATGTAGTGAATAACCTCATGAGAAATAACAGTGTTATCAACAATATTTCTACCTGGTACATAAGCAGCTTTCCAAGGGGATATTAATTTGTGTAACAGTGGTTTCAATTTGTTTGTTAAGATCTTTGAAATGATTTTATAGGATATGTTACACAGACAATGGGTCTGAAATCTGCAGGGGTTTGGATGAAGTTAAATTTTGGGATCAAGGTCTGAAAGTGTGATTGAGTTCTTTAAGAAGAATACCCTTTTTGAAGAATTCTTGAACCATATTAACCACCTCAGCCACTATAATCTCCCAGTTTTGTTGATAAAATCCTGCCTGAAATCCATCTGGTTCAGGAGCTGCCCATACATTTATTTGTTGAACATTCTGCTTAATTTCCTGTGAAGTTGGGACGGAAACCAAATCTCTATTTTCTTCCTCTGAGATGTAAGGTTTGATGAGATTCAAGATTTCTTCATTGTCCTATGGATTACTTGAAGTAGCAATTTCTTGGAAGTGAGCCTTCAAAATGACAGCTATCTCCTCTCTTGTTTCTTTCCATTCTCCTTGTTGATTTTTCAGAGAATGTATTTGATTGCACCTTCTTCTGTAGTTGGCTTGAGAGTGGAAAGTCTTGGAATTTTTGTCCTGGTATTTGATAGATTTCTCTCTTGATTGTTGATAACCAATTCTATTTTTTGTGTCATATAAATCCTTAAGATGATGTTAAAGTATGTCTGTTGTGTTCATTGATATCTATTTGCTGCGGATTGATACATTGCTGGATGGCACTCTGGACTTCTTTAATTTTTATATCAGTGTTGCCATACTCTTTAATTCTCCATTCTTTCAACCCTTTTTTTGTTGCTCTTAGTTTGTTGGTGAATTTGAAAGCCTCAGTTCCTTGTGTGTTGTTCTTCCACTGTTTCTTTATCTCTTCCTTGCAAGATTTCTTCATGAGCCAATGTTCATTGAATATATAAGGTTTGGGAAGGCTTTCATATTGAGGATTTGTAGTTAAAAGAATTGGTGCATAATCAGAACCAGATGGGATGAGGTTTTTGAGAATGGCATTTGGGAATAGTGTCATCCATGAAGAAAGACACAAAGCCCTGTCAAGTCTTGTTCTAACTTGATTGAGCTGGGTTCTACGATTGGACCAAGTGAAAGGGCATCCTGTGAAGGGGATATCCATGATACCTAAAGTGGCAGATGTGTTGACAATTGTTAGGTTTGATTGAGTGGGGTTTATGGAGTAACTATGTATTTCATTGTTATAAAGTGTGGAGTTGAAATCACCCATAATGACCCAAGGCATGCTCATATTCCTTCCCATCTCATGAATAAAATTCCATTGTACCTGTCTATCATGGTCATAAGAGGAACTATACAAGCATGTTAAGAACCATTCATTATTAGTGCCACCATTCTTTATTATCACATTTATCATGTAATTGGAAGTATGAATGAATTCAATATCTACACCATCTTTCCATAATAAAGCAAGTCTACCAACTCTTATTGTATCCTCATTGCACCAAATATTTGGGTATCTCATTTGTTTCAGCAAATATGTAGCTTTAGCAACACTAGATTTGGTTTCAGATAAAAATATGAGATCAGGGTTGTAATTGAAAATGTAATTTTTAAGATGGTCTCTGGTAAGTTTATTACCTAAACCCTGAACATTCCAAGATAGTAGTTTCATATTGATTTTATTTATAATATGCCATAAGTGAAAATTGTATGAAGGTAAAACGTAAGTAATATGATAACAATGATTAAGAGTTACCATTGGATTTCCTTGTCCTTCCTCAGAACCTTGATTGTTGACAATGTATTTCTCCCAGTCACCAGTACTCTGCTCATTGTCTTGCTGAATGTTTTCCCATTGAGGCTGGCTTGGTTCACCTTCCACAACAACTTCCTCCATTTGGTTTGATCCAACTTCCTCTAGTTCTTTTGAACCTTCTAATGTTACCACTTCTGCTACTTTGAACTTTTTCAAAGTTTATGTTGCCACTGGATATCTTATCTTCTTGAAAGTACTCAGTATAAACTGAGTTACAATACTGCCCATCCTCTGGTCTAACAAAAATAGTAATGTTGGATTTCTTGTTCTTATTGCTTTTCTTAGGAGAAATTCTTGTTGGTGCATCATCAATGTTCCAGTATTCATTGCTAGTCATGTTGTAAGGGATCTTGTCAAGAAACCTGAAGAGCTGCTGAGAGAGATCCCTGACATCTTTTGCTTTGTTTTTGCAGTCATCTGCATCATGATCAATGATGAAGAATGCAGGGCACAGTTGATGAGGTTGTTTCTGGTAGTAAAAAGGAATCCATTGGGTGCAGTTAGCAGCATTCTGATAAAGAACACCTCTTATAAGAGATTTAGGGATGTCAATTTCTATAAGAGCTGCAACATCATTAGAATCAACAGGTTTAGCATCTCCAGGATCTAATTCCTTCACTTTTCCCAGGATGGCACCCATTTCATTGGCCACAAAGACATTGAGAAATTCTTCTGGCAGGTCTTTGAAGGTAACCCAAAATTGTTGCTTGTTAAAGAGCATATCTCTATGATTTTGGGTAGGATTCCAAGGCTTGCGAATCCATAAGAAACCATCCAAGAACCAAGGAGCTTCAGATAACACCCATCTCCAGTCTTATTTGGATTCAAAAGTGACAGAGAACAGATTTTGACTCTTTTTTCTTAGTTCAAAGTTACCAACTTTGTTGCCCCAAATCAATTTTGCTTGTTTTTCAGCGAAGCCTCTGCTGATGTTGTTGGGAGTGACAACCTTTCCAATTACACTATAACCCTTTCTTTGAAGGCAAATGCTTGGATTGATTTGAGAAACATTGATGACTTGCCTGATATCATCAGAGGACTCAATTGAAGCTGAGTCAAAACGATCAGTAAGATTGGTGATATCTTCAGACGCCATTGTAATGATTGAATATCGATTTTGAATGTGTTGTGATATGAGGATGCAGTTAACTAACAGAAATGCTAAATTTATATTGAAATTTGGGGGTTTCATCTTTCTACATGTTTGCTTTCTTTTGAGACGTGTTCGTAATGTCATAGCGGCAAAGACAAGGAATGAGCAGCAAAAGAAGATCAAGGTAACCTGGTTCAGTTTTCCATTGAATCGAGAGGACGGATACTCCGAAGTTGCCATTGAATCGAGAAAACTCTCTTTGACTGGGACAAACGTTTGATACATCAACATCAAGGTCTTAAACAAGACAAGTAAATCCAAACGGGCTCAGAACTTGTAATCCATAAAGAAGAGAAAGATGGAATCAGAAAAACAGAAAAAAAAAAAAGGGAAAACCAAAACCGAGGGAATCAGAGAAATAGAGCAGAATAAAAAAAATCTGATTAAAGAAACCCTTTTAGACATGAACAGGGGAAGGATTAAACCCAGTAACGGTAAGTTGAGATTTGAATTTGGACATGCAGAGTTAGTTGAAGCACAATAATGGTGAAGAAAATTCTCTGAGTTGAACGCCGAGTTGCAGATCTTGACTCGGTACGATTCTACTTTTGACAATATTCTACTTTTCCTCCAGCCTAAGACAATTCTTGAAAGTCAGATGAACCAATTCTAAACTTATTTGGAAGTGTGACAAATCGGTTTCAAGGTTGTAAGTATGAAAGAGGACTTACAAAGTAAGGATGTCGACATACTTTGAACACGTACAATAATGTTTATCTTTTATTGTTCAAATTTATTCCTTAATAGCTAAAGGAGAAAATCCAAGGATCGAAAGGTAAATAAGTTAAGAATCTTTTATTTAAGGTTTTTAATTTTATTTTAGGAAAATGAGAATTAGTAATGTGCATTTACTAGTTGAAGATTTTCCAAAGAGATTTTCGGTCAATATTTTGCACATAGCATTTCCAGGAATTATGGAAACCGAATTTGGAATCTATTGCATATCTTGAGAATATTTTCGGTTTTCGAAATTCCTTGGTGTCCAAACTTACTTGTCTATAAATACTTGAAGTTTGCATTTCTAGCAAACTAATCCTTCGTGACACCAAACTTCCTCGGTTGTGTTGTTACTGGTGTAGCCGCTTATTCGGAGAGGAGATTAACCTAATTAGGCGAAATCTCTTACGGACACTCAGTTTAAAGTCTTCTTTGGGATTGAGAATCTCTATGAGTACCGTTGGTGGGAAACTAGATAATGTGGTTTATTTTGTGTTTTCGATTGATTTGATTGATTAACGGTGGTTGAACTTTGATTGCACCTAGTTTGTTTATTCTTGAGAATCTCTTCTGATATAAGATTCACTCAAACTAGATCGAAGTTTCGACAGGGATCTTTAGACTGTTTTTAGTTCTAAAGATGATCTTGTGACAATTCGTTGTTAACAGACTTCGTTCTATGCGTGATTGATCACAAGAGATTTAAGTTGTTGTGTGCAGATGTTTATTAGAGCACTGCTCGGTTGAACCCACTAGCGTTGGTATGTCAAGTTAGTTGTCAATTTTAGTTTCCAAAATGCATTCTTGATTTAGCATACTAAAGATAGTTTCATACTAGTTTAGGTCTAAGAAGTTGAATCGAAGCTATCCTTAAAGGATGAAGATTGAAGATTGAAGTCCACAAGAAGACATCAACAAGTACTTAATCAACAAATGTATGTGATTGATTTCATTTGGGTTCTTGTTCAATTCTACCTTTCTAATCTATCGAGATAAATGCTCACTCTATGGAACAATTCCTATGACGTAAATGTACATTTATGTATATATACTTGAGGTTATTTGATTCATGACTTTGGTGATAATAACCTTTATCCCTATAAAGGATCTCATGTTATAGTGAATGAGCTTGTGAATCCAATGAGCCAAGAATCACTCAATTCCGAGTTATAACAATAAAGTTATGAGTGATTTAAGTTCATTAGTAGGAAACATTCCATGGGCTTTGGAGTGGTCCGCGAACTTGGGGCCAATACGTGACTAAAAAGGATTTTTGGTCAAGTTGGTGATGTTTCCTTATCTAGGCAAGTTATATATTGGTCCGAACACTTTTGATTTCCATATTAAAGTGTTTGTAATTCCTGCCTAAGTTAAAATGTGATTTATTCACATAAATATAATTTTTGCATATGTTATTTATTTAATTATTTTGGCAAGAGTTTTAACTTAGGAAAGACTCCCATATTTAAGAGAGTCTTGTAAAAGAAAAATAGCTTTGCTTAGCTTCCAAGCTATTGTTCATTATAAATAATTAGTTCGCGAGTTTACACGTTTTTCATCCCTTTGGAAAATTGGCGTAAGCTCTGCAGGTTGTTTTCCACGTCTTCCGTTCTTCGTGAACGAGAGTGAGATAAAAGTCTTTGTATTAGGGATCACAAAGCCAAGTTGGATTTAATCTTCGTGATTGATCATACAACTTGTAATCTAGGTTTTTCACCTCTTGTCTATTCTAAGGTTTTCTCTTCTGATATAAAACCATTCAAGAGTTGTTGATCATAAACCCTAGGTTTTGATAGATTTCAGTTTCCGATCATATACCAACACTTGTTAGTCGAAATCGGAGACTAGAAAGAAAAACTTCTTTTGAGGCATGTCGTAAAAATCGTTGAGAAGTTTTAAACAAGATTTCTCTAGATTTATTATAGTTGTTCTTGTGGTAGATTTATTAGGGTTTTCTTAAATTGGAAATTGATCTTTGGAATCACCCAAGTTTACTTACGGAAATCAGGTTCACGGACTCCTTGTGTGTACGCATACTGATTGTAAGTTAAAACCCTAATCTACAAGTTTGTTTTGATATTACTTTTACCTAGTAATTGTTTTTATCAAAATAAACACAAGATTTCCAAAACCTTGATTTACATCTAAAAGGAAATCAAACTGGTGTTTTGTGCAAACAAAATATCAAATCGTATCGATCGTTGTGGTGTATCTTCTAAAGAGAACTTTGGGTTCTGCTAGAAGATTTGTGCGAAGAGTTCCTAAAGAGAATCGGTATTCTGCTAGGAGTTCTACAAGTGCTGAAGAAGGTATTACATCTAGTCTGAATAGGTAGTAGGAATTTGGTGTAACAACTTATTATCAGTGTGTGTTTATTCTGGACTAGGTCCAGGGTTTTTTCTGCATTTGCGGTTTCCTCGTTAACAAAATTTTGGTGTCTGTGTTATTTCTTTTCCGCATCATATTTTATTTATATGATAAAAATATCACAGGTTGTACGCTAAGATCAATCAGTTCTTGTATCCGGCCTTAGGGTTGTTGAGTGAATTGATTGACACTTGAACATTGGTCTTTGATACCGTTAAAGTTAATACTCTTATATTCAATCAGGCTCGCAAATCTCTATTTGCTGATTGCGGATTGAATCAAGAGATAGAGATATAAAACACTTTGATAGATTGAGTCTAACTGTCTAGTTGATTCTCTTGAAAGGATATTGGAGTTTGTCTATTCAGATTGCCAAACGAAATATTGGGTGGTGTTGTTAGACCCCCGTTTTTTTAGTGTTTATTGAATATCTAAGAAGATTTGAAGACAAAGAAGATATTGAAGATTTCTGATTTGGGGTTCACAATCTTTGGTGTGCACAATTGTTTCGGTATAGAGGATCCAACTATAATCGGTTTATCCTTGTGGTAGATTGGATTGATTAGTTTTGTAGATCGGCATTAATACAATTCTTTGTGATTAAAAGTATTGATTGCAAAATCTTAACAATTACCTTTGGTAGTTGAGAATAAGATAGATTTAAGAACCTGACGAAGAAGTTTATTGAGATAAACAGAAGAGCCTTTGTCGAACTCACATCACTTGGTTGAAGAGAGTTGCTACCAAACAGATTTGTTGATCCTTTACTGTTTGGAATACGAACCAAAGGAATTGTTCCAAGTACATGACTTATTCATAAGTTGGAGGCGTGGGAATACAGACAGAACTATGTGAACTATATGTTTAGTTGCTTGGTATCAACTATACGAAGTTGGTTTAAGTTTGTGTAGCGGGTTAATCCTGAGAGTATTCAATTCTGGACAAGGCCCCAGGGTTTTTCTGTATTTGCGATTTCCTCGTTAACAAAATCTTGATGTGTCATTTACTTTTAGTTTCCGCATTATAATTGTTTTATTATAATTAAAGTAAATTACACAAATGTTAATTCCTATTTACTTGATAAGCAATCCCATTGTGTTTGGTTAAGTCCAAACTTTTTTATCAAGTAAACATACTTAGTTGTTGTATTGTCTCGATCTCGTATCCATAGACGATCACACGAAGTGTGAACCGATTAGTTGCATTGTCTCAACTCAGTCCATAGACAATCACTTTCGTCGAAAGGACAGGTAGGAAAAGTTTTAGCTTGAGGTATATTTGGGTATCCTCGCCTTTCAGGTAGATCACTATGTAAACCCTCACGAGACTATAACTCGTTCACTAGGGTCGCCTAGGGGTTCAAAGGCTTGATGCACGTGCTAAGTGCATCTGTGATGCCCACAAAAGTGGTTAGATTTTATGTTTCAAAGAACGTACTAACCAATATGGACAGAATAAAGTTGATAGCATCCATTTAGATAATATCCCTTTTTGTTGGGTATGAATATACGTCGGCGTGGTTTTAACATGGACAAGGTATTATCTTCATTCTCCCAAATTATAACCTTGATGATACTTTATAGCTAGCAGGTTAAGAAATTAATACATTGCCCACCAATGAAGCATTTATAACACATTTCTTTGTGTACATCAAAACTTATTTAGTCGGCATTATGTTTTATTGCTAGCATGCCGGCTAATTATGGTCGTTATCTTATTTGTTTGTCGACCTTGTCGACTTTTCGTACTTTTAGTTTTGAAAGTGTGTATCTCCATAGTAATTTTGAGAACGAAATCGTTCAACATCATTGCAAACCCCTTTTTAAAAGCTTTTGGCTAGTGTGGTTTTATTTCCGTTACAAACAAAAATATCAAAACATATTTTTTTTCTCAAAAATCTCCCACATAATTCATAAGTTTAATCCAACGGAAAATGATTTCATAACTTTTAATCCTACAAACTAATCTAACAACATTAATTAAGTTAAATAAATTTATTAGTCTTAATTAAATAAGGACAGTTTATCCATTTGTGAATATACATGGATAAGGGGCTTTGGATTTTACTTTCTAATGACCCAAATGAATCTGGGTATACCCCATCTCGCGAGTCTCACTAACGTGTGTACAGTGTAATGAAAAAAATCTAAAAGGGATGCAAAAGACAAATGTGGATGTAATCATGTTGGCCCCCGGTTATACTACATCTAATCTCTGTTGCTAAATTTTTGTGATCCATAAAAGACATAACGTGAAATTTTCTTTGTGAGTGTTGCTGAAAGGTATTTGGTGATGCTTCAATATTGTGTTATGGTTGTTTATTTCGTTGGGTTCTGAAAAGCTGTTGAACTCGATGTTATATTGTAGGTCTCCTAAATTTGTAAAACATAGCCATTGGAGTGCATGGTTAACAGACCGTGGAGCGTCTGGACAGTTCAACAATCTTGTCGACACAGTGCTTGACGATCCAAATGTCACCCTTGTACCCTTTTTAGCCTTACATTACATGTTAGCTATTGATTTTGATCAAATGAGTGGTGAAGTGTTTCAGCTGAAATCAAATGTTATTGTGTAACATCATAAACTATAAGTAAGAGCATCAGAATAAGATTATTAGTATTTAAAATTACTTTTATTAGAACTCTTGTAATTAATTTCAGTCTTTATGGTGGCTCTAAAAATTTCTTTTTTTTTTTCTATTTTTTCATAGAAAAAGATAACATGGATGAGCACATCAAAAAAAAAAAAGGGATCCACCAACAAAAGGTTCACAAAACATGATCAGTATAAGATCTTACATATCTGAAGGTTCATATTTTTGGTGACATTACACGCAAACATTAGGACGTGTTTGGTATGTCACTTATGATTGACCAAGAATATATATGTGAAAGCCGATATAATGAAAAACTTTCATTTGAACAAAAAGAGCAACAGTTGAATGTGACTGAAAAGTCCGTGCTACGTAAACCTAATGTTTCATGTATTTGTTTCTTTTAAGAAGTTTTTTTTTTTTTTTTATAGAAGCTAGTATATTTCGGGTTAGCTAACAAATACATATTATCTGAAGTTATTATCGTCGTCGTCATCATCGTCATCAATGTTCTAAGAAAATGTGGTGCATATGTATCTAGGTCAAAGAACGGTCGAGATCATCGGGAATTATGTACGGCGGAAATTATACCTCGACCCTATAAGATTCAGCACAACTAACCTTTAATTAACCATGTCTCTGCCAGATCTAGCCAAACCTTCGGCCTTAGCTTACTATGACAGGTACCATTGGGTCATGTATACGGACTGAAAAAAAAATCGTAGAGTGAAAAAAAAAAAAAAAAAACAGTGTTAATTACGTTGCCAGAATAAAACAGATTCCTATGTCCAGGCTTAACCATTAAGTTCACCAGCTTCCCGAGGTTTGGTTACTACACGAAAGATTGTCTTTCCCTCACATCTTCTTCCTTGAAACTAGGATCCCCCGGTCTACACATGGGAAATTTACCTTAAGAAGTTCTAATACTGAAAAAGTTTCAGGATACAGTGGAGAAGAAATACTTTGACGTTAGTGGACGGGTAAAATCTAAAGGCGTCAATGAGACATGAATTAGGTCGCAAAAAGAATCTCGAGATGGCGTGACGGTAAGTCGAAAGTTTATTCTCTGCTCATTTTTTCCTTACTTGCGGCTATTTAGGTCTATATTTTAATAGCCTATCAAAGAAAAAAGGTTTATATCTTAATAATTAATTTTCATAATAATCCAATCATGTGTAGATATTTGAAGAACATACACTGATTAGTTCCTGTAACAGCCGGAGTTTTTCTCTAAATTCTCCGTTCAGTAGATTAATGATGCTCAGTTGTCCCATGACTGTTCAAACTCGAGTATACATTTAGGTTCTTTGACAATCATATTACAGTATTAGTTACTACACCCTTGCCTTTGATTAAGTATTGAATTAATAAAATATGGAGGTGCCTTGAAAGGATATTCATCCGCTTAGAGTATAGATGGAGTACAATATTTACTCTCTCTCATTAACTCGAAAAGCTCTCTATCAAATATTTGCTGTCGTTCAATATTTGTATAAACCATAGTTAGTTTTCTTTAAGATATCTAATGGGTTTGTTTGATTCAAAGAATCATGGTGAACTTAAGCTCAAAGTTATTGGTTTTGGTCCTTCTCGAGGTGACTGTTCAAATGCCTTTTTATAGAACAATTGGAAGTTCGACAGAAGGTGTGGAGTTTTGGACTGTAAACACGGATGTTTAGTCCATGAGGAAGTCACCTCGGCTGGAGATTGGTGAGGAGCTAACGTACGAGGGGACTTGGTGCTGGTGGGAATCTTGATGTTGGTATGAATTTTGCCAAGCAAAGCAAAGACGTGATGGAAGAGGCACTCATATACAGTGTATCTATATATTTATAAATTATGAAAGAAGTTAAATAAGCATTTTAGCTGCTCAGAATTTAAGAGAGAGTCTCGTTTGATTAGGATTTTTAATTTCGTTTCACAAGTGAGATGAGTTCAGTCACCCTTACTTTCTAGAGTTGAGCAAAAGTTAGGTAAATTTCTTTTGCATTGTATGTGTGCTTTATCAAGCATAATCATTTCCCAAGTCTATTTACGTGAAATTTGAAAATCTAGCTGTAATGATGAAAAAGGTTTGTACTTCTAAGTTCAAACTAGCAATCCATATATATACATATGATTGCGGAAAATCTTCTCCACAGTTTTGCACCTTACGTTACTCTATTCCACATATGATTGCTGCCATCAAGGATGCGTGCAGCCAAGATGTAAGTCTCTGATGCGTTTCACTGAAACAAATTGTATAACGAAATATATAGTACTTTTTGCATATTAACGAAATATGCAAGAATTCATTGGATTGCTTATTCTTACATCTTCTGTTCTTGCTTATTAACGAAATATTCCCGTAATTCCATGCCTAAAATTCATTGGATTTATTAGGACAATACATGGTTGCCTAATAATTAAGTTTACCGGGAATTAAACTTGGAGTACTGTAGGTCTTGATAGAGTTTTAGGTGTCTTATAGATAGAAGATGTCGCTTCAGTTTTTGGCATGAGGGCGGCATAGATGAGATTTCGGTTTTAGGAACTGATGGGAACTCAGTCTGGTAAAACATGACGTAAATTTCGAGTAGTTACTGTTGTAACTAAAATTGTTATTCCATCATTCAAACTCAAAAAGAATCTATTGGAGCAAAAAGCTGCATTTGCCTAAATTGAAATTACTGCATTTAACTTTTGTATTTTGTATACCTCTTATTTACTGCAATTTTAGGATTTAATCAATATGACTCATGGAGAACGTCCGAGAAGTTTATCTATGAATGAAAAGTTTTTTTTTACTTCAGTACTATTCATGTAAAAATTACAAAAAAATAAGAAAAAACATCCACACCAAAAAATTTGATTTTGAGAAACGTACAAATTGAATGTAAAGATAAAATTGTTGAATTCTCCAATCCTCAAATTCTTGATAAAATATGTTTTTACCTTTATTACAAAACCAAAAAAAATGTTTCATTTATATATGGGCACCAAAAGAAATTCAAACAACGTAAAGTGAAATATAAGGTTGAGCTCGGCCGTAGGCCGGGTGATACCTAATACATAATCCAACAACAAGAAATATTTATTATGAGATACATGTGATATCACATGTATCATAAACCCACCGCCAATATATATAACTCCTATGGATTTTTAAGAGATATTTAGGTATGTACTGTAATGTAAAAACAATTTTAGGGTGATATCTGAGTAATATTACTTCTAATGTCATAAGCATTCATCTGCGGTCACAAGGCTTTTTAAACCTATTTAAAATAACCTTGATTTTATCTTATATTTTGTGTTTAACCCACCTTATATCTAGCATCTTGTGTTTATCCCACTTTGTACCTGCTATTTAGCCTACCAAAATCTATTTTTTTTTCCCTTTTGTCCGCCTCCAATTTTTGTCATGTTGTTTGAAATATAAAATGGGACACGATCCAATGGCATGGTGATGATATTTTTTCTATAAAACCCAAATGTCGATAAATTTGAAGCTAATTTTTGGTGACATTATTTTCTCATAAATCTCTACACTCCAACAAAAAATAAGTGGATTCCGAGAAGTATATGATTATCATCTACCATTTTGAGTACCAGTCATTGAAGAATAACAGTTGAAATTAAAATTTCTGGATAGTGAAGTTTCGAAATTCAGAATACTCTCATTTTTGGTATGAATGTATAGCTTTACATGAGGAACATGACATCAAAATATTAGATTCAAATTCAAAGCCATTTGAATTTGTAGAAAAAAATGGCGTCACCATGTCATGATAACGTCATTTAACCATGTCGTTGAATCCTTCCTCAAATAAAATAACCAAATACACAAAAGCTAGCTTTAGAGTTTGAACATTGATGAATACTGTTGATTAGAAAGTCATGGTTTTAAAAAAAATATTCTACAATGCAGAGTAGAGCTGGTTCCAGAGGTTACCTGGAACCACAAGAGGCCCCAGAATCCGAGATGTCATCAGGGATGCAGATCTTCTTGGTTTTTTGCGTTCTCTTTGTTGGCTTAGCCTTTTTTTATGTATGGGTTTGTATGATTTATTACATTTGTAGCCACTTCATTACAACACGTACCAGAGCAGTGGACGTCGCAAGAGGAGGTCCGAGAGACTTAGAGCTCCAGGTTCTACCAGCTGGCAGGGCCCCACTTCACCGACGGGAGGTGCTAGTCATCAGGTATCCTGGAGGCAGTGCCAGCTTGGCTACTAGGACTTAGTTTTTTTTCTATTTATATTTAAAATATTTAAAAATACTCAAAAGACTTTTATATGAAACATTAAAAAAATTATCAAATATGTATGAGGGATTTACTGTTTAGTCCAGAAAACCCGACCCGGGTTACTGGCTAGTCCAGCGCCAAAAAATATTTACTTCCTAGTCCAAAAAAGTTTTGAAAAGAGTAAAATTACTCTACTAACCCTAGTATATAACATTACGTATAATAATACATATGTTACTACATATTACATATGTAGTATACTAGTAGTAATTAGTAGTAACTAGTATGTAGTATGTAGTAATAACATATGTAGTATGTAGTAATAACATATGTAGTATACTAGTAGTAATATGCTATGTATTGATACTACATATTGATATGTAGTATGTTATGTATTGATACTACATATTGACATGTAGTATGTTATATATTGATATGTAGTATGTTTGATATGTAGTATGTTATGTATTGATACTACATATTGATATGTAGTATATTATGTATTGATACTACATATCAAAAAAAATTGTTATGTATTGATACTACATACTTTACTACTAGTACTAGTTACTACTAGTTTACTATACTATAGTAGTATACTAGTATAGTATAGTAAAGTAGTTACATAATTTACTAGTAACAATAAGATATTTT
The DNA here is from genome assembly GCF_003573695.1 of Papaver somniferum. Classification (NCBI taxonomy): domain Eukaryota; kingdom Viridiplantae; phylum Streptophyta; class Magnoliopsida; order Ranunculales; family Papaveraceae; genus Papaver; species Papaver somniferum. The sequence continues at coordinate 10,417,361 of NC_039361.1, forward strand.
TGTTACTACTAGTACAATACATATTAATATGTAGTATCACCGTATTGATACTACTAGTATATAGTAACATACTACTAGTAACATTTACATGTGTTGATCCTTATTAGACCTGGAAGGGTGTTTTAGGAATTTATAAAATACACTTTATAGTCTCCACGAAGTTTTTGGACTAGAGAGTAAATAATCTAGTCAAAAACATGTTTTTGGATTAGAGAGTAAATCTTTTCCACGGGTGGACTAGCCATTAACTGGGTCTGCTAGAACTGGACTAGCCAATAATTCCTACTACTAGTATACTAGTTTAGTATAGTAAAGTAGTTACATAATTTACTAGTAACAATAAGATATTTTTGTGACTACTAGTACAGTACATATTAATATGTAGTATCACCGTATTGATACTACTAGTATGTAGCAACATACTACTAGTAACATTTACATGTGTTGATACTAATTAGACCTGGAAGGGTGTTTTAGGAATTTATAAAATACACTTTATAGTCTCCACGAAATTTTTGGACTAGAGAGTAAATAATCTAGTCCAAAAACATGTTTTTGGACTAGAGAGTAAATCTTTTCCACGGATGGACTAGCCATTAATTGGGTCTGCTAGAACTGGACTAGCCAGTAATTCCTACAATATGTATAGTTTTCATCACTAAAATCACACTACTACTTCTTATAGAATGTGTAATTTTCTGTATTTCTAACATTTTTTTTTAATTTTGATTAAACAAACACATTGATACTTTTTTATTTAAAGAAAAACAAAAAAAAATGTCATTAATAAAGTTAAACTATTACAACATACATAACCTTGTTGACTAATTCAAAATTTTCTGAACGGAAACCATCATGGAATTATAATATACTCTTTTAATGTGAGTGATGATGGCTAAGATCATGTAACTTATTGTATACGAGAAGGAAGAGTGTCTAAGGTGGTGCGATTTTGGCCTAATTTTTTTTCCAGTTCTTTCTTTCTTCCACCGCTGCTAACGGCGGAATGACGATGCTTCACCCTGTTCAATATCCTCTGAGGTATATCTCGCATGAGGAAGGGGATAGTTTCAGGGGAGGAGATAAGGGTTTCTTCATTCCTGAGAAGAGTTCTCTTGGTTCATGAGTTTTGCATGAATCTTATGTTACTGAAAATGGTTCTGCTCCAAGATTTGGTTCTATCAATTGGTCGGAGTTTTACTATGGGGAGCGGTATATAAAGTAAGAGAAAGATAATATGTTTAAACAACCATTGATTGTTGATGAAAAGAAGGAAGCGTCGTTTTTGTTAGTGCACTGCTCGGTCGAACTCGCATGTGTTGCTATCTCAAGCATGTTTGTGTTACGATATAGTTTTCTCTATACACATTTGAGATTTCAAGCTGAGTATATCTCGCTTACATATTTCTCGAAATATGTGTTGGTAAGCTTTCGCTTCGACCAATTTGTTCTTATATCATGAGAAAATTGCCGAGTAACATGTTACATGGTTTGTGTGATACAATCATTTGGTGTAAGACTTGGAATGTTTCGATAATAATTATTTCAATATCTTGAGAATTGCTTTGATGCTAATAGTGTGTGAAAATGGCTATTGTCATTAGAGAAGAATGTTTCAATGATTGAAATAAAGAGTTTAGAATCCTGTAACCATCTTTGGATATAAGCATAGTGTGTTCGCACATAAGTGTATAAGTCCAAAACCGGGAGCCTAAAGTATGCATATTTGTGTGTATACAAAAGGTTGTATGAGACTAGGTAAGTACGCCTAAAGTATGCATACTGACGGAAGTTCACGTCCGTGAATTTCTGCTGAGTTTGAAACCAAAACCAAACCCATCCGGTTACCTAGAGTATGCGTACCCGTATGCATACTGGCGGAAGATCACATCCGTGAATTTATGTTGAGTTTGAAAACTAAAACAAACACAAATCTGGTTACTTAAGTATGCATACCCGTACGCATACTTAAGTAGGTTACTTTCTAAAATCGGTTGTACATGAACCTAAAACATTTATCAATAAGGAATTCAATCTTTGCAAATCGTGGTTATAATGTTCATGTATCGATTACAGTGAATCAAACCCATTTTGCTTCAATTGTGTTCTTGTATAAATCCATGAGAATTTAGCAATTGAACAACTCTTTAACTAGTTTCATTTGGGTCATTTGAACTAGTTATGGTTAAGATGAATAAGATTGATATGAGAGTAATCATACGGCTAACCTCGGTTAACTATTTGTGAACCAACATGGTGTACACGTTTGGGTACGATTACATAAACCTAAATGAGAGTACATTTCATTTGTGTGTAACAAGCTAAGTTCGATCTAACGGTTGAAAGATATTAGCTTGGTTGAATTAGGTTTTTCATATAACAATGAATATTAAATGATTTGTTACCAAGGTAACTTGGATTGCAACCTCTGATTTGAAACTATATAAAGGAGAACTCTAGCAACTGGGAAACCTAATCTCTACACCTCAGGTGTGCTACTAGTTGCATAACTAGAGTCGATTCTACTTTAACCTTTGGTTTCTTCTCGATACCCTGTAGGTTAATGACTTTAAGACTTCATTGGGATTGTGAAGCCACACCCAACTATTCTCTTTGTAGTTGCGTGATCTGATCTTGCTTTTTCTATCGTGATTGAGTGCAACTGTAAAATTGGCTTGAGATTTATATCTCCAATAGGCAAGATAGAAAAGTAATCACAAACACCTTCGTCTCATCGTTTGTGATTCCGCAATAACTTGTTTCGCTAGTCGATTAAGTTTATTGTGAGGTGATTGATAATACTAGGCTGTTCTTCGGGAATATAAGTTTGGTTTATCAATTGGTTCCTGTTCACCTTGATTTATCAAAAGACGGAACAAAAGCTCTTGGGTATTTCTATGGGAGACAAATTTATTCAATCCTATATACTTTTATGTGTGAGAAAGATTTGTTTATAAAGTCTTCGACTTTGGGTCGTAACAACTCTCGCTTAAGGGAATCAAGTGTGTAGTATCCTGCTGGGATCAGAGACGTAAGGAGTGCAACTGTACCTTGAATCAGTGTGAGATTGATTAGGGTTCAACTACAGTCCAGTCCGAAGTTAATTGGTAGTAGACTAGTGTCCGTAGCAGCTTAATACAGTGTGGTGTTCAATTTGGACTAGGTCCCGGGGTTTTTCTGCATTTGCGGTTTCCTCGTTAACAAAATTCTGGTGTCTATGTTATTTCTTTTCCGCATTATATTTTGTTATATAATTGAAATATCACAGGTTGTGCGTTAAGATCAATCAATTAGAATATCCAACCTTTGGTTGTTGATTTACATTGATTGACACTTGAACATTGGTCTTTGGTACCGTTCAAGTAATTCCTCTTATATTTAATCAGGCTCGCAGATTTCTATTTGCTGATTGCGGATTTAATTAAGAGTTAGAGATATTAAACACTTTGATATACTTTTTTCTAGATTGAGTCTGACTGTCTAGTTGATTCTCTAGAAAGTGTATTGGAGTAAGTCCTCTCAGATTTATAAACGAATTGTTGGGTGTGGTTGTTAGACCCCAGCATTTTCAATTGGTATCAGAGCAGGAAAACACGTTAAAGACCTTACAAGTCTTTGTTTGTAGCGATTTGATACGGACAAAGGTGCTATCTCTATAAATGTACCACCAGTTTTCGATGACTCAAATTACTTCTGGTGGAAAATTGCTATGCGTGCCTTTATTCAAGCACGTGATTTTCAATCATGGGTTTATGTAGTTAATGGCTATGATGCTCCCATTGTGGCAGTAGGGAATGCGACGGTTCCTAAGGATATTGGTGCATACGATGCTGCAGATATACTTGCTGCAAAGCAAAACTCCGACGGTTTGAATGCCATCATACATGCCATTACCCCATATCTTCAGCACCATGTGACTGCGTGCACTCGGTTTATAGATGCGTGGGACATCTTAGAAACCGTATTCGAACGAAATACCAGTGAAAAGGAACCCAAGCTTCAAAACCTTAATTCCGATCGGGAAAACCTTCGGATGACAGATGAAGATTCATTTGATGAGTTTAATCACAAAGTGTCTGAAATTGTTAATGCATTTTTTGCATTGGGTAAGACGACATTGTGATGAAAATTCTCAGATCGCTGCCATCTAGATACAATTATAAGAAGCATGACATCGTTGAAAGAAAAAACTTTGATACTCTTGTGGGAAAGATTAAATATTACTTGATCTTGATCAGAATACAGTCAGAACTTCTGCGTTCAATGCTGTGACCATTCCAAGTGAAGCCTCTAACTTGTCATGGGATGATGAATGTTGTTCTAATCATGTTGATTCTAATAAATCATTGTTTCTCCATCTATAATTCAAACGTTCAACCATATGTTATAAACTAGGTAATAACACCAACATTGTGAGTTTGGAATTGCACACCAATTGTATAATTACATGACATTTATAAGAACCAATTCAATATCCATGTGTAGAGTTCCGATTATAGGTGTCATCGGAAGATCAATTAGAATGTGTGTTTTAACTATTTCAATTATACGAGTTTTCAACAATTTTTTCCAGATCAAAATTTATTTTGAGTCACAAATATGCCTATCTAGTAAAGTAACATATGAAATGTCACCCAGTTTTCTTATCGACTAAATTTATTTATTTATCCAAAATTAGCATCTTAGTTCTTGGTTTCGAAGGAAGAAATACATTGTTCCATGTGATAAAAATTGAGTTTGGATGGTTCTCATTTCTTTTGTGTAATTTTCTTTTGGAAAGAAAGCATCCCTTTAATGTAGCAGGTTTTTTTTTTGCCACAAAATTTCAAACTTTCTTCTTCTTTCAAAAGTGGATAGAAACTTGTAGCCGAGTCTTTTTGATCTCCAAAAACAAAATTTGACCAGTTGGATTATGTCTTCTTACAAGAATTCTGGATCATCTAAGACTACACCATAGAAATCCACAACATTTCAATTTACTTGTGCATTTTATGGTGGTCCTAGTCTCTCCTAGATGGTCCAGAGTTTTTTTTTAATTTTTTTTTATCTTGCCAGTGAATGGGTAAGACAAAAAAAAACCGTCGCCAACTGGATCATGTTCTGCTGCGCAAAAAACCAACATGAATTGAGATCGTAATAAATCCTTAATCTCTATTGTCTTAACAATAGCTGAAAATTTTAATGTTTTTTTGTTAATTAATCGGTATGATTTTTTATTTTTTTTAATAGGATACTCCTTTTGTTTCTAGAATAGAATTACTAAATTAAAAAAACAATATTTACTTTTTTTCCAGATATATATGGAGGGAGCATCGGGCTTCTTTTGGTTGCGAAATCAAGTGGAATTCCTCCTCAATTGATTAAGGAAGTTATTACCAAGTCATTCAATGAGTTTGGACAGTACACATTAACATGTTATGTTTTCATGCCTCACACTTTTTGCTATGATATACATTAGTACGTCAATTGGAAAACAAAATAAGGGATATCATATTCCTTTGGTATAAATTGTCCATTTGTTCCTCTAATTTGCGTAGCTTTCGACACAGCGTAATTGGAATCGAGATAGTTTTCATTTTTGAGATCAAAGGTTGGAACGACTAAGATGCCGGAGGAAATTAAACTGCACTTGAAGATAGACCGAATTATATTTTTCTACAAGGTTAAATTGGGATCAATATCCTCAAGGTGATTTTTTCAATTCTTGTTTGATTTTAAAAGATATTTGAAACTTTTGAAGTGTTCTTTCTCGACCTATAACTCCCTTAGATGGGGTTCTTTAATCGCAAACTGTATCTTTTCTTAATTAGCGCAAAGTGGTTCGGGTTCCTAAATATATGGAGAATTTATATTTTTTTATGGTGTTTTAATATCAAATTTCATTGAGAAATAGAGAATCAAACATAGATGTAGAGATGTATAGATATAACTTGTCGGTTCTTAAATATTTCTCGTAAATGAGATTTTCTACATTAAGAAAATTTATTGACACTCATTTATTGAGGCGCCTGCTAATATGAGCTATTGCACTGCTTGATAACATTTTTGAAAAAGTTAGCGGCACCTGTTTTGATTATCATGGTCATGGAAGATATATGGATACCAACATTGACAAAATTATTCGACTCACTCAAGTTCAGCCTGGATACAGCCTGTCATCAATCAACACCTGTCACTCTTTGATTGGTTCTCTTCTTTTGTTCTCATTGGTCGGTATATCGACCTGTAATAAAACTATCTGTGTTTTCTCTTTCCTGTAACTAATCAGGAACAACTTTTCTTTCTATGTGTGTAAGATTCTCTGCAATTTTGATGTCATTCCTTTGTCAATGAGTTACATATCATCCTGTTATACTATGGTATCAGACTGAGATATCTCTACATCTCTCAGGTTTTTGAATCCTTTCTTTGGTTCTGCTACTTTCAATCTTCATTCAGTTCTCTTCTTTTTCATGATTCAAGAATTTCCTGCTTCTTCTTCCATGGAAAACCCTTCTGCAACTTCAATTTCCAGTATTCCTATTCATCAACTTCCTCGTTTTGTTAATCTGAAACTTATCGATAAAAATTTCATTACATTGAAGAATCTTATGTTACCTGTATTCGTAAATTCAAAATCCAAAAATATCTTGATGGATCTCATCCTTGTCCTCCTCAGTATACAAATCTACGCAATCAGGAAAATAGAATTGAGCATCCACTCTATCTTGATTGGATCATCCTGTGGATACATTCAACCATATCAGAATCGGTTCTCGCTTATTTTTTTAGATTCGAAACTTCTCATGATCTCTGGTGTAGTATTGAAGAATGATTTTCTAAAGATTCATCAACTCATTCGATTCAACTACGTATTAAGCTTCTATCTCTTAAACAAGGTGACAAATCTATTCCTCATTTGATAAATGAAATCAAAGCAATGTCTGATCAACTTGCAACCGGTGGTGAAGTTGTTATTAATCAAGAACTTGTTGTTTTCACTCTAGCTGCTCTCAATGGACAATCATGTGCTATCATCATTTTAAAGAAAAACATGATTATTTATTAGAAAACCCCAAATTCAAAAATCCTGGAATTTAAACTTAGAAACCTCATTAATCGATTCGAATGGATAATTATGGAAATAAAATGAAACACAACAAACCCATTCTTTCAAATCGCTTGAATGGAAAATTCAACAAAGTGTTTCGGGAAAAAAAACAAATCAACCAAAAAAACCTCAGATTTAAAACTCAATCAGGTTCCACTTCCACCTTCAAAACAACTTATACGACCTGAATTTTATCTTCTATATAATTAATCGTTTGATTGAGATTTGGTCAGTCATTGAACAAGAGAAAAAACAACGAGAGTATGCAAAGAACTAAACAGAGATCGAGAGTAAAGAGAAGAGAGATGAATATAACTTCATTTTATCTTTATGTACACATCACTGTCACGACATCAGTTAGACGCAGAGTAGGGTGGAGAGAGGGGCGCCAAATAACATTATCGTTTTAAACTCTCTGAAAACCGTGGTGGCACAAACCAACGGGGCAGGGCCCACCATTTATTTATCAATTTCTTTCCCTATGTTGTAGCTTTATATGTACAGGGGTTAGTCGTGGGAGAGTTTGGGAGATTTTAATGGAGTTAGCAAATCCCCTATTAGTCGTGAGAGAGTTTGTCAAAATCTTTTAAAATCTCTGTTAGTGGTGAGAGATTTATATGGAGTTTCCAAAACTACCTCAAAATCCCTTAAACTCCTTGTTAGTGGTGAGAGATTTGATTAGAATCTTTTAAACTCCCTGTTAGTCGTACAACACTAGAGTCATAGGGAGTTTATAATTTGAGGGAGTTTGAGGGAGTTTCATGATGTTTTTGTGCTTGGACAAAATCTCTCAAAAAACAAGAGATTTCTGGGGAGTTTAGGTTAAACCCCCAATTTGCCTAGACTCTCTCACACTCCCTCTAAATCCCTAGAGATTTAAATACATTAAAATCTCTCAAACTCTCCCACAACTAACCCCCGGGTACTGTTTGTGTTATACTTCTATCTAATGATTTTTTTGTTGATCAAGATCAAGTAAAATTCCTTCGCAATTGATTAAGGAGGTTATTACCGAGTCACTCAATAAGCCTGAAATTAACATGTTAGTGGTCTTCCTTATAAGTTTTCGTTTTCATGTCTCACGCTTTTTGCAATGATATACAATAGTACGCGAATTGAAAATAAAAAAGGATTTCGTGTTCGTTTGTTATAAATTGTCCATTTGTTCCCTAATTTGTATAGCTCTCGACATAGCCGATCCAGAATTTAGATGTTGTTCATTCCTGAGATAACAGATCGGAAGTGCTAAGATGCCGGAGGAAATTGAACGGCACTTGTAGATGGACTAAATCATTTTTCCCCACAAGGTTAATTTGTGACCAATTCCCATAAAAAGAGTTATTCAGTTCTCATTAGACTTCAAAAACATACTTGAAACTTTTGAAATTTTCTTTCTTAAACTATAATGGGTGAGTTCCCTTCTACAATCTTCAATCTCTTAACTTTAATCACAGCTGGTGTGGTGTGATTTGGGTTTCTTATATATCCTAAAGATAATAAAAACTTACTGTTATTCTTTTAATATGGTGTTCTAATATCAAATTTCATTAAGAAATAAAGAATCAGACACAAACAGAGAAAAAGAGATACACTAATCGAGAGAACTGTTGGGAAAAATGAGAGCGAGAGTTAATTATTTAAACTTGTCATGGTTTTCATTTGTGTCTTGTAAATAAGATTTTGCATCTTTTCACCTTTTCTGCTAATATATAAAATTCATTGACCCTCATTTATTGGATCAGGGCTCCCATTAATATGAAAAAGTTAGCGGCACCCAATTTGATTATCACTTCTTAGAACATGAAATCTCCCATAAAAAGCTAAACTATTTGATTTTTGAAGCCAAAATCTATGGAATTTAGAGTTTGTTAGTGAATACCGTATCAAACCCAGCTCAATTTAAAAGTTTCAATCTAGGAAAATTATTCCTTTTGCCAGGTAGATATTATCTACTGGTTCAGTTCATTAACTTATACAGATCCCCCCTTCCGTATAAGTGAATTCCAACATTCAGCATACATTGAGGTGGGGAGGAAATTGAAATGATCAAAACCATCCCAAATCTGAATGATATCCCAGTGTCAATAAGTAATAGTACCATTTAACAAAATTACAAATGAGTGTTTTTGAAAAAATTCTAGCAGCAACTAACTTTTGAATTAGGACACCCACTTTGTTTTTCTTAAAGATTTTGGTCCCAAATGTCTTGCTAATGTGACCTTTGCATGTCTGGGTTTATATGCCATGTTTACACCAGCTTTACCTTAGTAAACGAATCTTCGCGATACGTATGCAAAAGGAATAGGTAATGGACTGCAACTTGTATCGACTGTCAACTCATGAATAGATTTTTTGATCAAGGGGATTACATGTACATTATTATTATAGCAAATTCTAGTACACTGTACACCGTCTCCTCCGTACTTGCAAATTCTCAACTAGTTCTCTTTGGGATTTACCACTACGTTCAGGTCATGCGGCAAATTTAAGGTCAGCCATTGAATATGTTGAGTTACCTTACTATTTCTAGGTCGAGATAGGTTTTCATGTCTCGCACTTTTTGTTATGACATATAGTATACATGTTGTCTATTGAAAGGTCATACTTGATTAGAAGTTGAAAAGATGCCATCCAGAGATGGATAACTCTATATTGTTCATTACATTATTTAAATGCCATCCAGAGATGGATACTATTTCTAGAATTTCTTCTCTAGGTACTGAAAACCAATGCACGCCCGGGTTAAACCCTAGTTTATTTACAAAAACTCTGAAACAAGATAAGATGTTTGACCAATAGTTCCTTACATTGGAAACGCCCAATCATTTGGTCCAGAAAGACCTGCTGGAGCACCAGCAGGCCGTCCTTGACCTCCTGAATCATCAGCACCACGTCCCCTTCCTCGACCACCACCAGATGCACCAGTCGGACGAGCACTCTTACAGTGGTTGCACACAACACGAAAACCTAAGTTCACATTACCACACCTGGGGAAGCACAGTACAGCATGTCATTTCCTTTAAAATCGTCACAAAGTAGATAAAATCTGTGTAAGTGCAGAAGTGCGAGAAAGAGCAGCTAGCCCACTCTCTCTCTTGCTGCCATGGTTTTCCTGAAGCATCAACCAGACCTCTACCTCTTCTCTCACCACCGACAACAATTGGATCCTCCACGGGTATCATTTGCTGCACTGAGTTATTCGAAACTTTATCTTTTTTTTGTGAAATCTGCTATAGTCTCTGCCGTAGATGGCTCCTTGTACGTGATGAGAGCGTCCCCCTTTGGCTCATTTGTGACTTTATCCCGACCAGTTCTGTTGTCACGCTAAATATCATAGAAGAAGCATAGCTTTAGTTTCGACAATAGATACCATCCATACCAAAAGTTGAACAAAATTATGTAACCTGTTCGAACTCCCTACCTTAAATTCCCCAATGGCGCCAAAATGTTTAGCAAGCATATTTTCGTCAGTCCCCTCGGGCAAATTACAGACATATACAAAACCATTTGAAGAGTTTCCACTTTCTATTGGGTTCGCCATTGGACACTGGTCCTCGACCTCCTGAATAATCAGCACCAGGCCCCCTTCCTCGACCACCTCCGTCAGAACTACAACCAGATGCACAAAAAGGACTCACCACGAAAACCAGGGTTCACATTTCCACAGCTGGGGCAGCACAGTACAACAGCATGTCATTTCATTTAAAATCGTCAAAAATACATAAATTTGCGTAAATGCAGAAGTGCGATAAAGAGCTGCTCGCCAATGTCACATCACAGACCTTTTAGTCGGACATTTCCAGTCTCCCCATGGTTGTCCTGAAGCATCAACCCAACCTCTACTACTTCCCTCACCACCATTCACATCATCTTCCTCTGGTCCAACAAAATCACCAACAACAACTGGATCATCTTTGTTTTTGGCCTCTGCTTTACTTCCATGATAATCCTTCCCAGCGGACAAGTTCACCATGTCAGCAAAGAAACACCAAGCTCATAAAACTCCGCCGAACCTAGCCAACACCATAAACAACATGTATAATTAGGTAGTGTATACTTCTTTACTGGTATTCTCAAGCCAAAATGATGAGAATGTTAAACAATAAACAACAGCTATGTGTCCGGTATGACACAAAACCCAGTAAGTAAGCAGAAATGATAGAGATCCCGACCGATTCTCCCGCACTTTATCCCGCAAGAGAGAATGTAGGGACCCACCTTCCACCGCTTTGATCCTGATGGTGAGAACGCTGCCAGGAGCTGTTGGATTGGGACGCGGGACACATTGCGGGAGAATTGCGCGGTGAGTCTATCACTGCTGGTAAGTAAGTATATCTCATCAGAGAAATTAGTACCTAATAAATCAAAAAATATCATACAAGAAAGACCCCTCAAAACATCTACCATCAAAATCAGGGACAGAATAGTTACAGTACCATCAACCACATAGAGTAAACTATTCCAGGTAAAACAAGATCCTAAACCCTAAATGTTTACCCACTTATAAACGTAATTCAGGAAATTCAAACTTACCATTGATGAGGTTGTCAACCTATCAATAATAATTCTCTTACGCTACACAATTTTATATAGAAGTAGTGAGGCAAGTCGAGTTCAAGTCCACAGGGAGGTGTGAGTTTTAAGTTATTATTTGTAACAAGTTGATGTTGTTGAAAACACACAAATTCTGAAATTTGCAAGGATTGTACTTCAAATTATGAGATGGAATTGACTAGAGATTCATTCACCACTACCGAACAAGATATTATTAATCATACAAGTTCTACCTCCAATTAATTATGATTGTTGACAAATTTAATACAAGTTATAAGTTCAACTAATCTTTAGATTCCTTAAATCATCGCATAGAATAAGTTCTCTAGGCGGATTCTAATCAAGTGAACCACCTAAAATATGCTCTCTTTGCTCCTAGCCACATGCACGTAAGTTCAACACGTTAACCTAGGATTATCTTTTACACACTATTGCATACAAAATCCCTTTGCGACAAATAATGCACCACTAAGTTCTCAATACTAGCATTAAAGTTGCATACGAGTTACCTAATTGCGCACTTAGATACCAAGCATAATTTTCATGGTCATAAGATCGGTAAAAGAGTATCAAAAAAAGAATAATTATCAAAAGAATAACTTGCGTGAATTGATTAATAAAACATGTTCGGAGTTTTGAAATCCTCCCCAACCAATAAGGTTATTAGCTACTCATTTCTTCTTAGTCACAAATGGAGCTCTTAGAACCACCTGCAATCCCTCCATTTTTCCACAAATTCTCGACAACAAGATACCTTCTCAACTGACTTTTCTTCTCGGCCAAAACCCACTTTATGTATTCTTATCGAGCTCCTGCTTCTTCAAATACAGCTATCAAAACCCATTAATTCAAACAACAACAGATCCCATTTTTTATTCATCTAAAATGCAGGCTAACCCTTTACCAAAAATCGATCAACAGAGTTGGACGTTGTTGAACGGGAAAAAAACGGTTCAGTCCAAAACTCCATTAAATAGAACAGTTTAGTCCAGACCTAGTTGACTAGGTACATTTTAATCCAAAAATTGTGTAAAGACGCTGCTGACCTCCACACGTGTTTCATAAAGCACACTGCAGCGAGTTGGGATGGTTTTGTAACTGACGCATTCAACCTGGGAATGACACGTCAGCAATTTTAAATAATATAAAAAATAATTAAAAACAATTTATCTTTTAAACCGCTCGTCCCAAATCGACAAACTTTATATATTTGGAAAGCATTTTCCGAGAGCTACAAAAAGAGTACCCATATGACTATATAATTTTCATTTTTTAAAAATTTTAAGTTACATTTGTGTGTACAATTATGTACACCGCTGCAAAGATCCAAAATCCATGATAACCAGACTGCCACCCTAGTCCGCACAGACTGAGAAAAATATCAACCATGCCAAGCTCCAGTTGGATAACATCCATAATAGCCGGATTACATTGAGGACGAAACAATGAACATAAGAAAATCGCAACTTGAAAAGAAAGTGATTATCCTTTCACCAACATCCACATAAGAAAACAAAGCAAAAAAACGATCAAAATAAAAACTTAGTTTATGGTCAGAGACACGATCCATGTGGGCATTACTACACAAACTTAATATGGATTCGAAATATCAGAGTACATTGGTTCATTGCACTTTACTGAAAAGGAGATTACTAACACGCACAACAGATCAATCATACTCACACCCAGACCTACTTTTTCATGAGAAGCATATTGGTGCATCAATGTATTCATCCATGTGAAACATTCCTAAAACCAATCCTTCATAGCCACAAACAAACCTACTTTTTCACTGAAAATACACTGGTGCACCAATGTATACACCCCTGCAAAACATGCATAAAATCGATCATTCATATTCACACTCGGGCACGCTTTTCCATGGGAATTATACAGGTGCAGCAATGTGTACGCCCATGCAAAACATGTAGAAAAACGATCATCCATAACCACACACCAACCTACTTTTACATGGGAATGACAGAGGTGCACCAATACGTACACCGCTTCAAAACATGCATAAAGATGATCATTCACAACCACACAATAACCTATTTTTTCATGGAAATTACTTCCTACAGGTGCACCAATATGTACACCCTTATAAAACAAGGGGAGCCTACTTTTTCATAAGATTTACACATGTGCACCAATATGTACATCCCTGTAAAACATGCACAACACCAATTATTCATATTAACAATCAACAAGTGTACAACTATATACAAGTATACATACTACTATTACTCACCACTGTTCTCTTCCTTGACTTACCTATTGTTTTCTTACTTGAGTAATATGATGAGCTTAAATCATTTCAATAATTGAGGAGAGAAATTTAAAGTAAAAAGGAGACAAGGTTGTGAAATTTATCGGAAGACACAACACAGATGAAACATGTAACCAGAAATGAAGGACCATAGGTAATGAAGATATGATCCCATTTTACCTGCATCACACGGTTATATGGCAATATTATGCGGGGTATATATATTGGGAACCAAAATTCTGCTAGATACGTCATTTGATAACCTCGGATAAAAACATATGCTCAAGAAAATGGATTGACACAATGAACTACATCTAATCCACCATCTCAGTTCCTACAATAAGATTATTTCTAGGATGAAAACGACAGTGAAATCCACCTGCACTCATCTTGTTAAAGGTGCATCAATATGTACACTTGTATTACAGATGCACCAATTTGTACACTTGTATTACATGTGTACAATTATGTACATATTATCAATCAACAGGTGTAAAACAATGTACACATTAACAACAGGTGTATAATTATGTACACATTAGGAATCAATATGAACTTACCAAAGTCTCACTGAAAGCCCTATGTACAGTTTCCTTCAGTAAACTATGAACCTGTGATCATAACACAATGTGTAAAATGAAAGATGAATTCCAAAGATACGATCTTATCACACAGTAAAGCACAAGCAAAAAAGAGATAATCATCCATTTGTAAACAAACAAATACTTCTATATGTTTGTCAGTTAGGGTAGGGAGATCGATATGGATTTGAGAGACGTGCAAAGTGAACAATGCACCATTACATCTAGCTAAGGAAGCTAATTTGATTCAAATACACCTTATTATATTATTGGCACAACCATAATCACGAGCAATTCAAAACACTAGCTATTAAGTGCACTGAATCTACAGTTCACGTATATAGCTTTCTACTTAATTAATAAGCAAAGCAGTGCCCACAAGTTAAATTTTACAGTTTCCAAACTAGTAAAACAACAAAACATTATACGTGGCATTTCAATTAAGTATGTCCCACATATATACAGAGTGAACTTGCACCCATAAACATTTTATCTGGTGGACCAATAGTACAGGTGACCGTGCTGCAAGAACAACATGTTGTGCACCAATTTTCTCATCAATAGTATTGATTTTGATATCATCTTGAGACACCACAAAATTAAAGAAAGCTATAAATAACCAACAAGTGGGATAATAACTCAACAGTCTTAATTTAGCAGAGAAGTAAGATTCATTTTGGCCAAGAAAAGATTATCTTATATATAGTTTGGGGATTCATACTAGCTATTTTGCTATAACATAACGTGTCTTCCACTAATTTTGTTGATCTTGATGTCATCGTCTTACTTGCAGACACATCAATCTCCTTTCATTTCATGTTAAACATATGGTCATGGAATTTTCAACAAACAACACTAAAGAATATGCATAATTTCCCAACTGGTGATTCCAATTCAAGAGGACCAAGTGGTGAAGATAAAGAACCAGAACAAGAACCAGATGATGATGCTCTAATAACAATTGAATACCTCCTTCTGCTTCTCTTATGAGATTGTTTTGGTACAAAAATTCTGTAAATTCTTAGTTCTAGAACAAAGTTTGGAAATCGGGATAATATCTTGTTATACTACTGACATGCAATGATGCAAATATATATATAAAATGAGACTTTCTAGTAGTTATATATGGCAACACCTAATATTGGTAAGCATACAGAGGAAAACAATTTGAGCCTAGAATAGAACTAACGTAACCAATTAATGTCAATGAACCCAGAAAACAACAATACGTAGATTTAAGTTGAACCATATAAGTCATACAAATGGTTACCCGTGGGTCGATAATGAATTTTGGACATTAGTGATGAGATATTCCTATCACCATAGAGAAATTTTGTCAACCAGCTAGCCAACAACAGTGCTTTTTAAGTTCTTTGTATCTCTAAATTTCAGTTAAAAGAGATGAATCACAACCAGCGTGAATGAAAGCAAAAATCAAACAAAGGTCAGTATAAAGAAAAAAAAGAACAAAAACCAAAAAAATATGAACCTTATAAGCAAAAAGTTAATGAGAAATTGATTACATTAGTTGATTACCTTGATTAATCCATTTGATGACCGAAAATTAGTAGAGACAGAGATGAATCCTGGTCTTCTTTGTGTTGATGCTGATGATTTAGAAGGGAAATTTTTAGAAACAATGGAATAAGATGAAGAGGATACGATTGATTCCATCTACTACACCAAAAGTGACTGTTTGTATCCAACATAAACCATATTTTACCATACAATGACATATATCTAAATTCATGAATCAAATAAGAAACTAAAATTGAAACTGAAATAATTAGGTTTTTGAAATGGCAAAAATAAATAAATCTGAAATTGATTCCAAAAGCGATAAATTAACAGTTACAATCAAATTACATGATAAGAATAGATTACACTTATCTTTCCAATCGCTTTCAGTGACGAATTCTTCAATGTTGAGATTGAATCTCATCAAGGCTTCTCCAAGATTGAGTTGCAATTCCTTGTTGCAGTTCCTGCATCAAAGAAAAAAATGGAGAATAAAAGAAAGAAAAGAAGAGTTTCTCTCGATCTCTATCGTTCTCACTCTGAGTCTCTCCTGAAATGAAATCTGAGATTATAATCAAATGAATTCAGAATGATTGTAACTCTGAAGGGTAACTTTGGTACTGAGAAAATCAGAGAATTTTTGAATCGGTGAAAATTTGGATTAACTCGTTAGATTTTGGATTAAACTGTCTAATACGGGTGAATTTTGGATTAGAAAGTACTAGGCCTGAAATGAGTGGACTAAAACGCCCAAAGCCCAGGAACTTTGGGACTAAACGTCAATTTCTACTTGTTGAACAGCCACACGACTAATGGCGACAGGGGCAACAATACGACCTGATAGTATTACCCTCGGCCACAGACAAATGTCGGAACCCATGATATCCTTTTAACACAACAAACATAAAGTTAGTCTTCGTAAGACTGTTAATTCCAGTGACTTGTGCTATGACTCCAATGAGGCAGTACATACCTTCTTCTTTTTTTTGAGATAAAAAGGTTATATATTAAAAGAAAAAATGGGATATACAATGGTAATTACAGTGAAAATTGCAGATAATGGAAACTGCAACAACCCAGCAGCAAACCAAAAAAAAATCACATATAAAATATCTCCTCCCAATGCTGAACTATTTGAGTTGTTGTCAGATGTTGGAAAATATCCGTAGTAGAGCTCCATAAACAAATGTGAAGTTTGATTGCATGAACTATCTCATCTTTGTCCTTATTTCTTCCCCCGTGTCTTCTTCTATTTCTTTCTAACCAAACTTCCCAACTGATCGCAGCTGGTACTAAGTGCCAGATTAGCTTAATTCTCCTTCCCACTTCGACTAATTAAACACCAACTCAATAACAAGTTCTGATAGTTGTCAGGGAAAACCCATAGAACCTTCAGCGAAGACAGGAAATAATTCCAAACGTACCTTGTAAATTCACAGTTCATTAGGAGATGGTCTTGAGTTTCCTCTTCCAGATTGCATAGAAAACAAAGGTTTGACGATATTTCCACTCCTCTTGCCTGCAACATGATTCTCGTTTGGAGTGATCCTATGCATAGCTGCCCACAACATGAACTGAACCTTTTGAGGAGTAAATTTGCTTGCACCAGCTTGTAATACTCCCAGTCTGGATCCGTTTCAGTAAACTTTACGTATAAAGCTTTTGCAGACCAATCCCCAACAATCTCATTCCCCCCTTGTACTAAAGACACATTCTGTAGGTCATGTTTGATTTCTAACAGATCGATACTTTCTGCGGCGTCTAAAACTTTAAAAAATTCAAAATTCCAATATGTTCCATTCATCTCAGCCACCATATGAAACTTCTGCTTGCTCCACCTGAAGAGTCTTGGGTACTTGTCTTTTAAAGCTCTATTCTCCAACCACCTGTCATGCCAGAACCGCAATCCTCTACCATTCTTCACCTGTATAGTCACGGAGCTAAAAAAATCATCATTAGACTTAAGTATTTCAAACCACATACTACGCCCAACAGTTTCCTTCAGCTGCAAAGGCAGTAAAGTTGCCTCTACTGATTTAGATTTTTCACACATAAGTTGTCTCCACCAAGCCTGCTTTTCCTTGCTATATCTTCCATGCCACTTTTCCAACAAAGATCTATTAATAAATCTGAGCTTCCTTATCCCTAATCCACCTTTCCTCTTAGGTTTTGAAACTTTCTCCATTGAAACCCAACTCATCTTCTTAGTGTTATCATCCTCACCCCAAATAAACCTTCTTATGATGTTATTTAATTTCTTTTCCACAGAAACCGGCATATAATAGACATACATGAAGTACAAAGCCACACTCTCTAAAGTAGACTTGATTAGAGTTACTCTTCCAGCTTTGTTTACGAATTTTCTTTTCCAAGGAGCTAACTTTTTCTTCATCCTCTCAATAACCACCTCCCAAATAGCAGTATTCCTTTTGCTTGCACCAATAGGCATCCCTAGGTAAGTAATTGGAAGTTTATCAATCTTGCACCCCAATTCTAAAGCCAAATCTTGAATCAACTCATCAACTCCAATACTTGTCATTGAACTTTTATCTAAGTTCAGTTTCAAACCAGTTAAAACTTCAAACATCAATAAGACGATTAAAATCCTTCTTACCTCTTCCTTAGTAACATTCAAAAAAACAATATTATCATCCGCAAACTGAAGATGAGAAACCTGTGTGCCACCCTCCTTCACTTGAAAACCTTCTAATCTGCCATTATCCACAGCTTCATTAATCAGAATAGAAAGCACTTCAACCACTAACAAAAATAGAAAAGGTGATAGAGGATCACCCTGCCTAATCCCCTTAGATGGTTTAATTTTATTTGTTGCTTCCCCATTAACCAAGATAGAAAACTGAGCTCCTGTTACACACCAGTGAATCCGTTGAATCCACTTATCCCCAAAACCGTTTCTTCTCAAAATAGTGAATAAAGAAGACCAATTCACATTATCAAATGCTTTTTCCATATCAATCTTACATAAAATCCCATGTTTTTTCCGCCTCAATCTACTATCTATGCACTCATTAGCAATCAAAATGCCATCCAGAATTTGCTTATGTTTTACAAAAGCACCTTGAGCATTAGAAATTAGGGAAGGCATTACCACCTTGATTCTTTCAGATAGGAGTTTTGAGATAATTTTGTAAAAGATACTAATGAGACTTAAAGGCCTAAAGTATTTCACAGTAGCAGAATCTTCCTTCTTAGGGATCAATTTAAGAAAAGACATATTTAATCTCCAATCAAGCTTACCTTTACTGTGAAACTCATTGACAGCTGCCATAACCTCCACCTTCAAGAAACTCCAACAAGCTTTGAAGAATTCCATGTTGAAACCATCTGGGCAAGTGCCTTATTAGCACCACAACCCCTAATAGCAGGACATACCTTGTCATATCAATCGAAATCTACGATTCAAGGGAACCTCCGTCCCTTTTCCCCCTGGTTAATACGGATATCTAAGCTTTCCAGCAGGACACATATCCATTTAAAACAATAAAAAAAAATTACATTGCAAATTTTGGTCCAACAAATTTCAGGTGGAGGATGCATATTTTGTGTGTGGTGCTCAATTAGTAGGTTACTATATATACAGATTTTGAGACATGTGACAATCCCGCCCAATTCCTTTTCAGAGATGAATAAACTTTGTGTTTTCTAACCAAACTGGGTCATCATACACTCAAGACACATATTTTGGGCCACAGTGGCAATTCGACTAAAAACTAATGATCAATGTAGTTATTACCTAGTCATTTGATAAGCCTAGGTAGCACACCATAAAACTAACATGTTAGTGGTCTTCTTTGTAGGTTTTCATGTCTACACTAACATTAACATTAACATTAGTATCGGTTCGGTGGGAAAAGAAATGGGGATTTCATGTTCGTTTGGTATAAATAGTCCTGTAATTTGCATAGCATTCCGCATAGTTGTTGGGAATTTTAGATGTTTTTCATTCAGAAAAAAATAAATATTGGAAGAACTGTGATGCCGGAGGAAACTGAACTGCACTCGAAGTTGAACTTACTCTACAAGGTTAATTTATGATCATTTTCTTTGCAATTCCTAAGTTCTTATATTATTTTTACATTTATTCTTTTAAAAAAAATTTCTTTCTTGAGCTGTAACAATTTCTTTAAATGAATATGTGTCCTGGACAAGTGTTATGTGCTTGGGTTTCGTAAAGATAATACGATCAATTTATATTTTGGTTTGTCTTGATCAATATTTTGGCATGCCATTATGTAGGCAGTACGTAGGCATCTAATTAGTGTTATCGTGCGAATCTTCATCTAGGTTAGTGTAGAATTAAATAAAATTTTGTTCGCGCTACTCGATTATATTTGATCTAATAATATCACAATCATTATTGGGAAATGTAAATCGAGCAAAAAAAAAGAAAGAAAAAATTAGAGCAAAAAATAAATAAAAGGAAATATATAATATATTTGTAGCCTTCTTTCTTTTTTTGGGATAAAAATTTCCAGCTCAATAAGCCTCAAAATGTTACCCTCTAACCAGGCCCGCATCGGAAGAGAAGATAATCGCATTATACCTCGGCTTTAATTTAATTCGGAAGACTAATTTATGATCCGCTAAATTTTTATAGCAAGTCACCATGTTAATTGAATATACTTAAACGATTTGTCATGGACTCATGGTGTATTAGTGAAGACGTTTACAGCTACGGGAGCATGCTGCTAGAGATGTTTACGGGAAGTAGACCTACAAATGACATGTTCCAAGACGGCTTTAATTACCTTCATGGATTTGCTAAGACGGATGTCATTCGTGATCGAGTTGTGCAAATTGTTGATCCCACATTACTTGTTCCTCCACATCTATGAGAAGTTATGACGAATGGTGAGACGGAAGCTAAGATGTCCAAGACTTTGACAAGTATTGTCAAACTCGGTGTGTTGGATATTCAGCCAACTTACCCCAACATAGTATGCAAATGGTACTGGTCGTGAAAGCATTGCAGTCAACCAAAAATGCTAGTAGTAACACAGGAATTCCTGATGTCTACATTGCTGCGGTTTAATCAATTGAATGATAAAAGAAAGATTGATTTGTTACAGGACAGAGATGAGTTTATATATCTCTCTTCTCTCAACACTCGATGCACAATTGCACTTCAAACGTGCATAGCACACGCTCACCTCACACAAGTCTTACATGACTCACAAACTCTTATTGCATATGCTATTACCCTCCCTCAATCTCCAGTGTGCTGTAACAAGACCACTTGAGATTGGACTCACAAACTCTTATTACATAATATGCTTGAAGATAAAACAATGACTGCAGAAACCAATTACATATGGATGAAAAGATAATACCAGGTTATCGTAGTCATTGCAGTGAGTGTAGTAAGAGAAAGAAAGTATGCAGCCATTTGTTGTCGCAACAGCAACGAGTAAACTTTATAAGCAATAGAATGAATAGTGCTGCTAGCGACAGGAGATGCAGTAGTAATTGATGTAGTAGTGGCAATTGTACAATAAGCTCACAGTTGAGATAGTAGTGCAGGACTTGGTGCAGAGAAAGTCTATAGTTTCCGTTGAATCATAACTGGACAGGCTTTCCTAGTAGGAACAAACGATGTACCCCATCATAGAACAAGACCAATAGTAGGTGCAGTTGGTAGCAAAGGACACACCAACACCATGAAATAGTAGAAAATGTTGTTGCATGCTATAATGAGAAGAGGAGATATATGCCTTCCATGGTTTGTAGCAGCAGAAGTATATAGGAACCTTTCACACATGTAGGTGGATGTAGTAGTTGCAGGTGGAAATATCAAGCTCCAATAGAAATAGTTCCTTGCAGTGTGATAAGGCCATCATGAGTTGCATAAGAATTGGCTCCCCTGTATGATATGTAGAAACTCTGCACCACTGTATTCTGTAACATTACTCTTGCCAGAATTGAGCTGCAAGTTCATCCAAAGCTGTAACCACACTATCTTGCTAGCAAAAGAAACGTGGCTGATGACTTAAGCAGATTGAGCATTAAGATGCAATAAGCAGTCAAACCAAATAAGATTTGCTTCACTTAGCTGGAAGAAGCTTCAAATCAGAATTAACAATACAGTAACAAAGAGAATCACTTTGAAGAGCTTCTCAACATTATTGCTGACACCATAGATTACTGACAACATTATAGATGATTCCCATTATTCAGTTATTGCAGCAGGGCTCACTTATTCCAGCTATTGTATGTTCCATTCATTACATGTTGCAGATACGGAGATTGAGCCAACTAAACCAAGAAGTAAAAAGCACACAAAAGAAAGAACAGATTCATGAACTGAATCCATTTATTGCCGGTATTGAAGATGAACTTCAACTGAATTATTCGAAGAGTATGAAAAATAGAAGAACCACAGGCTGCACATTGAACACATATGCAAGCTGAAAACTAGGTTGCATACTGAGTGTATACAAACTCAACAAAAGAACTCCAATCTGTACTTAATGTAACTCAGCAACTCCAATTCGATGTTCAATCGCAGAAACACCATTAAAAAAACGCAAGATTCTTCAACACATATGTGAGGACTGCCTTGAAGTAAGATATGAGACCAACAACTTCTTAATCTTCTTTTAATCAATCTTTGATTTAAATCATTCTCAGTAAACATGTAGATCTTACAAATCTATTATGCTATTAGCTCATTCTTTACACAAAACTCTTATTACATATGCTATTAGCTAGTAGCCTACACGTACAAGTTTCGCGTCTATTTCTTTGTCCCACCACCAAAGACTTGTTTTTCTTATTTTCCGCTGGATCATTTTGACTCGGGGGTGGGGGGTGGGTGGGGGGTGGGGGTGGTGGTGGCGGCGGAGGAGGACTTACTCTAATTGCTTTCACTATGATTATTCTGTGAATCGCCTAATTATTGTTTTGTGTAAAGAATGGATACGACAAGAAACAATACATGGTTTTTTCTTTATGTTCTAGTTTTTGGTTTCGTACCCCATCATCGTACAGTTGGTGCAGATATAATCTCTCTAAATTAAAGTCTATGGGCATCCAACTCAAAACCAATTGGCAATGAGTGGAGAGGCCCTAAGGAATTATAAAACCGCAGGATCTTAGATAACCCAATAATGTGGGACTAATAATCTCAACACGCCCCTCACATGTAGCCTCGTTGGGACTAACACGTGGACAATAAATCAGGTGACACGGAGTAAAGGTGCATTCAACTGACTCGACACAAATAGACTGCTATGATACAATGTTAGAATACGAGCATCCAACTCAAAATCAATTGGCAATGAGTGGAGAGACCCTAAGGATTATAAACCGCAGGATCTTAGATAACCCAACAGTGTGGGACTAATAATCTCAACACGCCCCCTCACGTGTAGCCTCGTTGGGTCTAACACGTGGACAATAAATTGGGTGACACGGAGTAAAGGTGCGGTCAACTGACTCGACACAAATAGTCTTCTCTGATACCATGTTAGAATACGGGCATCCAACTCAAAACCAATTGGAAATGAGTGGAGTGGCCCTTCCATATTATATTTTAAGTTTATTAAGGGACATTAACAGTGTGGGACTATTACCTTCACACGCCCCCTCACGTGTAGCCTCGTTGGGTCTAACACGTGGACCTACGTTGTGTGGTGACCGTTGGGCCTACTCACACACGGGCCTAGCTATGATACCAAATTAAAGTCTATGGGCATCCAACTCAAAACCAATTGGCAATGAGTGGAGAGGCCCTAATGGATTATAAAACTGCAGGATCTTAGATAACCCAATAATGTGGGAGTAATAATCTCAACACGCTCCTTCACGTGTAGCCTCGTTGGGTCTAACACGTGGACAATAAATCGGATGACACGGAGTAAAGGTGCGGTCAACTGACTCGACACAAATAGACTGCTCTGATACCATGTTAGAAAAAGGGCATCCAACTCAAAACCAATTGCAATGAGTGGAGAGACCCTAAGGATTATAAACCGTAGGATCTTAGATAACCCAACAATGTGGGACCAATAATCTCAACACGCCCCCTCACGTGTAGCTTCGTTGGGTCTAACACGTGGACAATAAATCGGGTGAGACGGAGTAAAGGTACGGTCAACTGACTCGACATAAATAGCCTTTTCTGATACCATGTTAGAATACGGGCATCCAACTCAAAACCAATTAGCAATGAGTGGAGTGACCCTTCCATATTATATTTTAAGTTTATTAAGGGACATTAACAGTGTGGGACTATTGCCTTCACACGTCCCCTCACGTGTGGCCTCATTGGGTCTAACACGTGGACCTACGTTGTGTAGTGACCGTTGGGCCTACTCACACACGGGCCTAGCTCTGATACCGAATTAAAGTCTACGGGCATCCAACTCAAAACCAATTGACAATGAATGGAGAGGACCTAAGAGATTATAAAACCGCAGGATCTTAGATAAACCAACAATACGGGACTAATAATCTCAACACTGTAGGTGATTCACTAACTGGAAATCAAACAATCATATCAAAAGGTGATAGATTTGAACTGGGCTTCTTCGAACCAGGTAAGTTTCAGAATCACTACTATATAGGTATCTGGTACAAAAAAGTGTCAGTTCAAACTGTTGTTTGGGTTGCTAACAGAGATTCACCAATTCCTGATCCCTTTTCTTTTTTTCTTTTTCTAAATCATATATTTTTATTACTCAAAAATGTGAAACTCAAATAGAAAGAGTAGTCTTGACATGCCAAGCCCTACTGTTCTACAAAACAAAACAAAAAAGACAACTAAAAGCAAATACAAGATATATCTACATGACTTAGTTATTCAAGTAAATCTAAAGTAATGAGAATCCTCTTGTTCAATTATTCCCAAAAAAATTGGTCTGCCATCATATAAAATTACTTCTCCTCTCTTAAGTGTTGTTCCCTTTTTTAGCTAAGTTATCAGCTGAGAAGTTCACTTCCCGTTAGGAGTGTCTGAAAGTTATGGTGCCCTGATCCGTTTTCTTCAAAGTTAACACTTCTAGTAGATGGAAAATTAGTTTTAGTACATGATTCATGTAAAACACCAATTTGGTCTACTAATTCATCTTCAAATAGTTTGAATACAACTCACGTAGTTCTTGGCGATGACGGAAATCTAGTTTTAAGAGATGCGTCTAATCCAAATGTCGTGTACTGGCAGAGTTTTGATTTTCCGACTGATGCTTGGTTACCTGGTGGAAAATTTGGGTTTAACAAAAAAACCAACCAAAGTCAGAAACTTATTTCATGGAGTAGTCAAGAAGATCCAGCTACGGGATGTTACAAATTTGTATCGGATTCTGGAGAAAACGGAAACAGTCGGTATCTTATGTATCGAATAAGTAAAATAACTCTCATTTACATTTGAAGAATCGAATACTTTTCTTTTAGTTCCTGAAATGAGATTGAATTGCAATGTCAACTATACTTACATTTCAAATGTAAATGAGAGTTATTTTACTTATTCACTATACAACAATTCGATCATGTCTAGATTTGTTGTTGATGTTTCCGGCCAAATCAAGCAGTTGATATGGTCGGAGAGAACGAAAAAGTGGAATTTGGATTGGGTTCAGTCGGAACAATCATGTCGCGTTTATGGTACTTGTGGACCTTTTGGCAGTTGCAACCAGGATACTGAGAAGTGTAAATGTGTTTGTCGGGTTTCGTCCCACGATCTTCTGCAGATTGGAGTCTCCAGGATACAAATGGCGGGTGTGTTAGAAACACGCCTTTGCAATGTGGGATCCAAGATGGGTTTTCACCTATACCAGCCTCAGAATTTCCTGATAAACCCCGGTCTTTGGAAACGGATAACGCTGAGAAATGCAGATCAGCTTGCGAGGCTACATGTTCTTGCAGCGGCTACACTTTTGACTATCGATGTCAATTGTGGGATGGAGACATAATAAATTTCAATAATATTACATCATCCTGGCCTCAGCAGTTTTCTATCTCAGGCGTGCAGCTGGCGAAATCAGCAGTCCCGTACCTCTTTCTACTTCTGAAGGTAAGTAATATGTTATTAGAAGAAGATATATATGGCATCAGTGTATATAGACATTTAACCAACTACTAAAACTGGCTATAACAACTGACATCATCTAGGGCTGACACACAAATCTGCATGCGAGGTGATCCCGCCGTAGCTCCTCAAAATATCATTGTAACTACTAGAAATCCAGTAGCACGCCCAAATAAGAGAAGAAATAGATCTAAGACATGATAGAGGTTTTGAATAAGAAGATCTTTATTGATTAACCATTTCAAGTAGTGAAGAATACAAGTTTCTTGAGTACAAGGAAACCCTAATCTCTCTTTTTCTCTCAGCAGAGCTCTCCCTCACCAAAGAATCCGACCCCTTATACATTGCCCAAGGACCCCTATTTATTGACCAATTAACCGTAATGTTGTACAACTCATTTTTCCTCGTCTGGATCTCGTGTAGATGCTTTATACCTCGTCCATATGAAGTTTCCCCCTTTCTTTCGCTGACAACTTCGGGTGTTTGTCGGGACAGCTGTCTCTTTTCTTGCTCCATAATTCACTGACTTCGCCAATTATCTTCTTAGCCAAGGGGATAGCTGAGAGTCAAAACTTTTTCTCTCTCCTAGATTTTTTTTTCCTTCTCTGGCTTTTTTTTAGGGTTTCCATTTTTCATCTTCCTTCTCAATCATCTTTGGGTGATTTGAGATGGAGGATCTTCCTGATCCACATCAAAAGAGAGTTCTAACCTATGCTGAAAAGGTTTTGGGTAAAAAACAACTCCCGACTACAACTTTTGATTTATCCAAGCTACCAAACCCTACTGTAAAACAAGGGAAACCAGCAGTTATTATACCTGATGATTTTTATAATGAAGGATGTGATCTTTGGAAGTTCAGTCCCATTGGTCGTTTAGATTCAAAAGGGGGTTAACTTCCAAGATGTGAAGAATAACTTCGAACAACAATGGAAATTAGGTCACGGTCTTGTACAGTTCGTTCCCGTGAATAGGGGATTTTTTTTATCATTAAGTTGCAATCTCAGGAAGACAAAGATAAGTTACTCTACGTGGAAGCATGGATTTTTGATCAACAAAAACTCAACCTCATGGAATGGTTTCCAGGGTTTGATGTGGATAAGCATAAGACTTCCCATGCTACTGTTTGGGTCAAGTTTCCTGGCTTGCCTATGGAATTCTGGATCGAAAAATCATTGCTGGCTATAGGTAAAACCCTTGGAAAACCCATTGTGGTAGAAAAACGTACTCTTGATCATGAGTATGGGCATTTCGCTTCAGTTCTTATTGATATAAATTTTGTTGAGCTCAACACAGATGCAATTCACGTAACAGTGGGTAGTTTGGATTTCTGGCTGAATTTTGAGACTCAAAAAAAAGCCTAAATTTTGTTCCAAGTGTAAGCTTATTGGTCATTCTGATTCAGAATGCCGAAAGAAACCAAATAACAATGCTAACAACGTTCAAGTTCAGAGTGCAGCTCAAGGTCATAAAACGCAAGTGAATGGAGCTGATATTGGGGGTCGTAAGGTTTCTAATGGTGACAATGAATGGCAAGAAGCTGGACGTAAGAAAAAAAGGAAAGAATGCTCCAGTCATTCCTTATGTTCCTGAAGTTGTAAATACAGATGACGTTCATCACATTGGTAAACAACAAATTACAAATACTGGTGAGATTACACAAGGTAAGGCGCAAGTTAAACAAGATGATACACTATCTAATGTTGTGCATGGTCAGCATGGGGGTGTATCCAATACATCTTTAGTAGATGAGACTATTGGGTTGAGCGTTGACGAGCATACTGCTATGGAGCTTAAAAAAAGGTAAGAAGAATTAGCAAGATTGTTGAAGGCGCGTGAGGATTTGGAGTGAGATATGGCTTCATATTATGGAGTGTTATCTCCGAATAAATTTGGAGTTTTAGAGGATGGGGTTTATTTAACAGAGTCCAAGGAAGACACGGAAGTTGTTTACAAAGAAATTGATGTTTGCTCGGATTCCAGTTCTGGTAGAAAAAATCCACAGCCCAAGAATATTCAATTAACAAAAGTGCAAAATGAAGTTTTTTGTTCTATTAAAAAACTTGATAATCAACAAAAGTTTTCGCATGATTTAACTTTTTGAAAGGAGTATATCAAGGAAATACAAAGAATGAAAACTCCAAAAGAAGAAAAATAAAGGAGGTGCACTTAATCTCTTTGTTGAGAGTAGGTTTGCTGGATTTCTTTGGCGCTTAAAAGAATGAAGCAATTTAGACTTCTAGTCTTTTTTACTTCTTTCCTCTTTGATTATTTTTTCAGTTAAAAGTTTCTAGAATTTTGTGACTTTTACTTTGGTTATTTAATTTAACCCCTTTGGTTTATGGGGGTGAGGAGGCCATGTGCCTCCTGCTTGTAATTCTTGTAATTACGTTTTTTGCTTAATAAAATTTTTGACTTAGCAAAAAATACATAAATCCAAGTAACCTTATTTTGCCAACCTTTACTTCGTGAATGGTATCTTTCCGGGTACTCCAATTGATCCTTCGCAACTTAGATCCTTCAAGTGAGTTACTTCGCCTTATTACACTATCTCGCGTATGGTTTTCATTTCGTCAGTCATTCAATAATGACGATCCTTACTTGATTTGACAAGTCACTGACGAGGATCTTCGGGAAATAGTGCAGGATATTTCAGCAGGATTCCCTTGAATGACTCGTGTCTTCTCCTGCGTCCACGTGGCGATTCGTAACTTTGGTATCTACATTTTGCCTTTTCTTATTATACTCGAGCGAGGTGAGGGTGGAATAGGAACCATCTGAAATTGTATAACCACCATATCTCTCCTCTCATGCTCTCCCACGTGGTCTTTTTCCCCATGTAACCGCTGATTACCGTTTCGTATTCTTCGATCGTGGGTAACCTGATTGGGCTAGTTATAAATACCCTCCTCCTTTTAAAATTTTGTTTTCTTTAAATCTTTTCTTCTTCTCTCTCGTTTACCGTCTTCTGCAAATTTAAGTCTTGCTTCCTTCTGCTTCAATGGCTCCCAAGAAGCTTCCTGCTCCTACCTCATTTAAGACTTATGAGGAATTCAAAGCAGATCTTGATGGGAGGGGTTTCTCTCTGAATCCAGCGGTTGATTCTTCTGCTTCTCCCCCTGTTACGACAACCAAATCCATGGAATTGAATTATCGATGAATTAAAGCGGAAACCTGGACTCCCACAAGGATGCTGGTTATTGTTGGTCAGTTGAAGGCTGGCCTCTCATTTCTTTTATACGGTCCAAAGAATCCTCTTTTGTACGAGATATTAAGTAAGATTGAACGAGGTGTTTACCAATTGTCTGGGAATGCGATCCGTATTTCTAATGAGTTCGTTGTTCGATCCAAGGGGGTCCTTCCCAAATCCTTCTTCTGGCGCAAGAATTCGATCCTGTGGATTATAATATTGATTCTTTTTCCGCGAATTATATGGGTAGATCTATGTCCACGAGAGCTTATCAGGAATGGGGTGTTAGGCTTTCTCGCAAGCCTCCGAATGATTCCACCAAGGTCATTCTTTTGGACGTGGATCCTACCGGTAAGACACGAAATAGTCGTCTTCGCCTTTCTAACGACGAGGACTAGATGATGTTTCCTTGGTGATTTAGGGTTCCTTGGTGTGGGGTTTTGACGAGGACGGTAATGCTCGAGCTGGTCCTCTCCCTGAACATGCTCATCTCGCAGCATATGAACCTGGTAGACTTGGATGGTCAGAGATGCCCGACGAGGTTAATTTATTTTTAACTTGTCCTTTCCGTCTTTTATCCACGTCATTCCCTAATTCCCCATTTTATTCCAGTATCCACTTCCTCCTCGTGGATTGGTGAAAGACCGAACGCGAAAGACGAATCAAGTTCAGGTTCTTATTTCATGACCTCTCTGTTATTCGTTATCTTGATAATTTCTAACCATTCACCTCGCAGGAGAGTGAACCCCAAGCCGCGGCTGGCCCTACTTCAAGGAATCTAAGGAAACTCCAACGTCCTGTGGTCCCTTCTGCCACTGCCCAGGTACCTCTTTCTTTCTTGGTTTTATTTCCGTCTTTTCGCGTGATTTCCTGACTTCGTGAATTTTAGGATGATTCTTTTATATCTTCTCATGTCCAAGAGCCCCTACACCGTCGTCCTCGAGTTCTTCATTTAGATAGTTTGACTCAAGTCAAACGTCCTATCCAGCCTGCTTTTCCTCAATCTCAGCAACCTCTACTTTCGCACAAGGTTACTCTCTCTCATGTTACTCCAAATACCTCGTCAGTTGAACCGCCCAAGGATGATGGCCAAAACAAAGCTCACGAAGTGGAGGATCCATGTTACATCCCTAACATGGATTTCTTAAGGGGGATCTTCATCTCTACTCGCCAGAACCTTGCCCTAAGGTCTGCTGCTGCCGAATCTTTGACCTCTTTCACTTCTGATACCTTCTTGGATGAGGATCAATCATTCATAGTGAATGCTTCTTTGAACCTCTCCTTGCAGCAGCACGCCGCCATAATAGGTTTGGTGAGTTTGAAGACGTTTAAGCCTGACTTTCCCATATCTTTCATATTCCACAGTTTTTTCTGATATATCTTTAATTTAGGGGAACAACCGGGACATGTCTCATCTCATGGAACTTCGAGCATCCCGCGAACTACTAGAGAAGTCTAGTGTTCAGCTTTCTCAACTGAGGGAACAACTCACAGATGAGAAAAGGAACTCGTCCAATTTGGAGAAGCAGATAAGTGATCTTCGTGGTAGGTTCTACTTCTTGAGTTTCTTTAACATTGCCTTAGTTCTTTCAAAAGTAACGTGCCTATTCTCCCCTTTGGTTTGTCCCTTCCTATGCTTTTTTAGGGTATGAGCAAAAGCTTAAGGAGCAGTTTTCTCTTCTGTCTCGCGAGAAGGATGATCTTTCCAGGAGGTGTTTACTCTCCAAGAAAACGTTCAATGTTTGAACGAAGATATCGATACCATGATAAAGGATGCATCCACGATTGCGAAGCGAATTCGCAAAAATGCTCAGGATGATAAGGTCAAACTTTTTAATGAGTTCTGTGATTCTCGCGGCATTTCTCGCGTGCCTCTGGTGCTCGAAGTATTTTCCGATGATGAACCTTCCACAGATGAGCCTATTTCAGCTGATGAGGAGACAAACACAGACGAAGATCTCCAAGTTAATGATTCTGAAGGCAAGACCCCTTTAATTCGGAAGGCTGGTTGTGTCGGGACTGGTTTTCTTCAATGTTCCTAAGAATCGGGTGGTGACGACGAGGAAGAAGACTAATGTTGTAACCTTTTCTAACTTTGTTTTGACTGGGCTCTCCCAAGCTTGGGGGGGGGAAGGATATTCTCTTTGTAAATAACGTAATTTCCTTTTCTTCATGCCTCCATTGTGTCATTGTATGTGATGCTACTGTCCATATTTTGCTTGCCGTATGTGTCAAGTATATACTTGAAAATGTTGAGTCTTGTAAATATAATGCTAAAGAAGAACCCAAAATATAAAGTATATACTTGCCTCTTATTCTTGTTAAGAATTAGCTGACCAAGACAGAGTCGTACTAGTCATATTATCATTTGTTATTAGATTATCTTGGTAGTTTTTCCTTTATTGCTTTTTGGATTACCTTCCTTACAGGGTCCGTTACTTGTTGCTCTAATTGTCTTCCTCGATGGGTCCGTTAACTTGAATTGTCTTAGGTAGAATTTTGTTACTTGTTTCTCTATGAGGTCTTATTGCTCCTCCTAATTAAGGTCTTATGGTGCCTCATCCTTTTTGAAGGATCTTAATTCGACGAAGTGTCAGGCGCTTATTTTTGTTTCAAATAATAATCCATCTACCTCGTCTAAACACTTGTTATGAACCCCATTTCGCGACAATGCTACAAGCCTAGCCACTCCCATGAATGTTAGTTCCATGACATTGCCTTCTTTTTTGGTCACACAGCTCCCTAGTATTGAGGGTACCATCCCTTTATATTCCCCCTGATTGCCCCTTCAAGGAGGTTAACCCTAACATGCATGTTGGTCTCTTCCCATCCAGTTATTACGATATTCAGTTGTTTTCACGACTTCTTATCCCCTTTGCCGATATAGCTTGGGGTTACGAAGTTACACCTTAAGCGAGGTTTCATTGGGATCGAGTGCTTTGTAGCCAAGACTTGCCATACGGTCATGGCCGGTAACGCTCCAGACGTCCCAGGCACCCGCAGCTCAACCGAATACGTTGGGGCCTTGGTCATACTCTGCACTCCCTACAGAAGGCCATCATAAAAGGGACACTCAGCGGATAGGTCTTATCATTGCCCGTAGCTTCCTTTCTGAGAGTTGTTCACGACATGCGTTAGGTCTTGCCTCTTGCACTTTCATGCGAACTAGGGTGCATGCCGTGGATTCCCAGCCTTCCTAGGCGAAGAGTTTAATTTTTCCTAGAAACTGTTTATTCGTGGGTCTTATTTGCCTCCTAATATGAGGTCTTACTTGCATGTTTCTTTTGCTTTATCTTAGTACTACTCTCGTCCATATGTAAATCAAACATGAAAGATATTCTATTAATAATCTTTGTTCAATTACAAATTTTCTTTTGGCATTACAACTTCATTCATGGATAATACTTCTTGATATACACGGGGTTCCAAGGGTGATCTAGCTTTCGATCTTGCCTTTCGATCTTGCCGTATATTATCTTCCCTTCCGTGTCTGTGTCTTTCCCTTCGCAGTCTGCCAATTCGTACGCCCTGTTTCCAACTATCCTTTTCACGATGTACGGGCCTTCCCACGTGGGTTCCAGCTTCCCTCATGATCCATTTTGGTATGGTGGAATCTCTCGCAGCACAAGCTCTCCTGGCATGAAACTTCGTTCCTTCACTTTCTTATTATATTCTCTTGACAATATTTGGTGATAGTTCGTCATATGTTGTAACGCAGTTTCTCTGTTTTCTTCGAGGTCGTCCAATTTTGCGAGTATTAAATCGGTGTTTAGCCCCTTTTCCCACGCTTCTCTCCTGGTTTTCGGGAGAATGGCCTCGGCCGGTAAGACTTCCTCCATTCCATATGTCAAACAAAATGGTGACATTCCTGTGGCATCTCGCCTAGTGGTTCTATATGAACATAACACGTTTGGGATCTGCTCACACCATCCTTTACGGTGACCTTCCAACTTCTTCTTCAACGTAGACGCTAAGATCTTGTTTGTGGACTCCGCTTTCCCATTACTCCGCGGGTATAACGGAGTCGACTTCCCAGATTGAATCTTGAAAGCGTTGAATAGAATTTTCACATTCTCCCCTTCGAATTGATTTCCATTGTCTGAAACAATAAGAACCGGTATCCCGAATCTACATATAATATGCTCTAGAATGAAATTGTATACATCTCCATCTCTCGTGTGCTGAAGGGCTTTAGCTTCCACCCATTTCATGAAATAGTCTGTTGCCACTATTAAATATCGCCTCTGCTTAGTTCCCGTTATGAATGGTCCTACGATATTTATCCCCCACATGGAAAATGGCCAAACACTTAATACATAATTCAAGACGGTGGACGGGGCATTATCCTTTTCCCATATCTTTGGCATGCCTCGCATCTTGTGAAGGATCTAAGTTGCGAAGTTCATGATTGGTTCACCCATTGGGATTGGCTCTCTCACTTGTTTAGCCGGTTCTCCTTCTTTTTCTGGTATCTCACTGGGTATGGCCCACCCTTCTTTCGCCTTTTCCATGTATACCATTAGTTTTTTTTTCCTTCTTTGACTGCAGCATGCTCTTCCTTGTTTCCTTCCTCCTTTTTAGTCTTTCCTCGTAGTTTTCAATATCATTCTCGCCGCAATCCTTCGCGTCTCCCCGATTTCCTTTTATCTCGCCAATTCCACTTGGCATTTGGAATATTATCGCCTGGTGGTAAGTCGATGCGAACCCTTTTATTCCATGAATCCATGGCCTTCCCATGAGGGAATTATTTGGGGTCTCCACGTCAACCACACAGACAGTAACTTCTACTTCTAGCTCACCCGCGAAAATCTTCATGCATATTTCATCCTTTGGTTCTGTTGCCGCCCCATTGAATCCGTATAGATTGTACGCCGAAAGCATCATGTCAAAATCGTCATATCCCAAAGCCTTAAATGCATGATAAAAAAGACGTCTACTGAGCTTCCCATGTCTACTAAGACCTTGTCCATATCCCAGATCTTTCCCTTACCGCTTCGAACCTCTTTTCCTCGTGAGCATTCGCCAATAGCCAAGGTGATGACCAATGAGTTCGTGTGCGACCCTTCCTCTGGTGCATCTCGTGCTGAGAATGAGATACCCCTCCTTTGCCACGCCTCCATAGGTTCTCTTTTCACCACAGAGATGATCTCATTTCCTTCGTAGTCCCTTTTGTATACTCTTGAGAGTACATTGTCATGGAAATTTTGGATTTCTTCCTTCGAATGTACTATGAAGTTAGGCCGTACATCCACGTTCCCTTGTTTATTTCGATATGATGCGTCTCTGTCTGGTTCCTATGATAGTCGTGTTGCGGCGGTGGTGGCAGTCTCTGATCTCCCACGTAGTGTGCGAGCTTTCCTTGTTTAATGAGACGAAGTATGATCCTCCGGAAATTCCTACAATTGTTCGTATGGTGGCGTGAAAGCGATGATATCGGCAAAACTCATCATTCCTCTTCCCTGATTGTGGCTCTCTTCCCAGATTTGGTGGGGATGGGATTTCTTCGGTCAATGTGACTTCCTCCCATACCCTTTATACAGTTGTATTGAGTTCTGGGAGTTTCATCTCGGTCCATGCTAACACGTTCAATCCTTGTTTCGTTTCCTCATAACTCCTCGCCTTATCACCTCGTGCCCTTTGTTTTCCACGAGCCAGTGCGATTGACACGTCTTCCCTCGCCCGTTGAGCTTTCATATCCCTTTGAGAGCCTCCCATATCTATTCTCATACCTCGCAGCTCCCGTAAGATCTCATGATCTAAAGTTATTCTTCTTACTTCGTAAATGCTTCCTTCGCTCTTATTCCGTTTATTTTCGTCCTCGCGCCTCATTTTCTCTTCGTATTTTAGCTTTAGATTTTCACTCCTTGCCTCCAGTAGTAATCTCCTCAGGTCTCTTTCCCGGTCATATCCTTCTAGCAGCTTCTTTCTCTGTGTTCTTCCTTCTGCACTTTTCCCGTCTTTCTCGTATCCTTCCCATGATCGTTTCCTCATTGAGACAAAGCTGTTATCGCTTCTGAACTTGTATCTTCTTCTTGCAAGTTCCCCATCTTCACCTCGTTGCCGCGCTTGTAATCCTATCGTGTCACCTGATCTCCTTGCTTTACCGTTCCATCTTGCTTCTCAGATCTGTACCTTGCTCGCCCTTTCTCCCAACGGGATGCCTCATTCGGTTCCTCCAACGTCGTGCTCTCATCAACAAAATACTTTCTCTTTTTCTCCCGTCTCGCTCATCTTTTTACGACAGCCCTAGCTTTCCTGATTTGGACAGGTTCCTTCGTAAGTTCAGCATCTTCCTCCGCTTTGCCTTTCCGCCGACTTACGATGCTTTCTCCATCTACAACTGATTCCCTTGCTTTCATTTCTTCTCTCCGTGCCTCCAGTCGCTTGCTCCTCCTCGCTATCAGGTGCCTCGCTCGATTTGGTGTTCTGGCCATCAACTGATTCTTGGTTGGATCTCCTCCGACTAATTTCTTGCCTTCAATCTTCAGTTGCAATACCCAAGGGTCACTCTCTCTCCTAGATTTCTAGTCTTGCCTAAGAATGAATCGTTCAAGATCTAGAAAACCCTAATTTTAAAACAACTCGCCAAAATCTCTAACTTCTACAATTTAAAAGCAATTTCAAGATTTCTCAGACTCTTAGATGAGGATGAATCCCCGATCTAAGTCCATGTTTCTGGACGCCAAAATGTAACTACTGGAAATCTAGTAGCACACCCAAGTAAGAGAAGAAATAGATCTAAGACATGATAGAGGTTTTGAATAAGAAGATCTTTATTGATTAACCATTTTAAGTAGTGAACAATACAAATTTCTTGAGTATAAGGAAACCCTAATCTCTCTTTTTCTCTCAGCAGAGCTCTCCCTCACCAAAGAATCTGACCCCTTATACATTTCCCAATGACCCATATTTATAGACCAATTAACCCATTTTTCCTCGCCTGGATCTCGTGTAGATGCTTTATACCTCGTCCAGATGAAGTTTTCCCCTTCCTTTCGCTGAAAACTTCGGGTGTTTGTCGGGACAGCTGTCTCTTTTCTTGTTCCATAATTCACTGACTTCGCCATTTACCTTCTTAGCCAAGTAACCTTATTTGGCCAACCTTTACTTCGTGAATGGTATCTTGCTGGATACTCCGATTGATCTTTCACAACTTAGATCCTTCAAGTGAGTTACTTCGCCTTATTACACTATCTCGCGTATGGTTTTCATTTCGTCAGTCATTCAATAATGACGATCCTGACTTGATTTGACAAGTCACTGACGAGGATCTTCGAGAAATAGTGCAGAATCTTTCGGCAGGATTCCCTTGAATGACTCGTGTCTTCTCCTGCGTCCACGTGGCGATTCGTAACTTTGGTATCTACAATCATGATGTTTTTGCCCCATGCAAAATGAATTTGTGCTTACCGCATCTTCAAAATTTTCAGTCAGAAAGAGAAAGGCATTAATTTGGAAGATCGTACCTGTTTTTATTTTGGTGGCAACTATCATGGGCGTCTTAGTATATCTTTGTCCGTTCAAGAAAAACAAGGCTAATAAAAGAGTTAATTGTACTTCTTACTGCATCATATCCAAAACAACATTGTTCCTAGGGGTGTCACCACCAAATTCAGCCTAGTCATGTTTATGCTGTCTAATCATCTCTTTCCTTTCTTCCTAGGGATGTTCACTGATATGTTAAAATCCAAGGCTACCTACAATGACACTCCAAGTACAAACATGTTTGATGATGGTAAAACAAAAGGAGAAACTCAGGAATTACAGATATTTAGCCTTGCTTGTTTAGCCAATGCTACAAACAACTTCTGCTTGGACAATAAGTTGGGAGAGGGAGGTTTTGGACCAGTTTACAAGGTAAGTTTACATATGTTCCATTCTTGTAACAAAAGTGATCGACTTATTGGGCATTATTGATAACTGAAATCATTTGTATGTTTCGTTGGAGGATGGATTTTAGGGTACACTGCAAAACGAGAGCAGGAAATAGCAGTGAAAAGACTTTCTAAAAACTCTGGACAGGGTATTGAAGAGTTCAAGAATGAAGTTGTATTGATCTCCAAACTTCAACACCGTAACCTTGTGAAACTGTTGGGTTGTTGTGTTGAAGGAGAAGAAAACATGTTAATTTATGAGTACATGCCCAAAGGAAGCCTGGATGCATTTCTATTTGGTATATATTTTTCTTTTCTAGTTTTCTATCAAATCCTCTTGAAGGATGCAGACCTTGCATGTGAAACATTCTGAAAATATCTTTCAAACTAGCTTTCATGTTTACATTTATCACAAGTCTAATTTCCACCGCTGCTAATTCAAGGATGTTTGCAATTACGGCAGATCCAGATAAGAAAGCACTGCTAGATTGGAATAAGCGCTTCAACATCATTGGAGGGATAACTAAAGGCCTTCTTTACCTTCACCGTGATTCTCGTTTAAGAGTTATTCATAGAGATCTCAAAGTCAGTAACATTCTATTGGATGGAAACATGACCCCTAAAATTTCAGATTTTGGAATGGCACGAATATTTGGTGTTGATCAAATTATAGCTAATACTAACCGGGTCGTTGGTACATTGTGAGCTAGCTCCATGTTAATCTTCCTCTTAAATCTCAATAAATCGTCTTTCTCATCTATCTATTAACATGTGTATTTACGACCAAATGCAGTGGTTACATGCCTCCCGAATATATAATGCGAGGCACTTTTTTGGAAAAGTCAGATGTCTTTAGTTTTGGAGTGTTGATACTAGAAATTTTGAGCATTAAGAGAAATAACAGCTTTGAAAATCCTGAACAATCTTTAACCTCCTACTTCATGTAAGTATTTGCATTGTATCCGTCAAATTTTTAATAAATTACATGTATTATGAAGTATTAGCTTACATAATTTAAATTTTGTGTTTCAGACTTGGAAACTTTGGAATGAAGGCAAATGGTCAGAGGTTGTCGATGAGGCTTTGGGTGATTCGTATTCTCCATTAGAATTCATAAAATGCGTACATATTGGCCTGTTATGTGTTCAGAATAGCGCAATGGATAGGCCAACCATGGCTGAAGTGGATCTCATGCTTGGCAGTGAAACTTATCGCCCAGCACCAATAGATTTACTATCCCAGCATTATCAGATAAGCCAAGTTTCAATCCAAATCACTGCTCAAATATTAATGTCACTTTCACCTCAGTTGAAGGTCGATAAGATGCCAGATCTATAGCTCAAATGTTAGAATATATGTTATAAACTAGCAATAGCGGCAAAATTGTTAGTTTGGATTGCGCCGCCAAATGTACATAATTACATGATACTTATAAGAACCAATTTAATTTCCATATTATTCTAGTTCTTCCGGGTTCAGATTTTAGGAGCTCTCACTTGACAAAGAAGATCAATTTCTGTGTATTTTAGCTCTTCCAATACGTGTTCTCGACAATTGTCTCCCAATCAAAGTTTTTTCTTTTTGTTTGATCATTAGGAAAAGTCACTAGGAAAAGTTCATTCATTTCTTTAATTTCAAAAATTAAACAAGAAATATGTTGTTGATCACAGAGAACACATTAAGATCAAGAAATAACAAAAAATAATCAAATTTTGTCCGCCAAGAACATGAAAAGCACTCAAAGCAACATCATGCAATATAACTGTGAATGAAACATTATAAACAACTGAAATAACTAGCTGGGTAGCATGCTGGTGAAGCTCTTTATCGGCTTGTATTTCTCACATTCAGGGTATGACATGACATACATGAATATAAAGTGATTTAAAAAGTTAGAAATAAGAAAATAACGGTTTTACATGTCTCATGTATAAGCTACGTTTAATTTGCAGGTTTAGTTTGCATCCATTAAGAGGAAAAAAATATTCAACGTACAACTTAGAGCCCGACTGTGTTTTGCTTAAATATGTCAAGAGTTAAGGTGCTAGAGGATATTGAACTGATCAGATGTAAAATAAAAAAATCACCCATGATGATCAAATGGCAATAGGTGAAAGCAGCAGCTGGAAGGCCCCATCTGTGTTATGAACATGGTATTTGGTTTGTGAAGTGATAGCTTGCGCTTCTCTAGAACATTATCAATTAAATGTTAGAGAGAAATGATCTATTTTTTGAAGTAGTAAATGAGAAGAAAAGAACGGTTAAAGGAAACACGGGTTAATTCTGATGAGAAATTGACTGCAATGTTCAAACTATTAATGTTTGTAAAGCTAATCTCTATGGGCTTGATTGAACTGCTAGAACGGCTAAAAAGTGTTGTAAAACAAGAAAAAAGTGTCGAAAAAAAATTAATACTACTTTTTGATACTTCTCTCTCCTAATAACTGCTCGCAGTCCAATTATCAGCGAGATTGAAACGCTGAATCATTCAGCGTTGAAAAGGTGACATAAACGCTGAACCATTGAGCGCTCTATATTTTTTATTAAACTTTTAGAAAGAATGTGATGAAGAGAGAGGAAAAAGAGAGAGAGAGAGAGGGGAAATAAAGGGAGAACACGATGGAGAGAGGAAAAAAGGGAGAGAGATGAGAAAGAGGGAGAGAGAGAGGAAAAAGAAGGAGAGTGAAATGATAATAATTAGTTGTTTAGAAAATAAATTCATGTGACGCTGAACCATTCAGCGTTCTGCGCTGTTCTATTTAGCGCTTCGCTGCTAGATTAGCAATACCATATGACTTAGGAGGTTGCCTAGATGACGTGGATGGCCAATCTAACTGCTAGATATCTATCCCATAGGAATTAGTCTAAATCCCAATTTGTAATTGATTGACACACTCATATTGTTTAAGTTTTCATTCCGTAATAGAAGAAACTTGCCTCACTGTTTACCTAACAATAAACTTGCACTTGCATATGAATACATTCAGTTACATTTTTTTTGCTTTTGATCTATTAAGTAGAAAGTTCATTAAAAAGGAGGCACTTAAGAGGGATACTCAACCCAATAATTATAACTGAAGAAAACATTGGGAACCGAAAGGGGATTCGACTATCGAAGAAAAAAAATAAAAAAATTATGGAGGATGATACAAAAAATCTCATAAATAAGTCACTATGTTTGCCGTAAGCCCTGACAATTTTTTGTTTGAATCCGCTCAAAAGAATGCTAGTAATTTGATACCTTTAATGAAAGTCATAAAAAATTTCTTTTTATTATCAAAAATTCTTGTAGTTCGCTGTTTTCATATGCACATATAAATGTAACGTCTAGTTACACTTATAAAACATAAATAATAGTGTAAAAACGGTTGCACACATCATTCCTTGGTCCTCCTTTTCACTCAGACATGCACACACAATCTTATATTTGATTTGATGGTTAATAAGTGTTTCTACATAATAACGTTTAAAGACAATCTTTAATAGTCGAAAGAGATTTTGTGGGTGATGTTGCAAACTGCAAACTTTTAGTCATAATAGTTGACGTAGATGCAAATTTGAAAAATGGATTAAACAACTAAATTCAGTTTACAAACTTCCGAAACCAAATTTGGGTTGTTGATGCGTATTTCATGTTGGATGTTTAGAGCTCAATCAGCACTTTACAATGTAAAACTTTATCCATGTGATGCGACAATCGCTTTTAGATAGGAATAAAATCTGGTGTTTCAAATTGGGTCGTAATACAAATGTGGATTGTGTAGATACCAAAATACCATACTCGACATGTGGTACTTTGATAGAAAATATAAGTACACAAAATAGGCTCGCCAAGTGGCCGCACAGGAAGGCACGAAATAGGACTGAAGAATCTCACTCAAAGATCCCGGTCAGTGACTTGTCAAATCAAATGTCAGAATTACCTCGCCACCAACTAAGAACACGAAGCACGAAGAGGAAGCATCCTAAAACGAAGTATCTCGCATAAGGAATCTAAAACACAAACGAATCAAGTTGGAGTACCCAACAAGACACCAGCCACGAAATAATGGTTGGCGAAATAAGGTTACTTGCTTGAAAAGATAATTGGCGAAGTTAGTAAATTATGGAGCAAGAAAATAGACAAATGTCCCTACAAACACCCAAAGTTGTCAGCGAAAGAAAGGGGAAAACTTTATGGAAAATGATATGGGCGAAGTATAAAGCATCTCCACGAGATCCATACGAAGTAAAATGAGTTGTACGCCATTAGGGTCGACTAGTCTATAAATAGGGGGCCTTGGGCAATGTATGAGAAGTCGGATTCTTGGGAGAGGACAGAGCTTTGCTTAGAGTGGGAGATTAGGGTTTCCTTGTAATCAAGAACTTGTATTTTTCATTACTTGGAGTGGTTAATCAATAAAGAATTTCTTATCCAAAACATTTATCATGTCTTAGATCTGTTTCTTTTCTTACTTGGGTGTGCTACTTGATTTCCAGTATTTACATTTTGGCGCTAGAAACAGGGACTTAGATTGAGTATTTATCCTCATCTAAGAGTTGAGAAAAGCTGAAGTCGTTTCAAAGTCGTGATATCTTAAGATCTAGGCGAGTTGCTGTACACAATGGCGTTTCATAGATTTTGCAGTTTGCTCACGTCCAGGATCTGAGATCTGAAAGAGAATATCGGTGAAACGGCAGGCAGATAAGTGGTTGATAAATACTAAATAAGGGTCGAATGATGGAAAGAAGAGCAGGGCGAGCGAAACCTCTAACGGTGGTAAGAAGGAGCAATCGGTTGGAAATACGGAGAGCAGAAATGAAAGAGAATGCATCAGTTGCAGATGGGGAAAGCACCGCAAGCCGGCGAAAAGGTAAGACGAGTGAAGATGTTGAACTCATGGAGGAACCTCTCCAAATCATGAAAGCTGGGGCTATCACGAAAAAGGGAGCGACCCGAGAAGAAATGGGAAAGGATGTTGTTGACGAGAGCATGACACCAGAAGAACCGAGTGAGGAAACCCGTCGGGAGGAAAGACGAGTAAGATACGAACCTGAGAAGCAGGCTGGAACGGCAAACCAAGGAGGTCAGGCGACACAACAAGATTACGAACGCGGCAATAAGATGGTGATTGGAAAGTTGCAAGAAGGAGATACGAGTTCGGAAGCGATAACCATCTCGTCTCCAAGGAGGATCTCACGCTGAAGATACGACCCTTATGAAAATCACGAGGAAGAAGACGAACGAGATAAAAAAGAAAGAACACAGAGGAGGCTGCAAGAAGGATA
Organism: Papaver somniferum; assembly: GCF_003573695.1. NCBI lineage: Eukaryota > Viridiplantae > Streptophyta > Magnoliopsida > Ranunculales > Papaveraceae > Papaver > Papaver somniferum. The sequence continues at coordinate 10,459,747 of NC_039361.1, forward strand.
TGATCGGCAGAGAGATCTGAGGAGATTACTAATAGAGGCGAGATATGAAAATCAAATTTTAAGATACGAACACGGAAGGAGGCGTGGGGATGAAAGCGTAAACGAATTAAGGGGAAGGATTTTAGATCGGGATATCTTACATGAGTTGCGGAGTATTAGGGTGCAGATGGGGATCTCACAAAGGACGGGACGAGGCAATCACCCCTGTAAATTCGATAGTTCCAGCGAAGCTAAAACCAACCTGAAAGGGCGAAGATGATGGAAGGGAAGACGAAGGAAATGGGCGAAAGCAATCGATTCACAAAACAAAACCGGTTCAGTTCCAGATAAATACAAGGGAAGACGACGAAATCAACTCACAAAGACATGGAAGAGAATGTTGATGAAGACGACGGAATCAACTCACGGGGAGATATAAAAGAATGTCGATGAAGACGACGTGATATTGGAACAGCTGAGAGAGACGCTTCGCCAAGAAAGAGAACAAGAACGGGATCTAGTGGGACAACACGTTAGATTAGCGAGACAAGACGACACGCCGACGCTGCAAAACCACAAACTTGATGAAGAGAGAGTGACTAGCGATTCGCGAGGAGGTACGGATTCGGGAGCAAGAATGGTTTCATCAGGAAGAAGAAACTTACGTTAAAGGGACAATATATACGAAGATAACGGAAACGAAGAAAGGACAAAGAAGGATGCAACGAAAGGAGAATGAAGAAGAAAGGAATCTGAGGAGATCGCTTGTAGGAATGAGATGCGAGGATCAAGGACGAAGAGATAAAGAAGGAAAAAGATGTGAGGATGAAGGGAAACGTGACGACCCAAAACTGAGCTTCTCAAAGCATTGTGGGCAATTCCGACGAGGATCTGTTAGAGAAGAAGAGATATTAAAGAAGATTACTTCGACAAAGTTTCCAGCGAGGTAAGACAATTAACGAGCAAATGAAAAGTGAAGGAAGGTGCACTTCGTCAGGAGCAGAATATAACAAAGCAAAGCTTGCTGCGTCGGAATATCATTAGCAAAGGACAAGTTCGCAAGACGACGGAAACATTCAGCTACTCTAGGAGAAAATAATGATTGCAATTCCAAAGAGAAGACACGCAAAGCCGTCGATGTGATAAATCATCGACGAAGAGGAGGAAAGGATGATTGTAGTACCAACGAGGAAACACGCAAAGCCGTCGATGTGATAAGTCATCGACGAAGAGATAAATCAGCTCCAACCCAGCGAACACACTAACTCTGACCCACTGGAGTGGCTGACTTAGATGCTATACGAAGTACAATACAACTTCAAGTTTCACGAATAAAGCAGAAAAATGAATAAAATCAAAGACAAATAAGAAATGAAGTAATTCAAGTCCAGCAAGGAAAAATAAGACCTCACAACAGGAAAGTAAGACCTCGCATTAGGAGGAAAATAAGATCCACGAAACGGTTTCAGAGAAACCTTAAACCCTTCGCCTAGGAAGGCTGGGAATCCACGGCGTGCACCCTATATAGTTCGCACTAAAGTGTAATAGGAAAAGTCCTAACGCACGTCGTGAACAACTCTCAGATACATAAGCTAGGAGCAATGATAAGACCTATCCGTTGAGGGTCCCTTTTATGATGGCCTTCGGTAAGGAGTGTGGAGTATGACTAGGGCGCCGACGTATTCGGTTGAGCTGCGGGTGCCTGGGACGTCTGGAGCGTTACCGGCCATGTTCGTATGGCAAGTCCTGGCTACAAAGCACTCAGTCCCAAAGAAGCCCCACCTAGGGTGTGACTTCGTAACCATGAGCCATATCGGCGAAGGGATAAGAAGTCACGAAAACAACTGACTGTCGTAATAACCGGATGGGAGGAGACCAACATGCATGTTAGGGTTAACCTCCTTGAAGGAGCAATCAGGGGGAACATAAAGGGACGACACTCTCCAGATTAGGGAGCTGCGTGACCAAAAAAGACGGCAATATCATGGGGCTATTATTCATGGGAATAGTTAGGCATGTCGTATTGTCGCGAAATAAGACCTCACTAGAGAATGTTAAGGCGAGGTTGATGGATCGTTATTCGCAAGAATGATGAGAGCCTGAGACTTCGTCGAATTAAGACCCGTAATGATAGGGTGGGGCAAAGTAAGACCTTAACTAGGAGGCGCAATAAGTCCTCCTATAGCCACACAGTTTACAACACCAAAATATGTACAAGAGGCAAGAGAAAGAAAGCAAACAAAACTAAAAAGAAAAGAAAGGTAACAAAACGAAGAAGAAGGTAATGAAACGAAGAAGAAGGTAACAAAACGAAGAAGAATGTAACAAATCGAAGAACAAGGTAACAAAACGAAGAAGAAGGTAACGAAACGAAGAAAAGGTAATAAAACAAAGAAAAGGTAACAAAGCGAAGAAGAGGTAACAAAGAGAAGAAGAAGGTAACGGAGCGTAGATAATCCTGAAGAGGAGGCATAGCCATAATACTTCGCATGAAGACAAGGGAAAGATATCAAGAATGGATACTTAGTATACTTCGGAATTCTTATTATTCATACTTCTTGAAGACGTAAGGCATAAAGAAAAACAAGGGCAGAGGCAACAAAGAAGCATTACATTACTTTTACTTTGGATAGCTTAAGTTCCTTCATCAACCAAAGCAAAAGGAGGCACACATATAGGGGAAAATACATATTATACGCTTTGCACAAATTTTTTCAAAAATTACGGGATTGATATGAATCAAAGGTCGCTAAGCAAAGTAGAAATGAACCAATATCATGTGAAATGATACAATGAGGCAAGATGAGAACGAGAAGAGATACCACCAACTCATCACCAAAGATAACATCAACACGAGGTTATCACCGGTAAAGCTCAAACTTACACTTACAATGAACTTCGCACAAGAACGAAGAAGATGATGCTTGGAAGAAAATCATCAAAACTAACTTACACGATCGAAGCTCGTTAACAATGAACGAATTGAGGGAGTATCAGGAGGAATACATAGCCTTGTAGGAAAAGTAGAGGCAAGTTAGAAAGGTTAAGTCGACCCCTATAAAAGAAGGAACTTTTAGACTCTTACCAAGGTCGATTAAGTAACATCGAAGGAAAGGAAGCATGAAGTTCGAGTAGCAAGAAAAAAGATACTCACGAAGAAGGTAAAGAGATGGAGCGGTTAACAGAAGAGATTTATAAAGAAATATGAAGGAAAGAAGGGGCACGGTGAGAGAAATGAACAACAGGACTTGAAAAGATCCATAGAAGAAAGTAAGAAGGAGTTCAAGGAAAAGGAATATCTGACTCAGCAGTCAACGGCAGTCATTAAAAGGGGAACATCGAGTGGAACAACGAGCAATGTCTCAGCAAGGGAAAAGGCAATAGAATTGACGGGGCCGCTGGAAATGATGAATAAATGTGCAAGAAGTCGACCACGCAAACCCGAGATTGCAGCATTATTTTCTCCAAAGCAAAGGGATAACGTTAACGAAGATATCTCGCTCACTATATACTTCGTCAATTTTAGCTCATTACATGTAACATGACACCTCGCTACTTCTCACCAACATGAAGAATCAACAACTAAACATACCAGGGAAAAATCGAAGTGAAGCAATGAATGGTTCCAACAACAACTCATGATCAACCACAACAAGATCAAGGGATGATGCTTCTATACTGCAACGAAGCTTCGAAACTTCGCGAAAGAATAAGAGGCAAGTATATACTTTTCAAGTTATTATTCTTTCGCTCGTTCCTTCAATAGCAAAGGACAAAGTCATCCACTCAAGCACACATGTCTCGCTCCAAGAACTATACCAAAACATATTTTTCCTTAAGGATCGCTCTTCAAGCAATACTCAAGGAAAAAAGGGCAAAATGTAGATACCAAAATACCATACTCAACATGTGGTACTTTGATAGAAAATGTAGGTACACAAAATAGGATCGCCATGTGGACGCAAAGGAAGGCACGAAATAGGACTAAAGAATCTCACTCAAAGATATCGGTCAGTGACTTGTCAAATCAAATGTCAGAATTACCTCGCCACCAACTAAGAACACAAAGCACGATGAGGAAGAATCCTAAAACGAAGTATCTCGCATAAGGAATCTAAAACACAAACGAATCAAATCGGAGTACCCACCAAGACACCAGCCACGAAATAAAGGTTGGCGAAATAAGGTTACTTGCCTGAAAACATAATTGACGAAGTCAGTAAATTATGGAGCAAGAAAATAGACAGCCGTCCCGACAAACACCCAAAGTTGTCAGCGAAAGAAAGGGGAAAACTTTATGGAAAATGATCTGGGCGAAGTATAAAGCATCTCCACGAGATCCAGACGAAGTAAAATGAGTTGTACGCCATTAGGGTCGACTGGTCTATAAATAGGGGCCCTTGGGCAATGTATGAGAGGTTGGATTCTTGGGAGAGGGAACAGTTTTGCTTAGAGTGAGAGATTAGGGTTTCCTTATACTCAAGAACTTGTATTTTTCACTACTTGGAGTGGTTAATAAATAAAGAATTTCTTATCCAAAAATTTTATCATGTCTTAGATCTGTTTCTTTTCTTACTTGGGTGTGCTATTGGATTTCCAGTAGTTACAGATTGCTCAGCAAATTTGAGTTAAGGTTTATATTTTGGGGCCCAATGGCGATTGTGTTTGTTGGGGTTCCAAGACAAATTTATGAACGAGGTAGATTTTGGGTCATGTGCCAAATATTTCGACAAACCTTGTCTATTTCTAGGTCATGAGATATTGGAGATACAGTTAAAAATCAATTGATTAAGGTCATACAATAAGTCTAGACAATATATACCTTAAAACTAACATTTTAGTCGTCTTCCTTATAGGTTTTCAGTTTCATGTCTCACACTTTTTGCAATGATATACATTAATACGTCAATTAGAAAAAAGAAACCGAGGGATTTCATATTCACTTGGTATAAATTGTCCACTAATTTGCCTAGCTTTGGGCACAGCAGATTTGAATTTTAGATGTTTTTCATTCTTGAGATAACATATTGGAACCGGAAGAACTAAGATGCCGGAGCAAATTGAACTGCACTTGAAGATGGATTGAATTATTTTTCTCTACATGGTTAATTTATGATCAATTTCCTCAATGCCATCTTTCCATTTCTTATTAGATTCCAAAGAGATATTTGAAACCTTTGAAATGTTGTTTCTGGAACTCTAATTCCCTTAAATAGGGTTCTTTAATATGCGAACGGGAAATAAAGAACCAGAAAAAAAATATACAAGGAAGACTGTTAAGGAGAAAAAAGATGGCTAGAGTTAATGATTAAACTTGTTATGGTTTTCTTTTAGTGCTTGTGAATGAGATTTTCTCCTTTCTATGCTAATATATTCTTCTTTCATCGAAGAAAAAAATTACTGGCAAGGTATAATATATTTAAAAAATTATTGACACTCATTTATCGGGTTAGGGCGCCCACTAATATGACTGCACTACTCGGTAACATTTTTGAAAAAGCTAAATTCCAATTAGATTTGAAGGTTTAAACTAGGAAAATCATTCCTTTCGCCAGGTAGAGATTCAGTTTCTGTGATATCTACGGGTTAGTTCATGTTGTTCACTAACTTATACATGTCGCCTTCTGTATAAGTTCAGTCCAAAATTCAGCATACATTGATGTGGGGAGAAAATTCAACATAAAATTGGTTAAAAAGACCAAAATCAACAATTCTTGGGTGAAATGGACAGTTAGATTTTGATACTATTTAAATGACCAAAGATATAAAAATAGGCGGGATGTAACCAATTTCATCGTCCCTATTTTCAAATATTTTTTCTTATTTTTAATTTAAACAAGATGTATCTAATTTCATCCTTGCTATTTTTAAAATTTAAGCTAAGATGAAATCAGTTTCATCCTTACTATTTATTTTTTTTTGCCATTTCGTCCAAACTATTTTTTACCCGTCCATTTGAACCGTAATTTAAAAATATTTGGACAAATGACCCATTTTCCGGAAATTCAATTGATCAAAAGATTCGAAATCATCCCAAAACTAGATGATAGATATCCCCAGTGTTAACAAGTGAAACCACTGAACAAAATTTCAAAGGAGTATTTTTGAAGAATTTCTAACTGCACCTAGCTTTTGAATTAGGATGCCCATTTTATTTTTCTTACGGACCAAAATGTCCTGCTAAAGTGACATCTGCATATCTAGGTTTATATGTTCCATGTTTACACCAACTTTGCATTAGTAAAAGAATATGCAAATGTTGCAGGCATATGCGGAGAAATTTTCCCGATAAGGATGTAGAGGTTTTATTTAGCCGTTACTGATTGTGATTGTGATGATTCTGTTTCCTTTCCTCTTTGGGTTACACGGGTATTAAAACATCGCTATGTGCAAAATAAAAATTTTAAGCGGGATGTGAAACCCATCCTAGATTTTAGGCGTTGTTTAAAGCATCTCCTACAATCTAGGATGGGCTTCGAACCCCGCCTCTATTATTTGATCGGTTTCAGACCCGCCTGTCATTTTTTCCATTTTCCCACTGCAATTTTAAGTCTTGTATGCTAAAATTTTAAATTATACCATACCACTGTAGCACACAACACCGACTTGATCTCATTTTTCACCCACAGTGATGAAAATGTAGGAATGGCGAATGATTCGTGAATGAAATGCATGCTTGGACACGTGTTTGTAAATGAGATTTGACATTGAAAGAAATTTTAATACTTCCTCCGTTTCTTTTTAATAGGCTAGTTTTGTTTTTAGAGAAATTTAAGGAATGATTTTTTTATTAAAGTGACCATGTTTTTATAATATATTTAAAAAACTGGCCGTTATTTCAAATCTTTTCAAATCTTTTTATAAAGTGGCCGATATTGACAATTTCATCCCGTTTTTTTTAAAAAACGGGTAACTGCAGTTAACCGTGTAGTGTCCGTTATTCTACTTAAGAAAAGACATGTTAACCCCTCTTTTAAACTAACTCGGTCGAACCTAGTTAAACGGTACCAAGAGACTAGCTAGGTTACTACCTAGTTAAACCATGAGCGATTCATGTTCTTCTTCCTGTAACGTGTTCTTCCCCAAATTGAATCATTATCAAGAACCCTAATCAACGAAAGCTCTTAAGTCTTAACACATCACCAACAGTCCTACCACATAAACTCTAAATCATCCATCAATCACCTAAGACAGAGAAATTTATTCACTTCTCCCTGTCTTTTCTCTGCCAAAATTGATCAAGCTATGATATTCTCTCTCTGTCAATTTATCATTGCAAATTTCGAATCATCAATTCATTAAAAACACAACTATCCGCATCTTGAATTAGTAAAAAGAAATTCATATATGATAAAACCCCTAAATTTCTCAAGAACCCTAATTAAGAGAGGATCCCCAATTTAACATTCAAAAATCCTAATTCATGAAATTAAATTCAAACAAACATGCATAAGATGAATTAACACAAACCTATTGTCTCAAATTGAATCAATTAATGAATCATCAAAATCGTCAAAAAAAATATATAACTACCAACTTACAAGAGATTAAAAACAATTAAGACAAAGAAGTTCTGCTGGTGGTAGATCGTTCAATTCTCACAATATTAGAAACTCCAAAACAATCCAAACTTCCAACCTATATCAGAAATCAAAACCACTCAATTGAAGAAGAAGATGGAAGAACTTTCTGCAGCTCTCCTCCTTTGATTTCTGATATCTTCCCAAAACTTCAAACATCTTCTAAACATAGTACTATTGATCTTCACCTCTTAATTTCTTAAAACTTCAAAAATCTTCTAACTGCTCACCAACTACGTCTCCTTCTACATACTACAGCTCTCCTCTGCTTGAGATTTTTTTTTCTGAAACGAAAATAGGGTCGACACAGTAAAGAGATATCTAGGGTTACTTAGGATATGGTGGTAATTTTGACGGGGATAATTGACTAAATCAAAGTGGTTGACCATTTGGTGGATCCGGTTGGAAAATCTAACGGAAAGGCCACTTTATAAAAGTATTTGAAATTCTGGCCGGTATGCTCGGAAGCTGGTCAATTTCTTAATTTGCCCATCCTTTAAGGAAATTAAGAGAACTAATCATTGAAAATGGTCCTCATGACACTTGTCAATAAAAGAAGTGAAGTGAAATGGTCCACATGACACTTGTCAGCAAAAGAAATAAAGTCAAATGGTCCACATGACACTTGTCATCAAAAGAAGTTAAGAGAAAAGTGGTCCCAGAAAATTAAAGTAACAATTGACTTTCCCAATTAGAAAACCTGCCTATTTTTTTGAAACATTTACTTATAGAAACCAGCCTATTAAAAAGGAACAAAGGGAGTAGTTAAAACTAAAAATGATTTTGTGGGTGATGGTACGAATTTTATTGATGTCCATAGCTGCAAATTTTTGTAACAAATTTTGTGTTACAAGGACAAGTTTCTTTTTTTTCGATGGAAAAGGCTAATGCCTCAATTTTCATTAATATGAAAATTTGCTTACAATCATATTAATGAAATGCATGCTCGATAATGAAGCACCACCAAATAAAAAACTAATAAAAACCACTGGAAGAGTGCATACGAAACGATAATGGCAATGATATATCATATCTATCAGAAAATAAAAATACAGGAGAAAACATGCCATCAATTGCTAATAATTCAATTTTGTTTTATTTAAATATATACATAACCTATGTTACTCTACCTGGATCTTAAATTCAATTAAAATTCGGGAAGACAATCAATAGATCTTGAGGCTGCAATGGAGAAGATGAATGCAACTGATGGAAATAATCGTTTATGGATGAAGATAACCGTTTGTTTTAAGATAGAGTTGCAGAGCAACAAAAGTGAGAGACCAGAAAATGAGACCAAGTATATCTTACAAGGACAAGTTTCTGGTCGCCTTTATCCGTAGTGCTCAATGAGACATGTAACAATCACCCGTTGAATAATTTTGTGTTGGGTCATCATACAGATTTGGATCGCTTAGCAAAATTAAATTTGGAACCATTTTTTAGGGACCATAGTTTTTTTTGGAGGACCATGATCTTATTAGGACAACCTCCCTATACTTATAAGGGTGTCCTAAAGTTATGTAAATACACTTTTACCCTTTACTTTAATTTAAATCAAAACTAACATAATAACTATATAAATTACAATCTAGATATTATTTTTATTGGGAAGATCTTGAAAAAGTTTGATGGTTATCATTCTAAGTCTTTTACACAGAATTTTTACTCAAAGTTATTATATCTGAGGGGTTATTATTCAGAAGTAGCTCATCACTTGGCAATTCTTTTTTGTAACTATGAAAGATTTATGACTTCATTTGATGGAATGTTTGTCTGTTGAGTATGAATATGTTTTTTGTCAGAATGATTAGTACTAGACTGGTGCTTTGAATGTCTACTGGTCAGCATCATGTACCCCTGTCTCTCAGACGGTTTTCACAAATGCGAGTGTTATTTTTAATACTTCTACTGAAATGAGCTATAATTCTGATATGCTTTTTAACTCATTTTCTGAGAATAGTGTTAATATTTAATGAGGTTGTGGAAGAATGCTTTGATAAAGCTGTGGTACTTGAACCTACTCCAATAGCTATGTTCCTCCTGAACCCGTGTTGTCTCAAGAAGAATTTGAAAACGAAGTAAATCTCATGATGGTAGATGTTATGGATACTATGGATGCAGAACCCCCATCATCCCATGACCTTGTAAGTCCTTTTTGAACTTAGTATTTTTACTATCTATCTATGCTTTATCTTTTTACTGTTTGTTTTACTTTATCATTATGAAATTTCTTTGTTGGAACATGAATGGGTGTTGCACTGATAAGAAGTAGTTACATCTTCAGAATATCTTTAAAAAAACAAACCTGATGCAATTTGTCTTATAGAAACTATGGTTGATATTGATACTGTTAAGAAATATAATCATCATCTCCATATGATTCGTGGTATATTATTCTTGTTGTTGGTAAATCTGGGGGAATATATCTAGGCTATTTCGCAAATTCAACAATTGAAATTCTTAGTAGTTCCCTTAATATGATCCATATTATGTGTAATGTCACTACGAAAATCAAAACTTGAATTGTTTCTTTTGTTTATGGTGCTCTAAATATGTTACTAGTAGAAGAAACCAGTGGAACTTCCTTACTCATATGAATGAGGCAAACATTCATCCTTGGCTGTTATTAGGAGATTTTAACTTCATTTTACATAATTCGGAAAAACAAGGTGGTAATATAGAAAGTTCTTTTCCTCCGAATTTTATCAGATCTAAATTATTAGATATGAAAATGAATGAAATTTTTGCTTTTGGTAATCATTTTACCTGGTGTAATAGAAGGTTTAAGAATCCGTCAGAATTGATTTTCGAAAAACTAGATACAGGTTTTGTTAATGATGATTGGTTCTCTGTGTTGCCGCATACTCGCCTAACAAACCTTGCTAGAGTTTATTCAGATCATTGTCCTATATTGTTGAAGTTTTTTCATTTTGAGCAACATCTTAATATTCCTTACAATTTTTTTAAGTGTTGGCAACTGAATCCTGAGTATAAAGGTGTTCTTTCAAAGTCTTGGTCTATAAATGTGAAGGCTTCTCCGAGTTTTGTTGTGTCTGGTAATCTCAAGAATCTTAAACTAGACCTCAGTCGATGAAACATTTTATCCTTTGGTCACATTAAAAGCACTATTAGTAGGATAAACTATGAAATTGAAAAATTACAGAGTATGAATTATACTCCTTCTATTGGTAATTTCATTTTAAATTACTCTAACCAGCTAGACTATTGGTATGAGATTGAAAATAGTTTTTATAAGAAGAAATTTAGGATAGATTACTTCACTCAGTATGACAAGAATACTCATTTCTTCCATGATACGGTAAAGCTTCGTAATATGTATAATACTATTCATACCATAAGAGACGAACAAGGAAACTGGCTGGATAATAGAGAACAAGTACTTTCGCTCCTGTCTTCCCATTTCAAAAAAGTCTATATCTCTTCTAATCCGAGTAACTCTGATTTAGAAGCTGCTTTGTGTAATCTAAAACCGATTGTCACAGATGATATAAATAGTTCTTTAATTTCTATTCCTTCTGAAGATGAAATTTTTAATATTGTGAATATGGATCCTTGGAATTCACCGGGCCCTGATGGTTTCCCGGCTGGTTTCTTTAGGGATAATTGGGTTGAAACTTCTCAAGAGGTGATCTCTCATGTTCAAAACTTTTTCAATACTAAGTACCTTCTTAAACAAATGAATCATTCCTTTATTACGCTAATACCTAAAGTTAAAAGCCCATCTACTCCCAATGATTTCACCATTAGTTTGTCGAATACTATATATAAGATCATTCCTAAGATATTAGAAAATAGGATTAAACCTCTAATGGATTCTATCATTTATCCTTTTCAATCGGCTTTTATTGCAAATGGGCAGATCCATGATAATGTTATTATTAGTCAAGAGATTCTCCATTCTTTCAAAAAGAAAAAGAAGAAAGTTAAGAATGGTTTTATGGCTATCAAGCTTGATCTCTCCAAGGCTTTTGATAGATTGGAATGTCCTTTCATTATTTCTGTTTTTAAGAGGTTAGGTTTTTCTGATGATTGGTGTCATATGATATTTCAGTGTATTAGCACAGTTTCGTACTCTGTTCTGGTCAATGGTTCTCTGGGAGAAATGTTCTTCCCCTCTAGAGGCATTATACAAGGGGATTGTGTTTAGCATTATATTTTTATTATGTGCATGGAAGTTTTGTCTCAACTTCTCATCAAAGCATAACAAGAGAATCTAATTCAGGGTTTTAAAGTTAGGAATGATAGTCCTTCTATTTCTCATCTGTTTTTTGCAGATGACTGCATGTTATTTTGTAAAGCTTCTCTCACTTATGCTAGAAATCTCATGAAAATCATTGATGTTTTTTCTAAGGCTTCAGGACAAGTCATAAGTTTTGAAAAGTCAGGTTTTATAACAAGTTCAAAAATGCATCATAAACACATTAAACTTTTTTCTAGAACCCTTAACATCAAATTTTTAAGTAATTCTGAAAAGTACCTTGGTACGCCTTTGTTTATCAATAGGAATAAAGTTAGGTCTTTTCAATTTATAATTGATAAATTCTATGATAGATTGAGTTCCTGTAAAAGAATAAATCTAAATGTTGCTGGTAGGAATGTGGTAACTAAACATGTTCTCTCTAATCTAGTTGTTTATCAGATGTCTTGCTTTCCTCTTCCTAAAAAGATTACTGCGAAGATTGATTCTATACAGAGAGCTTTTTGGTGGTCTAAGAAAGATCCTAGACATGCTTCTTACTTTAGTTCTTGGGGAGACATTGTTAAGTCTAAACCTTGTGGAAGTCTTGGAATTAGAAATACTTATGCAACCAACAGAGTCTTTATCTGTAAGCTAGGTTGGAGAATTGTTCAAAACCCGGAACAGTTAGTTTCGGTATTTTTAATAAATAAGTATTTCCCAAATCAGAATTTATTGGAGATTGATAAAGCTGCAGACTCCTCTTCTTGGATTTGGAAAGGTATTGTTAAGGGTTTGGTCTTCCTTAGAGATAACATAGTTAGAAAAATTAATGATGGGTCCTCAACTAATATTTGGACAGATAGTTGGATACCATATGCTACTTCTCCTCCCATATCTAGTAATCCTAATTATTCAGATTATAAACTTGTGAAGGAACTAATAAATGAACAGAATAATAGTTGGAATGTTAACTTGTTAAATGATTTGTTTTCTCCTGAAGATGTTATTAAAATCAGATCCATTAGAATAAATGTAGATCAAAGTGATAGAATTATGTGGGCTCATACAAAGAATGGTATGTTTACGATTAAATCTGCTTATAAAGTTTATGTGAAGGAAAGTTACACGATTAAGGAGTCTTCTTTTTGGAGAAAGGTCTGGTCATTAGATTCTCTTCCCAAAATTAAGTTTTTTATGTGGAAAATTTTCTCTAATATGCTTCATGTAAATTCTCTTCTCAGTTTTTATAATCCTTATATAGAAGATATTCTCTTCTGATTCAGTGTCTTATTGCTTCGCATATCTGGTTTGGTTTGTCTTTCCAACATTTAATTTCAGTTGATTTGCAAGGGATTGATGATTACTTTCTATATTGGTTTGAAAATGATTTGGGTGAATCTCCGTATGTAGCTAATTGGCCAAGCATCGCTGCTGTTATTATGTGGTGTATTTGGAAACTTAGGTGTGATGTAGTTTTCAGGAAAATAGCTATAGATTTAAACAAGGTCATTCTGGAAGTGAAAAGAATGATAAACTCTTATATTAAGCCTGCCAGTCATGTTCATTCTTGGAATAACATTATTAAGACTTTCAGTGAAGATGTAGATCATTTCTTTTTTGTTGATGGTTCTTATAAAAAAATTCATATGGGTGTGGGTGTTATTTGGTGTGATGTTGCAGGAACAATAAGGGGTAGTCGAGCTGACTTTGGATTGTTTCCTGATGTCGTTGGAGCAGAATCAACTGCGCTTTTTTTTTGGGTATCTCTTGGGCACAAGAGATGAATCTTTCTAAGGTCGTATTCGTTTCTGATTGTCTCCAGTTGGTGGATTTTGTGAATGGAGATTGCACAAATGTTGGGTGGTGGAGTAGTGATATTATGTCGGATTGTCGGAGTCTGCTATCTAGTCTTAGAACTTTTAAACTTATGTATATTAAGCGTGTTAAAAATAGACTAGCTGATCGGCTTGCTCGTTATGCCAGAAAGTTTTGTATTAAGAACGAATGGGTTCCCTTTCCACCTTTTTCGGATGCTTTTGCAAGGGAGGAACCCTTGGTAAATGTTTGTAATTCTCTTTTAAGTTAATGCCAGGTGGTTTTTCTCAGCAAAAAAAAAAAGCAAAAAAAAACTATATAAATCTAATCATATGTATCCAGTCTAAATGAATCTATTAACCAAAATCAAAATCAAAAACAAAAACAGGGGGAATCGATATTTTTTAGTTTTGAAAAAAAAGTTATTCTCTTCTTCTTCTCTCTTTCCTTGACGTTCCTCGTTCGATTGAAAAATGAGTATTAACCATCAAAATGAGTTGAAAATGGAAGTTGCAGAGAGAAGTTCGGATAGGAATTATGTGAAAAACTTTGTCGAACTAACCGAACCTAATGGAAATGATGAACATGAAGAACAGTTTGGTTATTTCGCAAAAATAATTCCTAACCGAACCTTAGTTCGGTTACGTCGCAAAAAACATTTCCCAACCGAACCCTAATAGTTCAGTTAGTTGCAAAAAACATTTCCCAACGGAACCCTAATAGTTCAGTTAGTTGCAAAAACCATTTCCCAACCGAACTTTACTTCGGTAATTTCGCAAAATATTTCCCAACATAACATCAGTTCGGTTACGTTGCAAAAATCATTTCCTAACCAAACCCAATAGTTTGGTTACGTCGCAAAAAACATTTCCCAACCGAACCCTAAGTTCGGTTAGTTGCAAAAAACATTTCCCAACCGAACTTTAGTTTGGTCATTTTGCAAAATATTTCCCAACCGAACATCAGTTCGGTTACGTCGCAAAAAATATTTCCCAATCGAACTTATAGGATCAGAATCTCGCAAAAATTATGTCTCAGCGAAATTATCAATGGTACAGCACAATAGCGTCGCAGAACAATTTCAGAAACGACGTCAGCAAGGATCATGCGAAAGATATGATAGTCCTGCGAAAATTAGGGAGCTTGCGAAATTAACATTTGTAAGGTTGCGAGAATGTTGCAAACCATATCCGAAAATAAAGGACAGATTAGCTGTCATCCATTATGTATTTCTTTATAAATAGTCATTTGAATTGTAAAGAAAGGAGAGAGATCTTTTTTGAGTAAGAAACAAGTAAATAGGAGAGAGAAAGTTCAGAGCAGAGATCATTCTTGACTTCTTTATCTTTCTTGTAAGAACATTCAAAAGTTAATAAATAAAATTATGAATATAAACCTAAAAATGAGATGATCAACAATGAAATCATATGAGGGGTGTAGTGTAGGATTTCCTGCAACTACATAATGGCGCTAGAAACAGAGAGATTGAAGATCGAAAGTTGAAGATTGTTGATTGAGAATATTCAAATCAAGAAAGTGATTAAATAAATCAGTGAATCAGTTAGAAGAAAGATGAATAGAATCAATGAAAATGGCAAAAGATTGGAGTGTAATATGATAACAAAAATCTTGATCAATGAATTCCATGAAAACATCAAAGGAAAAATACATAAACGAAATTTTGAAGGAAAGAAAGTTATGGCGGTAGAAAAAACATCACCCTTGAAAGATTGGGAAAAGCAAAAAATTGCATTCATGGCGGAAGAAATACCAAACAAAATTTGAACCATACATCTCCGTTGGTCATCACAGTGCCTATTACACGAAAAGAGAAGGAGACAACAATAAAATCCACAGGAGAATGGATGTTGAACAGAAATTTAATCCATACATGAAGTTCAGTTGATATAATATTTTATCATGCATTCCGGGGAATGGGATTTAAAGACGAAGAAATGTCCAGTCCAACATACTTTGTTCACGTCTTTGGAAAATCCACAATAAAACCTAAAGGAGAAATAGTGGTACGAATTCCATTTGGAGAAATCGAAACACATGTAACATTATGCGTGGTGGATATGGAATCGCCATATAATATGTTATTAGGAAGATCTTGGATACATCGATAAAAGTTGTGGTATCAACGTTGCATCAATGTATTAAATCCCCCTAGACAGAGAAAAAAACCCACTAGCAGTACGCCAAAAATGGAATAGTATAAAACATAGTATAATATAATATGTCATCATATAATATAATATGTTTGGATATGGTTTTCTCATAGTGGGGTTTTCAAATGGAATAGGTGAAATCAGAGGAGATGTTGACAATGCGAAATTATGTCATCAAATTGAAGTAAAACATTATGAAGAACAAGCAAAAAAGAAACAATTTCGCAGAAAATTGGCAAAAGAAGCAAAGAAGGAAGAAGAATTTAGAGTATATATGATAAGGGCAAAAGAAGGCAAAGGAATACCTGGCGAAATTTCGGAAGAAGGAGAAAGACCCATAAAAGCAATAAATGAACCAACACCAACGGGAGAACCTAAACCCAGTTACATTGCCGCAGAACCAACAAAAGAAATAAACGTTGGGACTATAGAGGAGCCTCTAATGTTGAGAATTGGAACCAAAATGGATATAGAAGAAGAAGAAAGAACTGTTAACTTGTTGCGAGAATATAAAGATATTTTCGCAGGAAACATGGATGAGATACCAGGAATAGGTCCATCAATTGCATGCCACAAATTGGAGATTAACAAAAATCTGAGACCATTTAAACAGAGAATAAGAAAAATTGCAACAACTTACCATTCCCAAATAGAAGAAGAATTACAGAAAATGCTTGAGGAAGGAATTATAAGAGAATCTAAATACCCAGAATGGATAGCGAATATGGTCATTGTTCCAAATAAAAACAAAGGAATCAGGATTTGCATAGATTTTACTGATTTAAACAAAGCTTGCCCCAAAGATAGTTTTCCGTTACCAGATATTCCTCAAATGATGGAATCCGCGGCCGGAAATGATAGGGTATCATCTTTAGATGAGTACAAAGGGTATAACAAAATCCCTCTCGCTGAAGAAGATCAAGAACATGCTGCTTTCTTTGCCTCTAGAGGTTTATATTGTTACACGAAAATACCATTTGGTTTGCGAAACGCGGGAGCGACATATCAAAGAATGGTAGAGAATGTGTTCGCAAAATGGATACATAAAACATTAGAAGTATACGTGGACGATATGTTAGTAAAGAGTAAAGAAGCTAAAGACCATGTACAAGACTTGAGGGAGATTTTTGAACAAATGCGGCAGTATAACATTAAATTGAATCCTGAGGAGTGTACTATTGGAGTTGCATCGGGAAATTTTTTAGGCTACATTGTATCAAAGGAAGGAATACATGTTGATCGAGAAAAAGTGCAAGCAGTTCGTGACATGCCAACACCAGCAACAATAAAATATGTACAGAAGTTGAATGGGCTTCTAGCTTCGCTTGGGAGATTCATTTCGCGATCATCAGACAAATGCAAATATTTTTTCGATATACTCAAGAAGGGTGCAAAATTTAAATGGAGTGATGAATGTGAAAAGGCTTTTCAAGGAATCAAAGAACATATTATGAATACAACTATTTTACAAAAGGCAGAACCAGGAGAAGAATTATTGATTTACCTTGCGACAACGTCGCATGCATTAAGTGTTGTGTTATTGCGAGTAGACGCAGGAGTGGAGAAACCCATTTATTACATTAGCAAAAATTTTAATACCGCAGAGAAAAATTACTCAAAAATTGAAAAGTTAATATTAGCATTAGTTTATGCATCATTTAAGCTCCGCATATACTTTCAAGCACACAAGATGAAGGTATTAACAAAAGTACCAATTGAATCAGTGATGAAGAATTCTAAAAGATCAGGAAGGGTAGAGAGATGGAATGCACAAGTAGGCCACTTTGATATTAAATATGAAGTTTTGTCTTCACCAAAATCACAAGTTGTTGCGGATTTCTTGGCAGAATTTCCTTTAGAAGAAGATGAAGCAGTAGAAGAAATGATGGATGTAGAGGAAGAACATGGAGATCCAAAAGATTTATTAACAGAACCAAATAGATGGGAAATATTGGTAGATGGATCATCAAATGGAGAAGGAAATGGAATTGGAATTGTTTAAATTTCGCCAGAAGGAATAAAGATGGCTTTTTCATTCAGATTGGAAATTGCATCCACTAATAATGAAACAGAATATGAAGATGTGATACATGACTTCAAATTTGCAATAGAAATGAAACTAGAAAATGCCAGGATCACTAGTGATTCGCAGCTAGTTGTTCGCTAAATAAAAAGAGAGTATACTACAAATGAACCATCCTTGAAGAAATACGAGAAGCTGGTTGAAGACTTATCATCGAAAATCCCAAAGATAAAATGGAGGCACATTTCAAGAAAGGATAATAGACTCGCAAACGCATTTCCTTTCATCTCAAGCATGATGACCGATCCAACTGCGAGATGCATAAAAATACAAACACTTCTGTCACCATCGATAAATAAAGAAGAGGAAGATGTGGATGTGATGATAATAGATAATGAAAAATAATAACAAATAAGAGATGTCGCAGACTGGAGAATGGAACTTCATGCATATTTGGTGAAAGGAGAAACACCAAGAAATAGATTGGAAACACACAAATTAAAAATCCGAGCAACGATTTATGAATTAAGAGATGGGTTGCTATACTGAAAATCCTTTAATGGACCATCACTCATATGTTTGACACGAGAGGAAGGAGAAAAGGTGTTGTAAATGTTACATAGTGGAGATGCTGGCAATCACAGCGGAGGAAGATCTTTGGCACATATAGCAAAAATACAAGGTTATTACTGGCCATACATGCATGAAGATGCGAAACAAATATCAAGACATTGCGAAGATTGTCAGCGGCATGGAAAGAAAATACATGCACCAGGAGCACCATTGTCATCTTCAACCAGTGTGTGTCCCTTTGTAAAATGGGGCTTAGACATTGTGGGGCCATTCTTACCAGGAACTGGACAAAGAAGATACTTAATAGTCGCAACAGATTATTTCACAAAATGGACAGAAGTGAAGGCAGTACAACATATTCGCGACAAAGATATCTTTACATTCATATTCGAAAATATCATTTGCAGATTTGGAATTCCTGCACAATTGGTATCTGATAATGGGAAACGGTTTGAGGGCCAGAATATAGAAATGTTACTTAATACATTCAAGATAAAATGTGGAAAGTCCACTCCTTTGTATCCACAAGCTAATGGGAAAGTAGAAGCAACAAATATATTAAAGAAGAAATTGGAAGGACATCACAGATCATGGTGCGAACAAGTACATAATGCAGTATGGGCTTATAATACAACTAGAAGAGAAGCTACTGGAATGTCACCTTTTTGTTTAACATACGGAGTTGAAGCGGTGTTACCGACAGAAGTTGTTATTCCAACAACAAAAAGAGAAGTTGGGGAGAAAAATCTTAGTGCGGGCTTAATTTTAAACAAACTTGATGAATTAGAAGAAATAAGAGAAAAATATTTACAACATATGGAGAATTATCAGTGAAGATTAGTTCGAGAATATAATAAACGTGTCAAAATACGCGAATTTCAACCAGGAGATTTAGTTCTGCGAGAAACACCAATATATCAGCGAGAAAATGGTGGAAAATTAACGAAAAAATGGGATGGACCTTACATCATTAAGGAGGTAGTTGGAACAGGAGCTTATAGATTAATGGATCCATAAGGAAGAGATGTTGGTCATAGATTAGACAGACCATGGAACAAATTGTACTTAAAAAGATATTATCCGTAAGAAGCTTTGAGAGGTTATGAATTCTGAAAGAATAATTGCAGGATTATTCATATCAAAACAAGATTATGATGTGCGAAATTTTCGCAGAGAACAATGACATAAAAGAAAGGGGCGAACATTTATGGCGTACACCCTAGTTCGCGAATAAAATTTCGCAAGAGGCAAATGTAAGACCTAAAGTACGTCATATTAGGGGATACCTATTACATGACTCAGGGAAAGGCTACACCTCCACCGGAACCTGAGTCATGGAGATTTGGAGTCAATAAAGCCCATCCGGGAGAGGCACCTTGGATTCTCAACTTGAGTATATGATTTGGGTTGGGCGACTAAGGTAATAAGGACTCTCCCTAGGAGTGCAGATCTGATCAAGGCGCCGAGGTACACGGTTGAGTCAAGAGTGTCGGGGGCATTTGAAGCGTCCTTGCCATTCTTGACAAGTCTTGGCTTATACTGCACTCGACCTGCAGAAAACCCCACTTAGGGTGCAGTCTCGTAACCATAAGCCCTATAGGTAAAAGGGATAAGAGGCTGCGAAAACAACTGGTTGTTGTTAAGACTGGATGGGAGGAGCTAACCTTGTATGGTAGAAGTACGCCTCCTTTAAGGGGCAACCAGGGAGGAGATAAAGGCGGCACCCTCCATTAGGGAGCTGATAAGTGTCTTAAGACGCAAATGTCATGAGGCTTTTTATTCTCAAGGATATTAAGGCTTGTCATATTTGTGCAACAATCCTGAAGAGGCAATAATACAAAAGAAAAGGATAAGACAATATCAAGGGGTTTTCGCATGAAAGTGCGAAGACATCCTGTGATTTCGTCGCAAGACGGCAATGTCATGGGGCTTTATTTTCGCAAGAATATTTAGGCCTGTCATATTGTCGCAACATTCCTGAAGAGGCCATAATACAAAAGAAAAAATTAAGACAATATCAATGGGTTTTTGTATGAAAGTGCAAGAACGTCCTGCGATTTTGTCGCAATGACAAGAGATGGCATAATAAGACCTTTAATTAGGAAGGCAAAATAAAACCATATGATAAAACAAATTAATTATAAGCATTCATAACAGATTATTTTTTGCAAGAAATATAATGAGAGGCAAGTATGGGAATCGATACACAAGAAGCATTATCTTTCTTATCAACAAAATATTAAAAGGAAAAGTTGACTCCAAAGTCGATTGAAAAATGTAACTCTCTAAAGTGATAAAAATAAGACAGTTCAAGAAGACAAAGCTAGATAAGAAACTCAAGCTTCAATATTAATGTCAGTAGCAGGAGATGACAGAAATTCTTCGCCAATATTCTCGCAAGCATCTCCTTCATTTCGGCTTTGGTCTTCACCATGACTACATCTTGATTATCGCCAGCAATTACTTCTTCAGGAGAAATTTCTTTCTCATTCTGATTAACACCAGCAGATACTTCTTTAGAAGGAACCTCTTCTTCATCTTCCAGGAAATTATCCTCTGCACCGCTTTCGTAATCATAATCACTATCAGCAGGACGACGAACTTCATCACAATCTACTTCTAGAGGATCAAATTATGTAGGAGGAAGAGAGTTGGACAGTAAGATGTCATTTACAAGTACTTCAACCCGGAGATGAACTTGGCGAAGAAGTGCTCTTTGATGATTCCTATCTTGAATATCCTTAAAATAAGCAAGATAATCAAGTCTTCTTTCTGCTCGGTCGCGAGAACCAGTAAGGGTAGAGACGAGCAATGCATTTTCTTTGCGAATCTTAGCATATTTAGCCTTCAAATCAGAAATAGAATAATGAAGATTCTTCTCAGACTCTGCGAAAAATAGAGTACAAAATTTATTAAGATAAGGAATTCAAAGGGATATGACAAAGAAAAGATAATTAAGGCAGTCAAACTATTATGACTACCTTCCTTTTGCGAAATAAGGTGTTGAATCAAGGATAGATAACTATTCTCCCAATGGTACATTGCGTCATCAAATTTATCTCCAACTAAACCATTAAGTCGAGATTGAAGATTTTTCTCTTTAGAAACAAGTAAGGCATTTTTCTTCGCAACAGAAGAATAAGATTCTTCTAATTTGGAATATTGTTCTTTAAGCTGATTTGCTTTCACACTTAAATCTATTCTACCTTGAATGAGTGTATCTCTTTCAGCGATAGATGATTTTGTTACTTCTTTAAGTTCATTTCTCAAAGAGCGAAGAGATTTCTCTTGGTCACCACATACTTTTTGGAGAATATTAAGTTGTTGCGAAGATATCACCATCTTGTTTAAATAAGTTCGCTTCTCTTGAGATAAGGTTTTATTCTCATCTGATAAAGTCTCCATCCCTAAATTAGATTTAGTTAAAGAATAAGAAAGATGAGATACTTCATTACTTAATAGATCTTGTCTTTGAACTAATTGGGTATTTTCATTGGTGAGATTATTTATCTGATCAAGAGAATATGAATAGAGGTTATCTAATTGGTTATATTGATCCATCAAGATTTCTTTATCAACACGGGCTTCTTCAACAACAGATTCAAATTGATATCTCTCCATTATTCGTTTCTGATTTAATGCTTAACATACGAAAGAGGGATTTAAAGGACATAGGAAGGATAAACCATCGAAAAGGCAAACTTAAGACATAAATAAGGAAATCATACCTCTTAATTCATCATTCTTCTTGCGAAGATTTTCACGATCCAGCAAAACATTCTGAAGCTTCTGGTTTTCAAGACGAAGAGCATTACATTCTTTTTCTAAAGCTATCTGCGAAGCAGCTCTGCCAGAACCCAAGTGCTTGCTCAGAATTTCGCAAACATTAGACTTGGTGGGATCAGTAGAAGACTTCTTTCCATCATCCATAATTTCAGATAAAACTTTGAAAGCAATATCTATCCCTTCCACATTTTCTTTCGACAGAGGAAGAGACTTGGGTAGAGAACTAGTAGAGACAGAAGGTTGAGAAACATTCTCAATGGGAAAAGAAGATGTTTCATTCGCAGAAGGATCCACAGGGGGAATTTCAATCATAGAAAGTTCAACTGAAGAAATGAAGTCAGAAGCAGCATTTTCGCGAATTGGAGATAAAGGTTTATCTTGCGAAGATGTCGCAGGAGATTTGGAAGAAATGAGTAGGTGGAAGGGAACAGAAGTTGGAACAGTTTTAAGGTGGCGAGATTTCTTGTGAGGTTTATGAAGATATTTATCACCCTGCGAATTACAATCTAGATAAGAAACAGAGGCAACAATATTGTTATTAGAAAAAGATAGTGTTTCTTACTACCTTCTCATTCGCAGACTTTATTTTATGTGCGACAACCTTTTGCTATGATTTAGGATTGTTAGGGTTCTGAACTGTAAATTTAGTGTTGGAACCACTTTTGCTGAAATAACAAGAGTATGGGAATCACATAAACAACATCAAATAAGGAAATAAACAAGATTAATTTCAAATATATCAATTTCAGCAAAACTCATCAGGAAGAAAAGAGAAGACTAACCTTGATGAATCCATGAAAAATGATAGCAGGGAGATTGTCTCGAAGAATATCACGAACTATGAAGATCTAGTATGAAGATGAAGAAGAACTTAAAAAGGTTGAAGAGGAAAGAAGAAAGGTTGCAATAATGGAATTTGCAGAAGAAGATGAAGTTGCAGAGAGAATAAAAAGAAAGAAGAAGAGAGTGAAAAGGAATATATATAGAGGGAATTTTTCCTCGAGAAAATAAACACGGTTGATATGGAAAGATATAAGTGGTTAAAAAGTAACGGTTACAAAAGACGTGTCGAGAAATAAATGGAAGAAAGAATACGTGTGATAAATGCATAATATGAAAAGATAAGCAGTTGCGGCATTTCTCACATCATTCTCTACTTTGCAGAGAAGATATGATAAGAGGAAAGATGTAGGATCAGAATCTCGCAACAATTATGTCTCAGCGAAATTATCAATGGTACAGCACAATAGCGTCGCAAAACAATTTCAGAAACGACGTTAGCAAGGATCATGAGAAAGATATGATAGTCTTGCGAAAATTAGAGAGCTTGCGAAATTAACATTTATAAGGTTGCGAGAATGTCGCAAACCATATTCGAAAATAAAGGACAGATTAGTTGTCATCCATTATGTATTTCCTTATAAATAGTCATTCGAATTGTAAAGAAAGGAGAGAGATCTTTTTTGAGTAAGAAACAAGTAAATACGAGAGAGAAAGTTCAGAGCAGAGATCATTCTTGACTTCTTTATCTTTCGTGTAAGAACATTCAAAAGTTAATCAATAAAATTATGAATATAAACCTAAAAATGAGATGATCAACAATGAAATCATATGAGGGGTGTAGTGTAGGATTTCCTGCAACTACATAACTAGTTAATTATTTTAAGGGGTAATTTTAGTTAACCTAATGATACAACTATTTTTTTTTTGATTATTTAATTTATTTATTTATTTTGATTTAATCTTGCACTAATCACTAATTATGTTAACCTAATGATACAACTAATCATTACACTGACTTAATTGAAATGGGTAATTTTGGTATTAATATAAATATTTAGATAATGGGTAACCTAGATTTACTTCTAATGTCTTACCCAAAATAAAATAATGGTCCCCTAAAAAAAAGATGGTCCCCAAAAAACCGTTCTAAATTTGGCTTAAGATTCATATTTTGGGCCACAATGGGAATCGAATCGACTAAAAACTAAATGCTCAAAGTAGTTATTAACTATTCAGTCGACAAGCCTGGACAGTACACCTTGAAACTAATGTGTTAGCGGTCTCCTTATACACTAGTATTAGGTCAATCGAAAATGTAGTTGCAGGAAATCCTACACTACACCCCTCATATGATTTCATTATTAATCAACTCATTTTTAGGTTTACACTCTTAATTTTATTGATCAATCTTTGAATGTTCTTGCAAGAAAAGATAAAGAAATCAAGAATGATTTCTTCTCTAGACTTTGTCTCTCTTATTTACTTGTTTCTTACTCAAAAAGATCTCTCCCTTTTCTTTACAACTCGAACGACTATTTATAAGGAAATACATAGTGGATGACAGCTAATCTGTCCTTTATTTTCGGGTATGGTCTGCGATATTCTCGCAACCTTACAAATGTTCATTTTCACAAACTCTCTAATTTTCGCAGGATTATCATATCTTTCTCGTGATCTTAGCTGACGTCATTTATTTTATCATTTCTGAAATTGTTCTGCGACGCTGTTGTGCTGTGTCATTGATAATTTCTCTTAAACATTGTCATTGCGAGATTATGATCCTACATCTTGACTCTTCTCATATCTTCTCTGCAAAGTAGAGAATGATGTGAGAAATTCCGCAGCTGTTCATCTTTTCATATTCTGCATTTATCACACGTATTCTTTCTTCCATTTGTTTCTTGACACGTCTTCTGTAACCGCTACTTTTCAACGGCTCACGTCTCTTCGTCTTAATGGTGTTTATTTCTTCGAGTAAAAACAATCTCCTTTATATACTCTTCTTACCCTTTATTCTCTCATCTCTGCAACTCTGTTATTCTTCTGCAAGTTCTGCTGCTGTAATTTTTTCCTCGTTCAATCCTCTTACTTTTTATTCATTACCATACTCTATATTCAAACATGTCTCCAAGTGGTCATAGATATGAGAAGAATTTACAAGATGTCCAAAAATATCTTGCTGATAAAGGTTTCACACTCTCCACCATTCCTGGTGAAAATGTCAAATCAATTCTTTCTGTCAGACTTTTCTCTGATCAGTATTGTGATGATCAATCAATCATAATTTCGCTAGGTCAGATTCTCGCAGGTCTCCCTATTCCTCTTTATAACCCATATCTTCCTTTATTTTATGAAATTCTCGCTCACTCGGGATTTTCGCGAGTTATCTTCTAACTGAGTGGGGACTACATCCGTCTGATACTAGAGTTCGCTAATCGTGGTGCTGGTAGAGGATCTCTGTACTCCAAAGAACTTAGGGATCCTAAATTTGCAAACCTAGAGATAGTTGCTGAGAAATACACAGTAGCGAATTTCTTTGAGAACTATGAACTTATCTCCATGAAGAAAGAGAATACTCGCTGGGGTATTCGCTTAAAAAGGAAAGATAACATTGATGAAGCCAAAATTCTCATGCAAGATATTGACTGGCATTCTGGTAAAAACACAACTCCTCACCAATCCAAAGATGATAAATGGTGTGTTTATCCTTTAATGCTAAAAGGACCCTACATTGTTGGGTCAAATGTTCTTCCTGCGAATCTCGCTGCTTATCAACCTTGGGTTTTCTCTTGGACCGAGAAGGATAAAGAGGTATGTTTCCTCCCATTTAATTCACTTTATATTTCTTTATCGATTTTTATTATTCTGTTCGCTAACTCTTGCGACATTCCGCAGATCCAAAAACTGAAAGATAGTTATAATAGGACTGTGAAATCTAGTACTCTGTTAGCTCTTCGCTCATACACAGATGAGGTAAGAAATTTTTTCTTATGATTTTAAATTTTCTTCAATTTTCTCTTATGATTTTAAACAGTATATTGTTACTTCCATGCTTCCATTTCTTATTTTTATCTGTGTGTGAAGATTATTGCTGAAGTAGAAGAATCTGCCGATGTTGCGAAGATTGGTGATAAAGGTAAAGGTGTTCTTCGCATGGAAAAATCAACTGGTCCTCCTCCAAAGAAAAGGAAAGTTCGTTCTTCTTCTCCTTCTAATATTCCTCCTCACGAAAATTCCGAAAGTGACAAAGCTGATGAAGACAACGATGATCTTGCTGCAAGTGAAGATTCTCTACCTGAATCTTCTATGGCTAAGCTCTCTGGCCTCTTTTCTGATTCTTTACAAGGAATGGGAGATATCCAATTCGCAAATACCTGCAAAGCTCTCGCTACCCTTTGCGATGTCCCTTTACTGGATGGTGATAGCTCTCTTCGTGGAGTTTCTAGATCAGTGACTCCCGACTTCTTGCATTCTCTCAATAGTCTGGTATACTTTTATCCTTTTACTTCTTCATTTTTATAAATCAAAATTTCTTTCTATATTAATATTTTTTATATTTTTTCGCAGGCTGGAAAAGCTTCTTTTGCTGTTGCCTCAGATCTAGAGAGAAGACGCGAAAATCTTGAAAAGAAGAATCTTCAATTTCGCAAAAAGAATGAAGAATTGGAAGCTGAAGTTAAAGGTCTTTGCGAGAAAAATAGACAATTAAAAATTGATTCTTTTTCGTATAAGAACAAAATCTCTAGTCTTCAGCAAGCTAATAATCAGCTTTATGGTATGTTACTTTTCTCTTTTCCCTTTATTCATTCATCCTGTTGTTTTATCTTATTTAAATGATCCTTTTTGCAGACATTTATGGTCTTTCTGATGAAGCTACCCTTCTTCGTTCATTTCCTAATGCCTTGGATAATGATACCCTTCTTGAGCGTCTTAACAATTCCTTAAATAGCTTCTCAAATGATAGAATTTCATCTCTTTCTATAAATGAGCTTAGATCTAAATTTCGCCTCTTAGAAATTGATCATATATTTAGTTTAGGCTTACCCAACCGATTTAAGCATCTCCTTCTTGATTCTAAAAAGAAAACCAATGAGTTAAGAACCAAAATTAGCGGTCTAATAGATGATAAAGATCGCATCTATGATCAAGGTGCCAAGGCTTTGGCGAATTTCCAAGAAGCTCTTCTTGAAGTTCAACTTGAACGAGATGAAGCTAACCGAAAGAATATCGAACTCTGCGAAAGGGAAGTTCTGATGGTGATGAAGATTCTGACGCAGACGAAGAAGGGAATAAGTCTGATCCTACATCTTGCCTTCTTCGTCTGCATCAGAATCTTCATCACCATCAGAACTTCCATCACTATCAGATTCTTCATCGTCAGCTTCGCTATCAGAGATAATCAAACTGGGAGTATTCTGTGGGATTTCTTCCAAGAGACAAGGATAATCAGAATGTGGGATATTATGATCGTCACAAACCATTTGGATAGTTTGATTGCGAAAATGCATAGCATCATTCTTAAAATTCGCAATAGTGATCTTGATTTGATTCTTTAATCTAGAATACTTGTCGTTGCGAGAAGAAATATTCTTTGCGAGTTCCTCCTTTTCAGCTTCAATTTCTTCAATCTTTTCACGATATCTATTTTCAGAATCTGCGAGCAAAAGACAATCAATTATTAACTTGATGAGAATTCATAAGAAGCAAAATATTAGTAAAAAAGAGCAGTTAGTAACCTTCTCTGTCAGAAATCATATCTCTAATCAAGGCTGTATGCTCAACTTGGAGACTAACATTTACACCTAAATCTTTTCTAGCATCATCTAAAATTTTCGCAGCCCAGACAAATTCCTCCTCACTACTTATGAGAAGACGAGAACGAATTTGATTTTCCCTTTCGCAGAGTTCAATATTCTTGTGGTTAGCTTCATCTCGCTCAAGTTGAACTTCAAGGAGAGCCTCTTGGAATTTCGCCAGAGCCTTGGCACCTTGATCATAGATACGATCTTTATCATCTATGAGACCGCTAATCTTGGTTCTCAACTCATTGGTTTTATCTTTGGAATCAATAAGGAGATGTTTAAATCTGTTAGCTAAGCCTAAACTGGATCTATGATCAATTTCCAAGAAGCGAAATTGTGATCTAAGTTCATTTAGAGAAAGAGATGAAATTCTATCATTAGAAAAGCTATTTAAGGAATTGTTAAGACGTTCAAGAAGGGTATCATTATCCAAGGCATTAGGAAATGAACGAAGAAGGGTAGCTTCATCAGAAAGACCATAAATGTCTGCAAAAAGGATCATTTAAATAAGATAAAACAACAAGGTAAATGAATAAAGAGAAAAGAGAAAAGTAATATACCGTAAAGCTGATTATTAGCTTGTTGAAGACTAGAAATTTTGTTCTTATAAGAGGATGAATCAATTTCTAATTTTCAATTCTTCTCGCGAAGACCTTTAACTTCAACTTCTAATTCTTCATTCCTTTTGCGAAATTGAAGATTCTTCTTTTCAAGAATTTCGCGTCTTCTCTCTAGATCTAAGGCAACCGCAAAAGAAGCTTTTCCATCCTGCGAAAAGAAAAAATATATATATATATATATTAATATAGAAAGAGATTTTGAGTTATAACAATGAAGAAGTAAAAAGATAAAAGTATACCAAACTATTGAGAGAATGCAAGAAGTCGGGAGTCACTGATCTATAAACTCCGCGAAGAGATCTCTCACCATCTAGTAAAGGGACATCACAAAGGGTAGCGAGAGCTTTGCAGGTATTTGCGAACTGGCTATCTCCCATTCTTTGTAGAGAATCAGAAAAGAGGCCAGAAAGCATAGCCATAGAAGATTCGGGTGGAGAATCTTCAGTTCCAGCGAGATCATCATTATCCTCATCATCCTTGTCACTTTCAGAATTTTCGTTAGGAAGAACATTTCAAGGAGAAGAAGAACTAACTTTTCTTTTCTTTGGAGGAGGACCAGTTGATTTTTCTCTTCGAAGAGCACCTTTACCTTTATCGCCAATCTTCGCAGCATCAGCAGATTCTTCTACTTCAGCAATAATCTTCGCACACAGATAGAAGTAAGAAATGGGAGCATGGGAATAACAGTACTATTTAAAGTCATACAAGAAAATTTCTTACCTCATTTGTATATGAGCGAAGAGCTAACAGAGTACTGGATTTCCCAGTCCTGTTATAACTATCTTTTTGTTTTTGGATCTGCGGAATATCTCAAGAGTTAGCGAACGTAATAGTAAAAATCAATAAAGAAGTATAAAATGAGTTAAAGGGGAGAATTATACCTCTTTCTCCTTTTCGGGCCAGGAGAAATCCCAAGGTTGATATGCAGCGAGATTCGCAGGAAGAACGTTTGATCTAGCAATGTAAGGACCCTTTAGTATTAAAGGAAACACGCACCATTTGTCATCTTTGGATTGGCGAGGAGTTGTGTTTTTACCATAATGCCAGTCAATATCTTGCATAAGAATTTTGGATTCATCAATGTTATCTTTTCTTCTCAATCGAATACCCCAGCGAGTATTCTCTTTCTTCATGGAGATAAGTTCGTAATTTTCAAAGAAATTCGCCACTGTATACTTCTCAGAAACTATTTATAGGTCTAAGAATTTTGGATCCCTAAGTTCACTGGAGTAAAGAGATCCTCTACGAGCACCACGATTAGCGAACTCTAGCATTAGACGGATGCAATCCCCAGTTAGTTGGAAAATGGCTCGCGAAAATCCCGGATGAGCGAGAATTTCATAAAATAGAGGAATGTCTGGGTTATAATGAGGAAGAGGGAGACATGCGATAATTTGACCTAGCGAAATTATGATTGATTTATCATCACAATTTTGATTGGAAAAAAGCTTGACACAAAGAATTGATTTGGCATTCACATCAGGAATGGGGGAGAGTGTAAGACCTTTATTAGCAAGATCTTTTTAGACATATTGTAGATTCTTCTCATATCTATGACCACTTGGAGCCATGATTGAATAAAGGGTATGGGAATGTATGGAAAGTAAAAGAATTGAAGGAAGAAAAAATTACAGCAGCAGAATTTGCAGAAGAATGACAGAGTTGCAGAGATGAGAGAATAAAAATAGAAGAGAAAGTAAAGAGAAAAATGGAAAGAGGGAGGGAGAAGAGTATATAAAGAAAATTTACTTCTCGAAGAAATAAACACCATTAAGACAAAGAGACGTGAGCGTTCGAAAAGTAGCGGTTACAGAAGACGTGTCAAGAAATAAGTGGAAGAGAGAGAGTACGTGTGATAAATGTGGAATATGAAAAGATAAGTAGTTACGACATTTCTCACATAATTCTCTACTTTGCAGAGAAGATTTGAGAAGAGGAAAGATGTAGGATCATATTCTCGCAACAATTGTGTCTTAGCGAAATTATCAATGGAATTACACAATAGCGTCGCAGAACAGTTTCAGAAAACAACGTCAGCAAATATCATGGGAAAGATGTGATAGTCTTGCGAAAATTAGAGAGATTGCGAAGTTAACATTTGTAAGGTTGCGAGAATGTCACAAACCATATCCGAAAATAAAGGACAGATTAGCTTTCATCCACTATGTATTTCCTTATAAATAGTCATTCGAGTTGTAAAAGAGGGGGGATCTTTTTTGAGTGAGAGACGAGTAAATAGGAGAGAGAGTTCAGAACAAAGATTACTCTTGATTTTCTTTATTTTCTTTGTCTTGTAAGAACATTCAGAATTTAATCAATAAAATCAAGAGTGTTAACCTAAATGAGCTGATCAACAATGAAATCATATGAGGGGTGTAGTGTAGGATTTCCTGCAACTACACATCTTCTTTTGGTTTTGGAATAATTTCTAATTTTACTACCAATGGATTGTCATGCACCTCTTCTCCTTAGAGAATTTCTTCTGCGGTAAAAGAAATGATATGTTTCTGCCATTCCTCTAGTGGCGAGATTTTCGCAATATTCATAATTTGTCTTCCATCATTATCTCTTGCGAACACTCTACTCAAAACATTATCATGAAAATATTCAATTGTCTTATATGAATGTACGATAGAGTGACAAAATAGATTTTTTGCTTTTGCACCAACTTCTATGAAGAATGTTTCTTTCTTTTTCATCGTATTCACTTTGTGATGTTCTGGTGGTGCTGGCAGTGGTTAAGAATGTGGATGCCCTACCAGAAAGTCGTCTAATTTTCCTTGATCTATCATTCTCAAAATAATTCTTTTTACATTTCTACAATCATTTTTGGTATGTCCATGAAAATGATGATAAGAACAAAACTCATGACTTATGTGGTTTGGAGGTGGTTCCGTTCCCATGTTCCATGATTTTGGTATATTCTCCATCGAGATTATAGCTTCCCATATCTTCTCCAAACTTGCATTTAGAGGTGTCATCTTGATTTCTTCCCATACTACCTTGTTACCTCCTTGTCCTCTATTATAGTTTTGTCTTTGACCTTCATAAGTTTCTTTCGGTTGATCGAGTCTTTAAATCTTGTTATTTCCTCAACGATTGTAGAAATTTCTTTCTCTTTCATACTCTTCTTGATCTCGTCTTGCCATAGCTATCAGTTTCTGTTGATTGTTACTTGTCACCTTCTCTTTTTGTACTTGCGAAGTATTCGCCACTGTGTTTATTAGCTTGGGTAATAAGCTTGCATTCGCTGTTTGTGAGCTGGTGTTCGCAACTGGATAAGAATCCATTTCATTTTGCCTTTCCTCTACAGCAATGTATTCTTCTTGAAGTTCTCGCAATTCAGTCATTGTGATCGTATTCTTGACTCTGAAAATTTGGACATACAATAGGTTTGTTGCAAACATAGCATTGATAAATGATGAGATAAGATATCTCTCATCTACACGGCCAGCCATTTCGCTACACATAGTTCTCCATCTTTTAGTCAGGTGTTTCAAACTTTCTCAAATCCTTTGTTTTAATCCAAACACATCTTCTATACCAGGTTGCGAGGAATTATTACTTACATATGCCCCCAAGAATGTAGTCTGCAAATGATTGAAGGAGGTTATTGTGTTCTTTGGTAGACCTTCAAACCATTTTAACGCCTCTCCTGTTAAGATGGATGCGAAATATTTGCACAATACGGCATCATGATTTTCCCATTATAACATGCACCTCACATAGGCTTTAATGTGTTGAATTGCACAAGTTGTTCCATGAAAAATGCTGGTTAATGCGGGCAAATTGCATTTCGGTGGTATTCCTCCTAATTGTACTTCCCTTGTAAATGGATTTTTCGCAGCTTCTTCTATTGCTTCATCCAATTGTCTTCTACCTACTTCTCCTCTATTATTTAGCATTCCTCTCATTTCTTCTAATTCTTTCAAGATTTGTTTATTTACACCTGAATTTTGATCCATTGGTCTCTTTAATTTCGCCTCTCTTCTTCTGCGTTCATGTCTATCTTCCCTCGCGAAATTTTGCATTTCTTCTTCATTATCCTCATCTCGTCTTCTTCTGCGATTCTCTTCCTCATATCTATCTTGAATTCGCATATGATGATGCCTTTCATTTTCCCCTCCATGATTTTGTTCATTTCTTATCAATTCAATTCTCTGTCTTTCAGTCATCCTCTTTACTCTATCATACTCCTCATTTAGATTATCGTTATTCCGGTTTTGTGTACGCCTTCTTTCTCGATTGTCATGATTGTTCTGGCGAATTGTATCCTGAGGCTCTTGTTCTTCCATTTCCGCTCTCAATCTTTCACGTTCGCAAATTAAACGTGCTTGTTCAGCATAATGTCTTTTAATTTCTTCTTCAATTGTCTGTTGATTTCTTTGAGTTTCTCTCATATGTAAAATTCTTCTTCCTTCCTCTCGATTTCCTTCGTCATCTTGGTCATTTCGTCCCTGATGTTGTCCGTTCTCTTGATTTCCACCATTTTGCCCATCATCAAAAGTTTCATTTTGTAGAACGTAACGATCATCAGCTCTTTCTCTATTTTCCCAATATTCTTCATTAGGATTTGATATTTCTTCTTGAATATCGTTTCCAGCATTGATTGTGGGTGAGTTTCGCCTCATTTCTCTTCTAGTAGATCTTGAATATGATTTTGTAATATTTCTCGATCTTCTATTCTGTAGTCTTATATTCTCCATCCTTAATTCGTGATTTTGCCTTGTTAAATTTGCACGTTCTTCTGCCTCAGCTCTTCTTTCTTCATGTATTCTTCGTCTCAACGTTTCTTACGCTCCAATTTTCTCATCTCCATGAATTATTCCTTCATCTGCTTCTTGATTTCTCTCTTCCTGTCTATAATTTATGTTTTGTTGCTCTTTTTCTACTTCTTCTGCCGAATTTGATTGCCAAGTGTGTATGCTCACCCTATCATAATTTGTATTCCTCCCTTGAACTAGTGTTTGTTGAATTGGTGATTGAATTTGATTTTCTCGATTACTTCTCATTCTAGTAGATTCTCCCATTTCACTTCTTTCTCTTTCAACAATTCTTTTGCTTCTTCTAACAGTAGTCGGTTGTTCGGATGTATTTCTTCTTCTAGCCATTTCTTCAATGTTATCAATATTGCAAGAAATTATGGAAAATTCTTAATCAATCACTCTAAATTTTCACAAATCTCAATATCAATCTTCATCTTTTTCTGAATAATCTTCAACGCCTCCCTGTTTCTAGTGCCATTACGTAGTTGCAGGAAATCCTACACTACACCCCTCATATGATTTCATTATTAATCAACTTATTTTTAGGTTTACACTCTTAATTTTATTGATCAATCTTTGAATGTTCTTACAAGAAAAGATAAAGAAATCAAGAATGATCTCTGCTCTAGACTTTCTCTCTCCTATTTACTTGTTTTTTACTCAAAAAGATCTCTCCCTTTTCTTTACAACTCGAACGACTATTTATAAGGAAATACATAGTGGATGACAGCTAATCTGTCCTTTATTTTCGGGTATGGTCTGCGACATTCTCGCAACCTTACAAATGTTCATTTTCGCAAATTCTCTAATTTTCGCAGGATTATCATATCTTTCTCGTGATCTTAGCTGACGTCGTTTATTTATCATTTCTGAAATTGTTCAGCGACGCTGTTGTGCTGTGTCATTGATAATTTCGCTTAAACATTGTCATTGCGAGATTCTGATCCTACATTAAAAGATATGGATTTCATGTTCGTTTGGTATAAATAGTCCACTAATCTGCACCCCTTTCCGCATAGTTGATTGGCAGTTTAGATGTTTTTCATTCAAGAGATAAAGATTGGATAAACTGTGATGCGGGAGGAAATTGAACTGTACTTGAAGTTGTACTTCCTCTACAAGGTTAATTCATGATCAATTTACTTAATGGCGTTTCTTAAGTTTTTGTTTGATTTCACGTTTAAATTCTTTTGAAATTTTCTTTTTTGAACCATAACAATTTCCTCACGGGTATAAACACAATATGTGTTCAACAAATGTTATATGCTTGGGTCGCGTTAAGATAATACTATGAAATTTTTTCCTTCTTTTGTTTGTCTTATATTGACTTTGTATTTTGGTATGCCAAATATGTAGGAATCTAAATAATAGTATGCTGTGATTCTTCGTCTAAATATCGAGATTTCTCGTATAAACCTTCCACTATTTTTTAGGAAAAGAATTTTTCTCTAACTAAGATTCTTCTAAGGAAGAGTTTGGAGAAGTTGTTGAAATCCTTAAACCAAACGAAGCACCAGGGCCAGATGGCTTTCAGATAAGCTTTTGTAAAAACAACTGGGAAGTGGTTGGATCTCAGATGATAGTTGTTGTCCAAGAATTCTTCAAACACAATCCTAAACAAAGAGCTTAATAAAACTTTCCCTCTTCCGGATTGATTCTAAATGCAAAACACCCAAAAGCTCCTTTCGATTTTAGACCAATAGGCTTAACAATCACACTTACAAAGTTAATGCAAAACTCTTGGCAACCAGATTCAAAAAACTTTTGAAAAAATAATATCTCCTTTACAATCTGCTTTCTTTTCCTCTAGAAAAATCTCAGACGACATTATTGTTGCTCATGAGATAGTTCATTCTAGGAAAACGAGTAAAAACAAAGTGGGAAGCATAAGAGTAAAGGTTGATATGTCGAAAGCTTTCGACAGAGTTTACCTTATAAGTCTTTGGTTACAGTGAGGAATGGTGTGATTTAATTTATCAGTGTCTCTCAACTTCTTCTATTGTTATCTTGTTGAATGGTTATGCGAAGAATTCAATCCTTCAAGGGGCATCAGATAAGGGGATCCATTATCCCTTTATTTGTTTATTTTGTGCATGGAAATTTTCTCCAGATCACTTCTACATTTAAAATAAAAAAAACAGGTGCAGGGAATTAGGTTAACAAAAACTGCACCAAATATCTCACACTTATTCTTCGTTGATGACCTTCTTTTGTTTACAAAAACCGATCTAGGAAGCTGTAAAAAGATTCTTGATGCATAAATTTGTTTAGCTCAGCATCAAGAAAAGTAATAAACTTGTCTAAGTCAGGCTTATTTTTTGGTAAAAAAGTTCATAGCAAACATAAGGAATTATTTCTAATTAAATTACTAAAATAAAAAAGATAGATATAGAAGTCACTCACTTAGGAATCCCTCTCTTCATCAACAGATCAAACCGAATAATATTTGATATTATCATTGTAAAAATGAAAAAAAAATTTAAAAGTTTGTTAGGAAATACTCTATCTCAACCAAGCAAAATGGTTTAACATAAATCTTTTTTATCAAGAATGCCAATATATACTATGAGATGTTTTGTATTACTAAAGATAATCACAATTAGAATAAATGTCATTTAGAGAGACTTCTGGTAGGGGAAACAACTCTAACTCTAAGGGAATCCATATAAATCCTTTGTTTTCTGTGCAAACCTACATCTCAGGGTAGTTTGGGGTTTAAAGATGCTAACAAAGTCAATCAGGCTATGATAAGTAGAATTGCTTGGAGACTTGTAAGTAGTCCAGATGACCTATGGGCCAAATTAAATACTAAAAGGCAAGTACTTCAAGAAGTCGGGCGCTCTTCTTTCTAAGAAAAAGATAGATCATCATGGGTTTGGAAATGTATCCTGCAAGGCATAGAAAACATAAAGAAATTCAGCATATGAGAGGTACGGGATGGTCCGTTAATTAATATATGGGAAGGATACCAAGGAGGGATACTACTTTATTTGAAACTCTTAATCAAAACATCAGAAATCTAACACTTGTGTCAGAATTGATAGACTCTGACACTCAGAATTGGAATCTTGATACTCTAAAAGCAACTTTTAACAGCACATTAGACAATAAAGTGAAACTTTACTCTACAGAAAATGGTCATTTTAAAAAAAAAAAGCTAAGATGGACCCTCACGAAGAACGATGAATTCCCTGTTAAATCTTTATATGCAAAACTTCAAGATCCTGCTAACTCTGTCACCGTAGAATCAAAGAAGTTTTGGAGATCTCCGTGGAACATAGAAAATTCTCAACGGATAAACGATTTATCTAGAAACGCATCCAGGATGCATTACCAACAAGACAGAAGCGAGCATGAATTATTCTTAAAGTAGAAACTGAATGTGTTTTCTGCCAGCAAGTTATAGAAACAACTCAACACTTATTTTTGATTGTTCTTTTGCAAAAGAAGTGTGGAGTATGGCACCATGTGCTTCCCGAGGAGTAAATTATAACTCTAGTACTGGTACTTCATTTTTAGACCATTACAATGTATATGGAGAACGGGAAATTGAAACTTCATCTCCATGGCCTTATCCTCTAGCAAATGCCGGTTCATCTGGAAAGAGACATGCTCTAGAATTCTTACAAATAAATTTTTTTTCTTCAGCTCAATTGCTATGTCAATAACAAGACATTATGCTTATTTGCATCCTGATATATAATTCTCTCTAACAATTTGCCTATAGTGGCATCTTTCCGGCGAGATATTTATGGGAACTACCTGCTAGAGATACTTATAAGATAAATTGTGATGCTTCAGGGGTATCTGATATTTCTAAGGCGGGATTTGGTTTCCTTATGTGTAATTATATAGGAAGTTTTAAAGCAGTAGGAATGGGAAGTTTCAGAGCATTATTAGCAGACGAAGCAGCAGTAGTAGCTCTGCTACAAACAATTCAATTGGCCACCACAAAGAAGATACAAAGTTTTGGTCATTAAAGAGGAAAATCTGGCAAAAATTATGTATGTTCAAGGAAGAAGTAGTTCAGTTCAGTGGAAATGTGCAATCTTAGTTGAAGCAAGGAAATTATAGCAAACCAGTTAGAGTCTTTTTTGGCCATTTTTTTTCCTGTTGTTTGACCATACTCAAAGGTCTGACATGCTACTTCTACTACTTAGAATATCAACCGTCGAAGATCAACGAATTTTCAACTATTAGTATCAAGAACGGTAGATAATGAGGTTTGATATTTCCGAATATGCAATTTCTTTTGTGGGTATGTAAATGGCTGTAAGACGAGCATATTCCCAAAATATTAGTTGCATATATGATACCGTTTAAGTTTTTTCAAGAAAAAATGCCTCCCAAAGTATGAGATAGTGTGAATTTAAGAGTGTTAAGGGATCTAGCCTAT
The DNA here is from genome assembly GCF_003573695.1 of Papaver somniferum. Classification (NCBI taxonomy): domain Eukaryota; kingdom Viridiplantae; phylum Streptophyta; class Magnoliopsida; order Ranunculales; family Papaveraceae; genus Papaver; species Papaver somniferum. The sequence goes on from NC_039361.1 coordinate 10,497,245, forward strand.
TAAATAAATTGACTAAATATTGTTTATATTTCTTATTACTAGTTGTAAAATAGATCAAATATTATTTATTTATTTTTGATGAACAATCAGACCACATTTTATTCAATCCAAAAAGGTGATTACATGATTGTTTACAAGAAAAAGAACATCAAAATACAAGAAGATACTCATATACAAATAAAGATACCAATTACATGTAATTCACGAAGAGAAAGAGCAAAATACCGCAAAGGTACCCAATTTTTGTACGAAAAGTAGAGAGAAAAGATGGTATAATCCGGAATCAATTCCCACCATTTTGAATGTTTGTCTTCTATAACAAGAGATGCTCCAAAAAGAAAGGAGTGCTTAGCCCTTAATCTTGTATATATGAACGAAAAACCCGGATGCCCTAAATCCCTTTTGTTGAGGATGAACTCAAAGCGATGTCGTGTTGAATCATCGATGTTCTCGGATCTAGAATAACATGTCATGAACCAACCAACAAAGATTGAACAAATCACCATCAAAGTGAAGAAATAATCGCTCTCAAAGCGAAAAAAGAATCGCCCAAAAAGCGAAGATAAAATCACTAAAACGGTGAAGAAATGTGTCAAAAGACACCACAAATTAAAAAACATCTTATTCAATCAGAAAATCTACTAAAACAAATAAAAACAATAACCCTTGCTCATATCTGGTCCAAAAAGGACCAAATCTGAGCAAGAAAGATGAAAGACTTTCAGGATTTTTTAGAAGGGAAGAGAAAGGAAAGAAGAAAGAGAAAGTGGAGTATAACTCAATTTATATCAAATATAATAACACAATCAAAATTTAATTTAGTTTTACACTAAATTTTTAATTTTTGAAAGTAAGATAGATATATTACGCCACCAAAACAAAATCCACTAGTCATTTGATTCAGCCTCGTTTAAGGTCCATTCAGTATGAGTAGCCCCAACTATGATTGAATCTGATTGATTAGCTTCTTTTGAAATTACATGAACAACAATATTTAAAGTGTTTTTATCATATCTATAATACAAAACAGAATGGGTTTTTGAGCTTGGACGGTTGGATAACATTTTGAGAGACAAACGTTGCATCCAACCATCCCAGTGTCATCCCAGCGAAAGAAATCCGACGGTCGTCGTTTATGTAACCCTTCTCATTATGAATCCAAATTTATAAATCTTTAATTATTGCATCTACCTCTTAACTCAAGATATTCAAAGAAACATTAAATGAAATCATGATATATCATATATGCATTAATTTGATTTAGTGGTGGCATGATGAATATAATGGGAACTGAGATTTATTTATTTTTATTCACAACTCATAAGTGAGATGCATACATACAATTACTTAAATGATTTTGTGTTCATTTTTGGATAATGTATATATGAATAATTTTATAATGTATTTATATACATTATTTTCGCTTAAAACAAAATAGAAAACTATCTTGCAAAGGAACACGATTTAAAGTCCGGAAAAAAAAAAAAATAACACCAATCAGATATCATATTAAAGCAGTGTCGTTGTGGCACGAGCTATCTCTAGATATTTATTACAACTCTCTGTTATCCTCATGTCGTGCCGTTACGGCACGGGTTATTTCTAGTGCTTTTACACAACCAAAAGAAATTCTAGGAACTGTAAAAGAAGGTGCTGAATCTTTCTAGACTTGGTAAACAACTTAGTTTCTCCCTTTTTTTTGGAACACACAATTGGGGGATACTTTTATTTAATTGGGGGATATGAATTACTAACTCCATCCAATAGTTCCGCTAAGGGGTGTTTTTTGGGAGCAGAAATACTTAAATACCCTTCCATCTAAATTAAAATTTAAAACTAAAAATCAAAATCAAACTCTAACAAGTTCTTAAAGATAAGTTAAATTGAATTGTTGTTGAGCAAGAAGAAGAAGAAGAAATGGCTTCATTGAGAAGGTACATGATACCCAATCATATTTAAAGTGTTGTTGTTTTAAAACTTCGTTTGGGTTAGAAGTGAAATTATGACAAGGCATTAAATAACCATTAAAACAACAAAAACAGAAGAATAACATGAAAGTAAAATTCTAACACCTAAACATAAAGTGATTTTTATTAAAAGCAGAAGTTAACTATACGATTAAAAACCCATATTTACATGGAAAATCTGATGTATCAGATTCAATCGTAGTAAATCTAGGTTTGAAGAAGAAAGAAATAATGCCTTGATCAAACAGTTAGCTACAAGGATATCTATCTTCTAAACAATTTATTTTTTCATCCATCTGATAGATCAAAAGAAAGAACCGGTCCAAGCACTTTGACCTGTTGGTCCGGTAATGGGTAGTCAAAGGAATACAAAGAAAGCCCAAAACAATGGTTTTTCAGAGGGTTTTGGGAGGAAGAACAATTCAGTAAGGAAAAACAATCCAAATTCTCTACAAAAAATTGCTTGCTTTCTGAGTGAATTGGGTTTCTGAGAAATTTATAAAAACTTGACATTTCCTTTGTATTTTGGTTTGAAGATCTGTATCATCAAGTTTGGGCTTTTACAGTTTGTACTGATAAAATTGGGGATTTATATAAATTGGAGGGTTTATACATACTTTCTTCCTCATGAACCAGATCAGATGTTGAAGGAGATTCCGTGAGCCTTACTGTCAGGTAATCGCTACTGAAACTGAAATAATTTGTATCTAAATTTCAAGCAAGATGACTTCTCTTTCTGATTGCAACAATTCATCATCATCGTCATCAGCAGTATTAGCATCTGTTCTAATTAGCAACGTTGATATGTTAACCCAGATTCTATTGCGTTTACCAGTAAAATCCCTGATAGTATTTAAATCCGTATCGAAACACTGGTTTTCCCTTATTTCTGATCCATTTTTCATCAACAAATACAATAAAATTCAACATTCACTTTCAATCCTAGGCCTATACACACAAAATATTTCGTTTGGTGTTTCCTCAAGACTCCAATACGTTCCCCTTGATGGATCCACATCCTCTGCTCCCTTCAAAACCCTGGATTTTATTAATGATCCATTAGGTATAATGATAGTGCAATCTTGCAATGGTCTCATGTGTTGCAGGAGCAACCCCATACCTGTGGACGATGTTTATCGGACATATTACGTTTGCAATCCATCTATTAGACAATATCGCCCAATTGTTTGTGAATCTAAGAAACATGAAAAAGGTTATGAACAACTTTTTAGTGTCAGTTTAGCATACGACCCACTCAAGTCACCTCATTATAAAGTTGTTTGTCTTTGGTTGGTTTCAAGACCTACAATTTTTATTGCCAATTATCAAATTGAGGTATACTCATCTGAAACAGCTTCTTGGAAGCTATCTGGTGAGGTTTTCTCCAGATTTTATCGTAGTTACATGAGAAATGATGTGTTTTGGAATGGTTCATTGCATTGGATAGACACATTTTTCGATGGGACTTTTTTTACTTCAATGTTGATCGAGAATTAAGAATGGAAATGAGAATGCCAGTCTATGACGAAAAGCTTTATATGAAGCCAAAAAACTTTGGGGAGTGTAAGGGTCGCCTATATCTTACACTTAGTCCTGTACATTCACCTGCCAATTTTGAAATCTTGGAAATGAAGACGGACTACACAGGTTGGAGCAAAAGATATGTTGTTAATCTCCAGCAAGTGTTATCGGCGTATCCAGGATTTGATGAGTATTCGTCAAAGGAATTCGATGTATTACTTGTCAGGGAAGTAGAAGGAGAGTCGCCGAAGAACATGATATTTATGCAAGTAGAAGATAAAGTTATTGCTTATGATCTACAGGACATGAGCTTTAAGGAAATTCGAAAAGTTACACGGGAGTATGAAGAAAATGTTGCTTATCAATACATTGAGACACTCGCTTGTGTACTTCATTTATTAGACCTGTTCTCTCTAAATTTGGTATGTATTAAAGAAGTGTGCACATTAGACTTTACACTGGAGGGTATTTCTTTATCAAATGATGAACTCTTTGATTATGTTCTTAAGCTTTTGGGGGCTAATAATGTTATTTAGTTCTCAGGAACATTGATATGAATCTATATTGTGAATGTGAACTAACCCGATGTTTGGTTAAATTTCTTTGTACTAACGTTACTTCTGTAAGTTCAGTGCTTTAGCTCTAGCTGATTTTCATTTAGGTGGCCGTGGATCTTGACAATTCTGAGGCGAATTAGATTTGGGCATGTCTACAGGAAAGTTAACTTCTCTGTAGACAAACTTCCCAAAAGGGGTGCTGGTTTGAGAAGTGGTGGAGTATAGGTTTTTGATACTAGACCAACTTTTTTTGGAATGCTGGAACATCAAGATACCTCCTAGTACTATAGATTCAGGTAAGCTACATTTCTTGAGCGTGTTTTCTATTTGATTTGGTTGTGAGCCTCCGTTTGGAGTGTCTCTGTTTTTGTAAGGTTCTTTGGTGTTCAATGAAATATTTTGTTTGATCTCGAAGAAAAAAGATTTTCTTTTGCGGGTGCAGAAATCCACAACCGCAAAGTTAAAAATCAGAATTTTTTGAGTTAATATGTCAGGGCAATTTGAACTGAGTAGAACTTTTCTAGAGGCTACAAGTTCAGACTCCATGCATCATTTTTGTTACTTATTATAAAACACGATATTTGTTAGAGCAAGATGAGATTTGAGTACACCAGAAATCAAAATCTGACTCTTAATTAGGACAGATTGTGTGAGACAGACTGACTTTTGACCTGACATTTTTGTGTGGAAATGGTAATGGGATTGAGGTTATTTTATATCTCATCTCATGCAATTCTAATCAGTAGTGAATCAAGCCTTTGTCCTTTTCGACTTAAGTCACCCTCTTGTGGCTTGTTTGATTGAAAATCTGCAAGGGAAATGGGGATTCCCTGGAATGTTCTGGCTTTTTGATTTACTGAAGATTTTCAGAATTATGTCTCCACCATTTGAAGGGGGAAATGAGATGAACACTGGGTTTGCTCAGAAACTAATATAATCAGTATCAATGTTGGTGGTCAATTATTTCAAACAACAAAACAATCCCTAGCTTTATCTGGTTCAAATTCAATTCTCTCTGAAATTTCTTCAAGTTCTGTTTATAATGAAGTTACAATTCCTTTTATTGATAGAGACCCAGAGATTTTTTCAATTTTATTATCACTTCTCAGAACAGGAAATCTACCATCGAAAGCCTTTGGGATTTACTACGGCATTATTGGCATGACAAAAACTAGTGGAGAATAAAATCCCCAGAAAGGCCCAATAAACCAGGCTCGCAGCACACTGTCTCGGGCCTCTCTGCTTATGTGAGCTGTTACATTTTTGCAGCCAAATCGCCCAAACAAACTGCTTTTGCACCATCTGAAGGACCATTGCCTAGTAGTTCATACGTTTCCCAAACTCCTGTTCCAGGGAATCCTCCCTTGAATAATGTTTGGGAGTCAAGGACTGCATGGTGCTGCTATGTTGCTTGCTCCTAATTGCCCATTGATGTCTCTGTTGTACTAAGAGGGCCTTATTGGTTACTGATAGTTCACTTTTCGGGACGGTTTCGATCTTTTTTATCTTTTCGAGACAGTTCGATCTTTTTCTGCAAAAAGTTTCTATTGAACGTACTATTATTGGTGAATGAAAGCAAATAAATGTATCTTTACCCTTTTTAGTTCAAGGTTATGAATTAAGTGAGTAAAAAAAATGATACCAGATAACCCATTCTATACTATGGCGTATTTTATGTCCAAAAAATATCAGTTAGCCGAGTCAGGTCTGATTCCCAAAACAAACACATTTTATGACTCAGATCTTAGTGAGTCAGATCCAAATGAGTCAGGTGATTCCGGTCAGATCCAGGCGACTCGGATCCAGATGACTCAGATGAATCAGCTACAAACAAACAAGATGTAAATCACATCTGTTTTTGTGGCTCACTATATTTCTTCGAAGCTAATTTAGTTCATTCGTTCCTAGTGTCTCAAATTTAAACAAGAAATATGCTATTGATATTATCACGAAGAACACATTAAGTTAAAAAACATATTGAAAAAAATTGATTTCTTCACCGATAACACGAAAACTGTAGTTGCCAAAAATCTAACAACCACACCCAATGAAATCTAACATCCAAGATGAAGATCTATAAACAAATAAGAGATGAATTGCATCAAAATAAACATGAACACAAGGATTTTTACGTGGTTCAGCTGTTAATGAAGCCTACATCCACGGGATTTCACTATGATCGGAAGTGTTACATACAAACTCCATTACAAGGGATTGAAGTTCTTGTTGAGCTCTAGGTTGTGGAAGAAGAAGTCGGATCCCTAAAAACATCTCTCTCTTTCCCTTATAAAGGGTAGGGATACACATAAGTTACAATACTGTCCATAGGGCTGACTAGGTAGGATAAGATCTAGCAAAGAGGTAACATTTCCTATACATGGATGTATCCAACTAAGCTACTCCCGCTCTAATCTTTGGACACGTATCTGTTATATTTTCTGCTCCTACATTTATGCCCCTTTTCTTGAGGTTTGCGAAGAGCAATCCTTAAGAAAATACTGCGTTTGCGTTGTTGTTGATCGCTTGCTTCTGACGTCTTTGCACCGGGTCTTGGCTTGGTGATGATTATATGTGCGTTACCCAGACTGGTTGTTACTGGACTATCAACTTGTAGCGACTTGGGCTTTTCGTTGGGCTGCGAGTTGTTTGAATCTGGGCTTCTTACTAGCATGCCTCCCGACTAGGTTGTACTTCCCGATTGGTTTTGATCTTGTTGTACTTCCCGACTGTTTCCTATGTTTCAACTGTACACGATGTCGTGTACTTATTTCCTCTTTACTCGGCTCTGGCTTTCTTCGACATTACAGACGAATCGTGTTATTATATCGGCTCGGAGTCAAGTGTCTCGTCTTGTAAGATTTATCCACTTTGGTTGATTTGAAATTCTTGGGTATACTTCTGGTTCTGTTTAAGCTTGCATCTGGAGTTCAAATTCCTCGTTGGTAGCAGTTCTCTTCGGGACAGATGCTTTAACACTTGTTCAAGTTGGCGTCTTCGATACAACTGAATACAGAGGGTCCATGATTCGAAGAGACTATTCAACTGTGTCTAACTTTGGTGATAAGCTCTCTTGGTGCTGCTGACTATAGCTTCAATGTTGCATTCTTGTTGGGAAATTCTGATGTTGAGTTGCTCGTCTCTGCTTTAACTGGAATCCTTTTCTGATACAAGTTTGGTGGTGTCTGCCTTTGTTGTAGGTCCTTTGTTGGGGTATGTTGATAACTTCGGCTGAATGTGCATTGGATGAGCGTTGTCGTGGGCCTTACAATGTTGCTGAAGGAACTGAGCAGAAGAATGCAAACTGTGTGTAGCAGTATGCATACTTGCCCCTATTCTTATGCGAAGTTTCAAAGAAGCTCTTGGTTCAAAGGTTGCTGACCGTTGTCGTCGTTCCGTGATATTCCATGCAACTCCGCTACCGTAGGATCGTATTGGCTGGTCTCCGCTAACAATTGTGGATCACTACGTTTTCCCCGAGCTATCCGTCTCCCTTGGTAATCATCGAAGCTTTCTTCAAGATGACTTCCTAGTCTTTTGTGTGCAGTACTCCCGAACTCATTAGCCCCGAGATAGTCTGGTCATGCATTCTTCCATGTTTGAAGTTGTTGCAATCACACCTCGGTGGTCAATGCTCAAACTTTGCCTAGTTCAGTTGGCCTCATTTCTTGGTGAATCGCAGTTGAAGCTCTGTAGACAAACGTGGGTACCTGCTGCTCCTGGAGAGGAGTGGTAATTGCTGAGATTCTCACAAATACCATGTCTTGTAAGCTTAAAAATTTCAGAGATTATATGATGCCGATGTAAGGATGTTAAAAGACAGTCTCAGCTCTGTCACTTAATCTGAGTGTCATCTGAATTCAATAATGTAGCATGCTTTCACAAAGATAAATCAAGAGAATACATTCAATTCCTAGCGCGATTTTGGGAGAAGCTATTTTGCATAGGGTTTATGTTATGCCCCGAGAGATTTACGTTGAATCCTTAAATTCCGAAACATGATGGGTCTCTTAACTTCTGGGTGCAACATTTTTATGGTCCAGCTTGTAACTATGTGGCTATAAGAATGTAATCGTTCCGGTTCTTGCAAATGTTATTCGGTAAGCATGCTCGTAGTATAAATTAGCAAGGCATTTTTCATTCAACGTGAAAAAATGTATGCAGGTTATTCAAGTCATCAACATGGTTGTAGAGTTTCTTGGTTTATCCTAGTCGTTCTAATTATGCAAACAATCACTAAACTACATGGTATAACAATTTCTCGAAATAGATGATACTTAGCTGTTTTTCCAACCGGCTGGCTGTCTTGGCGTCCTCAGTTTGCTTCAACTGATGAAGGTTTTCTCGCGCTGCTCCTCCATAACATTTTTCTTGCAGTGTTGTGACTGTCCAATTGTTGTTGAAGGTACTGTGCAAAGGAATACTATCATCACCTTCCTACGCGTACTTGCCCCAATTCATTTCCGGAGTCTCGAGACAACGATTGTGCCCCAGACTAGCTCTCGTCCTTAATTTCCACGTCTTTATTCTCACCCGAAGATATGCGTCCAGATCTGTACACAAAATACTTAAGCTCCGACATAACCAGAGGGATTGTTACGACAATATTTAATAGCAAAATGTCATGTCCGCAATAATGCATGTGACAGGGATCTGCCATATGAGCTACCAAGCACGCATGTTTGTTTTCACACTGTTTGAACGAATAGTCAGTTGGGATTGTGTAGTGGCCGATAATGAACTGATATGTCCCCTTTATCTAAAATAACCTCCAGCCTTGGAGATAAGAGATACTTAGCTTGTTTTTTCGATGATGGATTTTGGTTTTGTGGCTGACTATGAAGTCCATAAGTTCCTTTTTCGAACTGGCAAGTCTCGATACTCGGGCGCATTGTTCCATTGTGCTTTGCAATGGTGTGAACGGCTAGCTGTAGGGTGTACTCATACATTACTCGCCTCGTAACTGGACTGTATAGTTGCTCGTGATCTTGTTTTCTTCCAACGATGTCGATACGGTACGGTTCGTTGCTGCGACCTTTAGTTTGTTCAGAAACTCGGTAAATTTCGTAATCTCGTTGCCGCTTTCTGTTGGTTTGTGAGCCGATCGTTACTTCGTCGACTCATTCGTTTGCGGAGCCTCGAGATGACAATGGTGCCCCAAATAAGCTCTTATCCTTGGTTTCGACGTCTTTTTTCTCGCCCGAAGATGTGTATCCAGATCTGTGCACAAGATATTCAAGCTCTAACATAGTCAGTGAGCTTGTTACGGTCATATTCAGTATCAAGACGTAATGGTGTTTGTACAGACAATATCGCATCCACATGTTGCAATAAAGCATGTCATGGTTCAAATTTTTAACGACGATTTTTGTTAAAACGGAAAAACTAATATAATCATAATAGGTATCACATGCTGTTCTAAGTTTGTCGTAGCATTTCCATTCGATTGGACTTTCCGCCGGACCTTAATAATAAATACCGATTAACCCAAAATAATATCAATTCAAAGCTTAATAAGAGAAAGTAAGAAAATTTCCCTGTTGCCAACCGATGCAGTACTGTTCACAAATTTTAAGGACTTGGGTAGCTCATGTTGCCCTGTCACTGATATACGTCGCGATCCCTTTGTGCGTGATCCCAATAGTGTTGTTCCCGACTGAATCCTTGAAGTATCGCTTGCCATTGACAAGGTAAGTCCACTGCTAAAGTTATGATTCCCCTTCAGTTGTGATCATTCATATGGATATTACCAAGCTCCGAAGCTGCGTCACCGGTTTTACTCCCTTGTTGTAGGGGTTGTGACCTTAACATAATCGTTTTACCTTTCATGCATGACCGTTCATAATCTTAGCATGCTCGTTTTCCTGCAATACTAATCATTTCAAAGTAGGCATTAGTTAATATTCCATATCTGCCGAACACACTCAACAGGGAGATCATCGGGACCAATGCCATGCCCCGATTGAGGTATCTCATCACAATCATTTTGATCTAGTGGTAAGGTATTTAGTCATTCCTAGGTTCTATCGACGGATATCCCCAGGGAGTTATCAATTAACTAGCCTGGGCAAGTGATTTCGGCCACTTGCGATGGGAGCAATGTTGTATGCTCGATTGTCAAGTACTCATGCCTTGACTTGCACACTGCCACTGCCCCGAGTTCGAATAGCTCGTTGAGTGTAAGGCACCTCGGCACTTGCACATTGCCGTCGCCCTGAGTACGAGTGCCCATTCGAGTGTAAGACATCTCGGCACTTGCACACTGTCGTCGCCCCGAGTACAAATGTCCATTCGAGTGTAGATCACCTCGACACTTGCACACTTCCGTCGTCCCGAGTACGAATGACCATTAGTCGCATTAACAACCCAAGGCGTCCCCCAGGTTATTTAGTTTGTCATATCATCGCCTTACTGTTGTACGTTTCACGCAACACATTGTGTCCCACAGATATTCAATTTCAGTCCCGCTTGGCTGCCACAATTTGCAAGTTATTTCCTTTATCTTGGAGTTATCAGTTGTCTCCCGAAGAATGCCTTCTTCTACCGTTCGTCCCTGTTTCGTCTGTTTCCGGTTTCGCCCTGACTATACGTTTCGTGTTAATTAGGAGAGTAAGAGTCTTACATTGCATCCGTAGTCGATTGTTGTCGGAAAGGTATGATAGCGTCTCACTGGTAGTCAGGCTTGGTGCGTTCACGGACAAAGATTTCGATAGGCAAACAGTCGTATTATTTCCAGAAGTTGATATGTTCACATGGTCGGCTGTTGCTGCGAGGTAATCGATTCCAAGCTGGGAATGATCCGTTCCCATCCGATGAAAGGTATGCCCGAGTGGTTGCTTGTTGGCCCGAGCTTACTTGCTTCCAATTTATCGAAATTGAGAGGAAGTAGTCATGAGTAGGTTCTGAGATAGACGAATGCCCAATATACACTGGTCTGTGACGTGTCTGGTCCGAAGTAGCCGAGTACTAAACATAGTTGGCGTGGCATTGTGGCTCAAGTGATTATCTTCGGAGCAGCATTTGCTCCTTGTCCATTCAGCGTCACACACTAGAGGAATATCCCAGTCACGCGTTGCTCCAAGTATCGCCGAATCGCCCATGCCATCATATTCCTGTCGTATCTCGCCGATTCTCCTCGAAGGCCCCATGATGCTCGGAACTGGAGTTCTGAAGTCCCGAAGTTCTTTGCTGAACTCTTCATGTGGTTTCAACCAGCACCTTTCAATGTGACGTCCATGACTGATTGATATATCTTGGTGAGGTCCGCTGGACTACCTTGACCAACTTGTTTGAAGCGGTTGTCGCGATCGAGTCTGTTGACCATCATTATGTTGATCGGGTGCCGCACAACCCGATTTTTCCGAGCTATACAGATGGCATCTTAACTTTCCCCTATGTCAACACATATCCAATAGGCATTAAATTAAACTCGAAAATTCTTAATTCCTAGCTGTCTGAAGATTTTTTTTTGCAAAAGTGTTGAGAAAAAAGAAGAAGAAAGAAGAAAACCGAAGTTAAATTTCTTTTGTCCAAGATGGGCATTCGTGATCTACATACTCCATCTTGAGGGAGGGTATTAGGAAATAATATAGGAGTCTATATTTATGAGATATACACTTTAAGGAGTTTGAGTTATATTAGGAAAGTGTCTATGTTTAGAGTTTGATCTTAGGTAGGAAAGTGCCTTGAGTGGTCGTCAAGTTTGTGAATAATATAAATAGGCTGTTAAGCCATAAGAATTATACACCAAGATTGTTATCAATGTAATCTTTTATGCTTCCGCGTTGATGCTCTCCTCTCTCCTGCTCGATCCTTAACATGGTATCAGAGCAAGGTGAGAGGAGGGGAAGAAAAGTAAATGTTTTGGTAAAGAGATTGCAAAGTCGAAGGGAGAAAGAAGTTCGAGAATTGTTTTGCTGTGTTGGTGTTCATCAGGGTCCGAGTAAAAAAAAAAAGTTTGAAGCTGTGGAAGGATCAAGGTTGAAGAACGTAGCTGACATCTAAAAATCTGGGTTGCTGTTGTGATTGGAGGTTTTTACATATAGAAAAACGTTAAAAAAAAGAGAGAAGTTGGGTGCTGGCATGAATACAGGTGGAAAAGAGTTGTTGATGTTTGCCGAGGTATAGGGCAGACTGTGAAACATTGGTTGTGACTCAAGTTTGGGTTGGTATTGAAGAGAAGAACATGAGTTCTCGTGTTTGGTGAAGATACAAAGTTGGAGAAATCAACGAATCGTTGTTCCATGATTTAATGCCTGTCAAATCGTGTTCGTGTGGGTTTGTTCGTGAAAAGAATGACTTAAAGGTTCGTCTCTGCCGCAGATGAAGAAGAACAAGGGTTAAAGAAAGTTAGGTTAGGCCATGATATGACAGTAGTCCAAAGACGTGCGTTTGTGGCTTGATTTGTGGTCATGGAGAACTTAGGGTTTCTGAATGGAAGGTGAGTTTCAAACCTACAAAGAAGTCAAGGAAGTGGCTGTTACTGGTGCTGTTTGAGTGCCAGTTACTGATGAATGCTAATCGCCGGGAAATATGGATTGCTGCCGACGTGTTTACTGCCAACGTAGGTGATTGATGGCTGATGATCATGGATACTAGTGTTTTAAGAGAGTCGCGTGAAAGTAGATTGTGTTGTTTGCTGTCAAGCCGTGGTGGTGTATGTCTTCACCAGTGTTCGAAAGTCAAAAAAAAAAAAAAAAATTTGTGATGTTTCGTTGCTAGAGCTTTAGGGTTTCAAGACGACCTAAAAAAAAAACAAAAGGACGTAAGATACTGCTCCAAGACCTGGTGTCTGTCAAGATGTGTCGATGGGTGATTGGCATATAGGTTTGAAGGATATTTTTGAGGTCATAAAAGAGTGTTCCAAGGATTTACTACCGACAGATGGTGCCGTCAGTAACCAGGTGGCTAATTGGGAATTCGGGATACTTGATAAATAAGCAAGAGAAAGATGAAATTGATGCCGAGGCTTCCAATGAGACGGTGGTTGCTGTGAGGCTGAGAAAGAAGAAGTTGGGTACTATCATGGGAGTTCGGAGAAGAAGGCACATGCTGTGATGTTGCTGCCATTGATGCTGCAAGAAGAATGGTTGTTCCCAGTGGTTGTTGTTGCCGAGAAGAAAAGGAAAGGAAGACAAGTGATCCGAGCTCGTTGTGTTATTCAGGAAAGTAGTGGCTGCGTATGGTTATTGTCGCTGGTTTTACAAATCAATAGAGATGGAAATTTGGGTTTCACGACTCAAGAGAAGCTGTTGGAGCTGTGATTGCGTTGGTAGAAAAAAGACGAGTTGAGTTTAACTGTCTTAACTTCCTGTTGATGGAATCCGCAGGCAAGTTGCTAAAAAAAAAATATGTAGTTGTTACAGAGGCTAGCAGTTATATGAGAACTATTACAGGTGAAAAAAAGTGTGACAAAAGAATGTCACAGTTAAGTGTTACTGAAGAATTGTTACAGAGACATAACAGAAGATCAAAGTTGGTACTGCAGTCAAGAAGGACTGGTACAGTTTGATGAAGTTGATCGAATTCAGAAACATGGTGATTGAAGAGTTTGTGACAGAAATTTGGAAATCCTACAAAGTGTGGCAGACTTTGTGTTAGTTATTGCTTGTGGCAGAAGCATAACAAGAGAAAGATTGTGAGAGAATCTTAAAAAAAAAAAAAAAAAGTGTGAAGGTTTCGCAACAAAAGCGTGACTGGAACAAGAGAAGAAGAAACAACATTCATGTTGTGAAGAAAAAAAGAAAAGAAAAAACAATCACCAAGAGGTGATGAGAAAAAGAACAACAATAGTAGGTTAAACTCCTATGAGTTGTCGAGAGAGTACAAAAAGTATTCTATTGAAGAAACCAAGAGTACAAGAAGTATTCTACCGAAGAAATCGAAGAGGACCGAAATGTTCCTAAACTACGAAGAGGACCGTAACGTCCTTAAACTACGAAGGGGACCGAAATGACCTTAAACTACGAAGAAGAAGGGACCGAAATGTCCTAAAACTACGAAGGGGACCGAAACGTCCTTAAACTACGAAGGGACCGTAATGTCCTTAAACTACAAAGGGGACCGTAATGTCCTAAAACTACAAAGATGGGACCGTAATGTCCTTAAACTTCCGAAAATGGGACCGTAATGTCCTTAAACTATGAAGGGGACCGAAACGTCTTTAAACTACGGTCTGAAGATTTTTTTTCGCAAAAGTGTTGAGAAAAAAGAAGAAGAAAGAAGAAAACCGAAGTTAAATTTCTTTTGTCCAAGATGGGCATTCGTGATCTACATACTCCATCTTGAGGGAGGGTATTAGGAAATAATATAGGAGTCTATATTTAGGAGATATACACTTTAAGGAGTTTGAGTTATATTAGAAAGTGTCTATGTTTAGAGTTTGATCTTAGGTAGGAAAGTGCCTTGAGTGATCGTCAAGTTTGTGAACAATATAAATAGGCTGTTAAGCCATAAGAATTATACACCAAGATTATTATCAATGTAGTCTTTTATGCTTCCGGGTTGATGCTCTCCTCTCTCTTGCTCGATCCTTAACAAACTGACTAACTGAAATGGATAATGTGATCAATTCAAGTTGGCTGCTATCCCGATGATCATTCGCAACGAGGAAGTGTTCACCGCTAGAACCCGAGATAGATTAGATGTGCCCCGATATGAACTGACACGACTAGGTGCAGCAGCTTGGTATATTGCTTTGTCCCGAGATGGCTGATTATTGTTCATAGTCCGACTGGCATATCCTAATGAGCTTTGCAGACTTAAGCGAACTGGATCATTATGTCGTGCATCCATTGTGTACACCCTCCAAGCGACCTTTCAAACCTCCTATGGACTCAAAAAGGTAAGTAACTGTAGGGCGAATCCGAAGAATCATACACTCCAACAGTTTACTTTTATAAAGATGATTACTTATGCAGAGCCGATTTTCGAATCTCAATCAAAATGTTTAAGTTTATTCCCATCAAGTAGCTTCCTAAGGCTGCTTGGCCACATACGAGGTCAAGCTAGACATACACCCGATCGTTTAATGTATTAAGAAAATATTGATGGCATCTTGACGTTCAATTCAAACATGACTATGAGTACCACAATCGTAACTAGTCTTAGTAGAACTAGTCGTTACAAATGACTGAATCATGAGGTAGCGTTTTAAGCTTAAGCAGATCATGTGAGGAAGCATTTACGATAATGTGCAGGTGTATATTGGAAGCCTGTATGCCATGTATTCTTTACCACATCTAAACAAGAAGCCTGCTAACAGCATTTGAACACTTAACAAGGCACGAAGGCATGTGCCAGAATGACATATTTGCAAAAATTCCTAAGTTCGCTTTAATGAGTTCTCATGGCTTGGGCGCATTCATTAGAGTATATCATGTAGGAAATAATCAAATGGAATCAAGAGTTCAGAGAAGGTATGTCTCCCAATCTTTTGTTTCAAGATGAGTTTTCTGGGACTGAGGACAGAGATGGCTTATGTAATCCGTTGACTGACTTGTGACTCTTGTCCATAGCTACCCTGAATTCTCCAGTCCGGAGTTGGCCGAGATGGTTGACCCGAAGTAATCGTTCATAACAGAATCTTCCGAGATGATTTCACTGAAGGGTCGATTTACAATTAAAGATGTGTAATTCTCAGCATCCTTTTTTTTTTAGCTTCGAGTTCCAATAACTGGTCCCATGGCCTGCACTTTCATAAGTGACAGTTCTTGACACTGCCCTTGTGTTAGAGAAGTGATTGTCGTTGCCGCGATGCGTTATTATGCTAGAGTTCAACACCCTCTGCTACGTGGCTGCCCCCCTTCGTTGCATGATTCCAGTAGGTTCTCCCAGTGTTGAGCCGTCATGTCTGGTATTGACCAGAGATGGAATCTTGAACCTTCCCGAGAAAATCACGTATGAGATGGTGGTTCACGGTGGTCTGAAGAAGCGTATGCAAGTCCAATTTGATTGTGTGTGCAGTTCTTTTCCAATGAGGGGTAGTGATCAGAAGTTGGTGAGACCCGAGCCAAAGATTGTTCTGAGGTGAATGGCAACAATCCCCATCCGAGATGATTCTACACGATGCTGGGTGGCCGATACTCCACAAATTCAGTGGGTAAAGTCTGGTGGTTTGGTTAGAGAGGATCTTTTCGTCTCCATGAGCAAAGTTTCCCCTCCCTTGGAGTCTACGTCTCCGCTCAAAGCCCGTCCTTTTACTTCTCAATTGGTACTCGGGATTGGATTTATGCACCTGCGATCATCAATTCAGGTGAGAACGGTTATAAAAATCAAATGACCCCTCTAGATGTCATTGTTGTAGATGCTCTGGTTGAGGTATAACTCTAACAACACAGAATTATCAAGATAAATGACATGTTCAAGTAGGATGACAACACATTGAAGAGTTAAGCATTTCGATGATTTAAACGGCTATTGTGACAGTCTACGTATAGATGATTATAGCGACAATCCCAACATAACAAGGTGATGAACTTTCTCAGCTTATTCGTGTATCTAATTACCATCCCAACTGCTAACTTGTTATCCTACAGGCATTCATTCATCATATTGCTTTTATATACACTTGTTTTCTTCCTAATGAGCCGATCGCAAATTAAATTGACAAATCTAGTTATCTCCATATTACAGCAGCATCTAGAAACCAACATATAGATAACCCTACACATGCTAAAAAGATTGGACACACAGACTCCCTAAAACAATTGAAGAAGCTACTTCCCGCAATATCTCCTGCCTATACCTACTGGATTCTTAGTACGAATTAAATTTACAAGAGTCTGCATTATATTCTTTATTAAACTGTGTTTAGTGTTTCAGGAAACAACAAAATATCCATTTAACATAGGTGCGTATCTTATCACCAGCTTTCAAATAAAGCAAGCAACAGAATCTGTGTACAATAACGCACAACCAAGATTCCCTATGTATTAGCCATTACACAAAGCATTTCAGTGATTTCAATTTTAAAACGCTTAAAGCTTCAACAACATATCTCTTCAAGGAGTCGATACAATTTCAAGTTCAATCATGTCACAATGAGAATACGCAAATAAAATGTTCGGGTTCATGGCGGATACACATGGATCAACAGTAGACAGTCTCTTCCAAAACTACGGAATGAGACATCACCCTCTTCCCAAAATATCTCCCATATTTTTCGTTCAGCGCTACTTCACGATGACTAGATATTATGTCAAGCTTGGAAACTTGTAATTCATAGTTACAGGTAGTAAAAGCAATTAATGTCTACATGCCAAACGTCTCGGATTTACTTTCTCAAATATTGAAACAAGACTATTCATCCTTTCTTAGGGGGGTTGCACTTGACTAGGCCAATCATTCTTATACCAGGCTACTTGGGGAAGATTTTAGATAGCATTTATCAAAATAGCTCGCAGAATGAGGATTAAGGAGTTAAGAATGTTCCCTGTTATAGATGAATGTCCCGATAGAGGTGTGCTATTCTGGGACGAGCCGACTCAATTTTCCCGAGTTGAGTTCCCGGTGCAAGTTGAGTGTAATCTTCCCGAGTTGATCTGAAGCGACTGGTATGTGTCCCGATTTGACTTGGCACGAGATGATTTTGATCCGAGCAGGTTGACTAAGTTGTTGTAATTCCCATTGATGCTACAAACGGACTTGGTCGAGATGGTCACTGATTGGAGCTGCCCCGATGAACCCAGAGATGGCCAGACCCGAGATTGATGCTATGAATCGACATGGTTAAAACAACCAAAGTTTGATTGAGCTGTAACGTTTGGTCCCGATGATGATTTCTTCCGAAGCTGAATGCTGAGACCCGATTAACTTGATTGTGATTCCATGAATTTTAATCAATTAATGAATAAAATTCGACGAAGTCTAAAACCCTAGTTTTCCATAAACACCTTTTAAAAAATTTGTGCTCAAAACATTCGGATCAAAGTGTTAACAAACAAAATAAGAGATAAATGAGAAGAAGATTCGTCCTGTTTCAGATTTGTTCTTCGTCGAAGTATCTCTGTTTCCAATTTTGTCGAAGTTCTCTTTGTATGTATCTCTGGTTCACCCACACACAACTACTGATGTTTTTTGCCGTTTGCTGCCTGAAGATAGCTTTTTCTAGTCCGAGTTCCACATTTACCCTTCACACTTCAACACTCAATAGTCAGTAGATCAGTACAAATTTCACTTGAACTACTCCTAAGCTAAAAACTACAGATCCGAGACTCTCGGTCCCCTTAGTCTGTGTCAGAATGTAGTTGCTAAAAATCTAACAATCACACCCAATGAAATCTAACACCCAAGATGAAGATCTACAAACAAATAAGAGATGAAGTGCATCGAAGTAAACATGAGCACAAGGTTTTTTTCGTGGTTCAGCTGTTAATGAAGCCTACATCCACGGGATTTCACTATGATCGGAAGTGTTACATATAAACTCCATTACAAGGGATTGAAGTGTTGGATTAACTTCAACATAGAAGTCACTAACAAGCTGGTTAGGACAAGATTAGGAAATTGATGTAATCCTAAGGGAATTAGAAGTCATCTAGTTCTAAGAAAAGGAAAGACATGTAATAAGGTAATAGGACTAGGAAAAGGAATTCATAGTTCTATATATATATGATCACCAAAGTTGTGCTTGATCATATGAGCAAGATTAGAGCTTGTGTTTAGTTTTGAGAGATTTTCTAAACATCAATAAAGAGAGTTGTCTTTATATAAGCTAAGTTTCATCTTGCAGTAGCCATTAATTGGTATCAGAGCAATAACAGTATTGGATTAACTTCAACATAGAAGTCACTAACAAGCTATTGGAGTTTAAGCTCAAACATGTTGGAAGAAGTGAAGTTTGGGGATGGATCTTCTGTAGAAATTGAAGGGAAAGGATCAATTTTATTTCAGAGCAAGACCGGAGAACAGAAGCTTGTCACAAACATCTACTTCATCCTAAACTTACAAAGCAACATTCTAAGTTTAGGACAAGCTACAGAAGTTGGATGTGATGTTAGAATGCGACAAGATTATCTAACAGTTCATGACCCAAGTGAAAGACTTTTAGTTAGAGTCTCACGCTCACAGAATAGACTCTACAAGATAAGTCTCATGATTGGAAGGACATTGTGTCTGAATATGAGACTGGAAGATCAGACATGGAAGTGGCACGCAAGGTTAGGACACATAAGTTTTAGAACCTTAAAAACTATGTCTCAGAACAAGATGGTTCGAGGGATACCACAGATAACGATGAATCAAGGATCTGTGAATCATGTTTAGTTGGGAAACAAACGCGTCAAGGTTTTCCAAAAGCAACAACATTCATAGTAGTAGTAAGTCGCGACATGGTGTTTGATGAGACAACACATTGGAACTGGAAAGAAACTAATGATGGACCAAGTAGGGATCCAGGAATGTTTCACATGAGATGGGGTCAAGTAATTGATGAAGGCGAATGACCCATAATCATCAATACCAATGGAAACAATGATGTTAATCAAGAAGAAGAAGAGAATAATGAAAACACTGAGAATAACGAAGAAGTAAAACAAGAAGAAGAAGAAGAAGAAGAAGAAGAAGAGGAGGAGGAGATCGATGAAATAACTCAACCCATTCCACTGCGAAAATCAACAAGACAGACTCAAAAACCACAGTATCTGGAGGATTATGTTCTTCAAGCAGCAGAGGAATGTGAGACATTATTGTTGTCCATTAATGACGAACCAAGAAACTTTAAGGAAGCAAAGCTTTCGCATAAATGGATACAAGCATGTAGAGAAGAAATTATTTCAATCAACAGAAACAAGACTTGGTTTCTAGTTGATAAGCCAGGTGAGGTAAAAGTGATTGGTCTTAAGTGGATCTTCAAGGTTAAAAGAAATGCTGATGGAACTATTAACAAATATACGGCAAGACTTGTAGCTAAGGGATACGTTCAAGAATCAGGCATAGACTTTGATGAAATTTTCGCACCAGTTGCTAGACTAGAGACAATTCGTCTCTTGATAGCAGAAGCTGCATCAAACTTATGGGAAATTCACCACTTAGACGTTAAGACATCATTCTTACATGGTGAATTGCGAGAAGATGTGTATGTTGAACAACCAGAAGGTTTTTATGTAAAAGGACAAGAGCATAAGGTTTATAAGTTATCAAAAGCTCTATATGGTATAAGACAAGCTCCTCGAGCCTGGAATACAAAGTTAGATCAAATATTAAGAGAAAACAGATTTGTTAAGTACTCTAAAGAAACATCAGTATACAGAAGAGAAGAAAAGGGAACGCTTCTTGTGATTGCAGTCTATGTAGATGATCTATTTTTGACTGGCAACTCCCTTAAGGTGATCAATGAGTTCAAGAAAGAAATGTCGTCAAAGTTTGAGATGTCAGACCTCGGAAAACTCACTTATTACCTTGGCATAGAAGTCCATCAAGGAGTAGATGGGATTCAGATTAAACAAGAAGCTTATGCAAGGAGAATTTTGAAAGAAGCGGGACTTGAAACTTGTAATCCAACTAAGATACCAATGGAGTTTGGACTTAAAGTTCCAAAGGCACAAGAAGAAGCAGAGCTTGATCCAACGAGTTATAGAAGAAATGTTGGATGCCTTAGATACTTGTTACACACAAGACCGGACTTGGCTTTCTCTGTGGGAGTAGCAAGCTGTTATATGCAGAGTCCACGCAAGTCTCATGGTGATGTAATAAAGAAGATATTGAGATATCTAAGAGGAACAATCAGCTATGGATTTAAGTATGGTCGAGGAGGATCAAAAGGAATTGTTGGGTATAGTGACAACAGTCATAATATTGACCAAGATGATGGAAAAAGTACAACTGGTCATATATTTTATCTAGGAGAAGCACCTATTACATGGTGTTCACAGAAGCAAGACACAATAGCTCTGTCATCATGCGAAGCTGAGTTCATGGCCGCAACAGAAGCAGCTAAACAATCAATATGGCTTCAAGAACTGTTGGGTGAAATCAAAGGAAGAGAACCTGAAAAAAGTTCTCATCAAGATTGATAATAAGTCCGCAATTGCACTCACTAAAAATCCAGTGTTTCATGGGAAGACGAAACACATTCACAAAAGGTATCATTTCATACGAGAATGCATCGAGAAGGAGGTCATTAACGTAGAACACATACCTGGAACTGAGCAGAAAGAAGATATATTGACAAAGGCATTAGCTCGGATCAAGTTTGAAGAAATGAGACAACTGATTGGAGTACAAGATATGTTACGGGTAAGGTTGAAGCTTAACGGGGAGAATGTTGGATTAACTTCAACATAGAAGTCACTAACAAGCTGGTTAGGACAAGATTAGGAAATTGATGTAATCCTAAGGGAATTAGAAGTCATCTAGTTCTAAGAAAAGGATAGACATGTAATAAGGTAATAGGACTAGGAAAAGGAATTCATAGTTCTATATATATATGATCACCAAAGTTGTGGTTGATCATATGAGCAAGATTAGAGCTTGTGTTTAGTTTTGAGAGATTTCTAAACATCAATAAAGAGAGTTGTCTTTATATAAGCTAAGTTTCATCTTGCAGTAGCCATTATGAAGTTCTTGTTGAGCTCTAGATTGTGGGAAGAAGAAGCTGGATCCCTAAAAACATCCCTCTCTTTCCCTTATAAAGGGTAGGGATACACATAAGTTATAATACTTCCCATAGGGCTGACTAGGTAGGATAAGAACTAGCAAAGAGGTAACAATTCCTATACATGGATGTATCCAACTAAGTTACTCTCGCTCTAATCTTTGGACACGTGTCTGTTATATTTTTTGCTCATACAAAAACACTTCAGAATACCATCACGAGGATGGAACGTTATAACCTGAACTAACTAGCTGGTGAAGCTCTTTGTCGGCTCACACTTAGGGTATACCATGATATACATGAATGTTAAGTGATTTAAGAAAATAAAAAAAATATTGCGCTCCTAAAAAAAGTTTTTTCTTAATTTGGTCTATTTATAAGTTAAAATGGAAAAGTGATAATACCTTAATAGAAGTAATACATACTATATAGAATAATAGATTTACATGTCTTATTTATTGTACATAAAAGCTATTTTGCTCGAGTTTGCATCTTATTAAGAGGAAAAAAAAATTCACCATACATAATCTTAAAGACTTGACATTTTATTGCTTACAAAAGCCAAGAGTTGAGGTGTTAGAGGATATTAAACTGATCAGATGCCAAATAAAAACCACTCAGGATATCCAAATGCCAATAACTGAAATTCATAGAGGAACTTTTGTGGATGTCGTATTTATATATATATTATGTTTAGTTTAGTTGGAATGATAAAATGAGAAGACAAGAGCTATTGAAGCAAACTAGAGATAATATGATGCCAAACAGATTGTTATGCTAAACCTAATTAGTGACCTTGGTTGTATGTTTTCATGTCTCGCATTGTCTGAACCATCATGGTCGTTTGTTGTAAATGTCCATCTGTCCTCTAATTTGCATAGCTTTCGTCATTGTTGATCTCCAATTTAGATGTTTTTCATTCTAGGGATAAAAGATGGGTAGAACTGAGATGTAGACGCCCGGGGAAACTGAACTGCACTTGTAGTGGGATTAACGGCGCCACGGCGGTGTTAAAAACATTAGCTAAGAGCATCTCCAATGTTAGGGGTGAAGGTAATCCTAGGTGGAGGTCCTATTAATACCTTTTTGTTGTGGGTCATTACTATGTGGCTAAAAAAAATGAAAGTTATACTTTCTACCTCAAATTTCATCTCCAATGCCAAGATATTATTACCCTAGAACTTAGAGACAAATTAATTTTGGAATAAAGAATTGATTATGTGTCAAAAGACCTTGGGTCATGGAGAAGGTAAAGATATGACTTTCTCCTTTACCCTTTCTTATTAGATGACATCCATGTCATACTTTTACCTTACCTTGACCTTGGCATTGGAGATAAATTTTTGGTTAGAAAAGTGCTAAATCTTAGATGTCTTGTCTTTTTAAGACCTTCACACCTAACATTGGAGATGCTCTAACAAATTCAACACTTCAACTAACTACTTACAGATCATAACACATGCTATAGATGGACCCCAAAATTCAATCCTGACCATCCAAACGAATCACATCTATCAATCTAAGATTTCGTATACTTTTTTGGTGACGAAAATACCCTTGTATCGCCCTTTTCCTGCTAAGAAATTGGAACTAAAGCAAAAGAAAGTCTGTGCAACTGAAAGAAAGAAGCCAATCCCATTAACAAATGGCTTCAACGATTTCACCTCCAACATTTTTGTGTTCATCAGCACAGAAGAAATCGACTTCTTCCTTCACCATCTCATCATCTTTAGTCTTATACCCTAAAACTTCAAAATTGCATCTTTCTACTTCAATTCCTCAACTGGGTCTTACTCCATGGAGTGGTTTGAAGCATATGGGTATTTCGGTTAGACCTCAAACTTTCAAATTAGGTAATTTTCTAATCTGGGTTTCACTTCTTTTATACAAATTCATAACTAGTTTCAGCTCAATTGATGTATTAAATTTGAAGCTTTAAAGTGTTTTTCTTTCTTTAGTTTGGACCAAAACTTATCAAATTAGGTAATTTTGTAATCTGGGTTTGCTAAATATATCACCTTTTCAACAAATATAAGCTCAATTTGGTGTACAGAAAGTTCAGAAAGTTTGAATTTTGAAGTTTGTTTTTGTTAGGGTTAGTTGTTGAATGTTTGGTTTGTGTTATTGCAGGCAGAAAGAGAAAAATTAGAGGGAAAGTTGTTTATGCTTCTTTATTTGGTGTTGGAGCACCTGAAGCTTTGGTTATTGGAGTAGTTGCTTTGTTAGTTTTTGGTCCCAAAGGTCTTGCTGAGGTGAGAATTCGGATGAACATATCTCAGTTTATCTCTTGGTACCAATTGTTTTCTTACTTGACTTGTATAAATGTAGGTAGCCAAGAATCTGGGAAAGACATTGCGCGCTTTCCAGCCGACAATTAGAGAACTTCAGGTAAGTGGTTTGGTGCATTTGTAATTTATATAAAGTTAGTTCTTATGGCAGGGAAGAAGTATTAGCTTTGTCTGATGTTACCTGTATTCCTTCAGGAAGTTTCGAGGGAGTTCAAGAGTACGCTTGAGAGGGAGATTGGTCTAGATGATCTTCCACCTTCAGCGCAGAACAATTATAGATCCACAAATGCCACCACTACACCTCCAACCTCGTCTACGGCGCCTTCTGCTGTTGAGAGTTCTCCGGACGTGGTTGATCCAAGTAAGTAACTAGAAGGAACTGGTATCAGTTGGAAATCAAAACAATTTTTTTTGTTGTATTAATTAGTTCATCTTTGCTAGTGCATTGGTACTATAAACCATAGAGTATATGACATTTATGAAAGTTGCAAGTCCTTGACTAAGAAGCAGAATTTCTAAGAAACTGCATTGATTAGATACTTCAAGGTTCCTGTTTAAATGTCAATAGAGGTTTAGATACTTCAAGGTTCCTGTTTAAATGTCAATAGAGGTTGGCCACTGCTATTGCATGAGAGTTCGAGCAGTGGATTTGAGTTAGTTTTTGATTTTATTGTGCTAAAACTGCTGCTAAGAGAAGAAGTGACTAGAGAATCCTGTTCTTAGAACATATATTATGAAGTTTTGGGTACTAGGAAAATCGCACGAATCATTGGTGTTTCATAGTTTTTTTTTGTGGAATAAAGATTAAGCTGCCGAATTGGCAAACTTAGAGCAGGATTGAAAAGAGCCGTGGATCTGAAATTGTATCCGGAGTTGTTTGGGTTTGAACTCTGCAAATCTTAGTAATTTCAAAATCAGTTGCTAGATGCCGTCAGAATAGAACCTGTCTCACAGTAGCACTAATGGAGAAACAAATCTACAGTATTTCATATGTGGTCATCATGAACACTACTTTCATGCACTCCCAAACTTGTAAGGTACAAGCTTTTGAGTTTTTTCCATAAGATTGGGCGAAGCCGGAAATCTTTCTATGGGGAAGCAAATAGTAAAGCAACTAAGCAAAAAAGGGCTTCAAACTCCATTTCTAAAATAAAATTAGGCTTGGGAGCCAGTTGGATAGGGGTAGCAACTGCAAACCCTTGTTATACACTGACTCCGCCCCTGATTGTATCCGTGAGCATAAATTGTTAGG
The DNA here is from genome assembly GCF_003573695.1 of Papaver somniferum. Classification (NCBI taxonomy): domain Eukaryota; kingdom Viridiplantae; phylum Streptophyta; class Magnoliopsida; order Ranunculales; family Papaveraceae; genus Papaver; species Papaver somniferum. The sequence goes on from NC_039361.1 coordinate 10,522,420, forward strand.
AGATGACAATGGGGCAACCTTCAGTGTTATAATATAATCCCAGCATAAATTCTATGTGTTGGATGACTGAAGTAAAATTATAAAATTCTGCATTCTGGACTTCATTTGGAATGATTAGGTGTTTGATGAACCCATTTTATTTCTACTGTAAACAGTCTTTAGTGTGTCTGTGAAGCATTCCAAAATCCAACCTAGAATACGCTCCGGAACTGATTTCAATAGTTGACTCTGTGGGCATGCATACCTTCTGCTGGTTGGGGTATGTTGTGCGGTGATCTCTGCTTTCCACAGTTGTGCGCTTTGTTCTGTTCCTTTCATAAGTGTGAGATGTCAGTTAAGACAGTCCGTTCATGCATCTTTGTCTTTTTTTATCAATTCATAAAGTGTCTAAATCATGATGTAGAAAGCCTCCTATGGAAGACCTTCTACTTGCAACATAGACATGGTTCTTACAATTAGTAATTAGTCCTCAGAACTTCAATGTCAATACTGATTCCTCCCAAGCAGAAAAGAACCTATCTCATAGTCATGTTTTTCGCTTGCCTTCTATTTGGGAACAATTCTTGTTCCTGCTTCATCTTTTTGTCTCTCTATCTGTCCTTGTTTATCTTTCTTCTTTTTACTCATGACCAAAGACAAAAACCGTAATCTAAAGTAATTGTTTATATATGCAGATGGTGCAGAGCCCGCAGAACCCCCACTTAACCTTGGAGAATTCCTAGTGAATGCAAATATAAAATCGAATATTGCCCAGAAGGAAAAAGAGGCAGCCCTTAAAGAAGAACAAGAACAATCTGAATCTCAACCTCAACCTCAACGTCAAGGTTTCTAATTCTTCAGTAACCTCTATTGTAGTTTCATTTGTGATTTTCCTTCTTTAATCATGAGATATTCACTCCATAACTTCTATCGTAGTTTCATTTGTCATTTTCCTTTATCTAATCATGAGATACTTATTACATTGTTTGATTGGTAACAGAAACAACAGCTCCAGAAGCCACTGCAACAATTCCAGAAGTCACTGCAGCAGCTCCAGAAGTCATTGCTGCAACGCCTCCATCTGAGACGGTTGAAAAGATTGAGAATGAAATCACTTTACCAAGCGATAAAAAGGAGAACGAGGTATCTTCTTCGACGAACTGAAGATGATGGATACAATTCACCCATTTCAGGTTTCAATTACCATTTTTTAGACCTCGGTAAATCGCCACGTTAATTTAATGAGATTTTTTTTTTACCTAATCAGTGTAGCATAACTGTTTTTGTTGTATACTATATCATTGTGGCAACGTAGAAATTTAGTTTTGCCAGTCTTGTAAGTCACCACTATATTGAGCATTCCTAGTAATGTATTTTTAATGAATTCGTAATAAAGTACTCGTATCATTTGCTTGTAAACTCAAATGACTCAGATGGGTCCATAATTCAAAGAATCAAGATCTACGTCATTTTTTCTTTATTACCAATTTACCATTTTTTGAATCAAACAGAAATTATATTACAGTATATTTCTAACCTAGGAAAACAGAAAATAGGACAGCAAATAACAAATTTGAGATAGTCTTTAATCTCCGGATCTTGTTCTCAAGGATGAAACATGATGTTTGTGACTGCTTTTATCTGTATTGGTTTGCTCTAGATCCATTATACATTGATTAAGTTGTTGAACTCAGTTACTTGCAAGTAATGTCTTTCATTCTTCTTCGTTCGATGGAGTCCACTCCTGACGATACTACATCATTCTTTATCCTCCTTGTTGTAACCATTTCATTTTGGTTAACGGGATGACTCCGAGTTTTTTTTTTTTTTTTGATGAAAAAGGTTGATATATTAATTAAGCAATGTAACACAAAAGAACAACAATTTCATTTTTATCAAAAATATTAGAAAGAATGCTCTCTTATTGCACTCGCTGATGTAAGTGCGTTGACAAGTGTTGAAGTCTTCTGATCCTTGCTTCTTTTGCCACTGAGTCCGTTGCGGCGTTGTGGTCTCTGCTTATAAATTTTACCTTAGCTTGTGGTAGATTTCCTATAATTGAAATAGTTAAATCTATAGTATCCTCAGCTACCCATGAAGCATCTGTGTCTTTTTTGTTGACAGAATCCGCCAGGAGTTTACAGTATGTAGCAATATAGACATTGGATAGTATATTGTCTTCTAGCCATTTTTAATGCCTTTAAAAGTGCTTTTGCTTCTGCGTGCAAAGCCGAAGAGGCCAAATCCGAACCAGCTGAAATATGCATGAAAGCTTCTTGGTCAAGCGAATACAGAATAAAAGCGTATCCCATGGATATGTTTTCTTTATTATACGGAGCATCAGTGAATATTATCCAATCTGCCTTGTTGTTGTTCCATGAAGTTTTATGAAACTTCGCTTTTTGGGTATCTTATATTTTGGCCTCTTTATTATACGACACAGACTGTATGAATTTTTTGATTTGTTGAATCAAAGATATTGTATCTGGAACGGTTTTTCTAAACACTACTTCACATCTATATTTCCAAATGAACCACAAGATAGTTGCAATCTATTCACAAAATTTCAAAAAATTTGGATCTGATATCCACATTTCAACCCACTTGCTAATTGTGTCTGCATTGATTTGCAAGTTCATTGTGTCCAAAGAGCAACCAAACCAAATTGATCTAGCAAAAAGGCAAGTTCTAAATAGATGATTTTCCGTTTTCAGCGCTTGGTTATTACACATTGGACGCTCAGGAGACATCTCTGAATTGTGGGATACCAGTCTGCTAGTGGTTGCTAAGGCTTTTTGAACTAGTTTCCAAATAAATAGTTTAAATCTGAGGGATTGACTGTAACTTCCATAATTTTTCCAAGGAAAGTTAATATTATCTTCATCATCTGTATTTTGATTGATGAGATAGTTATAGATGTTTTTTGCCGTAAATCTCCGGAATGATGATGTTTCCACCTGATTCTGTCTTCTTCCTCTTTATTAGGAGTAATAGCTAATATTTTTTCTTTTATTTCTGGAGCGGAAAAAGCTTCTATTTTTCCAGTGTCCCGTGTCCTAGAGACCTTCATTATTTATTAGTTCTTGAACTTTTTGCTGCAAAGATTCTTCTCTATCCTTGGTTTGTTTATTCTGTCCGTATTAGGAATCCAATTGTCTTCCCAAATATTCGCATTAGCTCCATTTTTCACTTGCCAAATAATTTTTATTTTGTAATATTTAAATTTTTTGAATGCTTGTCCATATCCAAGAGAGTTCATAATTTCTTGAAGGTTCTAAAGGATTTGAGTTGTGATAATATTTCGCTTCATGCAGTTTCACCCACAGTTGATCTTTTTTGGTCATTACTCTTCTATCTAGCTTTGTTAAGAGAGCTATACTAAAATTATGCGGATTCTTTATTCCCAAACCTCCCTGCAATTTTGGCTTACACATGCCAATCCACGCCTTTATATATCCACCTTTGCCTTTTGACCTATCTTTATTCCACCAAAAATCTCTTTGAATTTTATATCATTTGTCCAGAGTATCTTTAGGAAGAGCCAGCAATACTGTTTTGCCCGCTTAAGATAGCATCTTTGATTTCCATCCTTGTAAAGTATAAAAAATGTGTGCCGCAGGTGTTGAACGATATACTCTACACAGGTGTGGGCTTACAGGGCTAGAGGGCTCAGAAACCTACTTTTGACGGCCCACAAGCAAATCTGTCCCTGTCTTTAGAAACGGTTCAAAATTCTCTTTTCTATTTTTATCAAAGAAGAGAGGAGTTCCAAGGTATCTGTCCTTTTTTGTCATCAGCGAGATTTTTAGGATTTTCGCTATTATTTTTTCATGTTTCGGATGGATTTTGGGGCTAAAATAGATGATGGATTTTGGGGCTCAGAGTTCAATTTTATGTAAATCGTGACCAGGCAGGGCTGAATTTTGATAGATTGGGAACGAATTTGAAGTTGAGGTATATACATTGGAAACGGGTTCGTGGAAAAACATTGGAATATGCGTCTTACAAATACTTTTGAAAAATATCCATGACCACAAGGTCATAGGTTCGAACCCCAATTCTAGTGTTTTTTTTTGTTCACATTATGCAATAATAGAATAGAACACAGTTGAACGCCAAAATATTACCAAGAATCTATCTTACAAAAATAAATGTGTTCTTGCCCATCCAATGGTTCTGAATTAATCTTTTTAAGCAATCAATGGCTCTCATTGCTTTAAAAGTGGAAGGAAGTGAAAGCGATAAATCTTGGCTCACGCTGCACCCTCCTCCTACACTCCCATCCAACGTCTCAAATTCAACTCTTGTCTCTTTATTTTCATGCGTTACTCTTAGTAGCACATACGTTAGGGCTCATGATCTTCTTCTTTGATATTAGGGTTTCCGATCTTCCCTCTTTGTTATTCATTATTTGCACCACTCAAGCCTTCTCATGAGTCTCATTCATATCCAACAATCAATTTTTCATAGTACGTTACAATTGTCCGCCTACATAAACCCTAACAGAGGTCATCATCTACCCATGTTTTTTACGCCTCCTCTCTCAAGAACGCTAGGTAACGGATACTCCAATTGATGCGGGTTTCTCTTTTCGGGTTTCTCTTTCAATCACACAGGCCATATATAAATTTTACATTTCCAAGTTATTTTCTTTGTTTTATTTCAGATGAAAATAGGTGCCATCCATCTTAGGTAAATACTACTCCGTTTGATCCTTGCACATTCAGAATTTTACAAGTAAATTGCTTTGATTTATACTTTTGGTATCTTTTTAGTTCAGAAATTGCAACCTTTCGTTCAGTAATTTAGTAATTCGTGTTCAATGTCTGTCTAATTTAACCTTCTACTGTTGATGTTGTCTACTCTTGATGTATGATTTTAAAGAAAAAAAAAGTCATACATATTTTGGCTTTTATACATCTTTACTGAATTGGGTTGATTTTTCTTTTTAGATCTTGCAAAGATATCTTTTTGTATAAACATCAATCCAGAAACACTAAGAGTATGGCATTTAGTTTGTCAATAAACTAAAATCTATGATTTTAGCTTACAAATCATGAGTTAATGTTATACTTTGTTTTAGTATCAACAATGATTTTACAATGACTAACCGTATAATGGTTTCTTATGTGTCTTTGATAGACATGCTTGGCAGCGGTTGTCTAGGAGATTTTTGAACCAACGTTGATGGCACAAATACTTAATTGCAGTGCCCAAATACTCTCAGAAAAATTAGTAAACATTTATATGCATAATTAACAGATAAATTTATCTGGGCGTTCGAGATTATGAAAGTATAATAATTGGAATTCATTGATTTGCAGAATAACTATTATGAGATTCATTATAAGCTTTCTTAATTTCTTTCTTCCTAAATTGCAATATGTATATATATATTGTTTGTCGCTTGCGAGATAGTATTACTAATTATGCAAGACAGTATATATATTTTCAGGTCGTGGAAATGGTAGGATATGAAAAGGCTACAAGAGAGCTTCTGGAGGTATATATTGTGCATCTTTCCTTCTCTTTTAGTGCTCTCTTTTACTGATTAACTTCTTGATGACTAATCATGTCGTTTTGATGATATTGAAATTTGTGAAGTACAAAAGAATATAAGAAACATCTGCTGCTTTTTAGAGTTAAGATCTTGGTCTCAGTTTTTTACCTCATAGAAAGTAAGACGCACACCCTTTGAGCTTGATGCTATTAACTCCTACAGCTGTTTGAGAGGTTTAATTTTTGTTGGCTTATCAGAAGTATGTACCAATCACGAACTCTGTTGATCGATCTTCTTCTAGCTTCCAATATTTGGGAGTGGATTCTCTACTGCATGCTAAGGGTAGAGCTTTCAGAAATCCCTCTTCTGTGACACAAGAATGCGCTCTACCTTGAAAAAAGTGAAATTTCAACTTTTTTTTCTTTGCTACCTATTGTGCTTATCGTTAGTTACTTCAGGTTTATCCCATTAGTTACTTCAAGTTTATCTACGCGAGTAGGCATGATAAATTTTGATACGCCTGATGGTAGGCCTCAAAGATATTATATTTAAATGCAAAATGGTCCCCGGCAGCGGCGCCAAAAACTTGGTGGACCCGGAGATGTGTGAAAAATTAAGCGAAATGAAACGGCGGGCCTACAGTAATACCGCAAGTGCACGGTCGTCAGTTCTAGCTCGTGCAAGTACGGGTCGATCCACGGAGACTGGGTGTGTTTGGAGTTTCTAGCTATTTTGGGTTTCTAAATTGCTGTTGGGCTTTTGAGTGGTCAATGGGCTTTGAGTACCCTTCTGTTTTGGACTATGGGCTTAGTAAAGTGATCTGGGCCTTGAGCCTCTGAAGTTTACTGGGATTGGATATGAACTTGGGTTCAATGGAGTGAACTGAGCCTTGGGCTCAGTTGGATGAGCCTCAGGTTAAGCTAGGCTTTTCTTGTTCTGAACCTATTTCTGGGCCTTTGGTTGTGAACTAAACCTTGGGCTTTGTAGAGGAAGCAGCAGCAGTAGGAAGAGGAAGGAAAGCAATGCAGCAGTGCAAAGGGCAAGTGCACAGCATCAGGGGGAGACAAGGCAGCAGAGCAAGGCAAGTAGTAGCAGCAATTGAAATGGAGGAGAATTGGAGTGGCAGTGAACAAAAACAGTGTGAACAAGATAATGAGTAACAAAGCAGTGAACAAAAACAAAACAAAATGGAACAAAATGAAAGTGACACAAAGGCAATTATCCTAAGAAAAAGAGTGAAGAAAGAACAGGGCACAAAAATGACATGGCAAGATCCTAGGCATACAATTAGAGTGGGAAGAAAACCAGTTTGCTCACAGTCACTAGTGAGCACTAGTTTCTCCCCACTGCTCAATCAATACAGTGCCTCAAAGCTTCTAGCCAAACATTCCATCAAAACATGTATCACATGACAGGTACATTAACATTACATGGAACACAAACATCAACAAGAACATGCACTAGGAAAATTGAAGAAACTAAACATCACAGTGAACTAACATTAAACACAAAACTAAATTGAAATTAGAAACAAACAGAAATTATAATAACATAAACTAAATGAACATGGAATTAAACATGAAATAAAACAGAAATTGAAAATTAACTAAAATTGATTTGAAACTGAAATTGAATATTAACAGAACTTCACAGTCCTGGACACTGGCTAGTCCAGCATAACTTTTAAAACAACACCCACAACCCATATTTATAGTTACAAGCACAATTAGGGTTCTACCCAAAAAATCCCCAAATTGACAGTAGACTAGGGTTTGTGAAAAAAATACAATTAAACCCAAAATTGGTTCACCTAACCTTCTGATAATAACCCAATCAACCAACCCATGCTTCAATTAGACGTACAATCATGTTCCCCCAATTATCCCCAAATTATGAAATTAGGGTTTATAAGAAATAGAAATTAGGTTTACCTAATCACTGCAAACTCTTGATAGCTCTCACCCATGCTTCCTTACGGTCTTCTGATGCTTCCCACGCCTCCAATTGCTCTCCTAACTCACCTAATTTACCAATTTTTCACACGTTAGGGTTTTGAGAAAAATGTGTATAAAAATGGGAAATTAGGTGGCTAGATAGGTTGTAATGATGGTAATGGAGATGGGTTATGGTGTTTGGTTGATTTGAGAGGAGATGGTGGTGGTTGAGGTGGTGGTTGAGCGGGGCAGGGTAAGGTGGCGGACATGGAAGGAGCAGAGCTCGACTGCTCGAAGGAGGAAGATGAGAATTTGGGTAAGGTCTGTTTGGTTTGATGGGTATAGGGTTAGGTTGTTCGAGTGTGAGGCGGGCTCATCAGATTTCGATGTCTTGCGATGCTTAGCCGTGGGGTGTGGAGATGAAGATTGATCTAACGGATAAAAGTGAAGATGCTGGCAGCGACCGTTGGATACAGATATACAACGAAACTAACGGCGCTAGATGGAGTTAGGTGTTGTAGTGTTAAGCGGAAGTATCTGGGTTTGATGCACAGGCCTAGAAGCGATCGTTGGATTCAACTACAATCTAATCTGAAGGCTTGGAATTTAGGCGCTGTGGTGTTTGGCAGAGACTTCAGATTTTGATGCTCTATGAATGAGCGACCGTAGGATGATGAGTTGGATCCAATCTGACGGCTGAGAATGGAGGCGGTTTTGGTTATAGAAAATGGGTTTGGGTAAGGGTTTTGGGCCTTGGGTATGCCAAGCCCATATCTTCTTTAAGAACAATTCTTCCTTCTTGAGCCCATTCCTAGCTTTTTGGACGTGTGCTCCATTCTTTGCGGCTTCCTTGCGTAATTTCTTCCGGCTTTTCACTACTCTTCAACTCTTTTCCGCTCCGCAAGTTATCCAGACTTTATTTATTACCTAAAAATGCAAAATTAAGTAAGAAAAATATTTATTCTTGAAAACAATGAAAATACAGAATATGGGATAAAATGTAGAATTAATGCACAAAAGATGAGTTAAATGCCAACAAAAAGGGATAGATATATACATTATTTGGCACTCATCAAATACCCCCAAACCTGAATTTTACTTGTCCTCAAGTAAAACAAAACTAAGGAAATCCTAACTATACCACTGTTGTTGGTCTCTCGAATGCATTTAGCGTATGCACTAAGCCTTTTAAACCACTAAGTGTCCCTAGTGGACGAGTTGAAGTCTCGTGAAGGTTTTCTTAGAACGTACCTACAAAGTTCTAGGTCAAAATATAAGCTCAGATTCCATCAAATGTGACATGTGCAAAACAGTTTAAGCTCACAGCAAAATGGAGATGTCAATCTAGCTATCAAAGGCACAATCCTAGCACTGATAACAAAAAAAGACATGTGATAAGAGTGTAAAGTGTATCTACACATGTGTAAAGAAAGATCTGAAGTTATGACTACTAATCACCAAGAGATAGTTTCTCAGGCTAAGAACTGAGGTCGAAATCTAGCTAGCTGTCCGGACTTTACGAGAATTGTGAATGAGTTGGAGGTATTTCACAATTACTCGCGTTGTACATCAATGGCATACACCCTCCTTGCTTATTACAATAAAACAACAAAATGACTATTTACATGACTCTTATTTACATTGACTATTCTCTTTTATTTTTGGAACAAGAGATGATGGAATTGATAAATACTTGATTTTTTGTATTTTTCTGATTTTTTTTTTTTTTTTTTTTTTTTTGAATATATACATCGTTTTTTTTTTTTTTTTTTTTTTTTTTTTTTTTTTTTGAAAAGGAAACACTTTTGATACATACAAAAGGAAACAAAAATTACATGACACTTTGCAAGAGGTAGCCCTTTTTGATGCACCCAGTTAAATTCGATGGTTGTCTTTCTTAATGTAACCTCCACCTTCTATCCCAACCAACCAAAGAACAAGCTAGTCAAGTTTCGTTCAGTATTCTAAAGTGATTGGCAATCGTAACTTCCTATCAAACACCTTGAAGATCGAGGCCATACATGTATTGGTAGATCGTGCGCGTGCAAATTTCTTATCACAATGTGAATTGTGCTAGAATCAGGGTGCCTAAATATCTAGACTAAGACTCCTAATAATTACATATTTGCACAAGAGTCAACATTTCAAGGTAAATGAGCTCCATTTTTATGATTTTTTTTCAATTTTTTAAATTTTTTTTTGAATTTTTTCGATTTTTTTCAAAAAGAAGAAGGAGTTCGTTTTCAATTATGGCAAATTATCATGGTATCTACTCTATACCCCCAAACCTAAACTAAACATTGTCCTCAATGTTTCAAAATATGGAAAGAATTAAAATGCAACATATGGAAAGGGACATGCTGAGTAGAGTAAAAGGAGAGAGAATACCCGATTTCGGCGAAAGCAGAATTAAAACTCCGTTATTCAAGGCAAAAATCCAACATATTTCAGCCGAGATCATAATGGATTAGCAAAATATATACAAAAGGAAAAAAAGGTTTTTAAAATTTATCTACTTGATTATATACAAAAATTCAACATACACTAACAATCTAAAGAGTTGAGGATCAACCCAAAAGACAAAGTGTAGAGACATAGAAAGTTTCAAAACGCTAAAATTGGACTTAAATGGGAGTGAGAGTGAAAAACCGAATGAATCACCCCTAAACCAAAATTTTTCAACAGGTTCACTTTTAAGCACAAAATCTAACAATTTTAGGGGTGCAGGATTCACAAGGTCTAACTGAAAATGGACTTTGTTCGGGATGGGCAAAGAAATGCATTCCAATTGTGGCTCTTTAAAAGTGTTATATTTTGAAACAAAATAGTCCAAGAGGACTTGGGAGGCACACAGTTCCAATCCTAGATTAGGAATTTTCAAAAAAATCGGTTTGACAATATGGGTACAAACCAAATCTAGGTTGGGTGGAAGGCCATCAGATTGTGACTTAGGTAGAAGAATAGGCATATCATTATCAATCAAATCAAAATCTCCTAACTCATCTACACATGTCACATCATGCTCACAATCATCAATCAAATTGGCAAGATCACAATCAGAATCATCAACATCATCAACAGATTGATTCTCGTGTATCGGCACATCAGGGGAAACATCACATGGAATACTAGAAGAAATATCATGCATTAAGGTCGGGGCAGAGAAGCCTAATATATTTGAACCCAAAGGTTCCATAACATTTTCAGTATAGACATGTTCTTCTAACATAACATCATAATCATCATCATCATCATGATAGGGATTTTGCAATCTAGGATAATTTTAAATCCTAAGGTCGGAGCTATTACAAGAATAAAACTCTAATTCATGGGGGTGACTCATATCATGTGGTGTTGTTCCTGTTTCCCTAACGGATTCCCATTGATGGGTTTTCTCTGCAATCTCGGCTAAAAAATTCCATGCATCATCCACAGATTTATCAATAAACTCACCATTACACATAGACTCAACCATGGTTCGAGATTTAAAGTCTAGTCCCTCATAGAGGATGACGACAAGTCTCCACTTCTCAAATCCATGGTGCGGACATTCACTCAACAAATCATTAAAACGTTCAAAATAGTGAAAAACAGTTTCTTCGTCCAATTGGACAAAACAATTGATACTTTGACGAATAGCGATGGTCCTATGATGTGGAAAGAATTTTTTGAAAAATAGATCTGTGAGTTGGTCCCAAGTGTTGATTGATTGTGGTCTCAAACCGTAAAACCATGTTTTGGCCCTTTCCTTTAAAGAAAATGTAAACAAACGCAATTTCAGAGAGTCTTCGGACATATGATCAGGTTGCATAGTCCGACAAATTTGTTCAAACTCTCTTACATGAGTATAGGGGTTCTCAGAATCGAACCCTCGAAATATAGGAAGTATTTGTATCATGCTTGCATTTATTTTAAAAGGGTTATTGGTTTGAGGTAATACAATACATGATAATGGAATTTTTATTGTCGGATACATGTATTCATGGAGAGCACGAGGTTGGCCCATATTGAAAAGACACAAAGCCCACTATTTGGTTTTAATGGGTTTTCAAAAATTTGGTTTTTAATGGGTTTGGATTTTTGGGAAAATTTTGGTTTTGATGGGATATATTTGAAAAAGAAAATTTGGTTTAAAAACGGGAGCAAAGTAGAAATTTGGTTTTAAAATTGGGAGAAAAGTAATAATTTTTTTTTTTTTTTTTTTTAGAAAAAGAAAATAAAATTTGGTTTTTGAATGGGAGCAAGCCCACTGTTTGTTTTGTGTTTGCTTTGGCTCCGCTTGGTTGAAAACTTTTGGTGGAACTGAGTCCAAAATCTCGACCTAGAATTTGGGTACTCGGCCCACTAACGAGTTCAACTAGCGTGATCGGTTACAAGCTCAGCTGGGTTTAAAAACCCAGAATACAAAATACAAGTCCAATTTAAACAAGCTCACAAAAATTAAATACACAAGCCCACAAATTAAACAAACAAGCCCACAAATAAATTATTACAAACCCAACAGAAAATAAGAGAAGCCCAAAAATTGGCTTTAATATTACAAGCCCACAATTAAAAAAATTGGAAGCCCACAATTCGGGTTCTCTTAAATGGGTTACCTTTTAAGCACATCCCAGCTGCTCTGATATTGTTGCAAAAACCCAGTTGCGCTTCGGTTCTTTTCCTTGGTGGCGTCCCAGCAGAGGAAAAACAGGTTCAGAACAGCAGGTCCACAGCAAATGAAGTGAAGCAGATGCAGATGCAAATGCTATGCAGTGAAATGCAAAAATAGCTAATAAAATTACAAGAAAAACACAGCACCAATCCCCGGCAACGGCGCCAAAAACTTGGTGGGGCCCGAAGATATTATATTTAAATGCAAAATGGTCCCCGGCAGCGGCGCCAAAAACTTGGTGGACCCGGAGATGTGTGAAAAATTAAGCGAAATGAAACGGCGGGCCTACAGTAATACCGCAAGTGCACGGTCGTCAGTTGTAGCTCGTGCAAGTACGGGTCGATCCACGGAGACTGGGTGTGTTTGGAGTTTCTAGCTATTTTGGGTTTCTAAATTGCTGTTGGGCTTTTGAGTGGTCAATGGGCTTTGAGTACCCTTCTGTTTTGGACTATGGGCTTAGTGAAGTGATCTGGGCCTTGAGCCTCTGAAGTTTACTGGGATTGGATATGAACTTGGGTTCAATGGAGTGAACTGAGCCTTGGGCTCAGTTGGATGAGCCTCAGGTTAAGCTAGGCTTTTCTTGTTCTGAACCTATTTCTGGGCCTTTGGTTGTGAACTAAACCTTGGGCTTTGTAGAGGAAGCAGCAGCAGTAGGAAGAGGAAGGAAAGCAATGCAGCAGTGCAAAGGGCAAGTGCACAGCATCAGGGGGAGACAAGGCAGCAGAGCAAGGCAAGTAGTAGCAGCAATTGAAATGGAGGAGAATTGGAGTGGCAGTGAACAAAAACAGTGTGAACAAGATAATGAGTAACAAAGCAGTGAACAAAAACAAAACAAAATGGAACAAAATGAAAGTGACACAAAGGCAATTAGCCTAAGAAAAAGAGTGAAGAAAGAACAGGGCACAAAAATGACATGGCAAGATCCTAGGCATACAATTAGAGTGGGAAGAAAACCAGTTTGCTCACAGTCACTAGTGAGCACTAGTTTCTCCCCACTGCTCAATCAATACAGTGCCTCAAAGCTTCTAGCCAAACATTCCATCAAAACATGTATCACATGACAGGTACATTAACATTACATGGAACACAAACATCAACAAGAACATGCACTAGGAAAATTGAAGAAACTAAACATCACAGTGAACTAACATTAAACACAAAACTAAATTGAAATTAGAAACAAACAGAAATTATAAGAACATAAACTAAATGAACATGGAATTAAACATGAAATAAAACAGAAATTGAAAATTAACTAAAATTGATTTGAAACTGAAATTGAATATTAACAGAACTTCACAGTCCTGGACACTGGCTAGTCCAGCATAACTTTTACAACAACACCCACAACCCATATTTATAGTTACAAGCACAATTGGGGTTCTACCCAAAAAATCCCCAAATTGACAGTAGACTAGGGTTTGTGAAAAAAATACAATTAAACCCAAAATTGGTTCACCTAACCTTCTGATAATAACCCAATCAACCAACACATGCTTCAATTAGACGTACAATCATGTTCCCCCAATTATCCCCAAATTATGAAATTAGGGTTTATAAGAAATAGAAATTAGGTTTACCTAATCACTGCAAACTCTTGATAGCTCTCACCCATGCTTCCTTACGGTCTTCTGATGCTTCCCACGCCTCCAATTGCTCTCCTAACTCACCTAATTTACCAATTTTTCACACGTTAGGGTTTTGAGAAAAATGTGTATAAAAATGGGAAATTAGGTGGCTAGATAGGTTGTAATGATGGTAATGGAGATGGGTTATGGTGTTTGGTTGATTTGAGAGGAGATGGTGGTGGTTGAGGTGGTGGTTGAGCGGGGCAGGGTAAGGTGGCGGACATGGCAGGAGCAGAGCTCGACTGCTCGAAGGAGGAAGATGAGAATTTGGGTAAGGTCTGTTTGGTTTGATGGGTATAGGGTTAGGTTGTTCGAGTGTGAGGCGGGCTCATCAGATTTCGATGTCTTGCGATGCTTAGCCGTGGGGTGTGGAGATGAAGATTGATCTAACGGATAAAAGTGAAGATGCTGGCAGCGACCGTTGGATACAGATATACAACGAAACTAACGGCGCTAGATGGAGTTAGGTGTTGTAGTGTTAAGCGGAAGTATCTGGGTTTGATGCACAGGCCTAGAAGCGATCGTTGGATTCAACTACAATCTAATCTGAAGGCTTGGAATTTAGGCGCTGTGGTGTTTGGCAGAGACTTCAGATTTTGATGCTCTATGAATGAGCGACCGTAGGATGATGAGTTGGATCCAATCTGACGGCTGAGAATGGAGGCGGTTTTGGTTATAGAAAATGGGTTTGGGTAAGGGTTTTGGGCCTTGGGTATGCCAAGCCCATATCTTCTTTAAGAACAATTCTTCCTTCTTGAGCCCATTCCTAGCTTTTTGGACGTGCGCTCCATTCTTTGCGGCTTCCTTGCGTAATTTCTTCCGGCTTTTCACTACTCTTCAACTCTTTTCCGCTCCGCAAGTTATCCAGACTTTATTTATTACCTAAAAATGCAAAATTAAGTAAGAAAAATATTTATTCTTGAAAACAATGAAAATACAGAATATGGGATAAAATGTAGAATTACTGCACAAAAGATGAGTTAAATGCCAACAAAAAGGGATAGATATATACATTATTTGGCACTCATCACCTGATCTGAGATGGAGGCATCCCATTTGGTTACTAATGATTTTATTATTAGTAGTTTGGTAACGCTTTTCCATGTTTATGTGCAGATTCAAGATGCGGTCATGACCATAGACTGGGGATGTAATCAACTTAGTTTCATGCATATGTAATGCAATCACTTTAATACTGGAGTGTTGATATGGGTAATTGTAAAAAATGAATTTAGAAATATGAATAAGATGGGCATCCATACACAAACACAATGGTTAAATGCAATTCAGAAGGAGAAGGAAATGGAAATGTAGGATGATATATAGTTTAAATGCTTATTGGTTTTGATTTTGATTCTTATCTTGAGAAACTTAAATGTAAATTTTAGTTTATAATTCTACAATTAAAATTCAGTACATATTAGGTTGATCGAATTATCTACAAGCACCGGACATCCATATTTTGGACATGTAAGTTATTTCCACATGGCATTATTTGGTGTGTAATTCAACTGATTGCTATTTTGCATTCAGTTGACGTTCGTGGTTACATTTTGAAGAAAATGATCCATATGAGGGTTGAACATGTTCATATAGGTCTTTTTTTTTTAGAATTTTTTTTAGAAATGTTCATATAGATCAAGGTGCAAAGAAGTGTTCAAGCTTCAGAAATTACAAAACGACAAGTAAATTGGGTTGTGCATTATTGAATGGGGTTACAACTCCATTTCTACCGCTCATGTTCTATTTTCTTTCAGAAATCATGTAAAATCAAATTATTTATAAAATCTATGAAGTACTGTACTATTAAACGAGGGCAACTTATAGAACCAGTATCACCTAAAAATCGAAGGTTCTCAGTAGTTTATGAAACGTGAAGCATATCGCTAATTGATTAATTGGATCATTTATTTCTTTTATTTGAAGGTCAATTCTACAGTCACCAGGTATTATCCCTCGAGTTATCTTGTACCACGTTAACTTTCTCATTCTGTGGGCATAAACTAAGAATATAGCATTTAATGTGGGTGACATTTATTCATATGAGTTGTTTATTTCTAAGAAAAAAGAAGAAGAAAAACGCAACACACTGGCACGAGAACCAAAGCCCGGGCCGTTACGGCACGAATCATATCCTAGTTCATCTACACAAACAAAATCTCTCAGTTAGACACTGAAAAACCAAACCTCACTCCATACAAATTTTTGAGTACCTATTCCTATTAAGGGGTGCCCTTTTTCTTGTGCACAAACTGCACCAAGAAGACATATAATCAATGTAAAAAGAAGTGTTGTAGGGATATGAACCCTACAAGAAGTCTTGAACTAGATTTATGTTCATGAGGAGGAGGAGGGCTTGACACCATAGTAAAAATAAGTCTTGAACTAGGTGTATGCCCACTGATGTGTACGGCTACTCAAGATCTGTCATGCGTGAAATAAGCTCTCGTGATTTATTGGTTAACCGTGCCTTCAATTTCCTCCCCCATCTCAATGTTTGAAGACCATATTAGTAAACATAATCAAACTAATGGCTTCAGATGAACTTTAAGTTTGACGCCAACTTAGACTTATAATAAGAAAAAGGTATAATATATTGCTGAAGACCCATAAGAAATTCATGATCACACAAACAAACCTTATTGTGTATGTAAAGTTTATCATATCCACATTTTGTTCATGTTATGGTTAGGGCAGCTGTGCCAGATTTGTTCAGAGGCAAATGGGTCAAGACCCACTCAAAATTTTTAAGCAAGTCTAAGGATGATACCAGATACTAGATTGTTGTCGTATGAGCCAATATCCTATGGTACAGTCATCGGTAATGATACTGGAACCTCAACTCCAAACCCAGTCTACATAAAATTCAGTATTCTGATACCCTTTCGAACTAAGATTGCAAAACTTAATCCTAATTTGACAAACTAATTTGTATTAGCATTAGTTCAGTGCAAATTTGGTAAGATGTTTGATTCAATTTAGGATGATATATTACCAGTTACCTAATCTCAATCTCAACAATTATATATTTTTGCAAAGTGTTTAGTTATTAATAATGGTGTTGACTCCAAATAAGAAGCCTACGTACACACACCAACCAAACATAACCTAACAACAGCCACACGTGTAGACAATCATAACATCCTCCTAAATTAATGTCATCAATAAACCCAAATACGGGTTCTGTTATCTTGTGCATGCCCAAGATAAGAGCCAATCATTGGTATGGGAAGTTAAAAAAACAAATAAAATATAAGAGATATAGTGCATGAGTGCACTAGATAATAAAACCCTTTTAGCTTTTGTTTATTCTGATAAAATAAATGTGAAACTAAAATAGACTTCTTTGTTTTGGCCTCTGATGTCTAGAATTCTGGTTCTAGACTGCCGTCAGTACAATTGACTGACTCTGTTGCCGGCTTGTAGTTACGGTTAGAGATTTTTTCAGAAACCGTTAATAAATAGGGGAAACATTAGTAACTTCTTATTAGAGGATCAAATTCTTTTCTGAATGTCTGATATCAAAGATCACAGTGACGTTTGTTTCAACCCAAACATTATAATCTAAAAGTTTAACCTAATAAACCTTGCAATGTGTTGCAAGACGATTGTAAATATTGCTCCATGTCATCAAGATAAACGTATAGTAATATGCATTGATGAGATTTCTTCTGAGCTTTCTCCATTCATCCAACAACATACCTCACATTCTTCATGACAATTTAACCCCAAGTTCAATATCTTCCTCCATCTCAAAATTTTAAGACTTCTAAATCTAACATAGAGATCAAACTAATAGTCCTGTATGAAGTTGTTGCAAAAGTAAATTACTACTTTATAAAGAAAATGTATGAGATATTATTGAAACATAACATAAACGTGTTTGCATGATTACAACATATTGTGCGAGTCTAACCACGTTTGTTCATATTGTTATCAATTGGAAACAATGAAGGACTTGGTAAGAGGCAAGTAGGGTCACCACCCGCTCAATTTTTTCAAACAAATTAACAACATCTCTAGTGATGTAGCACAGTATACTGGTAAAATTATTAGATGAGATATATTGTTGAAGACCCATAACACGAACGTGTTTGCACGAATACACCATATTGTGTGAGCCAAGCCTAACCACATTTTGTTCATGTTGTTCTTAATTAGAAACAATGGAGGACTTGGTAAAAGGAAAATAGGGATACCACCTGCGCAAATATTTTTCAAACAAACTAAAAACATCTCTAGTGTTGTAGCATAGTATACTGGTAAAATTATTAGGTGAGATAATGTTGAAGACCCATAACACGAGCATGTTCCCGCGAATACACCATATTATGTGAGCCAAGTCTAATCATATTATGTTCATATTGTTATTAATTAGAAAGAATCGAGGACTTAACAAGAGGCAAGTAGTTTCAACGCCCGCTCAATCTTTTCAAACAAATTAACAGTATTTCTAATGTTGTATAGTGTAAAATTATTAGGTGATGATATAAATGACTTGAATTCAAATAAACTTACCTTTAACTTTCCTCTTCTTCCAGACGAATTAATTCAGTGCTCATGTCCAAACAAAATCACCGCATTTGTACCAATTACATGGACAATTTAAATCCATATAAGCTTGGAGTTAATTTTTTATTTATCTTTTTAAAAACTAAATCTATTAAGCAAGAGGGAGGATTCGTGGAAACTCTTAGATGGACATTATCATACATGATTTCCGCCATTTTCTTCTCAAAACCTTTCACAACAATCAATCTGACAAATTCAGACTTAGTTTGTTAAGAATTGGGACATTTTATAAAGTACCCCTGTTTTGAAATGTACACTTTAAAAGTACCCCTGTTTTTTACAAATTTTCTAAAGTACCTCGTTTTATTCAAAAGGTAAATTCCATCTAGTTAAGTGTTAGGTGATAATTATCTTTCCAATTAAAAGTCATATTTATCCCTGAACTACATCTCCTTGGTAGAGAGGATAAATGATTTGACGATCCTGAAAGAGAGTGTAACGATCCTGAACTAGGCTCGACGAACCTGGAAGTGGTGTAACGACCCTAAACCGGACTCGACTAACATGAAAAATTGTAGAAGATTGATTCTCCACCAACCAAAACTCCCAAGACACTTGGGAATGATGAATCCTTTCAGGGAATGATGAAACGAACCTGAAAATGATGACACGATCCTGAACCGATCTCGACAAATTGGAAAAATGATGTAGAAGATAAACGTACTAACAAGTAAAGGGTAAAGAAGTAAACTAGTTAGGATGAAAAACTAAACAGTTGGGGCATTTTAGAAAATTTGTAAAAAACGGGGATAACAAAAAAACGATATCAATTAAACGGGGATACTTTATAAATATTGGATAACTGAAATCAGGTCATCACTACGGATATTTCAAGTGATTAGGCAAATTTCGAGCTAATGGACAAAGATTAGGTCGACAAGTAGAGTTCGTGTTGCATGGCGGACATTGGGTAACATGGTAAATATTGGCTTACAGTGGCAGTTTTGAGTCACAAATCACACGAGCCAGTTTTTAATTTACTATGCATATGCTAGGTTACATGGTAGTACATTTCTGGGTATCATGCGTGTTTTGGTTCACTAAGCAAATTATGGGGGGCAAATCTTAAGGCGTAAACTTGCATGATAAAATGTGAGTCACGAGGCAAAATTCCAATGGAAATACAAATTTTGGATTACATGGTAGACAAATTTTAGTCATTGGACAAGCATGCGGTTTTGAGCCAAATATTGCAGTGTAGATTTCTAGTCACAACAACTAAAATATTTATTACACAGATGCCATGCTACTTTTTTTTATTGGGCCTAATTTAGGCTTTGGAGCCAGCTGGGCAGGAGTGCAAATACACACCATTTTAATGGGCTGGCTCTGCCTTGAGTGACGAGAAAAATTTGAGCCACACTGTAAATTAAAAATCAGTAAGAAAAATAAGGACAGAATTAGCGTCCAACATGGGCTGTAGTGGCCAAATTTAAATGGTTGGACAAATTTGAAGTTACATTGCGTATGTTGAGCCACAAGCCATATTTTGGAGCACAATGTCATCTTTGAGGCATGAAGTAGATTTTAGAAAATAGTGTAGTTTGTTGTTTGTTGGTTCACTTGATTTTGCGTCCCTCATTGAGTCTGTGCAAAGTTGTGACTTGTTAGGTTCACTTGATTCAATTCAGCTTAGGCTTTCATATTACCACATACACAAACAACAAGTATTCTTCTAAAAGGCCGGTTGACTCCAAATGGGAAGCCCTACACAAACAACAACCAAACATAACAGCCACGCGTGTAGATAACCATATCAGACTGCTAAATTAATGCCATCTTGGCAGCTTGGATATGAAAAACGTTGTCCAGGATCAGGTTAGGATATTCCTTGGTTGATCCAAGACTATCATGGCAATGATTATTTTAAATGGTGTTTATTTTCCACATTGGGTTAATGTAGTATGTTGTTTGTCAATAGACTTTGTATACAAGCTAAATTAATTAACTAAAAAAGAAATAAAAAACTAAACCATATAAATTTATGGTTTTGAGCATAAGAAAAATTTAAATAAACCAAGTAGTTATAAAAATAACTGCCTAACCCATTAAAGGATTAAGGTATTTCAGGTTTTACATGGAATTCCAAAACCACACCTTTTTAGCCTCCTAAAATTCAGGCAGGATACACTATTCTTATCTTGACATGGAATAAGCACCCACACAAACACAATATACGGTTATTTAAGGGATAACCCAACCTAGGTTAGGATATATATCAAGGTTTCCAAACATGACCTCAAGAATAAAATTAAATCATTATAATCATAACGTAAAATGAGTCATTTGTTCAAATATTTTTAAATCACGGTTCAAATGGACGAGTAAAAAATAGTTTGGGTGAAATGGCCAAAAAAAAAAACAGCAAGGATGAAACTGGATACATCCCGTGTAAATTAAAAACAAGAAAAAATATTTGAAAATGGGCACGATGAAACTGGTTACATCCTGCCTAATTTTACATTTTTGTCCATTTAAACAGTATCAAAATCTAACTGTCCATTTCACCCAAAAATTATTGATTTTGGTCTTTTTAACCAATTTTGTGTAATCATAAGAGGATAAACATCAAACTATATATTTAATGGACCTCTTATGGTTGCTGTATCTTGATTGTCCGACTTAAGTTGACTGATTTCATGACTTTTTGTTGTGTCAAGTGGATTCAATATAATGGATACGTGTCTCGGGTTAGTATCAAAGAAACACCATTAATTACTCATTGTGTGCTAGCTCAAATGCTAACTGCTACTAATTGTGTTTTAGATAGAATAATATAGCACAGAATTGTTACTAATTATGTAACTGCACCTTGACATTGTTTTGATAGCAATTTTAAATACAATATATTCGAAACCAATCGTTTTAAATTGATAAAAAGAGTATCAATACAATAGATATGTCTAAGAAAACATTAGGATCATTTGTTAATTAAGCAACAAGTACAGTTATCATTTTCATTTTCTAATCATGAAAAAGTATTCCACTGTACAATTTATAACTGGGATAACATCTCTACGATAAAGTTTGAGAAAAAAATTAGTTTACCTAGCCGTAAAAAGGAGGAAAGAATCTCTTCAACAAACCAAAGAAAACTAACTAGTACAATTCATCCATTTCGGTTCCCGTCACCTTTTTCTTCCAATACAAGTTAATCTCAAGGCCTCTTATGTTAAAAGTATGGATACCATGCCAATTTAATGAGATTTTTTTACATAACCGGTAAAGAATAACAATAATATCAAAAATGCAGACAAACAAAATGAAATACTCATATGGGATAGTAGTCTAGTTACGTGGTGTGCTTGTTCGATTTTATATTTGTTCCGTAAAATTTACTTCAATTTATAATTTGTCCCACAACATGAGAAGGATTTCCGTCGTAAATTTAAGCCAGCTTCAATTTCCTCTTCCATCTTAATGGCTTAAGACTTCGACATTAAAGAACATAGACAAATGACTCAAACTAATATTGTAGTATATATGTGCTCTAAAGTTGATGTAAAAGGTAGACTAATACATAAATAATGGGTATGAGCTACTCCTAAGAACCACAAAAAGTTCATGATCACACAAATGCACCACATTGTGTGAGCCAAATCTATCCCCATTTGTTCATGTTATTGTTGGTACAACAATGGATGATTTGTTAAAGAGGCAAATAGGTCGAGGCCCAATCAAATTTCTCAAACAAGTCTTAAGGAAACGAGCATGACATCAAAAAAAAATTTTTGATCGATCAAAGAAAATAGATTAAAAAGTAATGGAGCAAAGTTATAGCTAAAGAATTTTTTTCTTCTAAAAACAACAAGATGAACAACAACAGAAGATACTTCTTGTCGTACCTAGAATTCAAAACGCAATTTGCAAACCAAAATGAAGACTACTGCCTACTATCAAGTAGAAGACTTATCAATATCCCCTATGGTTAAATCATCATGATTTTTCTCAAGCTCAATAAACATGTCTTGATGATCTTTCTCTAAAGGGGGAAAGTCTAAACCCCATGAAGAACCGTAATCCATAAGTTCAGTCCCTGATATCTTATTAGGAACTTTAGGTTTTGGGATGTTTTTATTTTTCAAGCTTATGGTACTATTAAGAAACATATCTGTTACTTTAGTTTTTAGCCAAGTTTCTTACTAGATTTTATAGTTGGTTCGGACGACGACGGCTTAGTGATGCTTGTGTCGGACTCTTCCAAAACTAAATGGGATGTTGCAACCTCCTCCTCTTATTCAAAGTCATGGAATCTATTTTGGATTTCAAAAACAGGAGGGATGGAAGGATCAGATAATGAGATGCTTGCCCCCTCCACCACCTTTTGAACATTTAGAACAATCTCTGCTCCTTCTTGGATCTCCTCAATTGAAAGAGTTCCCTTTCTTCCCTAGATCTTTTTTTTTTTATTCTTAATAGTCTCAACAGGAACACTAGTATCCTCAATATCTTTAGCCACAACTTTAGATACCTTTTTTTAACTTTGCTCTACATTCCGAGACCAAATGTCCTACAATTTTTGCAGTGAAAACAAAACTTAGGGGATTTTAGAGTCTCTGCACTTTGCCAGAATCCTTCTTCATTATCATAATCACCTTCACCCAACCAAACTCGATCCAGGATCTTCTTCGCAAAGTGAACTTCGACCAACACACTAGCGAAAAAACCAAAATCCGTAGCAAGAGTTGTATTATCCACCTGAATAGGTTGACCGAAAGTGTTAGCCATGGCTAACAAATTTTCCTCTATCCAATATTCTAAACTTAAGCCTGGAAATTTGATCCAAACCTTGGCTAAAGAAGTTCGCTGATTTTTGGAATTAAATTTCGGCTCCCACTCTCTTACTTGCAAAATTTGATTAGTCACTTTCCATGATTCTCCTGACCATATCCTAATCTAATCGTTTCCATTTTCAAGCTTATTAACAAAAAATCCCCTTCTTATTGGAATGAGCTTGACTTCACCTTCAGGGCTTCAGGATTCCACTGATATATTAGTTGATTCCTAACATCTTCCATCTTAATCTTGCGCAAATCAAGTTTTCCAATAAGACACCAGAATTTATATTGTTGTTGAATAATTAATCAATCACTCATACTACATATTTATTAACTCAATAAATTATTTATGTAACGAAACAATGAAAGATTTCCAACTAAAAAGAACAAGGCTAACCGGGAAAAGAAAAAAAAATCGAAAAATCTTTAAACATATCCAAGTTAAAGCACCACAATATGATAGTAGTTCCATGCAAAGTTGGTAGGATTGCTAGATTTGAGTTGGGTTGATATATTACGACTTACCTAATCTCTCTCAACAATTGTATTCTTGCAAATGTTTAGCTCTTAATGATGGGGTTACCTCCGATCATGGTTAGCTGTATTATACGCAATCCAGTAATCAAGGCCAGTCATGTTTGGTCTGTTTAGTTGGATCGGGACATAATATCTGTTGTTGATATGGATATAAATTTGACATAGAGGGTGAATTGGTCTCCCAAAAAAATTATGGAAGCATAAACATTTAGTTTTGGATATAATGTCACCTTCGTCACTGTTTTTTTTTTTTTTTTAAGCATACTACTATATAGAGCAACTCCTTAATATATACGTTTAATAAATTCATCGTCTAGTATCATGTACTGTAAAACTCATTGGGGATGATACAAAGAATCAACAGTCTATCAATGTTTATTTTTACTTATTATAATATTTATTTTTGACCATTTTTTAAATTTAATAAAAAATAATTTCATCCGGAGCGTGAGCACACTTATCACAAATGGGTTCTGATCATTTATCTGGTAGCCCCACCTTCAATTTCCTCCTCCATCACAATGTTGTAAGACTTTTGTATCTGTTCCAGTGCAGTGAACATAATCAAACTAATAGTTGTGGATGCACTTTAAGACTGGTGCAAAGTTAGACTTACTTATAAACAAAAAGACATGAGATAACGCTGAAGACCCATAACAGAATCATGATCCTTCAATTGCAGCATATTGTAGGAGCCAAGCCTATCACATCCACATCTTGTTCATGTTATTGTTAGTATAACAAAGTCATATTTGTTAAGAGGCAAATGGGTCAAGACCCACTCAAATTTCTCAAATAAGTCTAAGGATGACACCAGAAACTAGATTGTTATCGAATAAACCGATGTTTGTATTTCAATCATTGGGTGATGATAATATTGACCCGAGCCCCAAACTCGTCAGCACCATGTTCAGTATTTTTCAGCATTTATACACTTACAAAATAAGTTTGGAAAACTTAATCATAATTGACGAATTAATTTACATTTTTTACGATTTATACACATTAATCATGGTGTTGGTATCTGATGTAGTACATCTTTCTCTGTATCAACAATGATTGTTGATCCTTTTCTTCTTTATTAACTTTAACATTTGATCACATGCTTATGGATCAACTATGACAGTTGATCCCTTACGTCAGTTTAAGTTTGTTTGCTTTGCAAGTATTTCCTTTTCTAGTTTACGTTAAACTCTTTCCTTTTATCAGCTCATGTAAGCCTATATAAAGGCTAGGTCTCTTGTTTACAAGGACACATCTTTTATGATTAATATTATCAAATTTGATTATAAATCTTATTGTCTTTAGAATCTTGATCCCAAAATCAGATTTTAGCTAAGTTTCTGATGAAACTTATTTTATCTTCACAACCCTAGCTACTAGTTTGCTACCTCCTAATCTGTGCTACACTAGTTGGTATCAGATACAATGCTTTTAGATTTTTATCTAAGAACAGATCCTTTCACAGCTTCCGCAACGTTCAAAACCCTAATTTTCATCAACTCCAATGGCAGATCAACCACTTACCAAGGCAGACCTTGCTAAACTAGAAACAAATATCGTCACAAGATTAGAAAAATCTCTGACAGAGAAGATAACTATATCAGTTTCAGAGAAGTTGAATAAAAAAATTGATTTCCATGGACAATACCTTCTCAAATTGTTGAGACACACAGGTTTAGATGAAGAAGGTATTCCGAGCTTAACTGATGATACAGAAGGAGGAGAAACGAAAACATAGGATCAAGAAGGTGATGAAACCACAAAAGTTAAACCTTTTTTTGTTAAGAATGATTCTATTCCTGAGAATGTCTCCCATAATATTAAATACAAAGAGCCTTTGGAAGGCTATATTAACAAGAAATCTGCTATTGTGCCTCTCAACTATGATGAAGATGACAAAGCTAAAGAAATCCTAGAACACTAATGGGTTGATGAAAAACGATTAGAATCTAGTATGAATCCTTACGGAACTTTACCAGAGTATAAGTTGAAGTAAGATATCCTTAATTTTCATGGTAGCTTACATATCGAAGAATTATTGGATTGGTTTTATGAGGTAGATTCTTTTTTCACTTTCATGGAAGTTCCTGATTCTTCTAAAGTTAAGTTAGTTGCATATAAACTTAAAGATGAAGTTGCAGCTTGGTGGGAAAAACTCAGTGAAGATCGACGAAATGCTAAAAACCCTCCTATACGTACTTGGAATCGAATGAGAGATTTATTAAGAGATAAATTTTTACCTAAAGATTACAAGCAGCAACTGTTTATCAAACTTCAAAACTGTCGACAAGGAGCCAGACTTGTTGAAGAATATATAGCTGAGTTCTATGCTTTACAATTGAATGAAACTGGAGAACATTTGGTTGCATGTTTTGTGGATGGTTTGAACAACTTAATTCAACAGGGGATGACACAATCCGCGTTTACTGTGGTTGAAGCTATACAACAAGCCATTAAAATTGAAAAGCGTGTCTCATTACTTCTAGACAACCAAATCCACGACAAGCTCGTTATCAACATTATTATAAAGTTAGCAGACCATTTAATTCTTCTTATGGTTTTCAGGGTGACAAGGGATCAATGGTCATTGTTGATCCATATTCAAAGGGATCAACAGTCTTTGTTGATCCACAAAAACGAAGTTATGGTTCATCTTATCAGCAACAACAAACACCAAATCTTTCCAGTCAACCATCTCTACCTGCTGAAACTGCTCCGATGATGCATATTCCATCTGCTAAACCACCTCAAGCTACTCAACAACGAGATGTTGCTCCGAATACTAGAGGTAATAAGTATCAACAACAATTTCCTCCCTTAACTAAACCATCTAATCCTTATTCAAAGTTTAGAGGAGAAAGATGTAACAAGTGCAATCAAATTGGACATACTTCTAGTGATTGTCCCAAGTTCCATACTTATATTAATGAAATTCCAGAAGATACACAAGAAGAAGATTCCCTAGGGGATGATGAATTAACTTATCTACAAGAACATGAAACTTATGATGCAGATTTTCTTGGAGTAATTCGACCAGTTTTAATCACTGAACCATCCCCTACTCAGAGACATAGTATTTTCAAATCTCATTGTCTCATTGACGAGAAGCTTTGCAACATGATCATTGACAGTGGAAGTACAGAAAGCAGTGATTGAGTGAATTATAATTAAATATTAGAGAAAATAAAATAGTTACCAATTATTCATGCGTAAATAGCTTCCTCATTGCCTTGGTTGTGGGAGAATTAGCCGCTCATCATGTTGGAAACATGCTCAAAAATCATTATTATTGCTCAAAGGGTGTTTACAAATGATGAAAATGGAGAAATAATTCAAAACCGGGTTTGTAACAATTATATTTGTTACAAACCAGAGAACTACGACCACAGTATGTGTCACTGATACTATTGCTCTAAGACCCACGGCTCTGTGTCGCAAACGCTGACAAATAAGTCTGCCTCTGATGTACGACCCACGGCTGTGAGTCGTTGTTAATGTTAGAAAACGACGGTCTTGGATGGTCCGTTCTTCGTGTTCTTCATGTTCATCAGCAGCAACAGCAGAAGAAACCGAGTTTGGGAAAACTCGAATTTCTTCTTCTCTGGCTCTCCTAAGCCCCCCAGACTCTCCGCCCCATTCAGTGATACCCCAAGAGTCTATTTTATACTCAACCGGGCTAAGAAAATCCTCGCCATTACTCCAAATAATCTTCATAACTCGGCAGTAAAGAAAGATATTCTAAGAATATTTTCTTTTCCATTTTTATCTTCAACACGCGTTAATATTCTTCCAGAAAGTCCCAAATATTCATGTACACGCCTAAGATGTAGTCAATCACACTTCCATCTCACGCCATGCACAGAAAAACACGTACAATCCCGTGAATATCCGTGAACATCTTCTCTTTTCCACGTAGTCCCCTGCTTTCTTCAACTCGATTATCCAGCCAAACTGGATTGATGCAAACGACTCTAACACGCCTGTTAGACTGAATCAAGTCTTCCCACGAAAATCCAGCCATTGAGTCTTGCTAAATTCCTCCCAAAATCGATGAGAAAAAATCTGCAGGAAACAACCAGTTTTCCCGCCAAAACTGAATGTTTGAAATGTAGAGGATGAAGTGCCCTGATCCTAAACATGGGTTCCTTTAACAGCTGGGATGTCTGTGGGTGCCCTTATCCAAAATGAGGGTGCCCTTAGTAATTTTCTCCGGGGGTCCAAAAACCACTTTTCGAGCAACTTTTTCCGCAAGCATTTATTTCTCCAAACATACCTAAACACACATAAAACACCATAATAAGTACAAAATCGAGTGCCAACAATATATAGTATTGAGAACAAATTAGACACAAAATGTGTCTGTCAAATACCCCCAAACTTATTATTTGCTAGTCCTCGAGCAAAACTAGTAAAAAATAAAACCGAGTTACTCTCGGGAGGGTTTACCAGAGGTGTACCCACAAAACCATTACTTCTAATTGGTCACAAGTATCCAAAGAGCTATGAGGACATACATATTCTCAACCTATCTCCAAGTAACTAGAATGCCAGAGAAATTAAAGGTGTCAGCTCTAAAGCTGACTGGAGAAAAGGGGAGACACATCTGCAACACTGCTAGATAAAGAGATATCCGCTACACAGCTAGATAAACATTTTAAGATGCGTCCGTTGCTTTACAGCTGGACAAGATTAGGAGAGATATAAAGATGAGAGGGACATCTGCTACACAGCTGGACTAATTACGTGTGATGAGTTAAACCAGTGCTAGAAAAATCTTGTGCCAGATTGAAAGCGGACTAACAAAGCAACCAAATGTATCTTTCTTAGACTCTCTCATAGTGCTCAGTAGAAACAACGTCTTCTTCGGTCTTCAACTGTTGATGATAAACTATCGAACCTCATAGAACCTTGACAATTAACTCTTCTCTTCGATTTCTTGCTTGACTTATAAATTTCTACTTCCCTTTGGCCTTATTGAACAAAACGTAACGATGATTTTTTTCATTTTTCATTTTTCATTTTTTTTTTCAATTTTTTTTTTTTGGAAACAAAAATTACAAGACAACAATTTACATGGCCATGAGAGAAGAACTTTCAAAACTTGGATCTTCGCAACTTGTGATGTCTTGGTATCATGAATTCTAACAACTTATATCATTTGCTCTTATAACTTCAACTTTGATTTTTGAATTATTCTTTTCTATTGTTGCTTCTAAACCTAAAACGTCTTCAACTTCCTTCATAGATTTTGATGTCGCTCCGCTTGTTGATGATGATAACTTTCTACTGAGAGAGAGTCGCAATCCAGTAACTAAGACTACATTGTGAGGTTGATTTGTCTTTCTGGCATTTCCTGACCTACTTGCCTTTCCATCATGTATGGTTAGGTCCATCACGGTTACCCTCTAAAAGGAACAAGTTCTCTCCTGAATTTCAAGGATCTCAATGTCTTTTTCTCTAATGTCTCAAAAGGTTGTTATCCCTAGCATTCCAATTTCTATCTTTTCGGTAAGAAACAGTATGTAAACTTAGCTAACCGGATACCATGTGATGCTAGAAGTTTCAAAAGTGCAACTAAAAAGTTCTTCCCACCCCCAAACTTAAATCTAACATTGTCCTCGATGTTCTAAAGATAAAATTAAAAGCATGAACAAGGAGAAATTGTTACCACTTGAAGAAAAAGAGTTAAGGAAAGATATTACCATGTTGCATGAGCATGGGTTACCTCCCAAGAAGTTCTAATTTTAAAGTCTTCAGCAAGACTTAGGAAAGGATTAGTCAAATCGAACCGTATAACAGTAGCCGGAATAACTGTGGGTCTTCAAAACCAAATAGAGATGACCAAAGGAAACTGCAGTAAACCAAGAAAATGAACAAGACTAGCATGCCCTTACCTAGTTTCCTGATTAAGACAACTACATCTAATTGTGGTTCAGGTTCAGGTTCTATAAAAGGGTCTAAATATATTTCTTTAGGCTGCAACTCCTCAATAGTGAGATCCGAATTATTAGGTCCTAGAGTCTG
The DNA here is from genome assembly GCF_003573695.1 of Papaver somniferum. Classification (NCBI taxonomy): domain Eukaryota; kingdom Viridiplantae; phylum Streptophyta; class Magnoliopsida; order Ranunculales; family Papaveraceae; genus Papaver; species Papaver somniferum. The sequence continues at coordinate 10,552,029 of NC_039361.1, forward strand.
TAAAAACTCAAATAAAATTTAGAAGCACATAATAATAACCTAAATAATTGAGGAACCTCTAAGTCAATCAGGTTTGACTTACAAAATTGACCACAGTGAGGGTAGTAGTCATTCTTAAGAAAATGTGTTGATTCTAATTTCCTAAAGCATTTAGGTTTAGTCTCACAACTAAATATTCGACACATTTGAAATATAAACGTTCCCACATTTGGAAGAAAACTATTTGGTGGGAAAACAAAGTCAATAAGGGTATCATAGCCTGGGTTAACCACATCAACCAGAGGATGGGTCTCTAACAACTGAGCTTCTTTCTGGACATCATTAGGTTCGGTAAAACAAGTATTAAGATAATCTTGTAAGATGGTTGAGGCATAAATGTCAAGTCCTACACGAGGGAAATTTCTAAGAGTTAAAGAACACGGAGAATGATAATCACCCCCAAACTTAGAGTTTTCCGTGTCTCCATATAGACTAGTCACAACTTCCCTAATTTCTAGGTCATCAGATTCCTGAAAATGGTCAATTGATTCTTCTAAGTCTGGTTCATCCTCGCTCATCTCTACGAGTTTATGGTCTTCTAAGATTAGTGTTTTTAAATCGCTAGACTCTAAAATATTATTCTCAGGGTAAACTCTTTCCTCTAAACCATCATCGGCTTTGTAAACAGGAAATACTATATCGTCTAAAACGAGGGTATCTCTAGTCAAATCCTCGTCCTTTTGAATAGGTAAATAATTATTAAAATTATTTGGATTTGAAATAGAAATAATATTATCATTGTAAAGCTCAATTGGAGTATCCATTTCCTGATGACTATTCTTACATAAGTATGATTCTCCATCAACACTATCATCATCATAATAACATGAAAAAGATCGAACCTCATCAAAACAAGTAGTGCTACCAATTCTAACCTCGTTATCTTGATTATGTAAATAACTATCTTCATTCTCAAGGGTATTATTGGATACACTATATTGGCAATTCAAGTAATTTCGAGCAATTCTTTCGTTCGTCTCAGCTATCCGCTTGAGGTGGTCTTCTAAAGAAGGTCCACTCATTATTGTAGTTCTTTCGTCTATAATTATATTATTCATCTCAGCTAACTTATGCGTCGACTCAACTAACTTCCTGAGGGACTCTTCTAAAGGAGGGATAGGAACAGAGGGATCATAAAAATGACTAATTTTCAATAGTTTGATTGTATCCTCTAGAGACGAAGAACTAGTACTATAATCTTCTTGCTCGTAAGACTGATGCATGTGTGGATAGTAATTGGGCTCACCAGGGTATGACCCATATCCTTCCTAAGGATGGCGCTCCCAACCACTATTCCCAACATGGTCATAAAAATGATGATGTCCATATTCAAATTCAGGTCGATAATCATTGTATTGGCTTCTATCATACCAGTTCGACATTCTTAATTGCAAGGGAATTCTACACAATCACAAACAAGACTGACTCGACCAAATCAAACCTATAAAATCTAGCAAACAACAAGCATGATGGCTCCACTTAGATTGTTTCTAGACCAGCTTCTAATCCTTCGAATGGGAATTCATTACAATCTGAGAAAACCTCTCTGGAATCAATCCGAGTTTAAGTAAGTTGAATTGAGACAAGGGAAGCTGCGAGGAGCTTTGATACCCAAGGTCTCACCGGTATTATAAGGCGGCGCAGTCACGCATTCAACTCGCAGAAACCATTATGAACTTCAAAATTAAGCTCGTTACCCTTATAGGTCTCGTTCTAGTCAAAATTTTAAGCTTAGGTTCGCGTTTGGTTTCGTTTTCCTAAGGCGGGCAAGAAGGAAACGGTGATGAAATCCGAGTCCTTATCTTAATTTGTCCAGGCCTTGCCCATTACTAGGAAATTAAAACAACCGTATTCAAGCATATATTCACCTTAATGCATACAATAAACCCGCTGACAGGGGATTCGCGGGTGTTTCGAAAGCTTACCTCCCGTACCAGACAGGCGCAGAACCGCTGAAGTCTACTCGGGCCACGACTCCTATTTCATGTGCGAACCCGAGGGGCAGAGACGATATTGTAATCGTCGTCCTTCCCTGCAAACAGTTTTATATTTAATGTACCCTTCCTTAGGGTTTAAAAAAAAATTGTCCAAGTCCAAAGTCCAAATAAAGTGCAAAAGAAAAGAAATAAAAAAAAAATTACAAAAAATGGAAGGTCTCTAAAAAAAATAAATAAATTCTCTCTCTTTTTTTTTTAATTTTTCTTTCGCTCTTTTTTTTTTGCTTTGTCTTTTTCCTTCTCTTTTGGCTTTAAGCTTTGATTCCAAATCTTCAGTATCCAACTTCAAACCTGTAATACAAAGACACACCCAAAGAAACGTAAAAAAGAACAAATGAAATACAAAAAAAAACCTAAAAGTTCTACCTAAGCACAAATCCGCGTCGGCGGCGCCAAAATGATATATTTTTGAATGATGTTGTAGTAATGAGGTTCAAACTCTCGGACTTGTGAAGATTAAATTTAAATATTTAATAAAATTATATACAAAAATATTAACAAAGTGGGCGAGAGGTATGAGAAAATAACCAAGAAACTGATTCCACTATTACACATGAATTAATGTTGGAAAATAATCCAAAACTCTAATTATCTTTTAAGTCCTTTATATCTTAACTCACTAATAATCAAGCAAATTCTCAAACATCAATTGTATCCCTTAAGCATAAATTATCCAAACAAAGCATAACATATCTAATTGAATCACAACTGATTAGGAAAATTACGCAAACAATTTAAAACTCTGCAAAAGCAGTGATTGATTGAATTATAATTAAATATTAGAGAAAATAAAATAGTTACCAATTATTCATGCGTAAATAGCTTCCTCATTGCCTTGGTTGTGGGAGAATTAGCCGCTCATCATGTTGGAAACACGCTCAAAAATCATTATTATTGCTCAAAGGGTGTTTACAAATGATGAAAATGGAGAAATAATTCAAAACCGGGTTTGTAAAAATTATATTTGTTACAAACCAGAGAACTACGACCCACAGTATGTGTCACTGATACTGTTGCTCTAAGACCCACGGCTCTGTGTCGCAAACGCTGACAAATAAGTCTGCCTCTGATGTACGACCCACGACTGTGAGTCATTGTTACTGTTGGAAAACGACGGTCTTGGATGGTCCGTTCTTCGTGTTCTTCATGTTCATCAGCAGCAGCAGCAGCAGAAATCGAGTTTGGGAAAACTCGAATTTCTTCTTCTCTGGCTCTCCTCAGCCCCCAGACTCTCCGCCCCATTCAGTGATACCCCAAGAGTCTATTTATACTCAACCGGGCTAAGAAAATCCTCGCCATTACTCCAAATAATCTTCATAACTCGGCAGTAAAGAAAGATATTCTAAGAATATTTTCTTTTCCATTTTTGTCTTCAACACGCATTAATCTACTTCCAGAAAGTCCCAAATCGTCATGTACACGCCTCAGATGTAGTCAATCACACTTCCATCCCACGCCATGCACAGAAAAACACGTACAATCCCGTGAATATCCGTGAACATCTTTTTTTTTCCACGTAGTACCCTGCTTTCTTCAACTCGATTATCCAGCCAAACTGGATTGATGCAAACGACTCTAACACGCCTGTTAGACTGAATCAAGTCTTCCCACGAAAATCCAGCCATTGAGTCTTGCTAAATTCCTCCCAAAATCGATGAGAAAAAATCTGCAGGAAACAACCAGTCTTCCCGCCAAAACTGAATGTTTGAAATGTAGAGGATGAAGTTCCCTGATCCAAAACATGGGTGCCTTTAACAGCTGGGATGCCTAGGGGTGCCCTTAGTAATTTTCTCCGGGGGTCCAAAAACCACTTTTCGAGCAACTTTTTCCGTAAGCATATATTTCTCCAAAAATACCTAAACACACATAAAACACCATAATAAGTACAAAATCGAGTGCCAACAATATATAGTATTGAGAACAAATTAGACACAAAATGTGTCTATCAGCTACCATTGTTCATTCTTTACAACCAACTCATTCTTTGAGTTCTCATGAAGATGATAAACCAATGGTGGAAATTCCATACAAGGTACAACCTTTAATATCTTCTTTTAATGACTTATTTCCTGTTGAGTGACCTAATACTTTACCTCCACTGAGGGATTTACAACATCAAATAGACTTTATACCTGGGACTTCTATTCCTAATCAGCCTCATTATAGGTTAAGTCCTAAAGAGCATGAAATATTAGAAGGTCAGGTTGATGATTTGTTACAAAAAGGTTTGATAAGACTAAGCAAAAGTCCTTGTGCTAGTCCATCCTTTTAAGTAGACAAGAAGGATGGTGGACATCGTATGTGTATAGACTGTAGATCTTTAAATAGAGTTACTATAACATATATATTTCCTATACCAAGAATTGATGACCTAATTGATATGCTTTCTGGTGCTAAAGTCTTTACCAAGCTTGATTTACGTAATGGGTATCATCAAATACGTATCCTTGAAGGTGATGAGTGGAAAACAACATTCAAGACAAAGAAAGGCTTATATGAATGGTTAGTAATTCCTTTTGGTTTATCTAATGCTCCTAGCACTTTTATGTGTCTCATGAACCAAGTTTTACAATCTTTCCTTGGAAAATTTGTCATTGTTTATTTTGATGACATCTTAATCTTTAGCAACAATGAAGAAGAACATCTTTCACATTTATCTCAATTTTTTAAATCACTACAACAATATTTTGTATGTGAATTTAAAGAAGTGCACTTTCTTTACAAACAAAGTCACTTTCTTAGGATATGTTGTGTCAGATATTGGTATTTCTATGGATAATTCTAAGATCAAAGCAATTGTTGATTGGCCTACTCCAACATCTATACGTGAGGTACGCAGTTTTCATGGTCTAGCATCTTTCTATAGAAGGTTTGTGAGAAATTTTAGTATTATTGCAGCTGGGTTGACAGATTGTTTGAAACAAGATACTTTTGAATGGACTGAATAAGAAGATAAAATCTTTAATCTACTCAAAGAAAATTTGTGTAGCACACCTGTTCTTTCCATGCCAAATTTTGATAAGCCTTTTGAGATTCATTGTGATGCTTCTATTGTTGGTATAAGTGATGTTTTATCTCAAGAAGGACGCCCAGTTGCATATTAATAGTGAACAGAATTCTGATACAAGGAAGAAATGGTCTACTTAGGAGTTGGAGTTAATTTCTCTTGTTCAGGATATTAATAAATGGCATCCTTATCTAATTGATAAGTGCATAATTCATATGATCTTAATGTCCATTCCATATGATCTTAATCTCTTGGAGTTATTATTCTTGCATGTATTCGTATTATTACTCTTGTTTTCTCTTATTTGTCTCTATTAGGTGAATCATCCAAAAAGGATCTACAAAGTGCTGAAAAGAGCTAATAAGAGAAGTATCTGAAGTATCCAAGCGCCCAAGTCCAAGAGAAGTGGAAGAAGTGTGACGAAAAGGAGCAAAACACTCAAAATCAAGAGAAGGGCCAAAGACCAATATTAACTCATTCAAATTAAGGATTTCTCATCATCATCTTGAAGAGAACTGAAAGATAAAAAGAATGAAAAAAGAATGAGGTCATTCTGAGTTCGGATGAAGAAGTTGTGGCCAAAACAAGATTTTATTAAATACCGAAGACAGTAAAGTTGGTGGACGGGTTTCATACATTAATTCCGAAAATTTCTGCTGGAATTTAAAGTTCGCGGACTGAGTTTGCGAACTTAGCAAGTGGAAAACGTGTATTAGTACCTTGGAAAGCCTAAGGTCACGTTTGGGAGTCTTTATGTCGTATTTTCGGGTCGGGTTCTTGAACCGAACTAAATACTTGATGACCAAGCAATGTAAGCCTATAAAGAGGTATTAGGTCATGGAATCGAATATCATATTATACTTTTGTTCTTCATTAATATTTTAGGGTTTACCCCTTTAGGGGGAAACCGGGTAATTGTATAATCATGAGAAACTAATTCTTTGTTGATTAAGGATGAATTCAATGTTCTAAGCGTGAAGCTTTATTAATAATACAAATCTATTGAGAGTTTTTATCATCAGTGTTTGTCTTTACCATATCTAGGGTTTATGAGTGATTCTTAGATTGATTTTGGATACATACTAGATTAGTCTATTGATTGTTCTTTTACTAGTAGAAGTTATGAGATATGTAATCGTCGAATAACTCTCTACACAAGTAGAAATCGCGAGACCTTACAGAGGGATTCTGTGGAGCAATCGTGTGTGAAGACAACACCAGCAAGTAAACCTTGATCTAAGAGTTTAACTACTGGGATCAACCTAAATTCACAAAGCTTAAGGCGTTCGATTGGATTACACCTTGAGTGATCTACTACTTGGTGGTTCGTTGAATAGAAGTCGAGAACTTCCGTATCCAATGATTGAAGGAGTTTTGGGGATAACACTGATCAAGATGTTATTCTACGGTTGGTGATGAATGGTTCTTGCGAACAATAGATAAGTATACTAATCCAGCTGTCGCTTGGTAACGACGAAGGATTCCTTGATCATCTTGTTTCTTTATTATTGGCTTTATATTCATCTTACAACCAAACCCCCCTTTGTTATTTACTTTATTTTGCTAATACAAATAACTTATCAATTACACATCTCTCTGTGGGAACGATCTCTTACTATCGCTATATTACCAGTCAATTAGTGGGAAATATATTTATTAATTTGTTGTGCCAACGACATCCCATCACTTATTCACAGTGAGTTTGTTGTCAATACTGATAATCAGGCTCTTAAGTTTTTGAAAACTTCAACAAAGGTAAATAGAATGCATGATAGGTGGTTATCTACTATCAATCAGTATACATTCTCTATTAAACATCAAAGTGGGAAACTTATTCAAGTTGCAGATGATTTGAGTAGAAGATCTCATCATCTTGTTACTCTCAAACATGAGAGTTTAGCTTTTGACTTCTTGAAAGATCTATATAGTGAAGACAAACAATTTCAGAAACTATGGGAAAAGTGTGGTTCTTCAACAAACAGTGTTGATGATTTTCTAATTCAAGATGGTTTTCTTTTTAAAGGAAATCGTTTATGTATACCACAATGTTCCTTACGTCTTCATTTAATCCAAGAATTACATGGAAGTGGCCTAGGAGGACATTTTGGGCGTGATAAAACCATTGCTTTGGTTGAGGAACGTTATTTTTGGCCTTCAATTAAAATAGATGTTCAGAAGTACTTACAAAAATGCATGGTTTGTCAGCAGTCTAAGGGGAATATTCAAAATACAGGATTGTATACTCCACTTGCAATTCCTGACGCACCTTGGCTGGATATTAGCATAGACTTTGTTCTTGGTTTACCACGTACTGCCAGGAGGAATGATTCTATAATAGTGGTTGTTGATCGTTATTCAAAAATGGCTCACTTCATAGCATGCAAGAAAACTACAGATGCCTCCAATGTTTCTTATTTATTTTTCAAAGAAGTAGTACGTTTGCATGGAATTCCCAAGACAATTACTTCTGATATAGACACTAAGTTCTTGAGCTACTTTTGGAAGTCATTATGGATGCGTTTGGGTACTAAACTTCAATATAGTACAACTGCTCACCCTCAAACAGATGGAAAAACTGAAGTGGTCAATCGATCTTTAGGAAATCCGATTAGAGACAAGGTTATTGGAGGAAAATATAAGCAATGGGATAATCTCCTTCCAAATATGTAATTTGGTTATAACACTTCAGTTAATCGATCTACAGGTAAGACATCTTTTGAGATCGTTTATTCTAAGGTTCCTAATCATATTTTAGATTTGGTGGTGCTTCCCAAGCTGCGTAAATCAAATGATAAGGCATATAAATTTGTTGAGAAAGCTTCACTCATACATCAACAAGTTAAGTCCAAGCTTGCAGAATCTAATAACAAATACAAGGAAGATGCAAATCAACATAAAAGACTTAAGACTTTTGTTGAAGGAGAATTGTTTTTGATTCATCTCAAAAAGGAAAGGCTTCCTAATGGTACTTACAACAAGACCAAGATGAAGAAATATGGACCATTCAAGATTTTGAACAAAATCAGTGATAATACATATTTTATTGATCTTCCATCAAATTGGAACATCTCTAATATATTCAATGTGCAGGAAATTTTTACTTTTCATGGAGAGAATGACGTTCTTTTTATTCATTAACTCGAGGACGAGTTTCTTTCAAGAATGGGGGGACTGATGTAGTACATCTTTCTCTGTATCGACAATGATTGTTGATCCTTTTCTTCTGTATCAACTTTAACAGTTGATCCCATGCTTATAGATAAACTATGAAAGTTGATCCCTTACGTCAGTTTAAGTTGGTTTTCTTTGCAAGTATTTCCTTTTCTAGTTTACGTTATACTCTTTCCTTTTATCAGCTCATGTAAGCCTATATAAAGGCTAGGTCTCTTGTTTACAAGGACACATCTTTTATTATTAATATTATCAAATTTGATTATGAATCTTATTTTCTTTAGAATCTTGATCCTAGAATCAGATTTTAGCTAAGTTTCTGATGAAACTTATTTTATGTTCACAATCCTAGCAACTAGTTTGCTACCTCCTAATCTGTGCTACACTAGTATCAACGACCGGTACAGTTTTTAAAACTTAGAAAGGGTAAGATTTAAATAAACAGCCTCTTATAGAGGACCTCTTGACTAGAGCTGAGGCTTTCTAACATATAAACCAGCAACTCTAGAAGTCATTGCTACAACGCCTCCTTTTGAGGCGGTTTAAAAGATTGAGAAAGAAATCACATTGCCAACCGATACAAAGGAGAACGAGGTATCTTTCGACAAACTGAAGATGATGAATACAATTCACCCATTTCGTGTTTCAATAATCATATTTAATTTGGACCTTGGTAAATCTCCAGAACTCGCTTAGGTCGAGAGGATTGAGATACCACACTAGTTTAATGAGATTCTTTTACCTAATCGTTGTAGAATAACTGTTATTGTTCTATACTAAATCATGGACCAAGAGCTTAAATGTCCCAATTTGGGAGGCATGGTTGCGGACATACCCAAGTTTTTGAAAAAAGTTGAAATGCCCCATTTCGTTTCTCCATTGACATTTTCTTCTTAAAAAAAGTTGACATTTTCTTCTTAAAACTTAAACCCTAATTTTTATTAAATTGACTTTTTCTTCTAAAAAATGATCACCCTTAATATTGTGACACGTGTTGCCACCACCAACACCATAGTCGCCACCACCACCATGGCAACCGCCACCACCGCTACCATTGTCGTCGCTTCCACCGCGGTCGATGACGCCACCACCATCCCATCACCACCGTCGTCACAACCACCATCGCCACCACCACCGCTATCATCATCGTCGTCGTCGTCACCACCATCCCGTCGCCATTGCCATCAACACCACCCGCAGAACTTTAAACGCTAAATTCACTATTTAACTGACTTGGATAGAAAAGTTACGGGATTATGGTATTTTAACTTTATTCAAAAATCCGGGAAAATTTCACAACCATGCCTCCCAAATTGGGGCATTTTGACTATTTTTCCTTAAATCATCATGCCAAGATAGAAATTTAGTTTTGCCTGTATTGTAAGTCACTAATATATTGAACATTCCTTATTATGTATTTTTAATGAACCTGGCTAAATTGGGGCCTATACCACTTAATTGGGGCCTATCAAATTTTCATTCCCATACCACCAAATTGCTCTGGGCACTTAAACTTTTAAAAATACTAATTTACCCCCACATTAATCCCTAAAACAATCTCATTGTAGTTGCAGGAAATCCTACACTACACCCCTCATATGATTTCATTATTACTCAACTCATTTTTAGATTTACACTCTTAATTTTATTGATCAATCTTTGAATGTTCTTATAAGAAAAGATAAAGGAACCAAGAATGACCTCTGCTCTAGACTTTCTCTCTCCTATTTACTTGTTTCTTACTCAAAAAAGATCTCTCCCCTTCATTTACAACTGAACGACTATTTATAAGGAAATACATAGTGGATGACAACTAATCTGTCCTTTATTTTCGAGTAAGACTTGCGACATACTAGCAATCTTACAAATCTTAATCTCGCAAACTCTCTAATTTTCGCAGGACCCTCTGGTGGGCCCGGGAAAGCGTATAAAATTGAAGTGAAATGAAACGGGCCTACAGTAATACCGCAAGTGCACGGTCGTCAGTTGTAGCTCGTGCAAGTACGGGTCGATCCACAGAGATTGGGAGTGTTTGGAGTTTCTAGCTATTTGGGCTCTAAATTTGCTATTGGGCTTCTAATTGTGCTTTGGGCTTAGTGGGTTTTTGTAACAATGAAATGGTTTTGGGCTCAGTGGGCTTTTGGATTGACTGTGAACTTATGGGATTTTGGAATGAACTGAGCCTTGGGCTCAGTTGGCTGGGCCTTTAGATTAGCTAGGCTTCTGAGCTATGAACTAGGCTTTAGGCCTTAACCTGTACTTTGAACCTGGGCTTTTAGCCTTTGGTTCTAAGCTAACTGTTTGGAGAAGCAGCAGACAAGGCTGGGCTGGAGAAGAAGCAGCAGCAGCAGTGGTGGCTTCAGCAGCAGCAGAAGCAGTGCACAGCAGCAGCAAAAGCAGTAGAAAGTTGTAGCAGCTGGGGGAGAACAAGGCAGCAGAGCACTAGGCAGTGAATGCAGTAACAAGAACAGGAGAAACAAAAGATAAGAAAGAGCAAATAGTGGCAGTGAAACTGTGATATTTACAAAGCAATGAAGATGGTAGTGAAATAATGAGACAATGGAAATGAAGCAAAGAGAAAGACCAAGGCAGTGAAGTAAATGTGACAGTGAAGCAAAGGTAACAGTGGCAGTTAACAGGAAACAAAGCCAAATAAACCAAGGCTGTTAGCCAAGGGCAGGGAGGAGTTTGCAGCTGTGGCTAAGCTAAGGCTTAGAATCCACCTTGTGTCCTAGCTAAACAATGCAATTCTAGATTTAAAAACTTAAGCATCCAACTAGAATGGGAAGAGAATCAGCTTGCTCACTGATTTGCCCCTAGCATTGACTGTATTTTGACAGAACAATCAATCACAGGCATATCAGAGCACCAACTTCTTCCCATTACTCAAGCAAAACAGGCCTTCCTAGCAATTCATCATTCAATAGAACTAAGGTTTCATCTGAGCCTCAGCAGTGACTCAGAACATAATTAACACTACAATGGAACTAAACATGATCATTTAAACTACTAAACAGTGAATGAAAATTGCAAAAGAAGAACCCTAAAAATTAACAGTGAAATTAATTAACATTGAGAATTAAATTAACCCAATTAGGGGGTATCTCGGCTAAAAGAACACCCTTTAACATACTACATCACTTCCTATTATTTTTACAACAAAATTACAAAACCCTAATTCGAAACCCTAATTTTTTTGGGGAAATCAAATTCTCTCACCAATTTCCTGAATTGAGCTCGACCCATGCTTTGGGTATGTCCCCTCTGCCTCTCTCTGAAGCTTTTCCTGCCCTCAATTTTTGTCTTCTCCTCGCTGTTGGTGAAACCCTAGCTCGAGATTTCTTGTCAACCACACCTAGGGTTCAGAGATGTGATTTGGAAAGAAGCCTAGGCTAGGGAGAGATGTCGTGGTGTTGTCGGGTGGTTGTGGTGGTGGTGTGTTCGAGAAGAAGGTGTAGCTGGTGGAGGTGATGGAGTTGCAGAGCTCTGCAAATTTTTGGGAAGAAGGGGAAGAAAGCTCGAGAGAAATGGGTTAGGGGCTGTTTGTTTTGGGGTATAAGGTTCGGTTGCTAGGGTGTTGAGCGGGTTTAGCGAACTTTGATGAACAACAAGTAAAGAGCGTTGGATGATCCCATATAGATTGAATCGAACGGCTACGCTGGAGAGGTATGTAGCGACCGTTGGATTATGAGATACAACAAAATTGACGGCTTCAGATGGAGTTAGGTACTATGGTGTTTGACAGACTTCGGATTTTGATGCACAATGATGGGCGACCGTGGATGACAAGATGGATCCAATCTGACGGCTCTCATGAAATGGGTATGGATATGGAAATGGATTGGGTAAGGGTTTTGTGCCTTGGGTATGCCAAGCCCATATCTTCTTTAAGAACAACTCTTCCTCTTCAAGCCCACTCCTAGTTCCGGCTCTTGCAAACATCATTCTTTGCTTCCTCCTAGCGAGAGTCTTTGTCGTTCCTTTACTCTTTTCGCTCCGTGAGATAACCATGCTTTATTTAGTACCTAAAAATGCAAAATTAATTAAGAAAAATATTTATTCTTGAAACAATGAAAATACAGAATATGGGATAAAATGTAGAATTAATGCACAAAAGATGAGTTAAATGCCAACAAAAAGGGATAAATATATACAATATTGGCACTCATCAAATACCCCCAAACCTGAATTTACTTGTCCTCAAGTAAACAAAACTAAGAAATCCTACCTATACCACTGTCGCTGGTCTCTCGAATGCATTTAGCGTATGCACTAAGCCTTTTAAACCACTAAGTGTCCCTAGTGGACGAGTTGAAGTCTCGTGAAGGTTTGCTTAGAACGTACCTACAAAGTTCTAGGTCAAATATAAGCTCAGATTCCATCAAATGTGACATGTGCAAGTCAGTTAAGCTCACAGCAAAATGGAGATGTCAATCTAGCTATCGAAGGCACATCCTAGCACTGATAACAAATAAAGACATGTGATAAAGTGTAAAGTGTATCTACACATGTGTAAAGAAATCGGATGTTATGACTACTAATCACCAAGAGATAGTTTCTCAGGCTAAGAACCGGCGAAATCTAGCTAGCTGTCCGGACTTTACGAGAATTGTGAATGAGTTGGAGGTATTTCACAATTACTCGCGTTGTACATCAATGGCATACACCCTTCCTGCTTATTACAATAAAAACAAAAGATGACTCTTTACACATGACTCTTATTACATTGACTACTCTCTTTTTATTTTGGAACAAGAGATGATGGAATTGATAAATACTTGATTTTTTTATTTTTCTGATATTTTTTTTTTTCTGAATAAATACATCGTTTTTTTTTTTTTTTTTTTTTTTTTAACACAAGGAAACGCTTTGATACATATACAAAAGGAAACAAAATTACATGACACTTTGCAAGAGGTAGCCCTTTTTGATGCACCAGTTAAATTCGATGGTTTTATTTCTTATGTAACCTTCACCTTCTATCCCAACCAACCAAAGAACAAGCTAGTCAAGTTTCGTTCAGTATTCTAAAGTGATTGGCAATCGTGACTTCCTATCAAACACCTTGAAGATCGAGGCTATACATGTATTGGTAGATCGTGCGCGTGCAATTTCTTATCACTATGTGAATTGTGCTAGAATCAGGGTGCCTAAATATCTAGACTAAGACTCCTAATAAAAATATATATTTGCCAAGAGTCAACATTTCAAGGTAAATGAGCTCCATTTTTATGATTTTTTAATTTTTTTTTTGATTTTTCATTTTTTTTTTTTTGGAATTTTTCAATTTTTTCAAAAAGATGGAGTTTTGTTTTCAATTATGGCAAATTATCAAAGTATCTACTTTTCACCCCCAAACCTAAACTAAACATTGTCCTCAATGTTTCAAAATATGAACAAAATTATAATACAACATATGAAGAGGATCATGTTGAGTAGAGAAAAAGGAAAGAGAATACCCGATTTCGGCGAAAGCAATATTAGAACTCCGTTATTCAAGGCAAGAATCCAACATATGTCAGCCGAGATCATATTGGATTAGCAAAATATATACAAAAGGAACAAAAAGGTTTTTAAGAAATTTTATCTACTGGATTATATACAAAAAAAAATTCACCATACACTAACAATCTAAAGAGTTGAGGATCAACCCAAAAGACAAAGTGTAGAGGTTTCAACAGCTTCACACAAATATAACATGATAGGCATGCAAGTGAAGCTGTGAAACAAAATGAGCTACCCCCAAACCTGGATTTTACAGAAGATATAATTTTGAAAACAAAATCGCGCAGTTTCGGGGGTTCATCATGCACAAGGTCTAGCTCGAAATGAACTGTGCTAGGGACGGGCAAACATGCTAATTCCAACTGTGGTTCCTCAAATGTATTATACTTAGAAGCAAAATAGTCCAAGAGGACTTGGGAAGCACACAGTTCCAATCCTAGATTAGGGACTCTCAGAAAAGTCGGTTTGACAATATGGGTACAAACCAAATCTAGGTTGGGTGGAAGGCCATCAGATTGTGACTTATGTAGGACGATAGGCACATCATTACTAATCACATCAACATCTCCTAAGTCTTCTACACGTGTCACAACATGCTTACCATGCTCACACAAAATCAGAATCATCAACATCATCAGAAGAATTATTCTCATGCATCGGCAAATCAGTGGAAACATCACAACGTGACCCAGGTAGAGAATCAGACACAACAATTATATTTTCATGCATATTAGTGTCAACAGAAGATTCTATATACCTAAGTCATCTTCATAGGACAGATGCACATACTCAAAATCAGTATCAACATCACATATATATGGAATACTAGAAGAAACATCATTCATGAAGGTCGAGGCAGAGAAGCCTAATGTTATTGAACCAACAGGTTCCACAATATTTTCATGTCTTCTAACATAACATCATAATCATCATCATCATCATGATAGGGATTTTGCAATCTAGGATAATTTTCAATCCTAAGGTCGGAGCTATCACAAGAATAAGACTCTAACTCATGGGGTGACTCATACCATGTGTGTTGTCCCTGTTTCCCTAACAGATTCCCATTGATGGGTTTTCTCTGCAATCTCAGCTAAAAATTTCCATGCATCATCCACAGATTTATCAAGAAATTTACCATTACACATAGACTCAACCATGGTTCGAGATTTAAAGTCTAGTCCCTCATAGAGGATGACGACAAGTCTCCTTCTCAAATCCATGGTGTGGACATTCGCTCAACAAATCATTAAAACGTTCAAAATAGTCAAAAACAGTTTCCTCATCCAACTGGACAAAACAATTGATATTTTGACGAATAGCGATGGTCCTATGATGTGGAAAAAATCTTTGGAAAAATTGATTAGTGAGTTGTTCCCAAGTGGTGATTGATTGTGGTCTCAAACCGTAAAACCATGTTTTGGACCTTTCCTTTAGAGAAAATGTAAACAAACGCAATTTCAGAGAGTCTTCGGACATATGATCAGGTTGCATAGTCCGACAAATTTGTTCAAACTCTCTTACATGAGTATAGGGTTCTCAGAATCGAACCCTCGAAATATAGGAAGTATTTGTATCATGCTTGCATTTATTTTAAAAGGGGTATTGGTTTGAGGTAATACAATCATGATAATGGAATTTTTATTGTGGGATACATGTATTCATGGAGAGCATTAGGTTGGCCCATATTGAAAAGACACAAAGCCCACTATTTGGTTTTAATGGGTTTGGATTTTTGGGAAAAATATTTGGTTTTAATGGGTTTGGATTTTTGGGAAATTTTGGTTTTTGAAATAAGGAGCAAATTTTTTTTTTTTTTTTTTTTTTTTTTTTTTTTTTTTTTTTACACTTAGCCTAGCATAAATTAGCACAACCCATAAAAGAAAATAAAAACAACAATAATAATTACAAACCCATAAAAGAAAGAAAAAGAAGAAAAAGAAAAATTATTACAAGCCCAAATAAAAAATAAAGAAAAACAAAAATTATTACAAGCCCACAAATTAAAAATGGAAGCCCAAAATTCGGGTTCTCTTAAATGGGTTTACCTTTTTAGCACAGCCCAGCTGCTCTGATATTGTTGCAAAAACCCAGTTGGGCTTTGGTTCTTTTCCTTGGTGGCGTCCCAGCAGAGGAAAAACTGGTTCAGAACAGCAGGTCCAACAGCAAATGAAGTGAAGCAGATGCAGATGCAAATGCTATGCAGTGAAATGCAAAAATAGCTAAAAAACTACAAGAAAAACACAGCACCAATCCCCGGCAGCGGCGCCAAAAACTTGGTGGGCCCGGGAAAGCGTATAAAATTGAAGTGAAATGAAACGGGACTACAGTAATACCGCAAGTGCACGGTCGTCAGTTGTAGCTCGTGCAAGTACGGGTCGATCCACAGAGATTGGGAGTGTTTGGAGTTTCTAGCTATTTGGGCTCTAAATTTGCTATTGGGCTTCTAATTGTGCTTTGGGCTTAGTGGGTTTTTGTAACAATGAAATGGTTTTGGGCTCAGTGGGCTTTTGGATTGACTGTGAACTTATGGGCTTTTGGAATGAACCGAGCCTTGGGCTCAGTTGGCTGGACCTTTAGATTAGCTAGGCTTCTGAGCTATGAACTAGGCTTTAGGCCTTAACCTGTACTTTGAACCTGGGCTTTTAGCCTTTGGTTCTAAGCTAACTGTTTGGAGCAGCAACAGACAAGGCTGGGCTGGAGAAGAAGCAGCAGCAGCAGTGGTGGCTTCAGCAGCAGCAGAAGCAGTGCACAGCAGCAGCAAAAGCAGTAGCAAGTAGTAGCAGCTGGGGGAGAATAAGGCAGCAGAGCACTAGGCAGTGAATGCAGTAACAAGAACAGGAGAAACAAAAGAGAAGAAAGAGCAAATAGTGGCAGTGAAACTGTGATATTTACAAAGCAATGAAGATGGTAGTGAAATAATGAGACAATGGAAATGAAGCAAAGAGAAAGACCAAGGCAGTGAAGTAAATGTGACAGTGAAGCAAAGGTAACAGTGGCAGTTAACAGGAAACAAAGCCAAATAAACCAAGGCTGTTAGCCAAGGGAAGGGAGGAGTTTGCAGCTGTGGCTAAGCTAAGGCTTAGAATCCACCTTGTGTCCTAGCTAAACAATGCAATTCTAGATTTAAAAACTTAAGCATCCAACTAGAATGGGAAGAGAATCAGCTTGCTCACTGATTTGCCCCTAGCATTGACTGTCCTTTGACAGAACAATCAATCACAGGCATATCAGAGCACCAACTTCTTCCCATTACTCAAGCAAAACAGGCCTTCCTAGCAATTCATCATTCAATAGAACTAAGGTTTCATCTGAGCCTCAGCAGTGACTCAGAACATAATTAACACTACAATGGAACTAAACATGATCATTTAAACTACTAAACAGTGAATGAAAATTGCAAAAGAAGAACCCTAAAAATTAACAGTGAAATTAAATTAACATTGAGAATTAAATTAACCCAATTAGGGGGTATCTCGGCTAACCAAGAACACCCTTTAACATCCTACATCACTTCCTATTTATAGTTTACAACAAAATTACAAAACCCTAATTCGAAACCCTAATTTTTTGGGGAAAATCAAATTCTCTCACCAATTTCCTGAATTGAGCTCGACCCATGCTTTGGGTATGTCCCCTCTGCTCTTCTGAAGCTTTTCCTGCCCTCAATTTTGTCTTCTCCTCGCTGTTGGTGAAACCCTAGCTCGAGATTTCTTGTCAAACCCACACCTAGGGTTCAGAGATGTGAATTTGGAAAGAAGCCTAGGCTAGGGAGAGATGTCGTGGTGTTGTCGGGTGGTTGTGGTGGTGGTGTGGTTCGAGAAGAAGGTGTAGCTGGTGGAGGTGATGGAGTTGCAGAGCTCTGCAAATTTTTGGCAAGAAGGGGAAGAAGAGCTCGAGAGAAGAATGGGTTAGGGGCTGTTTGTTTTGGGGTATAAGGGTTCGGTTGCTAGGGTGTTGAGCGGGTTTAGCGAACTTTGATGAACAGCAAGTAAAGAGCGTTGGATGATCCCATATAGATTGAATCGAACGGCTACGCTGGAGAGGTATGTAGCGACCGTTGGATTATGAGATACAACAAAATTGACGGCTTCAGATGGAGTTAGGTACTATGGTGTTTGACAGGAGCTTCGGATTTTGATGCACAATGATGAGGCGACCGTTGGATGACAAGATGGATCCAATCTGACGGCTCTCATGGAAATGGGTATGGATAATGGAAATGGATTTGGGTAAGGGTTTTGGGCCTTGGGTATGCCAAGCCCATATCTTCTTTAAGAACAACTCTTCCTCTTCAAGCCCACTCCTAGTTGATCCGGCTCTTACAAACATCATTCTTTGCTTCCTCCTAGCGAGAGTCTTTGCCGTTCCTTTGCTCTTTTCGCTCCGTGAGATAACCATGCTTTATTTAGTACCTAAAAATGCAAAATTAATTAAGAAAAATATTTATTCTTGAAAACAATGAAAATACAGAATATGGGATAAAATGTAGAATTAATGCACAAAAGATGAGTTAAATGCCAACAAAAAGGGATAAATATATACAATATTTGGCACTCATCACCCTCACATCTTTCTCATGATTTTAGCTGACGTCGTTTATTATATCATTTCTGAAATTGTTCTGCGACGCTGTTGTGTTTTGTTGTTAATAATTTCGTAAAGATATTATTGTTGCGAGATTCTGATCCTACATCTTACCTCTTCTCATATCTTTTCTGCGAAGTAGAGAATGATGTGAGAAATTCCGAAGTTGTTCCTCTCTTCATATTCTGCATTTATCACAAGTATTCTTTCTTCCATCTATTTCTTGACACGTCTTTTGTAACCGTTGCTTTTTAGACGCTTATATCTTTCCGTATTAATCGTGTTTATTTTCTCGAGGAAAAATTCCCTCTATATATATTCTTTCTCACTCTCTTTTTCTTTCTTTTTATTTTCTCTGCAACTTCATCGTTCTTCTGCAAATTCCGTTATTGCAACTTTCTTCTTTTTTCTTCAATATTTTTAAGTTTTTCTTCATCTTCATACTATTTCTTCTGCAGATCTTCATCATTCGTAATTTTCTTCGAAATAATCTTCCTTCTATTGTTTTCCATGGATTCATCAAGGTTAGTTTTCTTTTTTCTTCTTTATGGGTTTTGCTGAAATTGATCTTGTTTATTGCCTTATTTGATGTTGTTTATGTGATTCCCATACTCTTGTTATTTCAGCAAAAGCGCCTCCAACACTAAATTTACAGTTCAGAACCCTAATATTCCCAAACCGCAACATAAGGTTGTTGCGCATAAAAGAAAGTCTGCGAATGAGAAGGTAGTAAGAAACATTATCCTTTTCTAATAACAATATTGTTGCCTCTGTTTCTTATCTGGATTGTAATTCGCAGGGTGATAAGGATGTCAATAAACCTCTCAAGAAATCTCGCCACCTTAAAACTGTTCAAACTTCTGTTCCATTCCACTTACTCATTTCTTCTAAATCTCCTGCGACATCTTCGCAAGATAAACTTGTATCTCGAATTCGCGAAAAAGCTGCCTCAAACTTCATTTCTCCATCTGACCTTTCAGTAATTGAAACCCCCTTGTTGATCCTTCTGTGAATGAAACCTCTTCTCTTCCTATTGAGAATGTTTCTCAACCTTCTATCACTGCCAGTTCTCTACCTGAGTCTCTTCCTCTTTCGAAAGAAACCGTGGAAGGAATAGATATTGCTTTCAAAGTTTTATCTGAAGTCCTAGATGATGGCAAGAAGTCTTCTATTGATCCTATCAAGTCTAATGTTTGCGAAATTCTGAGCAAGCATTTAGGTTCTGACAGAGCTGCTTCGCAGACAGCTTTGGAAAAAGAATTTAATGCTCTTCGTCTCGAAAATCAAAAGCTTCAGAATGTTTTGCTGGATCGTGACAATCTTCGCAAGAAGAATGATGAATTGAGAGGTATGATTTTCTTATCTGTGTCTTCAATTTTCCTTTTTAATGGATTTATCCTTCCCATATTTAATTATCCTTGAAATCCCTCTTTCGCATGTTAAGCCTTAAACCAGAAACGAATAATGGAGAGATATCAATTTTAATCTGCTGTTGAAGAATCCCGTGTTGATAAAGAAATTTTGATGGATCAATATAACCAATTAGATAATCTCTATTCATATTCTCTTGATCATATAGATAATCTTACCAATGAAAATACCCAATTAGTTTAGAGACAAGATTTATTAAGTAATGAAGTATCTCGCCTTTCTTATTCTTTAACTAAAGCTAATTTAGGGATGGAAATTTTATCAGATGAGAATAAAACCTTATCTCGATAGAAGCGAACTTGTTTAAACAAGATGACGATAGCTTCGCAGTAACTTAGCATTCTTCAGAAAGTATGTGATGACCAAGAGAAATCTCTTCGCTCTTTGAGAAATGAACTTAAAGAAGTAACAGAGTCATCTATCGCTGAAAGAGATACACTCATTCAAGGTAGAATAGCTTTAAGTGTAAAGGAGAATCAACTTAAAGAACAATATTCCAAATTAGAAGAATCTTATTATTCTCTTGCAAAGAAAAATGCCTTTCTTATTTCTAAAGAGAAAAATCTTCAGTCTCGACTTAAAGGTTTATTTGGAGATAAATTTGATGACACAATGGACCGTTGGGAGAATAGTTGTCTGTCCTTGATTCAACACCTTATTTCGCAAAAGGAAGGTAGTCATAATAGTTTGACTGCCTTAACTATCTTTTCTTTGTCATATTTTTCTGAGTTCTTCATCTTAATGAAATTTTGTATTCTATCTTTCGCAGAGTCTGAGAAGAATCTTCATTCCTCCATTTCTGTTTTAGAGGCTAAATATGCCAAAATTCGCAAAGAAAATGCATTGCTTGTCTCTTCCCTTACTGGTTCTCGCGACCGAGAAAGAAGACTTGATTATCTTGCTTATTTTAAGGATATTCAAGATAGGAATCATCAGAGAGCACTTCTTCGTCAAGTTCATCTCCGGGCTGAAGTCCTTGTAAATGATATTTTATTGTCCAAATCTCTTCCTCCTACATCAATTGAACCTTTGAAGTAGATGATGATGAAGTTCCTCGTCCTGCTGATAGTGATTATGATTACGAAAGTTGCAGAGGATAATTTCTTGGAAGATGAAGAAGAATTCCTTCTAAGAAGCATCTGCTGGTGTTAATCAAAATGAGAAAAAATCTCTCCTGAAGAAGTAATTGCTGGCGATAATCAAGGCCTAGTCAAGGCGAAGATCAGAACCGAAATGAAGGAGAGGCTTGCGATAATGAGAATATTGGCGAAGAACTGTTATCTCCTGCACTGAAATTAATACTGAAGCTTGAGCTTCTTATCTAGTTTTTTCTTGAACTGTCTTATTTTTATCACTTTTGCGAGTTAATTTTCAACCAACTTTGGAATCAACTTTTCCTTTTAGTATTTTGTGATGAGAAAGATAATGCTTCTTGTTTATTGATTCCCATACTTGCCTCTCATTATCTTTCTTGCAAAAATAATCTGTTATGAATACTTATAAATATTTTGTTTTATCATGTGGTCTTATTTTCCTTCCTAATTAAAGGTCTTATTATGCCACCTCTTGTCATTGCGACAAAATCAGGACGTCCTTGCACTTTCATGCAAAAACCCATTGATCTTGCCTTAACTTTTTCTTTTGTATTATGGCCTCTTCAGGAATGTTGCGACAATATGACAGGCCTAAATATTCTTGCGAAAATAAAGCCCCATGACATTGCCGTCTTGCGACGAAATCGCAGGACGTCTTCGCACTTTCATGCGAAAACCCATTGATCTCGTCTTATCTTTTTCTTTTGTTATTGCCTCTTCAGGATTGTTGCACAAATATGACAAGCCTTAATACTCTTGCGAATAAAAGCCTCATGACATTTGCGTCTTAAGACACTTATCAGCTCCCTAATGGAGGGTGCCGCCCTTATCTCCCCTGGTTGCCCCTTCAAGGAGGCGTACTTCTACCATACAAGGTTAGCTCCTCCCATCCAGTCTTAACAACAACCAGTTTTTTCGCAGCCTCTTATCCCTTTTACCTATAGGGCTTATGGTTACGAGACTGCACCCTAAGTGGGGTTTTCTTCGGCCGAGTGCAGTATAAGCCAAGACTTGTCAAGAATGGCAAGGTACGCTTCAAACGTCCCTGGCACTCTTGACTCAACCGTGTACCTCGGCGCCTTGATCAGATCTGCACTCCTTGGGAGAGTCCTTATTACCTTAGTCGCCCAACCCAAGTCATATGCTTAAGCTGAGAATCCAAGGTGCCTCTCCCGGATGGGCTTTATTGACCCCAAATCTCCATGACTCAGGTTCCGTGGCGGTGTAGCCTTTCCCTGAGCCATGCAACAGGTACCCCCTAATATGACGTACTTTAGGTCTTACATTTGCCTCTTGCGAAATTTTATTCGCGAACTAGGGTGTACGCCATAAAGGTTCGCCCCTTTCTTTTATGTCATTGTTCTGTGATTATCTCTGCGAAAATTTCGCACATCATGATCTTGTTTTGATATGAGTATTCTTGCAATTATTCTTTCAGAATCCATAACTTCTCAAAGCTTCTTACGGATAATATCTTTTTAAGTACAACCTGTTCCATGGTCTGTCTAGTCTATGACCAACATCTCTACCTTCTGGATCCATTAATCTATAAGCTCATGTTCCAACTATCTCCTTAATGATGTAAGGTCCATCCCATTTTTTCGCTAATTTTCCACCATTTTCGCTGATATATTGGTGTCTCTCGCAGAACTAAATCTCCTGGTTGAAATTCGCGTATTTGACACGTTTATTATATTCTCGGGCTAATCTTCGCTGATAATTCTCCATATGTTGTAAAGCTTTTTCTCTTCTTTTTCTAATTCATCAAGTTTTTTAAGATCAAACCCGCACTAAGATTTTTCTCCCAAGCTTCTCTTTTGTTGTCGGAATAACAACTTCTGTTGGTAACACCGCTTCAACTCCGTATGTTAAACAAAAAGGTGACATTCCAGTAGCTTCTCTTCTAGTTGTATTATAAGCCCATACTGCATTATGTACTTGTTCGCACCATGCTCTGTGATGTCCTTCCAATTTCTTCTTTAATATATCTGCAATTGTTTTGTTTGTTGCTTCTACCTTCCCATTAGCTTGTGGATACAAAGGAGTAGACTTTCCACATTTTATCTTGAATGCATGTAGCATTTCTATATTCTGTCCTTCAAATGTTTCCCATTATCAGATACCAACTGCGCAGGAATTCCGAATCTGCAAATGATATTTTCGAATATGAATGTAAAGATATCTTTGTCGCGAATATGTGTACTGCCTTCACTTCTGTCCATTTTGTGAAATAATCTGTTGCGACTATTAAATATCTTCTTTGTCCAGAACCTGGTAAAAATGGCCCCACAATATCTAAGCCCCACTTTCCAAAAGGCCACACACTGGTTGAAGATGATAGTGGTGCTCCAGGTGCATGTATTTTCTTTCCATGCCGCTGACAATCTTCGCAACGTCTTGATATTTGTTTTGCATCTTCGTGCATGTATGGCCAGTAATAGCCTTGCATTTTTGCTCTATGTGCCAAAGATCTTCCCCGCTATGATTGCCAGCATCCCCACTATGTAACATTTTTAGCACTTTTTCTCCTTCCTCTCGTGTCAAACATCTGAGTGATGGTCCATTAAAGGATTTTCGGTATAGCAACCCATCTCTTAATTCATAATTCGTTGCGCTTTTTAACTTGTGTGTTTCCAATCTATTTCTTGGTGTTTTCCTTTCGCCAAATATGCATGAAGTTCCATTCTCCAGTCTGCGATATTGTTCGTTTGTTCTTCTTCTTCATTGTCTATTATCATCACGTCCACTTCTTCTTCTTTATTGATTGATGGTGACAGAAGTGTTTGTATTTTTATGCATCTCGCAGTTGGATCTGTCATCATGCTTGAGATGAAAGCAAAAGCGTCTGCGAGTCTGTTATCCTTTCTTGAAATGTGCCTCCATTTTATTTTTGGGATTTTCGCTGACAATTCTTCAAAGCTTCTTGTATTTCTTCAAGGATGGTTCATTTGTAGTATACTCTCCCTTTATTTGGCGAATAACTAGATGCGAATCACTAGTGATCCTGGCATTTTCTAGTTTCATTTCTATTGCGAATTTTAAGGCATGTATCACAGCTTCATATTCTTTCATTATTAGTGGATGCGAATTCCAATCTGAATGAAAAAGCCATCTTTATTCCTTCTGGCGAAATTAAAACAATTCCAACTCCATTTCTTCTCCATTTGATGATCCATCTACCAATATCTCCCATCTATTTGGTTCTGTTAATAAATCTTTTGGATCTCCGTGTTCTTCTTCTATCCATCATTTCTTCTATTCTTCTCTTCTATCTTCTTCTAAAGGAAATTCTGCCAAGAAATCTGCAACAACTTGTGATTTTGGTGAAGACAAAATTTCATATTTAATATCAAAGTGGCCTACTTGTGCATTCCATCTCTCCACTCTTCCTGATCTTTTAGAATTCTTCATCACTGATTCAATTGGTACTTTTGTTATACCTTTATCTTGTGCGCTTGAAAATATATGCGGAGCTTAAATGATGCATAAACTAATGCTAAGATTAACTTCTCAATCTTTGAGTAATTCTTCTCGGCAGTATTAAAAGTTTTGCTAATGTAATAAATGGGTTTCTCCACTCCTGCGTCTACTCGCAATAACACAACACTTAATGCATGCGACGTCGTCGCAAGATAGATCAATAATTCTTCTCCTGATTCTGCTTTTTGTAAAATAGTTGTATTCATAAGATGTTCTTTGATCCCTTGAAAAGCTTTTTCACATTCATCAGTCCATTTAAATTTCACCCTTCTTGAGTATATCGAAAAAATATTTGCATTTGTCTGATGATCGCGAAATGAATCTCCCCAGCGAAGCTAGAAGCCCATTCAACTTCTGTACATCTTTTATTGTTGCTGGTGTTGGCATGTCACGAACTGCTTGCACTTTTTCTGGATCAACCTGTATTCCTTCCTTTGATACAATGTAGCCTAAAAATTTTCCCGATGCAACTCCAATAGTACACTTCTCAGGATTCAATTTAATGTTATACTGCCGCATTTGTTCAAAAATCCCTCAGGTCTTGTACATGGTCTTTAGCTTCTTTACTCTTTACTCATCCACGTATACTTCTAATGTTTTGTGTATCCATTTTGCGAACACCTTCTCTACCATTCTTTGGTATGTCGCTCCCGCATTTCGCAAACCAAATGGCATTTTCGTGTAACAATATAAACCTCTAGGGGCGAAAAGCAGTATGTTCTTGATCTTCTTCAGCGAGAGGGATTTGGTTATACCCTTTGTACCCATCTAAAGAATACTATCGTTTCCCGCTGCGGATTCCACCATTTGAGGAATATCTGGTAACGGAAAACTATCTTTGGGGCAAGCTTTGTTTAAATCAGTGAAATCTATGCAAATCCTGATTCCTTTGTTTTTCTTTGGGACAATGACCATATTCGCTATCCATTCTGGGTATTTAGCTTCTCTTATGATTCCCGCATCAAGCATTTTCTGTAGTTCTTCTTCTATTTGGGATGGTAAGTTGTTGCAATTTTTCTTATTCTCTGTTTAAATGGTCTCACATTTTTGTTAATCTCCAACTTGTGGCATGCAATTGATGGATCTATTCCCGGTATCTCATCCATGCTTCCTGCGAAAACATCTTTATATTCTCGCAACAGGTTAACAGTTCTTTCTTCTTCTTCCATATCCATTTTGGTTCCAATTCTCAATATTAGAGGTTCTTCTATAGTCCCAACGTTTATTTCTTTTGTTGGTTCTGCGGCAGTGTAACTGGGTTTAGGTTCTCCCATCGGTGTTGGTTCTTTTATTGTTTTCACAGGTCCTTCACCTTCTTCCAAAATTTCGCTGGGTATTCCCCTGCCTTCTTTTGCCCTTATCTTGTACACTCTAAATTCTTCTTCTTTCTTTGCCTCCTTTGCGAAATTTCTGCGAAATTGCTTCTTTTTTGCTCATCCTTCATAATGCTTTACTTCAATTTGATGACATAATTTCGCATTGCCAACATCTCCTCTGATTTCACCTATGCAATTTGCTGTGGGGAATTTAATACATTGATGCAACGTTGATACTACAACTTTTATCGCATGTATCCATGGTCTTCCTAATAACATATTATATGGCGATTCCATATCCACCACGCACAGTGTTACATGTGTTTCGATCTCTCCAAGTGGAATTCGTACCACTATTTCTCCTTTAGGTTTTGTTGTGGATTTTCCAAAGCCGTGAACAAAATATGTTGAATTGGACATTTCTTCATCTTTAAGTCCCATTCCTCGGAATGCGTGATAAAATATTATATCCACTGAACTTCTTGTATCGATTAAAGTTCTGTTCAGTATCCATTCTCCCGTGGATTTTGTTGTTGTCTCTTTCTCTTTTCGCGTAATAGACACTATGATAATTAATGGAGATGTGTGGTTCAAATTTTCTTTTGGTATTTCTGCCGCCATGAATATAATTTTTTGCTTTTCCCAATCTTTCAAGGGTGATGTCTTTTCTACCGCCATAACCTTCCTTCCTTCAAAATTTCGTTTATGTATTCTTCCTTTGATGTTTTCATGGAATTCATTAACCATCGTTTTTGTTATCATATTACACTCCAATCTTTTGTCATCTTCATTAATTTTAATCATCTTTCTTTTAACTGGTTCACTGATTTATTTAATCACTTTCTTGATTTGAACATTCTCAACAACAATATTCAACTTTCGATCTTGAAGTCCATGTTTCTAGTGCCATCACTAGTACAAATCTTCACATTCGCCACGCTTAATCACCGTGTCCATAGGCGTTTGGTCATGGATTTTTTTCACTCCAAAAATGTGGCATCAGGTGTCGTGACAAACAGGTATCTTTATGGCTACAGACATTTTGATTGGCTATAAAATATGATTTACCATGGTCATAACTCTAAAACCGTGTCTATATGGTACTCATTATTTTATTTTTGTAGTTAAGCATTTTCACTATCACCATGGCCATAGGATCCTTATAGACACACAATTTGATTATATGTGACTAAAGTTTACCTTAAAGTCACGTGAATTTTATTTTAGCCGTGGCCTTTGTCGTTAATTGGACACGCAAAATTCATTTTATCATGGCCAATTCATGAGTTGCAGTTACCTTAGAACGGCCATCTCTATCATTTGGACACACGAAAAATAATTGAACATGGCCAATACATGACTTGTAGTCACGTTTAATCTATAGTACCATGGCCATCCATATTTTCGGACACGTGATAAATATTTTACATGACCAATTAATAAGTTATGGCCACTAAAATTTTGTAGCACCGTGACTAAAAACTTTCCAAAAACACATCAAATGTTTTCAATGTAGCTGTTGTTCACCTTTGTGACACAAAAACTACGACAAACCATGGCGATAAACTTTATAAAATGACACAAAACGTATTCAACGTGGCAAGTATTTTTTTTTGCCACTCGAAAATTGCAATTTTCATTACTCAATTTATTCTTTGGCCATTGTTTAAAATCTAAATAGTGGCCGTATTTTATATTCAACCCCAGTATTTGCCACTATATCAAGACTTCAGGGACATGTCGGCCACTTCTTTCTATCATGTGTAGCAAAACTCACCTTAATCACACTACAATTAGAATTGAACCAAAATAATTAATCACACTACAATTAGAATTGAACCAAAATAATTTTTATTAACCATATGATAAACTCTCAATATCTGACCAATCCTGCAATAACCTTAAGATAACAAAATTTCAAAGGGAGATTTACAAGTTTAAACATCCAAATTCTACAGTCTATTTCTCTTAATAATTAGGCTGCAGTCTTGAGTCTTTTGCTGGATCTCCGAGACTTCAGTTCCCCACTCTTTGTATCTGAAGGTTTCTTGTTCTTTATCTTCTTAGTGTTTGAGTCAGCATCATGTTCATCAGGGTCTGAAAGTGGCTGGCCCTGCAGCAAGCAAGTGGATGTATAATTAGGGAACAAACCATGTTAACAGTTATATGCTCAGGATGCATAAGGTAATAACTTAAATGTTCTCTGTTAACTGCCTCAAAACATATAAATAGTATTATGCTAACAGTTATATGCTCATGTGCGAATTGTGGGAAAATATGTGCAGCGGGGACAAAATACAGTTATCTCATATTTGCTAGTGTTGGTTTCAAGCCAAAGCTAGAATACAGAAAAATAAGTAATTGGACCCAGGTATCACACAACACACAGCATTATAGCATTAAGCTACATTACAACAAGCATGTACATGGTTCCACATATTTGTTATAACAGGTAGACTAAATTAAGGAATAAAGATCACAAACTCTGTAGGCCAAGCTCAGTGCCTGCTTTTTTCGTCAAAGTTCCATCTTCCACTTCCAGCTGCTTATCAAACTCCTCCTGCACAAAAAAATTAGGGGATTAATAGTGTTAATCAATTAAAACAAACTTATTTGCACATTTACTCAAGCACAAGACAAATAGCTAGGTAGTTTCAGTCGTGTTACAAGCTGTGCTGCCTTTTCCCTAACATCATCGCCATCGTATTCTCCATTTTTGTTTTGATGTGCCTTCCTCCACAGTAAAGACCATGAAAGATTTTCATCTTTCACGAATCTCTTTTTCTTTAATCTAGTAATTAGCAAATACACAAGCCAAATATTAGATACATACTCTTCATATCGTTAGATGTACTCTTTAATTAAGCATACAAGCTAGTTAGATATATTCTTTAATTAAGCATACAAGCTAGTTAGATGTATTCATATGTAAATAATACTAATTTTTGATAAGAAACTGGACTTACTAATTTTTCCAACAGCTATCACCAGCGGAACTGGTGCCACTACCATCGCTATCTTCGTCTTCATCCTCTGACTCTCCTATATTCTGCAAGGCTTGAGCCTCCATGGCTGCAGTCTCATTGTCAGCATACTCATCATCATCATACTCTGGCTCCCATGGCTGTAGACATATCAGAAAACTGCATATACATATATGATTCAATCAAAGATGGTCTGAATTGAAGCACAGCTTCTTTTCAATCAAAAGTCAAAAGTTATTATTATTAAACTATAACAATCCCATGTAACCTAAGTTCAATTCTGTTTTAGTACCACTTACTCTTCGCCATTTGGCTATGGGAATAAGGATAGTTTACCTTGCAAACACAAATCGATAAAACATAACCCGCAATAACCAACCGATAGGGTATTAAGTGCTAAGGACAGAAATAAGCAACTTGACCACTAAACAGTCCCATGGAACAAAATCGTTTTTCATGTTCATTCTATATTAACTTCTCAAGTATGATGGTATTTATCTCCAATTCATAACTTCAGCGCACTTGACAAATATAATCAGAATAAAACATTCAAAGGAGGAAGCTTGAGTTTTTTAGATCAAAGAAACTGAAAAGCATGAGCCTGAGAATGAAGCCCTACGAATTAAATTAGCTGAAGGAAATTCAAAAGCATCACCACAATCCATTTTAGTACAGCTTACTAATTGCCTAGGGATTAAAGTAACAATGCTTCTGGAGATGTTAGGCTAAGCATCAAAGCACAAATGATAAAATGCAACCCACAAAATTCACCACCGTCAGGTAGGTTATGAATGAATTCATTCAATGATGGTCTGATTTGAAACCCATGCATCACAAGATTGTACACAAGTTCAGGTTCAATCACAGCACTGTAAAACAAATAAAAAGATAATCATACATTTCCTTGGGATATTATTACATTACGCATGTAAGCACAATGAGGCCAGGCCTTAGATTGAAAAGAACCACTTGATTTGAAACAGGGTATGCGACAAAACCCATCTAGTAAAATTAGACATAGAGAAAATTTAAAATTGAAAGAGATAATAATGCTACATTGTTACAGAACCCACAAAATATAGGAGAGCCTGAGATAAAAAAGCACATGCAAGTATGAACGCAACATGGCATCTTAGCATTTGAAATAAGAAATGAAATATCTAGTAAAAATCATACAGAGATATCAACCTCTAAATGAACAATATGGAAGGTTTTAGATTGAACCCATTCTCCACAGGCAATAGATCATGAAGCCTATTTAACCCAAGTTCAGATTCAATCAAAAGTATGAACTTATGCATCTTTCCAATCAAAAATCATAGAACTAAAAAGGATATACCTTGGATGTTTTTGATATCTGAACTGATAATACCCCAAAACAGATATATCTCTTCACATCTCTGAACTGATTTTAGGATTGAACTCAAAAGAATTTTCTTTTGATTTCATCCCCACAAATTGAGATTGTTAGGGTTCAAATCGAAAAAAGAATTGACCGAGATTATTACCGCTATATGTTCTTCTTCCATTCCTTGTCAAGATATTCTTGTTTACATCAGATTTTCATCCTACGGCGATTCTGAAACATTTCCAAATTTGCAAACCAAATCTTCTCTGAATAACAACTAATTTTCTGCCAACATATCAGATTTCGAAGAATTTTTTTTTACCAAAGATAAACATAGTGATAAAGTGAGGAAGATACGCTAGAATAACCCCTAATTTTCTGCCAAAATATCAGATTCTGAAGAAATTTTTTTACTTAAGATAGAGATGGGAATGAATAGAGGAAGATAGAGATAGGAATGAAGATACGCTATATCTTCTTTACATCGTTGACATCGATTGAAAACTTGACTCGACACATCGATTGAAAACTTGATCGAGTGAAAACAAGTTCGAGTAAGACTGGAGAAATTAGAACTTCATCCTTTCGAATTTAGGCAATTTGCGCCAAAATTTAGTTAAATAATCAAGATTCGACACTTCAATTGAAAATTTGATCGAGTTGGAACGAGTTCGAGTAAAACTGAAGAAACTGGAACTTCATCCTTTCGAATTCAAGCGATTTGGGTAAAAACTTAGTTACCTAATCAAGACTCGACACATCGATTGAAAATTTGATCTAGTGGAAACGAGTTCGAGTAAAACTGAAGAAACTAGAACTTCATCCTTTCGAATTTAGGTGATTTGCGTCAAAATTTAGTTACATAATCAAGATTCGACATTTCAATTGAAAATTTGATCGGGTTGGAACGAGTTTGAGTAAAAGTGAAGAAACTGGAACTTGATCCTTTCAAATTCAGGCGATATCGGCCAAAATTTAGTTACATAATCAAGATTCGACACTTCAATTGAAAATTTGACCGGGTTGGAACGAGTTTGAGTAAAAGTGAAGAAACTGGAACTTGATCCTTTCAAATTCAGGCGATATGGGTTAAAATTTAGTTACAAGATCAAGACTCGACATTTCAATTGAAAATTTGATCGAGTTGGAACGAGTTTAAGAAAAATTGAAGAAACTGGAACTTGATCCTTTCAAATTCGGCTATTTTGGTCAAAATTTAGCTACAAGATCAAGACTCGACACTTCAATTGAAAATTTGCTCGAGTTGGAAGGAGTTTGAGTAAAATTGAAGAAACTGAAACTTCATCCTTTCGAATTCGGGCGATTTGCGTCATGATTTAGTTACATGATCAAGACTCGACAATTCAATTGAAAATTTGATCGAGTTGGAACGAGTTCGAGTAAAACTGAAGAAACTTGAACTTCATCCTTTCGAATTCTGGCGATTTGCGTCAAAATTTAGTTACATAATCAAGACTCGACACTTTAATTGATTATTTGATCGAGTTGGAATGAGTTCGAGTAAAATTGAAGAAACTGGAACTTCATCCTTTCGAATTCAGGTGACATTGGTCAAATTTTAGTTACATAATCAAGACTCGACCCTTCAATTAAAAATTTGATCGAGTTGAAACGAGATCGAGTAAAACTGAAGAAATTAGAACTTCATCCTTTTGAATTCAGGCGATTTGGGTCAAAATTTAGTTACATAACCAAATGAAAAATTCCTCTCAAAAATCACTAAATCATAGTCATTATAGGTGATTATACTCACTATGTGTGTTTCCATCTAGTTCACTCGACCAGAAATGTTAAATAAAAAAAAATCAAATTTCTTTACTTAAATTATTAGTTTATAAATATATTTTTTTCGGCTTTTTTTTTCTAATAAAAATCAAGTTGTTTTTCTTAAATTATCATTTTATAATTATTTTTTTTGTTTTTTTAAAAAGAAATTAAATAAAAAGAATTTATTTTCTTTTCTAAATTATTAGTTTATAAATGTATTTTTAATAATAAAATTATCACTTCTATAACAGAAAAATAAATAAAAAAATATAAATTTTAAAAAATTTAAGCTTGTTTTTAGTCTGCCAACCAAAATCTTGTACGATTTTGCAGATTGATTTTCTTAATCATAAATATGTTTATATAAATTTCTTTTTTTTTTTTTAGAAAATATCACTTTTATTTTTAATAATGAAATTGTCCCTTCTGAAATGCACCAGCGACACGGTCTCTTTTTGTTTCCTTAAACGCTAAACCAGAAACAAACCGGAAACAGTCCCCTCTTCGTTTAACAATGGAGAAAAAACACCAAACCTAACCTAAAACCCCTTTTACACGCAAAAAATTTCACTCTCTCGCTCTAGATTTCTCTCTTCTTTCTCGATCACCATTGCGAATCTTCATTATCAACTGTGTAAGAGTCATTCTTAATTTTAAAATTCAACAACATCTGAATCTTCAATATTTGTTGATTAATGTATATTTTATCTGCAGGGACTAAAATTAAAGAAAGAAAAGTTGAAGAAATTGTTGATAATCAATTAGATTCAACCAAAATTTCGGGAAAAAAGGTAAATTTAGTTTTTGATTTACAACTTTGTATTCGATTTCAATCAATTTCTCTGCAAAATCCTGTTAAAAAGTTAATTATTTTGTAGCGCTGTATTAGAAGCTCATAGACTATTCATCTGGGAACAACCAGTAATACAGACATAATCAGCTAAGCTCAACAGCATTATTACCCCTATTCTTTGAGTCATCTGCAGACCAAATTTACAGTTATAAGTGATAGCCATTAGCTAGATAGTTTAGTTGTAATATGAGTTTACATGACTGAATATATTAGATAATGTTATGTCTCTTATGTGTTAGAAATTGATTCGAGTCAACTCTTAAGGTTAAATTTGAACTGGAGCTTCTCTTATGTCTCTGGTGTTAGTTGATACTCTATGATAAGTTAGTTCTAGAGCATGGAGATTTAACTAACTTGTTGGATATACTCTTGCAGGAAAATCACATGCTATTATTCATAAGTGGTTTGGACAGATTTGCACAAGAGCAGTCAATTGCGCTTAACTGAAAAGTATAACAAAGGTGGTTCTTTATCGACTCAATAATACTCCTGTTACTGTTGTAGTTTATTTCTCTTTTTCATTGTTCAATCATACCTAATGAACATTATTAGATTTGGTGTGAGTATATTGGAAGGGGATGGTCCAAGTAGCAATGTGTCACTAGTGTCCAACTGAAAAATTAGATTTGGTTGACGCAGTTTATATCGACAGCTTAGGAACTTAGGATTGAACTGTTACCATTCAATTTGAAACCTTCTCTATCGTTTACAAATTTTACAGCATTTGGATAGAACGGGAAGTGTTGATTGCTTAAAACATTCATTAGCAACTTTTCAATAGATTTATTGCAAGAATACCAGCTTTGTCAGGGATTACATTCAGATTATTTTCTCCTGCATTTCGAAAATGTTGTAGAGAAATTTCTGAATCATGAATGCAGTTTTCTGTTAGGTGAGTATAGAGGCAAAGTTGTAGATGTTACGAACATCTTAAATGGCATTGTTAAGGGTTACTACAACTCTCCTAAAACTGAGAGGGAACAAGCTAAAATACTTTGGCCATGGGCATCTTGTAATGAAAAACTTGGCAGAGCGAAGAGAACCCCTGTCAAGAAGAAATAGAATGCCTCTTTCTTTGTTGTTCGTTGCTGGCCTACGTTTGGTTTAGGCTTGGGTCTAGTACTTCAGGTTATTTTTTTTGTGTTTGAGTTTACTTTTGGTTATGGGTTTGGTGTTTTTTTTTTGACTCAAACAGAAAACAAACCGGAGCATGCATCAACTATCTTGGAGGATGCAAAATTTAGAGTGGAAGACAAAGGTCCGTAGTATTTGAAATTGTTGAAGTGTACAATTTTTTTCTCATTTAAAGTATCATCCTTATGTGGAACTTTTGAAGTAGTACTAGGCACCATCACAATATATATGTTCTGAAACAAGTTATTCTTCCAACTCATCCGGTCACGTATCTGATCTATCACTCATACTAGATGGATATGATGTACCATACCAGTACTGTATGCTAAATAGTTTTTAGTTACCAACTTAACAAAATTAAGGCACTACAATGACACAAAGACCTTTGAGGTGCCATCCTTTTTGTTTTCTTGAATTTTTATCTGTTTTTTTTTGTTGTTGTTGGTAACTAATTAAATGAAATAAAGTGTGCTGTCAGATTACACTCAACATTTGTCGTGATCCTGTTATCACTCCAAGTGGGGTTACATACGAAGAGAAAATACTGTTTGCATTTTCTCCAATAGGTGATTTTCTGATATACCTCTTTTCAGTCTTGGTGGCTAACTTCCTGAGATGGCTAACTTTGGTTTCATGTTTTTCTAAATATCGTCTTTGGAGTTGTCCTTAGTGTTTTGAACTTTGTTATATATACAACCCAATATCCCGACCCTTTCAAAGTTGAATGCTCTTGATCTAATTTGTATACGGTATATTTTTCTTGCTCATATCTGTCTTTTTCACTCTACTGATTATTGTTATGTATTGTTCGGCAAGGGAGTTACATGATTTTGATAGCAATAGAAAGAAAAAGTTTAAGACTGCTCATGTAATCTTACAAAAACTATATGTGTCATGACTCATAATCCAGTAACTATCTATCTAAAAGTGTGAATATAAGATACAATGAAATTCAAGAGTTTGAACTGCAACAAAAAGATTAATACAAAATGTTCGTTAGGTGGCGTACTATCTTTCTCTCAAACTGTAACTCAAACCTTAGCAAAGATCAGTACTGATTATTGTTATCTCCGTTCCACCTAATCTCCTTCACATCCATTACGAAATATATCAATGAGTGATTGCGGATTTCCAATAGTGGAAAGAAACAATCCTGCGAGAATTCAGTGTTGTCGCTTTTGTCATTTTCTTTTGTAAGTAGATTTGTCACTGTCTCTTTGATTTGATTTTGGTAGTGAATTCTTGCATCCATGGTACTTTAGACCTTTCAATGTGGTTGATTTTGGTTGATGGAAGTGTTGTATGGTCTCTCAAATTTATTCGCACAGTTAAAGTTTGAACGTTCATGTTTATTCAACATTCACCAACTATATAGTCATGAATATTTCTGAATTGATTCATTAGTTTCTGCTTTCATTGAAGTGTAGATGATGTAATTGATCTACTGGATATATGTTCGTAGTTTTCCTCTTTTTGCTACTGTTTGAGTAAATGCATTTATACAGTTTAGACTTTAGAGGGACAAATGTGTTTCTTTTGTTGAACTGAAAACCCTGTTTTCATGTTGTAGGTTTGGGCTATTCACACGGTACACTATCATGGTCACTAATCTACCGTTGTTGCTCGAGTTGATATAGTTGTGGTGTGAATTATTGATCTGTGAATGTATCGTGCGCTGATTTCAGCAGCCCTGGAAGTGTAATTAGGACCCAAATGTATTTGGCAGTTACTGCAGTTGTATAAAGTTATCTGCATCTGGAATAATGAAATGTTGTAGTATGAGATTTTTTATAAATTTAAGATATGTGTCGGAGTGATTCATTGTATTGTAAGAAGCTTGTCTTCTTCTTCTTCTTCTTCTTCTTCTTCAATTTTTCATAAAATTAAAGCTCGTTACTTACGTATTTTAGAGAATGCAGAGGTCATGCACACATCAATATGCATCAGCAATAAGTTATAGTAATTGAGGTTCTCCCCAGCCAGGTGGTATACATTCTGTTGTGGCTATAAAGTTGCCAAACACTACCTTTTTTTTTCCTTTTTTTTTGAAGCAGCCAAACACTACCTGTTATTTGTTATTCCCGTACAAAATTGACATTTTTTTCTTCGAGCTGACATTTTTTTTGTTATATTCGTTAGTACAATGTGAGCACATGGTTCCAATATTGCAAAAAAATTGAGAGTTTACCCACGGTGTGGTTGTACTTTGATGAAGTTTGGATGACCGGAAGTCCACTTGTAACACTAATCCTAACAACAAATTTTCAGCAAATTTCCATGGCTCTAATGAAGCTCCGAGGACCGGCTAATTTGAGGTTCTAAAGTCCTTGTCCAGGTTCCGCTAACTAGAACGCCTATTGTTACCCCGACTTGGATGGTCATGTAAAAGTTTTTCATCTGGGTTGCAAGATGTGCCTAATGATCTGAAGGCTATGGTCACATAAACAAAAATTTTGTGACCATCCTCCCTGGAAAAAGTGGTGTAGCCATATGTTAATATTTTGTCATGTTTTTTAAAATGTGTCAACTTCTTAACATGTACATGTCTAAAAAAATCATATATTATGGACACATAAACAAAAGGGGGCTAAATAAATTTCTTTTCGTCACAGGTTAATAGGTGTGTCTATAGACAGCCTACACATTCGACACATACATAATTGTTTAATGTGGCCATATTCGCATCTACGGCTACATGTGATGAGATTAGACGGAAGACCATGACCAAACGATTCCCTATGGCTACAGTTGATGGGTTTATAATTAAACCCATGACCAAATGGTGCACTATGGCTATAGGGTAAAAAAAATGTGGCTATAGTTATACTGATCACCAGTAGCCACGCAAAAAAGCCAAAACGTGGCTAGGCTGTAAACCAAAAAACGTGGCCTATGTGAAGGTTTGTACTAGTGCATTATGTAGTTGCAGTAAATCCTACACTACACCCCTCATATGATTTCATTATTACTCAACTCATTTTTAGATTTACACTCTTAATTTTATTGATCAATTTTTGAATGTTCTTACAAGAAAAGATAAAGGAATCAAGAATGACCTCTGCTCTAGGATTTCTCTCTCCTATTTACTTGTTTCTTACTCAAAAAAGATCTCTCCCCTTCCTTTACAACTGAACGACTATTTATAAAGAAATACTTAGTGGATGATAGCTAATTTGTGCTTTATTTTCAGATAAGACTTGCGACATTCTCACAAACTCTCTAATTTTCGCAGGACCCTCACATCTTTATCATGATTTTAGCTGACGTCGTTTATTATATCATTTCTGAAATTGTTCTGCGACGCTGTTGTGTTGTGTTGTTGATAATTTCGCTAAGATATTATTGTTGCGAGATTCTGATCCTACACTCATATAAATACTAATCCTTACCATTTTCAGTAAATCCAAAAACATAAAAACCTAAACCTAAAAAAAGTTTCTATTTTCATCATAATCTTTCCAAATTCTCAAAACCCTAATCAATTATTTTTTTATCCTATCCTCCAAGATCTTCGATCCAACCAAGAAAAAGGTAAATCTACATCAATACATTCTATGATTTGCATTTCTTGATTGATTTACATGTTTAAATCTTCAATTTTCGAAAATCAAAATCTCTAATTACATCAAGAATCGGTTTATGTTGACATATCGAATAAACCGATTCTGGATTTTGTTTTCCGCCATGAAGAGCATGCACAGTTATCGGTTTATATGATGATTAACATAAACCGATTTTAGGGTTAGAAACGAAATATGAAAATACATCACCAAAATCGGTTTATAGGTGCTTTAGAATAATCCGATTCTGGAAACATTTTTTCTTTTAATTATGCGATCCCATAATCGGGTTTTATATTCCTGATAATTTACCAATTATGTTTGACTCTTCAGATTCCTTTTCATAATCGGATTTTATATATGTACCACATAAACCGATTACTAATGTTTCACACGCCTGTATGTTTTTGTTGTCAGAATCAGATCACATATTTTTGATTATGTACCGATTGTGGACTAGTTTTTTTTTTTGCTTTTATGTAGATATGGACTTCTCACACCTAGCGTTTTACTCTCGAGAGCTCACATTGGATGACATTCTTAGGAAACCAGAACGAGTGCCAGAAAGAAGCCTCTATAAGTTTTCCTATGGGAGTGAGACCCATCTTGAACAAGCCCTCGCATTTATTGACAAGCTTGCACTGGAGGAGCTTTATGAGGTCATGAGGTTCACTAGGATGAGGAGAAACATGATTTCAGCTGAGAGGGAGATCCATGCAGAAATGGAAGATATGTGGGAACAAATGGCTCAAGCACAAGTTGCTGCTCCTGATGGTGCTGATGCTGGTGCTGGTGCTCCTACTGATGGTGGTGCTGCAAATGCTCCCGGTGGTGCTGCTGCTGCTGATGCTGGTGCTCCTGCTCTTTAAGTTTTTACGTTTAAGCTTTAGATATTAAAAGTTTAGGTTTATAAGACTTGTGGTTGTTTTAAGTTCTTAACACTCTTTTAAGATTTGTATTTTGGATGATGTTGTAGTTTTGAAAGTGGTAGTAAAAGTTCGTTGCTCGGACTTGTAAAGATTTAAAAATAAAAACATATACACAATATTTGTCACAATGGGCGAGAGGTACTGGGACTAGGATTCCGCCAATTTTATTTCTTAAGGTTCAAATAATAATTCTTTTATCAATAATAGCTCAAAAAATATATTAAATATATCAACTCTAATTTATTGCCAAGATTGATTCTCAAAACATTGATTGTAAGTCCTAAGCATGATGTATCAAAACACCTAAGCCAAGCATACATCATCAAATTAAATAACAACCAATTAATTCAAATCATATTTCAATTTTAAATTAATGCAAAAGTCATAAAAAAGAATTAAATGAAATTACCCCAAGTATGAAGTTTGGCCTCCTCCGTCGTCCCAGTGTTGGGTTTTAGCTCATCATAGTAAAAATGCTCTCAAAATAATTATTTATTGCTCAAAAAGTGGTTTACAAATGATGAAAAGGTGTAAAACAATTGAACAGAAAAATCGTAACAGAAATAACTGTTGCAAAGGCGTTGTTCAGCTGTTACAAGAAGAACGATAAATTGTAACTGCTGTT
Source organism: Papaver somniferum (assembly GCF_003573695.1). Taxonomy (NCBI): domain Eukaryota; kingdom Viridiplantae; phylum Streptophyta; class Magnoliopsida; order Ranunculales; family Papaveraceae; genus Papaver; species Papaver somniferum. The sequence goes on from NC_039361.1 coordinate 10,590,877, forward strand.
GTACGACGAACTACGACCCTCGGGCGTGCGTCTTAGACACTGTTGAAGAACGACGGTCTTTGGCTGTCTGTTCTTCGTGTTCTTCATCTTCATCAATGGCAGCAGCAGCAGCAGAGAGAAATCATGGTTCTCGATTCTGCAGCGTTCCTTCTCTCCTCCCAACTCTCGACAACCATTCTATTCAACCCCATAGACATATTTATACTCAAAAGCACCGAGATAATCCGAGTTAAATGCAAATAATTCTCCCTTAATGATTTTTATTTTCACGGGAATATTTTCTTTCCCTGTTCACCTTTCACGCGTCTTCTGTTAGCTACTTTCCTGTTCTCTTCTCACACGTTTGTTCTGAGCTGGATTTCCTTGTTTATCCTAGCTTGATTGGTCGAATCTTGTTGAATAAAGAAGAAAATATTCTCCCATGCAGTTACGTATCATCCAATATCCCGTGATAATCTCTCTTCCCTGTTTAACCAAGACTCGATGTTCTAGCCCAACTGGATCGAATCCATTAACCATATAATCCTTGTTTAGCCCAAGCAGGTCAATCAAAACAAAATCCAGTAATTGAATCTCGCTCAAAGCCCACACAAGATCGAACCCAAATTTCTTCCGTGAACTGCATGAACTTTCCCGCCATTTTGAATTTTCAAATCGTGAAGAAGGGTGTCCCCCTAACCGTCTATGGAGTGAAAGTAGCAAATGCCCAACTGAGGGCCCCTTAGTAATTGGGTTGCCCCTTAACCAAAATGAGAGTCCGAATAACAAATTTCCACCGGGGATGCTCCGCATAATTTTTCGAGCCGATTTTTCCAAAATTATTTATTTCCAAAAAATACCTACAAACGCGCAAAATACCATAATAAGGACGAAAACAAGTACTAACAATACAGAGAATTGAGAACAAAATAGACACATATATGCGTCTATCAAATACCCCCAAACTTATTATTTGCTAGTCCTCGAGCAAAATTTATTCTTGAAAAGTGACTGAGTTAATCTCGGGTGGTTTTATCAGAGGTGTACCCACAAAAACCAATACTACAGACCCTAGCTATCTACGAAAAATCTTGGAAAGCACTAAAGAACCTCCTTGGTTGGCATACTTATTAATTACAGGAGGAAGTACCCTGACGCGAAATTCCAATTGTTGTATACGAGTTTGCACTCAAGCATACTAAAATTCATATAAGTGACAGAGCTCTACTAAGATAGTTTCACGATGGACATCATACTCGGAGTCAGACTAATCACATGAAAAGATTAAGAAGATGGAAAAAGAAAAATGGTTGGTTGAAATGCGAACGGTGTTTCCCATATCTGTCTGAAGGCCTCTGCCAAGATGAACCTAACCTAAATGACTGAGATACCGGTCTGACTAATATTAACGCACTGGCATATACAAGGGAACCAGAGGTCAATAACTTAAATCTAGGTCAACAAACTGGCAAATACAAGGGAACCAGCAGTTGACTACACAGAACAATAACCCTTTTTTTTTAACTTAAAGGCATGAATAGATCTTTTTGATCCAAGCGCATGCTTCTTGTCAGCAGATTACACGATAGTTCCCACGGGTCCTGCATTCCACGCTTGCTTAGGCGACGGAAACAGGAAGAACACACGCATATTGATATCCAAGTGTTAATACTTATTCCGATTGGTCTAACTGGTCCGGTTTCTTTCTTTTTTTTTTCTTCTTCTTTTTTTTTTTTTTTTGAAAAGGTAAATCAGTCCCTCTATTTCACCCTAGCAAAGGTAACAATTTGAATCGTGTGCCCCACCAAATCACTTGAAATAAAAGAAAACTAAAAATAGAAAGTGAAAAGGACTCGACGAGATATGGCGAAACTATCATGTTATTTCTAACACCTGAGATCTGTGCTTTTATGAATAGACTCTATAGATGTTTTCATCTAGTCAGATTGGTTCCTCAGCTCCTAAAACAAAAATGTTTCCATCCACTTAGATTGGTTAGTGCTATCCTTAATAGGCGTAAATTTCTAGGCTCTGGAGTTTATTATTGCAACTTAAAACTAACAAAAAGTTTCTTCCCCACCCCCAAACTTAAATCTAACATTGTCCTCAATGTTCTAAAGATAAAATTAAAAGCATGAACAAGGAGAAACTGTTACCACTTGAAGAAAAAGAGTTAAGGAAAAATATTACCATGTTGCATGAGATTGGGTTACCTCCCAAGAAGTGCTAAGTTTAAAGTCTTCAGCCAGACTTAGAAAAGGATTGGTCAACTCGAACCATAAAGTAACAGTCGAAATAACTGTGGGTCTTCAAAACCAAAAAGAGCTGACCATAGGAAACTGCAGTGAACCAAGAAAATGGACAAGAAAAGCATGCCCTTACCTAGTTTCCTGAAAGCTATCGCTAATTGCGGTTCAGGTTCAGGTTCTATGAAAGGGTCTAAATAGAATATTTTCATTGGCTGCATTTCTTCATAGATTGGATCCAAATTACTAGGTCCTAGAGTCTGGAAAAACTCAAATACGAACTTAGAATCACGAAGTAATAACCTAAATAATTGCTGATCCTCTAAGTCAATCAGATATGACTTGCAAAGTTGACCACAGTGAGAGTAGTGGTCATTCTTAGGAAAATGTGTCGATTCTATTAACCTAAAGTACTTAGGCTTAGTCTCAGAACTTAATATTCGACACATTTGGAATATAAACGTTCCCACAGTTGGAAGAAAACTATTTGGTGGGAAAACAAATTCAATCTGGGTATCATAGCCTGGCCAAACCACATCAACCAGAGGATGGGTTTCTAATAACTGAACTCCTTCATGGACATCATTAGGCTCGGGAAAACGAGTATGAAGGTAATCTTGTAAAATGGTCGAGGCACAGATATCAAGTTCTAAGTGTGGGGACTTTCTGAGAGTTAAAGGTAAGGCACTAGGGAAGTGATAATCACCCCCAAACTTAGAGTTTTCAGTGTCTCTAGATAGACCTCTAATTATTTCTTGAATTTCCGTATCTTCAGAGTCCTTAAAATGTTCAAGAAATTCTTCTAAGTTATTATCAGGTAGTGCATCTTCACTCATCTCTACGGGTCTATCTTCTTCTTCCAAGACTATTGTTTCTAAGTCGCTAGACTCTAAAACAGTATTTTCGAAATGAACCCGTTCCTTTAAACCACTATCGGCTTCGTAATCAAAAAGAAAAACTACATCGTCTAAAACGGTGGTATCCCTAATCAAATCCTCGTCCTTTTGAATAGGTGAATAATCATAAAAATTATTTGGATTTGAACTAGAAATAATATAATCACTATACAGCTCAATTGGATTACTAGACTCCTGATCACTATGCCTACATATTTCAGATTCTTCATTAATGCTATCCTCATCATCATAATAGTACAAAGATGATTGAACCTTATCTAAACAAGTAGTACTACCAATTCTAACCTTGTTATCTTGATTATGTAAATAACTATCTTCATCCTCAAGGGTATTATTGGATACACTATATTGGCAATTCAAGTAATTTCGAGCAATTCTTTCGTTTGTCTCAGCTATCCGCTTGAGGTGGTCTTCTAAAGAAGGTTCACTCATTATTGTAGTTCTTTCGTCTATAATTATACTATTCATCTCAGCTAACTTACGCGTCGACTCATCTAACTTACGTGTTGACTCTAGTAAAGAGGAATTATCAGAAGGATCATAAAAAGGACTACTTTTCAATAGTTTGATTGTATCCTCTAGAGACGAAGAACTAGTACTATAATCTTCTTGCTCGTAAGACTGATGCATGTGTGCATAGTAATTGGGATCACCAGGGTATGACCCATATCCTTCCAAAGGATGGCGTTCCCAACCACTATTCCCAACATGGCCATAAAAATGATGATGTCCATATTCAAATTCAGGTCGATACTCATTGTATTGTCTTCTATCATACCAGTTCGACATTATTAATTGCAAGGTAATTCTACACAACCACAAACAAGGCCGACTCGACTCCACCAAAACAAACCTAAAGATTTCTAGCAAACAAAAATCATGATGGCTCCACTTAGATTGTTTCTAGACCAGCTTCTATCTTTCGAAAGGGAATTCGTTGCAATTTGAGCAAACCCCTCTGGAATCAATCCGAGTCAAAGTAAGTTGAATTGAGGCGAGGGAAGCTCAGTGGAGCTTTGATACCCAAGGCCTCACCGCTATCACAAGGCGGCGCAGTCACACATTCAACTCACAGAAACCATCATGAACTTTGGAGTGTGCTTAAAGAGCAACCAATATTTTTCGAACGAGTTTCCTATTAAGCTCGTTACCCTATCGGTCTCGTTCTATTCCAAATTTTAAACTTGGGTTCGCGTTAGGTTTCGTTTTCCTAAGGAGGGCAAGAAGGGAACGGTGATGAAATCCGAAACCTTATCTTGTTTAGGCCAGGCCTTTCCCTTTACTAGGAAAATAAAGACAGTCCGGTTCGTCCTCAAACAATTATCACCTTAAGGCAGACAGTAATCCGTTTGCAGGAGATTCGCGGGTGTTTCAATTGGACTTACCTCCCGTACCAGACGAGCGATGAACCGTTGTCGTCGACTCGAGCCACGACTCCTATGCCGTGTGCGAACCCGAGGGGCCGAGACGATATAGTAATCGTCGTCCTTCCCTGCACACAGTTTATATAATAATTTTTTTTTAATAATAATACCCTTCCGTAGGGTTTAAAAAAAACAAAGTCCAATTATTTAAAGTCCAAAATAAATAAAAAAAAAATTACAGTTCTCCTCACACACTCTAAAAAAATTACAAATTAAAAATTAAATCCTAAAATTGTCCTTTTTTTTCTTCTCTTTTCGCTTTAAGATTTTTCCTCTCCAAGTCCTTAGTTTTCACTTTGAACCTGCAAAATAAAGACAAAAAGAAACGTAAAAAGGAACAAACAATTCTAAAAAAAATAATAAACCTAAAAAAAAAAATCAATCTATATACAAGTCCGCGTCGGCGGCGCCCTTTTGTTATAGTTTTGAAAGTGGTAGTAAAAGTTCGTTGCTCGGACTTGTAAAGATTTAAAAATAAAAATATATACACAATATTTGTCACAATGGGCGAGAGGTACTGGGACTAGGATTCCGCCAATTTCATTTCTTAAGGTTCAAATAATAATTCTTTTATCAATAATAGCTCAAAAAATATATTAAATATATCGACTCTAATTTATTGCCAAGATTGATTCTCAAAACATTGATTGTAAGTCCTAAGCATGATGTATCAAAACACCTAAGCCAAGCATACATCATCAAATTAAATAACAACCAATTAATTCAAATCATATTTCAATTTTAAATTAATGCAAAACTCATAAAAAAGAATTAAATGAAATTACCCCAAGTATGAAATTTGGCCTCCTCCGTCGTCCCAGTGTTGGGTTTTAGCTCATCATAGTAAAAATGCTCTCAAAATAATTATTTATTGCTCAAAAAGTGGTTTACAAATGATGAAAAGGTGTAAAACAATTGAACAGAAAAATCGCAACAGAAATAACTGTTGCAAAGGCGTTGTTCAGCTGTTACAAGAAGAACGATAAATTGTAACTGCTGTTGTACGACGAACTACGACCCTCGGGCGTGCGTCTTAGACACTGTTGAAGAACGATGGTCTTTGGTTGTCTGTTCTTCGTTTTCTTCATCTTCATCAATGGCAGCAGCAGCAGCAGAGAGAAATCATGGTTCTCGATTCTGCAGCGTTCCTTCTCTCCTCCCAACTCTCGACAACCATTCTATTCAACCCCATAGACATATTTATACTCAAAAGGACCGAGATAATCCGAGTTAAATGCAAATAATTCTCCCTTAATGATTTTTATTTTCACGGGAATATTTTCTTTCCCTGTTCACCTTTCACGCGTCTTCTGTTAGCTACTTTCCTGTTCTCTTCTCACACGTTTGTTCTGAGCTGGATTTCCTTGTTTATCCTGGCTTGATTGGTCGAATCTTGTTGAATAAAGAAGAAAATATTCTCCCATGCAGTTACGTATCATCCAATATCCCGTGATAATCTCTCTTCCCTGTTTAACCAAGACTCGATGTTCTAGACAACTGGATCGAATCCATTAACCATACAATCCCTGTTTAGCCCAAGCAGGTCAATCAAAACAAAATCCAGTGATTGAATCTCGCTCAAAGCCCACACAAGATCGAACCCAAATTTCTTTCGTGAACTGCATGAACTTTCCCGCCATTTTGAATTTTCAAATCGTGAAGAAGGGTGTCCCCCTAACCGTCTGTGGAGTGAAAGTAGCAAATGCCCAACTGAGGGCCCCTTAGTAATTGGGTTTCCCCTTAACCAAAATGAGAGTCCGAATAACAAATTTCCACCGGGGATGCTCCGCATAATTTTTCGAGCCGATTTTTCCAAAATTATTTATTTCCAAAAAATACCTGCAAACACGCAAAATACCATAATAAGGACGAAAACAAGTACTAACAATACAGAGAATTGAGAACAAAATAGACACATATATGCGTCTATCAGATGATCTATGTGTTGAACTTAATGCACTTGAAGTTTTAATTCTAATTATGTGTTGTTGCTCAATAATTCTAGCATGACATGCCAACAATCGGGCTACTCGATATGTCAACATAAACCGATTATGCAAGCTATTTTTCCTGTATGTTTTTCAAGCTAGAATCGGGTTACATATGAATATATATAAATCGATTGGTGTCGGTTAAAATTCAAAATTTTAACATGTCTTTAATCGGTTCATGTTGGTCACAAGAAAGACCGATTCCATGTGGCATTAAAACACAATCGGGTTATATAGACCTTATAGAGGACTGATTATGCCAAATTATTTCACATTTAAAAAAAAAAAGTTGTTAGGGACTTTTTCTATAAATAGAGACCTCACCCTTGGACCTCATTTGTCCCAAAATTGATCATTTTATCCCCCTGACTCCATATACTCCACAACTACTCATTTCATACCTCCACATACAAGAAATGGCATCATTTGATTCAAACGAAGATTTGGAAAGCACCAAAGCATGGTACGCGGAAACTCGAGTTAGACGTCAGTCCTCCGTAAGGGTGGATTCCATAACCTTTTGGGCTAGGGTAGACAACAAATTTAGCCAAGAATTTGGAAATCCTAATGGAAGAAGTGTTCAACAAGTCCATGATAGGCACCTAGTCATCGAAAATGCGATACTTTCTTATTTAGCTATCCAACCTCAGATTTTTAACACTCGTCCCTTCAACTTGTCAATTGAACAATTTGTAAGTACTTTTGTGGTTTGTTTTACGTAACCCATGTTGTTTTATCTTCCAATGAAACACCACTAACAAATGTAAGTTTTTTTTTGTGTTTTTGTAGCACGAAGTCGTGAAAGGCGCCTACTTGGAGGAAAAGGGGGGAGCATTCGCATTCGATCCAAGCTATCACTTCTTGGTAGAAAAAATCCCGGAGGATGACCCGGACTTCATAGATCGTGTATCGTCTTCGGAGGAAGATTGATGGATTTAGAAGTTTTTGTATAGGTTTTGTGGGTAGACCTCTATGTAAACCATCACGAGACTATAACTCGTCCACTAGGGTCGCCTAGGGGATAAAAGGCTTGATGCATGTGCTAAATGCATCCTACAATAATAATGGAATGAATGAAAAAAAAAATCGTATGAAAGGAAACAATCGGTTTATATATGTGATATGCAAAACCCGATTATGTCTGTTAATTTGGAAACACCAATACAGAATCGGTTTACATTTGCGTGAACGTAAACCGATTCTGAGTATTGTTTACGAAAAAAAATCTAAATGTTTGATGTTTTGAAGAACTCTCTAACATTAGTTAATCTCACATCCAAAACATAATTAATCCCTAATATGATTAGTTAATGCTAATTAATCAGGGGTAAAATAGATACTTGGGTAATTATTTTGATAAGGGATGGTATGAAGGTTATTTCTAATGACCTTTTTTATCATCTAGCTATAGGTCCAAATTAAGTGCTATACGCCCCAATTTAGCCAATTTTAATGAACTAGTAATAAATTATCGTTTGCTGATCTACAAAAGGCTCACCAAATTAATGCACTCAAAAGCTCTAGTTCCAATGAGATGAACTAGTAATATGCATTATCATACTTCATAAAAACCCCTCGTCTCCACAAAATCATTGAAAAAATCACGAGTTTCATGAACATCTTGACTTACAATCCAGTGATCAAATTTTCATAGGTTAATAAGCTATTGCCATTTGGTTTGCTCTAAATCCATTATGCATTGAATATGCTATTGTGATCTGCATGTCTACGTACTGTTTTTTTTTCGATTTCCTCTTCCATCTCAGGGTGTTGAGACTTTTGTATCTGTATTAGTGAATATAATCAAACTGATGGTTGTGGTTGTGGATGCACTTTAAAGTTATGCAAGATTATACCAATTTATAAGGAAAAGGCATGAGAGATAATAATGCTGAAGACCGATAACATATCCATGTTCACCAAATTGCACCTTAAAGTTATGCAAGATTAGACCAATTTATAAGGAAAAGGCATGAGAGATAATAATGCTGAAGACCCATAACATATCCATGTTCACCAAATTGCACCCTAATGTGTGAGCCAACTCCATCCACATTTTTTTTCTTCATGTTGTTGATAAGAGTCACCGAAATATTCACACCGTGACATATATATCTTGTCCACTGTTGGATCAATATCAACGGAACCCCACATGGATACATCACCCCAACCAGGGGAATAAGACAAGGGAACCCTCTCTCATCTTATACATTTATTATTTGTGCGGAAATTCTTTCCACAAACTTGAAAATACTCGAAACACAAGAAAAGATAGAGGGGCTTTGCATCTCCCAAAAGGCCCCACCAATCCTACATCTTATGTATGCGGATGATCTTTTGATAACATATAAAGCAACTCCAGAAGGCACTAACCACCTCAAGCTTCTTCTACAAGCTTATGGCACATCGGCGGGTCAACACATCAACGCTTCGAAATCCATATTAATCCATCACTCGAAGCTTGAGCAACACCAACTAGATGATCTAAAACAAGCCTTCAACATGCAAACAATATCATTCCCCCCTACCTATTTAGGAATACAATTTAAACAAGGAAGATCATCACGCCATATTTTTGCCCCGTTACTTCAACGGCTAGCGCGCAAGGCAAAAGGATGGATGACTAAATGTCTCACCCAATCAGGAAGATTCGAACTCATAAAAAAACATCCTTAACCCCTACTTCCAAACATCTCATGCAAACCCAAATTCTTCCTACCCATATCCACCAAAAAATGGATCGTATCACGACGAACTTCTTCTGGGGTCACGATTCTTCCATCAAGAAGCTCCACCCACTAGGAAAGGATAAGCTCCACAAACCTAAATCCCAAGGTGGGCTCGGAATCCGAAATAGCAAGGAACACAACAAAGCACTACTCATGAAACGAATTTGGAACATCCACGAAAAACCTAACTCTGTATTAGCTAATCTTTACAATGCAAAATACCTCAAACAGAACCCCATTTTCGGAAACATCCCACCTCTGCCATCATATCCTAGCCCACAGTGGAGACAGTTAGCCTCGCTCATACCAACTTTCAAACAACATCTCTTCCACCAAATTGGAAACGTAATACACACCCCCATACAAGCAACCTGGATCCCACAATTCAACAATACCATTAACCCAGCTTCTTGTCATCCAATACAATCGGTTGCCGACATCATCGACCCGTCAACCAGAAATTGGGATCATAAAAAATTGAACATATTACCCCAACCCATAATTCAACGAATCGTTAATATCCACATTCCACACAACAACCAACCTGATACGATCAGATGGCCTTTTACCAAAAGCGGAAACTTCACTACTGCTTCAGGATACGATTGCCTCATCAGCGCTTCAACGCAAACCCAACAAAACCCTCTTCCCCCATCCAAATTTCTTTGGACACTTCCATGTCCCCCAAAAGTACAACTTTTCTTGTGGAAAGCAATCAATGAGGGTCTACCAACCCTCAACATTCTTTACCGCATCCAACTCACCAACTCCAACATATGCCCTCAATGCAGTTCTAATCCTGAAACATCCACTCACATTCTGCTTCAATGTCAAACAACTATAGACTCTTGGAACCTATTGCTAACCCACCTCACAAACCACCAAAACAACAATCATGTCATACCCACTTCATTACCTCATCAAACAACTATACCCCAAATCCTTAAAATAAAAGTTCCTGCACCGATCACCACAACCTTCTGCTTCCTTTTTTGGTCTCTATGGATAACCAGGAATAACATGATGTATCGTCAACAACAACCAAATCCGACAAGTGTAATGCTAATGGCTATCAAACTCCAGCAGGAATATTCATGGGCCCAGAGCCACCTCCCACCTGTGCTCCCTGGGATGCAGCCATATGCAAACCCTGCCCAAAGAACAAACACAACTTCAACCATCTTTGTGGATGGGTCAAGCCCCACTCAGTTTGGATCAAAATTAACACGGACGGGGCAGCAAGGGGTCACCCCGGAATAACAGGAGCAGGTATTATATGTCGAAACGAGGAAACCAGCACAATCCTGGCAATAACACAACCACTAGGCATCACCACAACACTTGCAACGGAAACTTGGTCCATGCACATCGCTTCTAAAACGGCGACTGAACGAGGATGGCCAAAGGTTCAATTTGAAACGGATTCGGAAAGTTTAATGAGATTTCTAACCTCGAATACCGACGCCCCATGGTATATATCTAATTTGGTTGACGAGATCAAACAAAGGCTCACCCAAATCCAGCAATACACCATTAGACACGTCTACAGAGATGGAAATCAAGCGGCAGACGGTTTAGCAAATCGAGCAGCGGATGACTGTTCCATAGGGAGGCTCGCAACCACCATATGGGAACACCCAATTCCGCAGTCTATAGGTTTTATTGTAATAGCAGACTCTATGGATATTACGTACCCCGTGTAATTTCAGTCTAATCTAATAAATTTCATACTTCAAAAAAAAAAAAAAAGATGTCCACTGTTGGTTCACGATGTCGATTTTGGGCCACTAAAGAAAACTTAAAAATATGAATTTTGGATCATTGATTGCTAGCCAAATAATTCAGGGGCACACGGGAGTAGGGGTTGCAGGACATAATTCGGGTCGTCACCACCGATATTTTGAAGTGATTTGGCAAATTTTGAACTTTGGGCAAAGTTTACGTCAATAAGAGCATCTCAAATGCTAGGGGTGAAGGTCTTAAAAAGACATGACACATATGATTTAACACTTTTTTAACCAAACATTAATCTCCAATGCTAAGGTAAAGGTTAATGAAAATCATGACAAGGATGCCATCTCATAAGAAGGGGTAAAGGAGAAAGTCATATCTTCACCTTCTTCATGACCCTGGGTTTATTGACACATCATCAAGATTTTATTCCAAAATTAATTTCTTTTAATTAGAAAATATTGTTATTGGGTGATAACTTCAAATATGTTTTTTCCCCATAATTTTAACCCTTTTCCAAAATTGATTTTAGTGTAAGAAGACTTTAGCATTGGAGATGAAAGTTGAGGTAAAATGTCAAATTTTCATTTGTTTTAGCCACATAGGAATCACCCCCAATAAAAAAATATTAATAAGACATCCACATAGGATGACTTCCACCCTTAGCATTAGAGATGCTCTAACAGATTGGTGATACATGGCAGACATTAGGTGGCGCGGCAAATATTGGGTCCCTGTGGCGGTTTTGAGTCGACTCACGAGCCAGATTTTAATTCACAGTGGATATTTTCGGTTACCGGACACATTTTTCCACCCGCTACATATTTTATAAGCTAATATTGGGCCCGAAAGTAGATTTTTGCCATGGATAGTGATGAATATTTTGAATCATTTTACGTTACGGGGTAAAACCAGAGTTATGAGTGGGAATTCGCAGGCAAATACAAATTGTCAAATTCTAGATAACATGGTAGACAAATTTTAGATCACAAGACAAATGTGAGGTTACGAGCCAAATATTCGCAACGTAGATTTTCAATCACCACAAAAACATTTATTGCGCGATGCAATATCATTTATGGCTACTAGCTTAGTTTAGAGCATTAAATAAATTCTACGTCTAAAGGAAAATTCTTAACTACATGAGGAATTTTTAATCATAACGGAAGCTTTTGGATTACCATAAAGATTTTAGGAAAACTCAGTCACAATAATGAGTACAACTCACATATGCAAATTGGGGCCACGAGGTAAAAGTCCTTAGACTAAGTTTTGTGGGCTAGTTTCAACTGGTAGTTAAGAGCTAGTACTATGGTGCACACAGTCCCTTCCCTATCCCTCATATGTAGGGAAGGGATGATACAAGGAAACCAACCTCGCTATGATGGTTTGGTATCCCTTTCCTACGTCATACGGTTACCGAATAAATAATGCCAAACGGCTACTCAGTAGTCGTTTATTTTTTCCATTTTTTTTATGGGAATATATTTGTCTAGGTAAAAAAAGATATTTTCGGGTAAAAGAAAGATATATAATAGGTAAAAAAGGAGATATAATAGGTAAAAAAATGAGTTTTAGTAAAAAAAATGAGTGAAAATGGAAAGTTTCAAGGTAAAAATTTAAAAACCAGAAAAAATGTTACGGCTACTCAGTAGCCGTAAAGTGTAAAAAAAATACCGCAACTGAGTAGCCGTGTGGTTTCCCTTCCCTACAAGCGGGATCAGATGTAATCCTCCATGTAGGGAAAGGGATGAATATCCCTACTCATGTAGGGATATGGGAGACCATAGCACATGAGTTTTTGAGTTTTTGAGGGATAATGAAGGGATGAACCCTTCCATAGTGCTAGCTCTAAGTGTTGCAATTAAAAAAAAAGTGTGGCATATTTGTTAACACTAGTTCTCTCTCCTAGCATTTGCTCGCAGTTGAACAAGCAGCGTGATGGTAGTTGAATGGTTCAGCGCTACAAAAATTACTTTTTCGCTGAATGGTTCGACGCTGGCCAATTTATTTTTTGATCTGATGACTGAGATTTAAAGCGCTGAACCATTTAGCGTTGGCGCTGAACGGTTGAGCGTTGGGTGGTGTTCCCAGCAGACGTGGACTATTAATCTAGCTGCTAAATTAACATTCCCATAAGACTTAGATGGTTGTCCTAGCTGACGTGGATCGTCAATCTAAACTTAAGGAAATGTTGCGATAACGGAACATATTATGGGTCATGGGTCAAATATGGGTTGTACTTCGCAATGGCTTTAGATAGTTGGACAAACTTTAAGTTACAATGTTACACTGTAGATTTTGTGTCCCAAGATATATTTTGAGTGGCATGAACATTTTTGGGTCACCCATAAAACTTTTGTATCCCGACACATTTGAGCCACTGCTTATGTTAGTCATGGGACCAATTTTGAAAACAATGTCATATTCTGAGTCACGGGACAAATTTTAGGTAATAGTGGAGATTGCTGGTTAATGATAATTTTGGGTCGCGTAAGGACAAAATTTGTGTTATCGGATAAACTTTCTGTTACAAAGAAAAAAAGATAATTTCTTTTTTTTTTGAAGCATAAATTTTATTAAGCTACTAAAATGCGACTACATAAGGGTATGTGCAAGGAGTCATCAATTACAAACTGGTTTATACAAGATGGGGCTACTATTAAAACATTGCCCATGATTCATATGACAATACAATCGTGATATCTAAAGGTTGCACTACTATTAAAACGAGTCTGCCGCCGCATTTCTGCTTATGAAGCCTCACCTGCAATTAATTCCAGAGAACTCTCGAGCATCCCGGTCCATGTTGATCTTGATCCAATCTAAGATAGTTCTGATCCATCCCACCTGGATGGTTGTTGTCGCTCTTGTTCCAGTTGTGGGGTTTTTAAAAGATTGCATTCCAAGAAAACTTGAGGGAGGGCTTCTTGTGCGTAAGAAAATTCTTAGGGAAGGCTTAGGCCATTTGCGCTATGTCTCTTGGATTCAACTAATTTCGGAGATGTATCATCTCATCCCTTGTTATTCATAAAAACCAGAAAAGGAAACAGAAGAAAAGGATGGTAGAAGCCTAGTTAGCAATTCGGAATACGGGATACGTACACGTATTATACGGATTTGTGAAAATCGAATTCGGTCAAGAATCCGGTCAACGGTTCGTGATACGGGAGTAATACGGAACGACATACGTACGTGTATAATTCGATTTAGAAATATGAGTTCATCATTGAAAATTCGGCACATGTATAATAACAGATATTCAGAATTTATATATAATCCTGCAAATACATTACATAGTTCAAAATACAAAATATTTATACATATATATAATATATATCTAATATTCTGACAGACATAGATATAGTCTATTTATACCCTGTGCATATATAACAGGTTAAGTTACTGGAGTAATGTTTTAACTCCACAAAAAATCAAAATATAGACACAGGTTGAGCAATTAGATGTGTCAGTTAGAGCCTAATTTGTTCCAAGTGTTAATTTGTTCCAAGTGTTAAATACCTACTGACGACGATAATCCATTCTTGATGACGTCCCAATGCCGCTACACATTCTATCCATCCAAGCAGCATTCAGGTCACTTTGAGCATCGGCTACAAACCCTTCATCAATAGCTTCATCCAGATTGCCATCAACAAGTTCAGTGCCCTACTCTGCCAGATTTTCAAGATTAATTGGTTCTCTATCTTTTAACTCAAAGTTCACCGAATTTTTCAACATTATCGAGTTGACCCTTATGTACACCAGATCTTCCAACATTTGTGACGTCAATCTGTTTTTCTTCTTTGTTTGTGCCGCATCGAAAGCACTCCAGTTACGTTCACATGCTGAAGCACTACACAGCTGGCTTAGTAAACGAATAGCAACCTTTCTTAGAATAGGAACAGAGCCTCCATTTAATTCCCACCACACTCCTACAATAAGGCCATACAATTAGTTTCATGAAAAACGAAAAAGAGTATGAAGTAATTAATCAAAATGAGCTGGTGACTTGTGCTGTTTGTGCAGGTGATGCCATGATGATATAAAATCCAAGCAGCTGTAGTACTATTATTATAAAGTTGATCACAAAATTAGTTTGTAGTTCAACACGCCAAAAAAATTAAAATAAAGAGATAAAAAAGTGGCAAATGAGGGAATAATTTTTGTAGTTAACATACACACGGAGTGCAGATTAAATAGATAAATAATACACCCTAGATACGACTAATTATCCAAAAACAAGAAAGAAAATTCATTAAAAAAAACTTACTTGGATGACAATTACTGATTTAATCTATTGAGATGTTTCTAACCTAAGGATATAACCAATCAGGGATTCAATACAATCCAATATAAATCAAACATAAATAGATATACTATTAATTCAATTGAATCCATATAATCAGATTGAAACAAACAAATTAGAATCAAACATAAAAATACAACACAGAATATGTCGATGGATCATGCCATACCTTGTCGCCAGATTATATAATAGAAATCCTTAGATGCAGATATTCAATTTATGGATTTGAAGATAGGAAATCAGAGTTTTAGTGCGCCTCAGATGCAGTGAGACAAAGAAGTAGAAGAGGGTTAGAAGAAATCTAAATTCTTTCTCCAAAGTTTCTTTTTATACTCAAAAATTCCTAACCCTATTTTTCCTGTCTGAACGTAATAAAGTTTGATTCGGTACGTAAAAGCCGCGAATAGTTCGGGATCTTCATATAACACGCGTACCTGGGTCGGACTTTCAATAGGTCGCCCGTATGATTCATTCCCGAGCGATACAGAATAATTCGTGAATGATTCGCCTAATTGCTAACTAAGGGTAGAAGGGAAGGCTCTAATTTAAAATATTTGTGGGGCTATTTTTTGGGCATCTTGAATGTTGGGAAGACTTTGGGCGGAGTGTGATTGATTATCTAGTTGAGAGAGGAGCATGTTTCAAAAGGTTATAACAACTAAAGAGTGAAGGAAAATATGAACGACGGTTTCCTGATCAGTATTGCATTTTGGGAAGATGTTAGAGGTGGTGGGATGGAAATGGTTTAGAATATCGAGGGTTGGTAGGATCTCATTGATTGCTTTCCATAAGAAAAGATGCACTTTTGGGGGACAAGATTATGACCTTAGGAACTTGGTCGTAAGGAGAGGTTTTTGACGCAATTGATCCTTGTGTTGGTTAAGCAGCGATATCCAGATGCAGTGGTATAATTTCCATATTTGGTAAATTGGGACACTAGTGGAAAATACAAGTTTCGCGACCATCAAAGCAAGTCATAGATACGAATTAAATGACTTGCTTTGGCCGTCGGGGAAAGGGTCGCTGTTGGAGCGTCTTTTTCAACTACAACCTGGCTGTGGGGGTCGCTGAAAATCTTATACGAACAACTGATGTTAACAATCAGTACGTTATGACTGAGCCAAATCAGTCATAGATATAAATCTCAATATAAAAAAAGAAAAAAAAAAGATTCAGATTGGCTGCCTGGCCTGACTGAATCTGTCTGGGCTGAAATAATCTGACTAAAACTCAAATGAGAATTCAAACTCAATTCAAATCATACTGAAATAAAACTAAACTGACTCATCGAAGATAAAATGAAACTTACACTTATATATTAAAAATAAACTTTCCATTTAGCATTCATTGTATTAATTAGGTTCAAATGTACACAAAAAGGATTTAAATCCCGTAGGATCAGAATCTCGCAGTAATAATGCTTCAGCGAAACATAGAGTAGGTTTTTTTTTCTTTGGAAAATGTGTCTGAATAGGTTACCAACTTTGACTAATCTACATCATAGACATACTGCCCTTGATTCCCCTAATCGGTGTTATTTTTGTGGAAGTGTTTGAAGAAAATGAAGACCATTTGTCGTTACAATGACATTTAGCCTATCGTGTATGGAATTACTTCATCAATGCCGCGGGGGAACTTCTGTTGTGCTCAATTCTATTAAAGAGGCTATAGTGGGTTGGAAAAGTTATCCTCTTACTGCTCATGGCAACCAACTCTGGAAACGTCTTCCGGCGGCAATTTCTTGGGGTTTATGGAAAGCTCGCAACGCCATTGTTTTTTCTTTCCTTCAGTAAATCGCTCCTTCTTTGTATTCTTTCTTTCCTTCGGTAAATCGCTCCTTCTTTGCCGAGCAAAAAAAGAAGTACTTAATTTATATATTAGAAATGAAGCAAGGGCGAAGTGCACAACTTACAACCAACCAGAAGGGATTCAAGCGGGATCACAACCAAAAAGTTATAACATTCACAGTACAACACAAAACTAGAGGGATGAAAATGAAAATGTTACAAAAGGAGGTAAAAATGAAATCTATGCAAATCGTTACATGCACTTTCCCATCTGTTTACGAAGTTCACTAAAGAGATGCGCCTGAATAACTCTTTCTGACTTGACCACAAACCTATCAAAACTTTCACACCGGCTATTATTTGATTTTTTAAAGATAACAAGAAAACTAGTTACACCTCAACCAATAGAATCTAAAATTCTAACCTAATAGACCTGGTGCGAATCACTTGTAAATCTTGCTTTATTCATTCATTAAGATTAATCATTTATATTATACCTTGAATCATGTGTTAAGGTTTCTTCATAATCATTCATCCCACCGGAGACCACCGTTTCTTCAGGACGATTTAACCCCAAATTCAATATCCTCCTTCATCTCAAAATTTTAAGACTTCAAAATCTAGCATGAGATAAAACTAACAGTGTATGCCCATTAAAGTTGATGTGAAAGTAGTCTAATTTATAGAAACCTATTTTGAGGCATACTGATTTTCTTTTGAGGCATACTAAATAATGCCAAAATAGGGTCACTAAATAAAAAACAACATCGTCCCTTATCCACTCTTTTTGATAATGGCATAACTATCCTTACATAATTGGTGTTAATGATTATGATTAGATTTGATTAGCTAGGAATTTTAAGGATTGATTAAAAATTAAATTATTAGTAGTGAATTAGTAGATAAATCAAATTTATGTGAGAGAGTTTGGATTTTTGAGAGGAAGAAGAAGAAGTTAAAAAAAAAATTGGGCTTTGAATTGAGATTTTAGTGATTAGAAGTGACCAAAATGTGTGATTCAAATCATAGGTAGACTTCTATACGAGGTTTAATTTCTTTTTATAAGTTGAATCTGTCAAAAAATTGAATTTTTAAAACCCAGATCTACTTACCAGATGAACAGTTCGGTTGAAAAGTTATCAACCGAACTTCACTCTGTAACTGACGAATTTTGGTTCGGCTGATTCGAAAAAACTGAGGTTCGGCTGAAAATTTATCAGCCGAACCTAGGTATATTTTCAAAAAACTGAGGTTCGGCTGAAAAGTTATCAGCCGAACTTCACTCTGTAACTGACGAATTTTGATTCGGCTGATTCGAACAAAATGTAGCAAAGTCGCATTAGCCGAACATAGTGTTTCTCTAAATCATACACTAGGTTCGACTCAAAATTGATACTCCAAGATCAGCCGAACTGATCTTCTGAAAATCCTAATTTTATCTTTGAAATCATATTCTATCGATCAAACAAAATAAAATCAATCAAAAACAAGATGGGTTTGTTACACATGTATTCTAAAATACATTTAAGAGCAATTGAGATTTGGATTTTGCACTTCAACATCGCTCACTTCGATTCATGTTTGCTTTGCTTTGCTTGATCAATTTCTTGATTGAATTGGAGTCCAAGATGTTTGAGTTTAAAATTTATTTTGATTTTTGATTTTAGGTTTTTGAGGATAAGGGCATTCTAGTAATTTAAATTGTTTAAGGATATATAGGTAATTGCACTATCTTTAGACACCCCTTATAAACCCACCCTAGAAAGTATAATGAATGAGTATGCCTCAAAAAAAAAAAAACTGAATATGCCTCAAAACAAGTTTCAATTTATAAGGAAAAGGCATGAGATATTGTTGGAAAGGCATGAGATATTGTTGAAGCCCAGTAACATGTACGTGTTCGCACAAATACACCATACAGTATTGTGTGAGTCTAACCACATTTTGTTCCTGTTGTTCTTAAATTGAAACAGTGGAGGACACCGCCCGCTCCGTTCGTTCAAACAAATTAACAGCACTTCTAGTGTTTTGGCCGCTGCCACTGTAGTGTACTGATAAAATTATTAAGTGATAATGTAAATTACTTGAGTTCGAGAAAATAAATCCAAGAATTTTGGTATAAGAACCGGAATTTCTCAAACAAGCTTATACTGGAGCTTCAAGTTCTCTCTTCTTCCATACGAATTAACTCAACGCTCCTGTCCAAACATAACCGCCGCATCTATATATACCAATTAGATGGATAATTTAAAGCCATAAGCTTGGAGATAAATTCTTATTTATTTATTTTTTGAACTAAATCTATTAAGTATTGCAACACCAACATTCATTTAAAACTAGAAAACTCAAATGGGACTATTTTTTATTTATTTTTGAAAGCATAAAAATGGGACTATTATCAAAATGCTTGGATATGAGTTGTAACTATGACATCTCACGTGGATTCGAAGACAATAAGATATACAACCTGGTTTTTGTAGTAAGACACCGTTTTATATAGTCGTGCACATCTCATCACCCTCATCTATTTGTATATCCATTTCATTCTAACTTTGAATTCCCAGGTTTTATATTTGTATCCGTTAGTTTCTCATAATTATTTGATAATCTTTAAAGTAAAAAACTATGTAGTATAAGTTTTATGGTCAATTCGAGTATAGTCAAGTAGTCATATGGTATTTGTTAAGGAATACAAAGGAAACACCTTCCATTTAAGAGGGAGAATGCCCTGCACCGTTATTTTCACACTATCTTATATTTTTAGAACATTTTCTTTGCGAATAAAATCGAAACAATAACATATTTTAGAACGTATTTTTTTGTGAATAAAATCAAAAAAATAATATATTCGAAACTAAGATTTTGGGATATATTTATCTTACAATCTTTACTACACATCTGCAAAATTTTATTCTTGATCGATCTAGAAAACAAAAGCAAGGTGAAAAATGATCTTGTAAATTAAATTCTTACCGTGGTAAAATGCCCACATCTATGTCAATAACAAGGGTAAAGAAAAAAAAAAGGTCAAAACCAACAGAACCTGTCCAAACAAAACTCAAAAACTATTTAAGATCAGTCCAACAACAATCAAAACCGAATTAAAAATGTTCATGCATGCACTATTTCTCTCTTAGCCTAGTTGGTATAACCAGATACACACATCTTTGTTATCGACCTTACTCTGTTTCTAAGACATGGGATGTAGTTGTATTTCCTTTTGCTTAAATAAAAAAATCAGCCACCAGCATTCCCACTTGCACTTGATCATGTGATGTGCTAGCTGGGGTAGCTTATATATATATATGCTTTTGTAGGTCCGATTTTAAAATCTCCCCTTGCTAGCCAGTTGGGTGCTAGGGTTTCTTCATTGCCACTGTATATAAAGAATCAAAACATCAAAAAGAGTTGGGATTTTTTTTTTGTTGGTTGACATATCTCACTTACATCCATGATATGATGATACAACTGTCAAGCTATATAGAGCATAATCTTCTTAGGAAATCTATGGCTGGAAAGGGGAAAATGATATGAAAGATAAGTTTGTTGAGACATATCACAATGGTTATAGACTTTAGACCCATAAAAAAATTTAATCAATAAAGTAAAAAGTTATTAATAATAATCTAGAATGAAATGAAAAATCATGCATGAATGGGTCTTGGATCTTGCTATCTACAATGCTACTGTAACTGCTGCCCTAATGTTATCTTCTTCTTCTTCATAAACAGAAGAAGAGTCATTAGAGGCTAGCTAAGCAAAGAGTTGAAAAAGTTAAAGGTAAATTTCCAAGAACCTTGTGGAATGGAAGATAAAGGGAAGAAAGACCTCTCTCAAAGTGTGAAGAAGAAGACCCATATATATCAATATGCATGTTTGGAAATCTAGAAAGGCTGTTTTTTTTGTTATCTCACAAGCGGGGGATGTAAAAAAAGTTAAAAAGCTAAAAAAAATCATTTTTGATAGATATTTTTTCTTTTTAGCTTTTAACTTTTTCTACAAAGATAGAAAGTGATAGCGCTGCACTAATCGTAAACAGAAGCAGGAAAAGAATAGTTTGGTTGAAGAACCCGTGCAAGTTTAGCTAAAACAAGAATCTATTTATAAATCAGGATGGAAAACAAACAAAACCTCATCTTACGCACGAGGGGGTTTAAAAACTTTCATCATCATCATCCTGAGGATAATAATAATAATCAAAGAAAAGATGAGTCGTAGTAGTGGTAGTGGGAATCAGCACACGTGCACACTTTGACAAAAAGCAGCCAAAGGAAAAGTCATTTCTTCTAAAATAATAATCAAACAGAAATTATATGATGAGTAATGCATAATTAGAGGAGTAGATGGAAGATACTTAATTTGACTGGATTTTTTTTTCTTCTTCCTTGCTTGTTTTTTTGACTATGTTCTTAACATATCGTTTTCTTTTGTGGATGACAATTTTAGCCCCATTGAATTGGTTTTTGGATTTGTTTTGGGAGACATTATGGAGTTTGGCAAAGCCAAGGCGTGTTGATTCAGCCAAAAGGTGTTTAATATGAAAGGAAACTTAACATATCGTTTTCTTTTGTTTCCAAAGTGATTAACAAGAAGATGCATGCATATGTTGATTAACATAAGAATTTCGCTCTAAGTTTTCTTTTTCTTTTCTTTAACAGAAAAGAAAAATGAGTGTAAAATGTTTTATTTCTTTTTCTCGAATTGCTAAGTTATGTTTGAAACAAGTTTGAATTTTGTTCAGATAAGATACTATCATGTTCGCTTGGAGAGTATTTAGGAAAATTGTCCCCACTTACCAAGTGACATCCTAAATATTTATGCTTATGCTCACGTGAAATTTTATTTTTTATTTCTTGTGTGCTCATACATAACATTGGATTTTTATTTTCTATTGCCATTTTTTATCTGGGATACTGACTTTTCCACTCATGTCATGAAAAGATATGTGCTCAAATTTCTCATGTATTGATATCCTTATATGAATTGCAACCTAAGAGACAATTATATTACACAGTGATAAGCTCATCCAGCTCTATGTTGGAACAAGCATGGGCCTTCAACTCAAAACACGATTATTGTTCTCAGATATACGATTTAAAATAACTAGAGTTCCCAATAACCATATACCTTTGAGACATCAGATATACTATCATAGTGAATTTTGATAATTTAGTAGCGGAAATTATAAACGGACCGCCAAACTAAACTGAAAGAAAACCGCCGCTCTCACAATCTCCCAAAGGTGGGGCCCTAAAATGGGCCCCCTGCTAGTCTTCTGGTCCCAGGAGCCCACCTCTATGTGAGTAACGATTTCCACATAGTTTTTCCTTTTGCGCGGTCTGTTAAGAAACGCTGTTAAGCAAGAAATGCTGCAAAATCTGACACTTTAAAAGTGCATGTACAAGATGTTATTACGCAGCCGAGCCCTAGTAACTTGGTAGGATAACTAGCAAAACTAGCGAGTAGTCATGACAGACTCACGAAACAAAGCGGGATAACATTGTAAAAATAACACCAAATTAAATACAAAAAGAAATTCAATTTTTTTTTAAATACTAGTAGTGCCTTTAAGAAAATTAAATAAAATAATTAATTAACGTAATAAGTTCACGTAATAAATGATTAAGTTTTTGATGTAAGAAATCAAGGTATTGCCGTGTTTGACCTCATCACTCAAACTCTCCTTCTCTTTTAACAGACCAGTCTCTCTCTTTCTCTCTCTCTCAAATTCATTTATAACATCAAAACAATCTCACAATTTCTCTGTTTCTTCCTTCACTCTCTTCTTTCTCAATCTCTGGGTATTAAATTATGGGTTTTCTTATCATCACGAGGTTTGAGTAGAGAGAATTTAGTTGGTTTGATTCTGTTATTAGTAGATAATCTATTTAGGGTTCGATTCAAAGAGATATGAGAGGGGGTGTAAATGATTATACTAGTATGGACACAATAACTGCTGCTGCTACTGCTATTGTTACTGCTGAAGCTCGTGTTCAACAATCCACTTCTGTTCAGGTGATTAATTGTTGTTTTTATCCATTTTTGTTGTCTTAATTTGTTTGAGTTTTGCTTGATTTGGGTTTGTCAGAATCAAGATCTGATTGGGATTTTTCTGTATGGATTTAGCTTGAAATTGGAAAAAAGGGGCATAAAAAGATGATTTTTTTTGTTTGTTTGTTGTGTTTTTGTTAGTAAATTTGAGATCTAATTTGAGTGAATCTTGGAAATTTGTGTGATTTGGGAATCCGGGTTGTTTTTAGTTTTTACAAATTTAGGATTTTTATTTTTTTTTTCTGAAAGTTGACTTTATAAAGATCTACAAATAGTTCTAGTTTGAATAAGTCTTGCTGGTGATAAGATTTTAATGATTTCTGATGAGCACTTTCAAATTCTGTAGAAGTAGTTATTATATGAATGAATGAAATCTGATGAGCACTAAATGATGATGATGGATGGACCACTTCCAAATTTTGTTTTCTTAAAGTAAACTGTGAAAACCCTTATAAAGAGAAAAGAATCGAAAAGTTGATTTGTTTTTTGTTTTGAAAAAGATAAAGTGGTAAGTGTAAATGTTTGATTTTAGCCAATTTGGACTAAATTTTCGATTCTGTTGGAAATTGGATCAATAGTTTTGAGTGCCCTAATTTGGAAATGGATTCTTTAGTGATTACATGTGATGAATTCTATTTGGTGGAGAGCTGCGGGCATTATGATGACGAAACAGTGGGCGTCCCTAATTTGTTTGTTACTTACATTTGTAATGTGGTAGTTGAATGCTGTGATACGCAAAGAACAGTCTTTTGGATGTATTTTAGCTAGCAGTTTGGCCATTTTTAGATGTGTTTTGCTTGTCACAGACGTAGTGATGCTATATGGCTAACTACTTAATTCTTGAAGAGTGCAGTAACTGTTTCTTGTGAGTGACTGTGAGTGTCAGTTATTCGTGCATCTGCGCAAGAATATCATAACCCGGAATAGTATACAGTTTCTGGGGTTTAGTTGAATGAGTCAAGAGCTAAACCTTTGTTTGTGTAAAACGACTTTAGATGACTAGTATGTCACAGTCTTCATTGACATTGAGGGGAAGCTTCTTTTTTTTGGTATGGATAGAGTTCGACATGTCATTTTAGACTTTTCTTACCTTTCAGAGATGAATTGGCACTTTGAGGACTCTTAAGGGTCTGCTAAATACGGCTCTGAACTCTTCATTTTATTAATTTCAGTTTCAGTATATGTTTGAGGAACTTTCCTCTTTTTCTAGCTTTAACAGTAGCTGTTGTTTACTTTCCATAAGTGGGAACTGATCAAATGTTTTTTTTCTTTTCCACCAGTGTTTTTTTTTTCTTTCTCTCTGTTGATATATTTTGCATTAGGCGGGTAGAATCTTGTGTCAGCAATAAATAAAAGTTGTTGGTCCCAGTTATCATCAAACTGGATTCCTTTAGCAAGTTGTTCCAAGTTCTCTTTCTCATGTAGTAAGGATGGTTATGGAAATTTAACCAGTCGCACTAATTTTTACTACTTTTATTTATTATAAGGTATCATATAATACAATGACTGTTCTCCTTTTGAACTGTAGTTTATTTGCAATGTATCTAATGTATTCTTCTAAATCCTTTCAGAAAAGAAGATGGGGAAGCTGTTGGAGTGGATACTGGTGTTTTGGAGCTCAGAGAAATAGGAAGAGAATTGGACATGCTGTTCTCACTCCTGAACCCATGATATCAGGTAGCGCTGCTGCCCCTGGCGCCGAGATTTCTTTCCTCCCTCCTAGTATAATACTACCCTTCGCTGCACCTCCCTCTTCTCCTGCTTCTTTCCTCCAATCAGACCCCAACTCATCTACACAATCACCGGCAGGTTTACTATCCTTCACTTCTTTCTCAGCTAATGTGTACTCTCCTGGGCCAAATTCCATTTTTGCAATTGGTCCATATGCACATGAGAAGAATTTAGTTTCACCACCAGTTTTCTCAACATTCACCACCGAACCCTCCACCGCGCCCTTCACTCCCCCTCCCGAACCCGTTCAGCTAACAACGCCTTCATCTCCAGAGGTCCCATTTGCTCAGCTTCTGTCCTCATCTCTAGACCCAAACCTCAGAAATCATGATCCGAATCAAAATTTCCCACTCTCACACCATGAATTTCAGTCCTATCAGCTATACCCAGGAAGTCCAGTTGGCCAATTAATATCACCGAGCTCAGTCAGATCAGGTGCTTCATCTCCTTTCCCCGATTCTGAGTTCAATTCCGGTGGACGTACTTATCTCGAGTTCCACACTGGGGATGTTCCCAAGCTCTGGAATATAAAAGGACTTTCCACATCTAAGTGGGTAACAACTAGACAAAGTTCAGGGTCTCTTACACCTGATCCTGCTGGACCTCCCGCGAATGAGAGAGATTTTCTTTTGGAGAATCAGATTCCGGAGGGCACTGGAGATGATTCCAACCTCTGGAATATGAACGGTCTCTCGGCATCTAACTGGGTGACAAGAACAAGACAAAGCTCTGGATCCCTTACACCAGATCCTGCTGGACCCACCTCCAATTATAAGGAATTTCTTTCGGAGAATCAGATTTCAGAAGGCACTGGAGATGTTTCCAACCTTTGGAATCTAAATGAGCTCTCAGCATCTAGGTGGGTGACGAGAACAAGACAGAGTTCTGGATCCCGTACACCAGATCCGGCTGTAGCCTTGTACGATAAAGAGTTTATTTTGGCGAATCAGATCTCAGAGGTTGCGTCACTTGCAAACTCTGACAATGGCTCTGAAATTAATGACTCGACAATGAACCACAGAGTCTCATTTGAGTTGAATGCAATGGAAGTTGCAACATGCCTGGAGAAAGAATTAGGAGTGCCACTGAGAACAATATCTGAGGCTTCAGCTGTAAATGCAAGCACACCTGAAAGAGATGCACATCCTCCTAATCAAGCAGAGGGGCCAACATCAAATGACTTGGCCGAGAAAGATTCTGTGGATGGGGAAGAAGAGCAGCAACATATTCAACAGCCTTCTATCCTAACTTCCGTTGGGTCAGTTAAAGAATTCAAGTTTGAAAATTCAGACGGCGGAACCTCTGACAAACCTGACTGGTGGGCGAAGGAAAATGCTGTGGCGAAGGAATCTGGTCCCCACGATAACTGGACCTTCTTTCCTGTGTTGCAACCAGGTGTTAGCTAATTGTATATCATACGGTAGAAATTGTATATCATTTTACAAGTGGACAACCACGGTAGTTCAGGAGCAAGGCAATCGAAACACATACAATCTTAATTGTCGCATTACAAATACTTGGAGAAAAGTGAAAGTGATAGAAGAGATCATCATGGCTGGGACAGGAAAAAGGATGGAATTTTATACCACCACTGAAGGAAATTGGAATACTGCTTTTTTTAGGGTAATTCCTAACCTGAAGTTTCAAAGAACATAAAAGTAGGTTTCTAGTTCTGTATTAATTTTATTTTGCTCAAGGTTCTGACTTGTTAGAAAAATAACCAGCACTGTTCTTAGATAATGTTTTGCTGTTTTATATGTAATAATAATAATAGTAACTAAAAGATAGTTTCTCAGATGATCTTAAACTTGAGATTTTTGATTAGATGTTGTATAAAATTCTAATGGGTTTGCACTTTGAGGTCCCCCATTATGTAACCTTGTAATGATGCTATTAACAGATCTTTTTCAACTTGAAAACTTATCAGCTTAGTTCTGCCCTTTGTGGTCCTCTACAGAATCATATTTTCCCTTCCTCTCAGAATCATGTAATTCACGACATTGCTTGATTTTGCATGACATGGATTTGGCTGTAATCTGTCTTGAGAATTGCAGTTATGTTATTTTATATGCCAGTTCAATCATGCAACTGCCAACCACTTCCCCACCTGTGCAATCTAAATTGAGAAAATCACACACAGCTACCACATGAACACCAACTACCACACTAAAAATGGATCAGCAATTATTACCTCCAGTTGATCTATCCACCTAATACCAGTTCACAGATAGAAGCCAACTTGGGAGAAAACTTGAGCTGCAAAGGTGGGCGGCAATCAGCGTTTTACCGCAGGCGTATAAGAAACTCAGAACCACCAGCATACAAGAAACACAGAATAACTAGAAACAGGATCATGGTGTGCAAGAAGCGCAAATTAGATGCCACAAACTGCGCAGTCCATATCTCAATGGCGCACTACCTACCGCTCAGCCAGCATACTAGAAACATACTGTTAGCCTCCAAAAACCTGTCTAAAGCTAGGATCAGTGTGCAAGAAGCGCATACTGAGCCTCCAAAAACCTGTATAAAGCTAGGATCAGTGTGCCAGAAGTGCAAATTGACGGCCCCAAACAGGGCATTCCATGTTGGAAGTTATGTCTCATGATTGAACACAATCTCATATCTAGTTCTCTGTTTCTTTCTCATTTAATTTAACACTAACAAAACAATCAATCAACATTTTTACACTGAATTCAGATAAGAATAATTGGTTTTTCATCTATCAATACTGCACTGGCATGATTCTACAAACATGATAATTTTCTCTATGCACAAAACAAATCTTCCATCTCTAAAAAAAAATTCAGAACCCCCTAACTGAACTTTGCCAAACTTCAACACACTGTTCATCTTTTCGGCTAACAATCATTTTATTTCCACCAAAACCAATTTGTGTAACTCTATTCTTCCCCATATCTTTCATTCTCCCCATCAAATTTCTTCTAAACAACCTATCTCCATCCCCTTTATTACCTAAAACAACTTCAGACCACAATTCAATATCGCCATTCTTACTACAAAACACTTGATTCCCATGGCTCTCGATCTTACACCCTAACCCTTCTTTCTTCTTCCCAAACCCTTTCCTTTCGTCACCGATACACACCCATGGCTTTTCGCTACTCAATTTCCTCATATCGGCAAAATAAACTTCACCTGAATTCACACCAACTTTGAAAATGCACCCCAAATCATCACAAACTGTAACATCTGCAAAGCAATCAACTTTCTCATTGAATTCCCAATAAATTTTACGCGAACGCAAATCCCATAACTTGACATTCCCTGTAATACCAGATGGACCACCATGAGACCCAGATGCCATCAACAGATTAAAGCTATCCACCCATTTCAATTTTGTTGCAGGAATTCCTGAGTTAATCTCTGCACCATAAATCTCATGCTGGCCTACTTCTGTGACTGGTTTAAACCCTTCATTGATGTCAAACACCATAATTGAACTCGAATTCCGCCTTCCAGATTCGAAGCTAGTAAACAAATGTGCCCCGTTAGTACCAATTGCTTGTACAGTTGAACTAGACCGCGTTTGATTCTCCCAAACTACGCGTTCCTTAACAACTCCATTCTTCAAATCCAGAATCTGTAACCCAGAGAAATCTGTTGCACCTGCAGCTGCTAATGAAGAATCAATAGCTACTAAAGAATCAATAGCTAAAAACTCAGTCAAAATTGTCGACTTCCTATTCAATGACCAATCAAAAGATGTGATTTTGCTCCCATGAGCAACATGAATTGAACCATATGGAGTAGCTGATATCACAGAAACTGAATCCCTCCCATTAAGTGGTAAAAGGAATGATTTTTCTAGATTAAAACCTTCAAACTGAGATGGGTTTGATACAGAATTCACTAACAAACTCTCAATTCCATAGAATTTAGCTTCAAATATCAAATCTTGTAAATCATAAACTTTCGCTTTTGATGGTAGATTTCCTGTTCTGAGAAGTGATAATAAGATTGAGAAAATCTCTGGATCTCTATCAATAAATGGGATTGTAACTTCATTGTAAACAGAACTTGAAGAAATTTTAGAGAGGATTGAATTTGAACCAGATAAAGCTAGGGTTTGTTTTGTTGTTTGAAATAATTGACCACCAACATTAATACTGATAACATTAGTTTCTGGTTTTTTCTGAACAAACCCAGTGTTTATTTGATTTCCTCCTTCAAATGGTGGAGACATAATTCTCAAAATCTTCAATAAAATCAAAAAAAGACCTAAATTTCTCTGTTAACTGAGAATAACAGAGAAAAGGAAAACCTAGAAATAAGAAAAGAAGAAGATTTGGGTGTATTTCTGCCTTTCTTTCTTTCTTTCTTCTAGAAGGTCAAAAACTACTACCGCTAACATCAATAAACAGGATTGTAACACGTGTGAGAGTTTGAAACGTGGCTTTGGATAAGCTAGTGAATGGAGTTTAGAATGGTAGTTGTTGAAGTATGGAATCAGTTTGATGCATGTCAAAAGGAAGTTGTGAAGAAGAAGAAATAGATTCTTTTGTTTTTGTTTTTGTTTTTGTTTGTAGAAAGACGTGCCAATTGACCAGAATCAAATTTGACTGCTGTAATGCAATGTATTTGCTCAGTCACATTGCCTCCGTCCGAGAAACTACTTCCATCGCATAAAAGGGACATTTTCATTTTTTTAAGGGCAGACTGGAAGTGTGAAAATATCACTTTTTCTGAATCGATGTTGTGATGTATTTACCCGTTGACATTATTTCGGTTCCAGAATAAAAAATTATAATACTCCTATCCTAGAAAAGATGATATTTTCGCTTTGTTTGTTAGGTCTATTCCTATGCGCATGTCAAAAACAAACTATTTGGAATGTCAGGTGGTATGGCAAACGAGTTGTGCTATTATGGAAAAACCACGGAGTGATAGAGTTTATAGCAAACGATCTTGACAGTATCGCCGGCGATAAAGTCTTTATCGTCAACGCTAACATGAATGTTGCTCGATATTGACTCTAACGCTAGCGTTATGATTAATATCGCAAACGTTCGACTTTCTAACGCCTATAAATACCGCACCGTCCCATCTATTCCCTCACACTTTACCTCTTCTTCCTTTCTCAACTTTTCTCTGTTCTTCTGTTTTCTTCGCTAGGAAATCTCTTTAGTTTTACTTCCTAAACAAATATGGCGAGTGGGAAAAGAAAAGGAAAAAAAAACTAAAAGGATCTACTAGTACCCCAACAAGTGGATTAAATTTTGTCGTGGATAATAAATATGAGTTTTAATATATTAGACAAGTAGCTGGTGATGGTGTACTCCCTATGCACATATCTGGCCATCTGGGGCGAGTTAATTCAGTCAATCTAAGAGGTGGATGGTATGAATTCCATACAATGTTTGGGTTACTTCCCCCTGTTGTTCAAGGGAGAGTATGAAGATATCCTTGGCGACATTTATATCATATACATCCTAGAAACAAAAGGACTAAACGAGTTCAAGTTATATTTGATAGATGGTGGAAGACTACAAACATGTTCTTTTGTTAAAGATTTTGAATGCGGTAAATTAGTTTTTTTCTAGTAATTAAATCTTTAGAATATGTTTTTTATTTTTTATAAAATTAAAAAAAAAAACTCTAATTATGAATATGTTGTTAAATAGGAGTTACACCAATAGATTTGTACATGTTAATGGGAATTTCGTATGATGGAAACTCACTTCCATTTAACAGACTAAAATGGCTATTAGAAGATAGATAGAAACAAAGACTTCCTTTATACTCAAATGATGTAGAAGGAAATGATGCATATAGACAAATAAAAGCAAATGGATTAAAAGTGGTTGGGTTGAAAGTTTTTTTGCAACGTTATGCAAAGAAAATGAATGAGAACATGTTAGGAAATAATGAATATTTGTTCCCTGTGCATTATGAGGGGCTCGAACATCTGTTTGTGTTTTGGACACTAGGCCAATGTCTATTTCCAAATGCTAGCTCAGTGGTGTCAGTTGGTTTTCTCGAAGCATTAGAAGATTTAGACGAAGCACCAAGAAACGATTGGGGGTTTCCAATTTTATCAGAGATTTACATATCCCTCGGCAATTGCTCGACGTGTGTCAAAGATAGTTTAATGCTTTTTGGGGAGTGTTGGAGGGTAAGAACCAATATTTTGCACACTATTTGTTAGTTATTTTGACATGAAAAATTTACTAACCAATAATATTATTATTTTCAGTATTGGTGGTATACATATTTCCGTGTTTTAGAACTTTCTCTTAAGAATTACACCAATGTTTTTCGGTCATGTACTGAAGTACGATTCCGAGAATTGGCAAGCAAAACAGGTTGAAGATGGTCAACATACTGCTGTTGTTCAGAGGATTCAACATTTTTATAGAACAAGCCTTAACCTTGTGTCCATGTCGTATGAAGCAATCCTTGAGTTCGAAGAAGAACAAGCTCGGAGTATGGTACAACTAATCTTAAAAGGATCGTGTTATACAACCCTATTTCTGGAAAGCGTGTTTGGTATTATGGTGAAAGACTACTTCTTCAGTTGCAGAAAAGAACAATGATATCCGTCAAACTCTATCCAAGTGAAGAGGTTTCTGAAGACGACTACTTGAAATTGATAAGGGAGGGTCATCGTTGGCAAGAAGCTGATGAAATGATCCAGTAGTCGATGACAGACTGACTACCTATTTCTGGAAAGGGTGTTTGGTATTATGGTGAAAGACTACTTCTTCAGTTGCAGAAAAGGACAATAATAGCCGTCAACCCCTATCCAAGTGAAGAGGTTTTTGAAGATGACTACTTGAAATTGATAAGGGAAGGTCATCATTGGCAAGAAGTTGATGAAATGATACAGGAGCCGATGACAAAACTGATAATCTATATTGGTTTAACACTATTTTGCAAGGCCAATATTTCTATGCAACCGCAATGTTTGGGCCGGATGGATTTCCCATCTTTAGGTAGGATACCACTTGGCGAAGAATTTCTTCCTTCCCAACCTCCATCAAAGACAGGCGACACATTTGCATATCCTTCTCAAGCGGGATGTACAGACTCTATTCACCACATCTGGAGAGATTGTTACTTATCCAATTGTTTTATTGCACCTGATCATACTTATCCATAATAGAGGGGGGGGGGGGGGGGGGGGGGGGGGGGGGGGGGGTCAATGCTACACCGGAGCAGTATCAGACCCAGTTGAACGATTATCACTCTCTATTACATGGATTTCAGATATTCCACTTGGATGAGTTACAAAAAATGAGGGAAAGCATGATGTTTGACATGAGTCAAGGATTTTCCGGTCATGATGGTGAAGGTAGTAGTAGAAAAATGAGTCCTAGTAGTAGAGGAATGACTCATTTGAGTCCGAGTGGTAGAGGCATGAGTCCCAATCGATCAAGTCAGCGAAGTCGTGAAAGTGAAATAAGTTTGAGAGCTCATTCTATGCAAGACGTACCAGAAAGTTTTACTCCAAATGAAGAGTTAGATAATCAATTAGTACGTGAAGGTGATGAAAACGTTAGCATGGATACAACTCTTGCACGTCTGTTTAGGAAAATGCCAACTGACATAATGACTCCTGGTGGTGGTTTGAACATGGAAGCAATTAGGAAATAGACTCTGTATACCCCAATTTCCTCAATCTCATCAGCATTTCAACCATTTTAGCGAACTCCTCCAGCATATCAACAACACGCATTTCAAGATTTTTATCATGTTCCCCTGCTCCCTAAACCCATTATTTGTCAAGGTTATGGTGATTCTGATGAGACTCAACCACCAAGTGAGTCTCAAACCGGCTCGCTAACTGATATGTTGAACAACACTCTTGGTCCAGAAAACGCGGGCAATTGAATCTTTGGTAAGGAAGGAAATGTCCAAGGAAATGAGTAGTTTATGAGTAGTTTATGGACGTAATTTAGTTTAAATATTTCAAATGTATCTTTTTATTAAATAGAAACTAGTTTTACATTTCATAAAAAATTAACCTTAATTGCATAACACAATACTTAAAAATTGAATCCCTGCACGTGAACCTTGTAAAGTTCATAACATTCGTCGTAACTAAACCATCTTTTGTTGTCTTCCGCAAATTTGGTATGAGCTCTAATCTTTAGTTCTTCAGTTGAAAACCCAAGATTATCCCCTATCATCCACATAATTTGCTGATACGTTCTCACATCGTTATTGATGAAACACAGTGTACCATAAGTCAAAAGTCTCTAAATTGAAATCTCTATCGCTTGCAACTGAAATCTAACATCGAATTAGAGAAACATCTTCTTCTCGACTGAAATCCAATTCGATTATGCGACCACTAGGCATGTCGAAATGAATTTGAAATTGAGATGGTGTGAGTTGAAATGGGTATTTATAAGGGGAATAATAGTCGTTGGATGAGGAACTTATGAGCGATGTTTAAGTCAGCGAGCGAGATCTTGAATAGCGCTGGCGCTGGAATGACCAAGAGCGGGAATTTGATCATCTAGTGATAGACACGCTATCACTTGCCTCTATCACTCGCTGGAAAGTGTGTCGTGTATGCATATACATTATAATTGACATATAAACATATATGTTTGGTACTTTGGCATACCCATAGTGGGTGCATATATGGAAAACTCTGATATTTGCCATGTTCATAGGAGTAGGCCTTAGGCCAAGTCGAAAAGATGGAAATGTCATTTTTCTGTGATGCCATTGTAATGCACTTGTCACCGACACTATACCACCATTCCAGAAAAAAGTTTGGCGATACCGTGTCTAAAAAAAATGACACATTCACTTTTTTTTTATTGGCCAACCCGAAAAGGTATAAGTATCGGTTTGACACTACCTCCGTACAACAAACAAATTCTCTACGTTTGATACTACCTCCATTCCAGAAAAGTGATACTAATTTTGTTTTAGGCTAAAATCGGATAGGTGAAAGTATCACTTTTCTCGGACGCAACCATAATGTAATACCTGCGTCCCAAAAAAAATATGAAACCTTCACTTTTTTTTTAGGCCAAATCGAAAAGGTGAAAGTATCACTTTTTTTCTGCTACACTGCTATAATGTACTTAGTCCTCGACACTACCTCTATCACAAAAACAAATTCTTTAGGTTTAATAATATTCCTAACCTAAAAAAAGTGATACCTTCACTTTGTTTACCAGGACAAATCGAAAAGGTGAAGATATGTCTTTTTTTCTTGGATGTCACTGCACTTGATCACTGATACTATTTTCTCCCTAGAAACAAATTCTTTAGGTCTGATTCTGCCTCCATCCCAAGAAAAGTAGTACCTTCGTTTTTTTTTTTGTTTTGTAGGCCAAATCGAAATGGTGATAATACTTTTTTTTTTTTGTTGTAAAAGTAGTATCATGTTTGTTGACCTTAGAGCATCTCCAATAGAGTTTCAGTCTCTAGCAAAAAATGGTACCACATAGGATTTTAGACACTCTAAAATATATAAAAAAAAACTCTCTCCAATGGTGTTTGGATAATCAAAAATTGGTGTAAGTTGACGGTTTGAGTTTGGATGAGAATATCTAAATTTAGATACTCCCATTCATACCCACATCATCGATTTTTCTGTTTTAAAATTATTTCGGCCCACTTTTTAGATTAAGTAACCTATAACCAAATGACAATTATATAAATACAAATATAGATACAAACACTACCGGAGATGTAATTCAAAATATGATTTTATATGGATATAATATTAAATAAAAACCTACTTTCTAGGTTTCCACGTAGGATTTATACTCAAACACCATTGGAGGTGCTCTTAGTTTGTTGGCATGGGATGGGTACCTTTAGACATTTTTGTCGCAAGTACTATGGAGTTTTGTATTTCATCTTCATTAGAGGGAGGGAGATTCAAACCCTTTACAATGGGTATGCTCCGAGGCGAGGAATGCATACTAGTTATAGGTCATGTTCTGATTTTTTATGATAAGGCTTAGTCGAATCGTTTCCCAAGATTCAACATTCACACCCACGACAATTCACCAAAATTCAACATCCAAGACTTATGAGAATTCAAAATTCAAGTCAAAAAATGCCAAATGATTTATCATCAGACGCCAAACCATTTGGCGTCTGATCTATCAACTCGTCAGATGACCAACAAAACTATGAATCATACGGTCTACATGACCCTGACGTTTGAATTTCCATAAAATATTTCCTATACGCCTACCCATTTGGCGTTTCTGGAATATTTGGGACGCCAAATTCCTATGTTGATTCTATATCACATTCAACGAAACTGACGCTATCTATAATCACCTCTTTTGGCGACGTTTTTCAGTTGTGAAAGTTGAATCTTGGGTGCCAATGTGCCATTAGACTAACCCTAAAGTGATGATGTTTGATAAATCCTGAGCGAAGCCCAGCCCATTCCAACCTTTTACTGTTTATTAGGCTCTGAAAAGAAACCCACTTTCACTCAGTTATATCTAGCCGTTATCTAATGCTACCTTGCTGTTGAGAATCAAATCTCTGAAAAGGATAAATTTGAACCATGAATGAATAACATTCATTCCAATCTCTGAAATATTAATCTCTTGATTTCGATGATTATCATATCATTGATACTTCTGGGAGGGGATCAGTTGGTTGAGCTCTGAGGATCGGTGATCAACTCAGTAGAATTTTTTTCGTTCATCTTCATTTTCAGTGCATCAAAGCATTAATTCAGGTGAAATTTCATGTGGATCTCCAGGTGATTCTCATGATTGGTGTTTTACTTCATCATCTTTAGGTTTTCTTCTTCGTATCTTGCTATAATTAGGGTACTTCTTTATCTTTTATGGAAAAAATTTAAATCCAGAAATGGATTCATCAGTTTTTGATTTGATTAACTCTCCAGTTGAAAGTCCATCTATTTGATTTGATAAATAATACTGAAGAACGTTGTGATGCTTGGAAATTCTCATTAATTGGTCGTTTAGATTTAGCTCGATTGAAATTTTCTGAAGCTGTTCTAAATCTGAAAAATCAATGGAAACTTGAAGGTCAATGTAAATGATTTTGCTAGGAAAAGGTTTCTTCACTATTAAGCTTGATAATGATAGATACATAATGACTATTAAAGCAGGAAGATGGGAAGTTTGCAATCAAGTTTTGTGGCTTCGTAGTTGGATTCCATATTTTAGGCCAGAGAATCATAGAACTTCGTAGGCAATGATTTGGGTTCATCTTCCAGGACTAAGCTTGGAATATTGGGATGAAGAAACCCTTTTCACAATTTGCAGAGCTCTAGGAACTCCAGTGAAAGTTGATGAAGCAACTCTTAATTATGATAACGAATATTGTGCAAGAGTTTTGGTGAATATTGATTTAGCAAATAATATTCCAAACAAGTTATGGATTAAAACAAAGTTTGGAGGATTTATGCAAAGTCTGATTCTAACAAAGCCTCCAAAATTTTGTGATCATTGTAAAATTGTTGGGCATTTGCAAATTGAGTGTAGAGCAAAGAAAACTTCTTCACAAGATTCTGCTACACAACAATCGACTAGCAACACACCAAAAGAAGTAAATACCTCAAGCAGAGAGAAATTTGATATTTGTGATCCATCAATAAGAACTAGTAGTCAAGTACCTGAAGTTACTCCAAAAAAAATTTCCAGAGATTTTGAAGCAGGTGAAGTTGGCAATTGTGAGACTCCTGTAACTCAACTCAATCAATCAGTTGGAGCAGTTCATCAAATAAGGAATTCAGTTAATATTACACCAGGAATGTTTGGTTCTCTACAAAATACAAATGATGATGAAAACATTATTGAAATGCATGAAGATAGAGACATTCTTTCTCCAGCTAAAGTATTACAAATTGTGGAAGATAATGTTCCAGAAAAGAGTGTGATTAAGTACATAAATGGAAAAGAAGGTACTATTTCTGAAGAGCAGATTCCAACTAATTCTTGGTCTAAAATTATTCAAAAGCCTTCATCCACAAAACAAGGTTCTACTTCAAATGAATCACAAGCTGTAAGAGCTCCAAAGGTACAATCTCAACAAAATCCAGTTAAATACAATTTTAGAAAAAATCAGAACAAGGGAGGCACTAAGGGCCTCCAATCTCAACAATGAAAGTTATTTTTTGGAATTTAAGGGGCCTTAGGAGAGTTAGGGCTCAAAATAAATTAAGGTCCTTAATAAATCAGTTTAAGCCTTCATGGGTTTTTATAGCTGAACCCAATTTTTTTTTGCAGTTCTTCCTTTTGCAATAAGTAAAATTTGCCAGGTATGCAGAATAAAGTTATTCATAATTCAGTTTCAAATAATAAAGGAAATATATGATTTTTTTGGAATAAATCTCTACCAGAACCAACAGTGGTTTCAATGTCCATCCAAATGATAACAGTAAGTGTGGGTGGTGTTCTAGTTTCTGGTATTCATGCTCATGTAGGTATTGTTCAAAGAAGATTTTTATGGACTGAAATGGAACTCATAAGTGATTTAAAACAGCCATAGATGGCCATTGGTGATTTCGATTCTATTACTTCTTCAGAAGAAAAAATAGGTGGCAGGGCAGTTAATAGAAAAGCAATGCAAGATTTTAATACTTGTTTCGCTAAATGTGAACTGATGCAAGCTCATAAAACTGGTCTACAACATTCCTGGTCAAATTGTCAGCATGGTAATAGGAGAATTCTATGTAATTTGGACAGAGATGTATACAATCACTTATGATTTCAAAAATATGAAGATTGGGGTTACAAACTTGGTCTGAGAATAGCTTCAGATCATGCTCCTTTGCTGGGTGGGAGTGTGAATATACCTAAGCCAAAAAACATTCCTTGGAAATTTCATAAAATGTGGTTATCTCACTCTAGTTTCATGGAAGTTGTATCTCAAAGTTGGAGTGAAGAAGTGATTGGTGATCCAGCTTTTGGTTTTCAACAAAAGTTAAAAAAATTAAGAAACATTCTTAAAGACTGGAATTGGAATGTCTTTGGAAATGTGCATTTAAAATTAAAAGAAGTTGAAGAAGAAGTTCAAAAAGCAATGCTTTTATCGGATTTAAATCCTGCTGACACTGAAGCCTTAGACAATCTAGTTGTTGCTGAGAATAATTTTAACTCCAAGGAGGTTCATCTAAGTACAATGCTTAAACAGAAAGATAGAACAAAATGGGTCAAGGAAGGATCTGCAAATACAGGTTTCTTTCATGCAAACTTCAAAATCAGACAGTCTAGAAACTTCATAAGTGAGTTGCAAGATGAAAATGGTGATATTACAACTGATCAATCAAATATTGCATCCACTTTAGTTCAGCATTTCCAACAAAAGTTTCAGTTTAAAGAAGTAGAGCAAGTTGATTGTCTCCTGGAAGTTATTCCAAAAGTCATAACTGAAGATGATCAACAAATGCTTGATGTTATTCCAAATGAAAAAGAGATAAAAAAAAACAATTTTTAACATAGACCCAGATAGCTCACCTGGTCCTGATTGCTTCTCAAGATGTTTCTACAAAAGCATGTTGTGACATTATAAAACAAGAAGTAGTTCAAGCAGTGCAATTCTGTTGGAAAAGAAGATTCATACCTAAAGGCCTTAATTCAAATTTTTTGGTGTTATTTCCTAAGATTGAAAGTGCAAAAACTCCCAACCATTTTATACCTATTGGTCTTAGCAATGTAAGTTTCAGACTCTTCACCAAAATTATCAATACCAGGTTGAGTTCACTTATGACCAAGCTCATCACACATCAACAAGTGGCTTATATTAAAGGTAAAAGCATACAATAGCAGATTCTTCTGGCATCTGAATTAGTTAATGAAATGAAGAAAAAGAGAAGAGGAGGTAATGTTGCTTTAAAACTTGACATCTCTCAAGATTATGATTCTGTAAGTTGGAGTTTCCTTTTTCAAGTACTCAATAAATATGACCTTTCCAATTCATGGTGCCAATGGTTGCAAACACTCTTCGAGTCGGCTAAAATGTCAATGATGATTAATGGAGGTCCACAAGGTTTCTTCTCAGTAGGCAGATGACTCAAACAAGGAGACCCTTTATCTCCAACTCTCTTTGTCATAATGGAGGATGTGCTTAGTAGATGCATTCATAAAATGGTGGAGGAAGGCTCATTAGCTCCAATGGTTTTTAGGAGAGGTATTCATCCAACTCACTTGTTTTTTGCTGATGATGTGCTCATTTTCTGCAATGGAACAAAGAAAAATGTTACAAATATTCGAGTCGGCTAAAATGTCAATGATGATTAATGGAGGTCCACAAGGTTTCTTCTCAGTAGGAAGATGACTCAAACAAGGAGACCCTTTATCTCCAACTCTCTTTGTCATAATGGAGGATGTGCTTAGTAGATGCATTCATAAAATTGTGGAGGAAGGCTCATTAGCTCCAATGGTTTTTAGGAGAGGTATTCATCCAACTCACTTGTTTTTTGCTGATGATGTGCTCATTTTCTGCAATGGAACAAAGAAAAATGTTACAAATCTTCTAACATTACTGGAAAAGTATCAAAAGGGTACAAGGCAAATTATTAATAAAGACAAAAGCAAGCTTTTCATAGATGGTACTTCTGCACTCAAGAGAACTCAAAAAAGGGAGTTAATGCAAATGGAATTGAGTGAATATCCTGATAAATACTTAGGAGTTCTTCTTTCTCCTGGAAAAGTCAAAATCTCTACAATATGGCCTATGTTAGAAATGTTTAATAAGAAACTTGTTGTTTGGAAAGGGAAGTTACTCTTATTCAATGATAGACTGGTGCTTATTAAGTTAGTTTTGTGCAGTATTCCAATATACAAAATGGGTGTTTATAAATGGCCTGCTTCAGCAATTAAAATTTGTGAAAAGATCATAAGGAATTTTCTTTAGTCTGGTGATACAGAAGAAATGAAATATAAAACTCTGTCTTGGAAGAAAGTTTGCACTCCATTTAGTGAAGGAGGTCTTGGTATTCAAAGATTAGAAATTATAAACAAAGCTCTGCTGATGAAAATGATGTGGAAAATTATAAACTCTGAAGAAGAATGGGCATTATTCATTAAAGCTAAATTCAAAAATGCAAATGGTCAATGGAATGAAAATTGACAACTCTCTTCTATTTGGCATGGACTGAAGTGGGCTTGGAGTATGTTAAAAAATCACATCAAATGGTGCATAGGCAATGGTCAAAAAGTGAATGTTTGGATTGATAATTGGGTTCATGAATCTCCATTGATAGAACAAGCAGCACTAACTCCTTATATGAGAAATAATATGCAAATGAAGGTAGATGATCTTATTCAAGATGACAGTTGGAGAATTCCTCAAGACTTGCAACAGTTATTTAACTCTTTCAGCTTACCTGACATAGGAGGGGGACAAGAAAAACTCTTTTGGACATGCACTTTACATGGTAAGTTTACCACTTCTTCAGCCATCTCTCTTTTAAGACATAAAGAACCCAAGATGCCTTGTTCTAATAAAATTTGGAATTCTTATCTTCATCCAAGCATTTCAAGTAATGTCTGGAAAATAGTTCAAGGTGCTTTTGTTGATGATTCAGTAATGGTTGATAGAGGGTATAGCTTAGCTTCCAGATGTTGTATATGTGAGAAAGAACAAGATAGCATGAATCATATTCTGTGGCATTGCAGTTTTAGTGTTAACATCTGGAGATGGATATGCTCTATTTTCAAATTTAGAATGCCTGTTTCCTTTGAAGATATTTGGAATAGTGCAAAAAACTGCAGTCCACTGATCAGAGAGACTTGGATAACTGCAACATGCTCAGTCATCAAAGAATTGTGGTTTCAAAAAATAAGAGAATATTTGAGGATATAAAACCAAATACACAACAATTCAAAATCAGAATTCAGAAAATGGTTTTTGAAGGTGGATATAGAATGAAAAGTAATAAATGGAACCAAAACTATGATCTGCAGATAATAGCTTTCTTTAAACTTGGATTGAGACATAGTAAGTTTCAGTGTATCAAAACCTGCTATTGGATACCTCCTCCTATGGGTTATACTATGTTCTTTTGTGATGGCTCATCTTTTGGCAACCCTGGAGCAGCTGGTTTTGGTGTTGTGGTGAGGGATCATGTATGTCAAGTGCTTGGAGTCTTATCTGGAGGTATAGGCATTGGTACTAACTACATTGCAGAAGTGTATGTTGTAGTGTGTGCAGCAGAATTAGCAGTGGAACGGGGTCTGAAAAACATTGTTTTATGTTCAGATTCAAAATCAGTGATTGAGGATTTTGCTCAGGGGAATGTTCCATGGTTTCTTCACATGAGATGGGTTAAAGCTACCAGTAAAATATCATCTATCATTTACATGCACGGCTTCAGAGAAGTAGATTTTTCTGCAGATTCTGCAGCTAAAAGAGGAGCTAACTTGGCGGCTGGTGAAAGACAATTTATCATGGGGAGACCTTCCTTCCTAACCAGAATTGAACTACCAGGAGTGGAATACTACAGATTCTGCTAAAAAGAAAGGAATTTATTAAAATGTAGTTTCCAGTTTCTTCTCTTTTCCTTGTTTGGGCTTGTAAATGGGCTGATGCAAATGTAGTTTTCAGTTCTTTTTCCTTTTCTTTTAGATCTTGTAATGGGGTGCTTGTATGGGAGCAACTCTTTTGTAATCCCTCCTTTTATTATTAATGAAATGTGATTCAGAAAAGAAAAAAAAATGATTATCATATCATTCTCTTTGTTACGTTGCCCTTATGTTTCTTTTTCCCCACAAAGCCCAGCAAATAGCAAAAGAAAGGAAGAATATTGCAGATTTTCTTGGCAGTTATTGGTATGCTATAATTGAAACTGCTCCTTGATTACTGATTTATGTATCCAAGTCATGATCTAATTTTTGCAAGCCTAGTTCTATACATCAAATCATATTATGCGATCTTCAAGGGTGGTGCTGCATGAGACATTACCTGGAATTCCATTTTCCTTGCAGATTCTTGAGAGGGTGACTTGAGTCGAAAAGGACAGAGATGGGATTTTGATAGACGTAAAAATCACAGTTTGCATTACTATTTCCACTGTCATTGCTTGCCTACCCTGACCACCATCACCACAGGTGAAAGAAATGTCAGGTCAAAAGTCGTGTGTTTCAGTAATGCTATTCAATCTGTCCTAATTCACACAATTTGTCCTAACTAAGAGTCGGTATTCGATTTTTGGTGTCCTCAAATCTCATCCTGCTCTAAGCCTAGCAAAAATCGTGCTGTATGTATAATAAGTAACAAGAATGCTATGTCTGGACTTGTAGCCTCTACAGAAGTCCTACTTACCGGTACATAACACTCGTTTAAGGAGCCGTGACATATTGACCCAATTTTTTGACTTTAAATCACCAAAGAACCTTACAAAACAGAGACTCACAACCAAAACACATAACAAAACAAAAACACACTCAAGACATCTAGCCTACCTGAATAATACAAGGTATCTTGACGTTCCAGCATTCCCCAAAAAGTTGGTCTAATATCAAAAGCCTAAACTTCACCACTTCTCAAACCAGCACCCCTCTTGGCATGTGTGTGTCTGCAGAGAAGTTAACTTCCCTGTAGACATGCCCAAATCTAATTCTCCTCAGAATTTTCAAGATCCACAACCACCTAAAAGAAAATCAGGTCTAGAGCTAAAGCACCGAACTTACATAAGTAGTGTAAGAACAAAGAAAGTTGACCAAACATAAAAAAATATAAAATCAGTCGGGTTAGTTCACATTATAGATTCATATCAGCACTGCCCACTGCAACCACCAAAAGCTTAAGAACATATTAAAAAAGTTCAGCATTAATAAAGAAATACCCTTCAGTGTGAACTCTAATGTGCACACTTCTTTAATACATACCAAAGTTAAAAAGAACAGGTCTAGCAAATGAAGTACACAATCAAACACGAGCGAGCAACGGAAAGTATTGATAAGCAACATTATCTTGAAAATCTCGTCGAGAATTTTGAATTTCCTTAAAGCTCATGTCCTGAAGATCATAAGCAAGAATTTTATCCTTTACTCTGCATTAATACCATGTTCTTCGGCGACTCCTCTTCTACTTCCCTGACAAGTAATACATCGAATTCCTTTGATGAATACTCATCAAATCCTGGATACGCCTATAACACTTGCTGGAGATTAACAACATATCTTTTGCTCCAACCTGTGTAGTCCGTCTTCATTTCCAAGATTTCAAAATTGGCAGGTGAATGTACAGGACTAAGTGTAAGATATAGGCGACCCTTACACTCCCCAAAGTGTTTTGGCTCCATATAAAGCATTTCGTCATAAACTTACATTTTCATTTCCATCCTTATTTCTTGTACAACATTGAAGTAAAAAAAAAAGTGCCGAAGAAAAATGTGTCTATCCAATGCAATGAACCATTCCAAAACACATCATTTCTCATGTAACTACGATACATTCTGGAGAAAACCTCACCAGATAGCTTCCATGAAGCTGTTTCAGATGAGTATATCTCAATTTGACAATTGGCAGCAAAAATCATAGGTCTTGAAACCAACCAAAGACAAACAACTTTATAATGAGGTGACTTGAGTGGGTCATATGCTAAACTGACACTAAAAAGTTGTTCAAAACCGTTCTCATGTTTCTTAGATTCACAAACAATTGG
Organism: Papaver somniferum; assembly: GCF_003573695.1. NCBI lineage: Eukaryota > Viridiplantae > Streptophyta > Magnoliopsida > Ranunculales > Papaveraceae > Papaver > Papaver somniferum. The sequence continues at coordinate 10,634,363 of NC_039361.1, forward strand.
GCAATATTGTCTCGTAGATGGATTGCAGACGTAGTATGTACTATATAAATCGTCAATGGGTCTGGGATTACTCCTGCAACAAATGAGACCATTGCAAGATTGCGCTATCTTTATACCTGATGGATCATTGATAAAATCTAGGGTTTTGAAGGGGGCAGAGGATGAGGATTCATCGAGGGGAACGTATTGGAGTCTTGAGGAAACACCACATGATAATAGCATATCGTGCAGTGGTGAAGGTTAAGAGTAAATAAGCAGTGTAGGTTAAGGTTTTGAATTAGATATTCCCTCTCTCAGTCACACGTGCAGGACAGCTGTATCTCTCACTCTTTATTCACACGAGTGTATGTTTGACTTTCTCTTTCTGTATTAATACTGTCCAAATGACAGTGTGTGGTTGTAATGAAAAACCTCTCATTGAGAGTTCTCTCTGTAAATTGATACACTGCAATCACATGAAACGTCTTGTGTGTATAGGCCCCGGATTGAAAGTGATTTTTGAAGTTTATTGTATTTGTTGCAGAAAAATGGATCAGAAATAAGGGAAAACCACTGTTTCGATACGGATTTAAACACTAGCAGAGATTTAACTGGTAAACGCAATAGAATCTTGGTTAACATATCAACGTTACTAACTAGAAGAGATGCTAATGCTGACGATGTATTGTTGCAATCATAAATAGAAGTCATCTTGCTTGAAAAATTAGTTACAAACTAGTTCAGTTTCAGTAGCGATTACCTGACAGTAAGGCTCACGGCATCCCCTTCAATATCTGATCTAGTTCCTGAAGAAGAAAGTATGAATAAACCTTAGCTGATGATCCCCAATTTTATCAGTAGATTCAGTACCAACCGTAAAGCCCAAACTTAATGATCTTTAAACCAAAAAACAAAAGAAGATCAAATTTTTACAAATTTCTCAGAAAGCAAACATTTTTCAGAGAATTTAGATTTTTTTTCTTACTGAATTGTTCTTCCTCCCAAAACCCTCTGAAAAACCATTTTGCTTAAACCCTTTGGGCTTTCTATACACAGTATTCCTTTTTGACTACTGGTTACCGGACCAACAGGTCAAAGAAAATACTTGAACCGGATCTTTAAGTTGATCCAATGGCTAAGGCCGAGTGCAGTGGAGACTCAGATAATAGGTAATGTTAGTGACATAAAGCAATGGCTAAAGCCTCACAAAATTATAATTATTTTTTTTCTCTGCTCTAAAGCAGGTAACGTGAGTGGGGATTTAAAAATAGGCGAGGAAGGATCAGCGCCGAAACATCGGAAAAAGCGAGGTCTAGATCCATGCTTTAGGAAATTCAGCGAGCAAGTCATCCTCGCTTTCACATAGCGAGGTACGGGGTATCGCTCGTTTTTTGAGCGAGTACCAGATCCTCGCAGTAAATAAATACTTGTTTGACCTTTTCAGTCCTACATCCCGATTACAACATACGACATAATTCACACTTTTTTTTATCCAATTCTTGCTCTCCTTGTAAACCTTGATAATATAGTCGAGAATTAATGGTTCACCGGCATCCGCAGTAATGGCGACGTCCGTGTCAGATGCACGCCGGACACAGGACGTGCATCGGATATCGACACAATGAGTATGTAGAAATCTATACTCCATTTTACTAGTTGAATAATCCAATATGTTAAGATAATTGGTATAATTGTTGATTTTTATACCGGTCGGCTACCTAACGGTATAAAGTTGATATTTTTTTTAAATGTTTTTGCGTGATTAATATGTGTCAATCACGTTTTGATAGGTGTCAATTCCATAAAAGTAGTCATCTTTCCATATAAATAACGTGTTTTTCGTCGTTCGGTTATAACCAATTTATTTGTGGAATTGTGAATTCATTTATAAAAATGAATTCACAATTCCACAAATAAATTGGCCGCACCTATTCCTTTTTGGTTCCGTCAAGAGTTTCCCAAAAAGAACTTCTTGTGGTCGTGATGGTTTGCGTGCATAACATTTAATTGATGCGTTGACTGGGGCAGCAACGACAGTTGCGGATGAGTTATTGACTTCGATTACAGGGGTTTTCAACCTTTGGTTGGTGGGAAAATGCCCTAATATTTTAGGCGAGATCATTGCTAGTGCAACCCTTACACCATTACTCAAACCCGGAAGTGGGATTAGGCCTATTGTTGTTGGTACTATTTGGCGTCGATTGGTCTCTAAGGTGGATACCTTTTCTGTCTGTAAGGCCATGACATCTTATTTAGGGGATCATCAATTTGGTGTTGGTGTGCCGGTTAGGGGGGAAAGTACTCTTCATGCTGTAATGGTCTGTTGGAGTTGAAAGGTCATTCAGATATGATGTCAATGTTGCTTATTGACTTCTCTAATGCGTTCAACATGGTTTGCAGATCTCATCTCATTAGAGAGGTCCGACTTCATTGTCTAGGTATTTCTCGTTGGGTAAATTTTTTTTATGCCAGGCCTGCTAGACTTTATTATGACCGATACATTTTTTCCCATGCACTCGGTGTTCAGCAAGGTGATCCTCTTGGTCCCCTTTTTTCTCTCTCACACTTCATCCTCTAGCGAAGTCCATTGCTTCTCATTGTAAGATTGATTTGCATGCCCTGGTATCTTAGTAATGGTACTATTATCGGTGATATGCTGGAGGTTGCCAAATCCTTGAGAGTAATAGAATCTGAGGGGCTAAGTAGGGGATTACCTCTCAATATTAAGAAAATTGAAGTCTTTTGGCCTTCAATTGATCCTCGAAGTGTTGTTTAACGTGTATTCCCCACCCATATTGGTAGTCCTAGTAATGGCGTTAAACTTTTAGGTATACATGTGAGTCTAGATTTGAATTTCATGAGTGACATGGTGTTGAGTAGGGTGAACAAGACCATTCATCTTATGCCCGCCATCAAGAAACTCAAGGACCCTCAAAGTGAGAGGTTGTTACTTTGTAATTGCGTTGACGTGTCCATATTATATTTTGCAATGCGTACCACCAATCCTGCAGCTCTACTACAGGCCACTGATCTTTTTGATGACCATTTACTCAAGTATATGAGACTTTTAATCACGGGAGACGGAGCTGGTTTTGGGCCTTTGCAATAGAGATTGGTTATCTTGCCTATCAAAGATGGTGGTCTTGGTATATACATTATCGAAGACACTCGCACTTAGTGCTACCTTGCCTCTCAGAGTCAGACCACCTCTGCGCGGAAGGTGATACTTGGTGGCTTATTCTCAATAGATAATGATTCTGCTTATCAGTTGGCTCTTCATAACTTCATCCAGGTATTGATTTGCCTTCCTCCTTTTGCATCATTGTCTCGGGGAGATTTCGGTTCCGAATTTCGGTGTAATCTCGGTTCCACATTTTATATCCTTGTGTGCATAATCACTTAAAAAAAATAATATACATCTTATTCTCTGTTTGATTTATGCTATAATAATGTATGTTCCCTGATCAATTTTCACATTATATACCTATTAAGCTTCAATAGACATAAAAAAAATACTTTATCATTCATTAGTATCAAATTCATTATATGTATTATTATCGAAAAATATAATGTACTAGTGGTATATAGGACTAAGAACGTGTCAATCAAACATGCTGCACTTGACACACAATCTTTTTTTTATTTTTTAAGAAAACTTAGGCAGAGCTTAAGATAATAGATTGATATCAATGCTAGTGGTGTCATTGTTTTGAAAAACATCAGACCCACTGCTAAGGTTCTTACAAGTAATAGCCAAGTTTAGAGCTTGGAGATTTTGGGTTCTATGAAGAAGTTTAAGACCCATTAAAACAAAAGATACAGTTTTTACATTTAAGACTGTTGCTTCATTCAATGTTTGTTTTTCCTTATGATAGTTCCTGCTGAATCTTCCCTTTATAGCTTTGAGATAGAGAGCATTGAAGTGTTCCAGAATTTCATTGGTTTCAGCTTGTATTTCAATGTTCATATGCTGCTTTTTCTCTGCCCACTCAAACTCTAAGTCTGCTCCTCCTATGGCTCCTCCTGCTCCCCATTGACCTGTGTGTCCTTTGCTATCAACATAGTTTCCTGCAAAATCAGTGATAGTTAGTGCTGATAAGTGTTAGGATCCTGAATAGTGCAGATTTTGATTAAGAAACCAAAAGTCTTCTTTTGAGGAGGGATCCCAACATAATTTCATGTTGTTGTTATATGGGGATCAATATCATAAGTATGTCCCTGAGTATTCAGAACATGGTAGGGAAAATTGTGGATTCTGTTATGATCAATAGATGTTGTTGTATACTGAGAGTTGTATTCTTAGCATTTGGAGTAATGTTTTGGAATACTAGATCACATCTAGCCTTCCATATGAACCAGCAAATGGTTGCATAAGTGCAGGTATTGTCACTGCAGCTAGCATTTTGAAACCAACTATTGAACCAATCCATGAAAAGAGTTTGGTGATCAAAAATACCATGATTTCCACCTAACATGTGCTTCCAAACCTCAATGGAAGCAGGGCAGTTGAGGAACATATGTGTCATTGTCTCCTCCCCACTATTGCATATTTTGCATATGGGATCAACATAGTGGAGAATGCTTGCAGTTTTAGCATTAGTTGGGAGGATTTCATGAGCGCATTTCTAGAGAAATATTTTAATGGTTAGTGCCACTTCCAAGTTCCATATAACTCCCCAGTTTCTTGCTGTATGATCATTTCTATACAGGTTCTCTATTTTGGCTTTGTACAAAGCTTTAACAGAGAATTTTCCTGTGATGTTGAGTTTCCAGTGCATGTTGTCTTCTTCTATGGAGTGGATAACAAGATCACTAATAACTTGAGCAGTACCAGGACTGAAAATTTGCTGAATGAGTTGGAAATTCCATTCCTTTTGATCTGTCATTAAGTGAGCAAGCAGTTGTATATCAGTGGGGAAGTTTGCAGGCTTTGTGAGCTTGTCAGTTGAGTTAGGTATCTAAAGGTTCTCCCAGATTTTGATTTTGTTACCATTGTCTATTCTCCAGATACAGTGTTGTTGTATATTCTGAATTCCTTCAAGAACCCCTTTCCAAATCCAGGAGTCTCCATCTTTGGCTTTGGTATTCATGTTTAGAACATTTCTCCACAATAAGTATTTGGCATCCATAAATTTGTACCAGAGAGAGTCCTTATCATGTTCCAGCCTCCATCCTATTTTTGTTATCATGGAACTATTGAAGAGTTCCATATTCATGAACCCTAATCCACCAAGATCCTTTGGTTTGCATATAACTGTCCAAGATTTTGGGTAAAACCCAGTGGGGTGTTCCAGATTTCCCCCTCAAAAGAAATCTCTTTGTAAGTTGTTCATATCTTGACAAGTTTGCTTAGGTATTTTGAAGCAGTTCATTTGATAAATGCTGGCTGTGGAGGTGACAGATTTTATTATAACTTCTCTTCCAGCTGGATTTAGAGGGGAATTCTTCCAACTTGATGGATTTCTCTTAATCTTATCCACTACTGGTTTTAAAGATTGGATTTTTCTTCTGTGAGTAAATAGAGGAGAGCCTAAATATTTGTCATTTAGGGGGAGAGCTTGAACTCCTAGCAGATTGCAGATATGAGGCATTAGAGCTGGGTCAGTGTCCTTGCTAAAGAAGATACCAGATTTGCTGAAGTTGATGATTTGACCAGAAGTTTCTCCAAAGATGTTGAGGATGTCCTTGAGGTTTTGGGCTTCAGTAGGATCTGCTTTGCAGAATACCATACAGTCATCAGCAAAAAGAAGATGGTTTATAGATGGAGCATTCTCGCATATTTTTACTCCAGAGACGATGCCCAAGTCTTCAGCATGAGATAAAGTTCTGGACAAAGCTTTCATGCAGAAAAGAAATAAGTATGGGGATAGAGGATCCCCTTGTCTGAGACCTCTAGAGGGATTAAAGAATTTATCAGGGGAGCCATTTATCAGGACAGCTTAAGAAGTAGTGGAGATGCACTGCATAATTTTGTTACACCATTCAGAGTCAAAGAAAATTTTAGTCATAATGGTATGAAGAAATTTCCAATACACTCTATCAAAATCTTTAGCCGTATCAATCTTGATACCCATGGTTCCTTTATTGTCGTTGAGACCTCTTCTTGTTCTCATGTAGTGAATAATTTCATGGTCTATAGCTATATTATCAGCAATTTGTCTTCCAGGTATAAAGGCAAACTGGTAGGGAGATATGATTTTGTTGAGAAGAGGTTTCATTGTTTGAGCTAGAAGTTTGGATATTATTTTGTAGGTGGTGTTGCAGAGACTAATGGGTCTGAATTGGATGGGGCAAGTTGGGTTTTCAATTTTTGGTATCAGGGATATAAAAGTGGAATTCATTCCTTTGAGAAGATGCCCAGACTTGAAGAAATGTTGTACCATTTTAACTAAGTCTTCTCCTACAATATCCCAGTTGGCTTGGAAGAAGTTTGGTGGAAAACCATCTGGACCTGGAACTTTATCTTTGGCCATGCTAAAAAGAATAGCTTTGACCTCATGATTTTCAGGAATTCTGTTGAGAATGTTGTTATCAACATTGGTGACAATTGTAGGGATGAGGTTAATGATTCAGGGTTCATGTCAAGAGATTCAGCAGTAGCCATCTTAGAAAAATGGTTGGTGAAACATTGTTTTATTTCTTGGTAATCCTCAATCCAATTTCCAGTATTGTCTTGTATAGAATCTATCTTGTTTCTTCTTAATCTGCATTTTGTAGTTCTATGGAAATAACTTGTATTCTTATCCCCCAATTTGATGAATTGATCTCTGCTTTTTGTCTTCCAGAATTTTTCTTCAATGTCTTGCCATTCTCTGAGAACTTGATTTGCAGTTTATAAAGCTTCACCTCTGTTGTGCTTGAAGTAGTTTTCTTGTAGCCAATGTAAATGTTGCTTACTTTATTCAATATTTGACTTTATTTTTCCATACACTTCTTTGTTCCATACTTTAATTTTAAACTTAATGTCTTTGAGCTTTCTAGCAATGAGGAAAGCAATAGAACCAGACAGATTTCTTTACAAGCATTCCAGAACAATATCCGAGTCCTTATGGTCCAACCAGGGACCAAAGAACTTGAAAGGAATTTTACCAGTAAACCAATGAGGATTAGTGTTAAGAAGAATGGTGTGGTGATCAGACCCAATTGCTAGAAGATTAGTGATAGTGGAGTTTGGATATAAGAGAAGCCAAATTTCAGTGGCAAGACCTCTATCTAATCTCTGCTCAGTGAGAGCATGACCACTTCTCTTATTGGACCAAGTGAAAGGGAAACCTGTACTGCCTAAGTCAATTAGATCCAAGTCCACAATTTTGTTACTAAAGATATTAGCTTCTACTCTGTCCAATGGTTGAGTATTGTATTTTTCATTATCATGCAAGATGAAATTTAAATCCCCAATGACCAACCAAATGAGGGAGTGACTGGTAGCAGTTGTTTCCAAGGCTTTCCAAGAGTGAAGTTTACTTGGAGTATCATAAGGGCTGCCATAAAAACCAGTAAAAAGCCAAGAGGGTCCACTAGTAGGCTTGATGGTAGCATTGATATGGTGAATGGAATAGTCCATAATTTCAACATCAAGATTTCTCCTCCAGATCATTACTAGTCCTCCAGCAGTACCACTAGCCCCTCCAGGATTGACATGCCAATAATTCTGAATATTAAGCTGTTGCATGGAATTTAAAAGTTTTCCATGTTTCTGATTTGTTTCAGAGATAAAACAGATGTCAGGGTTGAATTTGGTTAACATATCATTTAGGTATTTCTTGGTATGTCTTTTCCCTAGCCCTTGACAGTTCCAGGCTGTGGAGATAAAAAATTTCCAAAAGTAGGATACAGGAGGATAATTTGAGGCTGGTCTCCTAGCTATAAGATCATAAAAGAATATAATGCAACAATATAAGTGCACATGGTGATGGTGCAAGTGATTTAGACTAAGATAAAGAATAAAGAGATGTACCTCAGAGGTTGATGTTGATGATCCAGAAGCACCATTAGTCAATTGGGGAATGCTTGAGTCCAGAGATTCAACATAGTTGTCAGAATAGTCCTTGAATCTTTTGATGTTATCAGCTTCACTAGTTTCCATGGGTACTGCAACATGTGTGGATTTTTTCCTCTTTGGCATGGTTTTTTGCTTGTCAGAACCTTTAAAAGAAGGAGGATCAGTTGGTGAGTTTGCTTCAGCAAAGACATGAAGTATCTTTCTAGCCTTCCAGGCCTTCTTTTTGAATTATTCATATTCAGCATCCATCCTTTCTTTGATTTGAGAAAGGGTTGGTAAAATTTGGGTGGGGATAGCTGGGAAGATACCAGTAGTGTCTTGAGCTTGATTGACATTGGTGTTTGTTGGGTTAGGGTGTTTGGTTCTAGCTGCTTCCTTGATATTTAACTTAGCTTGATGGTTCTTGTAGTTGGTGGAGATTTTCTTAGATAACTCAAGTTTCATGTTCCTTATTTGGTTAACAATTACATCTGGGTGTGGGGAGTTGGAATCAGCTCTGGTAGAAGCTCCAAAAGTGAGGTGTTGAGAGGATGAAGGAGCAATTTTTGCTATTGTCTTTTCAAGTTCCTTCTGTCTTGCATTTCTCATTTTCATTTCAAACACTTGGGCTGCATCAGCATCAGTGTAACCTCTGTGAATGACATCTCTACCTTCTTGGACAGATTTTTGATAAACAGTTTGGGGTAGTGGTAGAGGTTGAGGAGTTGGCAAGTTTTTGTAGTTAGAATAGTGGAATTTTGAGGGTGTAGGTGGGATGGGGCAAGGTGGGGATGCGTGATCCAGAATTCTACAAACTTTACAGAATTTGATACCATTGAGAGCATAGGCAAATTCAAGCCAGTGAGAGATGGTTGAGGTTTCAAAGGCTTCAATACCAAAATTTAATGGCTTAGTAACATCAATGGTGAGCTTGACTTCTAAGTTTTTCTCAAAACTATCCCTTCCATAAGGTTTCTTGGTTGTTTGATATTCTCCAACAGGTTGCAGAATGTTGTTGATATCTGGTATGATATGAGTTAGGATTCTTTTGATGAGAAGCCAAATCATAACCTTAGAGAATTGTTCTTCATGAATTAAGGCTGGACCTCCCAAGGGTACACCAACTAGTACCATAAGTTTATCAAATACTCCTCTAGTTCCCCCATTCCTGAGAGTAGAATAATCTTCTTCATGGGTGAGTCTGAGAATAAAGTAGTTCCTTCTCCTGTTCCATATATCCAATCCAACTCTGCCACTGAATTCCCAGTTATTGTTGATGAAATTGCTGACTCTTGATGTTTCAAAACATATGTTGTTGCAGAGTTTTCCAATAAAACACCATTTCCAGTATAAGGCTTGCTTAGTTCTGATGTTTTCAGGGTTTAAGAAAACCTTTGGATATAAGTCTGCTTCAGGCATTTTGAGGGTTTTGTTCATCTGAGAAACAAGGTTTTCAATGGATGGGTTGGGAGATTTTGATGAAGAAGCCATTTTTGGGTGGAAGAGGGGGTAGTAGACAGAAAGCAACTAGTAAGTGTATTGACCAATGTGTATTGTGGTGGGATAAGACCAGTAATGATGTTGAGGGGAATCAAACCAAACTTTAATTTGAAAAAGACAGTATCAGTAATGCAGGATTTTTGTAAGTAGTTGTGGGTTGTCCTCAAGCTAAGCCAATATGGTTTTGGTAGGTGCTGATCAAAGGATGAGAGCATCTCATTGTTTTTATACTTGTGATAGCTGTTGTTGATGTAGATGAATAATGGGATCTGGCTCAAGCACTTGCACGCAAATTTTTTATATTGTTATCTAAAGTGTTGAGAGTTTTACCTTGTCCTTCCCATTGGGGGTGGTAGATGTTATGTGCATAATCTTCAGAGAAGCTGAAAGTGATGTGTCTAACTTTAATTTGAAGTTTTGGCACGGGTTGATTCTGGTTTTTGTCATCTAGGAATGTGTTGATTTTGAAGTGGTCCTTGTACTTGCAGTTGTGGCGGATAGAGAAAGAGTTGTTGACTCTTGCCAGCAGTTTTAGAGGTACAATTAGCCAGGACCTGATCATAGCAATCCAAACCAGAAAGACCTTACCTTGGGTTGTTGATATGGTTTCAGCTCCCCAGTAGGCCCTTTGTATTTTACGGGATCCTATAAGGAGAAAGATTGAAATCTACCAGACCTTAGTTGTCCTTTTGGGGTCTGACTGTGTTTGCATCTGGGCGGTAGAAGTTATCTGAGTCAGATTGAGAAAATGAGTCAGCCCTGGAAGACTGGGAGGTGTATCCGGGTCGATTTTGGTGTGTATGCTCCGTATTCGTTCATTCGTGGGTTGACCCGATGCAGCGTGGAGAAGGATTTTCTTGCCAAGTGTTGATTGCCTCTTATCATGAGCCAATGGTGTCACATTGCTTCTACTAGGCCAAATAATGATGCCAGTAGGCTTGAGTATACACATCAAGTTCGAAGACCAATCTTTAATGCTGTGAGTTTGGTTGCTCCCAGAAGATTTTGACGGATGAGATGGTGCAACTGTTACTATTCTTTGCCCGAATAAAACCGCTGAGAGAGTAAAACTTTTCAGTTTCTCAGTCATTCTCCTTGGAGAAGATACAATTGTTACTGAAAATTCCCCCTGTCTAAAGAAATTTCCGTAAGAGAGTTTTCTTTGAGAGTTCAAGTTATGGAAAAAGGTCAGAATTCCCAAGAGCGTGTACAAGGTGAACCACAGAACAAAGCCCGAGTCGGAGAATCCGTGGAACATGTTAGTTTTTTTGTACTTCAAATTGGTGTTGAGTAGGATTTGATATTTAAAGTATGTGATCAATTTGGGGATGCTTGGAGATTTGACAATTGAAATTTGTAGGTTACTACTGCAATTGTATGTGAAGGTTTTTCTGGGTATAATGAGAATCAATTGCACTCTCTTTCTGGTGCAATGCATGAAAGAGCAGGTTTTGGGGTTGAAAGAGCAAGCACTGGAGGCGGAAGAGGATGTGCTGAGGGAATGGTTGTGCATGCATCCACCAGAGTTGGGAGACCACCACAGAGGCTTGATCAAGGGCGAATTGAGAATGGTGAGCTTGTGGATGTAAAGGATGGGTGGGTTCTGTTTGCTGTTCATCCCACACAGGGACGACGAGTGGTAAGGGAGGGGATTGTACTGGTGGATGGTGAGAGAATCGTATGCCGTGGAACTCAGCAGGGATTCTTTGCAGCCCCACTCCGTGACAAAACCAAAGAGCAAATTCGAACTAATGCTACTCGTCCTCCTACTCCTGGAAAGATATTTTTCCCAAATTTGTTTATGCTTGCGCCCACTCTTAGGAAGATGACTCAGTATGTGGTCGAAATCTCCCAGACTGGAATTGGCGAAGTTACATATCCACTTGAAGTTCCTAGAGACGAGCCTTTGATCCCTGGTGTTGATTATAGGGTTGTGGGACATATATACAGGTCTGCAAAAGCCAGTGCAATGCGAGGAGAAGAACCTCAACTCCCTGAAATGCCAGCTGAAGATACATTGCCACCAGGACCTGATGCAATGGTTGTAGCGCAGGTGTACATAAATGTAATGGCTCGAGCTATAAGGGATGCTGCTAGTGCAACTGTAGGAGGAATCTAGCCAGGTAGTTTCCAAAAGTGCTGCACATAGTGTAATTAGTAGTAACAAATAGACAGTAATTTTCATTTTTTGTTTGAGACCAAGCTTCAAGAGTGGGAACCAAAGAAAGAATGGGTCTTTGAATATGTGTAATTGTGGTTAATTCAAAATGCATGTTAATACTTTTAATGCTTGAGATCAAAGTGCAGTGCAAATAATCTATATGAGTATAATTGTAACAGTCTGAGTAGTTTCCCCATAATGACAATGCCTGGTAGATAACAAGGTTCAAATTATAATCATGGCCAGAAGTAATGGCAGGACTAGCAAACCTTGAGGAAAGTAAGTACAAGAAAATGAGCGAAATGGAAATCAGATGACTAGGGTAGAAGAGATACATACTTATAGGCCTAAAGGAGATTAGGGTTAAAGTCTTACCTTCAGGCAAAGCAGCTAAATTAGAGACAAGAAACATACCAGAATTCAAGCTAGCAGGTTTCCAACAGATGTTCAAAGCAACAAAGAAAGTTGGGTACCTTATCAATTGAAATTGAGAGAAATAGTCTAGAATTGAGTCTGCACTTTTGCTTAAGATGCTTAGCTTGAGATTTTTATTTGGTATTTTGTGGTAGCTTAGAATGTAGAAGAACTTATTCAAATCAACAATAATAATAGGGAGAAAGTTTATGATGAGAACAGAACTCAAATAGAAAGAGAATCTCAGAGGCGGGGAATTTTTTAATTGAATGGAAGAATGTGGTGATGTTTCCATTCGCAGAACATGTTAATCCAGGTAAGATGTTATGGATTTGAGTATTACTTCCTAAGAATGTGATTTGTGTTACATGGGTGAATTTTGTGATTTGAGTGAGATGAGAGAGTCTTGAAATTTGTGTGTGTTTGAGTGATTCCTGTGATTTGAGTAATGTAATTGCAGGTGCAGTCGTAATTCATGTGAGTAGTATTCATGATTGGGTATTGAAATTGAAAGAAAAAATCATAAATCAGAAAATGGATGAGTTAATCGGTGAGAATCAGATTGCCGGCGGCCAAAAATAGCCGTTACGAGAGACGTTAGGAGAGAAAGACAGAGAAGAAACGGCGAGAACTAACCGTTAAAGGGAAGATGTAAGAAATCATGTGGAAAGGAGAGAGGAGAGAGGGGAGAACACATTTGTAAAATGTTCTTTCGAGTATAAAAGATTGTGAGACACAATCTTTGATAACTTACTATGTGTCATGTTTTTGCCATGAGGTAAAACAAAAAAGAAAAGAGTAGTAGCCAACGAAGCATAAAATTAAGTTTTCACTCGGTCCCCGTTTTCCCTCTTTCTCATCTCGCCTTCCTTCTCTCTAATCAATAACCCCCATGAATAAAGAAAGATAAATCGACTTCTTCTTATTATTCTTCTGATGACCTAACCCTACACTGCATGTCTCCTTCAACTGTACAATCATCTAAATTTTACAAAAGTGAAAAACCTAGTTTCCTTCTAAATTTTGTTTAACCTAAACTATCGGACAATCACCTTTCTCGTGATCATCAGCAACAAATAATAACATTAGGGCAAGATATTCAGCAAAACAAAAAGTGGTAATACTAGTGAATTAATCTTTGCATGTGGGAATCAACGAAAACATGTTCTTCTTAATTTTTGTACGTGAGATTAGTCCATGCAAAAATATAATCCGGACAAGATATTTCGATTCTGACCGAGTCTGGAAGATTCCGAACGAGATTTCCGTCAACATTTCCCGGACAAGATAATCCGATTCTGACCGAGTCGGGAAGATTCCGAACAAGATTTCCGTCAACATTTCGTCCCGGCGAAATTACAAGAATCGTCCCCCCCTTAGGCCCAGATCCGAAATTTCGCCGAGATTTCAGCCTAAATCACCGAAATCGATGATGAGTTTGTCAACCTATTAATAATAATTCTCTTATGCTACACAATCCTATAAAGAAGTAGTGAGGCAAGTCGAGTTCGAATCCACATGGAGGTGTGAGTTTTAAGTTATTATGTAATACAAATTGTTGTTGTTGAAAGACATAAATTCTGAAAATTGCAAAGTTTGTAATTCAAATTATGAGATGAAATTGACTAGAGATCCATTCGCCACTACCAAACAAGATATTATTAATCATACAAGTTCTACCTCCATTTAATTTCGATTGTTAACAATTAGATAAGTTATAGGTTAAACTAATCTTTAGACTCCAAAAATCACCACATAGAATAAGTTCTCTAGCAGATTCTAATCAAGTGAACCACCTAAAATAAGTTCTCTAGGTGTAATTCAAACAATTGCATTAATACTCGTGAATCAAGTTGCTCCTAGCCACATGATCGTATGTTCGACACGTTAACCTAGGGTTATCTTTTACACACTATTGCATACAAAATCCCTTTGTGACAAATAGTGCACCGCTACTTTTGTAAAGATTACTCCAACAATTACGGATTAAAGTTCTCAATACTAGCATTAAAGTTGCATACGAGTTACCTAATTGCGCACTTAGATACCAAGCATACACCTCATGGTCATAAGAACGGTAAAAGACAATCAACAAAAGATATTTATCGGAATAATAATTTGCATAAGATTGATCAATAAAACATGTTCGGAGTTTTGAAATCCTCCCCAATCAATAAAGGAATCAGCTACTCATAGTTTTGGTTTAAGCACAAAGATAGATTCAAAGTAAATAAGGTTCAAAGCTAGAGAAATCTCGAAAGCAAACCACTGCGGAGGTACTCAGCAGCTTCAGAAAACAGGTTCAGGAACTGGTTCTATGTAGCTTCTCTTTCAGGAATTTTAACGAAAAATCTGCAAGCACAAACTGGTCAGGTAGAGGTAGTCCTGTTGTGTTTCTGCGCCTCCCTTATATAGCTTTCTTCTCCTCCAATCTCGTGACCTAAAACAGCCCCAGCAATCCTTGTTCAATACAAACTCTGCCACCTCCAAATCTCAGCCATACATCACACAAAACTGACGGCCAAGTCAGCACTTCTCTGGCTGTTTTCACGGCAACAAACTCCTTCCAAAATTAAGATAAATTTGCGCCCAAGTCTCCATATCCTGTAGCCTTCTAGGTCTAGTCCTATCTGCTGCCATACAACCCCTGTACTAAGCCTTTGAACCATGGTTAGCTATTGCACAAGGCTAAACAAAACTGCAGTTCCCTGGCCACTTTCTCCCTGCTTAATACATCTTCCTACTTTCCAGCAAAACCCATTTATCTCAAGCCTTTGTAAACTCTGCCCAGGACTCAATTATATCACCACAGCTATTTCTCAGTCTCGCTGCTGGATTTGAACAGCTCCTTCAACCCTTGTTAACTTCTGTTTCCACTTCTTTATACATTCAAGCTCCATTCCCAGCCTTCTCAGCCAAGACTTGATCGAACCACCACACTTCCAATCTGAGATTCAAACCATCACCATACCCTGTAATCCACACAGCTCCATGGCTCGACAGCATCAACACTTCAGCTTGACTGCAATCACAGAATCCATGCTAGCAGCAACACTTCATTCGACTGCCAAGATTCGACCTGTAATACCACCAATTCCACCTTATTCTACTCGCTAACACTTCTCGAGCCACTGACTTCTGTCCCGTCTTGTATTCAGTCTCATCAGCTCTTGTAAACATCTGCCATGGTCCCAGAAACTCGCACAGACTTGGTGCAATCGAACAACAGCTCCTCAGCTGACCATCACAGCAACATTAACTCCTCAGCAATGGCATCAGTTTCTCCATATTTTCTTATTTAACCTTCCAGACATAACTTGACCAGAACCATGTAAACTGCAACCCATTACTCTTCCTTGTCTCAGTAACTACACACACTCCAAATCTGTTCGAGATCCACCAGCACACATTAGTTCAGTCAGCAACCAACAGAAATTGCTGCAGAACTGCTCTCTCTCTCACAGGCTTTTTGTCAAACACCAGCTGTGTTTATTCTGAAATGGTGGTAGAGATGACTCTGTCACATGTGTTTAGTGCTCAAATTCCCTGCAATTTCAATTAAACACAAACCCATATCATCATTCCATCAAGGACTTCTAATCTTCATCAATCTGCGCCATTCATCATCACATGCCAACAACATCAACTCTTCTCTCTTGTATCCTCGGTCACAGATGGAGCTAGAACCACCTGCAATCCCTCCATTCTTCCACAAATATAATCGACAATAAGACACCATCTCAACTGAATTCCTCTCTTGGCTAAAACCTAGTACTCAATCAGTTCCAGATCCCCTTTTCATTCATCTCATTTTCACACACAAATTCACTTACAAAACCTCCATTAATTGATCATCCTTATCTTCTTCTTGTTGTCTGAAGTAGAACTGCTGCTCCTTGGTGAACACCCATCAGAGCTATGGCTACATTGACGGCAAACTAATCTGCGGACTCAGTCGACGGCTACTGGAACCAATGGCATCCTTGGGTCTTATTTTCTGCTTGTGAATTGTTAGTTTCAAAGAAACCTAAATTCATCTCCTCGTACTGCCCTTTAGCACACACATGCCAACAGCGCGCACAAGGTCATGTAGAACAGGCCCCTTTGCTGGACTATGTAGTCTATGTTGTCTTAATGGGCCGCTGGCTTGGTTTGCCTACCGGAACTGAGAAGATAGCTAGATGCTCCCGTAACTGCCAACTGAACTTCAGTGGCTGTCTTTGTTCTTACAGTGCGATTCTTCCTATGCTTTCTAACCAATAGCGCCTATGATTCCGAGAAATGCTTTAGACCTTCATTTTTCTTTGTTTGTGCCAAACCATACGAAAGTACCTAAAAACATAAAAAGCAAACGTAATATACAATTTTACAAGAAAAATAGCTTAGAAAAATGTAAGAAACCGATGCTAGAATTAGGTGTTTTAGACACCTATCAATCGACTACATTAGTATGGATGTCACAGGTGTCTCACCCTTCACTGGTAATGGAGTTCGATCTTTCATTCCAGGCCAAGCTATTTCGAAAGCAATTTTACGTAAACGTACTAAATACTTGGATGAATGTGTTTCACATGGTTAAGGTTTGGGTGTTTTAGCTTTCACTACTTTGGGGGAGCTCAGTGAGGATACTGTATATTTTTTTAAGCGTTTGAAGAATTGTTTAGTTAGTAATGATGCTGGCAGTGGTTAAGGTAGTTTTATTTTTCATAGATTGGGTGTAGCTATTCAAAAAGGGGTTGGTGCCCAGCTTGTTGCTTGGTTGCCAGCTAAAGCCTTCTACGGATTCTAATTTTTCGATAATTCAAGTTCATCATTAATTAACAAAAAAATAATAAAAATACATCGCTTAAAATATATTTTTAACTTAACTCATGGAAATATTTTCCTTGCCTCTCTCTGGATATTAATTCCATGAAATATACTTTTCATGGAACTGATCCATTTCTATGATATCAAACAAAACCTTATAGTATGAAATTTTGGTGGAACCGAGACGATCGTTGTATTTTCACTATCTCATTCTCATCTTTCTCTTATTGAATCTTTTGGACTGTCATAGTTATTCATAACTTACGATACGACTTTTTAAACTCATTCTTCTTCTTATTCCTTTTTTTTTCTTTTTGGTAATATAAGACCCCCACCATGTATTGGTTCAAGATGCACCTAATTACATATTAGACACAACAAATTTACGCGTCGCTGGATGTCCATGCCTAGACTGTAAAATAAGTTAATAAATAATATCATAATTAAGAAGCTGAATATGGCATTGGTATAATTGAGCTTATAATAAAATAAGAGAAATGGGCATTGTGTTGTAAGTTTAATAGTGTTTCGGTAAGTATATGTGTTATCGTATCCATATTACCCAGCAAAAGCGTGGAAAAAAATTCTAAAATTTGATCGTTTTGTAATTTATAAACTCTATTTTAAGTCTCGAAAGTCATATATATACACACACATACTTAGGCGCATTTTTCAATCAAAATACATTGCATAAGGCATGAAGGTTCAAAAGTTATGTCTACACTGGTTGAAGAAAAATCTCATGAGTACTAGATCACCTAATCAATGTTATGAAATATGATGAATATATAATAAAGTTAAAATTCACCTGATGGTCTTATTAAAAAATATGCTATAAAAGGCTTTGGGATATTGGAGAAAACCAAAAGGTATTTGGAGGTAAATAAGACGTTTTGCAAATGATGTTAAAACGTGCAGGAGGATCCAAAATAGTTCGCAAGATGTGGAGATTCAAATAACTTAATTTCCCAATTTACCAAAAATGTAATGCAAGCATCAATAGTAAAATTTGACATGAAATTATGACAAATAACAAACAATGCGAGATTATTGCAGAATTTTTTTTTAATATTTAAATTATTCTCAGTCCAAGTTGTACTTAAGAATTGTTTTTGTTATGTGAGAACTACTTGGGGGATTTGCTATCTCGCGAAAGTGATTGCCTCCAACAATATGAACGAGTGAATCAAGATATTAATTACTAATAGAACTCATTAATTTGAGCTTGATAAATGAAGAAAGTTTGTTTCCAAGTTTGGGATTTTAATCCCAATTAAATTTTAAGCATTCAAGTTAGATGTTGCACGAATTTACTGAATTTCCAATATGTGATGAGAAGGAGAATATCCATACATCATGAAATACACAAAAATGAATACTTTTAAATTCACTACATGTTGTTTAGAACAAGCTCGAGGTTAAGTTATTTAATTTGCATTTCATGCAGTTTAAAAAAAGGATCTAAACTCATTCATGTCTTCACTTGAGCCACAAAAAGGAAGAGTAATCAAATGAACTGTAAAGGTCATATATTTTGAAGATCAAACGGTAAGCACAATAGACATTCATGCACCTGCAAAACAAATAGAGAGAAATTTAAGTAAATCTTATGAACATAAGAAAGGTACACCAATCAAACTTAGTTTCTTGTAAATAAAAAACCAAATACGTGCGAAAAAAACATACAAATATCTTTAGAAAAGCTTTATCTACACAAGGAGTACAGACACAACTACCAAATTATATAAATTTATTAGAATAATGTTTAACAACATTTAGCCTGGTATTTTTTTAGAGAAATATCATATAAAAATAGAAAGCATCATCTAATTTGGGAAAAATTCTTTAAAAATGATACTCCCTCTGTCCTAAAATTTCTGTCCTCTATTCTATTTTCGTCTGTCCTAAAATACTGTCCAGTTTCTGTTTATAGTCATATTTTTTAGTCAAACTCTCAAATATATCCTTCAAATTTTTATAATTATAAAATTATTTTAAATATCACCAATCTAAATATTAAATGATATCTTCCTCAATATGAAAAACAAATCTACTATATCAATCCATAAAGATTTTTATTTTTATCTTCTGTTTAAACATTTCTATAAATATTATAATTACCAATGTATTTTTCTTACATACTCCATATACTCCTTTTAATTTTAGTAATAATATATCATTCAGTGGGAATAGTTTTGTAAACTCTTCCGGTCTCCTTAATATCTTGACTTAGTCAAAACGGACTAATAATTTAGGACGGAGGGAGTAAGATTTATTTTTTCAATGAACGAGAGAGTATAATATAATGGTGTAAAAGAACACATGATTAAATAATTCTTGTACCAGCGATACCAAAAAAGAAAAGGTTACAGAAAAAAATAATTCTCTTCTAAAAAAGAATCAACTACTTACTAAAATTGCAATTGCTCTTAGCAAAATTTTAGAAAATTTATTAAAAGTACATCAAAATAAGAGCTAAGATGTATTAGAGGAAACAAAATTGAAAAAATAAAAAAGGGGTAAGATATATTATGTGCCCAAAAACTGGATAGGTAGCAGGATTAAGTGAGGCCACTGAAGGATATTTGAGAGTTAGACTTAGAAATATGTTTGGTTAGTAATGATTTAAAATTTTCATTCGTACATGAAAGTTTGTCGACTCGTATATATGACATGTCTCGATGGTCGCAGAACTTCTATTTTCCACTAGTGATAGAGAGAATTAAATGGGCATGGTATTCATTATGCCAATTTTATCACTGCCAAATCAATTTGTAATTCATCTGGGGGAAAATGTGAATCCCTTATTTGCCACTTCAAGGGATTAATGTCATCCCACTTCAATCCATATTGAAGAAGTACTTTATTGAAGTAAGGTAAAATTGATTGCTTCTACTCTAAAACAGAGGATTGGGCTTTTCAATGCTAGGAAAAAAATTAAAACAGTAAACCAATCCCATTTACAATCAAAGAAATTTTGATATAGAAGTGCATGTTTTACATTCATAAATATCGTTGGATGTTAACTTAGTAGACTTGATTTCTCTCGACCTAAATTATCATGTCCCTGTTTGGACTGTCCATCAGGATATTGGACGAAAATGTAGGAAAGACCAAAATCACATGTAAGAAACTCACATGAAAAAACTTTGACCCATTTGCAAAAATGTAATTGTTATTACTTTAAAATTTATCGAGGGGATATCCAGAGGTGTGATTTAGCAAAAATGCTTCATCTTCCACTAAAACCATATACAAAAACCTGAAGAGAGCCACCGGAAAGAGCCCAAGGACTACGTATTATTTTTATGATCAAGTATGCTCGAGTCCAATCTCACAACTATTTTAGCCTTGTACGTAGATGTTTCCTTCAGTTCCTGCAGAAAACTGATGTAGAACAATTCAATGAATGCCAAATTATTTACCACATATACAAATATAAACAGAGGTGTGTTGAATGAAAATTTCTTTTAAATAAAACCTCAGTATTTTGTATTCATTTTATGTATTTTTTTTAACCTCCTCGACCATCAAGTCATACTCTCCATTGATGTGATTGAGGGAAAGTTGTTCATCTTACACCTTGCAGATCATTGTAGAAATTATTTTGAGGGACTCTACTACCAATTTCCTCAGGGTTAGTACTCAATTGACTATCTAATCATATTATGAAGCGAAAGCCTGAGCTTGTTTAGCTCATCTTAAAAGAGACATTACAACAAATTTCTACCAATAACAGTTTTAAGAATAAAATGAACAAAATATATCCAGTTAACACCAGATTGTGGAAAACATGCAGTTACCTTCTAGATTATATAAGAGAAGTGTATTATCGTTTATGTTAAGGTAGTTCGTGCTGGTGCGCATGTATAAGAGTTAGGACGGTGGGGACCTTGTGAGACAATGAAAAACATCTGACGCTCTCCAACAAGATTATTAGTCTCTAGCTCCCAACTCAAATATGGAAAATCATATCTAACCTACAAAAAAGAAAATCTAGTTCGTCGTCTTGAAGGGGCCGATGAAGAATAAGCTTCTACTTAAGGATCACTTGTCAAAGTTGGAATCACCGGTGGTTGGTGCGTTGGAACACCCAATTTCGGTAATGCTTTACGTAATGCGACAAAATCCAATGGATGTCTAACTTCTTCACAATTATTGGATCTGTAACCGACTTGTACCATTGGTGGTACTGTTCTTTGTCACAAAGGGTCAATTTAGTCTCATAACTTATCCATTCTTTTCTCTTCGGTGATTCATATTTCAAGCTATACATGGTAGTTATACGTGGAGGGTTATGTGACTCTCCAACTCGACCAACTGACTTTCTAGCACATCTCTCCCCCAATAAATAAACACCAATAACATGAGTGTACAACGCCATATGCTGGAGTGACAAATTCTTTGATCAGTTGGGTCTTATCAGTGTTGAGTTCCTCAAAATCCACATATAACATCTAAATAACATTATTTTTGATCCTAATCATGCAATGGTATATATCCACAACTGAATATTATCTCGCTCATTATTGTTTTGTTTTGGATACCAGTTATCACCTTCATACCTTACTATGATTGGGAAATATTTCTTCTTGTAGTCATAAAGTTTTGGTACACTAATATTTAAAAATGTGTACCACCAAAGTTATAGTAAAGCACATACAAAACAAAATAAACAACATTTAATATAACTTGCTAGATATTTATAAACTGATTTAAAGGCAAAAGAATTATCATATTTACCTCAAGGAGGTCCCATAAATCAAGAATTTATTATTTGGATGTAATGGATATTGTTTTTTTTTTCTTCCAATAAATCATAAACTTTTCCATTTCAGTTTTTTTTATTCTTTTTCCTTTTGCTAAATTAAGATAGCCCAAAAATTTTATTCACAAACACTAAAAAAAAAAAAAAAGTTCAGCTAACCTTTAAGTCAGCCAGCTGACATAATTGGAAAAGCAAGGGCTAGGGGATGCCTTCAATCCAAGCTCTACCCTACATTCTTTGAAGCCTCGAAGTAGACAATGGAAGCACATGTCAAGATTGTACGAACCCCATATTTATATAGCCCAGTTAGCTTGACGCTTATTTTATCTCATTTCCGGTAAGACGGTCGTAAGGCTGTCAATAAATACCAACCAACGCATAATCGAATCGTGCTCGATTGATTTGGGTTCGGTTTAGAGTCTTAAAATTGCAACCGTTAGTTATTTTGATACCCAACAGGTATCCTCAATTTGTACCTGAAATCTTATCGGGTAATACCTAGTGGATACCCGTTTATTTCATTCTTTTGTTAATCCTTCCTGCAAAATTCAAAATATTTGGCTAGTTTTTTCGTTTGTTTTTTTTTTAATTTATATTTTTCTCTTACATTTAATCTTTATTTAGAATGCTAATGAAAATAGTAATTTGCATAATAATAATTTGGATTCAAGATAAAATGAAGAAGATATTTAGTTTTAAGAGAAGCCTTGATCTTTTTTCAACGCCCAATGAGTACCCAAATTTTTTATCAGGTTCAACTTCAAGTTCACTAATTTAGGAACCGGACCTTAGGAACCAAACCTGACGCCTATGGTTTTTTTCGGGCACCATTGACATCCCCTACTTTAATACCAGGTGTACCACTATGAAACTAGATGCCCATCAACGAACTAAAACTTGACACCGGCTTCAGCTTTGTTGGAGAAATTCCTGAATCAATTTCTACAACATAAACCTCATAGTGGCCTTTAAACCCTTGATTTATGTGAAATGTCACAACTGAATTGGAATTTCTTCTTCCGGATTCGTAACTAGTAAACAAGCGTGCTCCATTTGTACCAAATGCTTGTATTGATAAACTTCACGGCATTTGATTCTCCCGAACTACACATTCTTTAACATGTTCCTTTTTCAAATCCAAAATTTGTACCAGAGAAATATGTTACACCTGCAACTGCTAAGGAAGAATGATATCTATTAAAGAATCAATAGCTAAAATTAGTCAAAATCGTTGACTTTGTATTAGTAACCAATCAAAAGATGTGAATTTACTTTGCACTTTCATGAATGGAAGGGGATAAGATTACTTAACTAGCACAAATCGTATTTGATTCACTAACTAGAATAAAAATGATATAGTGAAGATAAGCATGGTCCCTGCACAAGGATGACATAGAATTTCAAATGTCTCACCAAGGAAAAAATTTAGAAAGAATCACAATGGAAGAGGATACCTCACTACCAACACTTCCATTTCTGCAGCAAAACAAGCAAAACAAAGATATCATATTTTTAGTTTAAAATCTGAAAAATATTTGCTCGAACATTTTTTTGATCTAACTGCACCACCACGACCAATCATTTATATGTCTGATTGTCATGTTGAAAGAATTTGCCTATTATAAGGTTATTTAATCAGGAGTGATGATCCATGTACACTCTAATATAGATACTATCTCACATGATCTGCGACAATTTTTTTCGTAAAATTCAAACGACAGCTAATTTAAAATTAAGATTTTGATGATGCATCCATCTTATAACAATCTACACAACTATTAAAAATGAGCACAACCAGAGACTATAACACCACAATCTATCACTTTGAAAGCCGGACATTAAAAATTATCGATTAAAATTAAGATTGATAGACGATGTTTAGTATCTTGGATTATACTAATTTGTTGTAGAAATATAAAACCTCATTAAAAATAACGTATCATGAAAACATTAACTTTAAATATATGAAAAAAGGAGCTCAAATCGTGTGAGACAATACAAGAGAGTTTATATATCAGTCTCTCATCAGGAGGGAGGATCCGTATACACTCTTATATAAACATTATCTCACATGATTTGAATCGGTGAGATGATAGTGTCACTATTTGTCTCACACAATATTTTAAATCGGTCATAAGTAGGAGGGAGGATCTCCTCACGTTGTTGTTTTCACACTATCTCACGCGTTGAGGGACATTTTCTTAATCAAAATCAAACGGTAACGCATTGAAGCTAATATTTTGGGATATACTCGTCTTACAGAGCTCTACATACCCATAAAATTTTGAAATATCAAACTTCACCATTTACCAATCTTAATTTTAACGGTTGAAAATTAGTCGACTTTCGATGGTCAATTTTCAAAGTAGTAGATGGTGGAATTATACGTTGCGGAATGAGCTCGTTTTTCATGGGTATGTAAATCTTTATAAGACGAACATATCCCAAAATATTGCCTTCAAGTACGTTATCGTTTTATTTTGGGTCAAGACTAATAACAGTGTTTTTCGGAGAAGAGATGACGGAACATTTGTGGTCACGTGCGTGCCCATAAATAGTCACGTGATAGACACGCGAGCACTAGAGCGGGAAATAAAAAACTTGAAAAGCTTATCCGTCACTGCTTGTTTTGCTTATCCTGCGCCTCAGATACTCTTGTATCGTTAAAAACGATGCATTTTTTTTGGTTTCTTCAACTTGCTCTCCCTCTAAAGAGAAAAAACCTCAAATTATGTCACTTTTATTTCAACCTCGAATTAACATGTCTAAAGCCAGATTTTCCAAATGGTCGAGAGTTGCTAGCTGACCATTAACAACACGCTCAACAATTCTCAGTCCCATTCAAGCTCAAATAGAAGAAGCAATTGTGTCATTCAATTTCGAATGACACTATCAAATCCAATTAGGCTATTCTCACCTGGTTACACTGGCCCTATACTGTTGTTCCTAAACTTTTTGATTATGGGAATGTTGGTGCAGGAATCTAGAGTTTGGAAGGAGGATTACCTCACTACTCAAATCATTGGTTATATGATTTACTTACCTAGACTCTTGTTGGTATATGGTATTTGTTGTTATGTATGAGATGTTATGCAGTATGCATAAGATGTTATGCAGTCAATATTGGATCTGCATAAGATGTTATGCAGTTAACTAAAAACAGATTAAAGAAGAAACACAGTTTAACGTGGTTCGGCTATAGCCTACGTCCACGAGAGAAGAATGATTAGGGTTTCTTATTATTAATGGAGGTTTTACAAGACGTGTATATATATATCCTATACATGCCACATATTCGTATAGATAGCAACATATCTAGAGAATATTTTCTTACAGTGTAAGCCAATCATAAATATAGAAACCAAATATTCTCCTTTGTTCCAACACTCCCCCTCAAGTTGGTGCGAAGATATCAATGGAGCCCAACTTGGATAGAATTCCATTGAATTGCTTGACAGGTAAACCCTTAGTAAAAACATCTGTCAGTTGTTGATGACTACGAACGAAGGGAGTGCATATTACTTTGGACTATACCTTCTCTCTAACAAAATGACAATCCACTTATTTGTGCTTTGTACTCTCATGAAAGGTGGGATTTGATGCGATTTGTATCGCTGCTTGATTGTCACAAAACATCTTAGTTGGCTGAGGTGACCGAAAACCCAAATCTTTAAGTAATGCTCGCAACCAAACAATCTCACAAGTTGTTGAAGCCATGGCTCTGTATTCTGCTTCAGCACTTGATCGAGAAACAACATTTTGTTTCTTGCTTCTCCATGTAACCAGATTACCACCAAAGAATATGCAGTACCCTGTTGTTGATTTACGATCAACTGGACATCCAACATAATCAGCATCTGAATATGTTGTTATACAGTAGATAGAAATTGAATAGGCTCCATTCTTTGTCATCAAAACTCCTCTTCCTGGTGATCCTTTTAAATACTGTAGAATCCTAGTTACTGCATTCAGATGTTTAACACGAGGTGTATGCATATAACGACTGACTAAGCTTACTGCATGTGCTATGTCAGGTCTGGTAACAGTGAGATAAATTAACTTGCCTACTAACCTTTGATATGACCCAATGTCACTTAACACGTCACCATCATTATCAAGTTTGTTGCCAATTTCTGTAGGAGTATCACAAGGCTTTACTCCCATTTTTCCTGTAGCCTTCAGCAGGTCCAACACATATTTTCTTTGATTCAGAAAAATACCCTTCTTTGAGTAAGCAACTTCTAATCCCAGGAAATACTTCAGTATTCCTAAATCCTTGATGTCAAATCTGGAATGAAGCATTGCTTTAAGATTTCTAATTTCTTTGTTGATTGTCTCCTGTAATCACAAGGTCATCAACATACACTAGAACTATAGTTGTACCAAGATTACTTCTTTTAATAAACAAGGAAGAATCGGCAGAGCTCCTTTTGAACTTATTCTGGATGAGTACTGAACTTAGCTTTGCATACCATGCACGTGGTGATTGCTTTAAACCATATATTGCCTTCTTAAGCTTGCAAACCATATTGCTCTCTCCTTCTCGAGGGTGTCCAGGTGGTATACTCATATACACCTCTTCTTCTAGATCACCTTGTAAGAATGCATTCTTCACATCCATTTGAAACAATTTCCAATCTTTATTAACTGCAAGAGACATAAGAACACGAAAAGTATTCATCTTTGCAACTGGTGCAAAGTTTCTGTGTAGTCTTCTCCATATCTCTGAGTAAAACCTCTTGCCACTAATCTTGCCTTATAACGCTCAACAGTTCCATCACTTCTGTATTTAATTTTGTACACCCATCTACATCCAACAGTCTTCTTCCGGGAGGCAACTTGACAATACTGTATGTATTATTTACATCTAAGGCACGTAACTCATTCTCCATTGGTGCCCTCCATTTTGGATTAGACTTTGCTTCATTGTAGTTTTTAGGTTCTTGATGACTGGATATAGCACTTAGAAATGCAGAGTGTGAAGAACCTACATGATCATAAGTTAAATGTGCTTGTATAGGATACGCAGCGGAATGATATGTAAAGAAATCTTTGTATTTCTCTGGAGCCTTCTTCTCACGACTTGAGGTTCTGACAATTGGTACCACTGGTTGTGGAACCATAACCTCAGTTTCTGGAACTTGATGCGACACATCTTGTAGTCCTGTATTATCATCAGTAACATTAACATTATTGTCTGAAGCTTCTTCATGAACTGCTTCATTATGCACATCCAACACTGCAGTAGGTAAGTCCACCAACTCTACCCCATCACCATTATCTCTGTGGGAATCTGTTGCAGTAGGTATCTCATTAATAACTGGAAGTGGTGCCAAATCTGTATAACACTCCCCCTGAGACCGACTGCCAGAATCACACTGAAACTGTTTCATCAAACACAACATCACGAGAAATCTGTAGCTTTCTAGTGGGTGGATGATAACAAATATATCCTTTCTTTGTAGAAGAGTAACCAAAGAACACACACTTAGTTGCCCGTGAATCCAGTTTATCACGATGCTTTGCCTGTAAATGTACATAACATACACAATCGAAAACTCTAAGATGAGAAATGTCAGGCTGATGATGTTTTAAAACCTCTAATGGAGATTTGAACTCAAGCACACGACTAGGCAGACGATTGATCAAGTAAGTGGACGTCAGAGAACCATGAGACCAGAATTTCTTTGGAACATGCATCTGAATCATAAGAGCACGGGTTGTTTCCAGAATATGACGAAGTTTCCTTTCAGCAACACCATTTTGCTGTGAAGTACCAACACAGCTAGTTTGATGGATAATACCATGACTACGCAAATAACCTGGAAGAGGGCCTTTGACAAACTCAGTGCCATTATCTGATATAAAATTTTAACCTATGCATCAAATTGGTTGCGTATCATACAATGAAAATCCGCAAATACAGATGAAACTTCAGTTTTGGATTTGAGTAAATAGATCCATGTAGCACGTGACCAATCATCTATAAAGATAACAAAATATTTATACCCATCATAAGCATCAATTGGAGCAGGACCCCATAAATCAGAATGAATTAGTTCAAAGGGCATGGTAGCTCGAGTCACCGAGTTAGGAAATGGAAAACGAGATTGTTTAGAAAACTGGCAAACATCACAGACTTGAGACTGAACAGAAAATGTGGGAAAAATCCTAGACAAAACACGACTGGAAGGATGTCCAAGTCTTTGATGATAAAGAAACTGCGGAGTTGATCTTTGAGTGAGACATGCCATGTCATTAGAGCGTAACAGGTACAATCCATGAGAAAAGATGCCTCTACCAATCGTCTTCTTCGTCTTTCGATCCTGAAATATGACCGAGGTAGGGGTAAATGTACCATCATAATTCAGAGAATTAGTGATTTGACCAACAGATAACAACTGAGTAGGAAACGAGGGAACAACAAGTGCATTAGATGGCGGACAATCTGGAAAAAATGCACTTTCCCACTGCCCATCACAGGAGCAATAGATCCATTAGCAACAGACACATTTTTATGAGAGCTGCGAATAAATGCATGGACTGACGAAGGATCATTTGTCATATGATCGGTAGCTCCTGAATCAATAATCCAAATATGGCGGTTGGAAACAGGCGTAGTAAGAAAGGCTAGCAGGTTACCTGAAGTATGGTTGGCCTTGTGCTCATTCTTATTACTCAACTGGAGAAAAAAATCCTTCAACTGGTCTATGGTAAAGGATGAATTATCAGCTACAGCAGCTCGAGCAAGCTTATTTTTGTCAAAATTAGCTTTAAGATGAGGATAAATATCCCAACAATGATCCTTGGTGTGACCAGTTTTATTACAATGATCACAATGAAAAACTTATCTCTTACCCTTAGCACGAGAAGTCTTGTCCTTATCAGACGGCATGGATCTTCGTTTATCATCTCTGGAGCTCAGAAGAGCACTGGATTCAGCAACATCCAGGTCTACAATGCTTTTAGAAACATGATTCATAACTTTCTTACGTGTCTCTTCACGCTGCACAGTCGCACAGACACTAGACAAACTTGGCAATTCAGCACTCATGAGAATAGTGCTTCTAAGAGATTCACTCTGATGTGAGGCTACTGAGCACATCAAAAAATTTATCCTCCTCAACCCTCTTTAAGAGAATTTTGGCATCAGTTGTATGAGGAAGATATGTATCCAGTTCATCCCACTTCTTTTTTAAATAACCAAAATGCTCAGTAAAACTTTTCGTACCTTGTGCAGCCTCAACAATCTCACGCTTCAGCTCAAACACCCGAGCATCATTATTCCGTAAGCCATACAGACTAGCAACAGACTTCCACAAATCCTTTGCAGATTCTGAAAACGAGAAAATTTCCGAAATATGTGGTTCCATCGACTGGAGAAGCCACGTGCGAACCATTTGATCATCAGCAATCGAATCTTCATACTTTGGATCTTTAGCATCTGGACAAGTACTATTCTCACCAATATACCCAGACTTTCTTTTACCCCCAAGAGCAAGAGCAGCAGCCCTAGACCAGCTGACATAATTGACATCATTCATCAAGACAGAGGTTAAACGCAAACTAGTATTATGATCTGATTGTGCCATAGTAAACACACAGAGAAACGAAACTTGATTACAGAAAAACGGCCAGGATCGTTAACGATCCCCTGATACCATGTTGTTATGTATGAGATGTTATGCAGTATGCATAAGATGTTATGCAGTCAATATTGGATCTGCATAAGATGTTATGCAGTTAACTAAAAACAGATTAAAGAAGAAACACAGTTTAACGTGGTTCGGCTATAGCCTACGTCCACGGGAGAAGAATGATTAGGGTTTCTTATTATTAATGGAGGTTTTACAAGACGTGTATATATATATCCTATAAATTCCACATATTCGTATAGATATCAACATATCTAGAGAATATTTTCTTGCAGTGTAAGCCAATCATAAATAGAGAAACCAAATATTCTCCTTTGTTCCAACAGTATTGTTCCCTTTTCAAGTTGTTTTGGATCAATTGCCCTTATTATTTGAAAGACAAATATTGTCCCTCACGACTTTGCGGGATAGCCTCCCGCAAAAACGATCATCCAACGGTTAATTTCACATTCAGGAAAGGACCCGTCATTTTTAGGATATGACCCACCACTTTCAGGAAAGGACCCACCACTTCCCATAAAGGGTTCAAGGTTGTTAGATCTGGGTTTTAGCATGATCTAGCAGTAAAGAAGCCGCTTGAACGGGATAGCTTCCCGCAAGGTCGTGCAGGATAGCACTGCTCTGATTATTTACTCACAGAGATTGTGGATAAATGGGTTGAACACAAAGTGTTTGAGAAATTGTCTCAACCAGTTTATATGTGATTTGGGAAAATTAAGAGATGGGTATTGTATGTATGCATGTTACTTGTAGTAGGAATCGGTATTCAAGTGACTGTAATGTGAAAAAAAAGATCCAGCTCTTGAACCACTTCATACGAGTGTAGCTGCATTGAGGGGTTACGTGTGGCATTGAGGGAGTCCTAACTCTAAAGATGACTGCCACTAACACTTTCAAGTGAGAACTCTTTCCCGCTCTCTTTTCTCCCCAACAGTTCGCTTAATATATATATCTCTCCCAATCTCTCTCTGTCTGTTGAAGGAAGTGATACATTAAACCATTGAGGGAATTGAACAGAGATACATCAATCAAGAAGAAGAAGAAGAAGAAGAAGAAGAAGAAGAAGAAGAAGAAGATGAGTTATCTCTTGATGTTGATCTTTATTCAGTTGTTAACGGAAGTAGGCTGCTATATCTTCTTACAGTGTTTCTTCTTGTTACTGAGGTAATGATGTTTCCATATTCTGCAAATACTTTAGTCTTTATGTGTTTCTTACGCTTATATATAGAACTATTTATTGTTTGTTTTTCGATTCGGTGATCAATAGTTGAAAGTCAGACTAGAATAGTAGGTAATGTGAAACTATCACTTTAGAATCAAACTAGGTAGGCTCATACTGTTTCTTTGAATTGGAGGTGAGCATAGAGAGGGGTCTTGGCAAAATAGGAAAATAGGAAGGTATGATAATGCTTTGGGGATGATTTTACCTTACTGATGAAAACTGGGAGGTGGTAACAGCAGTTTGAGGACATTTTGATGAAATTGGGTTAAAGCCATTAGCACATTGACTTGTAATTCCCCAGTACCGTACTGAAACATTTAGTCAGTTTTTTGTTCGGGTTAATTTAGGAAGATAGTTTATTCTGATATGCCATTAATTCAGTTGAATGCAAATATTAAATGTCTCGTGTATGCGTTAACATGTGGTTAGAACTGAAGATGGTAACTTTCCTGAGTAACTTTATAGTTGTGTCCTTGATGATCTCCTGGAAGATTATAGTACTACTTGGCTTTCAAATTTTTGCTTCTTCATTGTTTATTTATAGTTTCTCTGGAGTTTACTTGTAAATCGTGTTTTCTTTGTTGAGACCGAAATATTGAACTTTTCAGTTGTGTCCTTATCTCCTAGCCAATTTTGGGTTTAGTGATATACTTGTGAAACTGAATGCTGAATGAATGAATTTCTATGTGATTTCAGTCTATGAACACAATTATCTTGGAAATGCTGAAGGCAATGCAAGATTTAATTAAGTCTCAAGAGGATGTTACTGCAATTGTTAACCGTGAAATGGGACTTCAGAGCCAGCAGTTGAATGACTCTCTCCTCGAGTCACTTCCAACTACTGAGAAGTTTAAGGGTGTAGTCAAGACTGAGGTGGAAACGATACTCGCAGGTGAGCGGGAACGACAGAAGAAGCAAATACACGACTCTCTCCTCGAGTCACTACTAACTTCAGAGAAGTTCAAGTGGGTAGTTATGAATGCAGTGGAAACAATACTGGCAGGTGAGAGGGAACGACAGAAGAAGCAAATACACGACTCTCTCCTCGAGTCACTACTAACTTCAGAGAAGTTCAAGGGGGTAGTTACTAATGCAGTGGTAACCGTACTCGGAGGTGAAAGGGAAGCGCAGAAACAACAAATAAGGGACTCAGTCCTTGCGTCCTTACCAGCTGCAGAGATGTTGAAGCTGATGGTTACGAATGAAGTGAAGGCAGCACTAATCAAGAACTCCATGCAACCCACTGGACAAGCTGGCACGAGCGTAAATAGTTTTATGAATGCCAACCAAGACCGTGATGAAGCTGAAACGTTTCACAGTAAAATATCAGAGAAGTCACATGTTGTGAAGGCCGAGAGTAAACTATAGCGAAAGATAGCAGAGTCCTTGAATCTAGTGAGGTTCCACACGATTGTGTCTCAGCAGCCCTTGCGGATTTAGCAAATTTTCAATTTCCACCATCATCTTATGCTGCATTTTTTTTCTTTTAATTTGATATTTCGTCGATTTACTACACGTAGCTGTAGTTTTACATGCTGAATAGTTTCGCAAACAGTTTAATCATCTTTTGCATAACTAACTTCGAGCCATATATAGTGTCATACAAAACAATTCATTTGTAGACAAATAAAAATGTGGGTACAACTTGCTAGTGTTATCCTTGTTCACACAATTTTA
The DNA here is from genome assembly GCF_003573695.1 of Papaver somniferum. NCBI lineage: Eukaryota > Viridiplantae > Streptophyta > Magnoliopsida > Ranunculales > Papaveraceae > Papaver > Papaver somniferum. The sequence goes on from NC_039361.1 coordinate 10,666,529, forward strand.
ATTTTAGTCCCGCACGAATATGTGCATGTAACAAGAGAAAATAGATGAGGACTGAGGAGGAGACAGATAAGGATTTTTATTCAACATGTTTAGAATGACATCAAATAAGAATTATCAATGTTGCATAACTTTTTCGATTAAGTCATTTTTTTCATAAAAGAGGATAAAAAACCTCAAACATACAACGATACCAAGCACCTTCTGATGAAATCGTTTGTGTTTGTAACTAGGACATTCCATTTTTGTATATCTAAGTAGTTTATTATGGCTATCAAGATTCCATCTCTCCAATTATTCTAGATAGAAAATTTATTACAAAAAACGGACAAATTTGCTGCCCAAATAATGTCATATCTACTTGTTAATACAAAACACATAGTTTATATCAAATTGCAAGTTGTCTCCTAAGTCAAGGCTTTGTTGGAATCTTCCTCTCTAAGCTTTAGCATACATTTTTATGAGTAACTTGGGAGTTGGTTACGAATCCCTTTGGAAGATGACACGGTAACCACCCATTTCAATTGTCTATTTGAAATCGGTCTTAACTCAAGACACTTCCAATTGTTCTCTGGTAGTACAATTTTTCATGCTATTTTTTTTTTGATCGGTCAAATAGAAATTTCATTGAAAAAAGCACTTAAGAGGGGTGCCTTAACCCAATGATTACAACCAAACAAAAAAGGGGAACCGAAAGGGGATTCGGATACCCAAATAGAAAAACAAAAAAAATTACATAAGCCAGTATAATGAGTCCCATAAAGAAAATCATAATATTTTTCGTAATCCCAAACATTCTTGTATTTGATTCGTCCCAAAAGAACGTTTGTAATTTGATATCTCTGATAAGGCTTTCTAAAGTTTTTTTTTTGTTATCGAAGGTTCTTGCATTTTACTCTTTCCAATACACCACCAAATAACAACCGGGATGTTATTCCATATGCGATTAAGTCTTTCGTCTCCCCAATTAAACTTCCAAATCTTGATAGTTACAATGATATTAGGGTCGTATGACCATCCAAAGTGGCACCCTTCAACAAAGTAATCTGATATTCTCAGGGGTCTCCAATAACCATAAAACAAGTGCGAACTCTATTCATCGTCTTCCTCACAAATACGACAAACACTAGAGACATCCATATCTCTTCTTAAAAGTTTATCCGCTGTCATTACCCGATCATGAGAGAGAATCCAAAGAAAGAAATTGATTTTGTGAGGGTACTCATTACTCCATACAACATTGATTGGATAATCCGGCTCACCTTGATCGTCGTTGTGTTTATTTCCATCCTTAACCGTATATTGACCATGATCACTACCAACCCAAATTCGGGTATCCGTAACCCCTTCTTGAATAGAGATGGAAGAGAGAAGATTTGATATAGATAACATTTCACTTGTAATGGTTTGAGAGTATCTTTGCCTAGACATAAACACCCACCTTACACCATCTTCCCTAACTTCATATATACTAGCCACCACAAACTCCTTGGTCCTTGAAGCTTAATAAGCTAAAGGAAACATATCACACAATCTTCCTTCACAAAGCCAAAAATCTTCCCAAAATCTAGTTTCCTTACCCGCTCCAATCTTGAATCTAATACTTTTATTGAAATCTTCAAATTCTTTATAGATATTAAACCACAAACTACCACCTTTCGATCCTTTGGGTTGGAGAGTTTTCCAACCGGTAAATTTTTCACCAAAATTTTCAACTATGATCTTCCTCCACAATGCTTCTTTCTCTACGCCAAAGCGCCACCACCAATTTTTTAGCAAAGCCGAGTTCACTTGGTTAGCTCTTCCTCCAGCTACTCCTAGCTTCAATGGTTCTACCTGCAAATCATTGTTAGTCCAACTCCAGAACTGGTGATAGGATCATGCATGGATAAAACTACATTTATACATTCAAACATTTGGATAAATCAATCGATTAAGGCCTTCCCATTCAAACATTTGGGTATGGTCCAAGTTTGGTTCACAATTCAGGACTCATTATTATAAATTATTGTCCACGGTTTTCCCTGGCATTATATGGGTGTATCACTTTGTTTTGAGAAACATACGCGATGTATTATTGGTGATGGTGCGAATTCTTCTTCTTTTTCTTTTTTTTTTGATAATTGGTGTGGTGATTTCTCAGTTGCCGAAAGGCCAAGGATTTCTTCTCTTGGTAGAAATGATCTTAAGTCTTAAATGAGTGATTTTATTGTTGATGGTCGATGGGATATTCCAATTAGGACTCAGAATTTGATGGCCAAATATGGAATTGATATAAACTCTTTTCCTCTCATTGCTGGGGGTGAAGGTTATAAGATATGGGACTTAGATTGCAAAGGTGTGTTCTCGGTTAAGTCTGCCAAGACTGCAATCAGAATCCCTTATGAAGATCAGCCGACAGCTATACTTTTCTCTAGGTTTGTTATACATCCAACCTTGGTTGTTTAATACTGGAAGATTTGGAAGAAAGAATGTTGTGCTACAGATGATCATATGGTCAAGAAGATAAAAAAGGAGATGCCTACTCGGTGTTGTATTTGCAAAAAGGATGGTGAATCACTTAGCTATATTATTTGGCATTGTAGATTTTCTAGGAGAATTTGTACATGGGAGGATAGAATTTTTAATATTATAACAAAGGAAGATATTGTGGCTTCTTATAAAGCTTCAAAGGGGAGGAGAAGAATGATCAAAGACTTATGGCTTGTTGCTAAACCTGGAAATAACTATAGAGTTGTGGAAGCTTAGAAATAAGGCTTTCTTTGAAGGTGCTGAAATCAATTGGCTTGGTTCAAGGGGGAGAGTCTACTAGCACTAGTGGAAAACAGAAGTTCCGCGACCGTCAGGACTAGTCATATATACGAGTTATACGACTAGTTTTAACCGTCTCTGTTGGGGTCTCTGATAAAGCGTCTCTGTTTGGTACGACCCAAAGCCGTGAGTCTTAGAATAACGACCGATTATAAGGGTACCGAGGTACAGACCCTTAACCGTGGGTCTCAGATTTAAATTATAATATAAAAGAAAAATATAGATTCAGATTTGCTGAAATGCCTGAATGGCTAAATCTGAAATAATCTGACTGCATCAAAGTCAAGTCAAGTCAAATTGAACTCAAGTCAAAGTCAAGTCAAATCAAATGGAAGTCAAAGTCAAGTCAAAACAAATGGAAGTCAAGTCAAATGAAACCCAAACGGAATTTCAAATTTAAACTCAAATTTGAGAATTCCACATTCATTCATTTTATCCATTGGGTTTAAAATTACACAAAAAAGGATTGAAATCCTGAGTTCAGAGCAATACATATGTTCGAGATAGCTAGTAAGTTCTAAGATTAAACAACATGATTAACTAATAGACAATTGATTAAACAACAAAATGTTAAAATTCCCAACTCCCCAACTGAGAAGATACTTCATAATGGTGTATCTGTAGCAAAAGTAAGTTCTGATTCTCAAAAATAGAAGAAATAAAGGGACATAAATATGCATATCCAAAGAAATTAGATAGGATGAGTATGACTTACCAGTAAGTAAGTAATGGGTATGACCACTTCCTTCAAATTAGACTTAAAACCCCTACAGCAGATGATATATTGATTAGTCAAGAAATTGGATGGTACAAGCACAAGGTAAACACCAAGGGAAGAGACAACAAGAAAAAAACACCAAAAATTATACTTAAGCATCTAACTGATATGTTATGGATATTAATCATACAAACAAAACCATTGTTTATGCCTCTACTTTATAGTCTTTATCAACTAAAGAAATAAATGAAAGAAAATGTAATGGTACTAACAATTAGAGAACTTATCAAGCCAAAAGAACCAAATCATGCATTTGTACACAAAAAGTTAATTAGGGACACCCAGTTTGAGTTGTTCTACAAGATCAGGGACTAGAAAATTAAAAGATAAGTTAGGTATAAATTTAGTTCATGTTACCACTATTGCCAAAAATAGCAGTTCCGAAGACAAATTTAAAACATCATGTTTTAACAATAGTACGACCATACCTTAATCAAATGTTCAAGTAAGCATCCACTACACAATAATTATTGTACATGTAAGTGCATTATGATAAAAGAATAGATGCCCAATGCCTAAAAATGACCGACACTTGATGATACTAACTTTGGGGGTGGGTGGGGCTTAATGTTTAAACAAAAAGGACATATATAAGACTATTAAGAAGCAAATAAATTGAAAGAATAACAAGGGAACATTCATGTTACTGCAAGAGTGAAATTATGCACTTCTTAATTCTAAAATATATAATCCAACAGTCTAAATTGAATTCCATCATTTGAACATAAAGTTTGAGAATAAAGTTTGAGCCTAGTTAGCTTTAGGGAAAATATGAATACCTAGTAAGGAAAACGAGAGCCAGTACGACTGGCAAAGATTTTAATAGACGGTTGACCCAACTGCACCTATAATCATACCTGAAGAATTCATTTTAGAAATCAGATATTAAGCATCACATTCTCAGTTCCTAAACGTGACAGTAAAACACATGTGTAAAATGTAAAACAATTATACAAGAAACCAATATTATTATCTGAGATTCTCTATAACAAATACTAAATTGGTTGATAAAAACTTAGTATAAGATTATCGGCTACTCTAATTCACCGTCAGTTGGTTAATTAAGACGGTGAAGATGGACCTTGGCCTCCACTCGTGCTGGATAAGAGCGCTTGACTTACCATGGTTGTTGATACTAGCCTTGACAGAAGTCAATTGGTCCAAAGCTTTCTGGGTACCGATGGTCAAGGTGTTCTCATTTGTACTGAAACTATGGGCAAGCTTGGCACCAGCATCTGTATAGGTCAAGGGACTCTCAATGTGGCAGTAAGAAGCATTGAAAAAAACACACACATCGACAAAATAAAACAAGGAGTCTGGCAATCAAAAAAAGAAAAACACTCACTAAAAACAAAGAGTCGGTCATCCATATGGAAGAGCTCAAAAGAAAATACTCACAAAGTGACAGCAGCAATCAGGTCAGCATTTGCGAACCTCACTCCAGCATTGCATTTGGTGAGGTTACCGGATGCAGTGTCGTAAGAAAGATCAGTACCAAGAACAAGAAGGGGTGTTCCTACAACTCCAGATAAATTGACCATGGGGTTTTCTGTCAAGCCAATGCTAGTACTGATGCTGTTGTACTCATGTTGATACTGAAGCTCGAGCTGTTTCCAGTCAAAACACTCAGAGATGTGATTAATCACTAACATAACCCTCATGTTACGATCATCAGAAACACAATACAACAAAACACCATACACACCTATTCCCTTAGATGGAGATCTTCAATGCTTCCTGAAACAGAAAGATACCATGTACCCTCCGACTACCTCTGTGAATCTCCACCCTATGTAAACCGTACACTACCTTGCTTTCTGTTACACTCATCTTCTCATCGAGCTGTGTGGTCCACCATGAGAGCTTCAGCCAAACCACCTCTACGCAGAATAGCCACTTCCTAAAGCCTGTAATTATACCTCGCTGACATAAGGAGCTTCCTTAATAAATGTACGATAAACTGAAGGGACACTGCAATCAACATTTAGTGGTACCATTTGCATATACCTCGAACTAAAATTCACATTAATCCTTCGAAACAACCCCAAATAATAAAAAAATATACACACTCCTAACGTATCAATCTTACCTAAGCACCTGGATGTTCAATTTCTAGCATCTTCATAAGCAAATCATGGAGCAAATGTTCATCAACACTAAATTTTGATTGCAAGTTTATTACATGGCCAATGACAAACTACCACATGAGGAACCTCATCTCTAAAACTTAAGAATTTTTAAAATGCATCATGCTTAATGTGCAGATGCACTTTTTAGTTTTTAGTGATTCACCCATGTATAACTTCTCCATTTGATGGCTTAAACTGCAAGTTGGGAAATTTCTTGAAGGATTGACGAAAATCCAGAAAAATCTGAACAAACAAACAAATAACTTTCATGGCATATTGAACATTTCCTTTTAAGGGGGTAATGAGTATGATTCTATACCTTACCTAAAAATTAGGAAAACCCATTCCTCAAAAATAAACCCACTTACATACAACAACAACAACATCAAACACAAACAAATCTTAGAATCCTGAAATCAAGAGATTACTGTTAACTAAAGAAACACCATGAGAATCATGAAATCAATACCAAACTATGATGGGGTTAAATCCAAGAGTCATGAATCAAGCTAACAATTATTAACATGAGGAATCGATAATCATGTACTTACGTAATATAATATAGTTATGAATCAATCTAACTCAAGGATTGAAATCTTAGAATTTAAATCTTCTCAGATTGAAGAACGGGAAGTAAAAACTGAAAACCTTAAAAAAAATATATGAAAAGCTAGTTCTGAATAGATCGAAGAAATCAAAGCTAGTTCTGAATAGATCGAAGAAATCAAAGAACACTTCAATCCAAACTATTACCAGGAAAATCAATTGAAAATTCACCCTAATCCTAACAATAAAAATTAAATTTTTGTAATTGAAAATGATGTATAAAATTGACTCATAGATGATTGCCCCAATGAATCGTAAGAAGGATTTTATCACTGAAATCGATTATTTATTTCAGGGTATTGACTTCTATTTCACCTTCCGAATCTGGATCCAGTGTAGAAGAAGAAGATGATGGAGGTCGATCCAGAGAAAATTAACGTTCACACTTATGGAGATAAAAAAAAGAAGAGCTGGAGATGGAGAGGAGTTATGATGTGAGATGTATGAGAGAATAAAGATAATGGAAGCTAAAGAGATAGAGATGAGTACAGACAGATGCATCGATAATAACGAAGTCTTTATTTCCAGATCGAGCCGTCCGTTCATATAGATCAATGGCTCATATCTCAAACGTTTCTAAGCCGTTCATCCAACAACAGATACATCACCGATCATGGGTAGCGGAATGGGTCCCTGAATGAGGATAAAATAGTAAATATCCAGGGACGGTTTTTAAGGGATACCAAAAACAAATTTAAATGAGAGACCGCTCTTTGTGGTCAGCGGCCCGGCTACCGTCATTAAGGGTCTCTGATGTGGATGGTAAAACACCCATTTTCCACTAGTGTAGGTAATTAGAGATAACTCTATTAGAATGAAAGGGTTTATGTTTAACACTATGGAGGACTTGTGCATTTTGAGCTATTTTAAGGTTAAGCATAGACAATGCAAGATTTCTACGCATGTTGAGATATCTTGGTCTCCTCCAGAATAGGGTGAAATCATGATTTGATGTGATGGTGCCTCGCTTGGTAATCTAGGCCAAGCTGGCCCAGGTGTTAGTTTTAGAGATGCCAACTCGAGAGTTCTTAGAACTTTGTGCGTTGGTCTTGGTCGGAAGACAAATTTTTATGTTGAAGTTTGTGTTATTATATATGGCTTGATGTTGGCCAAGAAGTGGAATACCGAGAGGATTTGTGTTCGGTCTGATATTCAAGCTTAATTTACAAAAAAGGGAGCTTCTGGGAGTTGGCTCAGAAATGGATAATGGTGTGTGCTTTTTATAGCAATATTCGCTACACTCATATGTATAGGGAGGGCTAACTTCACTGCAGATGACTTGGCCAAACAAACTTGTTTATTGGCGGAGGAAAATTATGAATTTTATGAGGGTAGGCCTCAGTTCATTCTTGTTATAGAATGGCGTGGTGAAGTTTATTATCATTTCAAATAGGCCATGCTACTTTAGGCATCCTTTCTGGCTGGTTTGGGTATCATGGCCTTAGCTCTTGTCAACATTTTTGCTTTTTATGTATTTTTTATTGACCGAATAAAAAAAAAGAATACTGCTATAAGTCAGTCCCTAGCTCGGTACGAGGTATAGGACCGACTACTAAAGGTCCAAAATTATCGAGCAAATAAAACAACTCTCCAAAAGAAAGTATGTTTCGTACAAAAACAATGTCATGTGGAGTTTGGACATGTAGTCTAGACTCTAGAGTAAGTATTTCGGCAAAGAAGAAAAACCGAAACTGTGAAGAAAAAATTCCTCAAAAACCGTCTAGGCTGTAAAATTTTTTTGGGGGACTGATACTTGATAGATCCTGAATGTCATAGGATTCACCAGGAAAACATTTTGTACCTGGACAGTTTTGGGGTAGTTCTTTGTGCACCATTCATTTGAAATTTTTGTTTGATTAACAGATGTTGAGATTTTGAGGTGTATACGATTTTAGCACCAAATAATCGTCAACAAAGTTATCACCAAATAATCAATTAATCATCATTAAAACAGTCATAACCGAACAATTCCAGTATTTAGAGAATTGTTTGAAACTTCACCACAAAATCATAGTGTTAGTAGTTCATTGTTTGGTGGTCAAGTGGTTGCATGAGACAAGTGGAATTTATGAACCACAATTTGGAGCTGATCATAACAATGGAACGAGACAATTTGTAAGATTGCTAATAGGGGTACCGAATTGCTTGTGGATGTACCAAAACACAAACAAGACAAAATATCCATCGCCTTTGGATTGCTACACCCCAAACAAATTTGCACCCCCATTAACAGCCTTGACAATTTGGGGATGGTAACGGATTTTAAAAGAGAAATGATGTTGGTGGAAGGAGTACCAAAGTTTTGGAAATAGCCAGTCATGAAAATAAACACAGCCGGTACTGAAAAGCTGAGAAGAGAGCCGTTGATGAGTGATCAGTTCAAAACGTTGACTTTATTGATTCTTAGTCCAAGCAAGGTACAAACATCTTCTTTCTTTTTTTTTTTAAAGAAAACTTAGGCAAGGCTTAAGGACATAGATTGATTGTAGTGCTGGTGGTGACGTTGTTTAGGCAAACATCAGACCCACTACTATAGTTCTTACATATAATAACCAAATTTAAGGCTTGGAGATTTTGGGTTCTATGTAAAAGTTTAAGACCTGTTAAGACAAAAGTTACAGGATTAATGCTTAAAACTGAAGAGGTACTCAATAACTGTTTTTCCCTATGGTAGTTTCTGCTAAATCTTCCTATGATTGCTTTGATGTAGAGAGCATTGAAGTGTTCCAGGATGTCAGTGGTTTTATCATGTATTTCAATGTTCATGTGCTGCTTGTCCTCTTCCCATGCAAACGCCAAGTCTGCTCCTCTTATGGCTCCTCCTGCTCCCCATTATCCTGTGTGTCCTCTGCTATCAACATAGTTGCCTACAAAATCAGTTATAGTCAGAGCTGAAAATTACTGAGAACTGTTAGGATCCTGGATAGTACAGATTTTTATGAAGTAACCATAATTCTGCTGTTGTGGGTAAACCCCAACATGGATTCCTGTTGGTGTTATCTTAGGATCAATATCATAATTTTGGCCCAGGGTATTCAGAGCATGATGGTACAGGTTGTGAACTCTGTTATATTCACAAAGATGTTGTTTGATGTTGAGAGAAGTATTCTTAGCAATAAGAGTGATGTTTTGGAATACCAGGTCACATCTGGCCTTCCAAATGAACCAGCAGGTGGTTTCATAAGTGCAATTATTTCCATTATTACTTGGATTGTGGAACCAAGTATTAAACCAATCCATGAAGTGAGTGTGATGGTCAAAGAGACCATGATTTTCACCTAGCATTTGATGCCAAACCTCAACCGCAGCAGGGCAATTGAGGAACAAGTGTGTCATTGTTTCCTCTCCACTATTGCAAATTTTGCATATGGGATCTATGTAGTGTAGAATGCTTGCAGTTTTAACATTATTGGGAGGATTTCATGAGCACATTTCCAGAGGAATATTTTGATAGCTGGTGCCACTTCCATGTTCCAAATAGAACTCCAATTTCTTGTGTTGAGATCATTCCTGTACAGGTTCTCTATTTTGGCTTTGTACAAAGCTTTGACAAAGAATTTTCCTATGCTGTTGAGATTCCAGTGTATGCTGTGTTCTTCCCTGGGGTGGATAGCTAGATTAGTGATGGATTGAGCAATGTCAGGGATGAAGAGTTGCTGGATAAACTGCAGATTCCATTCCTTTTGGTCTGTCATTAAATGAGCTAGAAACTGAGTATTATTTGGACAGTTTGCAGGTTTTGAAATCTTGTTTGTTGAGTTAGGTAGCCAGAGGTCTTCCCAAATATTAATTTTGTTGCCATTGCCTATCCTCCAGACATAATGTTGTTGAATGTTTTGGATACCTTCTAGAATTCCTTTCCATATCCAGGAGTCTCCATCTTTGGCTTTGGTATCCATGTTGAGTACATTTCTTCCCAGTAAATACTTGGCATCCATCAATTGGTACCATAGAGAGTCCTTATCTTGTTTCATCCTCCACCCTATTTTTGTTATCATGGCACTATTGAAGAGTTCCATGTTCATGAATCCAAGATCACCAATATCTTTTGGTTTACATATAAATGTTCAAGCTTTTGGATAGTAACCTGTGGGATTTTCTAAGTTTTTACTCCAGAGGGAGTCTCTTTGAAGCTTGTTCATATCTTGGCAAATTTTCTTTGGAATTATGAAGCAATTCATTTGATAGATGCTGGCTGTGGAAGTAACATATTTGATGACAACCTCTCTTCCAGCTGGGTTTAAGGGGGAGTTCTTCCAACTTGACAGATTTATCTTCATCTTTTCCACACCTGGCTTGAAAGATTGAATTTTGCTTTTATGAGTAAAGAGAGGAAAGCCTAAATACTTGTAGGATCAGAATCTCGCAACAGTGATATCTTAGCGAAATTATCAACAACACAACACAACAGCGTCTCAGAACAATTTCAGAAATGATATAATAAACGACGTCAGCTAAAATCATGAGAAAGATGTGATGGTCCTTAGAAAATTAGAGAGTTTGCGATATTAACATTTGTAAGGTTTCGAGAATGTCGCAAGCCATATTCGAAAATAAAGGACAGATTAGCTGTCATCCACCATGTACTTACCTATAAATAGTCGTTCAGTTGTAAAGGAAGGAGGGAGATCTTTTTGAGTCAGAAACAAGTAAATAGGAGAGAGAAAGTCTAGAGCAGAGGTCATTCTTGATTCTTTTATCTTTCCTTGTAAGAACATTCAAAGATTGATCAATAAAATTAAGAGTGTAAATCTAAAAATGAGTTGAGTAATAATGAAATCATATGAGGGGTGTAGTGTAGGATTTACTGCAACTACTTCAGTAAAAGCGCCTCCAATACTAAATTTACAGTTCAGAACCCAAATATTCCCAAATCACAGCATAAGGTTGTTGCGCATAAAAGAAAGTCTGCGAATGAGAAGGTAGTAAGAAATAGTATGAAGATGAAGAAGAACTTAAAAAGATTGAAGAAGAAAGAAGAAAAATTGCAATAACGGATTTGTAGAAGAACGATGAAGTTGCAGAGAAAATAAAAAGAAAGAAAAAGAGAATGAGAAAGAATATATATAGAGGGAACTTTTCCTCGAGAAGATAAACACGATTAATACGGAAAAATATAAACGGTTAAAAAACAGCGGTTACAAAAGACGTGTCAAGAAACAGATGGAAGAAAGAGTACGTGTGATAAATGCAGAATATGAAGAAATGAACAGCTGCGACATTTCTCACATCATTCTCTACTTTGCAGAAAAGATATGAGAAGAGGCAAGATGTAGGATCAGAATCTCGCAACAGTGACATCTTAGCGAAATTATCAACAACACAACACAACAACGTCGCAGAACAATTTCAGAAATGATATAATAAACGACGTCAGCTAAAATCATGAGAACGATGTGATGGTCCTGCGAAAATTAGAGAGTTTGCGAGATTAACATTTGTAAGGTTGCGAGAATGTCGCAAGCCATATTCGAAAATAAAGGACAGATTAGCTGTCATCCAATATGTACTTCCTTATAAATAGTCGTTCAGTTTTAAAGGAAGGAGGGAGATCTTTTTGAGTCAGAAACAAGTAAATAGGAGAGAGAAAGTCTAGAGCAGAGGTCATTCTTGATTCTTTTATCTTTCCTTGTAAGAACATTCAAAGATTGATCAATAAAATTAAGAGTGTAAATCTAAAAATGAGTTGAGTAATAATGAAATCATATGAGGGGTGTAGTGTAGGATTTCCTGCAACTACAATACTTGTCATTTATAGGAAGAGATTGAACTCCTAGAAGATTGCAGATGTTAGGCATAAGAGAAGGATCAGTATTCTTGCTGAAGAAAACACCAGATTTGCTGAAATTTATAAGTTGACCAGAAGTATTTCCAAAGAGGTTTAGAATATCCTTAAGATTTTGGGCTTCAGAGAAATTAGATTTGCAGAAAACCATACAATCATCAGCAAATAGAAGATGGTTTACAGAAGGAGCATTCTTGCAAATTTGAACTCCAGAAATGATTCCCAAGTCTTCAACATGAGATAAGGTTCAAGACAAAGCTTCCATGCAGAATAGAAATAGGTCGGGAGATAGGGATCCCCTTGTCTCAGCCCTCTAGAGGGATTGAAGAATTTATCAGGAGAACCATTTATTAACACAACAGTGGAGGTGGTTGAAATGCACTGCATAATCTTGTCGCACCAGTCATAGTTGAAGCCAATTTTTCCCATAATAGTAATAAGAATTTCCAGTCCACTCTATCAAAAGCTTTTGCCATGTCAATCTTAATTCTCATACTTCCTTTATTGCCTTTTTGACCTCTTCTGGTTCTCATGTAGTGAATGGTTTCATGGGCAATGGCTATGTTATCAGTAATTTGCCTTCCAGGAATGAAAGCAGACTGGTAAGGGGATATGATTTTGTTGAGGTAAGGTTTCATTCTTTGGGCTAACAGTTTGGATATGATTTTGTATGTGGTGTTGCAGAGGCTGATCGGTCTGAAATGACTGGGTTTGATGGAGTCTCAGTTTTGGGTATCAGTGATATGAAAGTTGAATTCATTTCTTTGAGAAGGTGCCCAGACTTGAAGAAATGATGAACCATTTTGATTAGATCCTCTCCAACAATATCCTAGTTGGCTTGGAAAAAACTAGGGGGGAATCCATCTGGCCCTGGTGCTTTGTCTTTGGCCATACTAAAGAGAATACTTTTGACCTCATTATCTTCAGGAATTATGTTGAGATTGTTTATCGGCAATGGTTATAGTGGTGGGGATGAGATTGATGATTTCAAGGTTCATTTCAGGTGATTCAGTAATACCCATCTTAGAGAAGTGTTTAGTGAAACAGTGTTTTATTTCATGGTAGTCTTCAATCCAGTTTCCAGCACTATCTTGAATAGAATCTATCTTGTTTCTTCTTATTCTGCATTTTGTGGTTCTGTGAAAATAGCTTGTGTTCTTATCTCCCAACTTGATGAATTGATCCCTGCTTTTGATCTTCCAGAATTTTTCCTCAATGTCTTGCCATTCTCTAAGCACTTGAGTAGCAGTTTTTAAAACTTCACTTATGTCCTGTTTGACGTAGTGTTCAAGTAACCAATTTAGATGTTGCTTACTTTCCTCTATGTTTGTCTCAATGTTGCCATACACCTCTTTGTTCCAAACTTTGAGTTTCAGTTTAATGTCTTTGAGTTTTCTAGCAATGAGAAAAGCACTAGAACCAGATAGATTCCTCTGCCAGCATTCAGTGACAATGTCCTAGCAGTCCTTATGATCTAACCAAGGACCAAAGAACTTGAAAGGTATTTTACCAGTACGCCAATTGGGGTTGGTGTTTAGAAGAATGGGGTGGTGATCAGAGCCAATGGATAGAAGATTTGTTACAGTAGAGTTTGGAGGAGCAGCTAGGAAGGACAACTGTGCTCGCTAGTCCTCGCTAAGCTCCGCCGCCACTGGTGTCTAGCCTACCAGTGGTTCAGGCTTAACTAAAACCACAAGCCAAAAGAATGTTAAATACTCCTATAAATACACGGAAATGCTATTTCACTCCCTATTCTCCATCTTCCTATTCATCTCCCTATAATCTTACATCTACGTTGAGATGCACATTCAGGTTCAGATGGGGTTCACCGTACCCCTAATGTGGGGTTTAGTTGAATAACATTCCCTACTCGAAATACACAAAAAAAAAATTATTAAAAAAAAGTTACTAAAAGAAAAGAAATTTCGTACAAGATCGAACTTTTGAGCTGTTGTGGGGGGACGGCGTCGTCAGCTATCTCTTTGTAACTGACGTCAGTCTTTATGAATCTCATCCTTATGATCGAACTTTGCACCGTCGTCAGTCTGTGCATCTTACTCATCGAACCTTGGTTCACCTTCATAGGGTCTGAGTCATCATCGTCGACATCAGACTTGGCATCTTCATGCCATCGTCGACCGAAGCACGACGAAGCAACAGATCATACCCGCTGGAAATTGTACCAATGGAAGATACAGATGAGCAACTGTAACGAAATAGGAAGGATGATAATCCCCCTCCCCAACGTTGTAGTCCCAATTATCCACAACAATGATATCAAATCAAATGACAATTGTGCCAGTTTCATCCACTATTAACAATGGAATCACCAACATATGAAGTATCCCGGAATGCGCAAAAAGACTCAGTAAACCAATCACTATACTTGAAAAATTCAACAACAACTTTCAAGAGGAACCGAAGAAGTCTGATACCGACGATGCTAAGCTCTATAGAAAATACCAACAATGCTATGCTCTAAATATAACGAAGTCCCCTTAATGAAATAAGATGATAACTTATGGACGTGCAATTATAAGGGCGTGCAAGTGAATTTGAATGACACCAATGAACGAACCGAGATTTATTGAAGAATCAGTAGATCAAAGGAAAGAGTTATTCCAAAACCCCAAGATCATTAAGAGTTAGTTTAACTTCATTAAGGAAATAGTTAGTCAGACGACCAAAACAAATTTGGACGTTGTGTTGTGTTCCTGCCAAAGGAAAAGTAAAGTCTTCCGCTGAAATGGGCATCAGCTGAACTCTGTTGCGAGTGTCTTCGTCATCGACATAGGCATCTTTATCTAACTTTAGCTCACGGTTATCAGGCTTTATATCCCCGACGCTGAACTTTGGGTTATTGTCTTCGTAATCAACAAGGATCAACTTTCTATGACTAATAAAAGGAATCTACTTGGACGATACAGCTCCATCAGCAGGGTTGTCTTTGCGAGATGAAGGTACGCTACCACCTGAAGAAGGCCCAGAAGAACCAGGCAGGGGCGCGGGTAGGGGACGACACGGATAATTCTGACAAGACCATGTTCGACTTTAAGATCAAGTTCAATCTTGTCTAGGACTTTGTTGGTTTCCTCATCCAACTGACATCGAGCTTTATATGTGATAACAGCGGTCTGCTGGTGGGCCTGAGACAACAATGCAGATAGGCGTTTCGCCTCTTTGGAGGCAATCTCTGCTGCTTCCTCACGAGACGCGTCCAACCCTTTGAGATAGTTGGCTTGTCCTTCCTGCTGCACTAAGACAGATTGAGCTTTTTTAAGGTCATCATTTGCTGCGTGAAGCTGTCCCTCGAGTGCTGAAAACAAGAAATACCAAGGGGTTAAAACAAAGAAATAACAGAATCACATTCGATAAAACGAGGTTATACCTTCGACATTAGCCGAAGCCTCTTCATACTCATTAACAACTGCGTCCCGTGCCTCATCAAGAAAGTCATATTCGTCGGATAGTTTCTTATAATCCATTTGAATGTTCGTAAGAGCAAATTGACTCGCGTCTAAGTCTATCTGCTTCATTGAATCCAAGTGACGAAGATGGTTGACTTCATCATTCATCTCCCCCATCCTTTTATGGAGTCGATACACATTCACTTCAAGATCTCTCTCAAACTCCACTTGGCGGGAAAAATCAGCTTGAGACGCTGCTAAGGCTTTACTAAGAGCGCCAACCTCAGCCCTAGCATTATCTCTTTCCTTGGTAAGATGCAGCATACTATCCCTAACCCCGAGGCCTAAGAAAGAACGGGCATGTTGTAATTCTCCTTCCAAAAGGCGCACTCTAGACTCTAAGTCCGAAGCATGTCCTCGAGCTTCACGCATGTTATCACGTGTCCATAACAGCGTACCATTAAACAGTCGACGGTCATGATTGTACTTATTTTGCATATCAACCATCAGTGCTCGTTTTTCACGCCACTCAGCTGCTAAGGCGTTGTGCTCATCAGCACGAATGTTCCACTTTACGTCTTCGCTTTTCAACTTACCCACCAACTCTGCAATGCGGGATTTCTGTCGTTCCCTTTCTTTCCGAAGCCATATCATCTCGGGGACTCCACCCACTGAAGATAGGGTGGGGAGACTCGGACAGAACACCAAAGTACAAATAGGGAATCACGAGGAATGAAAGATCGGTAAAATACGAACTTGTGAGGGACGATACATTTCTACGAGTCTGCTCCAATTCGTTGCGGACCATAGCAAGTTCCGAACGGAGACTCTCCTCAGCGTTACCCAGCCGTTCCTTTTCCTTCAGGCGGCCCCTCAGTTCACTTATTTCCACTTCGGCCACAGATAGTTCATCTTCTCTATGACGAAGCTTAGCCTCCAACTTTAAAGACTTTTCTTTAAAGAATTGGTATAGAACATGGTTACAATGTTCGCTCCTCGTCATCTATGTCACAAACAACAAACATTATTTTACCCAAGGGATCGGATATCACGAAGAATACAATGTTTGGATATCATGAAGGAATAAGTACAAGGATTTACCTCTAAGACACGCTGCTTGGGAAAACCATATTGGTACCCATCAGCTATGGCCATCATATCAGCAACAGAGTAGGGAGGGTCAACCACTAGGTTAGCTTGCGAAGCTCTCAGATTCTTCTCCCACATCTCAGCAACGCGGTCTTCAGAAGACAATTGCATCATCTAACGAGTATAAGCGTCAGAATTTTTCTCACCAGGGACCACTGGGGAAGGGTTGGGGACGAACATCAGATTATTCTTCTTAAGCCAATCCAAAATGGAATCTTCACCTTCAAGCATCAGCGAGTAAGGGAAATCCTCTGGAGGAGACTCAACCGCAGACTTCCCCTTGGCAGTTATCTCCTCACCCGCGCAAGTCTCGACATCACCAGCCTCAGCATGACCACCTGCGCTTTCAGCCTGCTGACCAGTAACACCTTATTTACCTAGATTACCAAGAACATCCCAATCATCATTTGGGGAAATCAATGAGAAGTCTTCGGCAAGACCCATGGCAGGGTTCACATCAAAGGATTCCCCCGCGGAATATATCTTACCAAAAGAAAATTCAGGGGAAATAACGGGCAGAGTACCCACACCACCAATATTATCGCCAACAGGGGAAGATTCCCCCCCCCCCCCCCCCCCCCCCCCAGTACCACCTGTGGTAATATTACCCTCAGACTCACCATCACCACCCGCGACAACTTCTTCTTCACCATCACCACCCGCGTCAACTTCTTCTTCACCATTACCACCCTCGTCATCAGGATGAGAAGTATCAGTACGCTCTTATCCATCGGACATTTCTTCATCCTCAGCATACCCTTCGTTTACAGGACTCGTAACCTCCTCATAAACCTCAGCCTCACCGGTCACAACGGTAGAAGATTGTTTGGGTCCAAGTTTCTTATTCTTCGACACCTACAAACCAAGTAAACATCCCAACAAACTCATTTTTTTCCCTCATTTGAAAAGTGAAAATTATTTCAAGCAAGGAAAAAGGGGCAAATATAAAAGAGAATATAAGAAGAAATTATACCTTGGCAGCAGCAGCACTCTTCGGTGGATGTGTAGCACCAGAACCCTCCTCCTCATCTCCATCAACGACATCAAGAGTGTAAGTAAAATTCATGCCCGCGAAATTTGGACTCCAAACACTGAAATCTCCATAACTAGCAGGAGGAGTTTCACGAGGCTTGCTGTTTTCAGAAGGACGCCAACCGCGCGGACCAGGAATCCAACTATAATACCAAGGACCCACTATTTCAATGACAGTAGCATGCCATTCATAATCATGATCACGCTTAATCCTTTCACGAGCAGGAAAGAGTTTCCGTTTAGCAGATCCCTCAGTACCAGGAACATACTTCAGCTTAGCATCACTCACCTCACTCAAAAGACGAATTTCACCACGAGGAGCAGCAATGTTACGAAGACTAACACTCCACGGCTTACGGTTCCTACTGTTGACATAATCCCCAAAGGAATTATTAAAATTCTGAGGAGTGTACCACTCTCTCTCAGCAGGATTTGGAACGTAGCAGGTCATCATAGTCTCCCCCTTGCTTCGCAGGTAACATTTTCCTTCAGTGCACGAAGATAATTCCCAGACAGTTGTGACACGGAATGATTATGAGTGTTTGTGGAAGAGCCTTCATGACTATCCAGCACGTCATAATAAAAAGAATCACCCGACTTATACAGGGGCAACATGAGACCCGCCTCGAAGGCTCCAACCGTAGTCAACAGATGGAACTCATCAAACTGATACTTAGCAAGGAGCTCGTAAGTGATATCATCGTCAGGGGCATAGAAGCGAACCTCAAAAGCTTGAAGCTCATGTTTTTCCTTGAACATCTCAAGATCAATATGCTTGAAAGTGACCTTCTTCTTACCAACCGAAACGCTGCGTATCACGGGGGCAGTTTCTTCTCGTCTGCGGAATCTTAAGTAGGACTCAATTCCGAAGCTTTCCTTTTAGAAAGCTTTTTAGACGGATCAGCTCTCGACATAGTACCTTCGAGTACTTCCCTTTGAAAGAAACCGTTGGAGGAGGCGGCAAAGATTTCTGCAGAGGCACTAAAGGAGGAGCCATTGAATGAAGGGGTGGAACATCCAATGTTTCATTACGAGGAGGAGGAGCCCGCGTACTCCTAGACTCATTACGAGGAGGAGCCTGCGTACTCCTAGAATCTTCACGAGGACGAGAAGGGGCACGGTTAACAGTATACCTAGACCCAGAAGGACCCTTCAGAAAATCCCCTCTCTTAGTAGGCAAAGCCTTCGCACCAGAGGAAGATGAAACCCTATGACCCCGAGGATCTGATTGCGAAGATTTATAAGAACCTTCCGCAAGTGGAGATATGTCAGAATCTCTACGAGGAGGGGATCTTGGCGGACTAGACGGCGGGGTTTGGTAAGGAACCCGTGGACGATCAGACATATCTACAAGGGAACATAAAAGAAACAGTTTAGAGAAGAATACGAGGAGATCACTAAAGATCAAAAAACCCATAACTGATGGTTCATCCGGATTAACATCAAAAACCCTAAAAACTGAAAATAACCAGAAATACCCCATTAGACTCCAGAGATAATACTTAGATACAGACTCACAGACTTTGTAATAAAGAACAGGGGCAAGCATATATGCTTCGACATATGTGTTCTTCATCACAAAGCCAAACATACAGCAATAGAAGACAAAACGGGTAGATATAACAACAGAAAATAGATATATCAATGATGAGCAGCTAATGAAAAACCCCATACTTGTATAAAAGAGGACGACAAGCACCAGCCACAGTCGAAGATAGAAGGATCAGAGATATCAAAAGCAAGTTATCTTTGATACAGGGGCAGCAGCAGTCGAGAGCGAAAGAGACAAAAAATTGAATGCTATTAACTTCCTCACAAGAACGACGATAATAAATGACTAAAGAATAAGAATAGAAAACAAAGAAAGGATGAACACTGACAAGAAGAGGATAAAAAAAATTTACACTCCCTTTCCTATTTATAAAGATAGAGAAGACAATAAATGTCCCTCGTACCAAGGAGCAGTTATGGGGAAAGTTAATGCAAAAGTGGGAAACGTGCCCGTATTTATAGGGGAAGTTATATCAGGAGAGATAAAATGTGTATGGCGACCTTTCTTCTTCTAAATTGGAAAATACGCCCGAGTCAGAAGAAGAGGGGCAAATTGTATGTACACATTTCATCATCCACCACGTGTACAGGAAGAGACACGTGGAAGGCATGCAAAGCGAGATATCAAAACATGATAACAAGCAGTCATAGCCTAGAGGAGCATCTCATCAGAAAATGTCACCGGTCAGCAGATCTGACGGTCAGGGATCGAGGGTCACAGGGGTATGATGGCAAAGAGGAGCACCAGATAATACCCCTTGGGTTATAGTACATCCTATCCCGAGGAAGATCCCAGATCAACGACTGAGAGAGAGTTTGACTGACGCAGATGTGACCAGACTAAGAGACACTTGCCTGACACGAGCAGACGTCCAACTGCCCGCATTAAATACCAAGAGATACGCACGTGTCAATCAGCTCGTGGAATAAGCGAGGATAGCTCTTCGTATTCAAGCTTAGACCGCAGCATATGCCGAAGACCTCTGCGTAATGGGCACAAAGCACAAAAAGATAAGGTTGCAACGGTACCTCAGAAGTAAGACCCACGTTCCAACCCTATAAATACCCCTCTCCACTAAGAGAGAGGGGGGAGACCAATCCAGAGTAATTATAGGAGAATATAGGAGAGAGAAATAGGAAGAGTAAGTAATCCCCCTACTTTCGCAGACCTATATGTACTCTAAAGTCATTCGACTATCTTTGTAATCATTCAATACATAGTGAAACACCATCCCCGTGGATGTAGGCCTTAGTGCCGAACCACGTAAATTTGTCTTATTTACATTTCAGCACTTTACATTCAGCATTGAATTTCATGTGCTTTACATTTATACTTGTTTCTCAGTTTATCCCTTTATACAAACATTATGTATGACAATATTCGACTAGACAATAACAAGCTCGAAGGCTTTGAATCGATGTAATCATCCCCTTTACACATACGACGTACAATTTTAGAATTAGTATGTATGCGAATATTGTTTGTGAACACGTGGATGGCTTCGTAATTTATGTGTTCACATTTTCGATGATCAAAATCTCAGAAATTCATGATCGAAACCCAACTAGAACAAAAATTTGAAATCAAACCAATTTCACTCGGAACATAAAGATTTAACCTTTGTTACCAACACCATTAAAGTAACTCATTCTTGTAAAGATTCTGAGTTGTTTCCACTGTTAAACACTACATCTGGTGGTACTAATCAAGATATGACGTCCATTAATGGAGAAGATGAAAAGAAGAATGAGAACAAGGTACTCGAGGAATCTAACTTTCAAACAAATAATCGGGAGGTAATTGTTACAACAACTTAGTATTTCTTGGGTTTTTACATGGCATTTGATTGCCTTCGGAACAATTCAAAATGAGCCAAAATTTTCAAGTGCGTACGATTTAATTTCCTCTAGCATCTCGGTTCTTCCCATCTTCTATCTCTAGGACGAGAAACATGTAAATACAACTAAGCAAACTAAAGGAAATTTTTCTTTTTTTTATAAAAAGCGAACATGAAGTATTTTTCCTGAGATTAACAAATTACTAAGTTATTTCATAATATCATAGTAGAAGTGTGAAACACTATAACATGAAAACCAACTAGCATCTTGAGTTGTAACTTGATTGTTAAGTTATTTCCTGAGATTGACAAATTACTAAGTTATTTCTGCTAGGGACGGGTACCAATCCATATAGGACAAAATAATTTCAGTTGTTGGATCCTGGATTGGTACCCGTCCCTAACAGAAACGGTAGCAGCCTTTAGCAATCTTGAGTTGTAAGGTTTAAATGAATGACTTGGTAATAACTCACCTGGTGCATTTGGCACTGCTACAATAATGAACCGACCTTTACTTGAATCCCCAAACTCTCTATGCAGGTAATCAAAATGTTAGGAATTTAATTATGACGAAAGAAACGAAAAATTTCGTGTATCAAGTCATCCATTGTTGACTTAAGAACTTCCTATAACACAAAATACGTCTCATCTGACTTGTGATTCAAAATTTACCCCACCTTCCAAAATTTGCACCATAGTAAAAAAAACTCTCTTGATGTTGTAATTCAGAAAATTGTCACCATAACACCAAAAATATCCCATGACCCAAAAATATGCAATATGCACCTCAAAATATGGAATGATGACGACAAATCTGTCATATGACCATATGATCTATATTATCACTACAACAAACTTAACCTACTGTGGCATCCAATGGTTATGGCATAAATTCCTTCTAGTGTCGCGATAATCTAGATAGCAAGAAGTCTATTGCGGCACCCACTCCCTATTACTGCACTTTTTTACCACACTCTTTTCATATTGTTGTTACAGTTTTGTGGTAAAAATTTCATTTTGCACAGTAAATTATATCTTTTAGCTGCACCTGAAAAATACTTTGACTAGAAATTTTCTTTTGCAACACCTATATTGAAGGTGTGACAATATACAGTGTAGCAATAGGTAGATTTTCTTGTAGTGGATATTTACCATGCTACCTAAGAGAGATACAAAATCTTCCTCATCATAAAATTTTCTTAATAACCCGAAAAAAAAACCTAGAGTGCGGTCTAGTACAATGCTCATAATTCTCGTTCGCTAAGAAAATATGGAATTATTTTATAATGGGATTACATGACAACACAAGTCCAAGGTGAAAGAGCAGCTCCAAGCTTGGACGGAAAACAAATGGAAAAACTAGGTAGGAATTTTGTTTCATTTTTTACCTGCAATATTGTAGGCCTTATGGTCGGAAACAGCAACGGTACTATGAGGAAGAAGAGAGGCAGGGACATTCAAATTATTGTAATTGAGGTAAAAGGATACATTTATTAGTGGGGTTTTTTGTACAGTTAGTTTAGATTTCTTACTTTTAGTGATCTCAGTTGTAATTCGGCTGAGCTTATCGATAATAATTATAAAGGGGTTGTTTTCATTCGCTCATGGAATTTGGAACCAGATGTGTATGTAATTAGTTTTTTTAATCAATAAAAGAGAAACTAGAATGCAGTCATGCACATAATCGTTAATCGTTACTATGTTCTAAATTTTACTAAGTGGTACAAAATCTATATGTGATGTGACCAAAATTTCCTTACACATATAAAATTTATTTTCGCCTGAAAGTTGTACTCCAGGATTCAATATCCGGATAAAACCCAAAACTTATATTATTGTAACCAACATACTTCATGGTACTTAATGATAACCCGTTCCCAACTCACAACCAACCCGACCTAATCACCTAATGCTATGACCTTCACAAAAGGGGGCAATGCCCTCATACTACGCTGCACCCAATGGGCAACATATGCTCAATCACCAGATAAGCATCTTCAGGTTGTGTGGTTGAGTCTTGGTTGAGTCTGCACGTATAATTCATGTGGAAAAGAGTAACCTATTAGCGAGAATCACAAATAATTTGTTGTAAGTAATGTTGTGTATGTAAAGCGTGTTCATAACAAACTAGCAGGCTTGCACGTCCGGCTAGAAAGTATTTTGTCAAGGATAATTGGGTTTCTTTTCCTCTTTCTTGGATAGTCTTGTAAATAAGAAAACCATGTTAGATGTTTGTAACTTTTTAAGATAGATGAATATATCTTTCTAAGATAGATGATGCTTGTAGATGTAGTAAGTAAAATTCAAGTACATAAATGATTATATCTTTCTTTCTTTTTTGCTTCACAGTGCTTTGCAATTAGACTACTTCAAGTTAGATTCCATCTTTCTATTCTATGTTCTTCAACATGACAAAAGAATGTAATGTAATTTTAGAAAGAAATGAATTTAAAAGGCATCTCATAGAAAACTATTAATCATAGGGGCAGGAAATGAACATGTGTAGGAGAACAATCCAGAAACCAAGTAATCACGATTATTATAATCCTACACTACAACACTAAGTCACTTATAGTCTCCATTATATATTCATGCATCCAAAACCACTTAACTGAAACACAACTAATCTATGCTGATTTTCCAAGCTGCTTTGCTTTGGTATTTAAGGGTAAAAGATACTTTATGCTTTTATAATTAGCTGCCTTAATAAAAACAATATAGCATGCATACTACAGTGATATATTTGTTTGAAAGACTTGGTAGAAGTCTTAAAACATTGAGATGGAGGAGGAAATTAAATTGATGGTGAACGTTTAGAAGACATAATTAAGAAGTATTGAAATCTTCTCTACGAGATCATTGAAATTGGGAAGCCTACCCACAAGAGGTTACTCGCTCTCAAGCTAGATTCCATCTTTTTATTCTATGTTCCTCAACATGACAAAAGAAATACTTAACCATGTGATGTAATTTTATTATGAAATGAGTTTAAAAGGCATCTCATAGAAAACTATTAATTTTAGGGGCAGGAATTAAACATGTGTATGAGAACAATCCAGAAACCAACTAATGACGATTATTTTAATCCTACACTACAACACTAACTCACCAATAGTTTCCATTATATATTAATGCATTCAAAACCACTTAACTGAAAGACAAGTAATCTATGCTGATATTCCAAGCTTCTTTGCTTTGGTATTTAAAGTAAAAGATATTTTCTGCTTTTATTATTAGCTGCCCTACTAAAAAGAGTATAGCCTGCATACTACAGTGAAATGTTTGTTTGAAACATTCTTAGTATAAGTCCTAAAACTTTGAGATGGAGGAGGAAATTAAATTGATGGCGAACGTTTATAAGACATAATTAAGAAGTATTGAAAATCTTCTCTACGATATCATTGAAATTGAGAAGCCTACCCACAAGTGGTTATTCGCTCTCGAGATCATCTTATATGAAGAAAAAATCATAAGTGATATAAAACTAGAGTAATCTAAAATGCAGACGTAGTCTTGTTGTTATAGAGAATCAGGAGACAATCGTGAAAACGGATTACGAAAAATGATAATGCGATCCATAGACATATATAGTCAAATACTGTCACCAATAGTGTGCTTTGACATGTCAATTGCTCAACTCAACAGATGGCTACGGATGAAGTATCATTTTGTATTGTTTTGACATTACACACGAGATTTTTCTTTTTCAAAGAGCTGCTAATTCGAGCTGATTTGCATATTTTGATCCACGTGACAAGACTAATTTGGAAATTATTTGCTCATATATTTATTTTTTCGCGTAAAAGTTTTATTAGTAAGGAAAACGAAAAACGGAATGATGAGGAACGTATATCCAGAACCTTCCGAGAAAAGAAGCAGAATGAAAAAAAATAGAAATAAAAGAAAATGTTTATATAACAAATGCATTCACGTGAATTTAGTATTCAATATTCTTGTTGATGGAAATATGTTGAACCATAAGACGTGTCAGTTTTTATAGCAACTCAAGACACAATGCAGTAGTATTTTGGTGCTCAAAACACTGATAGATTCATAACTAAGGATTGTTACTTATGAATCATTGTTGAGTGCTGGTACCACTATTGCTAATGCTACAGTCTGTTTGGCCCCCCGGGATATTCCTCCAAGCGTCTTTTTGGATCATCGATATAGATTTTGGATTTACGCTTAGAATTGGGGTAACGGAGCACATTTTGGTAATTGGCAAACAAAAATACCAGTGGGTAGATTTCAGTCATCGAGTAGATCTATATGTATTTTGGAACCCTAATTCCCTAAGCTGCTAGACTGAGTTTTGCACTTTAGTAACAGTTTTGGGGTGCCCGAAAATTTCGAAAAAAAATCCGGTAAAAGGAAAAACACCCCTTATAAAACGAGTATTACTGGTTTATCAGTCTGGTTAATACAAAATCTCAGAAATTGATCATCATAATCCAACTAGATCAAAAAGTTCGAATCAACCTAATTTCGGTCAACACTTCAAATACATTAAAATGCAAACCATTGAGAATTAGTCACCTTGGAGATTATGCAAGAACCTCATCAGGTAATGATGTTGAATCTGTATATCTTTAAACTCAATTTTTCTCTTTGATCCAACTCACGATGAGCTAAAATTTTCAAGTACGATTCAATTTCCTCTAACATCCCTAATCTTCTTCTATCTTTAGGATGAGAAACATGTAAATAGAGCTACGCAAACTAAAGGGAAAATGATTTTTTATACCAAACGAACATGAAGTACTTTTCCTGAGATTAACAAAATTACTAAATGCTTTTCTTGCCTGATTAACCCATAGTAGAAGTGTGAAACACTGAAATATGAAAATCAACTAGCACGTTAGTTGTAATGTGTAAATGAATGACTTGGTAATAACTCACCTGCTGATTTGGCACAGCTACAATAATCAATCAACCTATACTTAAATCCAAACTCTCTATGTAACTAATCAAAATGTTAGGAATTTTATGACAAACGAAACAAAAGTTTTTGTATTTCAAATCATCCATTGTTGACTTAAGATCTTTCTATGACACAAAATATGTCTTTCGGACTTGTGATTCAAAATTTACCCCACGATCTAAAATCTGCACCATAGTAAAAAATCTCCCTTGATGTTGTGATTCAGAAAATTATCACCATAACACAAAAAATATCCCATGACGCACATAATTGCAATTATGTAACTCAAAATATGGAATGATAACGACAAATTTGTCATACGGCCATATGATCTATATCTACCATGCTACCTAAGAGAGACACAAAATCCCCTCATCATAAAATTTTCTTCGTAACCCAAAATACACTAGGATGTAGTCTAGTACAGTGTTATAATTCTCTTTCGCTAAGAAAGCATGGAATTACATGGTAAGACAAGTCCAACGTGAAAGAACAGCTCCAAGCTTGGACTGAAAACAAACGGAAAAGCTGGATAGGAAAATTTTGTTCCATTTTATACCCGCAATACTGTAGGCTTTAAGGTCGGAAAAAAAACAACGGTACTATGAAGAAGAAGAGAGGCAGAGACATTCAAATCATTGTAATTGAAGTAAAAGGATAGATTTATTAATGCGTTTTTTTGTACAATTAGTTTAGATTCTTACTTTTAGTGATCTCAATTTTAATTGGACTGAGGTTATCAATAATAATTATACAGGGGTTGTTTTAATTCGCGTCTGGAATTCGGAATCAGTAATAAAAGCATAAAACTTGCTCAAGTTTATAGACATACCTTTTTAGAAAATTTCAATTGAATTCTACAGCCTTATGAATATAATCTGTGCGCCCCAATTGTTGTGCTTCCCTCACCGTATACATAGACGGGCATTTTCTTGGTGAGGATGCACTTTCAACACAAACAAGTTGTGTTGGGGTGAATAATATCTTGCTCACCATGGCACCAAGAAAGATTTTCTTTCCAACAACTCTTAAATCTTGTATTGTTGAGAAACACCCACGGAACTGTTTTTATAAGTCTATCAAAGAACTTCAAGAGAACCCAAAAAGATTTGTGTTTCTGATTTCTTGTTTTCCAACTTATAAAAAATAGTTTCTGCAGATAGTTTTTAGTACTGCGAAGGGAAACTCTATTTATAAAAAGAGACGTCCTAGATTCTTCATAAAAGAAGACAATACTACTATCTTGATAGGAAATATCAGGAGTTGAGCAACGAATCAATTCATGCTTTGAGGTGATACACTCAGATGACTGAGATTTAAACTCCTCTTGTAATTCGTTTAGTTTATCACAACTAGTTGGATTACGCAGAGGAGGAGCATTGCTCTCACTGATTAGTAAATCAATATCAACCTCAACAAGAATATTATTCATCATAACTTGATTTAACCTGTCAAGAGATTCTTGCTCTTTCTGGAGGTATAACTCAACATCAAGAGATAAGCTCTCAAACTTCTTTTCAATCCCTGAAAACACTTCAAGGGATTTTAAACCTGGTGGAGGTTTATATAGAATTTCCTCTACATACTTTATTAAATTAGTCATGGAAGAGAATTATGAAATCCCTGGATCTGGTGGTGCATTTATTGAGATAACACTAGTGTCCATAGAGTCAGATCGCTACAAACACAGACTTATAAGGTCTTGAACGTGTTTGCCTACTCTGATACCAATTGAAAAGCGGGGGGTCTAACAACACCATCCAATATTTCGCTTAGCAATCTGTATGGACTAACTCCGAATTACTTTCTAGAGAATAAACTAAACAGTCAGACTCAATCTAGGTAAAAGTATCTCAAGGAGTTAATATCTCTCTCTTGTTTTGATATACTCGAGCTAATAGAAATCAGCGAGTCTTTAATAAAAAACAAGGAATAATTTGGATGGTACCAAAGACCAATATCCAAGCGTCAATCAGTATCAATTAACAACCGCTAGGTTGGATTCTCCAATTGATTGATCTAACACACAACCTGTATTATTTCAATTATAAAGATAAAAAAATATAATGCGGAAATTAAAATAACACAGACACCAGAAATTTTGTTAACGAGGAAACCGCAAATGCAAAAAACTCCGGGACCTAGTCCAGTTTGAATACACGATGTATTAAGCCGCTACAGACACTAGCCTACAAAAAACTAACTTCGGACTGGACTATAGTTGAACCCCAATCAGTCTCCCACTGATCCAAGGTCCGGTTGTACTCCCTACGCCTCTGATCCCAGCACGATACTGCGCACTTGATTCCCTTAGCTGATCTCACCCACAACTAAGAGTTGTTACGATCCAAAATCACAGGCTTTAATAATAAACAAATCTGTCTCACACAGACAAGTCTATCAAAGGATCAATCTGTCTTCCACATAAAAACCCTAAAGTTTTTGTTCCGTCTTTTGATAATAATCAAGGTGAACAGGAACCAATTGATAATCCGGTCTTATATTCCCGAAGAACAGCCTTGATTAATCAATCACCTCACAACAATCTTAATCGTATGGTAGCGAAACAAGATGTGGTTGAATCACAAAAATTGAGACGAAGATGTTTGTGATTACTTTTTATATCTTGCATATCAGAGAAATCAAACAATCTCTATCCAATCAATATGATTGTACTATTATGATAGAAGATGCAAGATCAGATTACACAACTACGATAAAAGTAGTATCAGTCTGGCTTCACAATCCCAATGAAGTCTTCAAGTCGTTAACCTGGTTTTAGAAGAAGAAAACCAAAGGTTACAGGAGAACCGACTCTAGCACGCAAACTAATAGCACACGTAAGGTGTGGGGATTAGTTTTGCAGAGTTGCTAGATGTCCCCTTATATAGTCTTTCAAATCAGGGTTTTTGCTTAGTTACAAAGCAATCAATATCCACCGTTAGATGAAAACCTGATTTAGATTCAAGATAATATTTCTCAACCGTTAGATCGAAAACTTATCTTGTCATACACAAATGACTGTACGCTTCTAGGTTTGACCAAACGTGTACATTGTTGGTTCAACAATGGTCTAACCAAAAAGGTTAACCATAAGAGCATTTCATACCAACCATGTTCTTCTTCACCATAACTAGTTCAAATGACTCAGATGAACTAGTTAAGAGAGTTGTTCAATTGCAAGGAAATCTTATGTAGCTACACAAGACACAATTGAAGCAAAGATGATTTGATTCACAAGAATCGGTTCATGAACTTTAATAGCCACGGTTTGCAAAAGCATTCCTTAGTCTTTTAAGATTAAGTTCAGAGATCATATTTAGATATATAACCTTCTCAAGTTCGCAGACTAGGTTCGCGGACTTAAGACACCGGAAAGAGTTTACAAACTCCAACAGAAATTCTCGGGGTTGAGAACTTCGCCGATTCGCAGACTGGGTTTTGCGGACTTGGCTCACACAAGTAGTTTGTCAACTCCAACAGAAATTCTCGGGTTTGAGAACTTCGACATTTCGCGTACTGAGTTCGCGGACTTGGCACTTTCCATACTTCCATTTCTCTTGATCAACAAAGTTCGAGAACCTCGGTTCAAGGAATACATTGGTTATGTAATCTAAACTCTCATTCCAATCATTGAAACATTCTTAGAGGACGTTATACAGTTGTTACACCATTTCTCGTCAAACCAATTTTCAAAGTGATTGAAACATTCATGACTTTTGTCACTAGGTAAAGATAAACTTGGTTGCTGTAGTTGCAGGAAATCCTACATTACACCCCACATATGATTTCATTATTACTCAACTCATTTTTAGATTTACACTCTTAATTTTATTGATCAATCTTTGAATATTCTTACAAGAAAAGATAGAGGAATCAAGAATGACCTCTGCTCTAGACTTTCTCTCTCCTATTTACTTGTTTCTTACTCAAAAAAGATCTTCCATCTTCCTTTACAACTGAACGACTATTTATAGGGAAATACATAGTGGATGACAGCTAATTTGTCCTTTATTTTCGGAAATGACTTGCGATATTCTCGCAACCTTACAAATCTTAATCTCGCAAACTCTCTAATTTTCGCAGGATCATCACATATTTCTCATGATTTTAGCTGACGTCGTTTATTATATTATTTCTGAAATTATTCTGCGACGCTGTTGTGTTGTTGATAATTTCGCTAAGATATTATTGTTGCGAGATTCTGATCCTACAGTTGAAGCGAAAAGCTTACCAACACATATTTCGAGATATAGATAGGCGAGGTATACTCGGCTCGAAATACCAAATGTGTATAATCTAGTCTATATATATAGCATATGACTTTTGTCTCAAAGAGTAGGAGATAAAATAGATAGACTTTTGAGTGACAGATAAGTTCAAGTCTCCACATACCATTTTATCGAGAAGTTCCACCGGTTCCTTGAGTAGTCCTTCTACTTGTATGATGAATCGTCATGAAGTCCTTGAGCTCAACTACACTTACTATCCTAGTCCGAGACTTAGCTATAAGAGACTAAAAATCAAGACTTATAGTTTTGATCACTAACATTGACAAACATGCTTGAGATAGGATGCGAGTTTGACAGAGCAGTGCTCTAACACCTTCATACCCCTCTGCTCCCAACGGGCAACATATGCTCAATCACCGGATAAGCATCTTCAGGTTCCGTGGTTGAGTCTTGGTTGGGTATACACGTATAATTCATGTGCAAAAGAGTAACCTGTTAGCGAGAATCACAAATAATTTGTTGTAAGTAAATAATATTGCGTATGTAAAGCGTGCTTATAAAAAACTAGCAGACCGGCTTGCATGTCGGAGGTAGAAAATATTGTATCAAGGATAATTGGATCTCTTTTCCTCCTTTTTTTGATAGTCTTATAACGTAGGAACGCACCGTATATGTGTGTAACTTTCTTCTCGGTTAATGATTATGTGTTTCTTAGCATAAAAGAAAAACAAGTAAAGCAAGCTATATGACCATATCATATTTATGCAATTTGTAGTAAGTAAAGTTCAAGTTCATAAATGAAGATATCTATCTTTTTTTCGCTTCACGGTGCTTCGCAATTAAACTACTTCAAGTTAATTAGATACATTCTTAGTAGAAGTCCAAAAACATTGAGATGGAGAAGTAAATTAAATTGACGACGAACGTTTAGTAGACATAATTAAGAAGTATTGTAAAGATTCTCTACAATATCATTGAAATTAGGAAGCTTACCCACAAGAGGTTATTCGCTCTCAAGATCATCTTATAGGAAGAAAAATCATAAGTGATATAGAACTAGAGTAATCTAAAATGCAAACGTAGTCTTGTTGTTATAGAGAATCATGAGAACGGATTACGAAAAAGGGTATCGGGATCCGTTGACATATATAGTCAAATACTGTCACTAATACAATAATGGGCTTTGACATGTCAATTGCTAAACTCCACAGATGGTTATGAATGAAGTATCATTTTATACTGTTTTGACATTATACACGAGATTTTTCTTTTATATATGAGATGCTAATTCGAGATGGTTCGCGGATTTTGGATCCACGTGGCAAGATTAATTTGGAAATTGTTTGCTCATATATTTATTTTATCGTGTTAAAAAAACGAAAACGGAAACATGAAGGACGTAAAGCCAGGACCTCCAGAAAAGAAATATGATGAAAAAAATAGAAATAAAAAGATTGTTTGTATAACAAATGCATTCACCTGAATTTACTGTTCAACATTCTTGTCGATGGAAAAGCTGTTACCTACACTTACGTCCAGTATGCTGAAGTTGAACCATAAGACGTGTCATTTTTTGTAGCTACTCAGGACACGGTGCAGTATTTTGGTGCTCAAACAACTGGCAGAATCATTGTTGAGTGTTGGTACCACTATTGCTAATGCTACAGTCTGTTGGGCCGGCTAGGGATATTCCTCCAAGCGTCTTTTTGGATCATCAATATAGAGCTTGGATTTACGCTTAGAATTGGGGTCACATAGCACATTTTGGTAATTGGCAAACAAAAATACCAGTGAGCAGATTTTCAGTCATTGAGTAGATCTATATGATATTCAGATTCGACACTGATAATGAGTCCACCAAGAAACTTCGCTAACCATCTCTTATTTTATTGTTTTTGATTGATAGAATACGATTAATTCGAAGAAAAAAATTAGAACTTTTTGTGGTTACAGTACGAAGTTCGGCCGATTAGCGAGATGAATTATGAGCCGAACTGTTCATTGTTCTTCGTTCTGAAACTGCTTATGAACAGTTCGGCTGATAATTCATTTCTAAACGATAGCTGAACTTCCTCGGTGGTTAATACAGTGTCAGGTTCGGCTAATACCTTCCCAACCTTTCCCTGCCGAACCTAAGAAGTGAAATTTACCTCAGGTGGTTGTCAGGTTCGCTAACCCGATTAGATCACTTTCTAGACGAATATATCTTTGTAAACACTTCGAAAATATTGATTTGTAGGCTTTAGGTTCGGCTGGCTTGTGTTGATGAGTTACCAGTCGAACTTTCCTCGGTAGACTCAAGTTTTGATCTTGTTTTGGTCATAACTTCTTCGTCCGATGTCGGAACGACCTCATTCTTTTCGCTTTGTTTTCGTATTTTCATTCTCTTGAAGATGAAGATAAAATATCCTTGATATTAACGAGTTGAATTTAGACCTTGGTATTCTCCATTAGTAGACTTCACTTTCTTAGCACTTTTATAGTCATTTACAATTTTTTTGGTTGATCCTAATAAAGGTTGCACAATAGAAAACATATGTAATAAACAGTCGGACCCCTAGATGTGTATGGATTGTGTTTTTTGTAAAATCAGAAACATGTTCGGATAATATGATTGTTTGAATATGAGCCGAACTTGGAAAGATATATGGTTCAGCTGATACGATATTTAGAGTAAAAATCGAACCTCTAACTTCAATTTTTTTCAAAACTCTTAGTAGAAGGTTTGACTTATAATGAAAATTTTGTATTAGCCGAACATTTAACTAGTAAGTAGGCTGGAAGTTACAAAATATGATTTCGGCCAATAACTATTCCGTTTCGAGTAAGCTGAATTGTTCATCTTCTGTAGTATACCAGTTAGGTTCGGCTGATAATTTCAAGCCGAACCTATCTCTGGTTCGGCAAACTTGATGAAAAAAATCAATTTTTTTGATGATTTCAACCGACAAAAAATGAAATTAGACATAATCTAGAAGTATACTTGTGTATAGTTAGCATTGGGTTCCTCATCGATATATTCATCTTCTAGATCTGGCTCATAAAAATCATCATTATGAGTTTGAGTTTGGGTAAAATTATTCTCATAATCTAGAAAATCAGCCACCTCTGGATTTTTTTTTCTTCTGAATTACACATATATTTATTAAAAAATTGTTTAGCCTAATTTCATAGGAAAATAAACTTGCAAAATAAAGAACAGACCCATTGCTAAGCCTACACCACTCACTTTAAAGGAAAGAAAATAAAACTTCAGCAAAATCTAAAGTAGTCAACATTGGGCATTTCAATTCTTGGTAAGCACTGAGGCCTTCCCATGTGGATTTGTCTGTCACCTGCTGCTAAAGAGGCTCCCTTCTTTTCCATACAATCTGCAGAAAAGTTCACTTCCATGTAGCAGTGCTGATACTTTATTTGATAGAAATAATTCCTTATAGCCATTCTCCATCTACCCTTTAAAAACCATGGAACTTCCCTATGAGCAAATTCTGCAAGCACAGTTTTTGAATCTGACACAACAATGATATTCCGCATTTTCCATTGAATTGGAAGTTCCAAAGCACACATGACACCATAAGCTTCTGCCAGATAATTTGAAGCTACACCAATACCACCAGTTAGAGTGCCAAGTACCTGACAAGCTGAATCTCTGACTACAACACCAAATTCTGCAGTACCAGGATTTCCAAATGATGAGCCATCACAACAAAACATATTGTAAAGCCTTGTTCAGGTGGAAACCAATGACATTTTTTAATATACTAAAATATGGAATGCCTAAGACCCAACTGAAATCTAGCAATTATCTCTTGTCATAGTTTTGACTCCACTTGGTTCCTGTAATTCTTAAACCTCATTCATTCACTAATTTCATAACTCTGCATATAAATATATGCATGTTTGGCTTGATGTCTTCAAAAAGTCTCTTGTTCTTCTGAAACCACAGTTCTTTTAGAATGATACAAGCTGCAGTTATCCAGACTTGTTTAACCAGTGGACTATAACTTTAGGGACATTTCCATATTTCATCAAAAGATTTTGGCAGATTGAACTTAAATATAGAGAATATCCACCTTCAAATCTCAATACTGAAAGTACACTCCCAAAGCAAGTGATGCATATTGTCTTGTTCTGTTTCACAAATGCAGCATCTTGAGACTATTTCATACCGATTTTTTATCATAGTTGTATCATCAATGTATATCCCCAATAAGATTCCATGCATTGCTGGCTACAAAAGGGTGGAGAAAAGGTTTCCATAAGTACCTTGACCAGTTAACTGACTGTTCCTTGTGCCTTAATTTTTTCACTGCCCCTGGAATTGAGAATTCTCCCTTTAAGTTTCTTGTCCATAGTATAATATCTTCTCCTCCAAGGACTTTTGGCATATTAAAGATTATGAAAAATCAGTTGAAGTTCATTATTGTAAGACCACACTCCATTTGACAGATATTTGACACTTTTAAGTTGATATTTTCATATACATAGCTATTATGTTCAAATCTTTCAAACAGAGTACTATCTCTTATCCAAGAATCAAACCAGACAGAAATTTTTTCTCCATTTCCAATAATCCATCTTGTGTCTTCTTTAAGAGCTTCCCATGCCCATTTTAATCCTGGCCATACAGGAGATTTTTTTGCCACTTAGTGCCCCATTGACCATTTTTATCCTTATATTTTGCTTGAAAAAATAAAGCCCAATCTTCTTCTTTAATCTGAAAATCTTAAAACTGACATTTGTTCTAAATTGATTTGGGTTCTTTGCTCCTTCAGTTTTTGGAATAAGTGCTAAAAAATTGGAGTTAAGCCCTTTGGGGATGAATTTTCTTCTCCAGCAGAATTGAATGGCACCAACAACATCTTGATAAGTAACATTCCAGCATGCTCTGTAAAAACATCCTGAAAATCCTTCAGGGCCTTGTGCACTTTCTTGGTCCATATCAAATAAGGTTGCTTTAATTTCATCATCATCTGGAATTGCCTCTATCATGTCCTGATCTTCATTAGTTATCACCTCTGGAATGCCATTTAACATATGCTCAACTTCCTCCACTTCCCTGTACTTAAATTTCTGTTCAAATTATTTCTCCAATTCATCATGTATTTGCTTTTGATCAACAATAATATTTCCATTGTCATCTTCCAAATTCACTTATCATTATTCCTTGCTTGTCTGATATTAAGATTTGCATGTAAAAAACCAGTGTTAGCTGCACCCTCTTTTATCCATTTAATTCTAGACTTTTGTTTCAGAAAAGTGTTTAACTTTACTTCTTTAGAATTATATAAATTTTGATCATTGCCTCTTGCACTTTTGCTTCAGCCTCATTTACTTGTACATTTATGTTTCCAAACACTTTCCAATTCCACTCCTTAAGAATCTTTTTTTAACTTTTTTAACTTCTGTTGCAAGATAAAAGCTTGATCACCTACAATTTCTTCAGACCAATAATTTTTCACTACTTCCATAAAATTTGGATATGCAATCCACATTTTTTAAAATCTCATAGGAGCCTTTTGTGGAATAGGAATTGGAGCACCTCCTCCCAGTGATGGAGCATGATCAGATGCTACTCTTAATCCCACTTTATATCCCCATCCTTCAAATTTTTGTAACCATAATAGATTGAACACTGCTCTGTCAAGATTGCATAAAATCCTTTTGCTTCCATGTTGGCAATTATACCAAGAATGTTGAAGACTAGTTTTTGGAGCTTGCATTAATTCACAAGCATCTAAGCAATTGTTAAAATCCATCATTGCACTTCTGTTTGGCCTTTTACCTCCAATTTTCTCTTCAGCTGGAAAAATGGTATCAAAATCCCCAATGGCTAACCAATGCTGATTTAAACCACTTATAACTTCCACCTCTGACCAAAAAAACCTTCTTTGAACAACACCCACATGAGCATGAATACCAGATATAAGAACACTACCGGGGGAGTAGGTGTGATGTCCCTTAGCCATGAATGTTATGGGCTAACCCTTTAGTGGTGCCCTTAATAAATTCATGTATGTATTTAGCTGACAGCGTGTGAGTCACACGCTGGTCTGACGAATGTTGTTCTTATCTTTCTTATGGCTGTCGTTGGAGGACAGTTAGTGAATTATTGAATTTCTTGTTCTAACTCTCTCTCTCTCTCTCTGTCTATTAACCCTAACTCTCTTCTCATCTTGATTCTTCTATTTCTCATCTCATTCTTTCAATCCAATTAAGAGTTGTTTCTGCATATCAATTGTAGTATAATCACTACAAGTGGTATCAGAGCACTCGATTCTGAGTGACCTTAAACCATAGTGAGTAAATATGAGTTTCAAGCTCTTACTAAACAGCTAACATCAGTTATTCAATCTAATGAGAATTTGGCAAAGGAGGTGTTAGAAATTAAAGCAAAACAGGATTCGTCATCTCCGCTGCTGCTCACAACTATGATGGACATGTTTAAAACTGAATCCAGGAAGTTATTGGAAGAATTCAAGGAACAATCAACTAGATCTGGTGGATACTCAAAAATCACTGTTGGTAATTTTCTACCTGGTGAGAATTCTAATTTTGCTCCTACACATAAACTTAAGGTTGATTTTCCTAGATTTGATGGGGTAAATCCTAGGTCATGGGTAAGGAAGTGTACCAAGTATTTTCAGTTGCACCAAATGAATGAGGAACAAAAGGTACATGTAGCTTCCATGTATTTAGAAGGTAAAGAAGATGTACAGTTTCAGGATTATCAAGTTGGGAAGGAGGTTGTTAGATGGGAGACGTTTATGAAGGATATTGGTTCCCTCTTTCAAGAGTTGGGTCATTATGACATAGTGGGGAGTTTAACAAATTGAGTCAATTAGGTACTGTTTCAGAGTACCAAGAAATATTTGAAAAACTCAAGGCACTAATGTTATCTAAGAATAAGCACCTCACTGAAGAATACTTCACATCAAGCTTTATCAGTGGGCTGAAGGAAGAATTAAGAATTGTGGTACAAATGTTTTCCCCAGCCACTTTAGAGAAGGAAATCTACTTGGCAAGAATGCAGGAGATGCTTCTTGACAGTTCCAACAAGAAGGCCAAGATTAACAGACCACCACCATTATACATTCCCCAAAGCCACAGAAGCATGGTGTCGAGCCCAAAACATCTCCTTCACCTAGAGGCACAATACCTACTATTCCAAAGTTTCGTCTAATAAGAAGACTCACCTATGCTGAAATGAAGACCAGAAAGGATAAGGTATTATGCTACAATTGTGATGAAGAATTCAAGGCTGGTCACAAGTGTCAGAGACAACAATTATTTATGTTGGTGGTTGATGAAGAGGAGCCAACTGTGTCTGAAGAAGATTCACCCTCAATTCTCCCTTAATACAAGAAGTAGAAGATGAGGATTTGGAGATATCATTTCATGCCCTTTCAGGTAATACATCCCCAAGCACCATTAAGATTCATGGCATAACTCTAAACAAGCATCCCCATTACAATTTTGATGGATAGTGGAAGTACACACAGCTTCTTAGACCCTGAGATTGCAAGGTTAAGTGGTTGTTTGATAGAACCAACTGCCAAGTTCCAAGTAGCTGTAGCAGATGGAAACAAGTTGATGAGCTCTTCAAAGTTTCCTAGTTTTCAATGGGAAATGCAGGATAATAAGTTCCAGATTGATATGAGGATCCTACCTCTATGAGGATGTGACATGGTGTTGGGAGTAGATTGGATGAAGGGAATCACCCCTGTAAAGTTTGACTTCAAGAAGTTATCTGTCTCCTTCAGCAAAAAGGGAAATAATGTAGTTTTACAAGGCATCACTGAATCTGCCAGCATTTCTCTCATGACAGGCAAGGAGTATGAAAAGTACAGGAGGAAACACAAGCATGGATTCATGGGGCACTTATTCTCTATTAATGGTGAGGAAAAACAAACTTTAACCCCACCACCCACCCCCCACCCCCTTCCCTACAACCTTTAATATCTTCTTTGCAATCCATTTTTCAAGAACCCACTGACTTTCCCCCCACCAGAAGCCATGACCACCATATACACTACAACCACTATAAGTTCCACCAAATCAAAGGCCTTACAGAATCCCTTACTTTAAATTTATAGTGGAGAAATTGGTCAGAGAAATACTAGCTTTTGGTGTCATTAGGCCAAGCCATAGTCCATTTTCATCTCCAATACTCTTAGTCAAGAAGAAGGATGGCAGTTGGAGATTTTGTGTAGATTATAGAAGGCTGAATGAACTCACCATCAAGAATAAGTATCCAATACCAGTCATTGATGAGTTTCTTGATGAACTGAAGGGTGCTAAGGCGTTCACCAAGATAGATTTAAGGGATTGATATGATCAAATAAGGGTCTCTCATGCGCGCTAACATTCACAAGACAGTCTTCAAGACACACCAAGGGTACTATGAGTTCTTAGTCATGCCATTTGGGCTTACAAATTCCCCAACAAGTTTTCAAACTTTAATGAATGATATATTCCAGCCTTATTTGAGGAAGTTCATTCTAGTGTTC
This sequence comes from Papaver somniferum, assembly GCF_003573695.1. NCBI lineage: Eukaryota > Viridiplantae > Streptophyta > Magnoliopsida > Ranunculales > Papaveraceae > Papaver > Papaver somniferum. Next base: position 10,705,278 of record NC_039361.1, read on the forward strand.
TTTGATGACATACTGATATACAGTCCAGACATGGATACTCACATCCAACACTTAACCATTACATTAGAATTGCTTCAGAAGCATTCTCTCTATGTTAAGATCAGCATGTGTTCCTTTGGACAACCACAAATTGATTAATTGGGTCATATCATATCTGGAGAAGGAGTAACAGCAGATCCTGAGAAAATTTCCTGCATGACCAAATGGCCAGTTCCTACAACACTAAGAGATCTCAGGGGATTCTTAGGACTTACAGGGTACTACAGGAAATTTGTTAAGGATTATGGCCTCATCTGTAAGTCTTTAACTGAGTTGCTCAAGAAAAACAAATTTTAGTGGAGTGATTCAGCTGATTTAGCTTTTCAACAGTTGAAGAAAGCAGTCACTACTACCCCTGTGTTGGCCTTACCAGACTTCACCAAGCCATTTGAGATTTCCACAGATGCTTGTGATGTTGGAGTTGGAGCTGCATTGATGCATGAGAAGATACCTATAGACTTTTTCAACAAAGGTGTGAGAGAGAGCTTCTTAGCCATGTCTACATATGAAAAAGAGATGACGGCCATAGTGTTAGCTGTCTCAAAATGGAGGACTTATCTACTGGGTAACAAATTCACTATTTATACAGATCACCAAAGCATTAAGTATTTTATGGATCAGAAAATCCACTAAGTGTTACAGCAGAAGTGGCTCTCAAAGCTTTTGGATTATACTTATGAACTGAAATACAGGAAGGGTGCTAATAACCTAGTAGATGATGCTTTATCCAGAGTGAAGCTTAATGAGGATGGTTCATGTAAGGCTCTGACTCAAGTACACCCATCATGGCTACAAGAAATCAAAGACAACTATATTAATGATGCCCTTGCTCAGAAATGGGTACCTGCATTATCCACCAAGGTCCAACAAGAGGGTGAATTCACTTATCAACAAGGGATATTTAGGTATAAAAATAGAATATATGTGGGACATACTGGTGGCTTGAGGAATACAATACTAGATGCATTACATTCATCACCCATTGGGGGGCATTCTGGAGGGCAAACAACTTATCAGAAGTCCAAACTCTACTTTTATTGGGCTGGTATGAAAAGGCATATCCTTACATATGTCAAAGAATGTGATGTTTTCCAGCAGCATAAGGGTTTCAACACTTCACCAGCTGGACTACTTCAACCCTTGCCCATTCCAAATCAAGCTTGGGAGCACATTTGTATGAACTTCATTACAGGGCTACCCAAATCTGAAGAGAGAGAAGTCATATTGGTGGTGGTAGACAGGTTCACCAAATATAGTCATTTTATTGCACTCAGCCACCCTTACATAGCTGCTTCAGTGGCTACAAGATTCATAGACACAATTTTCAAATTACATACTATGCCTAAATCCATAGTTTCTGACAGAAAAATTATCTTTATCAGCAATTTTTGGCAGGTACTGTTTGCTAAGGTAGGAACTTCACTGCATCTTAGTACTGCTTATCACCCCCAAACATATGGGGAGACAGAGAGAATAAATGCTTGATTGGAGTCTTACTTGAGGTGCATGACTAGCTCCAGACCAACCAAATATGTCATTCGGCTACCCTTAGCTGAATGGTGGTTCAACACTACTTATCACACAAGCTTGAAGTTAACTCCATTTAAAGCATTATATGGCTATGCTCCTCCTCAGTTTGGTGTCTTATCAGCTCAAGCTGGAATCCATGCTGCTGTTGAAGACTACTTGCACCAAAGGCAAGAAATGAGCCCAAGTTCTTAAAGAATCATTAGAATCTGCACAACATAGGATGAAGCAGCAGGCAGATAAGAAGAGAATTGAGAGATCTTTCAATGTTGGGGATTGGGTTTACTTAAGGATGCAACCTTATAGACAGTCAACAGTGCAGCTGAGAAGAAATTTGAAACTATCAGCCAATTTTTTTGGTCCATATCAAATTATTGCTAAGGTAGGTGTTGTGACTTATCAATTAAGGCTACCCTTAGGTTCTAAAATCCATCCTACCTTCCATGTCTCACAACTGAAGCCCAAACTGGGTGCTGGAATAGTGGCTCGGACTGTACTTCCTACAACTGATGGCAATGGACAAATGCAGATGGTTCCTGAGAACGTTATAACTACCAGGAGTGTCATGAAGAACCATCATGTAATAGCTCAGGTGTTGGTGAAATGGAGGGGTATGTCTGATACTGAAGCCACATGGGAGGACACACAACTAATGAAAACACAGTTTCCAAAGATGATCCTTGAGGACAAGGATCTTTTGGAGTAGAGGGTAGTTGTCATGTCCCTTAGCCATGACTGTTATAGGCTAAACCTTTAATGGTGCCCTTAATTAATTCTTGTTTGTATTTAGCTGACAGCGTGTGAGTCACACGCTGTTCTGGCAAATGTTGTTCTTATCTTTCTTGTGGCTGTTGTTGGAGGACAGTCAGTGAATTATTGAATTTCTTTTTCTAGCTCTCTCTCTCTGTCTCTCAACCCTAACTCTCTTCTCATCTTGATTCTTCTATATCTCATCTTATTCTTTCAATCCAATTAAGAGTTGTTTCTGCATATCAATTGTAGTATAATCACTACAGTAGGTAAATTTTTATTCCAAAAAAGCCATATATTACCCTTTTTATTTGAGACTGAATTATGAATTACCATGCTTTGCATACCGGGTAGATTCAATTTTTTGCAAAATGAAGAAGAACAAACAACTTTAGGTTCTGCAACCCATACAACTGAAGGATTAAACTGATTTATTAGCCCATAATTTATTTTGAGACATGTTTCTTCTAAGGCCTCTTAAATTCCAAAATAAGACTCTCATGGTTTGTATTGGAGGCCTTTTGTACCTCCCTTTTCTTGGTTTTTTCTAAAATTATACTTGCTAGGAATTTGAGTGCTAGATGAAGCTTGAGTATTAATTACCTGACCAATTGTGAGATCCTTTTCTCCAGAAATAGCAGTAATTGAAGATGGAGGTTTTTGAACTACTCTTGACCAGGAAGTTACGAGAAATCCTTTCAGAAGAGACTGTACCATTCTTTCCATTAATGAACTTTAACTCACTTTTTTCAATAGAATTATCCTCCACCACTTGTAGAATTCTTGTAGGAGTTAGAATTTCCTGTTCTTTTATTTCCCCACTAGATTCCTCCGCAATCATTTCATCATCTTGTAAAGAACTAAATCTTTCATTTATAATAAGAACCTCATTATCTGATTGAGGATTACCAATATTAGGCATTGCTGGAGGAGGACAAATATCAAAAGGTTCTTGAATATTGTCCACCTGAGGTTTATCAATTGGTTTCTCTAATATCACTGCAGAAGATACAGTGGAATGTTTCATAGAAGAATCCTTCTTAAACCTACGCTTTGATAATAAATGACCAACAATCCTGCATTTAGAGCAAAATTTTGGGAGTTTATTAAGAACAATACCTTGAGAGAAACTACCATATTTTGTAATAATCCATAGCTTGTTTGGAATTGGTTTTGCAAGATCCAACTCAACCAAAACTTTTGCAGCAATCCACTTGAATACTTGATAGTATCATCATCAACTTTAACAGATTACCAATTGCATCACAAATTGTGATCAATGTTTTTTCATCCAATATTCTAAACTCAAACTGGTAGAGAAACCCAAATCAACGCATGAGAAGTTCTTTGATTTTCATGTCTAAAGTTAGGAATCCAATTAAGAGTTCTTAAAACTTGATCTTGAACATCCCATCTATAATTTCTGATGTAGTTTTGATCTACTTCATTAGATAATTTGATAGTGAAAAAACCTTTACCCAAAGGAATTAAATGGCAATCTCCTGTTAATTTCCACCGATTTCTAAAAATACTCACTGCATCACCAAATTTAATTCGAAGAAAATATACTCTTCCTATCAATGAAAATTTCCATGAATCATACCTGTTGTTATTCTTATCATCAAGCAGAGTAATCGAAGGACATTTTTCAGATGATTCTGAGATGTTTTTTACAACCTTGGAACCACTTGCAGAAATTTCTTGAGCCATTTCACTTTCCATTAGTGAACACCCATTATTACCAAATAACTTTGAAGAAAGAACCTATTTTCACCTGATCCACCTGAAACTAACGAGAATTTAATGAAGAAAGATGAAGATCGAGAATTTTTTTTGAACTGAGTTAGTCGCCGATTTGCAGAGCTCAACTCAGTCTGATCCTCCCCCAGCCACCTCTAGATCATTGTTGTATTTGATGTGAAATTTCTTAGCTTTTCTAGATAAAGATTCGCGCACCTCATCCATTTTGATTACTTGAATCAAAAAAAAAAGTTTTTTCCTCACTTCCTTTCTCCGTCTAAAAAAAAACTAATTTTTTTTCTTCCCCCAAATTTATCAGCACGAAATTTATAACTTATTATACTTAATCACTGATCATTAATATAATCACTAATCAAGATTTAGTATAACTAATCATTAGTATTAACACTAATACCAAAAGGGCAGTTTTGCCATTACTAAGAATGTTTGGTTAAGGAGCTATAGGATTTACTATCTAATGACCCTACTTTGGCATTACTTTTTTTTAGATAACTGAAAATTTTATTTAAGTAGAAGGAGGAGCATTAAACTTCTCTAGAAAAGTGTCAATACAAATTGCAGAGTAATAACTCTCTTCTAAAGACTGTTTTTCACATCTTATTCTTTTTGCAACTCTATCTGCCAAAAGATTACTGTCCCTTTTTACATGAGCGACTGACCAAAGACTAAATGATGATAAGATAGATTTAATATTTCTAATAATTTTTCTATTTTCCCAGCTAACATAAACTTCTTCTGTTGTGATGGATTTCACAACCGTTTCTGCATCAGCTGCAATGTGAATCTTTGAGATGTTTTTGTCTCGAATCCAACTCAGAGCTTCCATTACAGCCATACACTCCCCTGTTTCTGGATCTTTTACTCTAGCTGCATAGGATCCTTTGACACCTGAGATTTCCCCTGCAAAATTACAGAGCACCATACCGGTGCCACAATCATTAGTACTTTAGTCAAAAAATGCATCTACAAAGAGTGTAAGGGTAGTATCATCTCTAACAATAGTGGTTTGACTGCCTGAGTGTGTTGGTATGCCCTCAACTAAGTTATCTGTAGTAGCGGAAGTGAAACTAAGGTGAGATATATGATAATTAATTCTAGCTACAGTATTTTCAGGGTTTAGGGTTTATCCTGGAAGATGCAGTCGCATCTCTCTTTCCAAATTATTCAACACCCAATCATTAAAAGAGATCTCCATTGTTGAGTTTCTTCAGCATTTGAATTCCTGACATCCACAAACCATGAAGTATTCCATTGTATGACACTTTGGTAGTTGGTTATGACTTGATCAATATTTATATTAGGCAGTCTCCAGACAGCTGTAGAATGATTATAGACAAGGAGGAGATGAAATAGTGACTCTTCTTCTGAATTACAGATACCGCAGTGATGATCATCCAAGTAATTAAACTGAGCTAATCTTGTCCTTGTTGGAACTGCATTCTTGAGGCATTTCCAAATGAAAAGCTTCACTCTGTGAGGTAATTGCATCTTCCAAAGAACCTTCCAAACAGCTTTAGGAATTGTACAAATAGCAGCTTGATCTAATACTCTTCTCCCCATGAGTTTATTGCAGGTGGATTTTACTGAGAATACACCATCTTTAGCAGGTGACCATCTCAATATATCCTCTTCTGACAATGAAATATGCATTCTGGATATTCTTTCTACATTCTCAGGGGAGAATAAGATGTTGAGAAGTCTTGTATCCCAATCATTGGTATCTGATCTGATTAATTCACTGACAACCACAAACTGATAGTGAGAAGTATGCTTAGGTTCAACAGTTTCACTTAAACCTATAATCCATTTATCAGACCATATTCTTGTTGATTTGCCATTATTTACCTCCATGAAGTAGTGTTGTTGAACTATAAGAGATCTAATTCAATGCCCTTCCAAACCCAAGAAGAATTGCTTCTTTCACCATGTAAATGAAGAAACTCCTCATTCTTATGATATTTGGCTTGAAGTAATTGACCCAGCAAATTATCAGAGTTGTGACAAATTTTCCATGCCAGTTTAGCCATAAGTGCATGATTCATCATTTCTAAGTCTCTGAAAAATCTTTAGATAAAACATATTCTGCCAAGCAATGAGATTAAAACCTTTAATAGATTTGAACCCCCACCAGAATTTTCTTTGAATAGAGTCCAGTTTCTTGAGAATTTTCTTTGGAATTTTGAAAGTGCTCATTTGATACATAGGAATGGAGTTGAGAACTGCTTTAACCATAGTAGATCTACCAGCTTGATGTATTGTAGTGCCCTGCCAATTACCCAACCTTCTTTCAAATGCCACTTGAATATCTTCAAACGCTTTGACTTTTGATCTGCCAATAATTAGAGGAGATCCCAAATATTTCTCATTTTTACTCATAGGTTGAACACCAAGTATGTTACTTATAGAGTCACATACCACATGATCCATGTTGTTACTGAAGAGGATAGAAGATTTTTCAAAATTAATGACTTGACCAGATTGTGAACTAAAGTCTTGTAAAACTAACTTGCAAGAGATTATTCACACTGGTTAAATTTGCATGAGTAAAAATGAGGCAATCATCTGCAAATAGCAGATGATTAATAGGTGGTGCACCTCTAGCTACTGAAATACCTTGTATGCTTTTTGAATGATGAGCTTCCACCATAGTCCTTGAGACCCATTCCATGGCTAGAATAAAGAGATATGGAGAAAGAGGATCTCCCTGTCTTATCCCTCTACTAGGATTGAAATCTGCACAAGGTGAGCCATTAAGTAAGACAGATAAGGTGGTGGTGCTAATACATTGTTAAATGAGACAACACCATTCTTCTGAGAAACCAAAGCTTTGTAGAATCTTCATAAGAAATGGCCATTCTAGTCTGTCAAAAGCCTTTGACATGTCTAGCTTGAGTGCTAACCAACCACTTTGTCCTTCCTTCCTTTTCGTGGAGTGAATAATCTCATGATCCATGATAGTGTTATCATTTATTAATCTTCTAGAGACATAAGCTGCTTGGTACGGTGAAATTATCTTTTCCATGATTGGCTTCATTCTGCTAACCAATATCTTGGAAATTATCTTGTAAGATGTATTACATAAATTGATACGTCTAAACTCAGCTGGTGAACAAGGCTTACTCTTTTTAGGTATTAGAGAAATATAAGTCTTATTCAATTGCTTGAGCATATGCTTGGAAGAGAAGAATTGTTTGACCATATCATACACATCATTACCAACAACAGCCCATTGAGATTTACAAAATCCTGCTTGAAATCCTTCTAGTCCAGGTGCTGACCAATTTTCCAAAGATTTAAGAACCTTGAATATTTCATCATCAGTTGGAGGAGCAAGAAGCCTTGAATTGTCTTCATTAGTGACCAAGGAAGGGATGTGATTATAGTGCCTTTCATCAATGGAAGGAGCAGAAGTAACACTGATATTCTTGAAATGATTAGTCAATAAGTTAGCTAAATCATCTCTATTATGAACCCAGTTATTATTTGAAGCTTTCAAAGAATCTATATTATTCCTTTCTCTCTTCCTTTTATGAAGAGTGTGAAAGTACCTGGTATTGTAGTCCAAATCTTTGATAGACACATTTTTGTGTCTAATTTGTCCTCAATGTCAGTATTGTTGGAACTCTATTTTTGTACTAGTATTGTGTTTTTATGTATTTTTAGGAAATAAACATTTTTGGAAAATTCGGCTCGAAAAGTTGATTTTGGCACCCGGAGGACACGTGTTATTCGGACTCCGAAGTTTGGATAAGGGGTAACCTAATTACTAAGGGGCACCCCCAGGTCACCCCCAAGGCATCTGCTATTCGCACCACAGTCCAGGATAAGGGGCACCTTCTTCAACAATTCAAATTCTCAAAATTGGCGGGAAAAAATTGTCTTGAACTGCCGTGACTAGGGTTGATGATTCGAAGGTGTTCCAGTGAGATTCAATGGCCCAAATTAAATGGGTTTGTTCCTAGGGCCTAGACAGAGCTGGTATGGGTGTTGGATTCGGTCAAATTTGGTTAGATAATCGGTGGGAATCAAAACAGGGAAGATATTCTCAAATAGGGAAGATATTCTATTTTTGGAATTGTTGGATGGAAGAGACGTTCATGGGTTAACTCTATTGGCTGGAAACTTCTCCTAAAACTCAGAGATGATGCGTGCAAGAGATAAACCAGGAAACAATCCGTAACGAATCAGAGAAATAAAGAAAAAAAATATCGGAAAATATTCTTTTATGGCCGGATATTCTTGGAGTTATTACAAGGATTGGAGTGGCCTGTTGTGTATAAATAGGTCCCTAGTGTCGAGAAGAAGGGGCTAGTCAAGTTTAGGGAGAATTGGGAGAGGTTTAGAGCACTACAGAGCAAGAAAATCCAAGTTGCAGAGATTCGGGTTCTGCTGTTGCGATGAGGAAGAACGTGAAGAACAGACTCTCCAAGACAGTCGTTTATCAACAGTAACATTGACTGTCTATGGTGGGTCGTAGTTCTTCAACGACAACAGCACTTCAGCTTTGTCGTTGATTCTGGACGCCTTCTGTGGGTCGCAGAATTCTGTTTTACATCATTTTCTTGTCTTTCTCTCATTGTAAAACACTTTTGAGCATCAATAAAATATTTTGAGAGGTTTTCCAACATGATGAGCGGCTAAATTCTTGGTGATTGAGGCAATGGAGGATCTATTCACTCATGTTTGATTGGTAATATTTTTATTTATAATTTCTTTAATTATTTACTTTATTTAATTCACTTGGATAAATATAAAAAAAAGAGGATAAAATGGTTTTCTTAATTAGTTGTGAATCAGTTTGATGTTTTATGCTTAGAATAATTCTTTGATAAATCATGCTTAAGGATTACAACTTAATATTTGGACACCTTTTAAATTAAAAAGTGATTTAATAAGAAAAAGAGCTTAATAATAATTTATGAAATATTATTCATAACCAATCAACTTGGAGTGGTAGTGAATCCTGAGCCTTAATCCTTCTAAATCTTAACATTACTATTAATTTACTACATTTCTGAATTTATTTAAATCTAAAAAAAAAGAGTTACCTTCACAAGTTCGAAAAGAACCCAGTTTTTACCACTATCTACAACAACATTTGAAAATACAACAAGTTTTTGGCGCCGCCGACGCGGACCTGTGATTAGGTAGAATTTTTTTTTTAGGTTTATTATTTTTTTTCCTTTTTACTGGTTCTTTTTGTCTTTAATTTGCAGGTTCGAAGTGGAGTACTAAGGACCTTGGAAGGAAAAGCTTAAAGCGGAAGGAGCGAAAGAGGAATTTTTTTTTTTTGTTTTATATAGAAGAGAAAAAAAAAAGAGAGATTTTTTTTTATTTTTTTTAGGTTATTTTTCTTTTTCTTTTGCACTTTACTTTATTTGGACTTTGGACTGGACTCTTGGACTTTATTATTATTTTTTTAAACCCTACGGAAGGGTAGTTAAATACAAACTGTGTGCAGGGAAGGACGGTGATTACATTATCACCTCGGCCCCTCGGGTTCGCACACGGCATAGGAGTCGTGGCCCGAGTCGACGACAACGGTTCATCCCCCGTCTGGTACGGGAGGTAAGTCCAATCGAAACACTCGCGAATCCCTGCAAGCGAGTTACTGTACTCCTTAAGGTGATCATTGATTGAGGACGAATTTGGACTGTCTTTATTTTCCTAGTAAAGGGCAAGGCCTGGCCTAAACAAGATAAGGGTTCGGATTTCATCACCGCTCCCTTCTTGCCCGCTTTAGGAGAACAAAACCTAACGCGAACCCAAGCTTTAAAATCTGATTAGAAAGAGACCTATAGGGTATCGAGCTTGTTAGGAAAATTTTTCGAAGGATATTGGTTATTCTTTTAGCATACTTCGAAGTTCATGACGGTTTCTGTGAGTTGAATGCGTGACTGCGCCGCCTTGTACTGCGGTGAGGCCTTGGGTATCAAAGCTCCACTAAGCTTCCCTCGCCTCGATTCAACTTACTTTGACTCGGATTGATTCCAGAGGGGTTTGCTTAAATTGTAACGAATTCCCTTCGAGAGATAGAAGCTGGTCTAGAAACAATCTAAGTGAGCCATCATGCTTGTTGTTTGCTAGAAATCTCTAGGTTTGTTGTGGTAAAGTCGAGTCAGCCTGCTGTGTGATTGCTAGAACCTTCCTGTTAGGATTTTTATTTCTTTTTGATTTTTTTAGTGTATGCCCGATTTTGTTAATAGGGCTTGGAAAAGAGATACTCTAGGTCGATTGATTAGCGAAAAACCTAGTAGTTCTTCTGATTTAAGCAGGGAGCTCGAAGATTGTTCTTTTGAGAGCCCTGTTTTTGGAAACTTCAGTTTTGAGAATCTGTCTCTTCGTAAAATCATAACCCCTAGTACTTCTGTTGTGCCAGCGATGGCAACTTTGAAAGATTACATGTTCCCAACTAGGACCAACCGAGCTTCGTGCATTAAATTGCCAGCCACTACGGCTAATTTCGAGATAAAACCTAGTATTTCCAATGATCCCTATATTCTTAGGAAAAGATGATGAGAACCCTTATTTCCATATTAGGGACTTTGAGGAAATTTGTGGGACAATTAGAATAAAAGACCTTACTGATGAAGTCTTGAAACTTAAGATGTTTCCCTTTTCCTTGAGAGATAAAGCCAAGACCTGGCTGAACAACCTACCATCTGAATCCATTGAAACATGGCAGGAACTTATTGCCGCTTTCTATATGAAATTCTACCCTAAGCATAAAACTGCAGCTGTTAGGCAGACAATTAGTGCTAGTGTGCAACAAGAGGGAGAGTCTCTTTATAGATTTTTAGAGAGATTCAATGATCTCCTATCTCAGTGTCCTCACCATGGATTTGATAAGATGAAACTCGTACAAATTATTTATGATGGTTTAGACTATTCGACCAAAGCCATGGTTGAGTCTATGTGCGCTGGTGAGTTCACTAGTAAAAGTGCTGATGATGCTTTTACCTTCTTAGAAGTTATCGCTGAAAAATCCCAACAGTGGGAATCTTGTGTTGAACCCCCTAAAAGACTCTTGGTCAATAGAAGTAGCACCAATGTGGTAGATACGAGTTTTGGTCTGATGCTAAGTTTGCTGCTTTGTCTAGAAGGTTAGAAGCTTTGGAAATGGGTCAGTCTAAAAATAGGTCCCTTGTTGAACCTAATAGAGCCTCTCAAGTCTCTAGTTGTGGAATAGAGCCCGATAATTCATTTTGGGAAGGTCAGGTTAGTGAAGAGCAAGCTCATGCTGTCTATAACAATGCTAGGTTTGAGAACCGTCAGAAGATTGACCCATACTCAGAGACCTACAATCCTGGTTGGAGAAACCATCCTAATTTTTCTTGGTCTAAGGGTCAGAATCAAGGACAGTCTAGTAATTCTCAGCCTCCCCCAGGATTTGGTTTTAAGAACTCTTCAGGTCAAACTCAGTTTCAGAACACTTCCGAGAAAAACATCTCTGCCTTAGAGGAAAATCTCATAATGCTATCAAAGAACCACATGAGCTTTCAACAAGAAACTAGGCAAGAATTGAAGATATTCCAAAGTCTTGCCGAATTAAAACTTCAAGTAGGACAAATAGCTAAGTTTATAAGTGAGAGAGAGATGGAAAGTTCCCTAGTCATACTGAACCTAATCCCAAAGGAGAAATCATACATCATGTGAATGCTGTCACAACCCTTAGGAGTGGAAAGAAAGTAGACAACAAGGTTGCCATGCCTGATAGTGAACATGCTGTAGTTCACCCTTATGAGCCAGAAAATGAGGAGACTGATAGAGTCTCCAAAGAGACCAATGAGGGTCCTGATGAGCCCGGCTTTGTTCCCAGAGCCCCGTTCCCCCAGCTGCTGCTAGTTCCGACTAAGAGGGAGTCCAACTTTAATGATATATTGGAGGTTTTTAAGCAGGTTAATATCAACCTTCCATTATTAGATGCAATTAGGCAGATTCCCTCTTATGCCAAGTTCCTTAAGGACTTGTGTACGCGAAAGCGTAAGCTCAGTGTCCAGAAGAAAGCCTTCATAGCTAGTCACGTGAGTTCTATTATTCAGAATACCACTACTCCTAAGTATAAAGACCCAGGGTCCCCTACCATTGCTTGTACAATAGGTAAGTACCGTGTTGAGAAAGCATTGCTTGACTTAGGAGCCAGTGTGAACTTACTGCCATACCATGTGTACCTTAAGCTAGGACTTGGTGAGATGAAACCTACCCAGATGACACTTCAGTTAGCTGATAGGTCCATTAAAATTCCTCGTGGTGTGATCGAGGATGTTCTCATAGAGGTAGACAAGTTTATATATCCGGTGGATTTTGTTATCCTAGATACCCAACCTGTCCCTGACCCAGAGAACCAAATACCAGTGATTTTAGGTCGCCCGTTTTTAGCTACATCCAATGCGATCATTAACTGTCGAAATGGTATTATGAATTTGTCTTTTGGTAATATGACTATTGAGCTGAACATTTTTAATATTAGTAAGCTACCCTCTGAACTAGATGACTCGAATATAGAAGAGGTGAACATGATAGGAACATTAGTCGAGGAGTCATTACCAAACACTTTGTTAGAAGATCCATTAGAGAAATGCCTAGCTCACTTTGGGATTGATTTTGATGATGATAAGGTGATTAATGAGGTGAATGCTTTGTTAGATTCAACCCCTTTGTTAGATACTAGTAATGATGGAAACCTAAGTTCGAACCACTACCAGTTTCTAAGTACCCTAGTTCCTTCTTTAGAAGAGCCTCCTAAGTTGGACCTAAAACCATTGCCAGATACCCTGAAGTATGTGTTTTTAGGCCCGTCTGAGACTTTACCTGTGATTGTTTCTTCCGACTTGGATAGAGATCAGGAAAGTAGGCTAGTAACCGTCCTTCAAAACAACAAGGAAGCTTTAGGGTGGACCATAGCAGACATTAAGGGTATAAGTCCCACTGTTTGTATGCATCAGATCTATTTAGAGGAAGACACCAAACCTTCTAGGGAGATGCAACGTCGACTAAACCCCAATATGAAAGAAGTAGTTCGAACTGAGGTTCTTAAGATGATGCAGGCATTATCTACCCTATTTCAGACAGTAAGTGGGTCAGCCCCGTTCAGGTTGTTCCCAAGAAATCTGGTATTACTGTAGTCCAGAATGATAACAATGAGTTAATCCCGACCCGAGTGACCACGGGTTGGCGTGTTTGTATTGACTATAGGAAATTGAACAAGGTCACTAGGAAGGACCACTTTCCCCTTCCCTTCATCGACCAAATGCTAGAGAGATTAGCTGGACATAGTCACTACTGCTTTTTAGATGGCAACTCTGGATATAATCAGATCGTTATTGCCCCAGAAGACCAGGAGAAAACCACTTTTACCTGTCCATTTGGTACCTTTGCGTATAGACGCATGCCTTTCGGGCTATGTAATACCCTGCGACTTTTCAGCGTTGCATGATGAGCATATTTTCTGACATGGTAGAACGGTTCTTAGAGGTCTTTATGGATGATTTTTCAGTGTTTGGTTCATCTTTCGATGAGTGCTTGCATCATTTGTCATTAGTTTTTACTAGGTGTAAGGAAAAGAATTTAGTGCTTAATTGGGAGAAATGTCACTTTATGGTTCGTTCAGGAATTGTTCTAGGGCATATTGTATCTTCAAAAGGGTATAGAGGTAGATAGATCCAAAGTTGATCTTATTAAAACTTTACCGGTCCCAAAAACCGTAAGAGATATTAGGTCATTCTTAGGGCATGCTGGTTTTTATCGTCGTTTCATTAAGGATTTTAGCTTGATGTCTAGACCTCTTTGCAATTTGCTTGCAAAATATGTTAAGTTTGTCTTTGATGATGCTTGTTTAGAGGCTTTTGAGAAGCTTAAGAATTTACTCACTACCGCCCCCATAGTCCAGGCACCCAACTGGAACCTACCCTTTGAGATCATGTGTGATGCTTCAGATTATGCTATTGGTGTTGTGCTAGGTCAGCAAGAAAATAAGTTACTTCATGTGATTTATTATGCTAGCAAAACTCTGAATGATGCCCAGTTGAACTACACCACTACCGAGAAGGAACTATTAGCCATTGTGTTTGCCTTAGATAAGTTTAGACCCTATCTCTTAGGTTCTAAGATCATCATATATACTGATCATGCTGCTTTAAAATATCTTTTGTCTAAGAAGGATACTAAACCTAGATTGATTAGGTGGATTCTGTTGTTGCAAGAGTTTTCTCCAGACATTAGAGACAAAAAGGGTGATGAAAATGTTGTAGCAGATCACTTGTCTAGGCTAGTTGTTAGTTCCCCAGATGATTCCCTTCCTATAAGGGATAGCTTTCCTGATGAACAATTGTTCTTTGTTACCCAATTACCTTGGTATGCGAATATAGTGAACTATCTTGTTACTGGTCGAATGCCCCAACATTGGGGTAAACAAGATCGTTCTAGATTTTTAGCCGAGGTTAAGCACTTCTTTTGGGATGATCCTTATTTGTTTAAGTATTGTCCAGACCAGATTATTAGGAGATGTATACCTGAGAGTGACCAGTCTAGTATTATTTCCTTTTGTCATGATCATGCTTGTGGGGGTCACTTTAGTGCTAAGAAGACTGCTGCTAAGATATTGCAGTGTGGATTCTATTGGCCTTCGTTGTTTAAAGACTCCCATAGTTATTGTGTTACTTGTGAACGTTGCCAGAAATTAGGAACCATTTCCCGTAGGAACATGATGCCCTTGAACCCGATTTTGATTGTTGAGGTCTTTGATGTGTGGGGTATTGACTTTATGGGTCCGTTCCCTAATTCTTTTGGTAACCTATACATCCTTGTCGCTGTAGACTATGTCTCTAAGTGGATTGAAGCGGTTGCGTGTAAAACCAATGACCATAGGGTTGTGATAGAGTTCTTGAAAGAAAATATACTTACACGTTTTGGTACACCGCGAGCTATAATTAGTGATGGAGGGTCACACTTTTGTAATGGACCTTTTAGGCTTTTAATGAAGAAATATGGTATTACTCATAAGGTAGCTACCCCGTATCATCCACAGACTAGTGGTCAAGTTGAGGTTTCTAATAGGGAGATAAAACGTATATTAGAGAAAATAGTTAATCCTAATCGGAAAGACTGGTCATCTAGGCTTACTGATGCCTTATGGGCTTACCATACTGCGTTTAAGACCCCTATTGGAATGTCGCCTTATCGGCTTGTTTATGGCAAGGCATGTCATTTACCTGTTGAGTTAGAACATAGAGCTTATTGGGCTGTTAAGCAGCTAAATTTTTCACTCGACAAGGTAGGAGCCCATAGGAAACTCCAGCTCAATGAGTTGGAAGAGATTCGTAGAGATGCGTATGATAGTGCGAAGGAGTATAAGAACAAAATGAAACTTGCGCATGATAGGAATATTCTAAGAAAGACATTTTCTCCAGGTCAAAAAGTTCTTCTGTATGATACCCGCTTACATCTTTTCCCTGGGAAGCTGCGTTCTCGGTGGACGGGTCCTTTTATTGTTCGCACTGTTTATCCTCATGGAGCTGTTGAAATTAAGTCACCGGATGGTAGTAGTTCTTCGAAGGTTAACGGTCAGAGATTGAAACCCTTTTTAGAGCCCTTTCCTACAGGTGATGTTGAGGAGGTCCCTCTGGAGGACCCTATTTACCCTTGATTTACCATCGAGGCGGATTGTATGTTGTATATTAGTTTTTGATTTTCTTCACCCAGGTACTATCTTTCCAACTTATCCTCGTATTTTGTTACTTTTGGTATTGCTCTTTCATTAGAAACATTGAGGACAATGTTAGATTTAAGTTTGGGGGTGGGGAAGAAACTTTTTGTTAGTTTTAAGTTGCAATAAATAAACTCCAGAGCCTAGAAATTTACGCCTATTAAGGATAGCACTAACCAATCTAAGTGGATGGAAACATTTTTGTTTTGGGAGCTGAGGAACCAATCTGACTAGATGGAAACATCTATAGAGTCTATTCATAAAAGCACAGAGCTCAGGTGTTAGAAATAACATGATAGTTTCGCCATATCTCGTCGAGTCCTTTTCACTTTCACTTTCTATTTTTAGTTTTCTTTTATTTCAAGTGATTTGGTGGGGCACACGATTCAAGTTGTTACCTTTGCTAGGGTGAAATAGAGTGACAGAGTTACCAAAAAAAAAAAAAAAAAGACCGGACCAGTTAGACCAATCGGAATAAGTATTAACACTTGGATAGCAATATGCGTGTGTTCTCCCTGTTTCCGTCGCCTAAGCAAGCGTGGAATGCAGGACCCGTGGGAACTATCGTGTAATCTGCTGACAAGAAGCATGCGCTTGGATCCAAAAGATCTATTCATGCCGTTAAGTTAAAAAAAAAAATGGTTATTGTTATGTGTAGTCAACTGCTGGTTCCCTTGTATTTGCCAGTTTGTTGATCTAGATTTAAGTTATTGACCACTGGTTCCCTTGTATATGCCAGTGTGTTAATATTAGTCAAACCGGTATCTCAGTCATTTAGGTTAGGTTCACCTTGGCAGAGGCCTTCAGACAGATATGGGAAACACCGTTCACTTTTCAACCATCTACATTTTTCTTTTTCCATCTTCTTAATATTTTCATGTGATTAGTCTGACTCCGAGTATGATGTCCATCGTGAAACTATCTTAGTAGAGCTCTGTCACTTATATGAATTTTAGTATGCTTGAGTGCAAACTCGTGTACAACAATTGGAATTTCGCATCAGGGTTCTTCCTCTTAAAGTCAATAATTGTATGCCAACCAAGGAGGTTCTTTAGTGCTTTCCAAGGTTCTGCGTAGATAGCTAGGGTCTGGAGTATTGGTTTTTGTGGGTAAACCTCTGATAAACCCACCCGAGATTAACTCGGTCACTTTTCAAGAATAAATTTGCTCGAGGAATAGCAAATAATAAGTTTGGGGGTATTTGATAGACACATTTTTGTGTCTAATTTGTCCTCAATGTCAGTATTGTTGGAACTCTATTTTTGTACTAATATTGTGTTTTTATGTATTTTTAGGAAATAAACATTTTTGGAAAATTCGGCTCGAAAAGTTGATTTTGGCATCCGGAGGACACGTGTTATTCGGACTCCGAAGTTTGGATAAGGGGTAACCTAATTACTAAGGGGCACCCCAGGTCACCCCCAAGGCATCTGCTATTCGCACCCCAGTCCAGGATAAGGGACACCTTCTTCAACAATTCAAATTCTCAAAATTGGCGGGAAAAAATTGTCTTGAACTGCCGTGACTAGGGTTGATGATTCGAAGGTGTTCCAGTGAGATTCAATGGCCCAAATTAAATGGGTTTGTTCCTAGGGCCTAGACAGAGCTGGTATGGGTGTTGGATTCGGTCAAATTTGGTTAGATAATCGGTGGGAATCAAAACAGGGAAGATATTCTCAAATAGGGAAGATATTCTATTTTTGGAATTGTTGGATGGAAGAGACGTGCATGGGTTAACTCTATTGGCTGGAAACTTCTCCTAAAACTCAGAGATGATGCGTGAAAGAGATAAACCAGGAAACAATCCGTAACGAATCAGAGAAATAAAGAAAAAAAATATCGGAAAATATTCTTTTATGGCCGGATATTCTTGGAGTTATTACAAGGATTGGAGTGGCCTGTTGTGTATAAATAGGTCCCTAGTGTCGAGAAGAAGGGGCTAGTCAAGTTTAGGGAGAATTGGGAGAGGTTTAGAGCACTACAGAGCAAGAAAATCCAAGTTGCAGAGATTCGGGTTCTGCTGCTGCGAGGAGGAAGAACGTGAAGAACAGACTCTCCAAGACAGTCGTTTATCAACAGTAACATCGACTGTATATTGTGGGTCGTAGTTCTTCAACGACAACAGCACTTCAGCTTTGTCGTTGATTCTGGACGCCTTATGTGGGTCGCAGAATTCTGTTTTACATCATTTTCTTGTCTTTCTCTCATTGTAAAACACTTTTGAGCATCAATGAAATATTTTGAGAGGTTTTCCAACATGATGAGCGGCTAAATTCTTGGTGATTGAGGCAATGGAGGATCTATTCACTCATGTTTGATTGGTAATATTTTTATTTATAATTTCTTTAATTATTTACTTTATTTAATTCACTTGGATAAATATAAAAAAAAGAGGATAAAATGGTTTTCTTAATTAGTTGCGAATCAGTTTGATGTTTTATGCTTAGAATAATTCTTTGATAAATCATGCTTAAGGATTACAACTTAATATTTGGACACCTTTTAAATTAAAAAGTGATTTAATAAGAAAAAGAGCTTAATAATAATTTATGAAATATTATTTATAACCAATCAACTTGGAGTGGTAGTGAATCCTGAGCCTTAATCCTTCTAAATCTTGACATTACTATTAATTTACTACATTTCTGAATTTATTTAAATCTAAAAAAAAGAGTTACCTTCACAAGTTCGAAAAGAACCCAGTTTTTACCACTATCTACAACAACATTTGAAAATACAACAATCTTTAAAGAAATTATCTCTGGACTTCTGTTTATAGAATTCATGTTGTATGCCATGCCATCTTTGCAATTCCTTTGTAACAACAATAGCTCTTTCAATATTTGATGAGGAATGAGGAAGAGACTGTATGGGGGTGAATTGTTGTTGTAGTTCATCTATATTTTGGTTTATGTTCCCAAAATGTTCTTTATTCCACCTAGACAAAGCAATTCTTGTAAACTGCAGTCTTTTTACTAGTTTATAACCTGGAGAACCAGATACAGTTTTTTTCCAAGCTTTTGCAATTTCCACACCACACCATCTGTCTTTTAACCAAGATGTAAAGAATTTAAAAGGCTTCCACATATTGGGTTGAGTATGATCTGTCACAAGAAGTATGGGGCAGTGATCACTACCTGACTGATTAAGATGAAGAATTTTAGAATTTGGAAAATAAGTATTCCAATCTGCATTGCCCAAAGCGATATCCAATCTTGATCTCTTTCTCCCAGTACCAACATTATTGTTAGACCAGGTATGTTCCCTTCCTATAAAACCAAGGTCCTCTAAACCAGCATGTTGAATTATTGAGTTCACCAAACCATCACTAGAAGTAGAAGAAGAAGAATTATTATCCATGAGATGAAAGTTCAGATCACCCAGAAGAATCCAAGGCTGGTTGATGTTGCTACCTATGTCTTTGATGAATTCTCATTGATCTTTCTTCTTAGAGTAATTACAGTACCCATACATACATGAGAGGAGCCATTCAGGTTGACTATGATCACTCTGAACTACATCATGGATCATGGTATTTTCACAGCTGACAATATCACAAGAAAATCCATTTTTCCATAGAAGAACTAGACCACCTGAAAGACCAATTGGTTGAAGATACCTAACACTAGGAAACATAAAGGGAGCTACCGGATTTTTCATTTTATCCTCATGGAGTTTAGTTTCACAAAGAAATATAATATCAGGATTTTGAGACCTGATTAAATATCTAAGATGGTCCCTTGTGGGTAAGGAATTAAAACCTTGAACATTCTAAGATAAGACTTTCATTATGTGCAGTGTGTAGAGAAGTAAATGGATGTGAACTAGAAGTCTACTCTTTTGTTTATACCTTAAAGAAAATATATATTGTCTTGGAACCCTATATAAAGACCAGAGGATATAGTGCAGAAGTGGAAAATAAAAGATGTAAGTATCTAGACAGGTTTTAATAAAACAGCTAAACCTCAAAAGTTTTGGTTCCAAACTAAAAATTAAACTGATGCAATAACTACTTAATCTTGAAGTAGTAAATAACAACCTGACATAAATATTAAAGAAGGAAAAAATCAAGACACAAAATCGAATAAGATCAAATATAAGAGAATAGAGAAAAGTGATGAGGTGTATACTTGAACCTCCTTTTCTGTGAGTACAGTTTGATTATCTCCAGTTATGACCCTGTGAGTAGTCTGGCTGGAAATGCTGATATCTTGCGCATTGTTGTCAGAGGAGCTTTCAACATCATTAAGATTCTCAGTCCTGAACCTTTTTCCTAGTCTACTATCTTCTTTGTGATCTTGATCACTCTTCTTGAGGAGAAATTCCATATTAATCGCAATGTCATCTTTAGGTGGGACAAAAGCAGTGGATTTCACAAACTTCTTAGGATTTTTTTGGCAAATAGGATCCAAGTTCTTAGGATTAACTGTGATGCACTTCCTGACACATTTAGTTGTCTTTAAGTAAGTTGTTGCATCTTTGCATGCTACTTTGCAATGTTTAACTACATAACAATCCGTGCAAATTCCTTTTGGTTGCCTCTCATAGAAAAACTGTTGCCATTTAGTGATTCCAGCATTGGTGATGCACTTGACTCCTCTTCTTAGTGGCATAGTAAGATCAACATTCACATAGACTTTGACTGGTGTGATTCCAATTGGCATTGCATCTGCAGCCTCAATCTTAGTCACCTCTCCCATAATTTCTCCTATTTTAGTGACAGAATCTACATTCATGTGTTCAAGGAGCAAATATTTCAGTTGAATCCAAAACATCTGAAATCCCCAGTGCTTCTCCGTGTAAACTAGTTCAGGGATATAATCATGAATGACTAGGAGATGCCTGTTGATGCTCCATGGTCTTTCAGTTATTACCTTATTTAGGAAATCCCAGTTTTTGAAATTGAAAATCATAGTATTGGGTTTCACCTCCACAATCTTCACATCTTCTGCAGTCATGAATGGCCAAGTAAACGGTAGCCACTTCTCAACAGTAGCATAATTCATTCTTCCCTCTATAATGACTTTCCCTATTGCGCTGGCCTCCCAGTTTGAGTTCTCTTCTTCTGATGTGTTCTTGTTTTGAACACAAACAATCACTTCACTAGTGTCTCCAAGCTCCAAGGTGGCTTGTTTGAACTTGTTAATCAGATCACCAACATAACATTGCTTGAAGATTCGTCAGCCATCTTGTGAAAGGTTATTGATAGTGAGATAGGATCGTTAACTATTGTTTTCTTATAGATTAGAATGGAGGTATTAGGGTTTTGAGAATAAAAAGGATATGAATGAAAGTTTATTTTTTGGCTTGAATTATGGTAGCAAAATATTTTGGGATAATTTTGGTAACTGGAAATTCTACAGCTGGCTAACAACTTTGCCAGAAAAACTAGGAGGCAGACTTTCCAAATAAAACTGAAATTCTTCAATTTGAAATTTTTTGAATTGTCGTGAAAGTGGGATAAACTGCATCTTTGACTCCTTGGATGGAATCGCTGAGTTAACTCACCTCTGACAAATACATTGACATCGTTGATACCTTTGATGCCATTGATACCAGCACAATCCAGACCTGTTAGCAAAAGCTTAAAAACATACTCAGCAAAAACAACAATCATAACAAAAACACAGGCAAAAGTCATATGAGAATAAACAAACTGTGAACACATTATGGAGGAACTAGGAGAGTTAGCAACCCATAAAGAAAATTGTGAGAAATGTGAGAGAGAAAGAACAAAATAAAAGAGAACTTGAGGAACTAAAAGAAAATCAGACACTATTTATGCATAACTAAAAGAGATGCTAGACGATGCTTAAATCAAATTATGAGAGGAAAAAATTTACTGAGTTAGCATAGAACAATCGCCTATGCCAGGGTTGGAAGAAAACATGTAAAGTTTGTTGGTTCTTTATGATCAATTGAATGGGCCTTATTGGGCTTTCACAAACAGGCTAACAGGTAACAGGATAGCATTCACCTCACCTAATGCATTCACCCAGATTTACAGGTAACAGGATAGCATTTTGAATACCATAAGCCCAAATCTCCCGCAAGAGAATCCAAAATAACTTCTGAATTTTCAACTTTCTGAAATTGAAAATTTAATTTAATTTCTGAATGTGTATCCAAACAGGCTATGGTCAATCTGCTTCCTAGATAGGCAAATCACTGTATCTATCAAAATGGATTCACAACAAATTTATGTAGTTGTGTTTACCGTTTCTATAGCGAGCAGAAACTTTTTCCAAACTAATGGCTACTATATATCTTTATAAAAACAGAACTAGTCATAAAAATCCAAGGTGACCAAATTTGTGGTACAAAAGCCCCATTCAAATGTTGGGATCAATTAAAACTCCATCTTAAACAAAATTGATACAAAAACCCCTAAATTTTTAAAAAGTGATACAAAAACCCCAAATTTCAAAATTGGTTTCATCAAAATTCTTTGAGGTTTTTGTGTTACTTTTGTTTTGATGGGGTTTTTGTGTTACTTTTGTTTTGATGAGTTTTTTATGAATGGATAGTGGCACCTTTGGGGTTATAACTCGCGGACCGTTATAAAAATGATTTAATTTATCCTCTTTTTTTTTTAAACCTCTTTTATAAAAAGAAGCCCAGGTAGCTAAGAAAAAATACAATTTCCAACCGGCGCCAAGACCTACTTTCTGTTAGGTAACAGATTTTGGTGATGGCACTTTTTTTTTGTGAAGTAACAATTTCTGGATGTCACATTGCACATTTAGGCCAATGGGCACTGGGTAAAAAGGTTAGATTCCGGCCATGTTGAAGATTCTAGATCACCACTTCTGGTCATGATGTAGATTTTGGAGTACAATGAATTGTTATCATTTTGTAGATTGGGGACAACTTGGCAACCTCGGGCCATGTGGTCGGACAAGGGTCCGTTCATTACCATGGTAGTAATAACTAACCTCATACTGATAAGCTAGAAAATAAAAAAGACATGCCACCTTCACCAAAGACTGAAACCACTCCTGCAGACCAACATTTACCCTTTATTCAGTTCACCTTCAAGATAAACAGAATATGATTCAATTCACAAGGTAAACAAAATCTATGTTGTATAAACCAACCAAATAGTTATCAGTTAGAATTCATGTCATTACCTTAGTAAATTTACGGCAATCTTTAACTCTGAATGACAGCTTCATGAATCTTCTGTTCTTGTTTCTCTCATGCTTGCTTAGGCTGTCTGGCACTCCATGGGAGCCCCATCGAGATGACCCACCAGATCTCCAAGTGAACTGCAGTTTCAAGATGTTGCTTGAAGGCCGCCGCTTCATTTTCTGCTTGCTCCCAACCTAAGAATGGACGTTTCAGAAAGAACAGCGAGATTAACTCTTTGGGAACACCATTTCATATATTACTAACATTCCAACACATATGGGAACTCAGATTTAATAACAACAGCTTATAAGATGCAAAAGAAAAGGAAACAAAAGAATCCTTCCATTTCGCTGTTAGTTTATTAACAGTAGAATCAGCATTATCAACTCATAACTTTCTGCGAGCATCTTAACATGAAACCAAGTCCTCTTTGGCGTGATGTTTAGAAGAGCATGTTGATGTACTAAGTCCTCTTTGGCGGTGATGTTTAGAAGAGCTGCAGAAAGTTTTTCTGTCAGATTCCTCCTCGTATTGCCATTAACCTATTTAACACTGGTTGCAGATTTTGAGATGACCTCTGGGGATTGCATAATGTCCACGGGAGATGCTTTTGATTGTTCTTGCTGCATTAATTACAGTCGCAACAAAAGCTCAGAACTTTTCTTACTACTTAAACATCATATAATAAGATAAGTGCAAGGTCTAAGGAACTTAAACATGTAAAATCCAAATATTGAAAAGTAAAGCCAAGAATACTTTTTCTGTTATTCCCAAAGTAATGATGGATTCTTCTCACTTCTTAGGGTCTCACTTGTCAGTTTACCTTCTAAAGCCATACAATTGGAAAAAAACATACAATTGGAAAACATGTTGACAAAAACAATATCAAAAAAATGGAAGTTAATATTCACACTCATTAGTCAGATGCCATAGGTTCTTCTGCACAATTAGATATGCCGTGTTGATTTACCTAGAAAAGGGAGTATTCTGGAACATTTTCTTCCCATCTCAGATATGAATAACAAAACTTTAGGCGAAGGAAGACACACTTCTTAAACTGGATGCTTCGGAATTTTCCTAGTAAAATTCTAAGGATTCCCTCATAATAACTATTTTTCGATATACATGGACATAGAATAGTTTAATGCTTGGTTTCTAGACATAGAAACCAAATTCCACATTCATAGGAAACCACCAATGAACACTTTCCAACCAAAGGTAAATAATTCCAAACTCTAGTAGGTGAAATCGGCAACATCCAACCAAATTTCAATGAAAATGCCTGAGAGAAGGACTTAAGCATAACTCTAAAGAGTTACTCATAAACCACCTACCTGTTCATCAAAATATCTTTCGAAATGAGAAGATATTGATCCTGAGCTTTCTGTCACACCAGGACTCTTGTCAGAAGAAGATCTCTTCCTCCACAGCCAACTCTGCCGCTCAGGATAATAAACGGAATAAAGAACACTCTAGCACCTTACACAAACCTCACCCTGCATATACATTAACAAAAACCAATTTAATACCTCACCAAGTACACACACAAAAGAAACTGTTTTTTTTTTTTTTTTGGGGTGGGGGGGGTGGGGGGGTGGGGAGGGTGTTTCAATCTAAAAGGACAGCAAAAGAAAAAAGAAAAAAATAATAAGGAAAATAATGGATTGATAAATGTCAAGACCCAGTTTTATTGATTGCTATGGATGATGATTAACTGTCTTAACAGATGAAATGAAAAACATAGTAGCCCGACAGATCAACATTTACAAAGAATAGAATTCAATTCACAAGTTACAAAAAACCCATTTCTTATAAACTTAAATTACTAAATAGTTAAACAACATCGATTAGAACTCATGTCATTACCTAACTATACTCATCAAAATGTTTAACTCTGCAATGACCGCAGCAGACCTAGGATTTTGGAACCCCATGCTCGGGTTTGAAGTATCTGAGTGAAAACATGTTTATTCTATGTAGAAGAGCAGATTGCGGGACCAATACATAACCCACCCCTCAAAAACTATTGACTCTGTAATAACCTGAGAAAGGATTTGGTAAAGGAAGCACCTTTACCGAATTCGTATATATCAGTTTTTAACCTCGAATCCATTTCATTAATAATCTGCATTTTCAATTTATCAAAATGCATTTAATCAACAACTTCAAAACCCGGTCCAAATGTTAAACCCTAACCTCAATTAAATGCTCAATTACTACAGAAAACCAATATAAAGCCAGTTTCTGGAATGTACTCAAAATTCTCAATTTGTTGAGGAGAGTCATAGTTTTGGTTTTCTATAGCTGGGTGTTTCTGAGAAAAAAGTCTACTGAAAACATCGGGCACTGGTTCTCGTGTCGGGTAATATGCAAACTTCTATTGAAAACGTCGTGATGTTCATAATGGCACCTAACCATCGAACAAAAGTCTTCCGAACCTAGAAAATTGAAAGAAGAGAAACACAGTTTTGACTCTCTAACAGGTAAAACCACCATAGAAAATATGTTCTTAAAGAAAAAGAAATATGTTAGTGACCTGGTACTGGTAGTAATGAAGAATATTGCAGGATGAGATGGTCAGAATGCAAAGGAAAGTCCAAGTGGTTTTAATACAGAAATAAGTTGAATTTGAGCAACAGTACAACCTCTCGAAGATACAGGGCATTTATACAATGTGGTGCTCCATTCTACCTTCTTAATTTTACATACAGGACATCAACCATCCAAGAGTTTTTTATTTCACAACATATGTAAACACAGATACACCGGGGGAGTGAAACCATTAATGCAACTGCGTAGGTTACCAAACTTCAGTTATTACTATATGTAAGACTATGTTAAAGCACCATCTTTGGCTAGTGTCATTTGCATGAAAATTTAAATCTTGCACTTAGAGAGGGTAAAAAATCTTACACAAAGAGACCTTATTATGGAGTTCAGCCACACCCAGTGGTAGAATGCCTACTTCTCTTGGACATCTTTAACAGCGGGGCAATGGCCTACTCAAGAGGAACATCCAAAATATGTTAAGAATTCAAAATATCTTATAGATGCAGAAAAATAGCAAAAGAAAGCCTCAACTTGTTTCAAAAAGAAACAACAACAAAAAGGACTAACCTCGAGGAAGCGCCAGTCTCGAAATGCCACACAGCACTTCAAAATGCACTTCAGCTGTTTGGTACGTTTTGCCAAGTTTGACTCTGTCAGCAAATTGAAATGAGCTGAAATCTGAATATTTTCTTTGACTGTGAGATTGTTTAAAGAAACTACCTAAGCTCTCTTTTTAGGCTGTCATCATTTGACAACTCACATCGGTTAACAGAAATATGACACACTTAAGAGAATATACCCGTCAGCTTGCTCCCCCTTGTCTAAGGCTCTAACATAGTGCTCGTAATATTGCTTGTAAAAGCTATCAATTTACCCTGCATCGGGCTTTTTGAACCTAAAGGGCAGAGTTGATGCATCATCCTACTCAATCAACCAAAAATAAGATAGATCTGAGTAACAAAGCGGACAAACATTAAACAAAACTATGAAAGCTATATTTAACTAAAATGATAAGATACTACTTACTCACATCTTTACATAATAACTAATCTTATACTGATAAGCCACAAGCATAACGTGTCAGCTTCACTAAGGACTAAAATCAATCCTGCAGACCAACATTTACCCTTTATTCAGCTCACCTTCAAGATAAACAGAATATGATTCAATTCACAAGTTGAGCAAAATCCACCTTATAAACCAAATTTAGTAAATAACATAGGTAAGAACTCAGGTCATTACCTTAAGATATTCACAGAAATTTATCAACTCTGAAATGACTGCAACAATCCTAGGATTTTGGAACCCCATGCCCGAATTTGAAGTACATGAGGTGAGATCATGTTCATTGTATGTAGAAGACCCTGGTGTCAAGATTTTGATACTGATGCAGCACCATACCTTCCATGGTAGAGCAGCTAACGGGACCAATTCCACCTTCAGGCAAACATTACTCGTCGCACTTAGAATCAGAGGTTCCATACATTTTGGCGTCCAGAGTTTAGCTGAAACAAACTATAGCTAGGTGTTTCTGAAATAGTGAAATGTACACAAAATTCGTCAAGTAAAAAACAATAGACCAAACTAAAGATTGTTTTTTTTCACGAAATTTTGAAATAATCCCAAAATTCAACTAACCCAGATTTAGTTTTTCCAGAATAAATCTAAGCAGAACTCCCCCATCCAAAAGATAAGCAAACAAGTGTAAACCCTAACCTCAACTAAAATCTCCAACATCATTCCCTTGACCTACCCTAGAAACTGAACATATTACCCACTAAATCAAGCAAAATGAAAAACCCCTAATTTGGAAAGCACATTATTAATTTATAAAATCATTCAAATTATCAAACTGCATCAAACCAACAACAACTTCAAAAAAACCCAATTCCAAATGTTAAACCCTAACCTCAACTAAATTCCAAAAATAAAAAATACCCAATTATAATTACAAATCTTAAACAACTAGAGGCACATCATTTATATTGAAACTCACCATCCTCTAGAAGATTTGACACCATCAATATCGTTGTATAAAAATGAGTCATTTCTCCAAACTGAAATACTTCTTCCATCACAAACTCACTCCTTTCTCTAAATCCTCAAATACCCATTAAACCAACAACTTCAACAACTCCAAAAACACAATCTATATGTTAAACCCTAACCTCAATTAAATCCCAAATATGAACAAAAAAAAAATGCCCAATTATAATTACAAGTGAACAAAATACAATCGTAAACTATAATAACAATCTCAAAATCCTAAAACCCATTGAGAGAATATGAAGTGTAATCCCATGAGCTAAAGGGCTTTCATGTTATGAGAAGAAACAAATAAAAAACTGAGACTTCCCGTTCCTAATAAATAATCACAATGACCATAAATACCCTTCGTTAAATATAGAAAAATAAAAGCTTTTTTATGTTGGGACAACGACACCATTACCGAGTGCCACACTGACCGCCAAAAAAGGAGTTTGAAATTGTTTTAAAGATGGAGCTCCAAGAACTCTGAAAAAAAGATCAAAAACAACCATCTAGATTTAGTGCTGAGTGAAACCCAGTAACATTACTCAATAAAATAAGATACTTCAACAGTGTATCTTCCTTCTGCCGGAGCCATTCTTGATACTGAATTTGCAAGGTCTGATCATCATACTCAATAAAATTTCTTCTTTTTCTTGGTTTTTAATTCATAAATTTACCGTCTTTTGATCTAATTGTGTTCTATGAGTAAAATAAAGACATGGGTTGTCTTGTTTTTAATCATTCGATTCAAAAAATTTAAGTTCTTGCACTCTGTGCAGTTTATCTCTTGATGATGATGATGATACTCAATTTTCTATCTTTTCTTGTTTTCCTTGGGTTTTCATTACAAATTTACAATGTATAAGTATAATTACTAAATGGGTTTGTTTTTTTTTCATCATTTGATTGATAATTTTCTTGCATTTCTGTGCAGTTCATAAACATCCATGGAGAATGCAGATGATAAAAAAGCTGATGATGAAACAAGAAAGCCTCAAAAAACGATTAATTCTGAGGAGGTAATGCTTTTACTTTTAAGTTTCTTAGCGTTGAAATTGATTTCACAAGAACAATGGTTTGAGATACTGCTATCTTGTTGTTGCAGGGTCCAAAATCAGATGGACCAACACCACCACCACCACCGCCAGTGAAACTTCCTAATGATGCACTACCTGTGACACCTTCTAATTCAGCTCCTCCTCCTCCTAAGGTTACAAATCCAAAGGTATGCAAATTCTGTTAAAATTACGTCTTTACTAATAGGTTCTAGAAATGTGATATTATACATGTAAGTTCTGTTTTATTGATATGCTGGCAAACTTTGAAATGTGATTGGTTTTTACATTTATGTTCATTTTGATTGCAGTATGTACAATCTAGCATTATTGCTGATTGTAAACAAACTCTAAGTATCACTCAATCCGAAATTCAGTCCATGGCATCTGGTACCAAGAAACATCAGGATGAATGTATTACTAAGTTAGAAGCACTAGTAGGGTCTCTGAAAAATAACAAGTCATTAGAGGAAATGAGCCTTTCTCATGCTGAAGATATCAAGCAGATGAAACAAGACTTGAAGAAGGATGTTGAAATTAAACCTCACGAGATCCAGCGTATAACAAACTCCATCCTTGCGTCTCTGCCACAATCAGATACCTTCAAGGGGATGGTTATGGATCAAGTAACAGCTGCAATACAAAAAACCAAAGATCCCTTGCGACAAGCTGGCACTAGTGCAACATCAGGTATGTTTTTGTTAAGTAATTGCTTAGTAGTTAACCGAAAAATTTTCCTTTGTTAACTTAGTAGTTCATTGTATTGCTGTAGTTTTTTTTGATTTTGAGGGCACTGTTTTTTAATCTTTTGCAAGGATTTAATGCCGAAAGGAGGATGAAAGAAACAAGAGATAAGAAGACACAACTGGTTGCTGAGGAGAACAAATTAAGACCCAAAATAATTTCCTCACTTGATATTTCAGCCACAGTATTGACGATTCTAACTGGGTTCCACGTATTAATCGCAATCCAGCCTTTGAGCACGGCTTTGGAGTTCTGGCTGATTGAAGGTTTGATCTTTCTCATATTAGGAGGTACACTTATGTTTTTGTACATGGCCTGGTATTCACTTGAGACCCTCGCCCTTCAAGTGAATTCCCTTACTGCAAAACGCGATTCCTTGGTAAGAGAATCCACAACTGTTGAAAGGGAGATAATGCAGTCAAGCCATGGAGAAGCCAGCGCCACCGAGAGGGATTCAGAGCTACAAGTGTTTCTTGCTGAGATTAATGACGGTGCAACTGATACCCGTGAAATTTGGAACAGATATAGCACATTCGTTAAATCCATGGGATGTTTCGCAGTGATAATTTCATTCTATCTTAGCTTCCTGTCCTATGTCAAGTGGTCAGCAAACTCTACAAGTTCAGGATCCAGGACACCGCCGCCTGATACATTTAGCATATTGGGAAGAAAATTTCTTGGAGGAGGAGGATTTGATTTTTGCTAGTTGCTAAGTGCCATTGCTTCATCTGTATACATAAAACTCTAATTCTTGTTTTGTGTACAGAAATGAGTTTGTAAATTTCCGGAAATTTCAGGAAAGTTATGCAATAAGAAATTATTCTGACAAAATAGTTCTGATTCTAAGTAGACATGTATATTCCTTTTTGCATGAATCGGATTAGCAAACATTGCTAACACGATGTCAGGAAAACTATCCCCAGCCATATGCCACCTTTCATCACAGTGATATCATGCCCACAACAAGCACGCGTCAACCTGAAACTCTTAATGCCTACAGACTAACAACCCTCCAAGTCCTAGCAGGCCATCACATACGCAAACAAGAAAAAAATTGGAGTATAATGCAAAATACCTGCCAGATATCAACAAGTTTAAAAAATCCACGACGTAAACCGATCCAAGGGTTTAAGGGGACCAAGTATGTTGTGGGATAACCCGAAGTTCTGTTTATTTCTACCGTCCACTGCAATATGAAGGAAGTTACAAGAAATGAGAAGCTAAAGCAATGAAACTTGAAAGCTTAACTCAAACAAATGGGGTGATATAAGTCGATGCTCACATTTTTATAGTACATGGAATCATTATTTTGTTTTTGTTTTATTCCTCTCATTGGAAGAATGTAGAGCGTGTAGAGAAATCATTTTAAGCCGAATATTCTAAGTGCACACCAACAAAGGAAGAAGGTGAAAATATTCTTACCCATTTCAAATGGTCGTAAATTGTAAAGGTAACCTAGCTTTAGTACAACTTTTGATGTGAATACTACAGTGATTTTGTTTCCCAAGGAAGAAGTAAAGTTTCTCTGCCAGAATATAAACAAACTTAAAGCTAACCATTGAGCTAAAGTTATTTTTAGTCATTTTGTGCACACATTTGACTTTACAAGAAAATGTAGCACTAATATAATACTACATTTTTAACCATTTTCGAACAAAAGAGAAGTTACAGTCACAGGAGGCTAATCATTAAGTAGATGATAATTTGAAGTAAAAATATAATAAGATAGTTAACAGTTGATCTGTGTCAGTTCGTCATTTAAAAGTCAAGGATGACACGGTAAGCTGCCAAATAAGCTAATCATGGTATGTACCTTCTTCCAGTTGTCATCCAAGCATCTAAAGCACAACATTTGTTGGCTCATAAGTGAAAGACACCCTGGACAAATGGCACGATTAGACTCTCCAAGAACCAACACTAATTTTAATGCAGGCGCAAAGAAGTCATATAAAGATAAAGACAAAAAATTCAGAGTGATTACAGAGTAGGACCCAGATGGATTTGAACCACCAACCTCCACAAACCATTAGTCGGGTTTGGGTGCTCTTGCCATTTTGAGCTTATGAGCCTATTATAAAGATACCTATGCCAGACAAAGTGCACATACGACTTGCATCTTTTGAGTTGCCAGTGAATAACTCGGAGAGTCGTGCTTGCAGGTGATATCTCTAGGCCTCATATATCATAATTAACGACAGAGCTATATACTCAAGACTAAAGTTTATCATGCAGCACAGTTTGCGAATTTCAGAATGAGAAAATTTCATTTTGAAAGGATGATCTTAGAAATGGGTACATATACCAGATTTTTTAATTTTTTTTTTAATATCGTCACTGTATATGTCAAGATCAATTATCTCTAATGTGGTACAAGGCCAAGCATAATTTCTAAGATAGTTATCTCTCTTTTATACCCTTTTATTTCACAAAGACTTTCCAAAGTAAATTAGTGCGCCCATCAGCAGCCATGTTTGATTGTTTAAGGGAAAAGCCTTAAACAAGCTCAAAAAACTTATTTTTCATGATAAAATATTTAAATATTACGTTATCCACAGCTTACTTAATGTTAACATCAATGTTGTCGTTCACTCACCTTCTTCTTCTGGATCTTCTTTTGCTTTTGAGCATGGGGATTTATAAGTTTCACCGACTACCTTTCTGCATCTTGAATCTGGAAAACGGCTTCGATTTTCTTAAACCATTCGACTGAGAGGAAGTGGCTTTGCTGGCTGCATTAACAATGACTCCATGAGCATGTTCAACAACCGACCCAATAAACGCCTTGGTACTATCAAACCCTGTTTTAGGATTATCTTTTGTGGCCTTATCGTCAGAAATCTCTGATTTTGAAGTATTCACTTCTTGAGCTTTCTCCTTTTCAGATTGCAATGACTCTGTAGGTTGGAAGTTCTCCTCCGCGGTAAACTTTCTCTATTCAAATAATTATCTTCAGGATGTTGTTGCATAATCAAATTTTCAACAGTTAACCACTCAGCAGAATTTTGCTGGGATTGACTCAGATTTCTACTATTTTTCTTCAAAGAACTCTTCCCATGTTGACGTCCTTCAGAGATTTTGAGCTGCTCGAAAGAATGCTCATCTATCCAGCATCCAAAGTTCGTATCCTCGTCTTCAGCTTCAAGTTCTTCTTGCTCAAGACCGTTTAACCTGGACACAATACGAGCATATTCCTCGTCTTCACCAGCAACTTCCACATTCTGCACTTTAGAAGAATTGGATGTATCTGGCATTTCCAAATCTGGTTTATTTGACATCCTTTCTGTAGGATGCTCTTCAACATATTCGGATATTCCTCTCTTGTCTCAACAACACCTTCAGCAGCTTCAGCGGTGTCCAACATCATTGCCTTAAGGGACTCAACTTGGGAATCCAAAACTTCTCCTCTTCTTTGTAAAACCCCCACTGTTTGTTTCGATGTTCGTTGCACATAATACTCTTCTCCTAACAGCACAATGAACTCATCAGTGTGAACTAAACGACCAGGGAAGAACGCTGCTTTTCCAAATGGAACCATGATAGCATGATGGAGTTCATCAGGAAGTTTATAAACAAGATGGATTAGATTGTTGTTTTCAGAAATGAA
Organism: Papaver somniferum; assembly: GCF_003573695.1. Lineage (NCBI taxonomy): Eukaryota > Viridiplantae > Streptophyta > Magnoliopsida > Ranunculales > Papaveraceae > Papaver > Papaver somniferum. The sequence goes on from NC_039361.1 coordinate 10,738,174, forward strand.
GTGACAAATATGGTCCAACTCCTTTTGGTGTTCTGCAATGGAACCCTCTACTGTCTTTACTGCCTTTTGGGCTTCTTCTACTGAGATTAAAGATGCAAGAGATGTCACAGTGCCCTTTCCTCTTTGCTCCATTCTATAGAGAGGTGTTGAGCTTAATAGTAGTCAACGCTGGTCCTAAGCTCCAACTATGCGAGGGAAAAGAGTGGAGTATAATTTGAACAATTTCTGGATTTATAGATACAGGCTACACTGGAAAGCAAAGTATGAACATTGTAAAATCTTCTTAAATCAAAAACTAACCCTGGATTTTTAAATTATAGTACAATCAAAAGGGATTTTCAGCCGCATTCAACCGTGTAAAAACTAACCCTAGGTTTTACACAAAACCTATTCAATTGAAGAGAAAACTAAACTTTGAGGTGAAATCCCTAGCAATACTCAGATTAGAGAATTACTACTCCATAGTTTTTGGTCTCAATACAAAAACTTGAACATTCCAAACATTACACTGAAATTAGCTGAATTTTTTAGAGAAGAAGAAGAACCAAAAGAAACCCGGATAAGGAAATTACCTAATTTGATGGATGGGTCAAGCTTCAGATCTTATTTCCATGGTGAAATTTAAAGCTACGATTTAGAGAGCTGTGAACAAATCTCGAATTCTAGAGAACAGAAATGAAAAGTAACGCAACAGATTGAATTCTCACACGTTTAAGGCAACTGAAAGACTAACGGCACTACTATTATAGATTTGGGCAGTTACATGACAAGCTTATGAGAGACTAGTACAACCGTTGCCACGGTGGGAGGGCCGACCGAAGAAGAATCTGAAAATGGGTGTCTACAACTATTTTCATCTTGTTTCAGAAAAAATGATACTTTCGCCTCGTTTCATAAGAAGTGATACTTTCGCCCCGTTTAAGAAAAGTGATACTTTCGCCCCGTTTCAGAAAAAGAAATACTTTCATCCCCGTTCCGGAAAAATGATAGTTTCCCCCGCTTCGGAAAAAGTAATACTTTCCCTCTGTTTCAGAAAAGTATCACCGGAACGAAACTATCACTTTCCCGAAACCGGGCGAAAGTATCACTTTTTCTGAAACGGACGAAAGTATTACTTTTTCTGAAACGGGAGAAATTATCACTTTTTCCGAAACGGAGCGAAAATATTACTTTTTCCGAAACGGAGCGAAAGTATTACTTTTTCCGAAACGGAACGAAAATATCACTTTTTCTGAAATGGAATGTGAAAGTATCGCTTTTTCTGAAATGCAAAATTAGTATGTCCATAAACGAAAATATGGTTGCATTTGGATGATGCGTTATGCAACCTTTGTGGTGGTTTGCATAATGGCTATGAGGATTTTATTTGTTTCACAGTGAAGGAGTAATTCACTGAAAAATAGCAACAAAAGTTGTTCAATTGAAAGTTGATCAGCCGTCATTACACCTAATAGCAAATTCTTCTCTCTCTATTTTAATGGCAACTAAAGTTCTCGAACACGGCAGCATGAAAACTCGCCTATCTAATGACATGATGTAAGGAATCGATCATAACAACTTACTGCATAATAAAGAGAACCAGACATAAAAGGCACAGGTCACCCAGTAAAAGTAGTACTATCATCCCCATTATTAAGAGTATATCTACTTCATTTTCATAGGGATTTCATAACGAAGACAACAACAGACAAAACATGCACGATGACACAAAATTGCAGAAACTTATTTGCATAATTATGCACTAGTATGGCCGCACGCGCGATGCGCTTGCCGTTCCGTTTCGAAACATATAGCAACTTTTCATTCAGTAAGTTTTTCAATTACAAATATTCATTTCTACACACAAAAAAAAAGTGTAATTCATATACCACTGTAAGTAAAAACAATATCTATGAGTCTACGACGAACATAATTCCGCCTTACAACTCGTGGCTGCTGTTTGATCTACGATTTTAGGGCTACGACGGGTAAACAAACACTTTCTTTCCTGCCATTGCTACAAAGAGGTACCTCCATCAAGAAACATAAAACAGAGAAATTCTATAGCTGGTGCTTTGCGTGTCAAATCTTATAATTCAAAAAATGATAAGTGGAGCATTTGTTGGGATGCCAACCACGATACAATCACCTTAATAATATCTCCACAGCAGCTGCTAAAGCAATAGACCATGTTCTGTAAGCAGGCTAGATGGACACCACCAGCAGCTAATTTTCGTACCTTTCCGGTGCACCTGCATGAATAAGAGCAGGTACTTGGTTTACACTTGATTGGAGGTCTAATTGAAACACACATGAATTTATTAGGTGACTTTGGAGCATTTTATAGAGCCATAGTGTTTTCAGTGAGACATGGCAGAAATCAAGAATGAAGTGCGGTTTTGAACACTTTCTTATGATTGATATCTACCCGAAGTCTACTGCACAGCTCAACTTCTATGTCATAGAACCACTAATGATGGCTAGACAAACAAAAAGTTAGGAAATATTTTGAAAAGTATGATGCAGAGGTTCAAGAACAACAACAGGATAAATAAAGTCGCCAATTTTCATCTATTCCTTAGTTTCTCCTAAGTGAGTTGCATATTGGCGACATTCAAATGTAGCACGATATTTAGCATTGACAGTAATTTGTTTTTCTTATAACTAATGGCAGTGTTTATCTACAGTTACTAATTGATGTAAATACCGACAGACAGAAATTCAGATGTTGTAATGCTAAACCACCAACAGAACAGAGATACCTATGCAACAATATTGATTCAATCCTAGAGCTCGAGAAGGGTCATTTTATACTCTAACACTTCATAAGCAATACACCAATGCATTAGTGGTCATGAATCTTCATGAGAGAGTTGCTACTAAACATACTTGGATTGGTATTTTAATGGCACTGGTCTCACCACTACTGCTGATCCCTGTCAGTATCGGCCAATTTACACAACTTCAATTGTTACTTATTGCTATTTGATCCAAGGAAAAGAGACTAAATAGTAAAAACCCATGTTGCATTCAAATACAGAGAGTTAGAATTTGTTGCCGTTGTTCACAAACTTAGATTCAAACGGTAAAGATGAGTAAATTCTTACCTAACCGTCCTACTACTACTACCACCAATGTTCTGTTAGGCATTTTTGCAAACACTGAAATTGATAAATCTTCAGTACTAATTGCAGTTGATAAATTTCGTAGCAAATAAGGCTACCAACATTTCCCAAAACATTAATTAATCAAACTAAATTTTAGAAACACGAAGGATCCATTGAGAAAAATTCAACACCAAATACTTACAGTTTCCTTTTGGTTAATCCTTTTTCTTATTCTTCTTCTCTTCGTTTCCCTTTTGTCTCCTCTTCTTCGTGTAGCTGAAAATCGAAGCCTCATATCGAAATTGATCAAGTAAATCTTCATTTCATGCTAATCTATTCAAAATTTTATGAAAACCCATCCGAAATTCATTCCATGACAATCCATTGAAACTAAATTTACTAACCTGTACTTCCGCTTCTATTCTTTCCTTGGGGTTTAAAGTCGATTTTGGGACGATGAAAGAATGGGAATCTGAAATAATTGAGATCAGTGAAAGTAAAATAAAAAACTTGTCGATAATTTTGTGAACTGGAGTGGGAAAAATAATCAACTCGACCATGGAAGTGTAGTCAAGTGAAAATTTGAAATCGAGTTCAAATTTATTGTGTGAATCAATTGGGGTTTGGGGGACTCGACCATGATCTTTTCTCTCAATCATCATCATCTCCTCTCCAGATCGAACCACGAAGGAGAAGAAACAACGAAGTTTCTCTGTTGGGGTTTGGGGGACTACGAAGAAAAAAACAAAAAAAAAAGAGGTGGCCGGGATTCGAACCCGTAACCTTTAGGTCACTTTACCTCTGCTTTTACTAAACTGCCCCTCAACAAATACAACATTTCCAACTTCGGTGTCCTTTTTTCTTCCCACGAAATTTACGTGATTACCCATCGGGTTGTGTTATATTTACGCTAGTTTTAGTGAGAAATAAATGCATGGAGGGGTTCCTTAGTCCTTTCATTGTTGATTGAAAATGGTTTGGGACACCAAAATTCAATCTTTTTGTGTCAATTGAGTACTTAGAATTTACAAAAAAAGTGGCGATATAAAGGTCCTCCCTCGCTTCGCTCGGTCGGCCCAATTAAAGACCAATAGGATTAGGGGATTCGGGAATTTTGGTTTATTCCATGTTTATTTGCATCTGCCTCCCAATAGAGATCTGAGTCGACCCTGACTCGTCAGTCGTCGCGAGTCAGACGCCAGACCATTAGTCTAGTGAGAAAGAGTTTGGGGTTATTGTGTGTTGCAGCAGTTAAGGAATATTTCAGCAAATATCCCTAATTCTGAAGAGGAAAACTCCAGAAAATGGGAGTTGATTATGAATTTTCTGTGAGCTTATCATAGGCTTATAGCTAGTGAAAGTATTATTTTCAATTAATCTTTTCACACCAAGCTTTGACGGGTACTCTTATGAGTACATTGATATATAATTGGAACGTTGTGGTTAGGGATGTCAATGGATGCTAACGTAACGGAAATATGCTCTGCCGCTGCCTTGCCATTAAAAGTTAGCGGATATACGTTATACGTTAATTTCCGGCGGAAATATGAAATTCAAAAATGTAACCGTTACGTTGGACTTACCAAATAACGGATATTTTTCCACTACCATCCGGTATGTCACAGGACAACCACAAAACAGGCTAAAACAACAGAACAAATACATATTACAACTTCTAAATCCAAGAAAACAAGTTCTAAATCCATGCCACACCAAAAAAAAAGACATACAGATGTTCATGCCACACAAGAAAACAAGTTCAGAATCTTCAGATGTTCTAGCAAAAGAAAAAACCATGTTTTTTGCAAAAAAAAAAAAAGACATCTCCATCTCCATTTGCTTCAACAACTGCAAATGCATTCCTCCTCCATCTCCAGATTCTCCACTTCCAAGTGCAAACTGCATCTGCCAATGCATTCCACCTTACTCCTGAACTTCTGCATTTTGAAAGTAAAAACAAAAGTGTTAGACATTTTAAGCTGGCAATGTCATTGTCAGTGCAATAAGCCAATAAATTGCAAATAAAAGATTAAGATGTACCAGTAACACAACTATCACTGTCACTGAGAGTGAGATCTGGCAGCCAATCACCCAAACAAAGCAATGCTTCAACAAGGTCTGGAGCTAATGAACTCATGTGAGATGTGAGAACCCTTCCACCAATACTAAACATAGATTCTGAAGCTACACTTGTCACTGGAACTTCCAATACATCTCTTGCAATCCTTCAGAGAGTTGGGTACTTTGGAGCATGATTCTTCCACCAACTTAAGATATCAAACCTCATTTCTTCAGTGGTTGTGCCTTTAGGAAGAATTGGTTCTGCTAAGTAAGTCTCCAATTCTGACTTCTGAACCTCAAAGACATTGTTTTCCATAATAAAATCATCATAACCAAATTCATATGATGATGTTGTAGCTGCAGAGATCTCCATTCCAGCTAAACTCATTCCACTATCATAATAATCTGGAATTGTGGTGTTTGTTTCATAAGCACAGTAAAGAGCATTGAGTGCAAGCTCAAATTTGTTATAGTGACTTTGATAGTGATTGACACCATATACTCTCTTCATAACAAACTCCACCCATCTAGCTTTGTACCTAGGATCTAAAACAACTCCAATTCCCATCAAAGTGTTATTTTCTTTCCAGTAGCTATCAAATTTCATCCTCATATTCTTGTCCATGTCTCTGATATACTCATGCTCACTTGATTCCCAGATCTTAATGCATCTATTAACTTCTTGCACTCCATTATAATACAAATTTATCGTGGGATACTTAATCCCAGCAAATTTTGTTGAAATGACATCAAACAATTCCAAACATTCACATATATTTATTCCTTGTTGACAATCCTTAGAAGATGGTAGTATCTTGAAGTCATTATCCAATTCAGCTAGCCTAACAAAAGCTTGTCTCAAACAAATTGCATCCTTTAGCATCTTAAAGGTGGAGTTCCACCTGGTATCCACATCTAAACCCATGGACCTTGAAGCAGGAAGCTTAACTTGGGCAATTGCACATTCAAATCTCTCTTTTCTAGTCTGACTTGACATATTTTACACACTCTCTAACTGCATCTATAAATGGAGCAGGTACTCTCATTCCCCACCGAACAATCAAGCGCAATATATGATTACAACACCTCATTTGGAACATATCCCCATTAAGAACTAAACAGTCTTTGCTATCAAGCCATTTCTTCAAATGTTCCATCATAACATTGTTAGAGCTAGCATTGTCAGCAGCTACAGCAAAAAGCTTATTGTCTATGTTCCATTCTAGACACACGGTTTCACTACAGATGCTAGAACCTCTCCAGAGTGTGGTGATGGCACTAAAGTATATGCTAGTGTTTTCTTAATCAATTTCCACTCCTCATCTATGTAATGCAGTGTCACACAACAATAACCATCCTTTGTATGCTTACATGACCACATATCTGTTGTTAAACTACATTTAGATGTAATATTCTCAAATTGTTCTTGTAATTCCAGTTTGAACTCAGTTGCTAGTGTCATGATGTCTTCCCTAACTGTATTCTTAATGTAAAGCTTAGCAGGATTCAGAGACTTAACAAACTCTCTAAAATAAGGATGCTCAACTATAATGATTGGGTAACCATGTTTAGAAATCATTTTGGCAACTAGTCTCCTAGTAACAACAGGATCAAACTTCCAATTTGCTAACTTGGTTTGAGCATTACCTGTTTTGATAGAAGTAATCTTCATTTGTCCTTTCTTATTCTCAGGCTTTTCTTTGCAGATTCTCGCATGGTAATGCAAGCGGCTGGTTCCTTGGTTACTGGGAGCAGGTATTCTCTTGTGACAATGTTTGCATTCAGCTAGCAGTATCCCAACCTCCTTCCTTTTTACAACCTACTTTCCAATTTTCCTGTCAAAATCAACCCATACATCAGACCTTACTGAGCGCAGTTTTTTTTTCTCTTCAGATATAACTGGGTCTTCATCTACTTCTACATCTTGTTCTTCTTCTTCTCTAGGACGAATTGCAGGTGTAACAGAAGCAGGTGTTGAATTAATTCCAGAACCTTGAACTTGGTTGGATGCAGCAGCAACAGGTAAATGTGATGCAACTGAAAATGAGAGATTCTGTGAAGACCCAACATGGTTTGATGCTCCTCTTTCGCTTTGGGACATGATTAATTTCACAAATCTGAAATTGTGAACCCTAATTTCAGAAACCCTAAATTGAAAACTGAGTTTTGAAGATTGAAATTAAACTCAAAGAAAATTGAAGAAGAGAACCTTAGTTTCTAATCAGTAATCACCCTCAGAAGATGATGATTTCTAAGGCATAGAAGACGATGATTGATTCAACAACCCTAGTTTTCTCTCTTTTTCTCTCTGAGTCTCTGTAGTGCCGATAAAACTGAAGTGATGAATGAGATAAACCAAACATAATAACCCTAGGTGTAAGAATTTACACGTGCAGTATGCACGTTTCCGGATAACGGAACTAAACCTAACGGAAATACACGGTTCCACTACCGTTACGTTAAGAAGGAATTATCCGTTAGCTTATCGGTATCGGATATCCGTTTACCGCTATGTCGGATGGTAGCAGTAAAGGCTAACGGATTGTCGGTATCGGATGTTGGCTAATCTGTATCCATTGACAGACCTAGTTGTGGTTGATAGCAACTAAATTTTGTATCTTCACATTTCCAGAATGTGAAGACGCTCAACATCCACAATTTTCTTGTGGCGACAAATATATTGCCAGCATTAGAAGACGGCTCATTGGGTACTGATGGCGAACAAAGAATTTCCATAAATTTGAATAATTAAAAATGTAACTATTAGAGAGTGTAACTAGGGACGGAGCCAGAAATATTTTTCAGGGGAGGCAAATTAGCGAGAAACAGGGGAGGCGGGGCCACTTGAACTACACTAAGCTCCGTCCCCGAGTGTAACTCTGTTTTTACTTTCTTTTACTTTTGGTGTTAACATAGTGTTAGTGAGTCCTTTCCCTTTTGTTTTAATTCTGTTTTCTTTTTTCTTTTTCTTTTTTTTTCTTTTTTTTTGTGGACACATATTATTTTATTTCTGTTACTGTTACTTGCATAATCTTAATTGCTTTTCCTTTTTGTTTTACTTTTGTTACTGTTAGTTGTCTTGTCTTAATTGATGTTAGGGTTTTGTCATGTTTAACTTGTGCATCTGCTATAAATGCAAGGCTTCTCTTTGTAACTTGTCTTAAGACAATATAATCAATACTACATCTATCTTTTATAGTATCAGTGGTCTTAGGTTGTCTTTCCTTGAGTCGCCACCCATACTAATTGTCTTCAATACTATCACAAATTTCTTCTCTTGAAGAGCACAATCATCAACCAACCATGACAGATAATAACAATACCAATATCAAACATTATTTTCCTACTTCTATTCCTTTTTCAAATGGTTCCAACTATGTTTCCACTACACTTGATGATACAAATTATCTCGTCTTGAGATCTCAGATGGAATCCATCCTGATGAGTACAGAATTATATGGATTTGTTGATGGATTTATACCTCTACCTCCTGCAACAAAACTTGTTGATGGTACTCAACAACCAAATCCATATTTGGCTCTTTGGCCTAAATGGGATCGTTTTGTCATCAGCTGCCTCAATGCAACCTTTAGCTCCTCTGTTTCGAAGGATATTCTTAGAAAAACAACATCTAAAGAGGTTTGGGACTATTTAGCTAAATCCTTCTCTAAACAGTTTGTTCCTAGGAAATCTATGCTTCGTAATCAATTGTATGCATGAAGAGAGGGTCAGATTCTATTGTTGAGTATTTACAGAAACTCAAAGAAATTTCTGACTCATTATATGCTATTGGAGAGAAAGTCAATGAGTCTGATTTAGTTATGCGTGTTTTAAATGGTTTGGGTTGTGATTATGACAACTTTGTTATCTCGGTTCAAAATCGAGTTGTAGATATATCTTTTAATGAGCTAAAGTCTCGCCTTATTCAAAATGAAAAATGGAAGAATTAACTAATTGAAACCATTCTAGCTCTTGATGATATTACGTCTTCCGCATTCTTCACCAAAAAACACTTTTCAAACAAATAATTCAGGACCCTCCACCCATTATAATCCACCTGATTATACCACTTGTGTGTGTCAAATTTGTAAGCAACCAGGTCATTCGACCTACATTTTCCCTTACCGGTACACTAAACCCAATGGCCATAAACAAAATCGTCAAAAACCTCAAGAAAATGGCTCCAATCAAGTCCAAACAAAGACTTGACTTCCTACTATAATCTGATTCAGATTCCACCAGCCATATGACTAATAATGTTTATATTCTTCAAAATCCCTTGACATATGTTGGTCCAGAAAAGTTCTTAATATGTGATGGAAAACTCTTACATATTGCCAAGGTGGGTGATACTATTCTAGAAACCCCTGACTCTAAGATTGAACTTAAAGATGTTTTATATGTGTCAGAGTTGAAGCAAAATTCGGTTTCAGTTGGAAAAATCACCAGTGATAACTTCTGCTCTGTTGAGTTCTCTCCGAATGGTTACTCCATCAAGGGCTTACATACACAACAAGTTCTAGCTGAAGGTCCTAAAGATGGTAATTTTTATCCTATGATCTCAACTACTTTTGTATATCCTCAAGCACATGTGACTGTTCAGGGTACTTCCACTTTATGGCACAAGAGATTAGGACATCCTGCTAATCCTATTATGCCTTCAGGATTCAATAAGGGGAAGGCGGTCACTGTAACACAACCAAGCAAATACAGGAAAGAGAAAACTTGTTAATCTGGGAATCAGATTGCCCAATGTTTAATACATTACCTTTACAATTCACCACCATTTGAAATCGGTAAGAATTTTTCCACATGTTGGTGTGCACTTAGAGTATTCGGCTCAAAAGGATTTCCAAAGAGGAATAAAATAAAAATAAAATAATGACTCTGTGTATGTGACTATGTGAGCATAAAACTTATCACGCCATTTATTTCTTAACCTTTCAAGATGCTTTAGCTTCTCCTTTTGATGTACATTCGTATTGTAACTGATATTAACTGATAGGTACAGTAATCGAAGCAATCAAATTTGGAAATTAAGCAAATATGTTTGCTTCACAAGCAATTCTCCTAAAGTGTAGGTTCACAAACTTATGACAGGGAAAAATAGTTATTGAACATTATTTTCCTCTCGAGCACATTTACAAACAGATAAAATTTTAATAATACAAATCAAATCAATAGTATCTAACTAATAGCATCTGAATGAATGATATACTGCTATTTTTTATTTTATTTTTATTTTGAAAAAGAGGTTTCCCTCATTGCATTGATAAGAAAGGACCGTACTCTCCATAAGGAGAATTCCGCTACATGGTTACATCTTCATTCCAATTCTGGATATTTAGATAGTTTAGGATTTTCCATAGGCTCTCCCCTTTACAACTATGTTTGATAATATACTTGTTACAAAAAACTGAAATTTTTGCATCCCAAATTACATTGCTTCTCAAAACACGAGTAAAATCTTGAACTTCAAAATTCATGTCCAAAATAGCTATGTTGTCATTTTCTGCACTCTTCTTACATCTTTGCTCTTTTTCTTCGGCATACTTTCCGATCAACAAAATGAGAGTAGGATTAGAGTCACTTTCGAAGTTGGTTTAGTAACCACTCCATTCTTTTGCCCATTGAAAAGCCGCTTCGGCTGCTACCTTCTCTAGTTGTTCTATACTCGAACAATCGGCATGGAGACCTCTAGTTTCTTTGATGTTTCTTGTGTGATCACAGAGAGTTAGTCATCATAGTGAGAACAATATCAATTTTAAGTCAATGATTCATGTTATCCCCTGCAACTGGTTAATATTGGCTTTAAGGTTCTCGTCATTCAGTGGATTGTAATATAGTAATATAACCGCATTATGTCATATCCTGCTTTGCTAATTGTCCAATAGTTATGGATGTAATTTATGATGTTATTAGCTATTATTGGGCTATTGTGGATTTCCATTTTGATGGTGATATTAGACCTAGCCTTCCATATATGCCACACTATAATGCTACATAAGACTTGACATTTTAAACCATAGCCTCCTCTGTCAGTATTCTCAAAGCAATCATTTAGCCAATCATGGGAGAAAATAAAATTGCCATGCAACCAAATACGGGTGTAATCATAATTAGCCTAAAGGAGATAAAAAGAATTTACTTAAGAGAAAATTTAGTTCATCCAATAATTTTTACTCCGATGCAGTAAAGAAGAAATTCACCAAAATTGAGAACTATAAAACATCATCATCAACAGCATAAGGGGATACAAATAGATATAACCAAACATGTATTGTAGTCTCTCAATCCTCTGAACAAGTTTTTTAGCGTATGTGTCTTTGATTTTCTCAACTTCTTCATGTAAGAATGAAGGAAGCCCAATTCTAGACGCCCTAAAACTCATGGAGTTTTCTGCAAGTTATGGTCAATGAATGGAAGAGAACTAACTTAGATAATGAAGGTTTTTCTTAAATATAACTCACGGTTTTATTAACCATAGCCCCTTTGATTCTGGTCAATACTATTTGACCATAATTTAAGGTTTGAATTTCTCATTTGTTATCCATAGCCCATAAAGTAGGTGTCCGTCTTCTGAGTCAAATAAGTCGGTAAATCGATGACTTAATAACCAGTAGAAAAATACAACCATAGGTAGCCATTAAAAACGATAAAAATTATGTCATCCTTATTTGTCGATGGCTTAATCGTTCCCAAAACTTGTAATGAGATGCGAACTCTTTCTCGTTTACCTCCCATTTGCATGCATCGTTGATAAGAATCGCAGGTCCGCTTGAGTAGTGCAAGATATTATAACTAGGAGCACAACAACGGGATAGTTCTTTCGTTTATATAGTATCAAACTCTTGTTTGCTCAAACTAGCGTGTTCTGTATCAAGGCCTATTTTTTGTTAATTCAATATCTTCGTGGCAAATGTTAGAGTAGAACTTCATATGGTGCTGAAAACTTGTTCGCAGTCCGTGCAACTCAGTACACTGTGTACTTGTTTTCTTGTTGAATGATAAAACTTTCTTCTTTTTTCTTTTTAAATTGTTTTATATTTTTTTTAACTTACTTCGTCCCTTATGTACTTATTAAATCTCTGAGATGATTATGTTGACTAGTTTTTAAAAAAAAATTGGAAACTAAAAATTCTAGGGTTTATGGATAGAGGAAGAAGTAGAAGGGAAAGTGTTAGGTTTAGGATAAAAGACGTGAAGATACGATTGGATAAAATAGGTGAAGATACGATCGGTTATATCTCAAGTTAACTCACCTAGCTGTGAATTCCTACTAACTCAGTAAACACATTTTGGGTTATGATTTGGGCTATGATTAATAAGTTGAAAAAAAAATATGAGTTATGAATAAAATGGGTTATGGTTAATAAAAGCATGGACTATATTTAAGAGAAACCATATTGAATTTCATCTCTTCACTGTCTTTCTCTCGTTTAAATGACAGAGCCATCGATAGAAAGAAGTAGAAGATTAACCCATTTATCTACCTAAACCTAACTCCTAACCAGAGAGGTTAAATCGGTCAAAAACATTATAACTCGCTCGGCCAGTTCAACTAATTCTGTGACTCGCATATGGTTGATAGTCTTTAATGATTCAAACTATTTTTGGTCCTTTACACGGAATGTGTAATATTCCGGAGCTTTGCTCAAAACATTTTACTCACTTGTAATTAATAAAATATATCTTTATCAAGAAATACTCCCAAGATTATACGTAGAAGACAGACCGATTAATGAATATGAAAAGTAATTGTTCTTCCCTCTTAAAGTGAAACAAGACTATCAGTATGAACTATTGATTGAATATTATTACACCCTAGTCCCTTGCACTCCACAAGCCTGCATGTATTTGAATAAACATTATAAATGAATATCCTTTTCTTTTGTCTAACCAATAATTCTCCTTTTCTATAATGAAGGACTTCCATAAACAGTTTGTTTTCCCAATTCCCAATGGTGTGGAAGGAATTAATAAAGAGAAAAAATTCCCCTGTGGGAAGAATCACAGTGTGCCTCCTAACCCAACACTTGGTTTCATGATTTAGTACCGACAGCTCGAGTTTCTTTATCTCTATAGAATCACAAATGCATAATTCTTCTTCAAGCTCAAATAAATGCACCCGTGATCTATGTGCCACTGACATACCAAGAAATCCGTCGTGTCCTATTGTCTCAAACTTCTTTGTTTCCGGTTGAAATGACACGATCGAATGTGAATGGGAGGGGTAATCACCGGTTGCAACCTTAAAAGAGGTTTGATCAACCATCCAATAAAGTGTCTTGTTTACTATCACAGCAGGTCTATCACTGGATGGAGGATATAAGAAGTTGCCGACCTTTTCCCGTGATCCGGTGCCAAAATTATGCATTTCAAACTCAAACGGCGCACCATCCTTGGAAACAAAAAGCAATACATACTCCTTTCTTAGAGAACAAAAATAAAACCCACATGCGATGAAATGTGAATCTGTGGGAGTAAAAGTAGCCCTTTGATTTGTAATGGGATTCAATAGATAGAAAACTGGAAGATCTTTGTTTTTGTTCGAAAATAAAAGAAATCCATCATGAGAACCAACCAGCAGTATGGGATCATGCTTTTGGTTATAACATGAGTCAATTGTAACAATTTTTCTGTTAACATGAGAAGATTCCCCGTCGATAAAGTAAAGCTCTATATTACCATGATCACAAATAAATGCTGGAATACATTGCAGAATTGTCACCGGTGGTGGTGAAGCTCGATCAAGCTGCATTCTAGGAAAATATGGAGTTTTGGTTAAGACTTTTAATGCTTTAGAATCACGTTGGCATTGCAAGATACACTTAGGTGAAAGCCTACTGAGTATGTCTTCGATTACAGAATTTGGAAGATCGGGAAGATCATCTACTTCAGTATTTAAAGTAAACAATCCGATTAGCTTTCTCCAGCATATGGGAACCCACCCCATACAAGGAACAAAAACATTCATCTTTATCTGTAATTAATCAAAACATGAAACAGAATTACTTTAACAACCACATGAACTTAGAGGACAAACTAAACCTCAAACTTGAGCCATATATAAGATTAAACAAAAGTCCCTCTGCAGCATATAAGATGCAAAAAAAAAAAAGAAAAAAAGAAAAAGACTAGTAAATAATTAAGCAGTGCAAACAACTATACGGAGTTTCTAAGATGGAATTTAAAAGGGGAAAAAGAAAGGAAAAACTAATGGCAAATTTAACTCCAGGCTAGGTTGCAATCAACAATACAACTATGCAAGAATGATAAATTGCAAACAGCCGTGCAACAGTGGTGGTGTTCAGAAATATAATAAGTGCATGGCTTTAATCTACTATGTATTAAAACACATATTAGTATAACTTATCTTCTTGTACTTATAATGAGAGATTGAATCAAACCTCAAAGATTTTGCAGAGCTTTGCGGAAATCTAATTTTGCCTTTGATTATATATTTGTTTTTGTCCAAATAAGTCCATATTTATGTGGTTTAGTGTGGTTTTTTGAGAGTTAATACCGGAATTTACACGTTCAAAGTTAAAATTATACTCCAACTGGGAGTCTTATTAAATTTCTGGAAAAAGTTAGAATTCTACCCTAACTGGGAGTCTTATTAAATTGCTTTCCAGATGGAATCTCGTTATTGGTGTATTGGGTCTCTACGCGTAATATCAGTGCAACAACATGAAATATCGTATGGAAAATTTGAAACTATTATTAAACCTGGCGTTTTTAGGGGCCACCCGAAAGGATTTAGGTATCAATTTATACTCAGCCAAAGACTCTAGTTAAGGGGTACCCTATATGATATTGAAGTTACATAAATGCCCTTCTGGTAAAACTATATAAAAACCGAATCAAAAACAATTCTACTCATTTCAACTCTTCTTCCAGTTTCCTATTATCTTCCGATTGTGGAAGAAATTTTTTTTTTCCTCGTTCAACCGAAACATCGCCGCGAATCGTAAAATCAAAACATCTTCGATTCGTTTATAAAACAATGGATAAGAGAAATGAAACACACAGACCTAGAACCAAAAATGTTGCTCGGGGTATCGATCCTAAGATTGGGATTTTAGCAAGAAATAAAGAAATTGTTGCTGCAAATGAAGAAGAATGCGAAGAACGCGAAGAAGAAGTACCCGGCAATGTAGTCGGTGGTGGCGATTCCGATAGTCAAACACTTCGTCAACTTCAAATGGCCCCAATTAGGTAAGAATCTATAATTTTTGGGGTTTATTTCGCTTTAATTCGTCGAATCGAGAAATAAAATTTCTAGGGTTTTCGGTTATTTATCCAGATTCGGACGATATTCATGCTCCTTTACTTCCGAATGTAGTCGTGTTCTTCATTTCTCAAGAACATCGACAGTATTCGGGAGAAAGATTTGATGATTATCTGCCGAATATTGGTGGCCATATCTTCCTGGATACAAACTGCTAATAATCGGTAGTTTAATGAATTTTTTGGCTACCGAATATATTTAAGTAGACACACAGTATCCGGAAGAACACTCACTACCGAATGTATATTGAAAAAATCTCAAAATTTCTGATATAGGAAAAATCCCATTTTGGGGCCAGTATTTATTCGGAAGACAATATAATGTTTTATACCTCCGATTGTGTATGATAAAATTTAAGAGTTTCTGAACTCCAGTTGATGAATATTCGGTTGTAAACAAGTTTAATTATATTCCGATTGTTTTTCACTCGGACAAAAATATGTGTCTTCTTACTTCCGAATGTGTACATTCGAGTTATAGATGTGCACTTTGTCTTCCGATTGTGTAGGATGAAAAATTTACAGCTTCTGAACTCCAATTGATGCATATTCGGTTGCAAACATGTTTAGTTAGCTTTCGATTGTTTTGTATTCGGGATCAATATGTGTCTTCTTACTTCCGAATGTGTACATTCGGATTATATTTCCATACTTTGTCTTCCTATTGTATAGTTTGTAAATATTGTTCCTTTCTTTGTTGTTTAGACAAAGTCGAGAAGGGAGGAAGAAAGTGACAGCTAGTACTAGGAGGGAAAGGAGTGCCAAAGATAATTCAAGTGCTCAACAAAGAGAAAAAGCACAAAGCAGTCAACAAGGAGTGCAACCAAGTGTTGAACAACAAGGCAGTGAACAAGGGGTGCGACCAAGTGTTGAACAAGCCGCTCAACAAAGTGCAGGACCAAGTGTTGAACCAGTTGATCCAGTGCCAAGAGTAGAAGAAGAAGGACAACCAAGTGGTACCCAAAAAGCCAAAAAAGGAAAAGATGGTGTAAAGAAGGATATTGCTAAGAAAACATCACATCTTGTCCCTCAGCACTTGAAGAAGAAGGGTATTCCAACATGCACAATCCTTGGGCTACCAGCGGATGGAGAAAAATTGCTATTTGGATACAAAGACTCATGGGCCAGAGAAATATACGAAACCGAGGTAATAAAATTACTATTTTTTATTAATGTATTGTCTATGTGTTATATCGTAATATTTGTATTAAGGATTTTTTTATGTACTTTAATAGGATCATCAAGATGCGGTCCGTCTACTCAAACCTACCGCCGCACCAACAAAAATGCTTGCGTGGCCTTTATCCGGTGAATGTGAAAGGTTCAAGACAATTGTTGCCAACTCGGGGTTAGCTAATGCCGAGAATTCATTGTTGGAACATGATCGTGTGGCCATATCGGCGTTCGTGGAGAGAATGTATCCTGAGACCGATACTTTCCATATGCCGTTTGGGGAGATGACGATTACCCCGGATGATGTTGTGCAGATTCTTAACCTTCCCGACCAAGGCACAGCTGTGAAGTTTAACTACACAAAGCAGTTAAGTTGGGCACAACTTTATTCTCTAACTAACAAGTGCTTAGGTTGGGATGAAGAGACAACAACAGCAGAGTTTAGGAGGCATGCAGTTATAGAACAAGACAGATCAACATTACAGCTTTGATGAATATGTTTCGAGGCACCTTGGAGAAGGAAAAGAATGGAACGTTAACTGATGAGCAAGTGAACCACGCTGCCACCGCATATCTCCTTGTGTATTGGGATGTGTCATATTCCCCAATACTTCTGGCAACCGGATCGACGCCAACCTTATACAACTTTTGGATCCTCTCCATGAAGTCGGTGACTATTCTTGGGGCACGGCATGCCTAGCATTCTTGATGGAAGAGTTGAGAAAGGCTTCGAGGCTAGGAACCTGCCAAGTTGCCGGGAACGTGGCTCTATTGCAGGTTTTTTCTTTAACTCTATAACTCACTCTATAGTTATTCGTAGACAATACATATGATGCATATCATAACTCCAAAGACGCATATTCGGTAGGAATTGATCCATCTTTTTTCCGAATGTTGGTTATTCGGTGGTAGGTACTTACTTGTTTTCCGATTATATATAATCGGAAATATTCTTTTGATATTAGAACCGAATATACAGGCCAGAAAAACTATAGGTTACTGAACTCCAAATGACGCATATTCGGTAGGAATGATCCATCTATTTTCCGAATGTTGTTATTCGGTGGCTAGGTACTTAGTTTTTTTCCGATTATATATAATCGGAAATATTTTTTGATATTAGACCGAATATACAGGCCAGAAAAACTAGGTTACTGAACTCCAAATGACGCATATTCGGTAGGAATTGATCCATCTATTTTCCGAATGTTTTATTCGGTGGCTAGGTACTTAGTTTTATTTCCGATTATATATAATCGGAAATATTTTTGATATTACTACGAATATACAGGCCAGAAAAACTATAGGTTACTGAACTCCAAATGACGCATATTCGGTAGGAAATGATCCATATCTATTTCGAATGTTGGTATTCGGTGGATAGCTACTCAGTTTTTTTCCGATTATATATAATCGGAAATTATGTTTGGAAATTACTACCGAATATACACAATCTATTTACTAAAACTTGGTTTCTTATGTATATAGGCATGGATCTATGACCACTTCCCTATCCTGAAGTTGGCCGGAGAGAACCCGGGGTGGTGCAAAGGTACTCCTAGAGGAACAAAGTATATATTTGAAGACAACCGTTCTAGGACAAAGGAGCAGCAGTTGATTCGCATGAGGGAGATTTTGGACCAATTGAAGGCCTCGGACGTATGCTTTGATCCATACAAGGAAGATCGAGTCAGTGGGCATATAAATGTTCGGTCGGACTTGTCCCTTTATTTTGGACCATTGTGGCACCCCACAGGATATGTGATGTATAACCCCTCTAGGGTGATGCGACAACACGGGTATATACAACATCAACCTCTGGAGAAAATGGGGGATTACTACAAATTGGAGTTGGAGTTGTGTTCTTCTAGTGGTGACAATCTCACGATTGTTCACACAGGCCCACCTACTGTTCTTGATAACTGGGATAAGAGGAATGACTTCATTATCGACACTGGTAGACGAACCACCCGAGGTAATGAAAATTCTCCAGACTATATGAGTTGGTATAACAAGGTATCACATCCTTTGGTTATCCGTGAAATCAAATCCAACACTACTGCGGCGGGTTCAAGTTATAATTGTATCATCAAAGACAAACCAGCTGGTTATGATAGACTGGTGCGTGTTCTTATATTTTTGTTCATTTTATATTATTCCTATAAAGCTTAGGTACTTACCGTTTGATGTTATGTCATTACGTATAAAAAACAGGTGAATAGGTTCAAGCGTGTTTCCAAAATGTTAACTGCATGCCTGAAGAGCGGAGATCCCATGCCAGCTGAGAAGATCAAAGAGGCTAGAGATCTAGTTGATAATATGGATAACGAAGATTATGCTGCCCAGTTTGGGGAGAAAGTAACGAAGAGGCATCCGCCCAAGGTGGTAGTATCAAAGACGGGTAAAAGAACTCGAGCTTCATCGAGCGCTGAAGATGCTCCAACTGAAGGTGCTCAAACCCGTGGTCGTGCAGGACTGGGAGGTAGTCACGGTCGTAAAGTAAAGAAGAGAAGATAAATGACAATGATTTTTGTTGTACATTCGGAAATTTGTTTGGGTAACTAAGTTAGACAAGTTCAAATGACAATGATTTGTGTGGTATATTCGGAAGTTTTGGTAACTAATTTAACTTCCGATTATTTCAAAGACAAAATTTGAAAAGTATAAGTTTTTCCAAATTCTGATTTTTGGGCCATCGTACATTCGGAACTTTACAAAAAACCTATCCTCCGAATATTACAAGTTCAAAACAAACCACGCCATGGCTCCAGGTGGTTCCAAGGGCCAATATTGAAGGTTAGACAACCGATATTCGGAAGTGTTGGTAACTAATTTAACTTCCGATTATTTCAAAGACAAAATTTGAAAAGTATAAGTTTTTCCAAATTCTGATTTTTGGGCCATCGTACATTCGGAACTTTACAAAAAAATTATCCTCCGAATATATAACCGAATATTACAATCGGTAGGTTGTTTAACCGAATATTACAATCGGTAGGTTGTTTAACAAAATAATCTACCGATTTCGTATAATCGGCTAGTTGTTATATTAATAATACTCCGATTACATCCATTACATAAAGTTCAAACGGCCTTAACCTTACAATTTCGTCAAAAGCACCTAAATCCATACTCCTAATTGACCATAAAAGTATTAAAACAGATCATAACTTCCAGTGACCATAGAAATTGTCCCTCTTGATTTTGTAGCATCCTTCATGTTCAAATCGTTTCCCCTAGAGGTCCACATACCGGCGATCCGAAAGATTTCTCTGAAATTACGAATGAGTAACAAGTTAGTACTAACTTTTGTTAATGTGAGTTGGAGTTACAAAGATACTTACTCGTTTTTCATACGTCCACCAAGGAAAAGCGTTCCTAACAAACCGTTCCTCATCTTCAAGTTTGTCAATCTCCTTATCGAGCGCATTCTTTCTCATCTTAATGTCATTGGATGATCTTCGAATTCGATTACCTTCTAAGGCCTCAAATACCATTAAGATACGGTTCCATATCTGCTCTTCGGATTCCGATTTGTGGAGCTTGTGAACACGATCTTGAGCAGTTACCACAACCCACGCTCTATAAATAGCACAATCTTCTTCTTCGGCAAAAGCAATATCCATGTTTTTTGTTATGAAAATTAAAACTGAAGAAAGGAAATAGTTTGGTGCAATTGGGGTGATAGATATGAGTTTCTTCATATAGGTTTAGGGTCCAACGGCTCTTTTTGTTTTTCCCAAAAACTCCAACGGCTAATTTGACGAAAGTTGAATGTGGAGAAACCAATAATCGATAGGTATTGTATTTAGCATATCTACCGATTATGGTAGCTTTCAAAATTTGAATTTGGGGCAACTTATAATCGGTAGGTTTTGTAATATATTTAACTCCCGATTAACGCTGCATCCAAAACACGAACCAAGTGGTTATGGCTGACTGTGTACACTCAAAACATATGGAATATGGCAAGGGTTCGACCTATGGCTCCTTATAATCGGTAGGTTGTTAAGTTGTATTCCCTTCCGACTACAATCGGAAGTCTGGGAAATATTTTGGCTTCCGATTGCAATCGGAGGATAACAATGTTATCATATCCTCCGAATATATAAGGGTAATTTCGCCATTACGAATTACGCGAGATAAGGGCTGGCTACATTTTCCCTTTGGCTGATCTTTTTTGTTTTATTGTTGGCCCCTAAATCTTTTCGAGTGGCCCCTAAAAACGCCGTGTTATTAAACCTCCAATAGCTTGCTAAATTTTTTTTTCGCCTGTGTTGACATCGATCCAAAAACTTTGGGATCAAGTCTTGATAGTTGGTGCAACACACGGCTCTTCACAATACACAACAAAACAAAAGGGCAGTAAGTTTGTATTTTAGATTATTTTTTAAGCAACATAGAACCATGTTACGTTGCTACCTTGGAACACTTCTTCTTACTCTCTTAACATTGATTCGATACCCTGTAAAAACTCCAAATGTAATACACCTTCTTTCCACGTGTTGCAAACAACGATTGCATGAGGCACAGATGTAATAATTTTTCACAAAAGATTAAGGTAAAAAATGAAAAAAAAGAGAGAAATCTAAACCTAAACTCTGTTATCCAGATCTTGTTTTCATTTTCGTATCACTTTGTTCATGTTGGCCATGATGCAAGCAATCACCCGTTTAGACTGATTATACTAACTGATTCATATTCATAAATCAAATAGTAGGATTTAAAGTGTTGGAAATCACGAGTTTGAAGAAACCAGAATTCCCTGATTTTAGTTTTTGAGTTGTGTACTATGAAGGATCTTTAGTTTGAACATCTTACTGTTGTATTTTGAAAAAATATCATACTCATTGCTTTGATTTGGTAACTAATGTGATCAAATTTTAAATTTTGATTAACTTCTCACGATTTTTCTTCTCTTTAGATTTCTCAGTCTCAATCTCAACTCTGTATGGCGAGGAGAAGAAATCAGATTTCATCGATCAAAGCAGAAGCAGAAGAAATTATATTTTGAGAACAATGGCAACTTCTACTATGGCTGCTGGATCGGGTATAGTTTTAACCTGACCCACTACTTTGTCTTCTACACCCGGGATTGACCCGAAAATCTCTGTTACTTTTCTGCATACTCTGTTTTTTTTTTCAGATTGGAATTATTTTAGAGGAATCATCCTTGAAGATTGTAGCCATTCTTCGTTTTATTGTATTGAAAATAGATGTATAAATTGCCTTGTTTGATCAGCTTGATCTTCAGAATTGATTTTTTTTTCTCTATTTTGAATGAATATATTAATGAAATTGATCGATTCAATGGATTGTTTGATAAACTTTGAACTATTAATATGTTCATTTGGTTGTATCAGAAGGAAATCGATAATCAATTTGATTAATTATCTCAAAATTCTTCTTAATTTTGTGAAATTGAAAAAATAACGAAACGGATTTCAGTTTCTTGGGACATTTATCGTGACGGACAAAATACAATGGAGTCATCGTTAGGGCTGCACATACCCGACCCAACCCGCGGAGGCATGGGTCAACTATGAGTGAGGCACGCTAAAGCCCACCTATCTTGGGTCGGTTGCGGGTAGAAACTTCCATCACCCGAACCGACCCACCCACCCGCCCAAAACTAACATAGGATTCCTGACCCTTAGATCTAACCTAGGATGAATTATCAGAGCCGTTGAATTGATGAATAAAAGTAAAAGACCTAGCCTAATCGCATTTTCCTTCTCTTCTCTTCCGCGACCTCTTCTCTCCTTCTCAGGTAGACTCCAACTCCATTCTTTTTTCTTCGCTCAGTCTCAGATTCGCTTTGTGGATTATCGGCATCACAAGAAGCAAACCAATAACGGAAGGTAAGATTAGGAACCGTTGTAAACTTGTAATTTTTTGATGATGTGATTTCTTGTAATTTTCAATTTAGGGTTTATTTAGGGTTTATCTGTTTAGGGTGTTGTTTTTTAATTTTAGTTTGTAATGAATTGATATGATGTTAGAACTCAGTAATGAAGAGTTTAATCAGTAGATTCAAAGGATTCTTGAATGTTTATGTGTTTAGGCTCAATTTAGTTTAGTTATGTGTATGTTTATCAACCGAGAATTTAACAACTTAACTTTGTCCGTGAACCTCTTTTTCTGCTATGATGATTTTGCACACCGACATATTTAGCTTGAAATTGTCTAATCTCTTTGTGTTTAACTCTTAATATCAAGATGTGTATATATTTTAATGTGATAAATGATTTCATGAAGATTTGTAAATCTAGGCAGCCAAATAAGTTATAATTACCATCATAAATCAAGCCTTGAATTGATTACCTACCAAGTTCTAATTGATTTTTTAGAGTATCCTATAACTGTTTGTGAAAATTACCTAGTCAATTAGAATTTTGAAACTTAAAATACAGTCTATAAATGCCGTGTGAATTGATCTTGGTCTTCTTTGTTTTAGAGCGTTGAATCTGGTAATATTTGCATCCCTATTCTCACATTATCTAAGTGTCATCATATATGCTGGATCTGCTTCTTAAGCTATGTTACATGATCGTTTTAATCACCCTCAGTTTTTTTTGAGGTTTTGAAATAATATTGGTTAAGAACGTTGTTGTAAGAGAAGTACAATAAAACTGTAAAGCACGCGTAGCTACCGTGTACTATTTCATCTAATTAAAGTGACTGTCCTTTCGGTGTACTGATGGGCAGTTTGTGTTGGTACTTGCTGTTGTTGTGGATGGATAAACTAAAATGTTCATTTCGCTTGCAGAGCTATTCGGTGACCTTGCTGCTTCTTCCATCGTCATAGATGATTGATTCCTATTGGCTTAGACAAGGTAATGACGCCAAGGGTCATTGTCAGTAGCTTGATCTTTCTGAGTTCATCTTTGTTACTGTAACTAATTTACAGACTTCGTTTTATTTCAGGCTTTCAGCGCATTCGGAGGTAAAACATCCACAAACTTGCAGCGACTCGCTGTTGGTCGCTTTATATGATATTAGGCTTTAGTATAGTAGGCAATACTCAATAGTAATGCACTCTTTTATCTTTTGAGCTTTGAACAATTGAACTCTGTTCCTTTTTATTGTTAGCCTTATCAACTTTGTTATACACTTATACTCAATAACTCTGTTCCTTTTTATTGTAATGTCATTTTATTTTATGGTGGGTAACCCACCACCCACCCGACCAAACCCGCCGTCACAATGGGTCGGGTGAAAACCGACCCGTTGTGATGTTGGGTCGGTTGCGGGTGACAACTTCTGTTACCCGCCATCAGTGGGTTGGGTGATGGGTGAGACCAAAACCGACCCATGTGCATCCCTAGTCATCGTATAGAAGACCTCCTTAACAGTCGGCCAATTATTGGTAAAGGAGGCACGAATCCAGAATCTAGCGGATTTTTTTCTTCTGGTACCCACCCGCCAATAGTGGCATCCGGCTTTAAGTAGGATTTTGGCACTTATATTTTTTCCCTAACTTCACAGATTTAATACTAATTCCCCATCAATATCACCAACTTTTTTTTTTAGTACTTACGGCGACTGTGAGTTTCGAACTCAGGGTACAGGTATCTATCGTTAATCAATAATTTTTTTTAGTACTTTTCACGACTGGGAGTTTCGAACTCAGGTTATTGGTATCGTTCAAACTCAGGTTACTGATATTATCATAAATCACTGTACTATAGTGGCACCGGTCAATATCACCAATTTTTTAAGTCGATTTTATCGGAAGTGCACGAGCTAAAATGTGAAGAACTACCGGCAACGCCATGAGCAGACCTATCTGAAAACAAGGGTCTGTGACGCCATCAGAGCCTGTAATGGAACGTCAGGCCTAGCTCGTGCATACAATTCATTATGGGAAAATTAGGCGCAGGCAAAAAAAAAATAATATTCTCATTGTTAAGCCCACAATTAATTTTAGGTACCGTGACATCCATAATTATATGAAATTATTAAAAATGTCTGTATGACGGATTATGCATCCACATGACGGATTATGCATCAGGGATATAATTGGCAACGCAACTTGGATATAACATATCTAAAAATACGCGCCTTGGAATTTTACAAATTTTATATCATTGGAAATCTTTTTAAGAGAGCTACGCAACGAGTACAAATAAGAATATCAAATTTTTGTTTTTCACGAAAAAATCGGAGGTGATCATCATTTTAGGCAAAATTTTCGAAAACTTGATACACAACTATTATGCAGCCACCAAAAAAGATGCATAACACATTCTGCAGACGCATAACAAATTATGCAACCATTTTCCCCACTGCATAACAAATTATGCATTTGGATAACAAAGTTATGCATCTATAACAAGTTATGTAACCATTGTTGTGGTTGATTTTAGTGGGTACATAAAAAATTAATGCATAATGCACTATGCATCCTATTTACGGATGCATATCAGGTTATGCATCTATTTTCTCGATGCATAAAAGATTGTGCAACAATTTTCTCGATGCATAATGTATTATGCAATCGTATTTCTCGGATGCATAACAGGTTATGCATCCCTTTTCTAGACTGCATAACATGTTATGCATATATTATTGTAGGTGCATGACAAATTATGCAGCCATTTTTTTTTGGTTTTAATACTAACAAAAAAATAGCTGCATAACGTGTTATGCAACCATTCTCTGGACTGCATAATGCATGACAATTAAATATTTACAATTTATAAGCTCTCTAAGCACTTTTATTTCTTAAGCATTCTGAATATTCTTCAAATTCACATGAATGGGGGTAGTACTTCATTTCCCCGTATGTATCAGTGAACTGTATACTCTTGTGATATACACAAGGATAACTTTTAAATTTCGGCCTCTAAACTCCCTCAATCACTGTTAAATATACCTGAGTTCCAAATCAAATCGTGCTGCAAAATCAAATTGCTCGAAATAAATGGCCTTGGTTGACTGCCTAGTTCTTTACTGCTTTTACGATGAGAAGAGGATGCACGTATAGCTACTAAGCTATAGTGGAATACATTGCCAAAAACATCAGGAGAATGCATTGCCAGGCAAACCCCCAAAAACGGAAGGACGAATAGGAATAGCACATCACTACAGAAAAATAACGTTAATGGTTTAATATTGTGATAAGAACCGGACAACAATAAAACACCACCAACAACAGCTCTGAATTCCATAAAAATCAGCCAGTTGATATCTAGTTCTCGTATGTATGTCCATGGAGATCTTTTAACCTCCTCTGGAGCACAAACAGTTGCACAAATTATATTTTGGCTTTCATTGGCAAAATAATGAAGTTTGGAACCAAAAAAAACAGTAATCGCTCCGGTTTGGAACTGTGAACCTACACTGAAATCGAAATTCTGGAGTTAAACTGATGTTAACTTTTAACTGTTCAATAATTGACTCCGTACCTTGTTTCTCCAAAGACGACCTCTTGATTCCACAAACATGTGAATAAACTGTTTCCAACAGTAAACCAAATCAAAGTTTGTATCTTCTCTGCAAACCCTAGAAACAAATCAAAGTTTGTATTTCTCCTTGTTCTCTCGGCAAAAAGAAGAAAATCACAAAAGGAAGATTTTAAAAGAATCGAAGGAAATCACAAAAAAAAAGCGAAGGAAGAAGAAGCGAAACACTAATTTTAACAAATATAGGTTTGTGGAAAAATTTTCCTCAGATAATGGGTGCGCGCCTGAAGTTTTCTGTCCGTGGATTTCTCAGTGGAAAAATGTGGGAGAATGGGTCTCACTGTAGTTTTCACATTCATTATAGACATATACAAGAAAGCTTAAGCTACAAACACGGTCACTACTACATAAAGGGAGCAGGAAATCTGAAAGTAAAGAGAGTGGTTTTTATGTTTTGATCATTTCTTCTGTGTTTTCCTTCAAACTTAGCAGGAAACAAATACTCCCTCCGTCCCAAATTAGATGGGTTAGTTGGTTTTAAATTTTGTCTCATAGATGAGCTATCTTACTAATCAAGGGGATATTTCTAAAACTACCCTTTTAATTGTTTATTGTTAATATAAGAAATATGTATAATTTGATAGTCATGTTTATATTCGTTACGTAGGTGTTTTAAAATTCTTTTAAATGGTATAATAAAGTTTACGAAAAGTTATTATCCATAAGAGTATAATCGTAAAAAATGCTTAAACATACTCCCCTTTCCTCCTTGCATTAAGAACTGTGCAAACTACAACTAGCTCATCTAATTTGGGACGGAGGGAGTAATAAATAGAGAGGGGTAGAAGCGAGCCATGGTGCCTCTTATCTTGAACTTTTGAAATTCAAAATTTACAGAAGTGACGGCTCTCCAGCAGAAACGGTTCTCTTGACAAGTTTTGCCCAAGCTTCACTGGTTTCAGTTATGACCTTCAGAGCATAATCCTAAACCATCAAATCACAAAGGATTAGGGACGAAAATTATAATGCAACTGAAAAGGAATCATAGCGTAAATTAGTGAAAAGAAATTCGTAGGCTTTGGTTTTTGTATTGGTTTTGGAGCATATTTAGATTACTGATTTGATAACAGATGTATATACTTATCTCCTACTTTTTAGCTAATGTAAATAACCAACACGGGCTAGACATTACAACTTTACAACTTCTGCAATGCAAAAGGAATGATAAGCAGGTGATTTTCTAGTCAATTTCTAGTTTAAGTATCTTAGCCAACTACAACTAACATATGAGGAAAAGTCTAAATTTAGCACTCTTGTAGA
Source organism: Papaver somniferum (assembly GCF_003573695.1). Classification (NCBI taxonomy): domain Eukaryota; kingdom Viridiplantae; phylum Streptophyta; class Magnoliopsida; order Ranunculales; family Papaveraceae; genus Papaver; species Papaver somniferum. The sequence continues at coordinate 10,765,514 of NC_039361.1, forward strand.
TGAAATATAGAAGTACCTTGTTGGCTGCTTTGTTCCCAAGTCCAAACTTGATCTTGTAATCTCTGGACCAATCTCTTATAGCGGTGAGAGTGCCCTGAAAATTATTCCAAATTAAATGACTCGCCAAAGTATTTCATAGTAAGATTGCCCCAAGTGCACATCACTGGTACTTCATCTTTTGAGAGAAGATTACATAATTCAGCAGACATCAAACCAAGACTGTCAATTTATTTAAGTCTCTCACCCTGCCGAGCGACCAAGCAAGATATGAAACAGCATATCCCTTACAATATTACCAATGATTTTCTTTTGACCTGATAATCGGTACTCAAGTGTTCACCACATAAATAGATGAAAGATAGATTATAACTTGACAGCTACCTCTCTCTCTATATATATATATTAGAAAATTTATAAGTAGCATGCTCTTCTTCCTAACTGAGGTCAGGATGAAACAATAATCTAGTGTTTGGCCTAGATCTTCCATCACGTTTCTAGTTTCTATCAAGAACTCCGAATTCAAGTTGCCATGTAAAATTCAGAAATTTGACCAAAAATATTCCGGCATGCATAGAAAACTCAATTTTAAAAGTATGAGCAAGAAAATTACCGGGAAATGTTTCTCAACATTAGTTAAAAGTGAAGCTCTTGGGTCATCCAACAAAATCGCAACAATGTTCCAGTAGAGTTCTCCCTCGTCGATCATAGCCGAAGCACCTTAAGGCTTGACCTTTAAGAAGCTCCAAATATTCACATACAAAGAACTTCTTTTTACATACAAAGAACTTCTTTTTAGTATTAAGCTCGAGCTTAACAGAGTAAACCAAAGATACTGCGATAGCATACCTAGATCATTATATCTAAATGCCCCGTCAACTTCAGAATTGGTTACTGCTGGGTCTTCCCATGTCCGTGGGAGCAATCCATAGTGTTAACTGATAAAAAAAAAACAATGGGATTACTGCATCTGAATATCATTTTTAGGCAAAGGATACATACTGGCGAAATAAAAGATAATAAAAAGTTCTGTTTAGTTGTGCATTTCGGCAATTCATAAGTCATGAAATACCTGAATCAAATGGCCTGCAATCCAAATTCAATGGGAAATGCACGCCAGTCCTCAACTTGTCAACTTAGATAGCAATAACCCAATAACTGTATCAAGTTTCCCCTTCTTGGTATCTTGTTTAATGGGATGGGAGTATATGGCTCATCAGGTGCAACCTCCATCATTGCACTAATCTCTTTTGGTACCTCTACAATAAAAGTGAACTGTCCATCACCCAATTGCAATGGTACATCATGCCAAGGTGAAAGATGCACATCAAATATCAAATCAAAACTCTAAATCACTTAAAGCTCCATAACACAATGCACCATTAAATTGAAATGCAAAGTGAAAAAATAAAAAATAAAACACAAACCTTTTTGCCAGGATTATCTTGAAAGAAGACCCTGTAGTCTTGTAGTTGTCATAAATCTGACAATTACATTCCACTATCACTAAATGAGAATTTAGGTAATCATCTTCGTATTATATGAAATATAGGTAGAATTATAAGGATTCATTAAACTATTATAATGATCTATTTGCCCTAAATTTACTTTCTTTCTCTATTTCTTGACCAAGACTCACTCTAGAACCCCCTTACAAGTAATGACCTCTCTCCTTTATATAGGATTTTACATAGTGGATGACAGCTAAGAAACCCACTATTTTCGGGATCACTATGCGACACATTCGCTCATATACAATCGCTCATCTTCGCATAGCATACCTCTTCGCACAGTTCTTCGTACTTTACTCGTGACTTTGCTGACATCATCTGGTGCGTCATCTCAACTTTGTTGTGTGCGATATTCTTCGCTTAGATTGTATTCTTTACTTCGCTTGATTACTAACGTGTGCGATATTTTACTCTTACATTTTGCCTCTTCTCATTTCGCTTAAGAGTGAGCGATATGAGAAACTTCCATCTTATGTCATCGCACATGTTAATCCTTTTATGTTTTATTTTACCGACAATTTCCCTGATTTCAAGCTTTCTTTATGTACGTGTGTCCTTTTAACCACTCATCTTACGACACGTCTTTTTAACTATATGTTTCTATCCGTTTAATTCTTCGCATTAATGAGAATAAATCTCGAAAAACTGGCCGCGCTTTCCTATATACAATCTTCTACCTTTTTCCTTACTCCTTTTATTTCTTTTATTCTTCTTCACCTTCTGTGCAAGTTTATACTATTCATTCTCATTCTTCAATGGCTCCCGCTGGTAAAAAGATGGAGATTGAATTTAATAGATTAAAAACTGAATTCAATCAGAGGGTTTATGAACTTTCTCTTCCTCCTTCATCTAATTTCGCATCAAAACTTAACCTTGATCTAATCAAATCTGATCAATGGAATAATCGAAAAATCATCATTGCGTTAGGTCAACTCTAATTTCTACCAATTCCTCTATATAACCCTGAGATTCCTCTCTTCTATAAAATTCTCCCCGATGATAGATTCGCACGAGGAATATTGCAGTTGAGTGGTAATGCTATTAGGATACCATTAGAGTATGCTCGTCGCGCAGCTGGTTTTGGAAATTCTTACCCTGATGAAGTGCGAAAAGAGGATCATCGTGATAAAATTATAGATTCCGCTGAGTATACTCTTGATAATTTCTTTAATAACTATTATGTCACTGTTATGAAGAGTAACGTAACTAAATGGGTTGTTCGCATAAGAAGAGTAGATGGTATCGCTGAAGATAAGAAAATTATGCGAGATGTTGACTGAAATTCAAATTCTAACCGAGATGCTCGCAGATCCAATGATTCTAGTTGGCTTAATTCCCTGTCATCTTAGAAGGCTCCTTTGTATCTGGTAAAGCCGAGGATGGTTCTGACAATCCTCTGCCCGAAGATTTCCCTCTTTACCAACCTTGGAAATTTAAATTACTCGAAAATGAGGAAAATAAAGTAGCGGTATGTGATCCTCTTGATCCAATTTGTAACTTCTCATAACCTTCTTTCTTATTTCTTTTCCTTCGCAGGCTGCCAAAAAGGTCAATACTTCGCGCAAGGTATCAACTTCGGAGAATAAGGAAGTAAGAAACACTCTTTCTATTTTTAACAATATTGTTTCCTCTGTTTCTTATCTTGATTATTCGCGTAGGTGAATCCTTTGAATCACAAAAGTTTAGGAAAGGGCAAGAACATTCCTAAGAAACCCACCTCAAAATCTGTAACCAAGATAACTTCGTTAAAAGATGATGTCTCTAGGAAGCGTGCGAGATATGATTCTTCCTCAAGTTCGAAATCCTCAGATGAAGATACTTTAATTTCTGAAGAAGAGATATCAATTGATTTGTTTTTCGAAGAAGTTATCTGATCTTTTTTCTGGAGATGCTTTTGCCACTCTTGATGATGATGAAATGGATCTTGCCTTCAAGATGGTCTCAAAGATCTGTACTGCTTCTAATTGGGAAGATCGATCTCTTCGTGGAGCTGCCTCTGCGACAACCCCAGATTTTGAATTTGCAATGAATGGCTTGGTAATATTCTGCAACATTTGTCTTTTATCTTTTCCTTAATATTTCTTCTTTTATTTATAATTCTTCTTTTATATTTTCACAGAATGGCCGCATATCTTATGCAATTTCTTTAGACAATGAAAGAAATATTCGCAAGTTGCAAGCTGAGAATGCCAAGCTGAGACATGAGAATTCTAATCTTTTGGATATGAATGCGAATCTTACAAGCGAGAATACAAAACTTAGAAATGAGAATTTAACTAATTCTCAATTGATTCTCAAAACTCGAGAAAGAAACAAGGAACTCATTGGTATGTAACTTATATTTTCTCACTCCTTTTCTTTTATGCGATCATTCGTACTTCTTATTTAGTTATCTTCGCAGACCTGTACGACCTTTCAGATGAAGCGGCCAATCTTCCCGATGCTGAAATTCTTTTAGAGCACCTTAATTCCTCTTTAAATAATTATCCTACTCGAGGGTTTGAAAGACTTAGCTTGGAAGAGTTAAAATTAAAATATACTACCCTTAGAAAATGCCATAGAAGTGCATTATCATCTGCCAATAATTTTAAACGACGTTTTTATGAGAGGGGGGAAACAATTCAAGTATTGGAGGCGAAGAAGAACAAACTTATTATTGAAAAATATGAAATCGCTCTTAGGGGTGCGAAGGCACTAGACATTTTCAAGAATCTATTATTGAAGTTAAAATAGAACGTGATTCAACTTTTCATGAGACGGACGTGCTTATCGAGGAAAGAAACTTAATTCGATCTCAACTCCTTATAGAAAGTGAAGCTGAGTTTAATTGGGCTGCTAGAGTTCTGGACGATGCTAGAAATAATTTAGGTGTAAATGTTAGTCTTCAAACTGAGCATCGCACACAGGTTGCATACTTTATTTCCAATTATGAAGGTCATTTGTTGTTCTTTGATCTTCATTCATACTTTTAAAAATAAATGTCCGTTATTTTAACTCATTTGTTGATACTTCGCAGAGAAAAAGAAGGAGTATCAAAAGAGAATTGCATAGTTGGAAACTGGCTTAGCTGCTAAAGAAGAAGAATCATCCGCTCGTAACTCCAAGTATCAGCAATTGAAGGAAAATTGGTTCAACTTAGTCCAAAACAACAGTAACGATGCTAATCGCTCTCGTGCGGCTGCTGTTAAAAGAGTTTGTCTGGAGAATAGTATTCCTTTGTCAAAGTACCGTTTTCCAGTGATTCCTGAAAATGTACCCATTCTTGATATCCAAGTTTCTGATGGAGAAGACTCTGAAGAAGATTCCGAAGAAAAAGCTAGTAATTCTGAAACTGAACGAAATGAGGAAGATGAAAATTGATCACTTCTTCTTGTTGTATTTTTTTTTTTTTTGTAAATTCAGATTTCATCTTTTTAATATAAATCTTCTTTTCTTGACTTCGTATTTATGACCTCTTCATATGCATATAAGACTATCAAAATGGGGCAAATAACACTTCCTTTGCATTCCCATTCTTTCCTCTTGTTATTTGGCATATCTTGATAGACCAAGTGTAATTGTTATCCTCTATCATAAACTTCTCTTGGTGAGAGCACATGTGGAACTTCATGAATAATTTTTTTTCTTTTCTTGTATTATCTATGAGGTCTTATTTTTGTCTTCCTATGTAAAGGTCTTACGCTGCCTCTGTTTATGTGTGACGAAATCGCAGGCAGTCTTTACACCGTAGTGTATTGACCCATTGATCTCGTCTTATCATTTTCTTGTATTATTTCCTCTTCAGGTTAATTCACATAAATATTACAAGTCTTAATACTCGTATGAGTTAAAAGTCTCGTGGCATTTACGACTTTTGACACAATTCAGCTCCCTAATGGAGGGTGCCGTTCTTATCTTCCCCCTGGTTTCCCTTTCAAGGAAGCGTACCTCTATCGGGTTAAGATTATGGCTCTTCCCATCCAGTTTTTCAACAACCAGTTGATTTCGCAGTCTTATAACCTTTCAGCTAAAAGAATGCACCCTAAGTGGGGTTTCTTTTGACCGAGTGCATCATAGTCAGGACTTGTCAAGAGTGGCAAAGTACGCTCCAGACGTCCCGGGAACTCTTGACTCAACCGTGTACCTCGGCGCCCTGATCGAGTTTCTGCACTCCTTGGGAGAGCCTTTCTCACCTTAGGCTCTCAATATAAGATTATTATCTTAGACTGAAAATTTAAGGTATATCTCCCAGATGGGCATTATCGTTTTATTCTCACCCCAAATCTCCACAACTCAAGTTCCAGGGTCGGTATAGCCTTCCCTTGAGTCATTCCTTCTAGGTTTCTCCAATTATGACGTGCGATAGGTCTTACTATATTGCCTCTTGCATATAAGCGAACTAGGGTGCACGCTACATTCGGATTCCTAGCCAGTCTGATAATAAATATCATTTTCTGTAGCCTTTTATAAAGGTCTTATTATAAAGATTTCTCTTTTTGTTTTCTTATTATGGATTTACCATATGAAATTAAAATATCTCATTCCAATATTTTAATTCGTACAACTCTAGTACATAAATGCTTTTATCGAATCATCTTGTTCAAAGAAAATCAGATACACTTCATTCTACTCATTTGTCTTCTACACTTTTTGGATCTTCTTAAGTTCGCGTATGTTTTCCATAATATTCATTCGCATAACCATTCAGTTGGTTTTGTGCGAAAGTCATTGTACCCTCCAATTTTTGATATTTTGCCTCTACGCTTCTTCTTTCCATAGAACATGTGTTGCTAATCTTGATTAACATTCTTTATTCGCAGAAGAATCTATTCCATCACTTTGCATACTTGTTTTCCCAACTTCGTACACCGCATCAACCATCAGTCTCTCCGCTCTTTGACTATCTGCCGCATATGTTTTCCAATTCCGTCGCTTGAATTCTCTTGCTTCGTATTTGTCAACATCAATTTCTTGGCATTTTTTACTTTCAAATGTATCTCTTCTTATAATGCCAACACCCTGAGGTAAAGGAAACTTGATGCATTGATGAAATGTTGATGCAACAGCTAATATACTATGCATCCATGGTCTTCCAATGAGAGCATTATAAGGCGATTCAACATCCACTACACGGAATGTGATATCTGTTGGTAAATTTTGTAGAAGATTTCGCATAGTCACTTCTCCCTTTGGTTTATTCGCATAACCATTAAAGCCATAGATTTTGTATGTTGAAGGGAGTAACTCATCATCTCTTCCGCCCATGGTTTTATATGTATGATAAAACAAAATATCTACAGAACTTCCAGTATATATAAGTATTCTATTTATCGCCCAGGTGTTTTTCTCATTTTCTTCCTCATCTTCTTCCAATGGCATCGGATTAATTCCCAATCGCACTACCAGTGGACACTCATGTGATTCTCCTCCTCCTGGTGTTTCATCTGCGTTGAACGAGATTTTCTGCTTTTTCCATTCCTTCAAGGGTGATATTTTTGCCAGGTTAAGAATTTTCCTTCCTTCAACATCTCTTGCATACACTCGACTTAAGACATTATCATGAAAATCTTCAATGTTTTTGAACGAGTGTATGAACGAGTTACAATATAAATTCTTTTCCTTCGCACCCACTTGAATAACAAATGTATTCCTGTCTTTATCCTTTGCATATGTATTTCCTTGAAGTGGTGGTGGTGGTAAATTCCTTGATTGTTTTAGTAAGAAATGGTCCAACTTTCCTTGCTTAATCATTCGCAATATAATCTTCCTCACATTTCTACAGTTGCTTATTGTGTGACCATGGAATCTATGATAGACACAAAATTATTTACTCCTCCTCCCTAGCGGTGGCTCTTCGCCTACATTATGTAGTTCTGGAATATCATCCATTAGGAGAGCGGCTTCCCATACTTTATCCACTGTTGTATTCAACTTTGGCAAATTTATCTGTTCCCACACTATTCTTCCAGTTTTCTTGTTATAATGTTTTTGTTGTCCTGCAGAACTTCCTATTTGAACTGTACCAGTACCTCCACGATTTTGAAGTTGCTTGTCTTTGTACTCTTTATCAAATTCTGCTTGATCTGCACTTCCCATAGCCACTAACTTTTGTTCCATCTCTGCATTATTCCTCCCCTGCAATGTACTCGCAACAGCATTTGCCAGCCTCAGAAGTAAACTTGTATTTCCACCTTTCGAATCAGATATTGCGACTGGGTAAGATTCCATATCTCTTTGCTTTTCCTCTAGTGCTATGTATTCTTCTTGAAATTCGCGCAACTCCGACATTGTTATTGTATCCTTTATTCTGAAGATCTGGGTATATAATAGATTTGTTTCAAAGAGAGCATTAATGAATGCAAGAATAAGATGTGGCTCATCCACCCGTCTTCCCATTTCACTACACATGGTTCTCCAACGTGTCGTTAGATGACGCAAACTCTCATTTGTTCTTCTGCGAAGTCCAAATGCTGTCTCAATTTCCGGTCTAGATAGATTATTACTTATGTATTGCCCCAGAAAGAAATTTTATAAGTGATGAAACGAACCAATAGATTCTATAGGTAGTCCTTCAAACCACTTCAAAGCTTCACCTGCTAAACTTGCAGCAAAATATTTGCACATTACTGCATCATTATTTTCCCACTGCAATAAAGATCTTGCATAAGCTTTCACATGTTGCATGGAACATGCACTTCCGTCAAATATACTTGTAAATGCCGGTAAACAACACTTAGATGATATCGGTGCTCTCTGAATTTCCTTTGTAAATGGAGCTTTTCCAGCTTCCTCAACTGTTTCCTCTAGTTGTCTTCTTCCATCATTTCTTTTTGTAGTCATCATTTCTCTTAATTCTGCCATCTCCTTAAGAATTTATTTACTTAATGATTGATCCAAATCTTCTCGCATGGGTATTTTTAATCTAGCTTGTCTCAATCTATTCTCATGATTGTTTTGGCGTATTGCTTCTTGCATCTCCTATTGTTCAGTTTCTTCTCTTCTTCGCCTATGCCTTTCAGTATTTGCTTCAATTTGTACTTTATCATGTCTTTCTTCGTTACATGTGCGATCATATCGATGTCTTGATATCTCTCTTTCTTGTGGTGTAACTCGGCCTTCTTCTGTATCATTCACGTGGTGACGCTCACGTCTCCTACCTCGATCATCATAATCAACTTGACGCAATCCGCTTTGTAATTCTCTCTCTTCTAATTCTTCCCTTTTTCTCTGTCTATCTCTCGCACGTGCAGTATCTCGTTCGCGCTCATATTCGTCTCTTAATATTTCTCTGCCATGTAATATCATTTTTCCTTGCCTTGGATCCTCTTCTTCCCTTTCAAAATTAATATGTGCGCGTCGAATAAGTTCATGTGGATGTTCGTACCGATTAGTTTCCAAGTCAACTATACATTTCCTTTCCCTTTGATCTTCTAAATTTTAATTTTCTTGCGAGTTTTCTTCAATGACTTCCATGTGTTGCCTTCGCCTATCATTTCCTCGATTAGATTGACTCTGTCGGGAAGAACTTCTACTTGGTCTTGACCTTGAGCGTGCAACACTTCTTGAGCTTTGTTCTTGTAGTCTAAGATTCTATTCTCGTAAATCATCATTTTGACGGATTAAATTCGCACGCTCCTCTTGTTCTCTTCTTCGTTCAATTAGTATTCTTTTCCTAAGTTCTGCAATCATCACATTTCCTTCACTCGTTGTAATTGGTCCTTCGTTCCCGATTCTCTGTCTTTCCTCTGTAGAATCCATCATTTCAGTATGGACACTTACCCTATCATAATCTATATCATTATTCTGTCTTTGTTCTCGCTGAGATCCAACTGGAATTTCTGTTCTTTGATGTTCGTCCATTCTTTCTTCTTGTTACTCAAGATTTGTAATTCGTCTTCGTTCATCAAGTCTGTTACTTCTTCTAGTTGTCATCCCTTGTTCAACAACAGATTCAATCCTTACCATTTCTAAATTTTTAGATCCCACTTTTTTCCTTAAAATCTATGATATACTATCAGGAATTATCATCCAAAGCTATTTCTGGCGCCAAAAATATAGTTGTCATAAATCTAAAAATTACATTCCACTATCACTAAATGAGAATTTAGGTAATCATCTTCGTATTATATGAAATGTAGGTAGAATTACAAGGATTCATCAAACTATTACAATGATCTCTTTGCCCTAGATTTACTTTCTCTCTCTCTATTTGTTGACCAAGACTCACTCTAGAACCCCCTTACAAGTAATGAACTCTCTCCTTTATATAGGATTTTACATAGTGGATGACAGCTATAAAACCCACTATTTTCGAGATCACTATGTGACACATTCGCTCATATACAATTGTTCATCTTCGCATAGCATACCTCTTCGCACAGTTCTTCGTACTTTACTCGTGACTTTGCTGACATCATCTGGTGCGTCATCTCAACTTTTTTGTATGCGATATTCTTCGCTTGGATTGTGTTCTTTACTTCGCTTGATTACTAACGTCTGCGATATTTTACTCCTACAAGTCTAGGGGGTTTTCGGTTCATCTTGTTGTTTGATTTGAATTTCAGGTCTGTAAAGAGATTTGCAAGTAAAAATCTGTAATCACAGCTACTATATCTGTTTCTTCGTATTCTACCCCTCTTCTTTACTCTGTACTATCTGTTTTCCATTAAACGATTTTTTTTTTTACTTTTCGATAAAGGAGTTTGAGTATAAGAAGAGCGATGATCAAATTGTTGGTTTTATTGTCCTAACAGGGATACATCTCCAAATCACCTGCTTCATATGGAATATCTAAAAAAATAAATTTGGAATTTTGGAAAGAGTTGTCAAGGAAACTCATTACACAGTAAACCCTTCACTAAGGAAAGAGTGCACCGCCAAATGTCCATATAGCTAAAACAATATTAAAACTATCTAGAAAGATAAATTCATATTTATAATTCTTCAAAATCATGGGATGGTTTTGTTCTCCATCGTATCCAACGAACTATCTTCTAATGCTGACAGTATGTATGGTAGAAAGCTCAACATGGCTAGCTTTGGTTACCGAACGGCTTATCATATAATACTAACAAGATCGAATCACCCCTATCGTCAAGAGCTAAACACTTTGCAATGGGATATTTGTAAAAGAGATTAAGTAAGCGGTGATATATCAGCCCAACTTGAATCATGCTAGCCTAACAACACTGCGTGGAACTATTTTTTTCTTTTTTGTTTTGAGACAAATGGAATCATTATCATGTTGTGGTGTTGTGTACCAAAAAATACTTTCAGGCACAAAGGACGATTGATTTTCATGATGATGAAAAAGAATTAAAGACAAGTAAAAAAGACAAGAATTTAACGTGATTCTGAAAATTATGCTTAAATTATTATTTTTTATAAGAAAAGGAAAAATTTAATTAAAAATTAGGCGTCACCAAAAATGGTGACAATCTAAAGAGACAATATACAAAATATTGGTTAATTGCTGCTATTGCCGACAACAGCTTCTCAGTTACAATTGAGATTACTAAGAGAATCAAACAACTTAGTCGAAGAAGCCCAATTATACATAATGTATTTAACTGAGATGATTAGTTGGTTCTAATTTCTTCTTCTCCCACCATATATGTCATTTCTCTCATTCCAGATTGTACAACAGACTGCAAAAAGGTAACATACCCCATATTTTCTTAACCATAACTCTACTCTTCATATTCGGCCATTTCCAAAGAGTAGCTCTTACAGAATATTTGAGTCAACGGTAGCGACGACAGTCTGAACTTGGGGTCGGGGTGGGGTGGGGGATCAAAATTTTATTGTTTCAGTTATGTTGGAGAGAAAATCATAACTTAGTGTTTTAGAATATTTGAGTCAGCTTATAAGCGGGGCAATTGCCTCTGCCTGCTTAACTTGGCAGTCAGGAATCACCCATTTGATTTATACTGACAGTCGATTATGTTTTTACCAAAGGAAGCATGCAATCAGCCAAAGAATTGTTAAACTTTGAGTCTGACGCAACAGTTGAAGCATAATCAGTCAACGTGAGTCAAGCAGTTAAAGATACATCGACCAGAAGCACAAGGTCCATCGACTTCGTTCATTATAAAAGATTCTTGTTTATCATCTTTTGATTATGTTTGGATTATTGGATTATATATATTGGTATTATGTTTGGAGTAATATATTTGATTTGATGATGCCATGTAATTTAGCAGTATGTTAGGGTTATCTACACGTGTAGTTGTGAGGCTATGTTGGTTGTTTTGTGTGTAGAGCTTCTTATTTGGAGTCGACACCATTATTAAGAACTAATAAACACTTGCTAATTGTTTGAGATTGAGCTAGATTAGGCAAGTGGTAAGTATAAGCTCAATTTAAATCAAGTAGCCTAATAATTTTGCACGGAACTAATGATAATACAAATTAGTATGTTAATTATGATTAAGTTTTGCAAAAATTAGTCTGGAACTCAGGTTACTAGCATTAACACCAATCTAATTTCTGGTGTCATCTTTAGATTGGCTTAAGAAATTTGAGCGGGTCTTAATTCGTTTTTCCTTTAACGAATGTGCCACTGCTGTACTAAAACTAACATGAAGAAAATGTGGATGTTGTAGGTGTAGATAATCCACAGGGTTAGGTGGTAAGATCCTAAGCTGTGATATACCAAAGAATAAAGAGCGGCGAAGCACAACATAGAACTAGACGGTGTAAGGAGCGAGGTATCACGTTGGTCGGATGTGACGTGATCCTTATCCTCTGACAGGTCGAGCGAACAATCAGAAAGCACTCCGTCAGACGAAGGGAGATGGTCAAACAAAGGAACGAGAAGAAGGGAAGGGAGACATCGTGTTAACCAGACGATTAAGACTCGGCCTCGGGTGAAGAACTATCGGTCAAACCAGAAAGTCGGGCGAGCAGTGAAGGTTCGAAAGGGAACAGCTAAATTTATGTAATGTGACCAACATTGTAATTCTGTTGTATGTCGACCTTGGCCTATAAATATAAGGGCAGGTCGAGAGAGAGAGGCAGGTTGGAAGAGAGAAAAAACACAAGACACTACATTTGAGAAGGAGAGTTACACCATTTGAGAAGGAGAGAACATCTTGTAATCAAAGAAAAGAAATAATAACATTCATCCTTTCACCCCGTGGACGTAGATAATCATACTGAACCACGAATATCTTTGTGCCTATGTTTGTTTTGTATCTTCACTTTGTGTTAAATCATCTTCTACTTCGTTGGATGTGGTGTGTGGTTTTATGCCACTACATTCTGGCGCCGACTAAGGGGACGTCTAAGTTCTCCGGATACCTTGACTGCATGTGCCGACAGAGACGATCCAAAAGCTCCTAAAAACACTTTGTGTGTTAGTTGATGCTTGGGATGAACTCTGCTCGGTGAAAGTATGTATATGATCGTTTGGTTTGAATACTGTTGAGATAGTTAAGTTTTCGTTGTTAAGATCGAGTCGTTAGCAAACATTTTCAGTTAGGTCGATCCCGAACAGTCGACTAGTCTCGCTTGTAGGCGAGTCTGTTTTCGTGTCTTAATCTTCGTTTTCATAGTACTTTTTGCACTTGTCTTCATATTTTGATCTTAGTTTTTGTCCCGCGAGTTCAACAACGGAATACCCATAAACTCCCAAATGTTTGAGGTTTCATGTTGGTTGGGGGAAATGCCAAAGCAACAACACGGCGAGATTATTGGTCGCCGGCGAAGGAATCCAAGGAATCAAGGGAAGACATCCCTTTGTAGTTCCAAGGGAGTGCATAAGTCTTAGTCCAGTTTTTTTCCGTGGCATGCTGACCTCATAAAAGTACGAATTTGGACCTTTTACCCACAAAGAACTAGGTGTTAATGATTTGGAGTCTAGGGAATGTAGGACAAATTGTAGTTAATGCAGAGTCGTGGTACTGAAAGCGACGTCGTGCAACTTTGAAAGCGACGTAGCATGATACCAGTCTAAAAGGAGACACTTAGAGTCTGAATAGGGCAAATTGGCGAGGACAGCATGGCAGAGCAGAGGGAATCGTACTTTTGAAACTCAGTCTTGGTGTCAGACACCTATTTCTTCTAAAAACCGTGCGTACTATAAAAACTTTTCAAAAACAGGTCAAAGTAAGGTGTTGTCTGTTTTCACTGACGTAGGTAGGGACGACTCTCGGACTAACGGCACACTGTGTCTGATGGATAGCACGTTAGGGATGGGGAGAACTCTGAGGAACCGCACGATCTCCAGTAACAACATGCAAGGAGGAGTAACTGGGACGAGGCGAGGGAGTAACGGGCATCCACCACCAAAGGAATCACGAGCTGCTGCAAGGGGTATGCCAACTGTGGACGAGGAGATCGATATGGGACGAGACGGTGACCCATCGCCTCGCCCCAAGGAGGGATGATCAAATATATGGACTTACCGCGTCAGACACGGAAGATGATGAGGCATCATTGATCTTGCATGCTCAGAGACGAAACATCAGACGACAAGCTGAGTATCAAGAAGCCCTCGGGCGAGAGAAAGAATGACTAAGGCGAGTACCACTAGGACGAGAAAAAACTATCGGGATCGATCCGGCGATATCGACTCAGATACCCCGCATAGTACCACCTCCACCACCTATGATGACGGCACCACCCCCTGCCCATTAGGCCATCCAAATGGTCACTCTAGCCATGAGAGTACAGATCCAACACTGCTCGCAATTCTATAAAGACAAAGAAGGCAAGAGGCGGATTTAAGGGATCTTCAGCAGAGGAACCTAGATCTAGAGTTCGAGAACTATCAGCTACGGAACTTAAGGTCGAGGTCTAGAGGATATTCTAGCCGAGGGACATAAGGACACCAAGGCCGAATCGGGAAGGTACCACCTGCAGTAGGACCAAGCAATTCCGGTCGATCAGGACCACCCCCAACACCACCTATCAAAAGATACGGTCCACCCGAGGATTCATCGACGGACGACGAAAGGCATGAGAGGAATAATCAACAGAGAAACACAAGGCTCGACAGTGCGACTGAAGCCAAGCTAAGAGAATTAGAGGAAAAGATAAGGAAGTTGTCAGGAACCGGCGAAGAAGATAAGCTCTCCGAGGTCATAAGCGAGGCCGAGAGGACCCCTTTCACCCAAGAGCTAGAACTAAGGGCCTTCCCACCAAAGTGCACGCTCCCCACCTTCCCATCAAGGTTCGACGGCACGGGAGACGCAATTGAGCATTTGAAGATGTACACAATGTCCCTAATACAATGGAAAAACCATGAGGTGGTAATGTGCAAGTTCTTCCTTGCAAGCTTGAAAGGCGAGGCAAGGAAATGGTTTTACAACCTCGTACCAGGAACAATCAACAATTATGAGACTCTAGTCGAAGCCTACCTTGAAACATACATGCACAACAGCAGACCTCGGCCCAGGGTCAACAGGTTATTCACCTTGGACCGACGGTTCAGAGAACCTCTCAGATCATTTACTGATAGATAGAGAAATTTGTGTACAGAAATTGGGAAGTACTCGTCGACCAACAGATATTCGGGTTTGAAAACGCACATGGGAGGTCAGATCCCATCTAGATAGCCATGTTCACTGAAAAACCATAAACATTGAAAGAAATGAGGAAAATGCAAGAACATTTCATCGCCCTAGAAGAAATTCAGGAAGAGTCAAGGGATAGGGGAGTGCTAGAGGCTAGTGCGGCGCCCGAGTCGACATCAGACGATGTTCAAAGGCGTCCCGAGAAGAGACCGAGCCCACCTACGCGAGGAAATAGGAAGAATAAATGGGTGGCTAAAGTAAAGAGGTCGAGACACGAGGTGAGAACATACACCCCTTTGAATGCTCCACTAGAAGAAATCTTCAAAGAGGTCGAATAAAGGAGTGACATCATATACCCAGCTTCAAGAGGGGTACAGTTCAAGGAGACCAAGGATCACCCGGAATATTGCCGTTATCATCAATATCGAGGCCACTCTACAAATAACTGTCGAGAAGTGAAAGACATCGTGAAACACCTTATTAGAGATGGTTATCTGAGGCAGTTCGTCCGACACCCATCCTAGACGACCGCAGCGCCCGATGCACCCGTTCATCAGGTCCGGATCGACATATCCACACAGTTTGTCAACACGATTTCTCATTCCGCCACTCAAGCGCACAATCTGAATCCTGGAATCATGTCAAGAATCCACAAAAGAGATCATAATGGGAAGGAAATTTTTAGTGTAGCAAAAGCTTTGCCGATGGAATCCTGGATGATGCGACCCATCTTTTTCTCGGCTCAGGATGTCCCGATGAACGACCAAGCTCACAGTGATCCCTTGGTTATCACCCTAATGATTGAGGAATGGGGGGTAAGAAGGATACTAGTAGATAGTGGGAGCTCAGTATAAGTACTCTTCTACGATATGTTCAAAAGGATGGAGTTGTCAGATGATATACTCGTCCCATCGACATATCGTATCTACGGTTTTAATGGGACCGTAACCATCCCAAAGGGCGAAGTAACTCTAAGGGTATCAGATGTAGGTGGTTACATAGATACTTTAACCACATTATGCGTGGTTGATGTCGCCTCGCCCTATGAAGCTATAATCGGAAGACCATGGATCGCGGGAATCAAAGGAGTGGCATCGGCTTATCATCAAATACTACGATTCCCAACGTACAAGGGGATAGCTGAGGTCGTAGGAGATCCATAGGAAGCCCGACAGTGCATGCAGGTCGATGCCCAGATAAATGAGGAGCGGCGAGCACGACAAAGGGGAGAGAAGAAAAGGGCTAAAGAAGCCAAAGTCGCAGAAAAACTAGAAAGAGTTATTTCGCAGGCGGTCATAACTTACGAAGCACAAGGAAACGAGCCCTCATAACAATTAAAGGAGATAGCGCCGGTGAAGGAATCAAAACCAAACTTCTCGGCCGTGGAACCTACTCGGGAGATTAATTTGGGAACTGTAGAAGAACCAAGGGTGGTAAAGATCGGGTACTTACTATCGGACGAACAAGTAAACCAGCTTGTGGCGGTGCTAAAGGAAAACATAGACGCATTCGCATGGAACATGCACGATATGGAGGGTATAGATCCGAAGTTATGCTGTCACCATCTAAGGATCGACCCAAGCTTCAAGACAGTCCGACAAAAGATGAGGCGAATCGCACCAGAATTATAGGCGGCCGTCGAGAATGAGCTAAAGAAGTTACAAGAATCGGGAATAATATGGAAATCGCACTACCCACAATGGATATCTAACATGGTCGTGGTACCAAAAAGAAACAGAGGATTCAGAATCTGTATCGACTTCAGAGACCTGAACAAATCTTGTCCGAAGGACAGTTTCCCTCTCCCAAATATCGATCAACTGGTGGAACCTATAGTGGGGTACGAGGCACTAGCGTTCATGGACGGATACGTGGGGTATAACCAGATCCCGCTGTCTCCCGAGGATCAAGAACACACCTCCTTCTTCACACCAAGGGGCCTATACTGCTACACCAAGATGCCGTTTGGGCTGAAGAATGCAGGCGCCACATATCAGAGGTTGGTGGGAAACATGTTCGAAGACCAGATCCACAACACCATTGAGGTCTATGTCGACGATATGCTAGTAAAAAGTCGCCTAGCCAAGAATCACATCCGAGACCTGCGGGAAATTTTTCGAACGATGAGAGAATATAAAATGAAAGTTAACCCGACCAAATGCGATTTTTGGGTCACTCGGGAAAATTTTTGGGATATATCATCACTCCAAAGGGGATAGAAGCAGATACCGAGAAAGTCAGAGCCATCCTCGAGATGCCCTCACCAGCCACAATAAAAGACGTACAAAAGCTGAACGGAAGTATATCAACATTGGGGCGATTCATATCTCGGTCGTCCGACAAATGCAAGGATTTCTTTAGCACTCTTAAAAATGGAGAGAAATTCAAATGGACGGACGCCTGTGAGGAGGCGTTTCAGAATATTAAGCTACATCTTGCAAGTCTTCCAGTATTACAAAGACCCGAGCCGTCGGAGGTCCTCACATTATACCTCGGAGCAACTTCATATGCTATCAGTACAATCTTCGTTCGAAATGAATGGAACGAGGAAAAGCATGTTTACTTCATCATCAAAACATTACGTCCGGCTGAGAAAAATTATACAAGGATGGAACAGATGATTCTAGCGCTAGATTTCGCCACCTTGAAGCTAAGGACGTATATCCAAGCCCATCGGATCCGCGTGCTCACAAAATCACCTATTGTGGAAGTACTGGACAATGCAGGCCGATCTAGAAGGATCTCCAAATGGGGGGCGTAAAATTAAACAGTTCAATGTTTTCTACGAAATTAGGACAGCAGTGAAGGCACAAGTAGTGGCAGATTTCTTGGCAGATTTTCTACTAAGCGACGAATATGAGGTCGAGGACATACCCAGAATGGAAGAAGATCGAGAAGACCCGGCCGACTTACTCGAAGCAAGTAGCCCATCACGTTGGGAAGTATTCGTCGATGAAGCGTCGAACAAATATGGATCGGGACTTGGGATAGTCTTTACCACACCAAATGGACGAAAAATGGTCCATTCCTTTAGATTGGCATTTAAGGCGACAAACAACGTCACCGAGTACGAAGCTGCGATTCACGCCCTGAGATTAATCGTCGATATGGGCCTACAAGATGTAAGACTAACTAGCGACTCGCAGTTGGTGATCCGAAAAATCACAGGCAAATACGCCATCCACGACCCGATTTTGCAAAAGTACTGGGAGCTCGCCCAATTCTATATCGACCAGATCCCCAGCATCAAATTTTTCCACATATGCAAAAAAGATAATCGAAACTCGAATGCATTGGCATATATTGCATCCCAGCTCACAGACCCAAGTGTGCAGGGTATTCATGTCATGATCCTCCTCGCCCCATCCATACCAGAGACACCCGAGGTGCACGTCGACGTGGCTATCAACACGGCCGAAAGATATCCGGACGGAGATTGGAGAAAACCGATTCATTCGTACTTGGATACAGGCGAGTTACCCAAGGGGAAACCCGAGATCAACAAAGAGAAAAGCAAATCGGCCACTTACGAGCTAAGAGACGGAATCCTATACAGGAAATCATACCTGGGACCACTCTTAAGATGCTTAAGTAAGGAAGAAGTCCAAATAATCTTGAATGAACTACACTATGGAGCAGCCGGAAATCACATCTCGGGACGAAGTCTGTCAGCGAGAGCGGAAATGATGGGATACTTCTGGCCGTATATGAACGATGATGCAAAACATATGGCGCAAGCTTGCGAAGAATGCCAGCGGTTTGGTAAGAAGATGCATGCACCTTTAGTAACTCTAAACTCGGTAGTAAGCCCCTGGCCCTTCGCAAAGTGGGGGATCGATATCGTGGGATCATCACATGTAGGATCGGGGAAAATAAAATACTTAATAGTAAAGACCGATTACTTCACTAAATGGGTGGAGGCGGCACCACTGAGACATATCTGTGACAAGGACGTCTTCAGGTTCATTTGGGAGCACATCATATGTCGTTTCGGAGTACTGGCGGCCATCGTCTCGGATAATGGAAAACAGCTCAAGGGAGAAAACATCGACCTACTATTTAACACCTACAACATCAGAAAAAGCAAGTCTACCCCCATATACCCTCAAAGTAATGGGAAGATCGAGATCACAAACAAAACTATCGCCGACAATATGAAGAAAAAATTAGATGGAGAATACGGTAATTGGTGCGAAGAACTCTACAATGTTTTATGGGCCTATCGAACCACTCGAAGGGAAGCAACAGGGCTATCACCTTTCATGTTGACCTATGGAACCGAAGAGATACTACCAACTAAAGCAATGATACCCACCACAAGAACTGAAGCCTGGAGGCGAAACATATCGACAGATCTAATATTGTCCAAGCTCGATGACTTGGAGGAAAGAAGGGAGATGGCATTGCGAAAAATTGTGAATTACCAAAGGAGATTACAACGAGAATACAATAAACGAGTTCTACCAAGAGAGTTTCAACCGGGGAAGTTAGTGTTGAAATATCTATCCAATTGGGAACGTGACAAAAAGGGCGGTAAACTAGCGGCAAGGTGGGGAGGACCATACACAATCGTGTCTAAAGCTGGTGAATGAGCTTATCGATTACTCAAATCAGATGGCAAACCCGAGTTAAAACCGTGGAACGCTCAACATATGAAACTCTATTACCCATGAGGGGTTCCAGGGAAACAGGTAAACATACTTGTCATTCATTTCTTTAAAACCGCGAGGGGTAGGAAATATGACATGAGGAACCAATGGTCATTCGTAATCGGGGAAAAGCCAGTGAGGAAGTGCCGAGGTGAATTACACTCAAATGGTCATTCGTACTCGGGGCAAAGCCAGTGAGGAAATTACGAGGTGACTTACACTCGAATGGTCATTCGTACTCGGGGCAAAGCCAGTGTGTAAGTGCCGAGGTGACTTACAGTTGACTGGCTATTCAATACTCGGGGCAGTGGCAGTGTGCAAGTGCCGAGGTATCCTAAGGGTACTGGTGGTTGGAAGCCAGATACCAAAGGTTGTTAAGATACGATTTCTTATCAGCTAGGTAACCTACTTACATCTGAAAGGTTACCCCCATCGCAGGTGGCCGTGACCACTTTCCCGAGTTGGTTGGTCGATAACCACTCGGGATTATCGGGCCTAGACCTAGGGTGACTATAACCCTTCCATTGAATCTAAAAGACAGTGATGAGATACCTCGGCTGGGACATGGCATCGGGCCCGATGACCCTCCTTGTTGAGTGTGTTCGACAGAAAAGGCACTAATAACCAATACATGTGACATCAAATGAAGGTGCGTAACATAAACAACAAGATAAGGCTGAAACTGTCAAGAAAATTGTCAACACAATGGAAAAGGCGGAAATTGTCAAGGAAAATAGAAAAGGAAAAACAAGCTTGGCGACGCAGCACCCCATTTAAAGAAATTGTTCAAAGAAGCATGAAACAAGTGTTCAAACGAATTACAACCCGCAACAAAGGGCAAATTAGTGGCGCAGCACTAAAAAAGGCGTGATCAACTCCTGCGTGGAACAACACTGGCCCCTCCCTTCCTCTGAGCAACCTCGCAGCGCTTTTGCGCGATGTACTCGTTTACACCGGCCTTGATCGCCTCAGCAAGCTCGCTCTGATGAGCGTTTCTATCGTCCACAATCTGCTGAGAAAGCTGCTCGGACCTCGACTCGGCGGCTTGGAGCTTAACCTTCGTCTCTCCTTCAGCCTTCTTCCACTGCTCCACCTCTTGCCCGAGGTTGTGCACATCTCGCTCCAAATCCTTAGCACGACCCTGCTCGGCTGCAAAAAAACATTATAAGCATGTTAAATAAGGAATATAGCAGAACATGGAGTAAAAAAACAAATTAACTCGGTCTTAAGGCCACCCCAGCATGCACTCCAGAGACCTGATAGGGTTGACAACACAGATTCTAACGACTCCACGGACTTGGAAAACTCATCCTCCACCTTAAAAATCTTCAAAGTTAACTCATTATAGTATTGTTCATTGAATTCATTCGAAAGGCAATATTGCTTGTAATCGCTTCATTCGTCCCTCTGACGATTATATGACAATTGTAGCATCGATAACTGGGATTGGGTCCACTCTAGGTCAGTGGAGACTGGACAGCTTATCGAAGCCCTAGGTCCTTTTAAGAAGATCTCGGTTGGACTGTTCGGCCACATCTTTTTCCCTCAAAATTCTTCGTCGATCTTCATGAAGATCTCGATTTTGAATCCTAAGGGAACCATTTTGACTCTCCAGATTATCAGCTAGTAACGTTTTATCACCAGCAAGTCTCTGAAACATGCCCAAGCGATCCGGTAAGTTATCTATCTCCTCGGGGACATACTCCAATAGGCGATATCTGTCCAATTCCTCTTGAAGTTGCTGGATCTCGGCCTCCTGTCGGTCTATCTTCCCATCCTTATTGTAAATTCGTTGTCGAAGATTCTCCACAAGATCTTTCTCGATATCCCATTTTCTCTTCATAAGCCCATACTCCGAAGAAGCGTCTAGATCTATACTAGATATTTCGACTAGAAGAACAATAATTGACTCAGGACATTGGTACGAAGAACTCAATCAACACATCTATGTAAACAATATACCTTGAGCATCGGCGAGTTTGATCTCCAATTCACGAGATCGTTCCTTCCCCTGCTGAAGAGCAACCTCCAACTTCCTAAACTCTTGTCGGCGGCGTGCAGCCTCCAACCTCGACCGATTCAACGTCTACAAATTCCATCCCAAGACGAGATTAGTAAGGCCCGATAATATCAAAACGAAGAGTTCAAACAAACCACTTACCAGATTATCAAAGACCGGTGCAATGTCAGGATACAGGGGCACGACAGCAATCATATGCTCATCAGTATAGGAGCCGAACTCCTCCGAGTGTAATGCGCCAAGAGAATCACACATAGGACCCGATATGGTAAAAGATGTCAGAACAACCGAGGGAGACCCAACATCTTTCTGGCGCAGCTTTTGGAGCGATGTTTGGGTCGGCCCCTGAGCTTCATACTACACGATAAGAGTCGCAATAGCAGTTTCCGCAGGAACAACCCTTCCTTCTGACCACCAGCATCCTCATCAAACAGCTGCTCGTCCCAGAATATATCGTCCTCATCTTCTTGATCGGGGATGTTAATCACAATGTCCGAGCTTTTCAGCACCACTCCCTTCGCCGCCACCTTTCCTCGAGGAGGATTACGCCTTGGAACCAAACCTTCACCACCAACAATATCGGACCCTCCAACATCTTCATCCTTGCGCCTAGGGATTTTCTGCACAAGGTTCAGCGTCAGAACAAGTGAAGGCAAAAAACAGGGGCAAGTACATGTACTTAGAATAAAAGCTATATGTTTGTTACCTTCCCCTGGTCTTCCTCGACCCTTGTGCCAGCGCTCCTCTTCTTGGAAATAGAATCCGATTTGGTAGGCTCGCTCTGAGGCTTAACCTACGACAAGAAAGTAATCAGTACCCCAAGCCGATACAACAGGAATCAAAGAAAGTGGAAAGAAAGCAACATACCCTATCATCGTTAATCACCCACAATGGATAAGGCTTTGCAGGAAATTGAGGAGGAGGAAAGCTACCATGCAAAATCTGGACGCGAACAAGAAGTGGAACTCGGTCCCAGTATGGGTCATTAGTCTGGCGAGCACGCTTGTTGGAACCTTTACCAAGGGGATCATCATCTAGCATCAATCTGTCAACACCCTCGGGCATAGATTTCTGACGGTGAGGGCTAGCAACAAAACCAGCAAGGTCGCTATTGGTAGTTGTCTCGCTTCGGTAGTTCACGATAAAATTGGCAGAAGTGTAATCGGGAGCGTCTCCAGTCTTATAGGTCGACCAATCGGCCATAAATCCGCGACCCTCGCCTCGGTCTCTCCACTCATTCATCAAACGGAAAGTGTTGCCATTCCACTTAGTCAAGGCCCGATACGGACGAAGCTGCGATAATACCTCATAGTAGAAAGTGCTGGCAGGGTTGTATAGAGGAAATCGAAGGCCAGGTTCCAACTTCCCACGAGTGAAGAAGAAAGAACATCGCTTGGTTTCTCTGAAAATGGCGAATAGAGGAAAGAGAACATAAATGGAGATATTTATAGGATGAAGTGTCTTGACCGACAGCAGCGGTTACAAGTCATAATGGGGTGTTTAGTGGGGAACTGCAAGGAGGAATTCTCGGCATAAATGTAGGTGTAGATAATCCACAAGGCTAGGTGGCAAGATCCTAAGCTGTGATACGCAAACGAACAAAGAGCGGCGAAGCACAAGATAGAACCAGACAGCGCAAGGAGCGAGGTATCACTTGGGTCGGATGTGACGTGATCCTTATCCTCTAACAGGTCGGGCGAACAATCAGAAAGCACTCGGTCATACGAAGGGAGATGGTCAAACAAAGGAACGAGAAGAAGGGAAGGGCGACATCGTGTTAACCAGACGATTAAGACTCGGCCTCGGGTGAAGAACTACCGGTCAAACCAGAAAGTCGGGCGAGCAGTGAAGGTATGGAACAACTAAATTGATGTAATGTGACCAACATTGTAATTCTATTGTAAGTCGACCTTGGCCTATAAATATAAGGGCAGGTCGAGAGAGAGAGGCAGGTTGGAAGAGAGAGAAAAAACAAGACATTACATTTGAGAAGGAGAGTTACACCATTTGAGAAGGAGAGAACATCTTGTAATCAAAGAAAATAAATAATAACATTCATCCTTTCACCCCGTGAACGTAGGTAATCATATCGAACCACGTATATCTTTGTGCCTATGTTTGTTGTGTATTTTCACTTTGTGTTAAATCATCTTCTACTTCGTTGGATGTGGTGTGTGGTTTTATGCCACTACAGATGTGATAGAGTTGGTTCACACAATATGGTGTATTTGAGTGATCATGAGTTTGCCATGGGTCTTCAGCATCGTCTCGTGCCTTTTGCATATAAATATGCAAGTCTAGTTTTGCACTTGCAGTGCATCCGCACTTATTAGTTTGATTATGTTCACTATTAAGTCTTGAAACATTGAGATGCGATGTAATAGTGTGCTAAAATATTGAGATGGGGGAGGAAATTAAAGGTGGGGTTAACCGACTAATCATGAGGCATGTGAGGTACAATAAATCCAGAGTAATCTACCCTGTTAACAAATCCACTGCTGTACTAAAACTAACATCAACAAATCCACTGCTTTATCTCATGCCTTTAGCTTATAAGTAAATATATAAGTCCAACTTTGCACCAGCAGCACCATCCACAACTATTAGTTTGATTATGTTCAGTGATATCGATATATAAGTGTTGAAACATTTGAGATTTAGTGCAACTAGTGTAATTACTGTTTATTTAAATTTGGAAAATGGTAAATTTTAACGGAAAATGGGTCATTTGTCCAAATATTTTTAAATCACGGTTTAAATGGACGAGTAAAAAATAGTTTGGGTGAAATGGCAAAAAAAAATTTAGCAAGGATGAAACTGGATTCATCCTATCTTAAATTTAAAAAATAGTAAGGATGAAACTGGATATATCCTGTGTAAATTAAAAATAAGAAAAAATATTTGAAAATGGGCACGATAAAACTGGTTACATCCTGTCTATTTTTACATTTTTGTCCATTTAAACAGTATCAAAATCTAACTGTCAATTCATTCAGGAACTGTTGATTTTGATCTTTTTAATTAATTTTGTGAAATTTCAAATAATTTAACACAAAAGTTCGGGAGTCTTTGCTCTATCGTAGAATTTTGAGTTTTTAAGCAAATAATACCTTATTATGGATTTAAAAAAAATATATGTAAGTGATCAATAGTCAATAGACTAGAGTGGCATGCTTCGAGAAAAAAAAAATTAACATTAGTGGTGACTTTTGATAAAAATTATTTCTAGACAGATCCTTATTTAATTTTCGGTGCTAAGTCCCCAGTTTTGACGTGCGCAGCAGCAGCGTGTCACCGACTAGACCTGAACCTTGCAAACTCGGTGATAATTTTCATTAGTGGTGACTTATAACACACACAATTCTTTTTATGTTGCCATAATGATTTGCTCGTTGTCTTTCGAGACCAATTCATCGGTTATTAAATTTATATAAATATCGATGACTGAGATTATGTCCCGGCCGAACCTAAAGAAGACCTAAATATGGCTATCCTTGATTACCAAATTGTTTATAATTACTTTTCATGGCTGTGGTGTTTTGACTCTGATATATCAAAAGGGTAAAATGCTAGACGTCCCGAGCATAAAATCCTGAGTTTTGTCCCGTGTCTCACGCATTCGTGGGCCCCATCTCAAGTGTTTAGTAGGAATCACTTTTATGGGCGGTGGGTTCCACGAATCTGTGATCACTGGGACAAATTTTTGGATTTTGTTTTCGGGATATTCAGCGTTTCCGATTACAAAAGGATTCCGATTAGTCTTGTTTTTTTGAGCTGGAAATGTTTCATTATAGGTTTGTGATCTTGTCAATATCTATTGAAGTTTCTTTTTAATATATTTTCACAACACGCTTTCAATGCAGCACCAACGCATGAACAAAATGTGGATAGACTTGCTCACACAATATGTTGCATTTGTGTGATCACGAGTTCCACATTGTCTCATGCCCATTCTTTGCATACTGGTCTACTATTCCACCAACTTTAGAGTGCGTTTACCAAAATATTAATTTGATTACCTTCTTTAAGGTCGAGTCTTGAATCATCGGAGGAGAAAATTGAAGTTCCCTTAAATTTAATGGATCAAAGCTATTGTATGTTGTAGGACAAACCATAAGTTGAAGTTAGGTTAAATTTTACGAAAAATGGGTCATTTGTCCAAAAAATCTTAAAACATGGTTTAAATGGACGAGTAAAAATTAGTATGGGTGAAATGGACACAAAAAAATAGCAAAGATGAAACTGGATTCATCGCGGCTTAAACTTAAAAAATAACAAGGATGAAACTGGATGCATCCTGATATAAATTAAAAATAAGAAAAAATATTTGAAAATGGGTAGGATGAAACTGGTTACATCCTGGCTATTTTTATATTTTTGTCCATTTGAACATTATCTTTTTAATTTTTGTCCATTTAAACAGTATCAAAATGTACAAGTCTTTTTCACCCAGGAATTGTTGATTTTGGTCTTTTAAACCAATTTTGTGTAAATTTTATGGAAGAAAGTATAAAATCGAACAAGTACACCACACAACAAGACTATCCCATGTTAGTATTTGGTTTTCGGAAAATGGGTCATATGACCAAAACCCATAAAGTATGGGAGTGATGGACTTGTAAAATATAGACCTCGGTCAAAAAGACATAGGAAATATCAATCATATATATCCTTTGATTTAAATTTTATTCTTTTTCTTATCCTTTTGTATCTCCTATTTATTTTCCCTCTCTACAATTAAAACTAATCACGACAAAGTCTTAATTTCTGAAATATAAGTCGGATTTTAATAAAATTTATATTTTTGGAACGGACTCGAAAATCTCTACAAAACAAGATCCATTGTTGATATGAAATTCGAAAAAAAAAAAATTAATTTCAAACCAGGTCTAGTATACATTATGCACCCAGATGCAACTTGGCAAAAATTTATTTCCTATGAAATATGCATTATGCACCCAGGTGCAACTTGGCGAAAATTTATTTCCTGTAAGAATGTGCATTATGCACCTAAGTGCACCTGGCCAAATTCTATTTCATACGAGAATCAAAAGAAAATACAGTATGCACCAGGGTGCAAACAAGCCAAAACCTATTTCACTTCAAAATATACATTATGCACTCAGATGCATCTTGTGTATTTCGTGGATAAAACTAGGTTTATCCTAGTAATCACCTACAATATATGATACACAACCAAAATCACTAATTCATAATCTTGAGTAATAAATTCACTACCATTATCATTACATTCACCATATAAGCATCATCCAAACACAAATATTAGAAAAGAAAAATAAGAGGAACAATAAAAAGTTCAAAAAAATATAATTATGCACTCGGGTGCATCCAGGCCAGAACCTAATTTTCTATCAGAATATATACATTATGCACTCAGGGGCATCTTGTGTATTTTGTGGATAAGTATAGGTTTAACCTAATAATCACCTTAATTTATTATACCCAACTAAAATCACTGTCTCAAACAATAAACTCGTTACCCTTATCATCAAGTTCACTATACATGTGTACCTAATGAAATTGATATGTGTGTGAACAAAATAAACACTCAAAAACAAAAGTTAAAGCATATTGTTGAATTAGTGTCATGCAGCAGCACCATTACCACCAACGTTATATGGAAAAGATGTCAATTTCACCATCAAAAAACAAGTTTGGGTAGCATGTGCAAGAACTAGATTGACTCTGGTTACTGTAAAAGAACAAAAAAATAAGTTGTTGAAACGAAATTGATAAATGTAAACTTGGAAGAAGGAAAAAAAAAAAGGAAAAATCAAACATAACCCAATCAACTAAACGAAGGAACAAAGTGAAAGTAATAAACACAAATCAAAAAATTATCCAAAACCCAAATTCACATTCTTAAAACTCAATGCTAGGTTAAAATCAACTAACTAACAATTAACACCACTGCACCACCAACTGATGCTCCTGCTGCATCAACTCAAAGAACTCAAACCATTCCATTCATCTATCAGCATTAACATCTTCAAGCCATTATTCTACTTAGCTTCAAAATTATTAACAATTTGTTTTTAGCTTCATTTGCTAGACTCATTTAACAGTGTTGCTGCTTGTTCCCAAACCACTGCATCATGCTCCTATTCCATGTACATCAGCAGTACTTAACATTACCAAGTACCAACACTGCATCTGCAACTAATTTGAACACCACTATTTTCTTCTTCTTCCAACTAACAACAATCATTACCACTGATTCATGCATTAGCTGCATCCGCCACCTTAATAATCATTATCTCAACTCCAAATCCCACTCCAAATTATCCACTTTCTTCATTTCTTGACATCAACAGTACCACCAACTCAATCCCATTCATTCACCACCGTCGACCATGTAAACCATTCAAACCCATTTATAGCAGAAACCCATGTCTAATCTCTTCCATCCACTGCTCAATTCACGACTGCACCTTTGACAAGCCATCAGCACCCAATTGCTCATATACAACAGGACCGCTGTTTTCTTTCTTGTTGTTCTCAAATTGAGCTCAATCCCTAAATATCACTTCAAATCCAAACCCTAACTCCTTTGACAGAAAGGATCAAAAATTTCAAGAAATCAAACAAAACCCATAAAATTAACTCTGAGAAAATCTCTTAAAATAAATAATTTTTCTTTTGTCGAGGGTTTATAGTTAAGGATGAACTTACCGTCAGCAAGCAGATCGGGAGCACCAGCAGCTTCTTATAAAATTGGTGGTGATGGTTTTGCTGGCGGTGATAATGGTGGATGAGGGTTTTGCTGGTGGTGATAATGGTGAAGGACGGTATTGCTGGTGATAGGAACAAAACGGAGCCGAGAGGAGGAAGAAAAGTTCCAAGATTTGGAAAAAATAGAAAAAGAGGAGGGTATGTTAGAGCAAGTCTTATGGTGGAATCCATCCATCTTCAATCTTCCACGCCACCTCACCACTTAGAATTGTAGATGGAAGTGTAAATGTAGTGGTGGAATAATAAAAACGTTATTCTCAATAACGCTAAGTGTTATTCTTAATATCACTAAGTAGAGCTATTAAGAAAAACGCTACCTCGTGCTATTAAGAATAGAGATTTTTTTTCTCAGCCGTTAGATTTTCAACAGCTCATCTTAAATCGACGGATAAAAAAAAGTTATATTCTTAATAGCGCTCAGTGTCAACGCTATTCTTATTAGTGTTTTTCGTTTTTTAGCGCTATTCTTAATAGCGTTTTACGCTATTCTTATTAGCGTTTTCATGGATTCCACACAAAATCATGGAACCCTGTTTGGATTTTCTGTAGAAGATCCCAACTTGGAAGCTAATAGACTTGACATTCCATGATTTTTTCACACTTGGAATAGCTTGGATTCCATCATAAGACTTGCTCTAACATACCCTCTCATTGGAAAATATTTGGGTGAAATATCCGGAAAGGATATTAAAACAAATTATTTGAATATATGGCTATTTAAAAGGTTGGCAAAGTTTGCTTGTCTTTTAGATCCAGGAATTCAAATTTAGGGCCTATTTAACCAAAAAAAATTGTTTGGTTTTAGCTGTCATCCATTATGATTTTCTTTTTTTTATTCCTCACTGGTTATGTAAACTTATCCCATTAAGTTGCCGTGGTGTCCAAATCCTCTTGGCTTAGTGTCTTGAATATTTGAAAAGGGTATAAGAAACCGAAACAGATGTATTGCCTTTGTTTTCTTTGGTTTGTCGCTGTCCTCCTTTTTAACGCTCGGTAAAGTGATTTGTTTCTCAAACTTCCTCGTATTTGCTGTGCACAGTGAAATAATTTTTTTCCATGATTAGGGAATGAAAATGGATATCTTGCATTTTTGTTGCTTGATAAATGATCCCTAAATGCTTTCGTAGACGCATCTTTTGATTTGATTGATACTTATTTTAACTACTTAAAACGATTTATTTCCAATATGTTGTATCAAGGAACAGTCCTACTCCAGTGGCGAATACACAATAAAAATTGGGGTAACCTTCGTTCCCAAGTCGCCAAAGTAGAAAATTGACCGACCATCATAAAAATTATAAATAGAATTGCAGATTATAATATTTAATAAGTTTTTGCCAAAAAAAATAAAAATAGCACAAAATTTATTAATAATTTAAATTAAATAAGCAACTGAGTTAGAGATCTTGATAACAATTTACTTGGTCCATGAAGAAATCAGATAGTATTCGCAACGATTTTTTTTCTTCCCGTTTTATGGAAGTGAGATTAGGTGAGTGGCAATATATTAGCCTAACTTGAATCAAGAAACCTAACAAATTTGCACGTAACTATTGATAATACAAATTATGTGTCTGCCAATTAGGCTAAAGTTTTGCAAGCTTAGTTGGGAAGGGTATCAATGAAAAAGAATACTAAATTTGGTGTCGACGAGTTTGGAGCTTGGGTCATTAATACCACCACCCAATTACTACCACAAGACATCGGCTTATTTGATAACAAATTAGTTTTTTTATTTTTATAGTGTAGTGGCGTAAAACCACATCCAACGAAGTAGAAGATGATTTAACACAAAGTGAAGATACACAACAAACATAGGCACAAAGATATACGTGGTTCGGTATGATTATCTACGTCCACGGGGTGAAAGGATTAATGTTATTATTTCTTTTCTTTGATTACAAGATGTTCTCTCCTTCTCAAATGGTGTAACTCTCCTTCTCAAATGGTGTAACTCTCAAACTCTCCAATGTAGTGCCTTGTTTTTTTCTCTCTCTCTCGACCTGCCCTTATATTTATAGGTCAAGGTCGACATACAACAGAATTACAATGTTGGTCAAATTACATCAATTTAGTTGTTCCCTATCGGACCTACACTGCTCGCCCGACTTTCTGGTTTGACCGATAGTTCTTCACCCGAGGCCGAGTCTTAATCGTCTGGTTAACACGATGTCGCCCTTCTCTTCTTCTCGTTCCTTTGTTTGACCATCTCCATTCGTCTAACCGAGTGCTTTCTGATTGTTCGCGCGACCTGTCAGAGGATAAGGATCACGTCACTTCCGACCCACGTGATACCTCGCTCCTTGCGCCGTCTGAATCTATCTTTTGCTTCGCCGCTCTTTGTTCTTTGGTGTATCACAGCTTAGGATCTTTCCACCTATCCCTGTGGATTATTTACACCTACATTTATGCCCCTTCTTTCGCTCCTGTGCTTGGCACGAGGGAAAGAAAATCGCTCCACCTTCCCACGTTCTTGAGCATGCCGAGAAATCCTCCATGCAGTTCCCCACTAAACATCCCATTATGACTTGTAACCGCTGCTATTGGTCAAGACACTTCATCCTATAAATATCTCCATTTATGTTCTCTTTCCTCTATGCGTCATTTTCAGAGAAACCAAGCGTTGTTCTTTCTTCTTCTTCACGTTCCTTCCTTGCTGACGCCATTAACTCCGGCGACCCTTTTATCTTCTCAGTCTTCATATTCGTTGTTTCTGTTGGTGAGGTTTGCGACAGTCGTGGTTGGTTTTTCTTTTTACTTCTCTCCATCAAAGTTCATATCTCTCCTTTCGCTTTCTGCCATGGCTACTTCTTCTCCGTCAATGACTGAAAAAAGGTGTGTGAGTGATACCTTCTCCGAGGGCGATGTTGTTTCTCTTGATTCCTTATTTTGGCTTGAGAGTCCTTCCCATCACGATTATCGTTCTATAAATTCCCCTTTTCCTGATGATTCTCCCAATTTTTCATGTAAGGCTGATAAGAGAGTCTCCAAAGACTTGTATGATGATGAGTTTATTGAACAGTTGAAGGAAGAATTCGGTCTTCAAAACTATGAAGTGACCCTAGTCTCGGGCCAAACGGGTGTGTTGAAGAAGACCGATGTCGATAAGCATGAGTAAAGGTTCCAACAAGCGTGCTCGCCACACTAATGACCCATACTGGGACCGAGTTCCACTTCTTGTTCGCGGCAAATTTTTGCATGGTATCTTTCCTCCTCCTCAATTTCCTGCAGAGCCTTATCCATTCTGGGTGATTAACGATGATACGGTATGTTGCTTTCTTTCCACTTTCTTTGATTCCTGTTGTATCGGCTTGGGGTACTGATTACTTTCTTGTCATAGGTTATGCCTCAGGGCGAGCCTACCAAATCGGATTCTATTTCCAAGAAGAGGAGCGCTGGCACAAGGGTCGAGGAAGACCAGGGGAAGGTAACAAACATATAACTTTTATTCTAAGTACATGTACTTGATCCTGTTTTTTGCCTTCACGTGTTCTGACGCTGAACCTTGTGCAGAAAATCCTTAGGCGCGAGGATGAAGATGTTGGAGGGTCCGATATTGTTGGTGGTGAAGGTTTGGTTCCAAGGGAGTGGTGCTGAAAAGCTCGAACATTGTGATCAACATCCCCGATCAAGAAGATCAGGCCGATATATTCGGGGACGAGCAGTTGTTTGATGAGGATGCTGGTGGTCAGAAGGAAGGGGAGGTTCCTGCGGAAACTGCTATTGTGACTCCTATCGTGTAGTATGGAGCTCATGGGCCGACCCAAACATCGCTCTAAAAGCTTCCCCATAAATATGTTGGGTCTCCCTCGGGTGTTCTGACATCTTTTACCATATCGGGTCCTATGTGTGATTCTCTTGGCGCATTACACTCGGAGGAGTTCGGCTCCTATACTGATGAGCAGTTGATTGGTGTCGTGCCCCTGTATCCTGACATTGCGCCTGTCTTTGATAATCTGGTAAGTGGATTGTTTGAACTCTTCGTTTTGATATTATCGGGCCTTACTAATCTCGTCTTGGGATGGAATTTGTAGACGTTGAATCAGTCGAGGTTGGAGGCTGCACTCCGCCGACAAGAGATTAGGAAGTTGGAGGTTGCTCTTCAGCAGGGGAAGGAACGATCTCGTGACCTGGAGATCAAACTCGTCGATGCTCAGGGTATATTGTTTACATAGTTGTGTTGATTGAGTTCTTCGTACCAATGTCCTGAGTCAATTATTGTTCTTCTAGACGAAATATCTAGTATAAATCTAGACGCTTCTTCGGATATAGGATTATGAAGAGAAAATGGGATATCGAGAAAGATCTTGTGGAGAATCTTCGACAACGAATTTCCAATAAGGATGGGAAGATAGACCGACAGGAGGCCGAGATCCAGAAACTTCAAGAGGAATTGGACAGATATCGCATGTTTGAGTATGTCCCCTAGGAGATAGATAACTTATGGGCTCGCTTGGGCATGTTTCAGAGACTTGCTAGTGATAAAAAGTTACTAGACGATAATCTGGAGAGTCAAAATGGTTCCCTTAGGCTTCAAAATCAAGATCTTCATGAAGATCGACGACGGATTTTGAGGGAAAAAGCTGTGGTTGAGCAGTACAACCGATATCTTCTTGAAAGTACCAAGGGTTTCGATAAGCTGCCTAGTGACCTAGAGTGGACCGAAGCCCAGTTATCGATGCTACAAGTGTCCTATAACCGTCATAGGGCCGAGTGGAGTGATCACAAGAAATATTTCCCTTCGAATGAGTTCAATGAACAATACTATAATGAGTTAACCTTGAATCTTTCTAAGGCCGAGGACGAGTTGGCCAAGTCCGTGGAGTCGTTAGAATCTGTATAGCCAATTATGTCAGGTCTCTGGAGTGCATGTTGGGGCGACCTTAAGACCTAGTTAGTTTGTTGTTTTTACTCTGTATTATGCTATGTTCCGTGATTAACATGCTTATAATGTTTTGTCGCAGCCGAGCAGGGTCGTGTCAAGGATATGGAGCGAGATGTGCAAAATCTCGGGCAGGAGGTGAAGCAGTGGAAGAAGGCTGAAGGCGAGACGAAGGTTAAGCTCCAGGCCGCCGAGTCGAGGTCCGAGCAGCTTTCTCAGCAGATTGTGGACGGTAGAAACACTCATCAGATCGAGCTTGTTGAGGCGATCAAGGATGGTGTAAACGAGTACATCGAGCAAAAGTGTCGCGAGGTTGCTCAGAGGAAGGGAGGGGCCGGTTATGTTCCACCCAGGAGTTGATCACGCCTTTTGTAGTGCTGCGCCACTAATTTTCCCTTTGTTGCGGATTGTAATTCGTTTGAACACTTGTCCCATGCTTCTTTGAACAATTTCTTTAAATGGGGTGTTGTGTCGCCAAGCTTGTTTTTCCTTTTCTATTTTCCTTGAAAATTCCGCCTTTTCCATTGTGTTGACAATTCTCTTGACAATTTCAGCCTTATCTTGTTATTTATGTTACGCACCTGCATTTGATGTCACATGTATTGGTTATTAGTGCCTTTTCTGTCGAACACACTCAACAAAAAGGGTTATCGGGCCTGATACCATGTCCCAGCCGAGGTATCTCATCACTATCTATTAGATTCAGTGGAAGGGTTATAGTCTCCCTAGGTCTCGGCCCGATAATCCCAAGTGGTTATCGACCAACCGACTCGGGCAAGTGGTCACGACCACCTGCGATGAGGGTAACCTTTCAGATGTAAGTAGGTTACCTAGATGAGAAGAAATCGTATCTTAACAACCTTTGGTATCTGGCTTCCAACCACCAGTACCCTTAGGCTACCTCGGCACTTGCACATTGCCACTGCCCCGAGTATCGAATAGCCAGTCGACTGTAAGTCACCTCGGCACTTCCACACTGGATTTTCTTCGAGTACGAATGACCATTCGAGTGTAAGTCACCTCGGCACTTCCTCACTGTATTTTCCCCGAGTACAAATGACCATTCGAGTGTAAGTCACCTCGGCACTTCCTCACTGGCTTTGCCCCGAGTACGAATGACCATTGGTCGCTCATGTCATATTTCCTACCCCTCGCGGTTTTAAAGTAATGAATGACAAGTATGTTTATCTGTTTCCTTCGAACCCCTCATGGGTAATAGAGTTTCAGATGTTGTGCGTTCCACGGTTTTAACTCGGGTTTGTCATCTGGTTTGAGTAATCGATAAGCTCCTTCGCCAGCTTTAGACACGATTGTGTATGGTCCTCCCCACCTTGCCGCTAGTTTACCGCCCTTTTTGTCACGTTCCCAATAGGCTATATATTTCAACACCAACTTCCCCGGTTGAAACTCTCTTAGTAGAACTCGTTTGTTGTATTCTCGTTGTAATCTCCTTTGGTAATTCTCCATTTTTTGCAACGCCATCTCCCTTGTTTCCTTCAAGGCATCGAGCTTGGCCAATATTAGATCTGCCGATATGTTTCGCCTCCAGGCTTTAGTTCTTGTAGTGGGTATCATTGCTTCAGTTGGTAGTATCGCTTCGGTTCCATAGGTCATCATGAAAGGTGATAGCCCTGTTGCTTCCCTTCGAGTGGTTCGATAAGCCCAGAAAACATTGTAGAGTTCTTTGCACCAATTAGCGTATTCTCCATCTAATTTTTTCTTCATATTGTCCGCGATAGTTTTGTTTGTGATCTCGGCCTGCCCATTACTTTGAGGGTATATTGGGGTAGCCTTGCTTCTTCTGATGTTGTAGGTGTTAAATAGTTGGTCGATGTTTTCTACCTGGAGATGTTTTCCATTATCCGAGACGATGGCCGTCGGTACTCCGAAATGACATATGATGTGCTCCCAAATGAACCTGAAGACGTCCTTGACACGAATATGTCTCAGTGGTTCCGTCTCCATCCATTTAGTGAGGTAATCCGTCGCTACTATTAAGTATTTTCTCTGCCCCGATCCTACATGTAATGGTCCCACGATATCGATCCCCCACTTTTCGAAGGGAAATGGGATTACTACCGAGTTTAGAGTTACTGAAGGTGCATGTATATTCTTACCAAACCGATGGCATTCTTCGCAAGCTTGCGCAATTTGTTTTGCATCTTCGTTCATATACGGGCAGAAGTATCCCATCGTTTCCGCTCTCGCTGACAGACTTCGTCCCGATCTGTGATTTATGGATGCTCCATACTGTAGTTCATTCAAGATTGTCTGGCCTTCTTCCTTACTTAAGAATCTTAAGAGTGGTCCCAGGTATGATTTCCTGTATAGGATTCCGTCTCTTAGCTCGTAAGCGGCCGATTTGCTTTTCACTTTGTTGATCTCGGGTCGTCCCTTGGGTAACTCGCTTGTCTCCAAGTACGAATGAATCGGCTTTCTCCAATCTCCGTCCGGATATCTGTCGGCCGTGTTGATAGCCACGTCGACGTGCACCTCGGGTGTCTCTGGTATAGATGGAGCGAGGAGTCTCATGAAACGAATACCCTCCACACTTGGGTCTGTGAGTTGGGATGCAATATATGCCAATGCGTCCGAGTATCGATTATCTTTTCTGCATATGTGGCGAAATTTGATGCCGGGGATCTGGTCGATATAGAATTGGGAGAGCTCCCAGTACTTCTGCAAAATCGGTTCTTGGATGGCGTATTTGTCTGTGATTTTCCAGATCACCAAATGCGAGTCGCTAGTTAGTCTTACATATTGTAGGCCCATCTCGACGATTAATCTCAGGGCGTGAATCGCAGCTTCGTACTCGGTGACGTTGTTTGTCGCCTTAAATTCCAATCTAAACGAATGGACCATTTTTCGTCCCTTTGGTGTGGTAAAGACTATCCCAAGTCCCGGTCCATCTTTGGTCGACACTCCATCGACGAATACTTCCCAACGTAATGGTCTACTTGCTTCGAGTAATTCGGCCAGGTCTTCTTGATATTCTTCTATTCCGGGTATGTCCTCGACCTCATCTTCGTCGCTTAGTGGAAAATCTGTCAAGAAATCTACCACTACTTGTGCCTTCACTGCTGTCCTCATTTCGTAGAAAACATTGAACTGTTTAATTTGCGCCCCCCATTTGGAGATCCTTCCAGACCGTCCTGCATTGTCCAGTACCGCCTCAATAGGTGATTTTGTGAGCACGCCGATCCGACGGGCTTGGAAATACGTCCTTAGCTTCAAGGTGGCGAAAGCTAGCGCTAGAATCATCTGTTCCATCCTTGTATAATTTTTCTCGGCCGAACTTAATGTTTTGCTGATGAAGTAAACAGGTTTTTCCTCGTTCCCTTCATTTCGAACTAAGACTGCACTGATAGCATATGAAGTTGTTCCGAGGTATAATATGAGGACATCCAACGGCTCGGGTCTTTGTAATACTGGAAGACTTTCAAGATGTAGCTTAATATTCTGAAACGCCTCCTGACAGGCGTCCGTCCATTTGAATTTCCCTCCCTTTCTAAGAGTGCTAAATAAATCCTTGCACTTGTCGGATGACCGATATATGAATCGCCCCAATGTTGTTATACTTTCGTTCAGCTTTTGTACGTCTTTTATTGTGGATGGTGACGGCATCTCGAGGATGGCTCTGACTTTCTCGGGATCTGCTTCTATCCCCTTTGGAGTGATGATATATCCCAAAAATTTGCACGTGACCCAAAAATCGCATTTGGTCGGGTTAACTTTCATTTTATATTCTCTCATCGTTCGAAAAATTTCCCGCAGGTCTCGGATGTGATTCTTGGCTAGGCGACTTTTTACTAGCATATCGTCGACATAGACCTCAATGGTGTTGTGGATATGGTCTTCAAACATGTCGCCCACCAACCTCTGATATGTGGCGCCTGCATTCTTCAGCCCAAACAGCATATTGGTGTAGGAGTATAGGCCCCTTGGTGTGAAGAAGGAGGTATGTTCTTAATCCTCGGGAGCCAGCGGGATCTGGTTATGCCCCGCGTATCCATCCATCAACGTTAGTGCCTCGTACCCCACTATAGATTCCACCAATTGATCGATACTTGGGAGAGGGAAATTGTCCTTCGGACAAGCTTTGTTCAGGTTGCTGAAGTCGATACAGATTCTGACTCCTCTGTTTCTCTTTGGTACCACGACCATGTTAGATATCCACTGTAGGTAGTGCGATTTC
Organism: Papaver somniferum; assembly: GCF_003573695.1. Taxonomy (NCBI): domain Eukaryota; kingdom Viridiplantae; phylum Streptophyta; class Magnoliopsida; order Ranunculales; family Papaveraceae; genus Papaver; species Papaver somniferum. The sequence goes on from NC_039361.1 coordinate 10,803,017, forward strand.
CTAATTATTCCCGATTCCTGCAACTTCTTTAGCTCCTTCTCGACGGCCGCCTGTAATTATGGTGTGATTCGCCTCATCTTTTGTCGGACTGGCTTGAAGCTTGGGTCGATCCTTAGATGGTGATAGCATACATCCGGATCTATACCCTCCATATCGTGCATGTTTCATGCGAATGCGTACATGTTTTCCTTTAGCACCGCCACGAGCTGGTTTACTTGTTCGTCCGATAGTAAGGACCTGATCCTTACCACCCTTGGTTCTTCTACAGTTCTCAAATTAATCTCCCGAGTAGGTTCCACGGACGAGAAGTTTGGTTTTGATTCCTTCACCCACGTTGTCTCCTTTAATTGCTATGAAGGCTCGTTTCCTTGTGCTTCGTAAGTCATGATCGCCTGCGAAATAACTCTTTCCAGTTCTTCTGCGACTTTGGCTTCTTTAGCCCTTTTCTTCTCTCCCCTTTGTCGTGCTCGCCGCTCCTCATTTATCTGGGCATCGACCTGCATGCACTGTTGGGCTGCCTGTGGATCTCCTACGACCTCAGCTATCCCCTTGTACGTTGGGAATCGTAGCCTTTGATGATAGGCCGATGCCACTCCTTTGATTCCCGCGATCCATGGTCTTCCGATTATAGCTTCATAGGGCGAGGCGACATCAACCACGCAGAATGTGGTTAAGGTATCTAGGTAACCACCTCCATCCGATACCCTTAGAGTTACTTCGCCCTTTGGGATGGTTATGGTCCCATTAAAACCGTAGGTACGATATGTCGATGGGACAAGTATATCATCTGACAACTCCATCCTTTTGAACGTATCGTAGAAGAGTACTTCGACTGAGCTCCCACTATCTACTAGTATCCTTCTTACCCCCCATTCCTCAATCAGTAGGGTGATAACCAAGGGATCACTGTGATCTTGGCCGTTCATCGGGACATCTTGAGCCGAGAAAAAGATGGGTCGCATCATCCAGGATTCCATCGGCAAAGCTTTTGCTACACTAAAAATTTCCTTCCCATTATGATCTCTTTTGTGGATTCTTGACATGATTCCAGGATTCAGATTGTACGCTTGAGTGGCGGAATGATAAATCGTGTTGACAAACTGTGTGGATCTGTCGATCCGTACCTGATGAACGGGTGCATCAGGCGCTGCGGTCTTCTGGGCTGGGTGTCGGACGAACTGCCTCAGATAACCATCTTTAATAAGATGTTGCACGATGTGTTTCACTTCTCGACAGTTATTTGTAAAGTGGTCGTACTAGCCTCTTGCACTCCCCTATCCCTTGACTCTTCCTGAATTTCTTCTAGGGCGATGAAATGTTCTTGCATTTTCCTTCAATGTCTGTGGTTTTTCAGTGAACATGGCTATCCAGATGGGATCCGACCTCCCAAGTGCGTTTTCAAACCCGAATATCTGCTGGTCGACGGGTACTTTCCAAATTTCTGTACACAAATTTCTCCATCTATCGATCAATGATCTGAGAGGCTCTATGAACCGTCGGGCCAAGGTGAATAACCTGTTGACCCTGGGCCAAGGTCTGTTGTTGTGCATGTAGGTTAAAAGGAAGGCTTCGACTAGAGTCTCATAACTGTTGACTGTTCCTGGGGCGAGGTTGTAGAACCATTTCCTTGCCTCGCCTTCCAAGCTTGCAGGGAAGAACTTGCACATTACCACCTCATGGTTTTTCCATTGTATGAGGGACATTGTGTACATCGTCAAATGCTCAACTGCGTCTCCCATGCCGTCGAACCTTGATGGAAAGTTGGGGAGCGTGCACTTAGGTGGGAAGGCCCTTAGTTCTATCTCTTGGTTGAAAGGGGTCCTCTCGGCCTCGCTTATGACCTCGGAGAGCTTATCTTCTTCACCGGTTCCTGACAACTTCCTTATCTTTTCCTCTAACTCTCTTAGCATGGCTTTAGTCGCATTGTCGGACCTTGTGTTTCTCTGTTGATTATTCCTCTCGTGCCTTTCGTCGTTTGTCCATGAATCCTCGGGTGGACCGTATCTTCCGATAGGTGGTGTTGGGGTGGTCTTGATCGACCGGAAATGCTTGGTCCTACTGCATGTGGTACCTGCCCGATTCGGCCTTGGTGTCCTGATGTCTCTCGGCTAGAAGATCCTCTCGACCTCGACCTTAAGTTCCGTAGCTGATAGTTCTCAAACTCTAAATCTAGGTTCCTCTTCTGAAGATCCCTTAAAGACGCCTCTTGCCTTCTTTGGCTTTATAGAATTGCGAGCAGTGTTGGATATGTACTCTCATGGCTAGAGTGACCATTTGGATGGCCTAAATGGGCAGGGGGTAGTGCCATCCTCATAGGTGGTGGAGGTGGTGCTGCGGGGGGTATCTGAGTCGATGTCGCCGGATCGATTCCGATAGTTGTTTCTCGTCCTAGTTGTACTCGCCTTAGTCGTTCTTTCTCTCGCCCGAGGGCTTCTTGATACTCAGCTTGTCGTCTGATGTTTCGTCTCTGAGCATGCAAGATCAATGTTGCCTCATCATCTTCCGTGTCTGACGCGGTAAGTCCATCTATTTGATCATCCCTCCTTGGGGGCGAGGCGATTCGCTCCAGAGGCGATGGGTCACCGTCTCATCCCAGATTGATCTCCTCGTTCACATTTGGAATACCCCTTGCAGCAACTCGTGATTCCTCTGGTGGTGGATGCCCGTTACTCCTTCGCCTCGTCCCAATTACTCCTCTTTGCATGCTGTTACTGGAGATCTTGCGGTTCCTCAGAGTTCTTTCCATCCATGACGTGATAGCCATCGGACACAGTGTGACGTTAGTCCGAGAGTCGTCCCTACCTACGTCAGTGAAAACAGACAACACCTTAATTTGACCTGTTTTTGAAAAGTTTTTATAGTACGCACGGTTTTTAGAAGAAAAAGGTGACTGACACCAAGACTGAGTTTCAAAAGTACGATTACCTCTGCTCTGCCATAATGACCTCGCCAATTTGCCCTGTTCAGACTCTAACTGTCTCCTTTTAGACGGGTATCATGCTACATCGCTTTGAAAGTTGCACGACGTTGCTTTCAGTACCACGACTCTGTATTAACTACAATTTTTCCTACATTCCCTAGACTCCAAATCATTAACACCTAGTTCACTGTGGGTAAAAGGTACAAATTCGTAATTTTATGAAGTCAGCATGCCACGGCAAAAACTGGACTAAGACTTATGCACTCCCTTGGAACTACAAAGGGATGTCTTCCCTTGATTCCTTGGATTCGTTCACCGGCGATCAATAATCTCACCGTGCTGTTGTTTTGGCATTTTCCCCAGCCAACATGTAACCTCAAACAACTTCAACCACACATCGAAGATGTTATTTGGGAGTTTATGGGTATTCCGTTGTTGAACTCGCGGGATAAAAACTAAAATCAAAATACAAAGACAAGTGTGAAAAGTACTATGAAAACGAAGATTAAGACATGAAAACAGACTCGCATACCAGCGAGACTAGTCGACTGTTCGGGATCGACCTAACTGAAAATGTTTGCTAACGACTCGATCTTAACAACGAAAACTTAACTATCTCAACAGTCTTCAAACCAAACGATCATATACAGACTTTTACCGAGCAGAGTTCATCCCATAGCATCAACTAACACACAAAGTGTTTTTAGGAGCTTTTGGATAGTCTCTGTCGGCACATGCAGTCAAGGTATCCGGAGAACTTAGACGTCCCCTTAGTCGGCGCCAGAATGTAGTGGCATAAAACCACACACCACATCCAACGAAGTAGAAGATGAATTAACACAAAGTCAAGATACACAACAAACATAGGCGCAAAGATATACGTGGTTCGGTATGATTACCTACCTCCACGGGGTGAAAGGATGAATGTTATTATTTCTCTTCTTTGATTACAAGATGTTCTCTCCTTCTCAAATGGTGTAACTCTCCTTCTCAAATGGTGTAACTCTCAAACTCTCCAATGTAGTGTCTTGTTTTTTTTTCTCTCTCCCAACCCGCCTCTCTCTATCGACCTGTCCTTATATTTATAGGCCAAGGTCGACATACAACAGAATTACAATGTTGGTCACATTACATCAATTTAGTTGTTCCCTATAGGACGTTCACTGCTCGCCCGACTTTCTGGTTTGACCGATAGTTCTTCACCCGATGCCGAGTCTTAATCGTCTGGTTAATACGATGTCTCCCTTCTCTTCTTCTCGTTCCTTTGTTTTACCATCTCCCTTCGTCTGACCGAGTGCTTTCTGATTGTTTGCCCGACCTGTCAGAAGATAAGGATCAGTCACATCCGACCCACGTGATACCTCGCTCCTTGCGCCGTCTTGTGCTTCGCCGCTCGTTGTTCTTTGGTGTATCATAGCTTAGGATCTTTCCACCTAGCCCTGTGGATTATCTACACCTACGATGAGTTTAGTTCTTCGTTTCAGGAATCAGGATTCGGAGGCTAGTAGCTTACATGATCGTTTTTCCCTATGAATCCACCGTAATCTTTAATATGCTTGATCACGAGGTTATCGATGGCTATCCAAAGATTCTTGAAAGACATGCTTCGGGGTTGCTACTGGAGATGACAAAGGATGGGGTGTCTTTCCAGAGTTATCGCATCAGTAAGATATGATTGAATTCCAAGTCTTATCTGTTTAATATAGGTGTAAGTGTTGTAGTCTGTCATGACCATCAAGTTATGTCTATTTTATCGTTTAGAATCTTTAGATTGGATGTTATCAGAATAAACATCTCGAACATCAACTTGAAATTCTATAAAACTTGCCATGCATTAGTTAGGTTAATTCATATTCCATATTTTAACTTGCTGACAGCTGATATAAGACTATGAACATTTTTCATACTTTTGTTATGTGTCGGATGTTGTATATCGCGAAAAAAAAATGAATACACATGCTTGCAAATACAGCAAAAAGAGTTCATAAAACATCTCGAAATATGGGTTCTGATCCGCTAACAGTTTGGAGTTGCCGATTGATGCATGTCTTGGATGTAGGATCATAGTTTATACGCACACCCGTCAGAGTCAATATTATGCTTAATGTGATATTATGATGTTTTCTCATATTTGGAAATGCGGGCAAGTCTAAGGTGTGTGGTTAGAAAGACATACCGTGTGTTCTTTATTGCAGATAATTAAAAATTTCTGTCTTGCTGCTTTTGTCAACATCGTTTATCTTAATCCTCTTCTGTTTCGCAAATGTGGAATATGAGGCGAGAGAGAAGTTGAATTTTCCCACATGCATGGATGCAAGGTAGATCAGGTTACCTTCTGCTGCAGCATTTGGATATGGATGGGATACGTTTAATTGTTTCTGTTCTTGCTCTAAGTATTTCCCCCGATTACTGTGTTCTCAAGGTATTTCCTTCAGAATGCAAATCAATTTTCCTTCCCTGGATCAGGATAAACACTCCTACTCTTCTGCTTCTGGCTTTCTGAGACGTATGTATTTTCTCTGCGTATATAACATCGGCTTCACTGTTTTTGTAACTTGTTTTTCCTTAAATAAAACGAACCAAAACTGAAAATGTCTCAAGTATGTACGTTCTCAACATATATAACACCGGCTTCACTGTTACCAATTTTCTTGTAACTTGTTTTGGTTGGTTTGTACTTAAAACTGAAAATGTCACCAAGTTTGTCAAATGCTTGATAAGAGCAGAGTGAATAATTCAGAGGAAGAAATTAGGGCATACCAGTTCTTGTAAACGCACTGACATTCAAGTAATGATTCCACTGGTAAGAGTATCCACAAATATGAATTCGGTGCCAAGAATAGAACTAGTTAAACGATTACAGAAACTGTGCAGGAGACCATGCTGATCAATACTCGACTGAAATTTTCTAACACCAATAGTATTAGGTGTATTTATTTGTGTTGTACTAGTAGGTCTGGTACCACTCATTCGAGTGGCAGCCACAAATGCTGCATTTTTTTTGTTGTTGGGACTGGTTTTGATGTCTGAAAGTATTAAACAGTTAATATCGCCATTATTATGACTGATTCTTTGCAGGTCATCAAAAACATAAGAGAGGAGCATTTAATTAGGGAGGGAATGAGTTTTTCCAATCAGAAGAGTTTACAAATAAAGAGTGTATTTTTGAAGGTTGGTTTTTTTAGCGGTCGGATCTGATTCACTAAGTTAAGTAGTCAATTTGCGAGAGCCATGAATTATCAAAAGAAAAAAAATAGGTAACTAGTAGTAATACTAATTAAAAGTTTTGCTATCCATGCCTTCTAAAGAAACAAGACTATCTACATGCACTGTTGCTTGAAACTCATGATCGGAAAATCCGATCTCAACAGTCCGATATGTACATGAACGGAGATTATAAGCATATAATTTATTCGCGTGTCTCACTAACAGCTCACCTTTCTTGTAATTAACTACTTCTGTATGATACTCATTCATCCAGTATTTGTTCAACCTCACTATGTCACACCACGGAAGAACCACGGTGTGCCTCTTGACCCAACATTTGGTATTTTGGTTTAACACTGATAACTCAAGTTCCGTTGATGACACAGGATCACATATGCACAATTCTCCTTCGAGCTCAAATAGATGCAACAACCGATTTTCACATGATAATTTACCAACACGTCCACTATGACCCACTGCTATGAACCTCTCAGTTTCCATTTCGAATGACACAATCAAATGTGAGTGACAAGGGAAATCTCCATATTTAAGATAATATAGTGCCTGATCAACCATCCAGTATAGGGTCCTGTTTATGATTACAGGAGGTCTACCAGGAGACGGGGGGTAGGGGCAGTTGCCAACATTTTCCGTTACTTTAGTTCTCATGTTAAAGATTTGGAACTGTTGTTGTTCGCCATTTTTAGGAACCAAAAGCAATATATAACCCCTTCTTGTAGAACAAAAATAAACTCCACACACAACTTATGTTGATAGGATAAAACCCGGCCAATTCAGTTTCTCGTTTGTAACAGGATTCCACAAATAGAAGATAGGCTCCTCCCACAGGTTAAATTCCTAAACAAAAGATATCCATCATATGAACCAACAACTGATATCCGATTACTCTTGCGCTTATAAGAGGAGCAAATATCAACTGTTTTCGTTTCAATATTATGAGATTCCTCGTCAATAAAGTATAGCTCGATAAAACCATATACGGAATCAGAATCTGGATAACGTTGCACAACCGTCACTGAATTAGATCGATTACGTTGCATTTGTGCAAAATACGAAGTTTTGGTCAAGGAATGTAAAGCTTTAGATTGACGCTGGCATTGGCGTATGCACTTTAGTGGAAGCCTACTTAGTATGTCTTCGATTAAAGGATCAGGGAGATTGACACGGGACTTGCTAAGAGGTTTATCAGCAACCGAAGGGAGAGGGTTTTCAGGATTAACAACTTCAACAAGATTGTCGAGAGAACTAACTACCACGGAATCTGAGAGAGGTATGTTGGCAATAGCAAGAGTATGAAGTGGGTCATCCAAGAGATTATGCAGAGAGTCGTTAACTGTAGGGAGAGCTTCTATATCAAGAATAGGAAGATCAGAGACACAGTCATCAACATTAACTAGATTGTCATCGAGAGAAATAACTGTCTCAGAATTTGAGAAAGATTTATCGGCATCCATACCTTGATTGTTTTTGTAGAACAATCCAAGTAGATCTCTCCAGCAGATTGGAACCCAGCTCATGCACGGAACAATAACATTCATCTTACCTGTAAATTATATAGTGCAGACGTAAGAATTTTTTGAGCATAAGACTCTTGGACAATGTCAGAGGTATATAAAGAGGAAGGAGACGAGAATATCAAGTGTTTGATAGGTATATGTAAAAAGGTTTTAACCGATCCTTTAACCTTTGTGAAAAATACTAGAACCCCCTACTATATGGGTTCAACCATATACAAGCCCCACAAAATGGATCTTACACCCTCAACTCCACACTTTCCGTTTTTGATATTTCTAGGCCCAGAAATATTTTTTTTGGGGCCTGGTTTTCAATTTTCCCGGATTGCTGACGTCATCAGGATTTTTAATAAAAGTAAAAATACCGAAATTAACCTTCCCTATTTATAGACGTTTTATACCTACCAGAAACTGAAAACCAAATCAGATTCAGCTCTTTCTTCTCTCCGCTCTCGTTCAGAAACAGAATTGGAGATTTTTCTTCAGAAGAATTCGTGAATTTTGATAGTTTCATACTGATTTTCGTTAATTTGATAGGAAGAAAACGAGAAGAAGAACAACATAAACGAGAAGAAGAAGAAAACGAATTTTCTCTCAATTCGTTGAGGTGTATTCGTCTGTTTTTCAGATCTGACGAGATAGTGAAGCTGCATTGATGAACAACAAATAGGTTTGTTCATTTTTAGCTTTTCTGTTGCTTGATTCACTAGTTTTGTCATCGATTTTTTGAATCTCGATCTTCTACTGATTACGATTTTTGTTCTGTTTCGAATTTGTTGAGTCTGAGAAGAGGAAGAAGACAGTTGGGAATACATAAATCAAAATAGGTACGAATTGTGATTTCGATTTAGTTTTCAAATTCAATTGATTTTGATTTTACCGTTTCGATCTATTTTTGTCACTTTTGATACTTACACATGTTTTTGTTGATGCTTACACATGTTTGTTTGATACTGAGAAGAGGAACAAAATAAACATTGTTTCAGAAGAAAGAAAACAACAAATCTAGGTAAGAATTTTATGTTGTTTTTGATTTCAGATCTGTTTTCAATTTTTTTTTTGAATTATTTTGTTGTTCTTTCATGTGCGATCTGTTAATTTGTTGTTTTACTTTTTGTTGATACTGAGAGAAGTATGAAGAAACAATTTTGTTTCAAAAAAACAACTTCAAATTGATTTGTATACATGCTGTTTTTTTTGTTAAGTATGTGTAACTTGAGGTTACACATATATATCATGTTGTATTTTAAGCATGCTTAAAGAAGATGCAGATGTTTTTTAGTTGCAGCATGTGTAAATTTATTTTACACATATATATCCTCTTTGTATTTTTAAGCATGTGTGAGGAAGATGCAGATGTTTTTTTAGTTACAACATGTGTAATTTTAGTTTACACATATATATCCTGTTGTATTTGAAGAATGTGTAAGTTGAAGTTATATATATGTCCTGTAACATGTTTTATTTGTAAACAATTGTATCATCTGTATCTTTTACTTATATTTAGCTTGCCGCATAGAATATACTTCTCACGAGGGGGCAACGCCCCCGAGTGAATTGCGTTCGTTTTCAAATTTTGATATTCTTATTGTGTATTTGATATTTTCAGGTTGTCATGGCTGTTGTTAGTTGCGCTGCTGTTAGTTGCATTGCTGTTGTTCGCTACTTTTCTGATTTCATTACCCTGCGTGTTAATACTGATATCAAACTTGATGAGTTTAAGGAACAAGTTTGCAAGGAATGGAAGCAGTATACTCCACTTGGTATTACTTTCTTCTTTCGAGAAAGTGGGAAAGATTTTCCGCTTGACTGTGATTTTTCTTTGCAAGCTCTTATATCTATCACAAATAGTAAACAGAAGACCAGTGTTGATATTTTCTTGCAAAATGTTCCTCGTGTGGCCTCTTCCTCTAGCTCTAGGGCAGATTCTTCTATTTCTAATGGGTCTAGTAGTTCGTCTTCGTCCACAAACAATCTTACTGTTGCAATGTATTTGGAAGATAAAAGTAAGCCAGCGAAACCTTTGTTATCGGATGGTTGGCCCAAGGTTCTTGGTGATATTGGCCATGTGTTTGTTGAAGGAGTTAAGCAAGTCAGGGTTGCTTTTACCAAGTATCGTCTTCGCACTGGTTTCCAAATGATTGTAACTCACAATGAGCGTTCTAGGTTCACGGCTAAGTGTGCAGATGAAAAATGCGGCTGGAAATTCCATGCAGCTTCTATCGATGAAAGGAATGAAATGTTTCAGGTAGGTTTTCCGTGTTCTGTCATCTAATGCTTAGCATATGTTATGTTTTGTTACAGTATGTGTAACTTTGGTTTACACATGATGTTTTTGGCACCATATTGTGTTTTGGTTGAATTGTTTATATTTTGTATGAATCTCTTCAGGTCAGGTCTTATAACCCTGAGCACATTTGTGGTGCTGGTGGACGCAACTTGAACCAAACTTACTCCACCAGCTTCTCGTCTAGTTTGATTGAGGAAGAAGTTCGCAAAAATCCTCACAAGAAGCCCAAGCAAATTGCTGCTGATTTCCAGACCAACTATGGGATCAACATGGAGTACTACCAGGCATATAATGCTAGGGAAAAGGTTTATGATACGATTTATGGCGACGATGTCAAGTCCTACTCGCACTTGGTATGGTATATTGATGCTATAAGGGAAACCAACCCTGGTAGTGTGATAAAGTTTGAACGTGAAAATAAACAGTTCCAGCGGATTTTCATCGCATTTGCTGCATGCATCAAAGGGTACCGGTTTTGTCGTCCAATGGTATACTTGGATACTACTTTCCTGACTGGTACATTCAAAGGTTGCTTGATGGCAGCTACTGGGATCAATGGTGGTAAAGGTATGTTTTTTCTATGTGTTTTTTTTTTATGAACAACTTCAGTTGACAAATAACTAACAGTTACACATGTGTAACTCTCAGTTACACATTACTTTACTCAGTGTGTAACTAAGAAAATAGCATCTGTAACCTTAAGTTAAATATTTGTTTTAGCATGTGTGAAACTTATTATTCTTTCGATTCTGCACAATTTTTTTGTAGGATTTTTCCCCCTTGCTTTTGCACTAGTCGATTCTGAGACGATCGACAACTGGGAGTGGTTTTTAAGGAATTTGAAAGAAGTTGTTGGTGATGGGAGGCCAATCACCTTCCTTTCGGATCGCCATGAAGGACTCTTGCAAGGTGTTCCACTTGTTTATCCAGATGGGTTCCACAGCTTCTGCTACTATCATTTGACGAAGAATATACCCATCACTGCAACAGATCCTAGGTACTCACTTGTGATGGACCATTTCCGAGAGGCGACATACGCACTCTCACCTGAAAACCATGCGAAAGCCATACAGAAGATTAGAGATTTGAACTGCGATTGGGTGGCTGATTACATCGAGACAATCCCACCTGAAGCATATGCGAATGCCTATTTCAAAGGTTGTCGGTATGGACGAACATCTAGTACTCTAGCAGAATCAGTCAATAGCTGGGTTCTGGTTCACAAGAAGATGCCTGCATCTGCTCTTCTTGATCAGGTTAATTGAGTGTGTGTGTGTGTTTTGTTGTCTTTTTATTTCATGTTTTGTCACTTTATGCATTGATGAGTTTTTTTCTCCTTTTCAGATTAGGAGGAAAATAATGTGTTTGATGGCGGAGCGTCGTGAAATTGGTGCTAATATGATGACTCCATTAACCCCTGAGTATGAAGAAAAGCTTGTGGCTCTTCAAGATGAAGGTTTGGCTTGGGAAGTATTGGTTGCTAGCCCTACCGTGTTTGAAGTTATTAGTGAAAGGTCTCACATGGTGGACCTCGAACACGAGACTTGCACCTGTCAAAGGTTTGGTTTCTTATGCTTTTTTCTTCTCTTTGTATGTTCTTTTGTTTAAGAATGTGTATATCCACTTTACATTAGATATATGCATGTGTTAATAATAGTTACAATTTATTTTATATGTGTAACTTAAAGATACACATCCTGTACATGCACCTGTAGCTAGCTAATTTTGAGTGTTTTATGATTTGTATGTGCAACTAACTGATTTTTGATTTGTTTTTTGTTTTCTTCCAGGTGGCGCGTATATGGTTTTCCTTGTGCTCATGCTCTTGCAGCCATACGCAAGATTAAACGTGAGGCTATTGATTTCATTTCACCGTATTTTACAAGCGACTATTTTAGGAAGACTTATATGCATGCCATCCAACCGATTCCCAACTACAACAGGCCTGTTGAATATCATCCAGACGACACCGTCAACCCACCTACCGTGAAGAAGCATCCAGGTAGACCACCAGGGAAAAGGATTATAAGTAAACACGAGAAGAAGGTGAAGAGGAAAGTTCATTGCAGCAACTGCAAGGAAACAGGTCACAACAAGGCAGGTTGCAGGAATCCTCGGAAGTTCACACCCCACTAGCTTGAGCCTAACAAAATTCATTTCTGCAACTAATGATTTGATTGTTATTTATCTTTGATTATTTGTTTTTTTAATTTTCTTCATGTTGGTTTTCATGGACCAAACGCTTTTATTTTTCTTCAACGTTGATTATGTGTAAGGATGATTCATTCAGATTTTGTCAGTTCACAGTTGAAATGCGTTTTATTCTATTTTTGATTTATTGTATACGTCTGATCAGTGGTCAAATGCTTTCTGTAACTTTTGTTTACACTCAAATATATGGATATGTAACCGGAAGTTACACTGCTGTGATTGCATGTGTAACATTAGCTTACACATGATAAATGCTGGTGTAACTTATTTTGATTTATTGGACAATCCGATCAATGGCTTGTGTAACTTCAGTTTACACTCAAATATATGGATGTGTAACATTAGCTTACACATGATAAATGTATATGTAAACTCAGGTTACACTTTCTGCATCAAATTAAGATGTGTAGTTACTTAACCTGTTGCATACTTTCTGAAACCTGTACACACAGCAGTAGTAGTTCTAACAAGATAAAAAAATTTAATTCAAAGAATTTCAACCCAAAAATATTTTGCAAAACTAAGAACTGCTAAAATCTACTAACTGACGAAATTTAAAAGTTTCTAACAACATATTTTCCAAGTCTAACATCTGTTTGTGGCTAACAACATATTTGCGAGTATAGAATTTTTTCTAATCCTAATGACTGCTTTACACATCTCTAGATGGATCCGAAAGAATCTTGTATAGCATGCTTCCTCTCATGCGGTTCAGCTTGTCAGTCCACCATAGCATCATAGTTGAGGTTAATTTTTTGTCAAGTGGTTTATTCTTCATCCTGATCTTCATGTAATTGCATACACATGGAAGACAGTCAGGAATTGTACCTTGTGGGGGCGCATTGAGATTCTTGGCATTTTCATTCATCCCAAGAGCAAAAGGACAGCGTAGTCTGAGTTCTGTAGTAATTGCAAATGCATATTTCTTGGCTTGAAGAAGGTGTTCACCCTTGAGTTCCTTAACGTTTGACGAGTTCATGTAGGACCAAGGATTAGAGCTCCTCAAGTCATACTCCAGCAGTGTGTAGTGTGTGTTGTTGTTGCACATTGGGGCGAAAAGTCTGACTGCATCGTTCTTGTACTTGACATACTCCTTCGCAAGCTTCGGAATCCAAAATTTCTTGAATTCTTCGTAATCCTTCAAGTAAGAGATCTGCAAAAACCATTTGGAATGTCAAACTCACATTTTTAATCAAAAGTTACAAATGAACAAGTGATTATGTAAACAGAAGTTACACACAGGGCCTTGGGTTTTACACTGGAAAAAAAATCTTGAGTATGTTATCATAATCTTACCACATATACTACACATTATAAATGCAATAAGATTTTAAATATATTGAAGTACTTACGTATGCTTTTGGCGACAGGAATATCGCTTTGTCATATTTGCTGTTAGAGTTCATCTTTGTCTTCAATCTGCTAATGTAGAAGTCGATGAATTCTGACTCCAAATAGGATTCTTTCTTTGTAAGCTGTAGCATTAGTTCTCCAGATATATCAAACATCTGGTTACCATCTTCGTCGCATTCTATCCAAGCAATGTCTCTGCATTACAAAGAAGTAAACTATTATCAATCAAGATAACAGAATCAAGTAGTAAAATACAACAATCAATAACAGAATCAAGCCTACTTGGAGTCAAGCTACTTACGTTTTCGGATGAGTATTGAAATATTCAAGCACTTTATTCTTTTTCTCGCCTTCCAGCCTTTCGATAACTTCTGAACCTTTCACATCGTTTCTCATTGTTCCATCATCTTCTTCAGCAACCTCAGCCATTCTATCTTCTTCTACTTCTGGAACTGCGGCCATTTCTTCTTCATTAGCTTTCTTCTTAATCCTCTTTGAATTTCTTTGATATTGTTTCAGATCTTGTGTTGGGATTTTTCTATTCCTCAGCACACGTTGTTGTATTAATGATGGTTGCCTTTCTCTTATTGTATTTGCAGCTTCCTTTAGTAACTCTCCTGCAGGTTTTGGAGTTTTTTCTAATCCAAGGCTAAAAACGTTTTCCTGCGTTGTAGCTGCACAAACAAATATAGGCAGAATCTCAGTAAAATTAGCACATGTATGTAACTTAAAGTTACACAAGCCAAAATAATAATGTATTGTATGTAACCTCAAGCTACACATGCCTTTTACAATGTGTAACTTGAAGTTACACTTCCATTACAAACAAAACATAGAACGGAAGAGTGGTTACCAGTTGAGGTAGGTTCTGCATTCTCCGTCACTGCGGGTCCATGTTCAGTTTTGTTAATGTTGCTGACGATCTCATCTATCATTTCACTCACTTCAACATTCGTCATATCATCAGGGTTAGCTCCTAGTTGGACCAAACTGTAGGTCTGAGCATTGTCAGGCTGTGTTTGCGGTGTTGTAGCAGTTATCACCATGGAGTCCTCAAACTGTGTTGAAGCAGAACTGTCATCAAAAGTTCCAGGTGTATCCTCATTGACTTTTGCAGCTACATCATCACCTGCCCCATCCACAACTCCACCATCTGCAGCTTTCTTCTGTGCCTCATCCGTAACAGGTGTCTCTTCAACATCTTTCTTCTGCTCCTCATCAACATTATTTGTAGGAGTGGGCTTTTGCTTTGCGACAGGCTTTTTCTTTGGTGGAGTCTTGCAAGTTGTCACACTCTTCATACTCGAACTATATGTCCTGAGTGGTCTTTTGTGCCCCTCTGCAGCAGTTTGAGCTTGCAGAATTGTTGGCGTATTTCCAGCTGCAAGGCTCATACATGGAACTGCACAAGTATTGAAACGAGAATTAGGATGATGATGATGATGTTAAATTTTTTTAATAAAATTTCAAGAAGAATATATCATGTGTAATCGACTGGCTTGGATAACTAATATGTGTAACTTCATGTTCACATGAATATGGCATGGATACCTAGTGTAACATGGAGTTACACATGCATCTAACTAGTGTAACCAGAAGTTACACATGCATGTGGCATGTGTAACTAGGGATTACACATCCATATGATCAGTTTACTCAACATTTATTAAGTCTAATCAAGTTAAACAAGCAAGTTAAAAATGAACAAGTAAAATATGAAATTAAAAAGGTTCAAAGACCTTAGTGTCAACTAATTGGGTACCTCATCAAGTTAAAGAAGCATATTAAAAATGAACAACTACTTACATTCTTCATTGAAGGAAGTTTCCGCGTCATCTTTCTCTTTCTCTTGCTCAGTACTTCCATCTCCATGTACATCATCTTCATGTTGCATAAACTCTTCCTGGGTCACTTTGTAAGGATCAATACCCATTGCTTGGATAATTTGGCAACTAAATTTGTGAACCTTGAATTCCGCTGTTCCTGAAAGGTCCCCTTCTGATATCCCTTCTCTTGCAATTGCATACACTGCTTTAAGCATTGCTTGCTTTTCTTGCAGTTGCTCTTTCAGATGGCTATTCTCAATAGTTTGCGCTTTCAGCCAACTTTGCAGGTCGTCCTTGCTGGGTACCACGGTTGATATACCCAGCTGCTTCTCAAGCTGTGAAAACTCAGCCACAAAGCTAGGAGTTGGCTGCAATTAACAGATGAACATTCTAAATATACATTTTTTCGGTTGTATGTGTAACTTAAAGTTACATAAGCACATTTTATATGTGTAACCTATAGTTACATAAGCACATTAGATGTATCTAATGTAAAGTGGATATGTGTAACTAAAGGTTACACAAGCACATTTAAATGTGTAACTTATAGCTACACATGACAATTTTGATTACATCAAAGCTTTATCTAAATTACATTACCATAAATTTACAAAACCTAAACCAACTGACATATAACACTTACCGAAAACTGTGTCATGTCTGTTTTCCAAATGTAATCAGAAATCTGGTATATATCCCATCTCCCAACCCTCGGGATATCTTCCTCGTGGTTCTCAACTTTCGGGATTAATCCTGCTGGCGTGTGTTCAGCAAACAATAACTGCAACATATAAATTTTAATTAGTCGATTGAACAAAAATATCCATCACGTAACACTAAAACTGCTGGAATAGAAATTACACACAAGCTTTTTACCAGTAGGTATTGCACACAAGCCTTCACATTTGACAAACAACTAAGATTAGTATGAATCTCTTCAAACAAGTGCTCGTGTATTAAATCAGGCCACGACACCTTGAGCACCGTATCATAAGTTTCAACGATACTAAGATATTTCGCGTTCACTCCATTGGCATTTTTGTCGCCAAAAAACAATACACAGCAAAGATAAAGACCTATCAGGCAAACTAGATCCTTTTCATCAACTTTCTTTCTTTTCCCACTTTTTCTCCTTTTTGCCATAAGTTGTTTTATCTTCTCTAAAATGTTTGTCTTAGTCACCGTCGTCTGATGCTTTGTAGATTTGATATCGGTGAAGTATTTGCTGTATAAAACATTGTCAGTCAAATCACTAGGACAATAGTACTTTAACAGCTTCTGACCCTTTCTGCTTCCAATCCTCTGCATGCAAAATATACCAGCCAGCTTTGCCGGTGTAGACTCTATAATCTTATCATCAGAAAACCTGAATGAACATGGTGTCTCACAATCCATGTCAAAGCAGTTCAAGAGCTTCAAGACGCCGTGTTTGTTGGTAGTTATCTGTCTTGTTGTAGTTGGTACAGTTGTATCATAGTCATCGTAATACATCATTACGAGTTCTCCGTAAGCAGCTCTCCTAAGATATCTTTGAGCCCTATCAGTCAGTCCTATAGGCTTTATCACCTTTACTAAATCCTTTACTGCATTCAACGACTGCCTTAGGTTTCCTGTACACATCACACACAAAAATAGCATGAGTCAGTATGTTGTGTACTTATCAAATACACTCGTTTTTAACTACAAAATGAAAATCATGTTACAAACTATGTGTATTTGCCAAGTACACAAACTGAATCATTCTATTCTGTGTTGTGTAACCTTAACTTACATGCATATGAAGGTTATGTTATGTTATTATGCATGTGTAACTTAAGGTTACACAGTCAATTGGCAAGTCAGTGATTAGATTTTCAATGTGTATCTTATAGTTACACAACCACTTTGCAAGTCATTGGTAACATCTTGAATGTGTAACTCACAGTTAAGATGTGCAACTACAAGTTACACAACCACTTCTGCAAGGCTCATTTGTATGTGTAACTACAAGTTACACACTCAATATACAAACCACAACATAGTGGTGAGATTTTGAATGTGTAACTTAAAGTTACACAGGCCCTTGTTTGCGTAGTTATACATTCAAAAGCATCACTTACATTAGAAACTTTTAAATTTCTTCAGTTAGTAGATTTTAACTACAAGTTACACACTCAATTCTAGACATTCTACAAGGTGTAACTTTAACTTACACATGCATATTAATGAGTAACTTCAATTTACACAACCAATTTTCTATGTGTAACTACAAGTTACACATCCTAAACACAACCAATTTTTTATGTGCAACTACTAGTTACACATCCCTAGGCAAGTCAGTGGTGACAGGCTCACTTGGTATGTGTAACTATAAGTTACACAATCAATATACAAACCACAACACAGTCAGTGGTTACATTTTGAGTGTGTAACTTATAGTTACACATGTCCTTGTCTGTGTAATTACATATTCACAAGCGTTATATGAGAAATAAACATGAGACCATGACAACAATAGTTTTCACAACTTAGTACCTGTAATTGTATCATCTTTTCTAGGGGGATTCATTTTTCCTTTCACCATTTTTATTCCAAAAGAAATTTGATTCTGAATCTGCAGTTGATGTAGTAATAAAAATTAGTTGATTGCAATCAACTTAGAGTTTCTAGGGTTTTCAAACAGTAACATCTCAGAAATGAAATCCACTAAATCAATCAGTTATATCACATCCATGACTTACCTTTGTTCTATTTAATCAGTTATTTCATGGATTTTATGCACAAACGATTGTTCTCCTTCTCCGATCTGTAAAATTATCAGTCAGAATGAGTTATGTTTGTTGTAATCTTATTACAAACCCTAGTTCAGAAATTTTCGACCCACGAATCAGTAACAACAGGAATCAAAACTAACAGCTTCAAATCAAAACTTACCTAGTGATTAATCGTCGGAGTATTTCATCAACAGGAAAGTAACAACGGCGAATAATGAAACTGAATCTGAAACTGTTTCTTTTGATTTTTTTTGGTTTTTGAATCTGAAACTTTTTCGATCTGTTTCTCTGATTTAGGGGTTAGCAAATGATGAATAGTTTTTGATCTCGATCTTTGTTTTGGAACAGATTTCAGGAAGATTTCTTGATTTTTTCGGTTTTTTTCTAGATTTCTTTCTGTTTCAGGTGAGTGAGATTTGTTTTCTCTCTCCTTGGAAATGAAATAATGACGTCTGAACGAGAGAAAGGTAGGTGACGTCTCTTATATACTTGAGGCTAATTTAGTCTTTTCGCTTTTATTAAATTTATTTTTTAATTCAGGGCCTACTAATAAAACTCTTTTATCTAGGGGCCTCATATTATGGGTTATCCATGGGTTGGGCCTGAGCCTAATTTTCCCTTTTCCTCTGCCGCAACGGACAACTAAATACAGGCTTAGTCCGTAAACCGTATTCACTCAAGGAAAAGGTTTCTGCTTTCGGGCTTTTTTCTAGAGGGCCAGGTTAGGATCAACCCGCAGGCCAGTCATAAATCACCAGGTTAAGATCAACCCGCGTCCGGTCATAAATCACCAGGTTAGGATCAACCCGCAGGCCGGTCATAAATCGCCAGAATTCCAAATGCACAACCTTTCTTTTCAAGCTAGCCCTTCCATCAATTTAATGACCACTAAAGGTCTCGCCTTGGCTTAGTTTAGGTTCAAAGGTTTCGTTTTTTTTTTTTTTTGATCGGCAGGTTCAAAGGTTTCGTTATGATGTGTTAAGTTCTTCGTTTCAGGATTCGGAAGCTAGTAGTCACTTTTACATGGTCGTTTTATGGATCCACTATAATCTTTAATATGCTTGATCACGAGGTTATTTGTCCGAAGATTCTCGAAAGACTGTCTTTCCAGAGTTCACATAATACGCAGTACAGGGTGTGTAGTTTGGTCTTGCATGGGTAGAGACGTGGAGTACTGTGCCAAGCCAAAGCTAGGGGGTAGGAGCAACGGGGGCTCATCCGTTTTCCTCTAAACTTCTGTTTTGGCACTTCCATTTTTGGCTTTTTTCGATTTAGCATTTCTTAGGCCGTAAAAAGAAACCGCATCTAAAAACCATCTTTTTTGGGTGCAACTTGTTCCAGGGAAATGAAAATCTTTTTTTCTGATGGAAAACGAATAAAAAACTTGACTTTCCAAATAAAACTGATTAAGTTATGCCACCAAAGGCGGTTGCATAACGGGCTAATATTTTACTAAAAACTTTTAAGATATTTTCGGCAATGCTATTCAACTCCCAGAGGCGATAGGTCACCTTCTCGTCCCAGATCGATCTCCTCGTCCACAGTTGGCATACCCCATACAGCAGCTCGTGATTCCTCTGGTGGTGGATTCCCGGAACTCCCTGGCCTCGTCCTAGTTACTCCTCCTTGCATGTTGTTACTGGAGATCGTGTGGTTTCTCAGAGTTCTAACCATCCCTGACGTGCTAGCCATCGGACATAGTGTGTCGTTAGTCCGAGGGTCGTCCCTACCTACGTCAGTGAAAAAAGACAACACCTTACTTTGACATGCTTTTGAAAAGTTTATATAGTACGCACGGTTTTTAGAAGAAAAAGGTGACTGACACCAAGACTGAGTTTCAAAAGTACGATTCCCTCTGCTCTGCCATGCTGACCTCGCCAATTTTCCCTGTTCAGACTCTAAGTGTCTCCTTTTATACGGGTATCATGCTACGTCGCTTTCAAAGTTGCACGACGTCGCTTTCAGTACCACGACTCTGCATTAACTACAATTTGTCCTACATTCCCTAGACTCCAAATCATTAACACCTAGTTCTCTGTGGGTAAAAGGTCCAAATTCGTACTTTTATGAGGTCAGCACGCCACGGCAAAAACTGGACTAAGACTTATGCACTTCCTTGGAACTACAAAGGGATGTCTTCCCTTGATTCCTTAGATTCCTTCACCGGCGACCAATAATCTCGCCGTGTTGTTGTTTAGGCATTTTCCCCAGCCAACATGGAACCTCAAACAACTTCAACCACACATCGAAGATGTTGTTTGGGAGTTTATGGGTATTCCGTTGTTGAACTCGCGGGACAAAAACTAAGATCAAAATACGAAGACAAGTGTGAAAAGTAGTATGAAAACGAAGATTAAGAAACGAAAACAGATTCGCCTACAAGCGAGACTAGTCGACTGTTCGGGATTGACCTAACTGAAAATGTTTGCTAACGACTCGATCTTAACAACGAAAACTTAACTATCTCAACAGTCTTCAAACCAAACGATCATATACATTCTTTCACCAAGCAAAGTTCATCCCATAGCATCAAATAACACACAAAGTGTTTTTAGGAGCTTTTGGATCGTCTCTGTCGGCACATGCAGTCAAGGTGTCTGTAGAACTTAGACGTCCCCTTAGTCGGCGCCAGAATGTAGTGGCATAAAACCACACACCACATCCAACGAAGTAGAAGATGATTTAACATAAAGTGAAGATACACAACAAACATAGGCACAAATATATACGTGGTTCGGTATATTACCTACGCCCAGGGGGTGAAAGGATGAATTTTATTATTTCTTTTCTTTGATTACAAGATGTTCTCTCCTTCTCAAATGGTGTAACTCTCCTTCTCAAATGGTGTAACTCTCAAACTCTCCAATGTAGTGCCTTTTTTTCCCTTCTCTTCCAACCTCTCTCTCTCTCTCGACCTTCCCTTATATTTATAGGCCAAGGTCGACATACAATAGAATTATAATGTTGGTCACATTACATCAATTTAGTTGTTCCCTGTCAGACCTTCACTGCTCGCCCTACTTTCTGGTTTGACTGATAGTTCTTCACCGGAGGCCGAGTTTTATTCGTCTGGTTAACACGATGTCGCCCTTCTCTTCTTCTCGTTCCTTTGTTTTACCATATCCCTTCGTCTGACCGAGTGCTTTCTGATTGTTCGCCTGACCTGTCAGAGGATAAGGATCACGTCACATCCGACCCACGTGATACCTCGCTCCTTGCGTCGTCTGGTTCTATCTTGTGCTTCCCCGCTCTTTGTTCTTTGGCGTATCACAGCTTAGGATCTTGCCACCTAGACCTGTGGATTATCTACACCTACATATAAATAAAGAGAACAATTACTGACAGAGAGTTTGAAGTAAAGGTGCCTCCCACAATTGCGGACTTTGATTGTTGCAATCTATAATAGCTAATCTTTTAAGATAAGGAAAGTTACTACTTTGGATAGTTTTACAAAAACCTTTATCAAAAGAGTTGAAATCAAAATGATTTGGTCTATTCATTCATTTGTCCTCCAACTAGTGTTCCGAGTTCCCCCTTGAAGTGTTGTTGTTATGTTCTTGTTGCATCCCAGAAGATTGAAGTTTCTGCAATGAGATGGGTGGCCCAATCTATAACTTCCTTGACAGTTATGCCCTCCCCTTCTTCTCTTTCATGGGCTTTGATGCACCTGGTTCTCCAGCCAAGAATTTCTCCAGAGGTACCTAATTAATATACAAACACCAATGCATGTTAGTCTTGTGACAGAGTTTATAATAGTCATGTAAGCAAAGGAGATATGCAAATTGGGACTTTGGACATGAGGTTCCATCAGTCTACCATTCAGTCTGCCAATAGAGTTTTGATTTATCACCAGGCCAGAGTTTAGATGGCTAATAATTTGGTTAGCAGTATGTTTGGGACAGGGTTTGGTTCTTTCAAAAACATCGTCACATCTCCCTTTCCATATGAACCAACAGATAGTTGCACACACACAAGCCCAGGGACCCCAATGAGTATTTGGGTTCCTGGTAGAGAACCAGCTAAAACAGCAGTCAGATAGATTGTTAAAACCATTTCTAGAAGTTTCTGAGCTAAGGGAGCAATGACCCCGGAAAGATTTGGCAAAATTACAGTGCATCAAAGAATGTTCACCGGTTTCAATGCAGTTATTGCACAAAGTGCATGTAGGGTCAATGTATCCCATATACCTATCTAGGTGACCACTAAAAGGCAACATATTATTCTTCATTTTCCGTATAAAGAACTGAATTCTAGGAATGACACCTAGATTCCAGATTTTCTTAGCAAGCAAATCAGTTGGTTGAGAGTCTTTTTTTATCCAGGAGATTATACAGAGATTTACTAGAGAAATTTCCTTGTTTATTATCAATCCATCTAAGAGTGTCATCCTTAGTTCTATTTGGGGAGATAGTAAGGATTCTAACAATGACATCTCATTCAAAAATTTGGTTTAAGATCTCAATAATTTAACCAGTTGCATTCATTAGATCATTAACCATTCTATATCTAGAGTTATCTTCTAATCCTAGAAGTCTAATAGGTTTTATTCTTCATCTGGGATCCATCTATCACTCCAGATATGAACTGTGGTACCATTTCCTATTTCTCATATGCTAAAATCTTTGAGAATCATAAGACCTTTGTAAACACCTTTCCAGGCCAAAGAGGAACCATCATTACAAGTAGCATGAAACGGGTTTGTGAGAGGAAAGTATCTCCCTTTCATAGTTTTGGAAAAAATAGAATTTGGTTGGTGGAAAAGCCTCCAACCATTCTTGGCAATGAGAGACAGATTCATAAGATCTACCTTTTTTAGCCCATTTCCACCTTTTTCCTTACTTTTACCGAGACCTCTCCAACCTTTTTTGTACAATCCTTTCTTAGGTCCTAGTTTGCCCCACCAGAAATCATGTATAGTATTCTCAATTCTTTTAGTGGTAGTTTTAGGCAGGATAAACGTAGACATATTATAACAGGCAAAGATTCAAGAACGGTTTTGGCCATGATACCTCTGCCAGGAGGAGACATGGACTCACTCTTCCAACCTTTAAGATGACTTCCCATGTTAACAGTTAAACTATCAAAACAAATAATTTGGACTTATTTGTAAAAAAAGAGGAACACCTAGATATTTATCATCTAATCTAATTTTTTTCTTTTACTTGAAGAATGCTTATGATCTCTCTACCAAGACTATTGGATATATGAGGAGTGAAAAAAATGACAGATTTGAAAAAGTTTATCATCTGACCCGATGTGCTACCATGATCTTCTAAGAGTTTCAGCAGATTTTTACTTTGAGTAGTGTTAGCTTTGGAAAAGATCTAACATTCATCAGCGAAAAGCATGTGACTGATAGAAGGACAATTTTTATTTATTTTATAACCAGAGATGAGACTGTTACTTTCAGCATCAGAAAGCATTCTAGAGAAAGATTCGATGCAAAGAATGAACAGATAAGGGGACAGAGGGTCCCCTTGTCTTAATCCACTAGATGGCTTAAAAGGTTTACAAGGAACACCATTAATTAGAATAGCAGAGCTACTAATACTAATGCATTGAAAGATGAGGTTGCACCAACCATCATAGAAGCCATTTTTCGTAGAATTGCAATGAGGAAATCCCATTCAACTCTATCAAAATCCTTGGACATGTCAATTTTCAGACCCATAAACTCAGTTTTACACTTTCTTTTCTTTCTCATAGAATGTATTATCTCATGAGCGACAAGAATGTTGTCTGAGATAAGATTTTGCTTTACGAAAACAGATTGATATGGGGATATCAATCTATCAAGAAAAGGTTTTAATCTGTTAGCAATGACTTTAGAGATAATTTTATAAGTCATATTACAGAGACTTATGGGTATGTAATCACCAGGACCAGCAGGGTGATGGACATTAGGAATTAGGGAAATGTATGTTTGATTTAGTTGAGTGAGCATATGCCCACTTTGAAAAAAGGCCTTAACAATGTCTATAATGTCTTTTTTAACAATGAACCAGTGTTTTTGAAAGAAACAAGCAGGGAAACCATCAGGACCGGGACTGGAGTTAGGGAGCATGCCAAACAAAGCATCATGGATCTATGCCTCAGAAGGAGAGTCCATTAGCTTGATATTTTCAAATTCACTTGTGGAAGAAGGAACAAGATTAACAATATCATAGTTAATGACAGGAGTAGAAGTAGTTAATAGAGTTTCAAAGTGTAAATTCAGGCAGTTAGCTATTTGATCCCTTCCTTCAACCCAGTTATTGTTACTATCATATAAACCAATGATTTTATTACGCCTTTTCCAAATAATAGCATTCTGACGAAAGTAGTGTGTGTTTCTATCACCTAAATTTATGAAATTATCCCTACCTTTTATTTTCCAAAGCTCTTCCTCATAGTCATTCAATTTCTGAATATCATTCTTAGTTTTCATGATGTTTTTATCATTGAGTCTAATGTTAGGATCAGACATTAAGATGTCAAGCTTATTATTGAGGCCTAAAATATTTTTTTTTTATTTTTCCAAAGTCATTACGATTCCACAGACTAACTTCCTTCTTGACAGTAGCTAGTCTATTTACTAAAATAAAAGAACGAGAGCCAGAGATCCTAGTTTGCCACGAGGTTTTTATAATATCCCTGCACCTTTGTTCATTTTGGTAAAGCCCAAAAAAACTTGAATGGTTTGAAACCCTCTTGACAAGTAATGTCAGTACTCATCAGGATTGACGAGTGATCAGAGCCAATGTGGTTTAGATGTCTAACAATGGCATTGGGGAAATGGGTTAACCAGAACCCATTAGCCATACCTCTAACTAAAAGTTCTTCAATCAGTTCAGAACCACATTGTTGGTTGGACCAAGTGTAGGGAAGCCTAACCTACACCTTTAAGGCCAATTTGATTGAAAGGAGAATTAAATTTTCTAATATCAGCTCCCTTAGCTTGGTGTCCCCCTCTTTTCTCATCCTGGATAAGAATGACATTTAGGTCTCCTAAAACTAACCAAGGTTTGATCATATTCTCACCAATTTGCAAAACAAACTTCCAAGACTCATCCTTTCTACCATCTTTATAAGGTCTACCATACATACAAGTTAAAACCCATTTAGTTTTATATTTTTCATCCCACACAGAGAAATTTATTTGATTATCATCTTTATACGACATTGAGTTTAGTAGAACTATCCCATGCTACATCTAAACCACCAGCTAGTCCTACAAGATTTTGATAGACTATGTTATACAAAAGGGAGTCAGTCAGAGTTTTTCTACAAAATGATGCATTTGTTTTGTTTCTGAGAGAAAAAGGATATTAGGCTCATGAGAACTAAAAAGTTTTTTCAATTGTTGTCTGGTGTGAGGTTGTCCTAAACCTTGACATTTTCATGATACAATTCTAACAAATTGCCAAAAATAAGACACAGTAGGATATCCAAAGCTTAAGAAATTCAGAGTTCTACCTCCATACCAAACAAAAATCATTTGTAAATAACAATCATTTTCATCATGGTTGAAAATCAATATATACACTAAAATAATAAATATATAGGAGAAAAGAATTGGAAGAAAACCCTGATTTGAGTTTGCATCCAAATGCTTTGCAGGCGAAGAAATTCCTCCCTCTGCCAACTTAATTCCTTGCTCTTTTCCAGTAGCTCTCACCTTTGTTCCTTTGACCGCCTTTTGGGACTTAATGGGTTTTTTGCCCCTGATACGCTTAGGAAATTTCTCAGAAGATCCATAGATAAAGCTCAAAGTTTGGTTTTCATGATTATTTGGGATATATGGGGACCAAAACATAGGGTTTTGAGAATTCTTGAAATCAGATTTGGGTTTTTTCTGGTTTGTGTAAGGAGAAGGATACTCCTTTCGTTTTCCTCCTCCCACTGGAGAGTTGTGGTAACCAAATTAATTGATTAGGGTTTGAGAGGGATTTTTCTGGTGTTCCTTTCTTTTCTCTAGATTTAGAAGGAGTAGCAGAGTTTTTGTTCGATGTAGTTTAAGAGAAATTTGGGTTTGGGCCAAAGCCTGGAGGGTATTTAGGCTCAAGGTTCAAAAGTTGTTCAGAAGCAGTAGAAGAGTCGACTCGGTTTTAGAATGGGTTGTAGGAGAAATTTTTAATATTGCTTGCTTGCAACATTATAGATTTGTTGTTGCTATTACACGATGAGGATCCGAGTTGTGAAACTTTGTAGAAGACTCATGAAGTCCTTTAAAAGTATGCACAGGACGAGCAACTTGCTGATCATGAGGACTTTGGATAGTATTTCCTTTGGGATTTATGTTTGGCATCGTTTCTATCTCAGTTTGTTGAGGATCTAAAGCTAGCAACGCGAAAGGGTTTGCAATGATGCTCGAGGTAACAACTTTGTTTGGAGATTTGGGAGTTGCAGAAGTTGAGCTTTCAATGATTTCAAAGTCTTGATTGTTGAAAGCTGGGTTGATGAGGTGGGTTGTCTTCAAAGCAGGTTTTGCAGCTAATATTTCTCTTCGTTTAGGAGTATAACTACTCTTTGAGTGGTCTAGAGTTCTACAAAACTGACACATCTTGAAAGGCTGGAGAGAGTAAGAGAACTTTATCCATACTTTAACTCCATCAACAACATAATCAGTACCAAAATGAAGGATATGAGTAACATCAATATCAGCCATGACTTCAACATTTTTTCATAGTAATCTCTTCCATATGGGTCTTTGAAAAATACCATCTTTCCTGCTGGTTTTGTTATTCCTTCTAGAACACTGAAAGTTATGTAGTCATTTGGTACTCTCTTCATAATAATGCTTATAAGTACTCTATCAAATTATTCATCTCTTATTTTGCTCACTCCTTCAAAAGGTATTTGAATGATGGATATGATAGCTTCATGGATCAACCAAGGTTTTGGATAGTTAACAGCTGGGATATCTGCAGCATGGTGGAATTTGAAGTGAAAAAAGTTTTTCTTCTTGTTAATAAGAGTGACAATCACCTCTTTTTGAAGATTCCAGTATTTCCTAGCATAGTTTTGAGCATCCTAGTGGTTGATTAGGATGTTGCTATGAAGTTTCTAACTGTACTCCATTTATCATCTTGAACTGGTTTTGGCTTTAAGGATCCCTACTTAATACAATAACAAGACGTAGAGGATCATGAAAATTCTGGCTAGATTTCATGGCTTAAGTTATTTCTTCAACAGTATGATCTCCAGAAGTTGATGCCATTGATAAAATTTTATGGTAACTAAAACTAGAAGCATTCAGGTGATAAGTTTGAGTGCTTAGTTGTACTTTTATTCTTTTCTTCTGGAGAGGGGAAGTTAAGAATACTCTCCAGAGTGGGTGAGAGTTTGTGTTTGGGGGGTGAGGCTTATTGAGGTGGTAAAAACAGATGACGGAGCAGTTCCCGTGACTGCTGAGAAGCAAAGTACTAAGATTCTTTGGTTTTCTTCTGCAAGAGGATAATAGATGTGGAGCTACTTGCAGAGGTAAGAGACAAAATAGGGATAAGGTTGAGGAGGTATTTCTTTTGTAAGGAAAATCTGATGCTTGTAGTTAATGTACCTTAGAGTGTAATGCAAATTATTGGACAACTTGTGAGTGAGAACAAATTTGAAAGTTTCTTTGTCTACAAGACTAAGGTTTTTTGGTGGTATTCTTAGAATGTTTGAGACCATGTGCTTGAGAGTAGACGACAAGGTTGTAGGATAGTGACAAAGGCTAACCCATATCCCAAGGTCCAAATCAAAAGGGAACTGGAGAGACTGAACTAGAGACCGAACGAAGAAGGCCGCCGGAGTTATTCTACCGCCTGAAAATATTGGGAAATCAACCGAATCATTAGTAAATTGTTTCAAAACACCATTTTCTTCACTATAAAAGTGACTGGAGAGCATGAATAATATGGAAACTAAACAGATCTTATCCGACTTAGGGGTCAAATTAAATGAATAACTTAAATGCAGATTCTCATGGAAGTCTATAAAAACGGTTTTGAAGAACTTTTCAAAAACATAAACATAGATCAAAAAATCAAATTATCACAAAAAACAGGGTGCAGGAAGAGCGAGATGGCAGGAGGCAACAAACCAAGATATGTGTATGTCCATAAACCCCGATATACTATTCCAATATTTAAGACATGAGTGCCTGCAGAGGACGTCGACATGCTTGCACGCGCTGATGGTGTAATTTTTCCAGTGCCATGGCCAACTTTTGTTACTCAGATGTGAGGAGGTAGGAGGCTACAGATTTGGAATCCGACAGCACTTCAAGCACCAGAGATGCAGTGGAGGAAACCAAAAAGGAAGGCGATTTGAAGGAAAAAAAAGAGAATGAAGTTAAAAAAAGGTGCAGGTGTGACTTTAGGATCAAAATCACATAAGAGAGGTAGAAAGGCTTGAAGGGGATTGTTTTGGCTTTCCTTTTCCAGGGGAGGAGGTTTCTGAATCTTGAGTGGTTTCTGAGTTTCTTTTTAATGGAGTCTGATATTGTGTGGGTTGGGTATGAATGGGTAGTAGTTGTTTTTGTCTTTGAATCTGTAGTTTCACTCCAAGTTTCATGATTGTTTGAGTTTCTAATTTCATGGGATAAATTCTGATTTTGAAGTTTGTTACTTGAGTGTAGATGATTTGATAGAATTTCGTTATTTTCATGCGTATATTTGATCTTTATTACTGAAATTTCAATGTTGTTTTCTTGGTTGTACGACTACACCTCTTTCATGTTGTATTGAAGTTAAGGAGACTGGCTTCAAAAAAAAAAAATAGAGTGGGCCCTAAACAAACTAGACTGCCTTCAACAAACTAGTTTCTGGTGTCATCGATTCCCACTAAAAAATTTGAGTGGGCCCTAAAGCATTTAGCCCTTAACAAATCTGGCGCTGCTGTACATGAACAGAATGTGGATGTGATAAATTTGACTCGCACGGTATGGTGCATTTGTGTGATCATGAATTTTTTATAGGTCTTCAACATTATTTTATGCCTTTTGCTTACAAATATGTCTAATTTTGCATCAAACTTAAAGTGCATCCACAGCTGTTAGTTTGATTATGTTGACTATATAGATATGGAAGTCCTAAAACATTGACATGGATGAGGAAATTGAAGGAGGGGTTAACTGACAAATCACAAAAGCCTATTTAATGCAAAATGGATCCACAGTAGCCTTACACATCAACCTTCTCTAAAGAAAATTAAAAAAGATTTGGTTAGACAGTCCACCCGTTCAGAACAAGATTCAAATAAAACTGACAATCTCTGAAGAAGAAATGTCAAGGTTTTCTCCCATTTGAAACGTGCTATAGATTGGTGTGATTGTTTGTTTGTTAACTTTGGAAAAAGGTCTGAAAGAAATACTGTGTAAAATAAAAAATTTATGGACTCTTGAATCTCTATATCATCCAAGACCCATTTGAGTTTTTAAAGCAAATCTAAAAATTTAAAGGCCTAGACAAATAAAACTTTCACGTTGAACGGTGAGGAAGCCCTTACTTTTTATTGGCTAAAATATGTCATTTTTGAGTTTTGTGAAACGAGCGTTTTGGTGAGGACAATTGACAACGTATGATTGGTTCAAAAAGAATAAGAAAAAGATTAAAAAAGGAAACCCAATTCAATTTGGAATTCATGAAGTGACAATATTTACGGGGGTTTACTCAATAAATACTTTTTGTGATTTCCAGAGACTTTAATAGACTTCCAAAGTATTGTGTTACTGGTTGTATACTTTAGAAAACTCTTTGTAAGTATATGTTACTCATTATATACTTGTAAAATCTCTTTCAAAGTTTGTGTTACTCGTTATAAATGAGAAAATTTAAAGACTTTCCATACTTCCCAAATTTTAAGACTTTGAATGACATTTATGTGTATATTTGCTTTGGAGAAAGTCTTGCAAAATGTGAAAGATTTTGGAAGACTTCTACAAAAATTTAAAACTTAATTTCTTAGTATCTTTTATATATTGATTTTGACTTTATTTTATTTTATTTCAAGTTGATGCAAGCGCTTGCACGTATACTCTAGATCCATTTCTTTTCTTTTTTTCCTTAAAAATATATATATCGTAGATGCATATACATATATGTATCATATGATACGATCAAACTCTTTTTTATTTTGTTATTAGATGAAATGAAAACTTCCATTGATGTCTAAAGTGTTTCAAATTATGGTTACCGCCCAATTTATTTTGCAATTAGCGTTTTTTAAGAATTGTTTTGGTTAGATAAATTTTATAGAACTATACAAATCTAGAGATGCTTTTGTAGATTTGTATGGATTTGTAGATTCGTCATGCTAGGTTGTTATACAATTCTTTAGAAATTTTGTTTTCACAACTTTTTAGAACTCTACAAATCTCTACAAGAGTTAGGCCAACTCTATAAAACTCTGCAAGTATTTTTCCAACTCTGTAGAACTCTACAGAAGTTGTCATTCTTCATGACTCTTTTTAAATCTATGCAAATCTATGAGTAAACCCCCGTTAGTGATAATATTTAGGTGAGAACACTTGGCAACGTATGATTGGTTTAAAAATTACAAACTTAAAAAGAAAACATAACTGAATTTTATGGAAGTCCAAATTAAATTTATAAATCAAGTAATTACTATAATATGACTACTTTTTCCAAATTAATATATAACGGGGAAACAATCCACATATTTTTTGCGAAATAAAAAGAAAAAATAAGTACAATTTGCACGTATCATCCACCTATTTAATGTATTTGCCCGCCACACCAAATAAAAAGTACATCTCCAAGGGGTGGGGCGAAGCCCCGCGCACACCAATTCAAAAATACATCTTCACGGGGCAGGGTGAAACCTTGCGCACACCAAATCAAAAATGCATTTCCACGGGACATGGAGAAGCCCCACGCACACCAAGTTAAAAGGACCCGTGCACACCAATTCAAAAATACATCTCCACGGGCCAAGACGAAGCCCTGCGTACACCAAATCAAAAATGCATTGTCACGGGGCGGGGAGGGGCGAAGCCTTCGCACACCAAATCAAAAATGCATCTCCACGGGCAGGGCAAATCCATGTGCACACAAAATCAAAAACACGTCGCCACCGGGGCGCACACCAAATCAAAAATCATCAACACGGGGCGGGACGAATCCCCGCGCGCACCAAGTTAAAAGAAGCAATATGCCTGGTGCATAGCACGAGCACAAATCTAGTAATATTAATGCTCAATATGGTAGTGTGCTTAGAAAAACTTTAAGAAAAAAAAGTGTTGACTTGCAATATGGCAATATTGTTATTTTATTTTAAATCAGCAAAGAAATGGATAATAAACGAGTTTCGAATTCAGATTATTTGTATTGTCAACCAAAATTAAACTTTTATGCTGCCATAATGACCTGGCCTTTATTTTTGGATACCAATACATGGTTTATATGAAAATCAGTGATGGGAATTATGTCACGGCTCAACCTAAACAAGCCTATCTATTATACTCCTTTCGTACCTATATTATATAGGCGGAGTCCAAAAGTTAATACCATTTTTACTTTTATTATTTCTATTTATTTGTTTGGGAATCATCACAATTGAGTGTATATATCTAATATTGGAAATATAATTAAGGATAAAACATGAAAAAACGTAGAGATTTATAAAATCAAAAAAGTTTATTAATCTAAGAGATTTTAACTATTCCGCCTATATATGTGGTACAGAGGGAGTACTGAATATGGTACTTGAAATATTCAGGGTTCAGGGTGCACAAGATAACAAAACCACCGTTGACTAGTCCAATATTGTGCACTGCACGTAACAAATGATTCATATTGATTACACTTAACCGACGGTTTAGTATGTAATAAAATCAGTTTTTCTTTTATTTTATACTTCTGTTTCTAGAAAGTGTTACTTTCACTTTTTCATTTTAGCCTAAAAATTGTAATACCCCAATATTTGGCAGTGGTTGGACGAATGGAATATAAGTAATCGTTTGTCCTTTCCTAACATCGAGGCTTTTTCAACACAATTGGCTCCAGAGTTGGCAAAAAACTTTGCAGTTAAGCGTGCTCGGGCGGGAGCAATCCTGGGATGGGTGACCTTCCGGGAAGTTGTTGTTGGATTACCGCAGCGATGGGACAGTATCGGTGGAGGGACGAGTCATTACATAAATAGACCAAATTGAAAAAGTAAAAATAACACTCTTCCAGAAACGGAAGAAGTATAATTCATAAATGGAAACAAATATAAATAATATGTTATTTCCTTTTATGAATTATAATTAATATAAAAAATAGATAAAATATTATAGATAACTGTTAGATTTGGAGAACGAATTTGATTGGTTTGTTACCTGCACACACTTTTAAGGAATGTGCACAAAATTGGACCACAGTTGACATGGTTTAACTCGTCCATGCTGACTATAATCCTTGAACAGGACACTTTTTTGTTTAAATATCAAAAAAAGGTTGGCATGGTATTCTTTATTTCTACGCCTAGTATATTTCAGGAGGCTGCCGACAATTGATAAATATATGGGATTACAGTATTGATTTTTTGTTTTTTGTTTTATTCATAAATTTTCAATTACAATTGACCACTCAGTTTTTTTACTTCTTTTGGGTCTCTCTAAAGATTGAATTTTATAGACAAGAGTCGGCGGAAAAAAGAAAACAAAAATAAAAATCACTCAAACATCATAGGAGAAAATCTTATTTGTTGTTATTTGAGACCGCAAGAAACTCGCGGCATAAAAACAAGTTTAGGTACAAATTTATATTTTATGTCAAAAACCAACCTATTACATTGATAGCATATTTGGTTCAAAGAATTGAAGTCCGTGTAATATAATTCCTGGGGAATGAACCTTATTCCTTGAATCAAACATAACTAATCAATTCTGAAGAATTCAGATTTTTGATTCTTAGGAATCCAGTTCCCCCAGAGTAATAGATTTCCTTTGTAATGGTTTAATAATTCAATAGAAATTGGATTACATGTAAAAACAAAAGTACTTGAATTGCCTCAACCAAACCAGGGGTATACTTTCTTTCCAAATTTGTTGCATAGAAAAAGTAACACCTACTAGAATCCAATTGTTTTGTCTGAGATAAATGTTCAGATTTTGTTCTTTTCAATCCAACTGAAAATGAACTGAAATTTTCAAATGGGGTTCAATTTCCTCTAGCATCCCAATTCTTGCAATTTTTTGTCTCTAAGAATGAAAGTCATGTAAACTACGATGCCCAAAGCTATCCTCACTCGAAAGAAAATATGTTTTTATATCATGAAACTTTTTCGCAATCTGTATTTAAAACCTACATAACTATAAGAGAGAAAACCCTCTTTAAGCTGACGCAGATAGACTAAAAGGCAAATCTTGAGTCTTCATAAGACTCAATTTAATTGATTACGCTGAGTAGTATCTCATCTCGTTCTTTTGACACGACTAATTTAATCAATCCTTCTTTACTTGAATCCTTATGTAACTAATCCATGATAAGAAAAATGTCTCATGGCTCAAAAGTCTACATAATGACCATTTTTTAAATCAATCTGATACAAAATTAACTAAATTATTAACAATGTGACTTGTGATCCAAAACTTTCGAGATAACCTAGCATCTACGCCCTAACCATTATGTTGTGACTCGAAAATTGCCACTATAACATAAAAATCCCATGACACAAAAATTCACAATGTGACAGGTAATTGCCATATGACCAATAACCACTTTGTGACCTAAGGTCTGCGGAGGGACACAAAATGTTTCTTATATCATATATTTTGCTTGTAATTCAAAATACACATGTAATTGATATTGTTGCCCAAAGTTTGCTAAAAGATCTAGAATATACCCAATGTCCCTCATTTTTAGACATCTAAAACTTAATTTCTTTCGAAAAGTTACATACATAATATGTCTCTTATATTTTGATCTCAATCAATTTATCTAATTCCTCAACGTGCAAATTAAAGAAAGTACCTAACCAATTAATATGAAAGCTCAATTACCAATCAACTCATCTAAGCAAAGATAATGTCACATGTTAATTTACTACTCAATACATAAGGGGCACTTCCTATAACAAAACAGTCAAACATGCTAATTTAGAAGGACAAAACATATTAGAGAGGGGAATGAAAGAAATAAAAAATCTGGGAGAACAATCTGGTATCCAAGCATTCTTTCATGAAATAGAGCATTAACCAGTTTTTTTATTTTTATTTATGCATCCAAACCCACTTAAGTGAAACACAAGTAAGTTATCCAGTGTTCCAAGCTTCTTTGATATTTAAGGGTAAATAATTTTTTTTATTTATTTAGGGTTTTTTAGTTTACCCCCTAAATAAATTAGTGCTGACAATCTTGTGTAAAAACTGCAATAAGAATTAGAAGAGAGAAGAAGGATGCAAACCCAATTAGACAAACCAAAGTCAACGCAAGGATTGTATCCTCTAGCCTTAAAACAGATTCACACCTCATTGATACATACGTATTATCAATATGTGCCTCCCAAGATACAATGACGAGAAATGGTGAACCAAAACTTAAAGTGATAAACTCTCTTTTTGACACGAACTTAATTGATAATTCTAAAATGCAGTAGAATGATAGTTAGGTTTCTAATTGATTGATTTTTTTCTATGTGTGTGTGCAGTTTATATTGAAATTACTAGTACCTCTTCAACGAAGAATCACGACGCTTCAAATACCTGTTCATTGAATAATCATGATTCTTCAATGATTTCACCAAGGGGTGTGTATCCTGAATTCCAAATAGAATTCCATTCACATTTGGGTTTTAGGTTTCGTTAGTTTCAAACTTGAAATCGAAAATGACTTAACTTAATGGACATCCAATATTACCATTATAAGCCCAACCATTTTGTATAACCCAACATCCAAATCCAAACTTGTATTAGACCAAGGATTTTCAGTTCATATACATACGAAATTGTACTCAATCTTCCAACAATTAGTGATTGAGCTTTCCACCCTAACTTATTAGTTGGCTTCCTAAATATAATTTAAGCTTTCCCCCCTGACTTATTAGTTGGCATCCTAAATATAATATGAGCTTTCCCCCTGACTTATTAGTTGGCATACTATGATGATGAGTTTCTTTAAAACATCTTATACTTCAGAAACAAGTCCTCAAACATTGACATGAGTGAGGAAATTGAATTGGTGGTGAACATTTAGAAGACATGATAAAGAAATATCTGAAATCTTCTCTACGATGTTATTATAATAAATGCCAGTGCTAGTTACGGAGGTTATTCACTTAATTAAAAAAATGAGATTGACCGTTCCATTCGTGGGCACGGGTGCCACGGGTACGACAAAGCTGAGGTATCCACGAAATCCTTCTGTTCTTGTGTTTCATGAATGCAGCCGTCACGTGATTCCGTTTGAATTTTCAGCCCTCACCTTCGCGCAGCAAGCTTACAAGTCTGCTCGAGAAGGATGTATTCAAGCCAACCTATGCAACACGCACTCTTGGGAGAGCATATCAATCAGGTAATTGTGTTGCTGATCTTCTTCCTTGCTTATAACTTAGGCATGTGTTACCTGTTTTTCTCGCAAACTGCAGAATTAGAGACCAACGCATGATTTAAGTAGCCAATTTCTACACATAACTTCAGAAAATCTGCATTTAGAACTCAATAAATTCCTTTTCTCTCCTTCTTTATCCGGGCTTGAGACCGGCAATGAAATGATATATTATTTCAATGACGGGGTTAGGGGGGGGAGGGGGTTCATCTCAAGAGAAACAGATAGCATATCATACCAACAATATTATAAGTCATAAAGAGAAACATGTAGCATGACATTTTAACGATAAAAGGAAGTACTTTTATTTCTTTAAATCAGGTCTTATACAAAAAATGAAATCTTATTACATATGAAGATTTTTCCCTAGATTTGTAATTAGATCAGCCATTTGATTTGCAGAAACTCTAACTTTTTATTTTGCAAAAATGAAGATAGCATCCGAAGCCAATATAAACGCTCCACTTTGTTGACATACAAGGGAAGTTATGTATTTATTGTATTGATTGTTGCATATTTTTAGGGTGAGTTTGTAATTGCAGGCTGAAGAGAAGCACAATTGATTTTGCAATGGACAATTTTTAAAAGAGTGATCATTTTCTCCACAAATATCACAGCTTTTCTCTGATGTTAAAAACAACAACTTGGTTTTGCAAGCGTCGGAAGCATCATGAAACCATTCAAAGTAGGTGCAGGTAGGTATGACATGAAACATGAAAATCAACTAGCATGTTATCTTTAAGGTGTAAATGAATGACTTGGTAATAACTCATCTGGTGCATTTGGCACGGCTACACTAATCAAACTAAGAAAATTGTCACCATGACACAAAAAATAACCCATGACCCAAAAATCTCCAATTATGTATCTCA
Source organism: Papaver somniferum (assembly GCF_003573695.1). Lineage (NCBI taxonomy): Eukaryota > Viridiplantae > Streptophyta > Magnoliopsida > Ranunculales > Papaveraceae > Papaver > Papaver somniferum. The sequence continues at coordinate 10,839,494 of NC_039361.1, forward strand.
AAATGTTTAATGACGACGATAGATTTCTCATGTGACAATATAATTTATGTCTACCATTGGACCTAAGATAAACGTAAAATCTGCCTCATCATAAAATTTTCTTCGTAACCATAAATACACTAGGATATGGTCTGGTATTACTGGTATTTGCAAGGTGCATTTGCGGTTGTGACATGCAGTATAATTCTCATAATGCTCTTTCGCTAAGGAAATGTGGGATTATTTATATCTCAATATGAAATTACATGGGAAGACAAGTCCAAGATGAAAGAGCATCTCCAAGCTTGGACTGAAAACAAATCGAAAAACTGGGTAGAAAATTTTTCTTACATTTTACCACCTGCAAAGAAAGAAACATCAGAGCTACGGGAAGAAGATACGTGGACACATTCAAACAATTATAAATGGGGTAAAAGGATGCATTTAGTAATACGGTTTTTTGTACAATTGGTTTAGTTTTTTGACATATTATAACAGACCGTTACACTAAATTAACCATTGCCGTCCTCGTGGAAAATAGATTCAAACTCTTTTGTGTCTATAGCTAGAACTCGATCTTAAAAGACGTCTCTGTATAGACTTTTCAAAATTGCAAGGCCTTCAGATAGAGCAGTTGCGAATTATACAATGCACCACACATTTAATAATTTTTGCAAATGAAAGTACGACAGACGGAAGAGTTCAAAAACCTTGGAGGCCGAGGTTATTTGTGCGCTCATCAAGAATGGTTAGACAGAACAAAAATTAAAACATTATAGAGATGCAGTTGATCACAGATGTTACCACTGAGTCATGGACTACTAGAACCTACAAGGGAGCACATTCAGAACAAGAACGAAACCATGCATGGTCCAAGTGCTAGTGGCCTCTCCTCTCATGATGTGGAAATGCTTAAAAATAGATTGCTTGTGTCCACACCTTATTGTATTTTTCTGTATGTTATCAGAGAGCTGATGAGTATTAGTCTCGATGTCGGTTATTCAGTGTCTAGCTAGCTGATGAAAATAGAAATAAAAAATCATAAGTCATTGATCTAACATACAAACATTGTCTTTCTTTACAGAATTTACATACATAATGTGTTTTCTATCTTTGGATCTCAATTAATCAGTATATATAATTTCTCAGCATGAGAAATGAAGTACCTAACCAATATAAAAGCTCAATTACCAAGCAATTTAGTTAAGCAAAGTGAATACCACCTCTTAATTTCTTACTCAACACAAAAGAGGCACTAATATAACAACCCAGGTAAACATGCTAAGTTTAAAAAGAAATGATATTAGAGAGGGCATCAATAAATAAACATGTGGGAGAACAATCGGTTAAGAAATCTTTCATGAAATATGACATCAACCAATTTGTTCATTTTATATTTATGCATCCAAACCTGCGTAACTGAAAAACAAGTAAATATCATAAACGCTTGCTATAATTTGTAGAAAACTTTAAACTGTTATGGGGCTAGTAATGAACCCGATGAAGTTATTGAGGAATCGTCGGAATAAACTTGTGGGGGAATAATATGGTAACCTGTCTTTTTTCTTTCATAATCGCACTTATTTCACCTTGTACACCAAAACACCAATTGTCCATTTTAATACTCATGCATCTAAACCCAATATTAACTGAAACAAGGGTATATTGTGTCGTTCTTCCAAGCCTCTTTGGTATTTTAGAGCAGAAGAAAAAAAATTAGTTGGTTTTTTAGAAATAAATATTTGCACATTCTGTATTTGTTTAAAAATATTATATACTTCGGTAAGAAGTCTTAAACAATGAGACGCATGAGTAAATTGAATTTCTAGCGAATATCTTTAAGACATAATTATGAACTATTAGAAATATTTATTATGATTATAAAGCCTACACACGAATGGTTATTCATCTAATCTTTATGCCATTAATTAAGTATGATTTTTACTTGTCAATTACTCGAAAAACCTTGCAAAATATGGCTTTGAATATGCAGTATCATTTTGTATTGTTTAATTTGATATTCCACACATGAACTTTTTCTTCTATTAAAAAAAAAACTAAATTTAGCCAAGTTGATATTCGGGTTTAGGATCCACGTGATTAAAAATAATTCGGGAATTGGTTATTTACATCAACAAACGCATTTACCCGAATTTAGTTTTCGGTTTTTTTTGTTGATACATTGATCAAAAGAAGAGGTACAAGCAAGTTAAACCACAAAATAGGAATAAAAGTAAAAGAGGAAATAGTTCAATCAAACATTAGTAAACGCTTGATATAAAAAGAAAATAAATAAGATTATAAAGAAGTAAGAACTAAGATAGTTTTTTAAAAAAAAAAACTGATGACATGCTAGTAGTTATGTAATCAGAATCTTTCAAAGACGTATAAAGCATGTATTTGATGGCATGGATCAGCTAATTAATTCCATCAAGCTAAATATCCATGCATTTGTTTTAAAGCATAACTCCAAGATATGGCAACAAACAACATAATCTCCTAGCTACAGCGCCACACAAGCATGCAAAGAAAATAAAAATACTTTATAATTACAAATGTAGAGAAAGATTATTCTTAATCATAGGCCCAAAATCAAATAAGCTTGACCAAAGTTAGATTTCCCTGTGGTAAAAGTTGGTTCCATGAACAATTTTGTTTGTTAATGTAATTGTATCATGGGGATAATATTGTTGATGCAAAATTTTGAACTTTTTTTCGTGCATGCATGGTTATTCACGATAGATTCAAAACATGTCAAAGTGCTAGTTTAATATGTTCTTCTACTTCAGAACAACTATCATGAAACACTGATATTAAGGAGGAAATTTAATTGGTAGCAAAAAAAAGAAAATCTCTTCTAAAGATTATATATCTGGAAGAAATTTCAATTTGTTTGAAGAGAATTAATGGAAGACAAAGAGTGAAAATGTGAGCTTTAGTTGATCGTACTGAAATGATGATGGAACCGAGTACCCATAATATTCTTTGATATTAACATACGTAGACACACCTTATATAATCTTATCGAAATAATAACGACCAAAACGATGTTTCAACAAGGCGCGTGTTCTTAATGATAGCCAATCTTCAGATCGAACTAACTATGGGATCATTACCAAGATGATTAATGTACAAGTGTGTTTACTTTATATAAATATAAATAATATAAAACATGGATATACAAGATTTTGTAAACGAATAAAACTGTCTAGCTGAAAAACCCGGGAACTAATTGATAGGCTTGAAATCCATACACAAATGACCACAATAGCACGACGTTTACAATGTAGACAACGAAAAGTACAGGTCGAACCCACAGGAAGCTGTGGTTTTCTTCCCTAAATGCATTCACCTAAATTTAATGGTTGATCTTCTTCCTCAATGGACAAATTACTATACCTATCAAAATGGATTCACAAAATAGTTTGTTGTTATTTTCAGAATTTATATTGGGATTTTTCTCTCCAAATTAATGGTTAATATTTATTCAAAAATGAATTAGTATAATTTTTTTTTTAAACCTCTTTTGTAAGAAGAGGTTCGCTACCTACAAGTTGAGACTTAAAATTAGGGTGTTCTCAATGGATAAGAAACACAAAAGAATACTTAAGTATTTATATGTCAAAGATTACAATAGATATTCCTTTGGATACAAGGAATATAGGAGATACAAAATATATAAAGTTTAATTACAAAATATTTCCTATAAATACAAGATATAACTCATTAGGAAATCATATACACACGTGACTGTTATATGTCTAACACTACAAGTCGAGGTAGCTAAGCAAGAAAAGAAAATCTTTACTTTCTTGATGATGACAAGTTTCAAACTCTGTGTTGGATTACATAAAAAAAATTGGTAAAATAGATTTCAGGTGTCGAGATATTTTGTGTTGGGTAACAATTCTGTTATTAACAGAAATTTTCACTCTTACGTGATAAGAGAGGTGATTGATGATATGAACTTGCTTATTTTTTTTTTAAAATGATCAATCTTCTCCCTCCAAAATCCAAAGCAGTCAAAGAAATCCAAACCTTATCTGCTTGAGATCATTTGCTCACATTTTCTACTTTTAGGGAGAAGATCTGGGCAGATCGGTTATCTTACTTTTCTTATTTTCTTCGTTAATAACTTTAATTTTGTTCACTTCTAGCTTATTTTCTAGTTTGATTTTGTATTTTCAGTTATCTTTTTAAGGTTTCTTTGTTTGGGAACTTTGATTTTCTTGTTGTATCTTTAAATCTTTCATGTTTTTTTGTTTGAAGTGGTGTTTCTAGCTAAGTACTTTTTCATCAAGTTCTTGTGAAGTTCTTTGTCATATATCTGAGGATATATTATGATAAGATTGGGTCGATACTTAAGGGTAACTTACCAATTTCCAAAAATCAGATCCCCCTATAAGGGTAACTTACCAATTTCCAAAAATCAGATCCCCCTAGTTCAAGAACTAGCCTAGAGAACAAAGTTTTATCAATAATAATTTGGATAAACTCTTCATTACAGATTCATTTTGCTTATAAAGCTAGAGGCAATCTAACCTAGCATCTAATGGTTACAATGCCACTAGATGTTTACGTGTAACTCACTCTTTGATAATGGTAAAGAAACCCATCTATAAACTAAAGGCTAACAACTACAACTAATACTAAATAATAATAAGTAAAATGATAAGGGGCACCGACATGACATTCTTGCTGAATATATTCTTTCTAGTAGATCAACTTCGTCAACGACCAAGAAAATTACATCAACTTCAACGGAAACTTGGTAGTAACACCACCAAATATTCCATCAACGACATCAAGACTCTGATGTTGATTCGGACAGACTTCGTCTTATTTCGACCAATTCCGAACGATCCTGATAACGTGTAATACTATTATTGTTATCTAGGTTACTAAGTTTACTTTTACTGGTTCTGTCAATATGGTTTTATGATAAAACATTTGGTTGGATCTTTTCAAAGACCCCACTGCAGCATTTTTGCGGAATGCAATTTTGTTTTGTTTGAAACAAATTTGGGCCCTTAGGATTGTTATGTTATTGATTTGTTCTTCGGAGATTCATGGAATGGTTGTACCAATACATGAGGCTTGCAAGTTTTATGAAAAAGTAAAAAAAAGTGCTAGATAACAAATTTTGGATGATGGTGTTATTTTTTGTTACATTGTACATTTGGGTTACAATGGCAATTTCCAACACATGCTTCATATTGTGGATACTGATAAATATGGTCATGAGATAGATTTCTGCAAATAATGTCATCCATTTATTTGTTGTTCCACAGATTTTGGGCTAAAAGGAAAGGAGTAGGCAGATTTTGGTTTGAAATCACAGACATTTTGCATACGAAGTGGATCTTTTTTAATTAGGTTAGAAGTAGAAGCTACTCTAAGCATATGATTTAACTATGTCCATTCATTTTTTAATGTGATTTCTGGGTTTGGTATAAACTCAGAGATCAATGTGTTATATTCGCACTTTGCAGATGACGCACTAGTATTTCTACGTCCAAAGAAATAGATGATTGAAAATTTGGAGTTGCTGTTACAAGTTCATGAAGCTATAGCAGGGCTAAGAGTGAATTTAGAGAAGAGTATTGTTGTTAGTACCGGTGTTGAGCATAACATTCAGCATAACACTTAACTGCAAAATAGAGAATTCTCCTTTTAAGTAAGTGGGAATGCCTCTTGCCAAAGTGAAACAAACAAGTATTTGGGAGTGTATACTAGAGAAATTTTAGAAGAAACTACTTCTGTGGAAAAGAAATTCTTATCAAAATCTAGAAAACTAATTCTCATTAATAGTGCACTTAGCACTAGCTAGTTAACGGTATACTTTATTCTTTTCTTCAAATACCAGCAAGTGCCAAGAAAAGAATGACTACACTAATGAGAGATTTCCTATGTGGAGCTACAAGGGAGGAAAAAAAATGTTGAATTGATTGGGGAAAGCAAAGCCGGGCGTGAGGTAAGGAGAGAGGTGCGGTCTCCCCAGGCCCAGTTCTGCGCAAGTCTATTCCTTTACCAATTAAGGCCCTTTCTCCCTAAGCCCATCCAGAGTCTTTTCCATAGAAACCTGTTTTGAGGCATACTCAATTTTTTTGAGGCATACTCATTCATTACACCATCTAGGGTGGGTTTATAAGCGGTGTCTAAAGGTAGTTCAATTATCTATATATCCTTAAACAATTTAAATTACTAGAACGCCCTTATCCTCAAAAACCTAAAATCAAAAATCAAAATAAACTTTAAACTTAAACATCTTGGACTCCAATTCAATCAAGAAATTGATCAAGTAAATCAAACACGAAACAAAGTGAGCGATATTGAAGTGCGAAATCCAAACTTCAATTGTTGTTAGATGTATTTTAGAATGTATGTGTAACAAACACATCTTGTTTTTGATTGATTTTATTTTGTTTGATGGATATAATATGATTTCAAAGATGAAATTAGTGTTTTCAGAAGATCAGTTCGGCTGATCTTGGAGTATCAATTTTGAGCCGAACCTAGTGTATGGTTTGGGGAAACACTATGTTCGGCTCACGCGACTTTGCTAAATTTTGTTCGAATCAGCCAAACCTAAATTTGTCAGTTTCAGAGTGAAGTTCGGCTGAAAAGTTATCAGCCGAACTGTTCATCTGGTCAGTAGATCTGGGTTTAAAAAATTCATTTTTTTGAAAGATTCAACTTATAAAAAGAAATTAAACCTCGTATAGAAGTCTACCTCTGATTTGAATCACCCATTTTGGTCACTTCTAATCACTAAAATCTCAAAATTCAAAATCCAAGTTTTTTTTCACTTCTTCTTCTTCCTCTCAAAAATCCCAACTCTCTCACATAAATTTGATTTATCTACTAATTCACCACTAATACTTTTATTTTTAATCAATCCTTAAAATTCCTAGCTAATTAAATCTAATCATAATCATTAACAGTAATTATGTAAGGATAGTTATGGCATTATCAAAAAAGATGGATAAGGGATGATGTTGTTTTTTATTTAGTGACCCTATTTTGACATTATATAGTATGCCTCAAAAAAATTCAGTATGCCTCAAAACGGATTTCTTTCAATAGGAAAAAAAACAACATGGTAAGATTCGAGATTCTGATTATGGATCTCCTGCTCTACTAATGTGTACCAAACCACTAGGCTATTTAAGGCCAGTTACTCATTTGTGGCACAAGGCGCATGTTTCGTATACCAAAGTCCATAGATCTTTATCATATGAAAACTGTTTTTAGTGAAGTCATGTCAGTTCTACTTTTTTTTTAGCTTACACTTTCAAAAATGGACAAGAAAAAAGATAATTATATGGTTACAATAAAATATTTGGATATACTAACAAAAAAAAAATTGTTTACTGTTATTAGTAGTATGATATTTTGCCTCGCGTTTTTAGGGGCCACTCAAAAGAATTTAGGGGCCAACAATAAAACAAAAAAGGTCACCCAAAGAGAAAATGTAGCCAGCCCTTATCCCGCGTAATTCGTAATGGCAAAATTATCCTTATATATTCGGAGGATATGATAACATTTTTATCCTCCGATTTCAATCGGAAGCCAAAATATTACCCAGACTTCCGATTGTAGTCGGTGCAAGTATTAGAATGATTTATGTTTCATTTTTTCCATTTCTTTTTCATTTTTGAGTTGTTAGAGTTATAGAGAAAAAGGTGAAGGAAAAAAGGGAAAACCCATTTTATCACTACAAAAATGGATGGATATGAAGAAGAAGGTGAGAATCATGGCGAAGAACAAAATGTTGAGGGTTCACGACCCTTTAGAGAAGACGATTTGGGGTATATGTTGAATGATCCAAACTTTTGTGAAGAGGAAAACCGATTATTGCATGCATTGAATGCCATCAACTACCCAGATTCGGTAGATAATTTCTCGAATAAACTTATGAATATAACACACATAGTACCAAATATGTATATTCGGTAGTTTCAAGATAGTAGTTTACTGCCGAATATGAGAAAAAACCCCAAACTGGTTTTCCAAAAAAATCTATATTCGGTAGTTATGTATAGTTATTTACCCCCGAATGGCCCCAAAAACGAATTCCTCAAAAAATTTCAAAACTCAATATTCTTATCTTTTACAATCGGTAATAGTTTAACATTATTTGACTGCCGAATATAACAGTGGCCTCAAAATAAAATTTCCGAAAACTTGAAAATCGGATGTTTATCGATTAAAGTTATTTTCCGGTTATTTATATTCGGCTGTTCTACTATATATTTTAGCTTCCGATTATATCATTTTTTGCACTCAGTAAACTGTGTACATTCATTTGCATAACTCGGGTGTTTTGGGTAACCGATAGGATTCCAAATATAGTATATTCGGCAGTTTGACTTATTTAATAACCTCCGATTATTGTATAATAATTTGTTGCTTTCATATGCAGGCTGTTGAAGAGTTTGTTGATGATTTCTATTTGAGGCCCGACACTTCCCTATACTGTGCAAACGATTTGGTATACTCATTACTACTTTTTTTTTTCAAAATTTATATGTTAAATGGTTATGCTTATTAGATTTGTTTTGTTTTATGCACGTTTAGACATTTGGAAGTAAGAAGGAGGCAAAGGAATGGCTTATAAACAAGGCAAAAGATAACATGTGCGTGGTAGTTCAAAATAATCATGTTAGTGACACTCGATTTGAAATGATTTGTGAGCGAGGTGGGACGCGAAAGAGTCACGAGGGAAAGAATAGTAAGTACGTACGGAAGACGAATAGGAAATACCGAAGCAATACCAAGAAGATAGGATGCTCATTTAAGATTGTCTTCTATAAGCCCGATGGTAATAAAGGCAAAGAGTATATATAAAGTTGATAACGGTTGTCATAACCATGATGATCCGTTGGATTTAATTGGACATGTAATGGTTGCCAAGTTAAAACCACATCAAATGCAGACGGTGAGGTCTATGCGGATCCAAAAAGCGAGTGCGATCTTAAGTAAAATAAAGGCGGACGACCCCGAAAACTTGTCTTCTTTGTCTACAATTAAGTTGGCCCTAACTACGATCAAAAGGACTGAATGGGATGGTAGAACGGTCATGCAACAATCGGAGTGGTTAGCGGAGTTACACGGCTACACCTTGAGAAGGGAAGAAAAGGATGGTATAGTGGTTCGTATTTTCTTGGCACATCCCGAAATGATCCAATTGGCTCAATGCTTTCATCAAATTTTGTTGATATATGCTACTTATAAGACAAACAAGTATAACATGCCGTTGTTGAACATTGCTTGCCATACTTCGGACAAAAACACGTTTACGATTGCATGGGGTCTAATGGATCATGAGAACAATGTGAGTTTCATTTGGATGTTGGATACGTTGAGGTCCATTTATAACGGTGATAATTTTCCAAGGGTTATTGTAACGGATAACGATCAAGCCTTAATGCATGCAATAGCGGTAGTGTTTCCGGAAGCCCAAAACTTGCAATGTACGTGGCACATTCAATGCAATCTCAAAACCAATTGCCATCATCATTTCCAAGATAAAAGACCAAGGAAGGGTACCAAGAGGTCAAAGGAAGAGGATGGGCGCATTAGTAAATTAACCGTGGAAGAACGTAAGGAAGAGGATAGGTTATTTGAAGAAAATTGGAAGGAGGATGGAATTATTTGGAAAATGTTCATGAAAGCATGGGACAAAATCGTTTGGTCGATGACCGAGGAAATTTACGAATGTAACTTGAAGAAATTTGAGGATGAATAGTGCACGGACTACCCAAAACCGGTTGAGTATTGTAAAAAACAATGGTTAACGATTAAGGAGAGGTTTGTGTTTGCATGGACATACGAATATCGTAACTTCAAGAACGAGGCGACAAGCATTGCGGAGGGGTCTCATGGTCGACTAAAGAAAATACTAATTGGTAGTTAAAATGGAGTTGTGTCGATCCAAGAAGCAATCCATGAATTCACCAATCGTGATCTCGTAAAGATTAGGAAATGTATGTAGTTTAGTGTACACCAATTCCCGATGGAACATATTAAGGAAAAATGGCTTCTAAGGGGAGTTGTTCATAAAGTTTCAAGATGGGAAATAAATCGCATGATGAAACAATTGAAGTTATATAAAACTTATGATGACGAGAATACGGTTTGTGTTTGCAAGGATATGATAAGTATTGGACTCCCGTGTCGTCATAAGTTGGGTAGGTATGTCGAAGTGATTGACATCAATGATATTCATCCATTTTGGAAGCAATTAAATTTCACTCCGAACACCCCGGTAGTTGATGGTCCGTCTTTCTTGGAGTCGGAATTGTGTGCACGAATAACCGAGCGTTACGCTACATCAAACGGCACCAAAAATAAAATATTGATGCATAATTTGGAGGAAGCCCTTCGCCCTTGTTTAAGGGAGGTTGATGAAACTATTAAGCAAAAGAACACCGGTAGGCCTAACACCGAAGTGTCGAGGACCATCCAAAGAAAATAGTTGAAGGAGTATTTGTCTAATAAAAGAATATTGTCTAGGCACGAGCGTTCAGAAGCCGAATTTGAAGATGAGCCGGAACCTAAGAAAAGAGGTCGTCCAAGAAATGATCAAAGTGGACAAACCACCCGAAAAGTAAAGCCAAAGATCTCTACAGAGCCTTCTCAAGTAATTCAACCCAATGTTGTCGAAGAAGTTGTTGAGCAAATGAACACCTCGCAACAAACCCAACCAATGGAAATTCTTACTATAAAAGAGGACAAAGGTACTCTTCGTTGCCCTAGAGATCTTAATGGAAGACCAAATCGATCCACATATACAATATACAAAGAGTATTTAGAACAACTCCCTCCACTTATCATTCCATTTTTTTTGTCGACCGACGAGGTTGATGGGGATGGAAATTGTGGGTTTCAAGTTTTTCTTGACCTCGCTTCTTAGCCTTGATTTCCTCTTCCTCCTCCTTCGTTGCCACTAACGATGGTTTAATTTTTTTGGGTTGTTTGTTCCTTTTTTGTATTTCTTCTTCCATTGCTGCAATTGATATAGTTGTTCGCTTGCATCTTCGAAGTATGTTGTCGATTGATGATGGACTTGCCATTGAAAAGGTTTTTCATTCTGATTTTTTACTGAACAATAACTGAGAGGGGTTACCCTCCTTATATAGATTAGAGTTCCAACGGCTCTTATTTTTTAAAATATGGCCGTTGAGGTTTCTGAAAATATGGCCGTTGAGGTTTCGTATCAATGATGCACTACAATCGGTTGCTAACGATACACGTATTTCCTCCGAATAGGACATTCGGTAGCGAACTTAAATTTTTATCTACCGATTAGGTTGGTATTTTTAAACACGATTATATTTTTCGGAGGCTAATTTTTTTTTTAAAGTCCCGAATGTACGATGGCCCAAAAATCAGAATTTGGGAAAAACTGATACTTTTCAAATTTTGAACTTGCAATAATCGGAAGTCAACTCAGTTACCCAAACTTTCGAATATGGGTTGTCTGACCTTCTATATTGGCCCTTGGAACCACCTAGAGCCATGGCATGGTTTGTTTTGAACTTGTAATATTCGGAGGATAATTTTTTTTGTAAAGTCCCGAATGTACGATGGCCCAAAAATCAGAATTTGGGAAAAACTGATACTTTTCAAATTTTGAACTTGCAATAATCAAAAGTCAACTTAGTTACCCAAACTTCCGAATATGGGTTGTCTAACCTTCTATATTGGCCCTTGGAACCACCTAGAGCCATGGCATGATTTTTTTTGAACTTGTAATATTCGGAGGATAGTTTTTTTTGTAAAGTCCCGAATGTACGATGGCCCAAAAATCAGAATTTGGGAAAAACTGATACTTTTCAAATTTTGAACTTCCAATAATCGGAAGTCAACTTAGTTACCCAAACTTCCGAATATGGGTTGTCTAACCTTCTATATTGGCCCTTGGAACCACCTAGATCCATGGCATGGTTTGTTTTGAACTTGTAATATTCGTAGGATAATTTCTTTTAAAGTCCCGAATGTACGATGGCCCAAAAATCAGAATTTGGGAAAAACTGATACTTTTCAAATTTTGAACTTGCAATAATCGGAAGTCAACTCAGTTACCCAAACTTTTGAATATGGGTTGTCTGACCTTCTATATTGGCCCTTGGAACCACCTAGAGCCATGGCATGGTTTGTTTTGAACTTGTAATATTCGGAGGATAATTTTTTTTGTAAAGTCCCGAATGTACGATGGCCCAAAAATCAGAATTTGGGAAAAACTGATACTTTTCAAATTTTGAACTTGCAATAATCAAAAGTCAACTTAGTTACCCAAACTTCCGAATATGGGTTGTCTAACCTTCTATATTGGCCCTTGGAACCACCTAGAGCCATGGCATGATTTTTTTTGAACTTGTAATATTCGGAGGATAATTTTTTTTAAAGTCCCGATTGTACGATGGCCAAAAAATCAGAATTTGGGAAAAACTGATACTTTTCAAATTTTGAACTTGCAATAATCGGAAGTCAACTTAGTTACCCAAACTTCCGAATATGGGTTGTCTAACCTTCTATATTGGCCCTTGGAACCACCTAGAGCCATGGCATGGTTTGTTTTGAACTTGTATTATTCGGAGGATAATTTTTTTTTTAAAGTCCCGAATGTACGATGGCCCAAAAATCATAATTTGGGAAAAAACTGATACTTTTCAATTTTGAACTTGCAATAATCGGAAGTGAACACAACACAAATCATTGTCATTTATCTGCTCTTCTTTACTTTACGACCGTGACTACCTCCCAGTCCTGCACAACCACGGGTTTGAGCACCTTCAGTTGGAGCACCTTCAGTTGGAGCAGCTTCAGTTGGAGCACCTTCACCGCTCGATGAAGCTCGAGTTCTTTTACCCTTCTTTGATACTACCACCTTGGGCGGATGCCTCTTCGTGACTTTCTCCCCAAACTGGGCAGCATAATCTTCGTTATCCATATTATCAACTAGGTCTCTAACCTCTTTGATCTTCTCAGCCGGCATGGGATCTCCGCTCTTCAGGCATGCAGTTAACATTTTGGAAACAGCTTGAACCTATTCACCTGTTCTTTATACGTAATGACATAACATCAAACGGTGATTACCTAAGATTTATAGGAACAATATAAAATGAACAAAAATATAAGAACACGCACCAGTCTATCATAACCAACTGGTTTGTCTTTGATGATACAATTATAACTTGAACCCACCGCAATAGTGTTGGATTTGATTTCACGGATAACCAAAGGATGTGATACGTTGTTATACCAACTCATATAACCTGGAGAATTTTCATCACCTCGGGTGGTTCGTCTACCAGTGTTGATAATGAAGTCATTCCTCTTATCCCAGTTATCAAGAACAAGAGGTGGGCCTTTGTGAACAATCGTGAGATTGTCACCACTAGAAGAGCGCAACTCCAACTCCAATTTGTAGTAATCCTCCATTTCCTCCACAGGTTGATGTTGTATATACCTGTGTTGTCACATCACCCTAGAGGGGTTATACATCACATATCATGTGGGGTGCCACAATGGTCCAAAATAAAGGGACAAGTCCGACTGAACATTTATATGCCCACTGGCTCGATCTTCCTTGTATGGATCAAAGCATACGTCCGAGGCCTTCAATTGGTCCAAAATATCCCTCATGCGAATCAACTGCTTCTCTTTTGTCCTACAACGGTTGTCTTCAAATATATACTTTGTTCCTCTAGGAGTACCTTTGGACCACCCCGGGTTCTCTCCGGCCAACTTCATGATAGGGAACTGGTCATAGATCCATGCATATATACATAAGAAACCAAGTTTTAGTAAATAGATTGTGTATATTCGGTAGTAATTTCCAAACATTATTTCCAACTATATATAAACGGAAATAAAACTAAGTACTTATCCACCGAATCACCAACATTCGGAAATAGATATGGATCATTTCTTAACGAATATGCGTCATTTGGAGTTCAGTAACCTATAGTTTTTCTGGCTTGTATATTCGGTTCTAATATCAAAAGAATATTTCCGATTATATATAATCGGAAAACAAAATAAGTACCTAGCCACCGAATAACCAACATTCGGAAAAAGAGATGGATCATTTCCTACCGAATATGCGTCATTTGAAGTTCAGTAACCTATAATAGTTTGGCCTATATATTCGGCAGTAACTCCCCAAGACTAAACTCCGATTCTAAACAATCGAAAGTAAAACTAAGTAACATGTTCCCGAATAACCTACATTCGGAAGTTAACAATGTAGATATCCTACCGAATATGCATAGTTTGGAGTTATGAATATGCATCATATGTATTTTCTACCGAATAACTATAGAGTGAGTCATAGAGTTAAAGAAAAAAACTGCAATAGAGCCACGTTCCCGGCAACTTGGCAGGTTCCTAGCCTCGAAGCCTTTCTCAACTCTTCCATCAAGAATGCTAGGCATGTCGTTCCCCAAGAATAGTCACCGACTTCATGGAGAGGATCCAAAAGTTGTATAAGGTTGGCGTCGATCCGGTTGCCAGAAGTATTGGGGAATATGACACATCCCAATACACAAAGGAGATATGCGGTGGCAGCGTGGTTCACTTGCTCATCAATTAACGTTACATTATTTTCTTTCTCCAAGGTGCCTCGGAACATATTCTTCAAAGCTGTAATGTTGATCTGTGTTGTTCTGTAACTTGCATGCCTCCTAAACTCGCTGATGTTGTCTCTTCATCCCAACCTAAGCACTTTTTAGTTAGAGCATAAAGTTGTGCCCAACTTAACTGCTTTGTATAGTTAAACTTCACAGCTGTGCCTTGATGGTTTTCAAATAGTGATTGTAGTTGTAGTGGTAAACAGGGTTCTTTAGGACTTGTGAAGAAAACAATTTTTCTAGATTTAAATTAAACATGCAAATAAATAAAATAGTTCAAACTTTTGGAGATAAATACCAAGACTAGGATTCCACCATTGATCCATTAATTGATAAACTCTAAATAAAAATCATGCAATTCTATCTTTAAAAATAATTCTAATATTTGCCTCAAATATATTCTTGAAGTAATAGTTGTAATCAACGAGTATAAAACATCAAAAGTATTTAAAACCCAGCATGCTTCATCAAATTAATTCACAACTATTCAATAAGAACTAATATTTCAATTCAATCCCATGCAAATAATCAAATAATAATAATATTGCAAATAAATAGTAAAATTAGAATTATACCAATTAATGTGGAACAATGGCTTCCTCCGTCGCCTTGGCTAATGGGGTTTAGCTCCTCATCCCAAAAACATGATCATAAGATGTATCCATGGCTTAATAATGTGTTTTTATTGATGAAAATGGTGTAAAAAGAAGTTTGCAACGCTGTATAAATGTTACAGCGTTACTGTTACAAAGTGGAAGGGTCTTAAAAACAACGATAGTAGCACTAACTGCTGTAAAACAACGACAGTTGCTATGACTATTGAAAAACGACGGTTCAGAAGCGTCTGTTCTTCGTCTTCTTCAACTGTGCAGCAGCAGAAAATATTTTCTCTGAAAGTTTTTCTCACGCCTCTCCTGGTCTTTCTTTTGCTCCCAAATCTCTCCTGATGGTTTCTGAAACTTTTCGATGACTTGAAACCACTCTTATATAGCCCTCAAATCCCAAATAACTCGTATAAATTCCGACTTTTTCTTCTCTGCGCTGTTGAGAGAATAATCCCTTCTGTTGAGCTTTTTCACGTGTTGTTAGCTATAAAATAGCTACCAAACTCTTCCCTAGACTTGAATAAGACCGTGTACATGTTAATCCATCGTCAAATTCCTCCAGAAATCTCTCAAAAATCTTTGAAAGTGCACAACAGGACACGTCTCTCTGTTTTAACTTTGATTGCTTCTCCCGGATATTCTAGCCCAATTAAGCCCATGAAATCATCCATACTAGAATTTTATATCCATATCACGTCCAGCCCAAACAATTTCCGGTGTTTAATCTCCCTAAAACAGCTCCAACAATCGGATCAAAAATCAACAGCGAAATGCATGGCCTTTCCCGCCAAAACCAGTAATTGAAATTTGAAGAAGACCTCCCCCTATCCAGTTCTGGTGTCCCTTTAGCAGCTGCCTGGAAATGGGTCACCCCTTAGTAATTAGGTTACCCCTTATCCAAAATCAAGGATCCGTATAGCAAGTATCCTCTGGGGCATTTTCCGCACTTTTTACGGGGTTCCTCCGGGGTATTTCTGGGATACTTCCGGTACACTTTTGAGGCGCTTCCGGTACGTTATCAACGGAGGTCCAATGCCACATTTTTAGCCAAATTCGCCGCAAAACTTTATTCTTCTAAAAACACCTACAAATAAATAAAATATCCATATAAGTACAATATCGAGTACTAACAATATATACAAATGAGCTATATTAGACACATAAATGCGTCTATCAAATACCCCCAAACTTATTATTTGCTAGTCCCGAGCAAATCAAAACTACAAAATAAAATCCTAACTCACTGTCGCAGGCATCGTCGATTGCATTTAGCGTATGCAATAAGCCTTTAAACCCCTAGGTGGCCCTAGTGGCCGAGTTATAGTCTCGGGAGGGCTTACCAGAGATATACCCACAAAACCTGTACTCCAGACCTTAGCTATTGACTACAGGAAGAAGTACCCTGATGCGAAATTCCAATTGCTGTACACGAGTTTGCACTCAAGCATACTAAAATTCATATAAAGTGACAGAGCTCTACTCAGATAGTTGCACTATGGACATCATATTCGGAGTCTAAACTAATCACATGGATAGATCAAGAAGATGGATATAGAAAACATAGATGGTTTTGATGTTTACTAAGTGAACGACGTTTTCCATATCTGTCTGAAGGCCTCCGCCAAAATGAACCTATCCTAATGGATTGAGATACTAGTCTGACTAATATCAACACACTGGCATATACAAGGGTACCAGTGGTCGATAACCTAACTCTAGGTCAACACAACTGGCATATACAAGGGTACCAGTGGTCGACTTTATTGAATTTATTCCTTTTGGTCAAATGTCTGGTCTCAATTTTTTTTTTTTTTTTCTTTTTCTTTTTTTTTTTTTTACTTTTTGGTAACTACCATTTTTTTTTTTTCATCTTGTTTTTTTTTTTTTTCATCTCTTTCTTTTTCAATTTTTTTTTTTTTTTCATGGTATCTCAATCACTCTAATTCACCCTAGCATTGGTAACAACTTGAATCGTGGGACCCACCTATCACTTAGAGAAACATAGTTTAAAAACAAAATAAAATAAAAATAGAAGTGAAAAGGACTCAACGAGATATGGTGAAACTATCATGTTATTTCTAACACCTGAGCTCTGTGCTTTTATGAATAGACTCTTTAGATGTTTCCATCTAATCAGATTGGTTCCTCAAACTCCTACAATCAAAATGCTTCCATCCACTTAGATTAGTTAGTGCAATCCTCAATAGGCATAAATTTCTAGGCTCTGGAGTTTATTTATTGCAAAAATGTGACAAAAAGTGTTTCTTCCCCACCCCCAAACTTAAATCTAACATTGTCCTCAATGTTCTAAAGATGAAATTAAAAGCATGAACAAGGAGAAACTATTACCACTGGAGGAAAAAGAAATAAGGAAGGATATTACCGTATCACATGAACGCGGGAGCCTCCCAGTAAATGCTAAATTTATAGTCATTAGCTAGACATCAAATACCTCAAAAAGAATTTTCACCTTCCAAAGTCGTATACCAATAGTCGAAACAATTGTGGGTCCATAAGACCAAATAGAACTGCCACTAATAGGAGACAAATGGTCAAGATCAGAAAAATGAGCAGAAAGAGCACAACCTGATCTAAAGTTTCTCGCAAGACGACTGGATTTATCTGGAGTGCCCACTTGGGCTTCATATGAGTGTCTCGGCAAACAGATTCATCTGAAAAACAGGTCTCTAATATATGGATTTTTTCCTGGACATTATCAGGAGGATCGGGTTGTGGAGTTTGAATAGACTCATGGAATACCTCAGATGCACTAGGCTTGAGTCCCAAGTTAGGGACTTCTAATAGGGATAATTGACGATCACAAGAATCATTACTAGCCCCAAACTTAGGGTTTTCACTACTCTCACACAAACCTCTCACTTTTGCTTGAATTTCCGGATCTTCCCAGTCCTTAAAATACTCAAGAGATTCTTCTAGTTCTCTACCCCCAAACTTATTTGGTGCCTCTACAATGACTAGTCACAATGTTCCTAATTTCTAGACCATCGGGTTCTTGAAAAAGGTCAATTGCTTTCTCTAAGTCATAATCAGGTGGTTCATCCTCAGCTTGCTTCATATCTTCTATGGTCCACTCTAAGGCTTCCTTATTTTCTTGAAGCACGGTCTCTGGACTACTTTCCTGATCACTATCCAAATCGGAGGCTATAATCACAGGGAAAGACTCGGGTGGGCCTAAAAATGTATAATTAGACTCCAACTCAGGAGGCTCTTTTAAATAAGGTATTAAGATAGACTCAGAAGCTAGTAATGGTTCGAACCTATTTTCCATATATCAATATCTAACATAGGAACAGAATCCAACAGAGCATTTACTTGTTCAATGTTACTATCATCGTCGAAATCCAGGCTAAAATGGGATAAACAACTCTCCAATGTATTTTCCGGTACGATGTTTGGTAATGACTCCTGAACTAAGGTTCCTATCATGTTCACCTCTTCAATACATGTGCTATCTAGCTCAGAATGTAGCTTGTTTACATTAAAAATATTCAGCTCAATAGTCATATTACCAAAAGATAGATTCATAATACCATTTCGACAGTTTATGATCGCATTAGACGTAGCTAAGAATGGGCGACCTAAAATCACAGGTATTTGGTTCTCTGGGTCGGGGACAGGTTGGGTATCTAGGACCACGAAATCCACTGGATAAATAAACTTGTCGACCTCAATAAGAACATCCTCGATCACACCACGAGGGATTTTAACGGACCTATCAGCTAACTGGAGTGTTATCTGGGTAGGTTTCATCTCACCAAGTCCTAGCTTAAGGTACACATGGTATGGCAGTAAGTTCACACTGGCTCCTAAGTCAAGCAACGCTTTCTCAACACGGTACTTACCTATTGTACAAGCAATGGTAGGGGACCCTGGGTCTTTATACTTAGGAGTAGTGGTATTCTGAATAATAGAACTCACATGACTAGCTATGAAGGCTTTCTTCTGACACTGAGCTTACGCTTTCGCGTACACAAGTCCTTAAGGAACTTGGCATAAGAGGGAATCTGCCTAATTGCATCTAATAATGGAAGGTTGATATTAACCTGCTTAAAAACCTCCAATATATCATTAAAGTTGGACTCCCTCTTAGTCGGAACTAGCAGCTGGGGAAACGGGGCTCTGGGAACAAAGTGAGGCTCAACAGGACCCTCATTGGTCTCTTTGGAGACTCTATCAGTCTCCTCATTTTCTGGCTCAGCAGGGTGAACTACAGCATGTTCACTATCAGGCATGGCGACCTTGTTGTCAACTTTCTTTCCACTTCTTAGGGTTGTGACAGCATTCACATGATTGTACGATTTCTCTCCTCTAGGGTTAGGATCAGTATGACTAGGGAACCTTCCATTCTCTCTCACTTATAAACTTAGCTATTTGTCCTACTTGAAGTTCTAATTTGGCAAGACTCTGGGAATTATTCTTCAATTCTTGCCTAGTTTCTTGTTGAAAGCTCATGTGGTTCTTTGATAGCATTTCATGGTTATTTGCTAACATAGTGAGAGTCCTCTAAGGTAGAGATCTTTTTCTCGGAAGTGTTCTGAAACTGGGTTTGACCTGAAGAGTTCTTAAAACCAAAACCTGGGGGAGGCTGAGAATTGCTAGACTGGCCTTGACTCTGGCCCTTAGACCAAGAGAAATTAGGATGGTTTCTCCAACCAGGGTTGTAGGTTTCTGAGTATGGGTCAAACTTCTGACGGTTCTCAAACCTAGAGTTGTTATAGACAGCATGGGCTTGCTCTTCACTAACCTGACCTTCCCAAAACGAATTATCGGGCTCTATTCCACAACTAGAGACTTGAGAGGCTCTATTAGGTTCAACAAGGGACCTATTTTTAGACTGACCCATTTCTAAAGCTTCTAACCTTCTGGATAAAGCAGCAAACTTAGCATCTGACGCAAAACTCGTATCTACCATATTGGTGCTACTTCTATTGACCAAGAGTCTTTTAGGGGGTTCAACACAAGATTCCCACTGTTGGGATTTTTCAGCGATAGCTCCTAAGAAGGTAAAAGCATCATCAGCATTTTTACTAGTGAACTCACCAGCGCACATAGACTCAACCATGGCTTTGGTCGAATAGTCTAAACCATCATAAATAATCTGTACAAGTTTCATATTATCAAATCCATGGTGAGGACACTGAGATAGGAGATCATTGAATCGCTCTAAAAACCTATAAAGAGACTCTCCCTCTTGTTGCACACTAGCACTAATTTTCTGCCTAACAGCTGCAGTTTTATGCTTAGGGTAGAATTTCATATAGAAGGCAGCGATAAGTTCCTGCCATGTTTCTATGGATTCAGACGGTAGGTTGTTAAGCCAGGTCTTGGCTTTGTCTCTCAAAGAAAAGGGAAACATCTTAAGTTTCAAGACTTCATCGGTAAGGTCCTTTATCCTAATTGTCCCACAGATTTCCTCAAAGTCCCTAATATGAAAATAAGGGTTCTCATCATCTTTTCCTAAGAATATAGGGATCATCTGAAGAATACTAGGTTTTATCTCAAAATTAGCCGTAGTGGCTGGCAATTTAATGCATGAAGCTCGGTTGGTCCTAGTTGGGAACATGTAATCTTTCAAAGTTGCCATCGCTGGCACAACTGGAAGTACTAGGGGTACTATCCTCACAAAGAGACAGATTCTCAAAACAGAAGTTTCCAAAAACAGGGCTCTCCAAAGAAAAGTCTTCGAGCTCCCTGCTTAAATCAGAAGAACTACTAGGTTTTTCGCTAATCAATCGACCTAGAGTATCTCTTTTCCAAGCCCTAACAAAATCGGGCATACACTAAAAAGAATTCAAAAAGAAATAAAAATCCTAACAGAAGGTTCTAGCAACACACAGCAGGCTGACTCGACTTTACCACAGCAAACCTAAAGATTTCTAGCAAACAACAAGCATGATGGCTCCACTTAGATTGTTTCTAGACCAGCTTCTAATCCTTCGAAAGGGAATTCGTTACAATTTGAGCAAACCCCTCTGGAATCAATCCGAGTTAAAGCAAGTTGAATCGAGGCGAGGGAAGCTCAGTGGAGCTTTGATACCCAAAACCTCACCGATCCAATGCGGCGCAGTCACGCATTCAACTCGCAGAAACCGTCAAGAACTTCGAGGTGTGCTTAAAAGAGTAACCAATATTTTTCGAATGATTGTCCTGTTAAGCTCGATACCCTATAGGTCTCTTTCTAGTCCAAATTTTAGGCTTAGGTTCGCTTTAGGTTTCGTTTTCCTAAGGCGGGCAAGAAGGGAGCGGTGATGAAATCCGAACCCTTATCTTATATGGTCCAGTCCTTGCCCTTTACTAGGAATTTAAAAACAGTCCATATTCAAGTCCTCAGCATATATTCACCTTAAGGAGTCCAGTAACCCGCTTGCAGGAGATTCGCGGGTGTTTAGAATTTTACCTCCCGTACCAGACGGGCGAAGAACCGCTGAAGTCGACTCGGGCCACGACTCCTATGCCGTGTGCGAACCCGAGGGGCCGAGACGATATCGTAATCGTCGTCCTTCCCTGCAAACAGTTTATATTTAAGGGTACCCTTCCGTAGGGTTTAAAAATAAAAATAAAAATGTCCCAAAATTAATGTCCAAAGTCCATAAAAAAAAATACAAAAGAAAAGAAAGTCTAAAAAAAAAATTACAAAAATAAAAATGTCTCTTTTTTTTCTCTCTTTTTATCAAAATAAATAAAAAATCTTCTTCTTTCGCTCCTTTAGCTTTGCTTTTCGCTCCCAAACTTTAAGTAAATCACCACAAGCTTTGGCAAATTTCTTTCGCTCCAACTTCAAAAATCTGCAAGGAAACAAAAAAAACCAAACGTAAAGAAGAACAAAAATAATAAAAATAATAAAAATCTAAAAAAAATGCTAACTAAACACAGGTCCGCGTCGGCGGCGCCAAAAATTTGATGGTTTTCAAATAGTGATTGTAGTTGTAGTGGTAAACAGGGTTCTTTAGGACTTGTGAAGAAAACAATTTTTCTAGATTTAAATTAAACATGCAAATAAATAAAATAGTTCAAACTTTTGGAGATAAATACCAAGACTAGGATTCCACCATTGATCCATTAATTGATAAACTCTAAATAAAAATCATGCAATTCTATCTTTAAAAATAATTCTAATATTTGCCTCAAATATATTCTTGAAGTAATAGTTGTAATCAACGAGTATAAAACATCAAAAGTATTTAAAACCCAGCATGCTTCATCAAATTAATTCACAACTATTCAATAAGAACTAATATTTCAATTCAATCCCATGCAAATAATCAAATAATAATAATATTGCAAATAAATAGTAAAATTAGAATTATACCAATTAATGTGGAACAATGGCTTCCTCCGTCGCCTTGGCTAATGGGGTTTAGCTCCTCATCCCAAAAACATGATCATAAGATGTATCCATGGCTTAATAATGTGTTTTTATTGATGAAAATGGTGTAAAAAGAAGTTTGCAACGCTGTATAAATGTTACAGCGTTACTGTTACAAAGTGGAAGGGTCTTAAAAACAACGATAGTAGCACTAACTGCTGTAAAACAACGACAGTTGCTATGACTATTGAAAAACGACGGTTCAGAAGCGTCTGTTCTTCGTCTTCTTCAACTGTGCAGCAGCAGAAAATATTTTCTCTGAAAGTTTTTCTCACGCCTCTCCTGGTCTTTCTTTTGCTCCCAAATCTCTCCTGATGGTTTCTGAAACTTTTCTATGACTTGAAACCACTCTTATATAGCCCTCAAATCCCAAATAACTCGTATAAATTCCGACTTTTTCTTCTCTGCGCTGTTGAGAGAATAATCCCTTCTGTTGAGCTTTTTCACGTGTTGTTAGCTATAAAATAGCTACCAAACTCTTCCCTAGACTTGAATAAGACCGTGTACATGTTAATCCATCGTCAAATTCCTCCAGAAATCTCTCAAAAATCTTTGAAAGTGCACAACAGGACACGTCTCTCTGTTTTAACTTTGATTGCTTCTCCCGGATATTCTAGCCCAATTAAGCCCATGAAATCATCCATACTAGAATTTTATATCCATATCACGTCCATCCCAATCAATTTCCGGTGTTTAATCTCCCTAAAACAGCTCCAACAATCGGATCAAAAATCAACAGCGAAATGCATGGCCTTTCCCGCCAAAACCAGTAATTGAAATTTGAAGAAGACCTCCCCCTATCCAGTTCTGGTGTCCCTTTAGCAGCTGCCTGGAAATGGGTCACCCCTTAGTAATTAGGTTACCCCTTATCCAAAATCAAGGATCCGTATAGCAAGTGTCCTCTGGGGCATTTTCCGCACTTTTTTCGGGGTTCCTCCGGGGTATTTCTGGGATACTTCCGGTACACTTCTGAGGCGCTTCCGGTACGTTATCAACGGAGGTCCAAATGCCACATTTTTAGCCAAATTCGCCGCAAAACTTTATTCTTCTAAAAACACCTACAAATAAATAAAATATCCATATAAGTACAATATCGAGTACTAACAATATATACAAATGAGCTATATTAGACACATAAATGCGTCTATCATGCCTTGGTTGGGAAGGTTAAGAATCTGCACAACATCATCCGGGGTAATCGTCATCTCCCCAAACGGCATATGGAAAGTATCGGTCTCAGGATACATTCTCTCCACGAACGCCAATATGGCCACACGATCATGTTCCAACAATGAATTCTCGACGGCATTAGCTAACCCCGAGTTGGCAACAATTGACTTGAACCTTTCACATTCACCGGATAAAGGCCACGCAAGCATTTTTGTTGGTGCGGCGGTAGGTTTGAGTAGACGGACCGCATCTTGATGATCCTATTAAAGTACATAAAAAAATCCTTAATACAAATATTACGATATAACACATAGAAAATACATTAATAAAAAATAGTAATTTTGTTACCTCGGTTTCGTATATTTCTCTGGCCCATGAGTTCTTTGTATCCAAATAAAATTTTTCCTCCATCCGCCGGTAGCCCAAGGATCGTGCCTGCTGGAATACCCTTCTTCTTCAAGTGCTGAGGGACAAGATGTGATGCTTTCTTAGCAATATCCTTCCTTACACCATCTTTTCCTTTTTTGGATTTTTGGGTACCACTTGGTTGTCCTTCTTCTTATACTCTTGGCATTGGATCAACTGGTTCAATTTCATGGTGGGGTGTAACTTGTGGAGCAGTTGGTTCTGCACTTTGTTGAGCGGCTTGTTCAACACTTGGTTGCACCCCTTGTTCACTGCCTTGTTGTTCTACACTTTGTTCAGCACTTGGTTGCACTCCTTGTTGACTGCTTTGTTCTTGTAAGCTTTGTTGAGCACTTGAATTATCTTTGGCACTCCTTTCCCTCCCAGCACTAGATGTAACTTTCTTCCTCCTTTCTCGATTTTGTCTAAACAACAAAGAAAGGAACAATATTTACAAACTATGCAATCGCAAGACAAAGTATGGAAATATAACCCGAATGTACACATTCGGACGTAAGAAGACACATAATGTTCCCGAATACAAAACAATCGAAAGCTAACTAAACATATTTACAACCGAATATGCATCAATTGGAGTTCAGAAGCTCTAAATTTTTCATCCTACACAATCGGAAGACAAAGTACACAACTATAACCCGAATGAACAAATTCGGAAGTAAGAAGACACATTTTTTTCCGAATGAAAAACAATCGGAATATAACTAAACATGTTTAAAACCGAATATTCATCAACTGGAGTTCAGAAACTCTAAATTTTATCCTACACAATCGGAGGTATAAAACATTATATTGTCTTCCGAATAAATACTGGCCCCAAAATGGGATTTTTCCTATATCAGAAATTTTGAGATTTTTTCAATATATATATATATATATATATATATATATTCGGTAGTGAGTGTACTTCCGAATACTGTGTGTCTACTTAAATATATTCGGGAGCCAAAAAATTCATTAAACTACCGATTATTACCAGTTTGTATCCAGGAAGATATGGCCAACAATATTCGGCCGATAACCTTCAAATATTTCTCCCGAATACTATTGATGTTCTTGAGAAATGAAGAACACGACTACATTCGGAAGTAAATAAGCATGAACATCGCCCGAATCTGGATAAATAACCGAAAACCCTAGAATTTTTTTTTCTCGATTCGTCGAATTAAAGCGAAATAAACCCCAAAAATGATAGATTCTTACCTAATTGGGGCCATTTGAAGTTGACGAAGTGTTTGACTATCGGAATCTCAACCACCGACTACATCGACGGGTATTTCTTCTTCGCGTTCTTCGCGTTCTTCTTCATTTGCAGCAAAAAATTTCTTTATTTCTTGCTAAAATCCCAATCTTTGGATCGATACCCCGAGCAACGTTTTTGGTTCTAGGTTTGTGGGTTTCATTTCCCTTATCCATTGTTTTATAAACGAATCGACGATGTTTTGATTTACGATTCGCGACGATGTTCCGGTTGAACACAAGAACGAGGGAAATTTTTTTTTCTTCCACAATCGGAAGATAATATGAAACTGGAAGAAGAAGAGTTGAAATGAGTAAAAAAAATTTTGATTTGGTTTTTATACAGTTTTACCAGAAGGGCATTTAAGCAACTTCAATATCATATAGGGTACCCCTTAACTAGAGTCTTTGGATGGGTATAAATTGATGACCCCTAAATCCTTTCGGGTGGCCCCTAAAAATGCGAGGATATTTTGGGTGGACAAAAAAATTTAACCGCATAGAAGGCCCTATGAAAAAGTTCGTACATGACCCTTTTAATCTCAGAATCCGCTGTGAGATGTGAGGTTTGAGAATAAGGAATCTAAAAGCAGTTAACAAAGTTTCGTTAGCAAAGTAGAGTAGGAGTACTCTCAAGACAAGCAAATCTTATGGAGACATGTAACTCTATAAAAAAAAAAAACATATAGAAAAATGACATTTGGACTAAAGAGTACAAAGAACCTTATAGACAATTTACTCAAAAGAGAATGTCAGATAAGCAACACTCTATGTTGCTTGGGTAGCGGTGAGATGGAAATTGTTGACCAATTAGTCAACTATATGGTTGTTTGAAAGAGCGATGCTAGAAGTACCGGGATCTTATCCCGAGTATTGTCCCGATACCGACAACTCTTAGTGCTAGCTGGAGAAAATAGGGGGCGGGGTGCCTAAAGAGTGTAATAGCAGACATTCTATCAAAGTTAACTAGAGTTGATAGGTTGAGTAGTGTTTGGTTATCATCTCCTCCCAGGGGCATATCCTTATTCAACTACAGGAGGACAATACGTAATCACTTAAACTTCAGTCTAGTATTTCGGTTCAAGTTATTAAAAAAAGAAGTAAAAACAGAAAATAGGGGTGGGGTTTGGGCCCACCACAGTTTGTTTCTGTCGGTCGAGAATTCCCGGTTAACCTAGCATTTTCGTATTTGAAATATATATTCTTTCAGGTTTAGGCTCTAGCGGTTTGGGAAGTTATAAGTGTAAACTATAGGAAGACCCATTTTTCAGATTTCTTCCACTGTGAAACCCATATCCAGAAATCCGATGGCGTGCACCCATTTTTTAGAGAAAAATTATTCTCGCACCTAAAATTATTGAAATTAAATTTTGCTGCGAGATTTTATACGTTCATCGTACTTTTTTTCTTTCTTCTTCTTCTCTCTTTCTCCTCCATCTCGAGATCCTATCTGATTTCAATCTGTGAGGAAGAAGAACAACAACTTCATTCAATCATTCATAGAAACTGTCCGACAACAAACTTCATCTGAATTTCATGCCAAACCATGGTAGCAAATTCCATCTTCTACAGCTGAATCATGGTCAGAAAAACAACTCAGAATTTTAGAATTTGTTGGAACACCAAATCCAAGTGAAACCCAATTTCTAACCCATATCCAGATCCGATCTGACTTCAATCTATGAGGAAGAAGAACAACGACTTCTCCATTTGAGCGTTTCATAAGGGATCAATGCAAGTCTGGGGAGATTAAAAATCTTGATATTGCAAAGTATTACTTTGATCAAATGGTTTCAGTGAAGCCTTTGCCATTCATTTATACATTCAATCATCTATTAACTTCAGTTTCAAAGAACATAAGTTTTTCAGCTGTTGTGCTTATGAGCAAAATGATGAATATGGTCGAAATTCAGTCGGATTTGTTTACATTTAGCATTCTGATTAACTGTTATTGTAAGTTAGGTGATGTTGATTGTGGGTTTTGTGTGTTTGGTGAAATGATTAAGAGAGGTTATGAGCCTGATATTGTAGTTTATACCACTCTGATTAAGGGATTGTGTATGTAGGGGACTGGTAAGGAATGCGGTAGAGGTGTTTGAGAAAATGGCTGACAGGGGTGTTCGGCCGAATGTTGTTACATGTGGAACTGTTATATCTGGGCTTTGTAGAATTAGGGAAGTTGATCTTGCTCTAGAGTTGCATAGAAATATGGTGAAATGGAAACGCAGTCCTAATTTGATCACCTATAATTCGTTGATACATGGGTTTCGTAATGTTGGTCGGGTAAGTGAAGCAATGAGAGTCTTTGATGAGATGTTGAGTCGAGAAATTTCAGCTGATGTTGTCACTTATACATGTTTAATTTACGCTGTGTCAATATGGTTTTTTAATGGAAGCGAGAGAGTGTTTTGAACAAATGGTGGGTATAGGGATATCACCTGACATAGTAACGTTCACTATATTAATATATTCTTATTGTAAAGCAGGGATACTGAGAGGCGAATGTTGGGTCTTTGAGTTTATGAGTAAGTTCGGCGTAGAGCTTATTGTAGTAACTTATAATTCGATGATTAATGGGTACTGCATGAATGGCAGATTGGATGAAACTATTCTTGTTTGTACTCGTCGCGTAGCTCTCTTAAAAAGATTTCTAACGATATAAAATTTGTAAAATTCCAAGGCGCGGATTTTTATATATATTATATCCAAGTTGCGTTGCCAATTATACCCCTGATGCATAACCTGTCATGCGGATGCATAATCCGTCATGCATACATTTTTAATAATTCCATATAATTATGGGTGTCACGGAAATAATTATGAGTATCACGGTACCTAAAATTAATTGTGGGCCTGACACTGAGAATATTAATTTTTTTAGGCGTGCGCCTAATTTTCCCAAACTATAGTCGATAGAAATATTTAGTTGGGCTCTAAGAGCAACCACAGTGGCCGAGTATAACCAAAAATATGGGATGAGATCGTAACGCAGTGGGACGGAGTAAAGATCAAATCTCAGCCAAAGATCAAATTCCAGATCATATTTAGTCGCGACCAAATCCCAAATCCAGATATAGTCAGGCGTAAATTTAACGTACGCTTGTTGCTGGACGTAAATTTAAAGTACGCTCGTTAACGGGCGGAAATGAAATTTACGCCTGTTGGTGGGGCGGACATCAAATTTACGTATGAGACAGGCGGATCCCAAAACTACGCCTCATCGGGCGGATCGCAAAAGTCCGCTTGTCGCCAGGCGTAGATATTAATCACGCCTCTTCTGGGCGGACACCAAGTTTACGCCTCTCTGGGGCGGATACCAAATTTACGCCCCTTCCATGCGTAGACCAAATTTCCGCCCCATTCATTGTCTAAAATCAGATCTGGAAAATAATATCCTTATGGACAGGGAAAGAACCAAATGTTCTATGCAAACGTTTAGTTATACATGGAGGAAAATGGGTGGAACACATTATAGGAAAGAGTTAGCCACAACCATATTGACGCATTAGAGAGGAAATATTTCACCCAGCTGAGATGATCATGGAAACGGACATTAAAATCACGCCTATTTGATCTTTAGTTTTATCATACGTATCTAAATTACGTTTACGTCCCACATAGGCGTAAAAAAAATTTTACGCCTCATTAGCAGGCGTACAATGGTCCTTCCGCCCCATTCAGGTGTACTAGAATGCTTCCGCCCCATTCAGGCGTACTAGAATGCTTCCGCCCGTGTGTATGTATACGTGCTAAAGAAACGTGTTATCGCCAGGCGTAATTTTATTTTACGTGCGTTGGCACGGTGAGATGATCATCCGCCTGACAAACGGGCGTAATTTAAAAACCCGTCCCACGTGAAACGTAATTTATATTTACGCCCGTCGTCATGCGTTAATTTAACCTACGCCTGTCTCAAACGTAATTTAAATCTCCGCCCACAAATCAAACGTAACTGAATTATCCGCCCGTCTTCAAACGTAACTAAATTATCCGCTCGATCAAATTTGGTCTTCATCCCATAGCGTCACAGTACAGAGTAAACTCAAATTTGGTCCCGTTTTTTGGTCTTTGATCTTTGGGTATAGTCGTACGACTGCAGTTGCTCTAACGGTTTGGGCTGCTTGATTGTAAATATTCTTATCCTCTCCTTTTTTTCTGAATAAATTTTCGAAAATGCTTAAGCACGGAAAAATGCAGCGGTAGAGAGAAAAAAAAGTGGACCCACTTCCACTGCTCTAATCTAAATTGTGAGAAGCTGCTGCAGACCGTCAGATGTACCAGAAGCGCATTTAGCATTGGCCTAAAATTTTACCCTTTCTCTTTTGCCACATTTTTGAATAAAATTTAATCCCTTTTTCTTTTGCCACGTAGCAGTATTGCACATTTGGTTTAAAATAACAATTTCCACCACATGGATGAAGATAGTGGATTACTAATTAACACAGGTCATGAGATAAACTTTAAGCAACAATGTTAACCATTTTTGGGTTATTCCACAGGTTCTGGGCTAAAAAGCAGTAGTAGGCAGATTTAGAATTTGGCATAGAAGGTAGTTTATGTCTAATTAGAAGTAGAAGCTGTACTAAGCATATGATTTAATTATGTCCATTCATTTTTTACATATGATAAACAAGGTCCATTTAGTAACACATACTTGACTTGTAACGTGACCACTATCGTTGAACCTATTTATCGTATTGAGTAGGAAAATCCAATCACTACTATGATTTGACTATAACTTATATAAATGTGCTAGCTTGACGATCTCTTTTCTTGTTAAGTTCAGTTAAATCAGCATAGGCAGACTGGAACGTTTTTGTAGCTTCTTTAACTGGCAACCAAGAATATGATTGAGTTCAATTTGGTAAGTTCAGACATCACAGTCCGCTTACCAAGTAACCAACCCATATGAAAAGTATCTTATCCTACACATTGTTTTCTTGACACAGTAAAACAGCTTAAAAGTTCTTGAAGCTCGGATATACATTTAGACCTAACATATTCTCACCCTCCTATTCTTCATAATCTCTAAGTGTATCTACCATCAAACCAACTCCAAAGATGCCATCACAGGGAATAATGTCATAGAAGTGTAACAGATCATGTTGAATGACTCCATGCTCCGATGGTCAAACGGGAATTCCTTAGACATGCCATCTTCTGATCTTTTGAGTTTGACCTTTGTCTGTACACCCTAAGATGCTTAAAAATTCCTACCTAAGTGGAGATACTACTCAGTTCTCAAATCTAAACATCTATACCTACTCTTGTTCCATCCTAAAACATAAATTCAAGGGTATAGCAGAAGAAAGAAAATGATCATAAACACAGATATATCAGGGGAGTGAAATCATTAAAGGAACTGTATAGCTCACTGACTTTCAGTTATTACTATAAGTCGGACTAGGTTAAGGCGCACTAGTTTTGATTGCATGAAAATTCGATTAGAACTCATGTCATTACCTGAATGACAGCTTCATGAAACTTCTGTTCTTGTTTGTCTCTTGCTTGCCTAAGCTGTCTGACACACTCCTTCAGATCCCCTTCGAGATGACCCACCCGATCTTCAAGCGCTGAATTCTTCAGAGCTGCAGTTTCAAGCTGTTCCTTAAAGGCCACCGCTGCATCTTCTGCCTTATTCCAACCTACAAATGGAGATCCCAAACAGAACAGCAAGATTACCTCTTCATGAACAACATTTAAAATATTACTAACATTCTAACACACATAAGGGTACTCAGATTTGACAACAACAGCTTATAAGATGCAAAAGACAAGGAAACACAAGAATCCTTCCGTTTCACTATTAGTTTATTAACAGTAGAATCAACTCATAACTTTCTGCGAGCATATTTACCTGAAACCGCTTCTTCTGCAACTTTGGCACGTTGCTTTACTATATCCTCTTTGGAGGTGATGTTTAAGAGAGCTGCAGAAAGTTTTTCTGTCAGATTCCTCATATTGTCAATTAACCTCTTTAACACTGGTTGCAGATTTCGACATGACCTCTGGGGATTGCATATTGTCCATGGGAGATGCTTTTGATTGTTCCTGCTGCATTAATTACAAACAGAAAAAGCTCAGAACTTTTGTTACTACTCGTATACACCATATTAAAGGATTGAAGTTAACAAACAGATATGCATGAACATCGTAGAATAAGATAAATACAAGGTCTCATTATAAGGAGCTTAAACATGTAAAAGTAAAGCCAAGAATACATTTTCTGTTATTCCCAAAGTAATGATTCTTACTTCTTAGGGTCTCACTTGTCAGTTTACCTTCTAAAGCCTCAGGTTTTCGGGCATCAAAGAAAGAAATAAAAAAAACAATATCAAAAAAATGAAAGTAACTATTCACACTCATTAGTCAGATGCAATAGGACTTTAAAGGGTTCTTCTGCACAATTTGATATGCCGGCGTTGATTTTTAATCAAGTTGCTCGATAGTAAAATATTCCAATTTATTTATACCAGAGGCCACATAACGAAACTACTGGATTGCCATGTGGTTCAAGAAAGGTTGGTCCTAGTGAATGTGCTAATATGGCAATGATTCTACAGTGATTGCATAGGCATCAACTTCGGAAGGAAGCTAAATGGCTACGAACAATTTTCGTGAATCTTGTACTCAAAAACTCTTAAGCAGAAATATCCCAGTTGTGAAGTACGCCAACACCTTATCAAAGTTAGTTCCATATTCCTAGAATTTTTTTCAACTCATTTGGTAAAGAAGGGAAGGGTACCTTCCCAATAGACTCCTTAAACAGTGCCAAAGTTTGTAATAAGCTGTAACCGTGTCACATGGAACTTAGCAATATCTCAACGAAAGAACAAAATTAGGGCAAAGAGAAGGTCACACTGCGCATTTGCATTTCATTATTCAAAGTCTAACACTACAGACGTTTTATGTTAAACAGGAATGTCATTATTTGTAAGGATGGCTTTTGCTTTCAGTACTTGAAGCACCAATAAGCATGTATTAACCATGCACATATCCTATTTACACTACTTTGAAGTTTCAGTATAACCACCAGCTCAATGCTAATGTTCCTATGTATATAGAATTTCATAACAATCTTCCTAAACCTAGAATTACCTAGAAAAGGGAGTACCCTGGAACATTTTCTTCTCATCTCAGTTTCGAATAACAAAACGCTAGGGGAAGGAAGACATATTTCTTAAACTGCATGCTTTGCAATTCTCCTAGTAAAGTTTCCTCATAGTGACTGGTTTTCTATATCCATGGACAAAAATTAGTTCAATTCTAGACATAGTAACCAAATTCTACATTCATAGAAACACACCAATGAACACTTTCCATAGAAAAACCAAAGGTAAATAATTCCAAACTCTATTACAAAAAAGGCCAAATGACAGGTGCGCCACAACTCAGCAACACCAGATAGAGTTACAAATACCCAACCAAATTTCAATCAAAATGCCTGAGAGGACTTAAGCATAACTCTAAAGAGTTACTCATAAACCACTTACCTGTTCATCAGAGTACCTTTTAAAATAAGAAGATCCTGACTTTCTGTTTCACCAGGATGCTTATCTGAAGAAGATCTCTTCTTTCACAGCCAACTCAGCCGATCCATGTCAAGATAATAACCGGTACCAAGAACACTCTAGCCCTTGCACAAACCTCACCCTGCATATACATTCTCATCCATCAGTCACTGATATAGCAATCCCAAAAACCAATTTAATACCTCACCAAGTACACACACAAAAGACACTTTTTTCTGGGGTTTGCAATCTAAAAAGACAGCAGAAGAAAAAATAGAAAAGAATGGATGATAGATGTCAAGACCCGGTTTGTTGATAGATATGGATGATGATTAACTGTCTTAACAGAAGAAATGAAAAACGTAGTAGCCTGACAGATCAACAGTTACACATTATTCAGTTCACTTTCAAGAAAAACAGAATATGATTCAACGTTTACGCTTTATTCCAAATGTTAAACCCAAACCTCAATTAAATTCTCAATTCCTACAGAAAAACAATATAAACCCAGTTTCTGGAATGTACTCAAAATTCTCAATTATTTGAGGAGAGTCATAGTTTTAGTTTTCTATAGCTGGGTGTTTCTGAAGAAAAGTCTACTAAAAACGTCAGTAACTGGTTGTCATATTGAAAACATCGTGATGTTCATAATGGAACCTAACCACCAAATAGAAGTCTTCCGAACATAGAAAACTGAAAGAAGAGAAACACACTTTTGATTCTCCAACAGGTAAACAAACCATAAAAAAATGTCCTTGAAGAAAATGAAAAATGTTAGTGACCTAGCTTTAACTAAGGATAATGCAGGAAGAGATGTTCAGAATGCAAAGAAAAATCCAAGTGGTTTTGATACAGAAATATCTTGAATTTGAACAACAGTACAACCTCTTAAAGTTACAGGACATTTATACAATGTGGTGCTCCATTCTACCTCCATTAAACCATCCACGACTTTGTAAGATCAGAACATACGTAAATACAGATACATCGGGGGAGTGAAACCATTAGTGGAACTGTGTAGGTCATGGAACTTCATTTATCACTATATGTCAGACCATGTGAAAGCGCCATTTTGGCTAGTGTCATTAGCATGAAAATTTAAATCTTGCACTAACAGAGGGTAAAAAAATCTAATACAAAGAGACCTTATTAAGGAGTTCAGGCTTGTGCTCCTGCATAATACATTGAGATGCCCCAGCCACCAGCCGCACCCAGTGGTAGAATGTTATACGCTGTATAGATTGCCTACTTCTCTTGGAGAAATCTTTAGCAGCGGCAATGGCCTACTCGAAGTCGAAGAGGAACATCCCAAACATGTCAAGTATTGAAATATATAAGAGATGCAGAAAAATAGCAAAAGAAAGCCTCAACTTGTTTCAAAAAGGAAAAAAACAAAAAACAAAAAGGACTAACCTCAAAGAGAACGCCACAGGGATAACATGCCAGCTTCACTAAGGACTAAAATCAATCCCAAAGAACAACATTTACCCTTTATTCAGCTGACCTTCAACATAAACAGAATATGATTCACTTCACAAGTTGAACAAAATCTGTCTTATATATAAACCAAATTTAGTAAATAGCATAGGTAAGAACTCAGGCCATTACCTTAAGATATTCGCAGAAATTTAATAACTCTGAAGCGACTGCAACAAACCTAGGATTTTGGAATCCCATGCCCGAATTTGATGTAAATGAGGTGAAATCATGTACCCAAAATAACAGGACCAATTCCACCTTCAGGCAAACGCCATCATACTTAGATTACTCATTGCACTTAGAATCAGAGGTTCTGTTCATTTTGGCGTCCAAAGTTTAGCTGAAACGAAGGAGAGTCATAGCTTAGTTTTCTATAGCTGGATGTTTCTAAAATGTACCCAAAATTCATCAAGTAGAAACAATAGGCAAAACTAAAGTTCTTTTTTTTTTTTACGGAATTTTGAAATAATCCCAAAATTCAACTAACCCAGATTTAGTTTTTCCAGCATTAATCCAAGCAGAACTCCCCCATTCTAGTGTAAACCCTAACCTCAATCAAAATCTCCAACATCATTCCTTTGACCCCCTAGAAACTGAACATATTACCCATTAAATCAAACGAAATGAAAAACCCCTAATTTGGAAAGCACATAATTAATTTGTATATCATAGAAATTATCAAATTCCATCAAACCAACAACAACTTCAAAAACCCAATTTTCAAATGTCAAACCCTAACCTCATTTAAATTCCAAAAATAAAAAATACCCATTTATAATTACAAATCTTAAACAACTAGAGCCACATCATTTATATTGAAACTCACCATTCTCTAGAAGATTACACACCATCAGTAGCTGTTTTGTTGTATAAAAATGAGTCATTTCTCCAAACTGAAACCAACAACTTCAACAACTCCAAAACCCAATCTATATGTTAAACCCTAACCTCAATCAAATCCCAAATATGAAAAAAAAAAAAAAAAAAAAAAGCCCAATTACGATTACAAGTAAACAAAATAAAATCTTAAATTATAAAAACAAACTGAAAATCTAAAACCCCAAGGAGAGAGAATGAAGAGTAAACTAAACCACAGAAAGAGAAGAAACAAATAAAAGCCGAGCCTTTTCCCATATAATAAACCGAATGACCAAAGTTGCCCTTCAGTAAATAACAAAAGTAAGCTGTTTGGTTTGGACAAAAAGGTAACAGCATTCGACAACCATTACTTCTACCGAGTGCCACTCACCGCCAAAACCCAGTTCGAATTTGTTTCTCAGAGTTCTTCAAAGGATCAAGATTTCAATTCGTTATTGTCTTAGAATTAGTTTTGAATGAAACCCATTAACATACTCAATAACATCACTTGAAAGAACAGATATTTCAACAAGATACCACCTCTTCCAGAGCACTTCTTGATCAATCTTGAAGGTACTCTCGATGACGATGATACTCAATTTTCTATCTTTTCTTACTTTTGTTGGGTTTTCATTACAAATTTATAATGTATGAGTATGATTACTGAATGTGTTTGCTTTTGTTTTTCAACATTTGAATATTTCAGCAGTATTCTTCCCTTCTCCCAAACGAAACACAATTTGAAGGTACTCCCTGAACATACTCAATGTTCTTCTTCTTCATCTTTTTATTGGTTTATCATAAATATTTCTTGCAATCTTTGATCACATATTGCTGTATGGGACTTTTAATTAGATGGGTTGTTTTTGTTTTTAATGATTTCATTCGTTTTTATTGAGTTTAGATTCTTGCATTATTTCAGTTAATAACCAGCATGGATGAAAAAAGTCCTGATGAGAAAGGAAATCCTCCAAAGGTGATCAGTCCTCAGGAGGTAATGCTTTAATTTCTTAGATTGAATTAGTATTTCATGTTTTTTATTGGATTGACATGCACATTTGATTGCCAAGAAAAATTGGGCGTTCATATTATCTGGTTTGGGGATGTATTATCTTACAGGAAACAATACCAGAAGAACCAACAATGGATACTGAAAATGTGCAGAGAAAACTACCTATTGCACCTCAGGTATGTAAATCTGGTTTAATGGTGTTACTTGTCACATTCAATTAATCTTTTATATTTCTTACTGGTTATATGGTATCCTATCTAAGGATCCAAAAGTGCAAGGAGGACAAACAACACCTACTAGTCCTAAAGCTTCATCTTCACCAAGCAGTGGAGATGGTACAACACCTCCTAGTCCTAAAGCTTCATCTTCACCAAGCAGTGGAGATGGTACACTACCTCCTAGTCCTAAAGCTTCATCTTCACCAAGCAGTGGAGATGGTACAATACCTCCTAGTCCTAAAGCTTCATCTTTACCAAAGAATGGTTCAGGTCATGTGGAATTGCAGTCAGGGGATAATACTAAACGTCTCTTGGCAAGTATCAAGATTCTGCTAGCATCGATTAAGTTCATGTTTATTGGTAGACTGGAGTTCCAAAATACTATTACTGCATTAGAAAGACTTGGAATCTGTACTAAAGGAGCAATCATTAGAAACAATGGTCCGTTCACTACAAGACAACGAGTCATTCAAGATGGCGATTCTCCAAGTAAAAGATGCAATAAGTAAAACTGATACTTTCCAGGAGATGGTGAAGCTCCAAGTAGAAGATGCAATAAGTAATACTGATACATTCAAGGAGACGGTTAAGGCCCAAGTAGAAAATGAACTGAATAGAATTACGATGGAACGCAAGCTTGCTGCCACTGACCTAGCAACAACAGGTATGTAAGGTTATTGAATATTAGTTTACTAGATTAGTAATTTTGCTTTGTTAACTCATGTGTTGCTGTTACTGTATGTGGTCTTGAGGAGAATGTTGGTCTAACTTTTGCAAGGATCAGATTCGGAACGGATGAAAGTTGTAAGGGACAAGAAGGCAAAGGCAGTGGTTGAAGCAAACGAGTTTCGACCCAACATCACATCCTCACTCGAAATTTCGTCCACAGTGATGACGTTTCTTGTTGGTTTTCTCACATTGATTGCAATCCAGCCATCGAGGACCACATCAGAGATATGGACAATAGTCGCTATGGTTGCAATAATCTTAATAGGCGCAGTTTTATTTCTTTCCACTGCCTGGTATTGGCTAGGAAGCCTCACTCCTCAAATCGATACCCTTTCTGTGAAGCGAAATGCATTAATAAAGGAATCCATTAGTGTTGCAAGAGAGATATGGAACTCAAGGCCACATGGTCCAAATACTCATGTTGAGAGTGATGCAGATATGGAAATAGTCCTTGCTGGAATCAAAGATGATCAAAATGCAGATTTAGCTACGTTTTTCGTTGAGATAAAAGATGGTGCACATCAAACTAAGGATCTTTGGAAGACTTACAGAATGTATGTAATACTATTGGGGTCATTTGCAACTGTGATTTCCATAGGTCTTATTGTGCTATCATGCGTAAAAAGGGGGGAATTGGGCACAGCATCACCAAGTGATATCCTAGGAGGATATGACATCTTTGGAAGAGGAGTAAAATCCTTTGGAAGAGGATACTCAGATCACTGAAAAGGAGAATGAAAGAGAAGAACAGCTAGAGGATTCATCATAAATCTGTATAGTGTTACTTAATCTGGAGGACGAAGTTGAGAGCTGCAGCATAAATCTGTATAGGGATACTTCATCTGGAGGACGAAGTTGAGAGCTGCAGCATAAATCTGTATAGGGCTACTTAATCTGGAGGACGAAGTTGAGAGCTGCAGCATAAATCTGTATAGGGCTACTTAATCTGAAGTCAACATTTTTCTTTCTGTTCTTCTTTTTCTTTGTGTAGCATTTCCTTAACATTAAAAGTCAATGAAACTTACTTTGATTGTTTATCTGAGTTTTTTCTGTTGTTTTGGACAAACTCCAAAATTGCCCATAATTATCAAGTACCTATGTGCTAGATAAGTCAAGTGGACTAACAATCCCCGTAAATTCCTACGCAATTGTATTCTACAGGTAGTAGCTACTGATTGATTGCAGTTTAGAATGATTTAGCTAGGCAGTGTTGGTCTTCAATATTATCAAGCACTAAACATCATTGAAGTGCTAAAATTGTCTAGGAGTATGTTTAAACTGACGTACTCACATTCACTTAACAAGGAAGGATAAAGACTACCTGTTCATTGGAGCTTATTTCAAATGATCGAGAAACACCAAAAGCGGAATAAGCAAGACCGTAGCTGGATCTGATTCTACAGTAGATATGTCTAATATTATCTCACAATGAGTTTGCAAAAACAAAAATATCCTTTTTGCATGAATCAAATTCGGAAACCTTACCAACAAGATGTCAGGAAAACCTTCCCTAGCCATATGTCGCCTTTCATCACAGTCATATCATGCCCACAACAAGCATGCATTAACCTGAAACTCTAAATGCCCTACAACAAACAACCCTCATATATGCAAACAAGAAAGATATTGGAATACACTGCAAATACCTGCGAGATATCAACAAGTTTAAAAAAGCCACGGCATCCACCAATTCCAGGGTTCAAGGGGACCAAAGTATGTTGTGGATAACCCGAAGTTCTTTTTGTTTCTACCATCCACTGCAATATGAGAAGCTAAAGCACTGAAACTCCAAAGTTTAACTCAAATAAATGGGTTGATAAGTTGATGCTCACATTTTCATAACATGGAATCATTAATTTGTTTTTGTTTTATTCCTCCCGTTGGAAGAAAGTAGAGAGTGTAGAGAAATCATCTAAAGCCGAATACTCTAAGTGCACACCAACAGAGGAAGAAGGTGACAAATTCTTACCCATTGCAAATGGTGGTAAATTGTAATGGTAACCTAGCTTTAGTACAACTTTTTATGTGAGTAATAATGTAATCTTTTTGTGATATGATACTACAGTGATTTTATTTCCCAAGGAAGCAGACTGAAAGCTAACCATT
Source organism: Papaver somniferum (assembly GCF_003573695.1). Lineage (NCBI taxonomy): Eukaryota > Viridiplantae > Streptophyta > Magnoliopsida > Ranunculales > Papaveraceae > Papaver > Papaver somniferum. The sequence continues at coordinate 10,878,849 of NC_039361.1, forward strand.
GAGCTAAAGTTATTTTTAGTCACTTTTGTGTACACATTTGACTTTACAAAGAAAATGTAGCAATAATAATACTACATTATTAAACCATTTTCGAACAAAAGGAAAGTTACAGTCACAAGAGGCTAATCATTAAGTGGATGATCATTTGAAGTAAAAATACAGTAAGATAGTTAAGCAGTTGAGCTGTGTCAGTTCGTCATTTAAAAGTCAAGGATGACACAGTAAGCTGCCAAATAAGCTAATCATGGTATGTACCTTCTTTCGGTTGTCTTCCAAGCATCTAAAGCACTGCATTTGTTGCCTCATAGGTGGGAGACACCCTGAACAAATGGCAGGATTAGACTCGCCAAGAACCAAAGTTAATTTTAATGCAGGCGCAAAGAAGTCATATAATAAAGACAAAAAATTCAAAGTGATTACAGAGTAGGACCCAGATGGATTTGAACCACCAACCTCCACAAACCATTAGTTGGGTTTGGGTGCTCTTGCCATTTTGAGCTTATGAGTCTATAATAAAGATACCTATAGCAGACAAAGAGCACTTAGGACTTGCATCTTTTGAGTTGCCAATGAATAACTTGGAGAGTCGTGCTTGCAGGTGATATCTCTATATCATAATTAACGAAAGATCTACATACTCAAGACTAAAGTTTATCATGCTGCACAGTTTTTCAAACTAAATGTTTAAGCTGCCAAATAGCAAATCATGGAATCTACCTTCTTAGCACTGAATTCGTTGCCTTAATGAATGGACGGATTATAGAATCTTCAGGAACCAAACGCAAATTTAATGGCAGAGGAAGAAGAAGTGACACATAATAAGAATATAAAGCAGGGAATAAGAATGACAGTACACTTAAATCAAAACTGTAACATTTGATATCTACCCTAGCATGTTATACTAGCTCAATTGTACAAAAACAGAAGAAAAGAAGGAAAGAGAAAAATGTCAGTGTACCTAAAGGCCATCACCAAAAATGTTGGAAGAGATATAAAACGCCTTTTGCGGTACTTTTGCCAAAGTACCACAAAACAGAGAAACTCTACAACAACCAAATTATCAGTGCTTGATCCAGAGCAGCAAAATTCTCCGTGATTTCAGAGTTAAGTATAAAAGCAAGATAATAACGTGCCTGCATCTAGCTCAATGGTATTCTGGAGTCAAAAAATCTGTGTCTTTGTACACTTGCTCGATATAAAGGAGCGAGCCAATGCTTGACCACCGTCATCCTTTTGTCAGGATCCAATACTAACATTCTCACTAACAAATTTTTAAAAGTGGCTAACATCTTCTGGTCCTCACCTCTGGATATGTCAAGATCAGTTATCTCTAATGTGGTACAAGACCAAGCATAATTTCTAAGATAGTTATGTCTCTTTTATACCATCCCTAATGTATATAACATGCTGTTATATATACCCTTTATGCTATCAATGTTGTCATTCACTCACCTTCTTCTTCTTGATCTTCTTTTCCTTTTGAGCATGGGGCTTTACAAGTATCGCCGACTACCTTTCTGCATCTTGAATCTGGAAACTGGCTTTAATGTTATTAAACCAGTCGACTGAGTGGAAGTGGTTTTGCTAGCTGCATTAGCAAGGACTCCATGAGCATGTTCGACAACTGACCCAATAAACGCCTTGGTACTGTCAAACCCTATTTTAGGATTATCTTTTGTGGCCTTATCGTCAGAAATCTCTGATTTTGAAGTATTCACTACTTGAGCTTTCTCCTTTTCAGGTTGCAATCGAAGTTCTCTTCCGCGGTAAACTTTCTCTATTCAAATAATTATCTTCAAGAAGTTGCTGTACAGTCAAATTTTCAACAGTTAACTGTTCAGCAGAATTTTGCTGGGATTGACTCAAACTTTTACTATTTTCTTCAAAGAACCCTTCCCATGTTGATGTCCTTCAGAGATTTTGAGCTGCTCGAAAGAATGCTCATCTATCGAGCACCCAAAGTCGGTAGCCTCATCTTCAGCTTCAAGTTCTTCTTTCTCAAGTCCATTTAACCTGGACACAATACGAGCATATTCCTCGTCTTCACCAGCAACTTCCACATTCTGCACTTCAGCAGAACTGGATGTATCTGGCATTTCCAAATACGGTTTATTTAACATCCTTTCTGTAGGATGCTCTTCAACATATTCCTCCCTTGTCTCAACAACACCTTCAGCAGCTTCAGCGGTGTCCAACATCATTGCCTTAAGGGACTAAACTTGGGAATCCAAAACTTCTCCTCTTCTTTGTAAAACCCCCACTGTTTGTTTCGATGTTCGTTGCACATAATACCCTTCTCCAAACAGCACAGTGAACTCATAATACCCTTCTCCAAACGACCAATGAAGAATGCCGCTTTTCCAAATGGAACCATGATATCGTGATGGAGCTCATCAGGAAGCTTATGAACGAGATTGATTAGATTGTTGTAGTCAGAAATGAAGCGACGAATAAACCCTACATCGGAGCTAATCCTAGATATTTCGCAGCAAAACTTGATTCAATCGTATAGAAACTAACCCTAGGTTTTACCCAAAATCTATTCAAAATGAAGAAAAGAAAACGGTCAATAAATGTAAATTTCCATATACAAATTGAGCTGAAAGTTGCTAAAAGGTGAAATCCTTAGCAATACCCAGTTTATAGAACTGCTAATAGTTTTTGGTCTCAATACAAAAACTTCGAAATTCAAAATTAGCTGAAATTCTTGTGAGAAGACGAGGAACCAAAAGAAACCCAGATTACGAAATTACCAATTTTGATAGATGCGTTGAGCTTCAAAGCCTTCCATGGTGAAATTTAAGGTTACAATTTAGAGAGCTGTGAACAAATCTCGAATCCTAGAGAATAGAAATGAAAAGCAACGCAACAGATGAATACGCCTTTCAAGGCAACAACCCTATCTCCCTAAATAATCCACTCCCAAACTGACGTATGTCAGCATCGACGGCTAAATAAAAGAACGAAACTGATACATTGACCGAAAAAAATGCACCGAGTGTGCACAGTTGAGGATGGTGGGGCCCACTCATGCCCCACCCCGTCCCAATGCAGAGAAAAGGGACATTTGAGATCGTAAGATCCCCTCTCGGTGTCCACCTTCGGTGATGTAGCATAAAAGAACTTAACAAACTCGGCCATAAGACTAATGGCACTGCTAGTCTTGGTTTACATAGGCCTGGCGTCATTAGGGGTGACCCTGAAAAAATTAGGGACGACTAATAAGACAAAATAGAATCACCCAAACTTAAAATGAAGCCATCCCTTATCTCTGATTTTTCAAAATGGCAATTATACCCTCCACAATCGGTAGATAAAAGTATTATCGGTAGTCTAATTTTTTAATCGGTAGATGTTAGGATAATCGGAGGGTATTGTGTGCATATGTGGTTTGAAAGTTTTGTTATTTTGAAAAAAACCTACAATCGGAGGGTATTTATTTACCATGTCTCCCGATTATGAAGTTGATCCAAAATTGATATTTGAAAAATCTCAAGTTTTTCGAATTTGGGAACTACCATAATCTGTAGACTTGGATTTAACATGTCTCCCGATTATGAAATTGCCCCAAAAATGAAATTTGAAAAAATCTCAAGTTTTTCGAATTTGGGAACTACCATAATCGGTAGCTTATGAAGTTAACCTAACCTAACCTACCGATTTTAAACCCCACGTTAACCGGTAGACAATGAGAAAATATTGTGTCCTATTATAAGGGTTTTTTGGTTCAGAAGAACTGTACAAATGAAACCACGATAATTGGTAGAAATTGTTAATATTTTTACTTCCGATTGTGGACCTGTCTGACAATTTTTTTGAAAAGTCACCAGAATCGGTAGTTAAGGTAGATAACATTACTACCGATTATGCACATATCTGTCAATTTTTTGAAAATTTACCAGAATCGGTAGGTAAGGTTGATATTTATCCTCCGATTATGGTGAAAAATTCAGCAGTTTCAGACAATCAAGTAATAAACATAACTCAAAATACATTCGTAACCCATAAGCTTAGGAACATATAATCCAAAACAAGTATTTAAAACATCATAATCCGAAAGAAACTGTTAAAACGACATAATCCATAACATCGAACAACACATTATCACCTAGTTTTCTTCTTAGTATTGTTAGGTACAGTTTTAGAACACTTAACACGATCCGGACGACCCGCATTATCACCAACATCACCTTCATCTCCCTCAATATTTCCTTCAGCATGAGAGCTTGAAGAAGCATGAGATCTTTTGTTCGTCTTTGATGTTTTTTTCGTTGGCGGGTTCTTCGCCACTTTCTCCCCAAACTCAGTTGCATACTCTTCATTATCAACATTATTTGTTAGAGCATAACTCGGTTGAACCCACCAAGCGTTGGTATGTCAAGTTTGGTTGTCATATTTCAGTGAACCAAAACTCATTTAAAGAGTCGCTTGATTATGTACTATAGTCAACTTCATATAGGTTAGCTTGAAAGTATTAGGATATGAGACATTACAAGTATTACGTGAAGACTTAAAGAAGTGAAGAAGTAAAGAAGTAAGGAGCTACAACGACGACATCATCCTTCCACTTGAGGTTAGTGATATTTGACATGAACTATTTCATTCCCTAACGTATCTTTCAAGTCGTGCATATTGAAAACATAACTGCGAAGTATGAATGATTACACTCTAGTTAGACGTAGTATTAAGGAATACAATACGAAGTATAACACTTATCTTTTGAACTTCGTATATAAGACATCGACATAATGTTTTGAATGCTATTGTGATTATGTATGGGTATGAGGTGAAGATTTCATCCTAGGAAACAATGTTTTACATTCGTTTAAAGGAATTAAATTCATGAACTTGTTTTGTGAATCGAAAGGGAAATAGCTAGGCTTTTTGGTATTGTTATTCATTGCATATCTTTTGAACTACCAATATGTGTGATTAGTATAACCGCTCATGACTTGTTTATGTTCTTAGTAAAACTATTCACAAGGCCTGACTTTTGTATTAGTATGACTTTTATTAGTGAAACTGATCTTAAGTAATCACTTGAGATGGTATGATCGATTCAGTGTTATTGGTATGACCAACTCTATCCAAAGGGGAACAGATCCTAGTAAGAGGTGCAACCGATCATAAGAGGGGAAATCGATCCTTGTAAGAGGTGCAACACGTTTAGGAACCAAACCTATGAACATGTGCAACACGTTTTTAGATATTGGGAACCGATCTTATGGACATGTGCAACAAATACAAGTTAAATATCACATATATGTGGGAACTGATCCTAGTGCCTAGTCAACCGAATTTTGGAAAGATAGTGTGACTAATTCCAGTACCCATATAGAGGTAGAACCGAAACTTGTTTTGGTAGAACCGTGAAACCCATGTTTGGTGATTGAGTATTCTTAATCAATCACATAGTTCTTGGAAGTCAGATGAACCAATTCTAAACTTGTTTGGAAGTGTGGCAAATCGATTCCAAGATAGTAAATATGAAAGATGATTTACTAAGTTAAGATGTCGACATAATTTGAACATGTGCAGTAACGCTTATCTTTTATTGTCCAAAGATATTCCTTAATAGCTAGAGGAAAACCCCAGATCGAAAAATAAATTGAGAATTTTTTAATTAAGGTTTTTAATTTTATTTTTGGAAAATGAAAATTAGTAATGTGCATTTACTAGTTGGAGATTTTCTAAGAGATTTTCGGTCAATATTTGGACAAAGCATTTCCAGGAATTATGGAAACCGAATTTGGAAATATATTGCATATCTTGAGAATATTTTCGGTTTTGAAAATTCCTTTGTGTCCAAACTTCCTTGGTCTATAAATATCAAATGGTGCATTTCGAGCAAACTAATCCTCAGAGACAGCAAAACTACCTAGTTGTGTTGTTACTGGTGGAGCCGCCTATTCGGAGGGGAAAGTAACCTAATTATGCGAAATCTCTTACGGCCGCTCAGTTTAAAGACTTCGTTGGGATTGAGAAGCTCTATTAGTACCGTTGGTGGGAAACTAGATGATTGCAGTTTATTATTAGTTTTCGATTGATTTGATTGACTAACGGTTGTTGAACTTTGATTGCACCTAGTTTGTTTATGCTTGAGAATCTTCTCTTCTGATATAAGATTCACTCAAACTAGATCGAAGTTTCGACGTGGATCTTTAGACTGTTTGTAGATCTAAAGACATCTTGTGATAATCCATTATTAACAGACTCCGTTCTGTGTGTGATTGATCACAAGAGATTCAAGCTGATTGTGTGCAAGTGTTTATTGAAGATCTAAGAAGATTTGAAGACGAAGAAGCTTTTTGATTTGGGTTCATAATCTTTGGTATGCACAATACTTGTTTCATTTAAAGAGGATCCAACTATAATCGGTTTATCCTTGTGGTAGATTGGATTGATTAGTTGAGTAGATCGGCATCAATACAATTCTTTGTGATTCAAAGTTTTGGCAAAATCTTGACAATTATTTTGGTAGTTGTTATTAGATAGATCTGAGGACCTGACAAAGGAGTTTATTGAGATAAACGGAAGAGCCTTGTGTCGAACGCACATCACTTGGTTGAAAAGAGTTATTACCAAACAGGTTTGTTGTTCCTTTACTGTTTGGAATACGAACCAAAGGAATTGCTCCAAGTATGTGACTTATTACAAGTTGGAGAAGTGAGAATACAGACGGATCTAGGTGAACTATAGGTTTAGTTGCTTGGTCTCAACTATATGAAGTTGGTTTGATTTTGTATAGCGGCTAAATCCTGAGAGTATTCAATTCTGGACAAGGTCCCGGGGTTTTTCTGCATTTGCGGTTTCCTCGTTAACAAAATATTGTTGTGTCTTTTACTTTTCTCAATTATAATTGTTTTATTATAATTAGAAGTAAAATACACAAACGTTAATTCTTATTTACTTGATAGTAATCCTATTGTGTTTGGTTAAGTCCTAAATCAAGTAAACATACTTCGTTGTTGTATTGTCTTGATCTTGTATCCATAGACGATCACATGAAGTGTGAAACGATTAGTTGTATTGTCTCGACTCAGTACATAGACAATCACTTTCGGAGAATGGACTTATAGGTGGAAAAGTTTTAGATTGAGGTATATTTGGGTATCCTCGTTTTTTCAATTGGTATCAGAGTAGGCAAACATGAAAAGATCTAACAATCTGTGTTTGGTGCGATCCAACCTATAAGAAAATGAATCTAATGTGTGATTCAGTTAACGTAATGCCAAGACTAGATGTCTCAAAATTGTTTGAAGGAATGTCAAATAATGAAATTGTTGAGTCCCTACGTTCCAAACAAATTTGGTATGTAGAAGAATGCCAATTGTATCTCAAACTCACTGAAGATCCTAAAGACAAAAAACTCATTGAGTTCGTTGAAATATAAAAATAAATCAATGATATGTATTTATGTTAGAGCATAGCTCGGTTGAACCCACAAAGCGTTGGTATGTCAAGTTTGGTTGTCATATTTTAGTAAACCAAAACTCATTTAAGAGTCGCTTGATTAAATGTACTAGAGTCAACTTCGTATAGGTTAGCTTGAAAGTATTAGGATATGAGACATTACAAGTATTGCGAAGACTTGAAGAAGTGAAGAAGTACGGAGCTTCAACCACAACATCATCCTTCCGCTTGAGGTTAGTGATATTGGACTTGAACTGTTTCATTCCCTAACGTATCTTTCAAGTCGTGCATATTGAAAACAAAACTGCGAAGCATGAACACTCTAGATAGACATAATATTAATGAATTCAACACGAGGTTTAATGCTTAACCATTAAACTTTGTAGGTAAGACATCAACATAATCGTATGAATGCTATTGTGATTATGTATGGGTATGAGGTGAGGATTTCATCCTAGGAAACAATGTTGTTACATGTGTTTTAAGGAAGTAAGTTCATGAACTTTGTTTGTGAACCGAAAAGGAAATTGCCAGGCATTATTGGGGTTGTTCTTCATTGCATATCTTATGAACGACCAATATGTGTGATTAGTATAACCGCTCATGACTTGTTTGTGTTCTTGGTAAAACTATTCACATGAGGCCTGACTTTTGTATTGGTATGACTTTTATTAGTGAAACCGATCTTAAGTAATCGCCTGTTGGTATGATCGAGTTTGTGTAGTTTGTAAGGCATAACACTGGGTAAAGGGGAACCGATACTAGTAAGAGGTTTATAGCAGAAAGGGGAACCGATCCTATGGACATGTGCAACACATATGAGTTAGATACCATATATATGTGGGGAACCGATCCTAGTACCTAGTCAACCGAATTTTGGGAAACTAGTGTGACTATGCACAATACTCACATGGAGGTATAACCGAAACTTGTTTTGGTAGAACCGTTAAACCCATGATTTGTGATTGAGAAGTTCTTAATAAATCACATAGCTCTTGAAAGTCAGATGAACCAATTCTAAACTTGTTTGGAAGTGTGGTAAATCGGTTTCAAGTGAGTAAGTATGAAAGAGGACTTACAAAGAAAGGATGTCGACACACTTTGAACACATGCAATAATGCGTATATTTTTAATTGTTCAAAGATATTCCTTAACGGCTATAAATGAAGTAAATCACAGGATCGAAATTAAATAAGTTAAGAATCTTTTAATTAAGGTTTTTAATTATATATGGAAAATAAGAATTAGTAATGTGCATTTGCTAGTTAAATATTTTCCAAGGAGATTTTCGATCATTATTTTGGACAGAGCATTCTCAGGAATTATGAAAACCGAATATGGAAATTATTATAGAATATCTTGAGAATATTTTCGGTTTTGGAAATTCCTTGGTGTCCAGTAAACTTCCTCTGTTGTACTGTTACTGGTGAAGCCGCCTATTCGGAGAGGAGAGTAACCTAATTAGGCGAAATCTCTTACGACCGCTCAGTTTAAAGTCTTCTTTTGGGATTGATAAGCTCTAGCGCGTATCGTTGGTGGGAAACTAGATAATTGCGGTTGATCTTTTGTTTTCATATTGATGTAATTGACTAACGGTGGTTGAACTTTGATTGCACCTAGTTTGTTTATGCTTGAGAATCTTCTCTTCTGATATAATATTCACTCAAACTAGTTCAAGGTTTAGAAAAGGATCTTTAGACTGTTGTTAGTGCTAAAGACGATCTTGTGATAATCTATTGTTAACAGACTCCGTTATGTGTGTGATTGATCACAAGAGATCCAAGTAGTTGTGTGCAGATGTTTATTGAATATCTAAGAAGATTTGAAGACAAAGAAGATTTCTGACTTGGTTATATAAATCTTTGGTGTGCACAATAATTGTTTTGGTAAAAGAGGATCCAAATATAATCGATTTATCCTTGTGGTATTTTGATAGAATAGTTGTGTATATCGGCATCAATACATTTTCTTGGGATTAAAGGTATTGATTGCAAAATCTTAACGACTACCTTTTGGTAATTGAACATAAGATAGATCTTGGAACCTGGCAAAGGAGTTTATGTTAAGATAAAACAAAAGAGCCTTTGTCCAACTCATATCACTTGGTTGAAGAGAGTTGATACCAAACAGATTTGTTGTTCCTTTACTGTTTGGAATACGAACCAATAGAATTGGTCCAAGTACGTGACTTGTTTACAGGTCAGAGGCGTGGGAATACAGACGGAACTAGGTGAACTATATTTTTAGTTTCTTGATCTCAACTATACGAAGTTGGTTCATTTTGTATAGCGGCTTAATCTTGAGAGTATTCAATTCTGGACAAGGTTCCGGGGTTTATCTGCATTTGCAATTTTCCTCGTTAACAAAATCTTGTTGTGTCACTTACTTTATATTTACGCATTATAATTGTTTTATTATAGTTAAAGTAAATTACTCACAAACGTTAATTCCTATTTACTTGATAAGCAATCCTATTGTGTTTGGTTAAGTCCGAAACTTTGTATCAAGTAAACATACTTCGTTGTTGTATTGTCTCGATCTCGTATCCATAAACGATCACACAAAGTGTGAACCGATTTGTTGTATTGTCTCGACTCAGTCCATAGACAATCACTTTCGGAGAAAGGACTTATAGGAAGGAAAAGTTTTAGCTTGAGGTATATTTGGGTACCCTTGCCTTTTCAATTGGTATCAGAGCAGGCAAACACGAAAAGATATAACAATCTGTGTTTGATGCGATCCATACTGTAAGAATTAAATCTATGATCGATTCGGTTAACGTTATGCAGAGTTTGAATGCTCAAAAGTTGAAGATGTTAATACTTCGTTAGCTCATGATCCAGGAGTTGCGAAAACATTTATGTCTTTTTCTGATGAAAAAGAAGATGCTGATAAAGAGTTGGTAAAACTCCTAAAGCCCATAAAATCTCTGTCTTCTAAAGTTCTTATATTGAAGATAGAGACAAATCTTCTTAAACAGGAGATCATAGATAAAGACAGTCAACTGCATAGTCTGGCTGAAGAGAATTTAAATCTCACTGCCAAATTAGAATCTCTTGGTAAATCTCTTACTCAAGGAAAAAGAGACACATCCTATGATTCTGACAAATGATTCTGTTGTAATTTCTTATGATACTGAGGAAACTAAAAGGCCTTGTTCTACTTTTACAGATTGTGATAAAACTGTTTTGGTCACGACTGAAACAGATCAAGATGATGGTAGTTTTCTTAACTACATCAAGTCATAAGAGGATAAGAAACCAGCTTCTATGTCTACTGATGATCAAACGAAATCTTCTGCAAAGGAAACTTTGAACTGATTACGTAATGGTGATCTTAAGGAATACAACTTTCAGTCACTTGACATGAAAATTATACTTCTTCGACATACTGTGGTAAAATTTTTGAAGGAAGTTTCTTGTCTTAAAAAACTGAAAGACCATTCTTCAGTAGAAAGACAAATTGTACCACAACCCAATAAGATCAACTCAAAGGGATCAGAGGAAAGAGTTGATAATCTCTTATGGAAAAAGGTTCCTCCACACCCATATCGAAGCAGCTGTTTTGATGAAGAACTATTCCAGAAGGAAGGGAAAGTAAGAATCTCTGCCAAAGGAAACAATGAGGAATTTCCAAATAATTGTTTCAGATAATCACACTGATGTGAATCATAAGGAAGTCTTTAGAATGAGAAAATAATATGAAAATCTCATTGAAGTAATCAAGAGAGATATATCAATCTCTGAGAATTCTCATATCAGTACATTTTCTCCACGTGATCATATCTCTAGAGTTAGAAAAGATCATCGTCTTGGGAGAAAATATATTGAGCAGAAATTCCCTAAAAGAAGCATGAACTATGTTTCTGATATCCACGATAAGCTTGAAAAAGCTTATTCAGATGCAACTTAGTTGTATCAAAATTGTGCACCCTCATCCTTTGTCGTGCTCATATTCATGGATGGGAAGGCACAATAAATCTGGAGCACATATGTTTGTGTAGTTGATTATCAAAAAAAAGTTGTGACATTTTTATGGATAGCTGCGAATCCATGGTTGTTTAAAAAGTTCACGTTTAACATGATTTTCAGAAATAAGGTTTTATTTGGAGTTTTCGAATTTTAATAAACCTTCCGTCTTGAAATGTTTTGACAAAAGGAAACGAAATATTTTTATGTAATATTTTCGGTTCTCGGTTTTTCGATCCGAAAGTTTTCTTTTCTAAAGGGAAAGCTATCTCCTTCCTTCTTTATTGAAACCCTGATCAATCCCTTATATATACAAATATATATTCGAGCATGCCTCCAATAACTCGCAGTATCTCAAAGGCAGATAAGAAGGAAGCTCAAAAGATCAAAGATGTCAAGGAATCAATACAGAGGGGAAGAAGAGAAATAGATTAGAAATTATGTCTGATTATGATTCTGATAGTTCAGAAGGATCATAAGATGAGTCATGTTTGTTGTCTTACAATAAGCAAGATCCAACCAAAACCAAGTGGATTCGGTCGGACAGTATGTCTCAATATATCAAAGGTTTTGAAGAACTAGAAACTAATCTTGTTATGACTATTCGACATCAAGATTGGTTAAAGGAAAATATTGAAGGATCAAAAGGAGCTCTTGCTGAACTTAAGGTTCTAATTGAAGATCTTGAAAAACAATAAGTGGTTGCAGACAAGTCTCTTGAGACATGCTTTAACAGTTTGAATACTGAAGAAACCTCGGTGAACAACAAGAGCACCACTAGAGATTAAGTTATTTGTTGTAATACTTAATCTAGAAGAATAGAGATCAATTTTTGATTTCTTTCATTGATTGTATTAAGTCAATTATGAATGAAAACTGTTAGAGCATATCTCGGTCGACCTCGCATGCGTTGCTATCTCAAGCATGCTTGTCAATGTTAGTGGTCAAAACTATGAGTCTTGATTTCTAGCCTACATAGCCAAGTCTCGGACAAGGATAGAAAAGTGTAGTTGAGCTCAAGGACTTCATGGCGATTCATCATACAACGAAGAAGATTTACTCAAGGAACCGTGGAACTTCATCAACAAAAAGGTATGTGGAGACTTGAACTTATCTATCACTCAAAAGTCTATCTATTCTATCTCCTACTTCTTATGAGACAAAAGTCGTATGCTAGATAGACTGGATCATACACATTTGATATTTCGAGCCGAGTATATCTCGCCTATCTATATATCGAAATCATGTGTTGGTAAAGCGTTTCGCTTTGATCAAGTTTATCTTCACCTAGTGACGAAAGTCATGAAAAGTTTCAATTACTTTGAGAATTGCTCTGACGCGAAACGGTCTGTGAATAACGGCTATATAACGTCCTCTGAGAATGTGTCAATGATTATAATGAGAGTTTAGATCACATAACCATGTATTCCTTAATCCGAAGTTTTCAAACTTTGTTGATTGAGAGAAACCAGAAGAATTGGCTTTTCCAAGTCCGCGAACTCAGTCCGCGAACTGACGGAAGTTCCCGACCGAGAATTTCTGCTGGGATTTTCCAAAAAATCGTTTGCGTGTAAGTCCGCGAACTGGCGAAAGTCTCTTTGCCGAGATTTTCTGCTGAGTTTGGAAAACTCCACCTGTTGTCTTAAGTCCGCGAACTTGTTTGTGAGCTTAAGTGGTTATGATCTAAAGATGTGCTCTGAAAATGAAACTTAAATTACTAAGGAATGTTTTATGCAAACCGTGGCTATAAAGTTCATGAATCAATTCAATCGAATCGAATCATCTTTGTTTCAATTGTGTCTTGTGTAGTCACATAAGATCTCATAGCAATTGAACAACTCTTTAACTAGTTCGTTTGAGTCAATTGAACTAGTTATGGTGAAGAAGAACTAGGTTAATATGAAATGCTCATATGGTTAACCTTTTGGGTTACTATGTTGAACCAACATACACGTACACGTTTGGGCATGGTTTTCACAAACCCAGTAAACGTATACCCAAGTGTGTATGACAAGCTAAGTTTTCGATCTAACGGTTGAGAAATATTAGCTTGAATCTAAATCAGGTTTTCATCTAACAGTGAATATGGATTGCTTTGTAACTAAGGCAAAACCCTGATTTGAAGGCTATATAAAGGAGACATCTAGCATTGTGGAAAATTAATCCCCACGCGTATGTGTGATACTAGTGCGCTCGCTAGAGTCGATTCTCCTTTAACCTTTTGTTTTCTTCTCTAAAAACAGGTTAACGACTTAAAGACTTCATTGGAATTTTGATGCCAGACCGATACTAATTTTATCGTAGTTGTGTGATCTGATCTTGCATCTTCTATCGTACGAGTACAATCTATTGATTGGATTGAGATCGTGAGAGTTCTCCGATAAGCAAGATAAAGAAGTCACAAACATCTTCGTCTCACTGTTTGTGATTCCTCGACAAACCGCCTGTGTAGTCAGGAAGGATTGTAGAGAGGTGATTGATTAATTTAGGATGTTCTTCGGGAATATAAGACCGGATTATCAATTGGTTCCTGTTCACCTTGATTTCATATCTTAAGACGGAACAAAACCTAGGGTTTATCTGTGGGAGACAGATTTATCCTTTGATAGACTTTTCTGTGGGAGACAGATTTGTTTATTATCAATTCTGCGATTTTGGGTTGCAGCAACTCTTGGTTGTGGGTGAGATCATCTAAGGGAATCAAGTGCGCAGTATCCTGCTGGCATCAGAGGCGTAGGAGTACTACTGTACCTTGGATCGGTGGGAGACTGATTGGGGTTCAACTATAGTCCAGTCCGAAGATAGCTTGGTGTGGGATAGTGTATGTAGCGGCTTAATACAATGTGTATTCAATCTGGACTAGGTCCCGTGGTTTTTCTGCATTTATGGTTTCCTCGTTAACAAAATTTCTGGTGTTTGTGTTATTTCTTTTCCGCATTATATTTTATACAATTGAAATAATACAGGTGGTGTGACAGGCAAAGAAGCACAGAAGCTTGCAAGTATACAAGGCCAAGTTATGATATAGAAGGTAAGCAGGGGAAAGTCCACAGGGAGTGGGAGCAAACTAGAGAAACCTAAGCTAACAATGGAGACATGGCACTATGGCAGTGAGCAAAGCAAGGTAATGTGGCAGATTCAAAGAACTAAAACAGTTACACAACAAAGCAGCACAGCAGAATAACAATAGCAGGGAACCAAGGCTATAAGCCAAGGGAAAGGTGAGGATTGTGCACTGATTTCAGTGCACAACAGCTACAAGTTGCAGGAATTTAAACAAGAAAAACAGGCAAGGAGAATAACTGATCAGGAAGCAAAATAGAACTGAATAGAGGTGACTGCAAAGGGATTGGTGGTTAAGCCAAGGCTTAGGATCCACCTTGTGTCCTAATCAAATAACATGTTTCTAGGTTGAGTTTGATCCTATGCATACATCTAGAAATAGAAGAATACTAAATTGCTCAATAGTTTGCCCCTAGCATTGGCTGTCTTTTGACAGCACAGCCAATCACAGGCACTATGAGCATTGGTATCTCCCATTTGCTCAAGCAAAACAGTGCATGGAAGTAACTATCCTAGCTTCTAGTCACTTGACAGTGCACAAGGCTTCAGCTGAGCCTTGGCCTGATGCTGTTTAGCTCATGCTAACCATGGTATAGCACATACATTCATTAAGAAAGATGATTCATACACATTTAACATTCAAGATAAATTCTAAAAACACATGCAAAATTAACTATCAACAGATAAGCAACTGAAATTGAAATTCATTAACTAAAAATTGCCTCAATTCTCTACTGGCTAATCCGAGAGATACACAGTTTACAACCCCTCACACCCTTTTATAGTTACAACAAAATAAATTCCAAATCCCCCAAATCAGTAAAATTAGGGTTTACCAAATCTTACCTAATTCGATGAAATAACTGCTCCATCACGTCGACCCATCCTTCTATTTCTCTTCCTGGGTCATCTCCTGCTCCAATTGCTGCTCTAACATCAACTTATATCTTCAATTTCTCACCTAGGGTTTCAGTGATGAGAGATGAGAAATTGAGGAGATTAGTTGATGAAAAAGAGGTAAAACGTGATAGTGATGATGGGTTTAGGTTGGTGGTGTAGAGTGATTTGGAAGATGGTGGAGTGAGGGGAGAAGATGGTGGTGATGGAGACGGACATGGTGGTACTGTTGAGAGGGGGGGGGGGGGGAAAGATGGTGTCGATGGGTTTGAGGAAGGGTGTGTTTGGATGGGTATAGGTTAGGTACTAGGGTGTTGAGCAGGTGTAGAGGATTTTGATGTTTCGCGAAGCTGGACCGATGGATGGGAAGATGGTAGGTGGATCTGACGGCGATGCGGAGGCAGGCGATGAGCGACCGTCGGATGAAGAGATACAACGAAACGAACGGTACTTGATGGAGTTAGGTACTGTAGTGTAAGGCGGAGATATCAAACTTCGATGCACAGCAAGGGAGCGACCGTCGGATGCTTCTGAGAACTGATCTGACGGCTGAAGACGCAAGCGGGTATGGATTTGGGTTTTAGGCTTTTGGGTATAGAATATGGGTTTGGGAAATGAGTTTGGGCTTGGAAAACCTTGAGCCCACTTCTTCTTTAAGAACAACTTTCTTCTTCTTGAGCCCATTTCCAGCTTTTTGGACGTGCGCTCCATTCTTTGCGGCTTCCTTGCGTAATTTCTCCCGGCTTTTCACCACTTTTCTGCTCTTTTTGCTCCGCAACTCATCCAACTTTATTTATTACCTAAAAATGCAAAATTAAGTAAGAAAAATATTTATTCTTGAAAACAATGAAAATACAGAATATGGGATAAAATGTAGAATTAATGCACAAAAGATGAGTTAAATGCCAACAAAAAGGGATAAATATATACATATTTGGCACTCATCAAATACCCCCAAACCTGAATTTTACTTGTCCTCAAGTAAAACAAAACTAAGGAAATCCTAACTATACCACTGTCGCTGGTCTCTCGAATGCATTTAGCGTATGCACTAAGCCTTTTAAACCACTAAGTGTCCCTAGTGGACGAGTTGAAGTCTCGTGAAGGTTTGCTTAGAACGTACCTACAAAGTTCTAAGGACAAAATATAAGCTCATATTCCATCAAACGTGACATGTGCAAAACAGTTTAAGCTCACAGCAAAATGGAGATGTCAATCTAGATATCGAAGGCACAATCCTAGCACTGATAACAAAAAAAGACATGTGATAAGAGTGTAAAGTGTATCTACACATGTGTAAAGGAAGATCTGAAGTCATGACTACTAATCACCAAGAGATAGTTTCTCAGGCTAAGAACTGAGGTCGAAATCTAGCTAGCTGTCCGGACTTTACGAGAATTGTGAATGAGTTGGAGGTATTTCACAATTTCTCGCGTTGTACATCAATGGCATACACCCTCCTTGCTTATTACAACGAAACAACAAAAGATGACTATTTACATGACTCTTATTTACATTGACTATTCTCTTTTATTTTTGGAACAAGAGATGATGGAATTGATAAATACTTGATTTTTTTTTTTTTTTTTTTTTTTACACTGAAAATGGAAACACTTTTGATAACAAAAAGAAACAAAAGATTACATGACACTTTGCAAGAGGTAGCCCTTTTTGATGCACCCAGTTAAATTCGATGGTTGTCTTTCTTAATGTAACCTCCACCTTCTATCCCAACCAACCAAAGAACAAGCTAGTCAAGTTTCGTTCAGTATTCTAAAGTGATTGGCAATCGTAACTTCCTATCAAACACCTTGAAGATCGAGGCCATACATGTATTGGTAGATCGTGCGCGTTCAAATTTCTTATCACTATGTGAATTGTGCTAGAATCAGGGTGCCTAAATATCTAGACTAAGACTCCTAATAAAAATACATATTTGCACAAGAGTCAACATTTCAAGGTAAATGAGCTCCATTTTTTATGATTTTTCATTTTTTAATTTTTTTGAATTTTGATTTTTTAATTTTTTTGGAATTTTTTCAATTTTTTTCAAAAAGAAGAAGGAGTTCGTTTTCAATTATAGCAAATTATCATGGTATCTACTCTATACCCCCAAACCTAAACTTAAACATTGTCCTCAATGTTTCAAAATATGGAAATAATTATAAAACAATATATGAAGAGGAACATGCTGAGTAGAGTAAAAGGAGAGAGAATACCCGATTGTACGGCGGCAGCTCGATTAAAACTCCGTTATTCAAGGCAAAAATCCATCATATTAGGAGTCACAATGGATGAGCACAAAATATACACAAAAGGAAATTTAACTAACACATTATCTACAAGAAAATTTGGTTTTTAATGGGATTGGACTTTTTGGAAAAAAATTTGGTTTTGTTGGGAAACATTTGGTTTTGATGGGAAAACGAAAATTTTTGGTTTTTAGGGAAAGATTTGGAAAACTTTTTGGTTATTTAGGGAAAGAGTGGACCAGTTTAGTCCACATAGACTGGGTCCTCCAGGTCGGTTGTTTCAATGTCGGGTGGAAATGGCTCAAGGAATGGCTTTAATCTCTTCCCGTTGACTTTGAAAACGTTCTTGTTGGAGACATCCTCCAGCTCTACAGCTCCATGAGGAAAAACTGTGCGTACTAGGTACGGTCCCTTCCACCTGGAACGCAGTTTTCCTGGAAAAAGATGTAATCGGGAGTCATACAGTAAGACTTTCTGACCAGGAGTGAAGGATTTGCGCAGAATACGCTTATCATGAAATATCTTCATCTTTTGCTTGTACAGCTTGGCACTGTCATAAGCCTCATTTCTCAATTCTTCCAACTCGTTGAGTTGAAGTTTCCGTTGAATTCCAGCTTCGTCCAGAGAGAAGTTCAGCTCTTTGATTGCCCAGTAGGCACGATGTTCTAATTCCACAGGTAGATGGCACGGCTTTCCATACACTAGACGATAGGGGGACATGCCAATTGGTGTCTTATAAGCTGTTCTATAGGACCACAAAGCATCATTCAATCTCAATGACCAATCTTTCCTGGACGGGTTGACCGTCTTTTCCAGAATGTGCTTAATCTCCCTATTAGAAACTTCTACTTGTCCACTCGTCTGAGGGTGGTACGGAGTAGCAACCTTGTGAGTTATGTCATACTTGCGTACTAAAGACTCAAAGTACTTGTTACGAAAATGTGAACCGCCGTCACTGATGATAGCTCTAGGGGTACCAAAACGTGCAAATATGTTTTCCTTTAGAAATGAAAGTACCACCTTGTGGTCATTTGTTCTGGTTGCTATGGCTTCTACCCACTTAGAAACGTAATCAACTGCGACTAGGATGTACAACTTGCTGTCAGACATGGGAAATGGACCCATGAAGTCTATCCCCCAAACATCAAAAATCTCCACAATCAAAATGGGGTTCAATGGCATCATGTTTCTCCTCGAAATGCTTCCTAGCTTTTGACAGCGTTCACAAGCAACACAATAATCATGGCAATCCTTGAACAATGATGGCCAATAGAATCCACACTGCAAGATCTTTGCAGCGGTTTTCTTGGCACTGAAATGGCCTCCACATGCTTGGTCATGACAGAAAGATATCATATCTTTCTGTTTAGTGTTGGGGACACATCTCCTAATGATTTGGTCTGGGCAGTACTTAAACAAATATGGGTCATCCCAAAGGAAACGTTTGACTTCATCCAGGAATTTAGAGCGGTCTTGTCTCGACCAACGTGAGGGCATCCTACCTGTAGCGAGGTAGTTAACAATATCAGCAAACCAAGGAAGGTCTGAGATAGACATCAGCTGTTCATCTGGGAATGATTCTCTAATCAGCTCACATTCATCAATAGACTCTAAAGTTAATCTAGACAAATGATCAGCAACCACATTCTCACAACCTTTCTTATCACGGATTTCGAGATCGAATTCCTGTAATAAGAGTATCCATCGAATAAGGCGAGCTTTAGCATCCTTCTTGGAAAGAAGATATTTCAAAGCCGCATGGTCTGTGTATATGATGATCTTAGACCCTATCAGATAAGATCTAAACTTGTCTAATGCGAAAACGACGGCAAGCAATTCCTTCTCGGTAGTTGAATAATTGAGTTGGGCATCATTAAGGGTTTTGCTAGCATAGTATATCACATATGGTAGTCTATCAACTCGCTGTCCTAAAACAGCACCAACAGCATAATCAGAGGCATCACACATAAGTTCGAACGGAAGCTTCCAATCGGGTGGTCGGACTATAGGAGCGGTGGTGAGAAGGGTTTTTAATTCCTCCCATGCCTTCACACAAGCAGCATCGAAATTGAAGGCAACATCTTTGGAGAGAAGACTGCACAGAGGTCTGGAGATTTTGCTGAAATCTTTGATGAATCGCCGGTAAAAACCAGCATGACCTAGAAATGATCTGATCTCCTTCACAGAGCAAGGTTGTGGTAGATGTTGAATGAGGTCAACTTTAGCTTTATCCACTTCAATTCCTTTTTCTGAGATGATGTGTCCTAGAACTATTCCTGAATTCACCATAAAATGGCATTTTTCCCAATTTATAACAAGGTTCTTTTCTTTACATCTGGATATCACGAGGGCAAGATGCTTCAAACATTCGTCAAACGAGGAACCAAAAACAGAGAAATCATCCATAAAGATCTCGAGAAAACTATCTATCATGTCAGAAAAAATTCTCATCATGCAACGCTGAAAAGTAGCAGGTGCATTACACAACCCGAAGGGCATACGTCTATAAGCAAACGTCCCAAATGGACACGTGAATGTAGTTTTTTCCTGATCTTCTGGAGCAATGTGAATTTGGTTATAACCGGAAAAGCCATCTAGAAAACAGTAGTGACTGTGTCCAGACACACGTTCTAGCATTTGGTCAATGAAAGGGAGCGGGAAGTGATCCTTCCTTGTTACTGTGTTCAACTTCCTGTAGTCGATGCATACTCGCCATCCTGTGGTTGTACGAGTAGGGACTAATTCATTCTTGTCGTTCTGAACTACAGTAATGCCTGACTTCTTAGGCACAACTTGAATGGGACTAACCCATTTGCTATCGGGAATTGGGTATATGATACCCGCATCAAATAGTTTCAGGATCTCTCCTCTACATCTCTCATGTTAGGATTAAGTCTCCTTTGCATTTCCCTCGATGGTTTGGCATTCTCTTCAAGGTTAATGTGGTGCATGCAAATGGTGGGACTAATTCCTTTGAGATCTGAGATGGTCCATCCTAAGGCCTCTTTGTGTTCCTTAAGTACTTCTAAAAGCTTACTTTCCTGTTCCGTGTCTAAACATGATGAAATAATGACAGGTAAAGTATCAGAAGAACCTAGGAATGCGTACTTCAACGTACTAGGCAATGTTTTCAATTCAAGCTTGGGTGGCTCAACAATGGATGGAATAAGCTTGGAATCAGAGAGTAGGGGTGGTTCCACTTCATATTTCCTTTCAGTGACGTCCATTTGAGGTACAGATTCGAGCAGAGATAGGACGTCACTACAGTATGCATCATCATAGGAATCAGGGTTAAAGTTCTCCATACATGCTTGAAAGGGGTCGACGGATAGAATGTTAGTCAACGAATCTTGCATTAATCCTTCAATCATATTAACTTCATGCACATCATCATCATCAAGATTCACAGGTTGTTGACTAATATCGAACACATTCAATTCTACCGTCATGTTACCAAAAGACAGTTTTAACACTCCATTCCGACATTAATGATCGCGTTGGACGTAGCCAAGAAAGGACGTCCTAAGATGACAGGAATGTGACAGTCTGGGTTTTGTACAGGTTGAGTGTCTAAGACAATGAAGTCTACGGGAAAATAGAATTTGTCAACCTTGATCAAAACGTCTTCGACCACTCCACGAGGAATCTTGACAGATCGGTCTGCCAGTTGTAGAGTGATAGATGTTGGTTTCAACTCCCCAAGACCAACTGCTCATAAACAGAATATGGCAGTAGGTTAACACTTGCACCTAGTCTAATAACGCTTTATTGACCGTGGTGTTCTCCTATAGTGCAAGAAATTGTTGGACATCCTGGATCCCTAAACATGGGTGGAGTTTTGTTCAGAATGATGGAACTTACCTGCTCAGCTAAGAAAGCACGTTTTTGCACATTGAGCTTGCGCTTTTGAGTGCACAAGTCTTTGAGGAATTTGGCATAAGCAGGGATTTGCTTGATTGCTTCAAGAAAAGGAATGTTGATGTTGACTCTCTTGAACAGATCTAACATCTCATTGTAATGGGTACTTTTCTGTTGATAGATCAATCTCTGAGGAAATGGAGCAACATGAAGATGAGTTGGCAAAGGGACATTCACAGCAGTAGAATTGTCAGATTTTCCAACTTTCTCAGGTTCTTTGGTTTTCTGGGGTTGTGGAGACAGCGTGGAGTTTGTATCAGATTCATTAGGTTCGCCCACGTTGTTCTCGATGACTTTACCACTTCGGAGGGTGGTAATGGCATGGACTTGATCAGGTGAGGTTTCAGTGCAGGATGTTGTGCCTGTTTGAAATATCCTCTTTGGATTTTGTTGGGGTTGGCTCGGAAGTTTACCCTTTTCTCTCTCACACATTTGATCCATCTTTTGATCTAGATTTTTCTGACTTTGCATCAAACTCTGGAACATTTCCTCTAGGGGGATAATCTCTTGTCGGATTGTGTTGAGGATATGATTGTTGTTGAGAGTTTGATTGTTGTTGAGGGTTTCTCGGGTGTTGATAACCTTGATTGTTTCTGATATCCCTGATTGTTTTGATAGCTCTGATTGGGTTGAGATGGTCCTCCTTGAGTGGGTCCTTTTGACCATGAAAAGTTAGGGTGGTTTCTCCATCCTGGATTGTAGGTCTGTGAATAAGGGTTGTGCTCTGGTTTTTGAAACATGGCATGTGCCTGTTCAAGCCTAGACCTGGACTGCAAGCAAATCTGGACAATTTTGGAATTGATGTTGGGTGGGTTCGACAAGCAGCACAAACAGACGAAGCGACATGTTCTCGGAGAGTAGTGGTGGAAGGTTTTGAATTTTTATGTAGTTCTAACTCTTCTAATCTCCTAACTATTGATGCCATGTTTGCTCTACCCTCAAAATCCGCTTCAATCCTAAAAGCCTTTGCTTCGGATGTAGTCTTTCTGGTTTCAGGGGGGATTTCCCACTGTTGCGTCTTTTCAGCTACTTCAATCAAGAAGTCCCAAGACGCGTCAGAAGTTTTATCTACGAATAGACCATTACACATCGACTCAACCGTTGTTCGGGTGGACACATCTAGACCTTCATACAAAATTTGCACAAGTCTCCATTTTTCAAAACCATGATGGGGACATTGGAGCAATAATTCATTGAATCTCTCCAGGTATCTAGCTAAGGTCTCACCTTCTAATTGCACAAAGCTATTCAGACTTTGACGAATTGTCGCAGTCTTGTGGTTCGGGAAAAACTTTTTGAAAAACTCATTTATGAGGTCATCCCATGTCATGATGGATTGAGGCTGTAAAGCATAGAGCCAGGCCTTTGCCTTATCTTTCAGGGAGAAAGGAAAAAGCCTTAACTTCAGGGTTTCGTCGGTCATTTGAGTGAAACGCAGAGTTCCACAAATTTCCTCGAATTCTCTCACGTGGTGGTACGGGTTTTCATTCTCAACACCTCTAAAAATAGGAAGCATCTGTATTGTGCTTGATTTCAGCTCATAATGGCCATTAGCCTCGGGTAGCAAAATACAAGAAGGTTGACTGGCTCTAGTTGGGTACATATAATCCTTGAGGGTACGAGGTTCTCCCATTGTTTCTGGTTGATCTGGACTGTCTCCCTCAGAACTTAGAATTTCGATAGGTTCGTCTGGGTTAATTCTAACAAGTCTGTTTGTCTGGTCTCTGTAGGTCACAATCATGTCCTAGTAGGTACCTTAACTAACATGTTGGTCAGACAGAACAATCGGAAACAATTTGGCCCACAAGGGTTATGAAGATTTGGTTTTGAATGGGTGTTGGACTAACAAGGGATTTTGTTTTTTTGTTTTTTTTTTTTTTGGTTTAAAATTGGGCTTTGAAAAAAATTTTGAACTTAACCTAGCATAAATTAGCACAACTCATAAAAGAAAATAAAACAATAATAATAATTAAGACAAGCCCATAAAAGAAAAAAGAAAAATAAAAAAAAAATAAAAAAAAAGACAAAAAAAACAAAAAAAAAATAAAATAAAAAATAATTACAATCCCAAATATAAAAAAAAATAAAAAGAAAATAAAAATTATTACAATCCCAATTATTTATTACAAGCCCGAATTTGAATTTAAATGAGGCCCAAGTGGGTTAACTCATGGGTTAGGCTTACTTGTTTTTTGGAGGGAAGCCCAAAAATAGGCTTTTAGTCCCCTTTTAGTTGCACAGCCCAGTTGGGCTTTAGGATCGTCCTAAGCTCACGCTCAAGCCCAGCAGCAATTGAAGCGACTCAGCAACACAAGCCCAGCAGAATCTGCAGCGAAGCCCAGCAGAGAATGAGGTTACTAAGCCCAGCTCAGTTGGTTCAAGCCCAGCAGCAAAGGTTGGATCAGAGCCCAGCAGCAGAGGGTGCACAAGCCCAGTTGACAGCTTCAGTTGGCAGCCCAGTTGGCTTGGCAGCAGGCTTGGCAGCAACAACAGCAGCAGCAGCTTGGCAGAGAAAGCACCAACAGCAGCAGCAACAGACTTTGGCTTGGCAGCAGCAACAGCAGCGGCAACAGCAGCAGCAGGCTTTGCAGCAGCAGCTCAGGTAACAGCAGATGACAGTACCACTCCCCGGCAGCGGCGCCAAAAACTTGGTGTGACAGGCAAAGAAGCACAGAAGCTTGCAAGTATACAAGGCCAAGTTATGATATAGAAGGTAAGCAGGGGAAAGTCCACAGGGAGTGGGAGCAAACTAGAGAAACCTAAGCTAACAATGGAGACATGGCACTATGGCAGTGAGCAAAGCAAGGTAATGTGGCAGATTCAAAGAACTAAAACAGTTACACAACAAAGCAGCACAGCAGAATAACAATAGCAGGGAACCAAGGCTATAAGCCAAGGGAAAGGTGAGGATTGTGCACTGATTTCAGTGCACAACAGCTACAAGTTGCAGGAATTTAAACAAGAAAAACAGGCAAGGAGAATAACTGATCAGGAAGCAAAATAGAACTGAATAGAGGTGACTGCAAAGGGATTGGTGGTTAAGCCAAGGCTTAGGATCCACCTTGTGTCCTAATCAAATAACATGTTTCTAGGTTGAGTTTGATCCTATGCATACATCTAGAAATAGAAGAATACTAAATTGCTCAATAGTTTGCCCCTAGCATTGGCTGTCTTTTGACAGCACAGCCAATCACAGGCACTATGAGCATTGGTATCTCCCATTTGCTCAAGCAAAACAGGGCATCAGGAGAACTATCCTAGCAACCTGTCAATTGACAGTACACAAGGCTTCAACTGAGCCTTAGCTTAGTGCTATTTAGCTCATGCTAAACATGGTATAGCAACATACATTCATTAAGAAAGATGATTCATACACATTTAACATTCAAGATAAAATTCTAAAAACACATGCAAAATTAACTATCAACAGATAAGCAACTGAAATTGAAATTCATTAACTAAAAATTGCCTCAATTCTCTACTGGCTAATCCAGAGAGATACACAGTGTACAACCCCTCACACCCTTTTATAGTTACAACAAAATAAATTCCAAATCCCCCAAATCAGTAAAATTAGGGTTTACCAAATCTTACCTAATTCGATGAAATAACTGCTCCATCACGTCGACCCATCCTTCTATTTCTCTTCCTGGGTCATCTCCTGCTCCAATTGCTGCTCTAACATCAACTTATATCTTCAATTTCTCACCTAGGGTTTCAGTGATGAGAGATGAGAAATTGAGGAGATTAGTTGATGAAAAAGAGGTAAAACGTGATAGTGATGATGGGTTTAGGTGTGGTGGTGGTAGAGTGATTTGGGGAGAAGATGGTGGAGTGATTTGGGGAGAAGATGGTGGTGATGGAGACGGACATGGTGGTACTGTTGCAGAGAGGGGGGGGGGGGAAGATGGTGTCGATGGGGTTTGAGGAAGGGTGTGTTTGGCGATGGGTATAGGTAATAGGTACTAGGGTGTTGAGCAGGTGTAGAGGATTTTGATGTTTCGCGAAGCTGGACCGATGGATGGGAAGATGGTAGGTGGATCTGACGGCGATGCGGAGGCAGGCGATGAGCGACCGTCGGATGAAGAGATACAACGAAACGAACGGTACTTGATGGAGTTAGGTACTGTAGTGTAAGGCGGAGATATCAAACTTCGATGCACATCAAGGGAGCGACCGTCGGATGCTTCTGAGAACTGATCTGACGGCTGAAGACGCAAGCGGGTATGGATTTGGGTTTTAGGCTTTTGGGTATAGAATATGGGTTTGGGAAATGAGTTTGGGCTTGGAAAACCTTGAGCCCACTTCTTCTTTAAGAACAACTTTCTTCTTCTTGAGCCCATTTCCAGCTTTTTGGACGTGCACTCCATTCTTTGCGGCTTCCTTGCGTAATTTCTCCCGGCTTTTCACCACTTTTCTGCTCTTTTTGCTCCGCAACTCATCCAATCTTTATTTATTACCTAAAAATGCAAAATTAAGTAAGAAAAATATTTATTCTTGAAAACAATGAAAATACAGAATATGGGATAAAATGTAGAATTAATGCACAAAAGATGAGTTAAAATGCCAACAAAAAGGGATAAATATATACATTATTTGGCACTCATCAACAGGTTGTGCGTTCGTGATCATCAATTGGAAATCCAACCTTCGGTTGTTGATTGATATTGATTGATCCTTGGACATTGGTCTTTGGTACCCTCCAAGTTATTCCTTGTATTTGATAAAGACTCGTTATTGTTTTTAGGTTGAGTAAAAATCAAATCAAGAGAGAGATATTAACTCGTTGAGATACTTTTATCTAGATTGAGTCTGACTGTCTAGTTGATTCTCTAGCAAAGTATTTCGGAGTTAGTCCATACAGATTGCTAAGCGAAATATTGGGTGGTGTTGTTAGACCCCCGATTTTCAATTGGTATCAGAGCAGGCAAACACGTTTAATACCTAACAAGTCCGTGTTTGTAGCGATCCGACTCTATGGACAGAGGTGCTATCTCTATTAGCGTACCACCAGTCTTTGATGTCTCAAACTACTTGATAGACGCATATATGTGTCTATTTTTTTCTCAATTCTCTGTATTGTTAGTACTTGTTTTCGTCCTTATTATGGTATTTTGCGTGTTTATAGGTATTTTTTGGAAATAAATAATTTTGGAAAAATCGGCTCGAAAAATTATGCGGAGCATCCCCGGTGGAAATTTGTTATTCGGACTCTCATTTTGGTTAAGGGGCAACCCAATTACTAAGGGGACCTCAGTTGGGCATTTGCTTTTTACACTCCACAGACGGTTAGGGGGACACCCTTCTTCACGATTTGAAAATTCAAAATGGCGGGAAAGTTCATGCAGTTCACGGAAGAAATTTGGGTTCGATATTGTGTGGGCTTTGAGCGAGATTCAATCACTGGATTTTGTTTTGATTGACCTGCTTGGGCTAAACAGGGATTGTATGGTTAATGGATTCGATCCAGTTGGGCTAGAACATCGAGTCTTGGTTAAACAGGGAAGAGAGATTATCACGGGATATTGGATGATACATAACTGCATGGGAGAATATTTTCTTCTTTTTTCAACAAGATTCGACCAATCAAGCCAAGATAAACAAGGAAATCCAGCTCAGAACAAACGTGTGAGAAGAGAACAGGAAAGTAGCTAACAGAAGACGCGTGAAAGGTGAACAGGGAAAGAAAATATTCCCGTGAAAATAAAAATCATTAAGGGAGAATTATTTGCATTTAACTTGGATTATCTCGGTGCTTTTGAGTATAAATATGTCTATGGGGTTGAATAGAATGGGGGTCGAGAGTTGGGAGGAGAGGAGAGAAGGCTGCAGAGGGAGAATCACCATTTTTCTCTGCTGCTGCCATTGATGAAGAGGAAGAACACGAAGAACAGACGGCCAAAGACCGTCGTTCCCCAACAGTGACAACGACCGGTCTCTGTGGGTCGTAGTGAGCTACGCAGACAACAACAACACTCTTTTATCGTTCTTTGTAACGGTGTTCTGTAACGCTTATAAGCGTTGCAGCTTACCGATTTTCACCCTTTTCTCCATTTTCTCTTCATTGTAAACACCAATTGAGCTTAATAAAATATTTTGAGAGGTATTTCACTATGATGAGCTAGACCCAAGCACTGGGACGACGGAGAAAGCCTCAATTCATCCATGTGGTAATTTAGTTAATTCTTTTATTTACTTTTTGCACTAATTTTAATTGAATTAAGATTTTAAATTAATTACTTGTGATTTTATTTGATGGAGTATGCTTGGTCCTAGGGATTTTTGATGCGCCATGCTCATAAAATACAACTAATATTTTATAAAATCTATCTTGGCAATAAACTAGAGTTAATATTTGTTTTGTTTTGAACTATAATCGCCTAGAATTAAATTCTGAACCACTTGAAAATGAAAAATGGCCGAATCTTTAGTCCCAGTACTCTTGCCCATATTGTTAATATTTTTTGTATATATTTTTATTTTTAAAT
Organism: Papaver somniferum; assembly: GCF_003573695.1. NCBI lineage: Eukaryota > Viridiplantae > Streptophyta > Magnoliopsida > Ranunculales > Papaveraceae > Papaver > Papaver somniferum. The sequence continues at coordinate 10,906,848 of NC_039361.1, forward strand.
CTTTACAAGTCCGAGCTACGAACTTTTACTACCACTAACAATATTATAACATAATGGCGCCGCCGACGCGGACTTGTGTATAGATTTATTTTTTTTTTTAGGTTTTTTTTTTTTTTTTTGTTCCTTTTTACTTTGTCTTTTTTTTTCTTTGATTTGCAGGTTCAAAGTGAACTAAGGACTTGGAGAGGAAAAATCTTAAAGCGAAAAGAGAAGAAAAAAGGACAATTTTAGGATTTAATTTTTAATTTTAATTTTTTTAGAGTGTGTGAGGAAAACTGTAATTTTTTTTTATTTATTTTGGACTTTGGACTTTAAACAATTGGATTTTTTTTTAACCCTACGGAAGGGTATTATTAAAAAAAAAATAAATTATATAAACTGTGTGCAGGGAATACGACTCTCGGTCGTTACAGCATAGGAGTCGTGGCCGAGTCGACCAACGGTTCATCCCGTCTGGTACGGGAGGTAAGTCCAATCGAAACACCGCGAATCTCCTGCAAGCGGGTTACTGTGCCTTAAGGTGATAATTGTTTGAGGACGAAGACTGTTTTATTTTCCTAGTAAAGGGCAAGGCCTGGAAACAAGATAAGGGTTCGGATTTCATCACCGCTCCCTTCTTGCCCGCCTTAGGAAAAAAACCTAACGCGAACCCAAGCTTTAAAATTTGGAATAGAACGAGACCGATAGGGTAACGAGCTTAATAGGAAACTCGTTCGAAAAATATTGGTTGCTCTTTAAGCACACTTCAAAGTTCATGATGGTTTCTGTGAGTTGAATGCGTGACTGCGCCGCCTTGTGATAGCGGTGAGGCCTTGGGTATCAAAGCTCCACTGAGCTTCCCTCGCCTCAATTCAACTTACTTTGACTCAGATTGATTCCAGAGGGGTTTGCTCAAATTGCAACGAATTCCCTTTCGAAAGATAGAAGCTGGTCTAGAAACAATCTAAGTGGAGCCATCATGCTTTTTGTTTGCTAGAAATCTTTAGGTTTGTTTTGGTGGAGTCGAGTCGGCCTTGTTTGTGGTTGTGTAGAATTCCCTTGCATTAAGAATGTCGAACTGGTATGATAGAAGCCAATACAATGAGTATCGACCTGAATTTGAATATGGACATCATCAGTTTTATGACCATGGTGGGAATAGTAGTTGGGAACGCCAACCTTTTCAAGGTTATGGTTCATACCATAGTGAGCCCAATTACTATCCACACACGAATTGGTCTTACGAGCAAGAAAATCAGGAATATTATAGTACTAGTCATGCGTTTTTGGAAAATTACTTAAAAACTAGTCCTGATTATGACATTTCTAAACCTGTTCAATCTCTAGAAGAAACCTACCAACAAATTCGAAGGGAGTATGAACGTGCAGTTAGTTCAAGAGAAGAGAGTACACAACGGTCTAAGATATTCAATGAGACTTGTGAACGTATAAGTGTTACGCTCAGTGAAATTCAAGCACGTTTAGAGGCAGAAAATGAACAGTTAGCTAATGCTGCTCGAAATAATCTAAATTTCCAAAATAGTGTTTCCAATTCTACCCTTGATATCAATAGTGAATATTTTCCCAATCTAGAGGACGAGGTTAGAATAAAAGACACTACTTATTTAGATAAGGTTCAATCATCTTTGTACTATTATGATGATGAGGATAGTAGTAATGAAGAATCTGAAATATGTAGGCATAGTGATCAGGAATCTATTAATCCAATTGAGCTTTATAATGATTATATTATTTCTAGTTCAAATCCAAATAATTTTTATGATTATTCACCTATTCAAAAGGACGAGGATTTGATTAGGGATACCACCGTTTTAGACGATGTAGTTTTTCCTTTTGATTACGGAGCCGATAGTGGTTTAGAGGAACGGGTTCATTTCGAAAATACTTTTAGAGTCTAGCGACTTAGAAACAATAGTCTTGGAAGAAGAAGATAGACCCGTAGAGATGAGTAAAGATGCACTACCTGATAATAAATTAGAAGAATCAATTGACCATTTTCAAGAATCTAATGATCCAGAAATTAGGGAGATTGTACTAGTCTATCTAGAGACACTAAAAACTCTAAGTTTGGGGGTGATTATCACCTTCATAGTGCCTTACCTTTAACTCTCAGAAAGTCCCTTCACTTAGGACTTGATATCTCTGCCTCGACAATTTTACAAGATTACCTTCATACTCGTTTTCCCGAACCTAATGATATCCATGAAGGAAGTTCAGTCGTTAGAAACCCATCCTCTGGTTGATGTGGTTTGCCCAGGCTATGATCCCCAGATTGACTTTGTTTTCCCACCAAATAGTTTTCTTCCAACTGTGGGAACGTTTATATTCCAAATGTGTCGAATATTAAGTTGTGAGACTAAACCTAAATGCCTTAGGAAATTAGAATCGACACATTTGCTTAAGAATGACCACTATTCTCATTGTGGTCAATTGTAAGTCATATCTGATTGACTTAGAGGATCCGCAATTATTTAGGTTATTACTTGTGATTCCAAGTTCTTATTTGAGTTTTTCCAGACTCTAGGACCTAATAATTTGGATCCAACCTATGAAGAAACGCAGCCAATGAAAATTTCTATTTAGACCCTTTCATAGAACCTGAACCTGAACCCAATTAGATATTTTTCAGGAAATTAGTAAGGGCATGCTTCTTTTCCTTTCTTGGTTCACTGCAGTTTCCTATGGTCAGCTCTTTTTGGTTTTGAAGACCCACATTATTTCGACTGTTACTTTATGGTTCGAGTTGACCAATCCTTTTCTAAGTCTGGCTGAAGACTTTAAACTTAGCACTTCTTGGGAGGTAACCCAATCTTGCAACATGGTAATATCTTTCCTTAACTCTTTTCTTCAAGTGGTAACAGTTTCTCCTTGTTCATGCTTTTAATTTTATCTTTAGAACATTGAGGACAATGTTAGTTTAAGTTTGGGGGTATGAGAAACTTTTTAGTTGCAATAAATAAACTCCAGAGCCTAGAAATTTACGCCTATTAAGGATAGCACTAACCAATCTAAGTGGATGGAAACATTTTTGTTTTAGGAGCTGAGGAACCAATCTGACTAGATGGAAACATCTATAGAGTCTATTCATAAAAGCACAGAGCTCAGGTGTTAGAAATAACATGATAGTTTCGCCATATCTCGTCGAGTCCTTTTCACTTTCTATTTTTAGTTTTCTTTTATTTCAAGTGATTTGGTGGGGCACACGATTCAAGTTGTTACCTTTGCTAGGGTGAAATAGATGACTGAGTTACCTTTTCAAAAAAAAAAAAAAAAAAGACCGGACCAGTTAGACCAATCGGAATAAGTATTAACACTTGGATAGCAATATGTGTGTGTTCTCCCTGTTTCCGTCGCCTAAGCAAGCGTGGAATGCAGGACCCGTGGGAACTATCGTGTAATCTGCTGACAAGAAGCATGCGCTTGGATCAAAAAGATCTATTCATGCCGTTAAGTTAAAAAAAAAAAAAAAAAAAAGGGTTATTGTTCTGTGTAGTCAACTGCTGGTTCCCTTGTATTTGCCAGTTTGTTGATCTAGATTTAAGTTATTGACCACTGGTTCCCTTGTATATGCCAGTGTTAATATTAGTCAGACCGGTATCTCAGTCATTTAGGTTAGGTTCATCTTGGCAGAGGCCTTCAGACAGATATGGGAAACACCGTTCGCTTTTCAACCATCTACATTTTTCTTTTTCCATCTTCTTAATCTTTTCATGTGATTAGTCTGACTCCGAGTATGATGTCCATCGTGAAACTATCTTAGTAGAGCTCTGTCACTTATATGAATTTTAGTATGCTTGAGTGCAAACTCGTATACAGCAATTGGAATTTCGCGTCAGGGTACTTCCTCCTAATTAATAAGTATGCCAACCAAGGAGGTTCTTTAGTGCTTTCCAAGATTTTCGTAGATAGCTAGGGTCTGGAGTATTGGTTTTGTGGGTACACCTCTGATAAACCCCGAGAAACTCGGCACTTTTCAAGATCAAGAATAAATTTGCTCGAGGACTAGCAAATAATAAGTTTGGGGGTATTTGATAGACGCATATATGTGTCTATTTTGTTCTCAATTCTCTGTATTGTTAGTACTTGTTTTTGTCCTTATTATGGTATTTTGCGTGTTTGTAGGTATTTTTTGGAAATAAATAATTTTGGAAAAATCGGCTCGAAAAATTATGCGGAGCATCCCCGGTGGAAATTTGTTATTCGGACTCTCATTTTGGTTAAGGGGCAACCCAATTACTAAGGGGCCCTCAGTTGGGCATTTGCTATTTACACTCCACAGACGGTTAGGGGGACACCCTTCTTCACGATTTGAAAATTCAAAATGGCGGGAAAGTTCATGCAGTTCACGGAAGAAATTTGGGTTCGATCTTGTGTGGGCTTTGAGCGAGATTCAATCACTGGATTTTGTTTTGATTGACCTGCTTGGGCTAAACAGGGATTGTATGGTTAATGGATTCGATCCAGTTGGGCTAGAACATCGAGTCTTGGTTAAACAGGGAAGAGAGATTATCACGGGATATTGGATGATACGTAACTGCATGGGAGAATATTTTCTTCTTTATTCAACAAGATTCGACCAATCAAGCCAGGATAAACAAGGAAATCCATCTCAGAACAAACGTGTGAGAAGAGAACAGGAAAGTAGCTAACAGAAGACGCGTGAAAGGTGAACAGGGAAAGAAAATATTCCCGTGAAAATAAAAATCATTAAGGGAGAATTATTTGCATTTAACTTGGATTATCTCGGTGCTTTTGAGTATAAATATGTCTATGGGGTTGAATAAAATGGGGGTCGAGAGTTGGGAGGAGAGGAGAGAAGGCTGCAGAGGGAGAATCACCATTTTTTCTCTGCTGCTGCTGCTGCCATTTATGAAGAGGAAGAACACGAAGAACAGACGGCCAAAGACCGTCGTTCCCCAACAGTGACAACGACCGGTCTCTGTGGGTCGTATTGAGCTACGCAGACAACAGCATCACTCTTTTATTGTTCTTTGTAACGGTGTTCTGTAACGCTTATAAGCGTTGCAGCTTACCGATTTTCACCCTTTTCTCCATTTTCTCTTCATTGTAAACACCAATTGAGCTTAATAAAATATTTTGAGAGGTATTTCACTATGATGAGCTAAACCCAAGCACTAGGACGACGGAGAAAGCCTCAATTCATCCATGTGGTAATTTAATTAATTCTTTTATTTACTTTTTGCACTAATTTTAATTGAACTAAGATTTTAAATTAATTACTTGTGATTTTATTTGATGGAGTATGCTTGGTCCTAGGGATTTTTGATGCGCCATGCTCATAAAATACAACTAATATTTTATAAAATCTATGTTGGAAATAAACTAGAGTTAATATTTGTTTTATTTTGAACTATAATCGCCTAGAATTAAATTCTGAACCACTTGAAAATGAAAAATGGCCGAATCTTTAGTCCCAGTACTCTTGCCCATATTGTTAATATTTTTTGTATATATTTTTATTTTTAAATCTTTACAAGTCCGAGCAACGAACTTTTACTACCACTAACAATATTATAACACTACTCATCATGGAAAGTTGCAATGTGTGCTTAACTTCAAGCATATGATTTTCAAACCTGGGTATGTATTGTTAACGGTTATAATCCACCGGTTAATACAAAATACGATGTATCTTTACCAAAGGATGTTGGTAGTTATAGTCCTGAAGAATCTCTTGCTGCAATGCAAAACTCTTTTGGATTTAATGCTATCAGATAGACCGTTAACCCAGATATTCAGTACTATGTGGCTACTTGCACTAAGTCTAAAGAAACCCGGGATATCATAGAAACTGTATTTGAAGACAAGAGATACGTTTCTAAGAAACATGCCATCAATGGAGGGAACAACCTCAACACTCCTACCATGAATTCCTCCTGTGGACAGATGACAATTCGTGATCCAAATTATGTTCAAACATTTGCATTCAATATTGTTTCCGAGACAAGTAAATCCTCTAACTTATCTTGGGATGATGAGTGTTGTTCATCTGGTTATCGGTTCAATAAACCGTTGTTAACAGAAAGGATCAAGGATTTTATAAAGAGGAGCGTTAGACGTGATAAATATCCCCTGTCATCTAGTGCTTCTAAAGATTCTATGGAAGATAAATCTCTTTGTGTCGACATCTTGAATACGTCTGTTGGATGTGATTCTACAACCTTCGCAGCAAAAACCTCCATACACTCAAAATCTGATTCAAAAATTGAGTTTGACACAAAGATTTTCGATTTCTTGAACAAAGAGGTCCTTCAAGAAAATCTTCAATTAAAAGCTTTATTGAAGAAACTGGAATCTTTAATCCAAGTGAAAGATCTTGAAATAGATCGTCTTAACGATCAACTCACCAGGATCATTTTTCTAAAGGAAAAAGAGATTAATACTCTCAAAGATGATCTTCAACGATTATCTGGAAGTTCTGATAAAATCTCAGTAAAGTTATTTGGTCAGAGATCCTTTGGAAACACTAATGGTCTAGGATTTAAGAGCAAGACTGCATGTATCGTCAACTATGTTCCTAAGTGTCATGGGAAAACAAAGGCTGGAAGTTGTGATAAACAGAACGCACTTCAACAAGACAAAGGATTGTCGATTTGTTCGTTTTGTGGAAATGCAAATCATGTTCAAAACACGTGTTGGAGGTTCAAGCAAAGGAACAAAAGAATTTCTAAACTACAAGAGAACATGCAAAAGTTGAATCTGGATAATCAAAGGTCGTGAAAAACCAATGCTTCCAGAATCAGAAGGAGGAGGAAACTTGTTTATGCAACAAGCCTTGACAAGCAAGGGGAGCATCTGACTCACTTTGTCTCTGGTTGAGCTCGGAGACGCCTGCATCCTCATTCTTAGCTTGAGAGAATTGAGGCTCTGCATCTTGTGGCTCAAGTATGTATCTTTGTTTGTTAAGAAAATATCCTTCTATCGATATTGATTGTGGATCCTTAAACTGTGGAAGACTGTGTCAAGGATCAGGGTTTGATACTTTTAAATCTTCTTATCTTCTTCTTTCTTCTCATGCGCTTTCATGGCTCCTGTAACTAGAGACACTTCCAAAAGTAATGCAGTAGAAGCAGTCAACGCATATCTGTGCAAAGGAATTACTTCCTCAAGGATGATAAAGAAGAAGTCTACAATCAATAGAAAAAGTTCTTCCTCTAACTGCCTTTTTTCTGGTTGTCGTGCTGATGATCATTTTAGAGAAATTGTGAAAGACTTCATTAGCAAGAGAAATGATTTAAAATCTCGAACCATTTCCTCCGTGGAAGAAATAACTCACTATGAACAAAGGTTATCTCTAACCAAGAATACCTTGCATGATCCAAAAAGGGAACTTAGTGAGTTAAGTGATATTTATAAAGATTAAGAGGAATTGAACGATCCCATAATCAATGGGTTTTTCAATAACAAGAAGGAGTTTTCTGTAGATGCCCTGAGAAAGATCTACAATGCCTAGTATGTATTCTTTTTGGATTAGTTGGAAGAATAACTAGTGCTTTCAATAGCGATGATTGTGACCACACCTAGTTATTTTTGTTTTCATCTTCTTATGTTATTTTTTAGGTTTATTGGTTTTTAAATTCTAAAAATATTTGAAGGATGATGTTATTGCAGTATTGATCTTTATGATTTTGTGATATTGCAATTTGATTACGGGATATGTATTGTTTACGTCCGTGAACTTGAAGGTCCCATATGATGTCAAAAGTAAAGTCGTTCATGAATTGGTGTTCGTATTGATGAAAGGACGAATGGACTTTTGACAATTACAAAAGTTATGCCTATGTAGTCATGTATTTGATGGAAAATATTATAAAATCTTTTGTTTGACAAGGATAAAGTCTATTATGTCGTTATGATGGAAAATAGAATAGATCCTTGTATGTTATCCACGGTATTGATCTTCATTGATCCATTTTGTTATGTTTTACCGTGAAGGCTCCGTTGTGTGTCTTATGTTGAGCACGGTACAACTAAGTCGATTATTCTTATTGGCTTTGTTGGTTGTTCCATAAGATGCTATATGTTGAGCATTATGAACTAAATTAATCATCTTGGTTGGTTATTTAGTTATTTGCTCCGAAAGTCTTCTTTTGTCGAGCAAATCTTTTGACAATTAAATTAATTACTTTTGTGATTAGTTTGGTTGTTTGTGTTCCAATTAGATTAATTATGGGTTCTCTTGTAATTAGTCTAGTTGAGTTTTCATATATTCCACAAGTTCTTGTGTTGAGTATATGAACGGCTATACAAATCATGTTCTATTGGTTAATGTAGTCGTATATTCCTTAAGTTTTTCCCTATGTTGAGTATGCGAACTATTAAGTTAGTCATCTCCGTATGATTACCTTAGTCGTAGCTCCGTAAGTTTACTTTTGTTGAGCACTTTCAATTAAATTGATCACTTTTGTGGTTTGATTTAGTTGCGTATTCCAATTAAATTAATCATGGGTTTTCTTGTGATTAATTTGGTTGAGTTTTGGATATAGAAAATCATTTCTATGGTTTTTGGTGTCCAATTAAAAAATCCTTCTTTTCTTGCGAAATTAAGGTCTCTCTTGTTGTTCTTTCGGGAATGACATCAAATGGGGGAGATTTCTTTTGAACTTGTGCTTAATGGTAATATCTTGCGGGGTGTGCGGCTGTGGAATTTTATAGGGGTTATCTTGTATCTTAAAACTCCTTGATGAATGCATTTAGATTCGGCTTTATGATTGCATCTAAATTAAGTTGGTATGTATTTTTCTTTTAGTCTATGAAATGTCTCTTGTGGAAATTTCATTATGATCCCGTTATTGTATCTTTGCCAATTTTATTGACAAAAAGGGGGAGAAATATTGTAGTTCACACTACAAATACATATGGTTTTCGGATCATTGTGTAAGGGGGAGTGGTTTCCATAATCGAGATGGAGTATTGACTAAGGGGGAGTGATACATATCACCGTAGTATTATTGTTAAAGTTGTGATGCAATTGTACTTTGATGTTACATAATAATACTATGTCATTGTATAATGATGATCGAGAATCTCGATTTCTCTCATTTTTATAGCTACGGATCTTCAACAATGGTGATGCTAAACTTACAACCTTTGGGATCATTGGAGTACTTGGAAGGACGAAGATTTCAGGGAACGTTGAAGATTAGACTATGGAATAGGAGCCACTAAAGTTTATCTTTTTTGTATTCCATATGTATCAATAGTTTTTTCACTAAAATTGACAAAGGGGGAGATTGTTAGAGCATATCTCAGTCGACTTCGCATGCGTTGCTATCTCAATCATGTTTGTCAATGTTAGTGATCAAAACTATGAGTCTTGATTTCTAGCCTATATAGCTAAGTCTCGGACTAGGATAGAAAAGTGTAGTTGAGCTCAAGGACTTCATGGCGATTCATCATACAACAACGAAGATCTACTCACGGAACCGTGGAACTTCATCAAAAAAAAGGCATGTGGAGACTTAAACTTATCTATCACTCAAAAGTCTATCTCTTTTATCTCCTACTTCTTATGAGACAAAAGTCGTATGCTATATAGACTGGATCATACACATTCGATATTTCGAACCGAGTATATCTCGCCTATCTATATCTCGAAATCATGTGTTGGTAAAGCGTTTCGCTTTGATCAAGTTTATCTTCACCTAGTGACGAAAGTCATGAAAAGTTTCAATTACTTTGAGAATTGCTCTGATGCGAAACGGTCTGTGAATAACGGCTACATAACGTCCTCTGAGAACGTCTCAATGATTGGAATGAGAGTTTAGATCACATAACCATGTATTCCTTAATCCGAAGTTTCTGAAATTTGTTGATTGAGAGAAACCGGAAGAATTGGCTTTTCCAAGTCCGCGAACCCAGTCCGCGAACTCAGTCCGCGAACTGACGGAAGTTCTCGACCGAGAATTTCTGCTGGGATTTTCCAAAAATTTGTTTGCGTGTAAGTCCGCGAACTGGCGAAAGTCTCTTTGCCGAGATTTTCTGCTGAGTTTGGAAAACTCCACCGGTTGTCTTAAGTCCACGAACTTGTTTGTGAGCTTAAGTGGTTATGATCTAAAGATGTGCTCTGAACATGAAACTTAAATTATTAAGGAATGCTTTATGCAAACCGTGGATATAAAGTTCATGAGCCGATTCAATTGAATCGAATCATCTTTGTTTCAATTGTGTCTTGTGTAGTTAGATAAGATCTCATAGCAATTGAACAACTCTTTAACTAGTTCATTTGAGTCAATTGAACTAGTTATGGTGAAGAAGAACTAGGTTAATATGAAATGCTCATATGGTTAACCTTTTGGGTTACTATGTTGAACCAACATACACATACAGGTTTGGGCATGGTTTTCACAAACTCAGTAAACGTCTACCCAAGTGTGTATGACAAGATAAGTTTTCGATCATATTTTCATCTAATGGTGAATATGGATTGCTTTGTAACTAAGGAAAAACCCTGATTTGCAGGTTATATAATGGATACATGTAGCATTGTGCAAAATTAATCCCCACACGTCTGTGTGATACTAGTGCACTCGCTAGAGTCGATTCTCCTTTAACCTTTGATTTTCTTCTATAAAACCAGGTTAACGACTTAAAGACTTCATTGGGATTGTGAAGCCAGACCGATACTACTTTTATCGTAGTTGTGTGATCTGATCTTGCATCTTCTCACTACACCATTTTTCCGGAATAGCAACAGCTGCGTGCAGTTGCAAAAGGGACATGCAACAGCAGCAAGCCGTTGCGAAACGTGGCGTTGCATATTTTTTGCAACAGTTTTCGGTTCACCCAAGTTGAAAAAAATTTCGCAACGGTTTTCGGTTCACCCAAATGTTTTTTTTCTCAGCTTGGTAACGGTTTTGGCTGTTGCTATATTATTGTCGCAACAGCCTAAAGCAGTTGCGAAATTGAAAATTCGCAACTGCTCTATAGTAGTTGCGAAATTTATAACCAAAAAACTTAGAACGGCTAAACTTAGCCGGACCGGGATTTATTATTCTAGTTCTAAATTTAGCAACTGTTTTTTGCCGTTGCTAAATTTTTGCAACATGAAAAAAAAAAGTCAAGTCAACTTGTCGTTGACTTAGTCAAGAGTTCCCTGTAACGTTTTCAGGCCAAATTCAGGCCGCACTAAAGAACAAATTCTTCCACTTGAACAATTTATTCAGGCCAATAACATACAATCAATATACCCAATGAAGTTCAGTTTCTAAACTCATGCCAAATCTAGGCAGAATATCAATGAGAGATTGAGTGCCACACTGAACAATAAAGTCTTCCATTTCTCAAGTTCAGTTATGAGTTCACATATGAGTTCAAATTCCAGATATGATATAAGCTAGCATAGAGGAAAATTAGAACCTCTATGGCATACACTAACTACTACTTTAGAATCATATCACATAGGTCGTAGCATTTTTGTTTTCGGTTTCTCCGGATGTGTTATAACTGGTATAAAGGTTCTAATTTTATGTTTCCAGTACTGTGTATGAATAGAATTTCAGTATAACACATACCTGTCAGCAGGGGGTATGAATTTCACCATCTTTCCAGCATGTCCTGTTCTACCAGACCTATGAGAAAGATCTCCTAAGTGCTAGGAATCTCGTAATATATCACCTGTATATAAAGAGATGATATTACTGAACAAGAGATTGATGATATGCAAGACATATTAAGGATGTACCTTGACTCTCAAATGGAAAGCATCCTTCCCAGTAAACTTGGTCATGTACTTGTTGCCAACATCATAAATGCTAATGGACACAGAAAGGGAACTCACCAAATGGACACAGAAAGGAACTCATCAACTCCTTCCTTTTTCATGCCAACATCATAAATCCTAATCTTTGGGTCAGGTAAACCACGACAGTACCTTGACTTTGGGTAAGGCTTGTTCTTAATCTGCCTGTAACACCTAGCAGGTCCTGCAATATTTAACCAATGCAACAAGTATAAGAAAAAATACTCAAACCTTTCTCCAATTTAACCAATGCAACAAGTATAAGAAAAAAAATACTCAAACCTTGCTCCAATAGCTCATATCGTATGTCAATAGTGAGTAACAAAGATAATTTGCTTAAATTTGGCAGCACATAGCTCATGTCATATCATAAACAGACAAATAAAATGAGAAAGAAAAAAAATCGGTGAATGAGAACTAAATTGCTTAAATGCACCGGTTTGTATGGTTTTCCAATTTAGCCAGTTTTACATACAAGAGGAATTCTCAATTTGGTAAATAGAGGTATAAATGGAAAGGAAGTAGAATCACAAGAGGCATCAAGGCTTCTAATTCAGTATGACTAAATAGATCAAAGCAAAACAATATTCCTCAGCCAAAATAGTTGTCAGCTATTGGGGCATTTAAGCTGGTCAATATAGTAACTACTAAAGATTATGGAACCAGCGGAAAATATAATAATAAGAACATATTATCAAGAAATAATCCTACATAAGAATATAAAAAGGATTTGGGGGAGCACTTACTTCTACCCATGGATGATTTCTTCTTCTTCTTCTATTCCCAACGGCTGCTGCTGCTCTAGCTAGGGTTTCCAGTATACATTAACTGAATAATGCACACTGGGGCATAAGTTGATCCAAATCCTCACGCAATTCACTTGTCACCCAGCAATAATGATCATTACCTCGCAAAAAAGTATTCTGAAGGCTAGTATTCAACCATGTAAACATGAAAGCATAAGCATAAAGAAAAGTACGTACCAGGGATTGATATTCCCCTCTGATGGCATTAGATGAAGTCACCTACCTAATCACACAAAAGAGAAAAAAACCACACACATACGTACAAAAGTTTAATAGAAACAAGGGAATCAAAGAAAAATAGACATATATATATATATATATTAAAGTTGTTTCTGGTGAAGTTAGATACTTATGCACAACTGCATAAAGTCTTTCTAAGCACAACTGCAAAAGAGTCTTATGCACCACTGCATAATAGTTACATAACCGCTATGTTCAGCCTAAGTACAAAAGTGTGAACATAGTCAAAAAAACATAAAAGCCATAAATGTCAGTTGCTTGTATGCGCGATATACGATGGCTGAGATATCCATGAAGCATATAGAGTATCTCCAAAAAAGTTTATTCACCCTTCTAATCATAGTTGATGCACACCTTTGTAGAATGGTGCCCTAGCACGGTCATATGCAGATTTACGCTTCCTACTGCGGCTGGTTTCAGCAGGACAATGAACAGTATCATGTAATCTACCATTCTCATCTTCACCTTGTACATCAGGTTGCACTATATGATCAGATGCTACATCTCCTCCTAAATTAGCAGCAACATCTCCTCCTACATTTTCAACTACATCTACTCCTACATTGTCAGCTACATCTTCTCCTACAGTCGCAGCTACATCTTCTCCTACACTGGAAGCTATACCTCCAACCCTCTCAGCTGTTACTGAGCTTTCCCCATGAAAACGCCACACCGTATATGTCAAATCAATACCATGTCTTAGTAAATGAAATGAAATTTCACTAAGCGGCTCTAATCCTTTACTATTCTTACAACGTCTACAAGGGCATGAGAATAATGAACTATCGTCACCATATTTATGCACAAACTCTATGAATAACCCTACACCTCGTATGTATTGAGAAGATTTACGGCTACAACTCATCCATCCCTTATCACATTCCATTACCCTACACTGCTGATCCTAAAAAATGATATCTATGTCAGGTAGGTACAACTCAAACATATCATATTATGCTATAGTATACCATGTGAAATAGAACACATAATGAATTACATAAAATAGTATGCAAAAACTGATAAACATATCATCCATCCATATAAATAAGAATTCAATGTGGCTCAGAACCATACTGCTGAGTGTGCAGCAGCCAGCAGGACCATTATAGAGTCATGGCTTATGAGATACTAATTCAAACATGAAATTCGTAAAAACACCCACAATAACCAAGTTACAAATATCCCCCTCTTAGTCTTAATTTTATATTTCTATACCAACCCCCTTTCCCCCTGAACCAAATTAAACATGATAATGTAAACCCAAAATAAAAATAACAGAAAACCAATTCTTTCTCCCTCTGATGATATTAGATACTTAACCTCTATGACATAGGTACAAAAGGAACATATCATACTATGAACTGAAAGTTCACTTCAAACAAATTAGTTAAATCTTCAATTTTTTTGCCTAGCATATTGTAGGATACTATGAACTGAAAGTTAACTTCAAACAAATTAGTAAAAGCTTCAATTTTTTTGCCTAGCATACTGCAGGATACTATGAAATGAAATTTAACTTCAAACAAATTAGTAAAAGCTTCAACTTTTTTGCCTAGCATACTACAGGATACTATGAAATGAAATTTAAATTCAAAGCTATCATACTATGAACTGAAATAAAATTAGCAAACACCCACATCTCACAGTAAAATGCATCTAAAACACATCCAGATTTCACACAAATAACCCTAAAAATGAAATTGGAAAAGTAAAACCCTAGATAAAATCAACCCTGAATCATCAAATCAGCAAACACCCATATCTCACAGTAAACTAAATCTAATACACAACCAGATTTCACAAAAATAGACATAAAAATTAAAGTGGAAACAAGCAGATTTGAAAAAATTAAAATCCTAAATTAAACCTAAAATTTATGAAATCAAAACCATAAGAGAATCAAAAAGGGGAAATTATACCTAGATCGAAATAGAAACACCCAAATCTCGCAGATATACTTCCAACTGCAAAGATGAAACCATTAGTTAATAAGAACTGCAAAGATGAAATTGACCTAACTATAAACTCAATAAACAAAGTACTGTGTTGGTTCTGAATTAAATGACTCACATTTGCAGAGCTTCTATTTAATATAGGGAGAGAGAGTTTTTCTTCAGAGAAGTTTTCAGATCTAGAAATAATGGAGGAAGAGTGAGCTTCTGTGGAGTATATCTTGGGTAGATAATAGATCGTCTTTCATTTTGATAGTCAGTACTTTTTATACTAATAAGTAAAGTAAAGAATCTAACTGACGGAGCTTTTCCAGGATGTCTTGGTTAGCAAGCAAGCGTAGGCGCTAACTCATGTGGCTGAGAGTGAGTCGTACAGATGAAAAGAGGGGGGAAAGAAAAAGAAATCCCGCTCAATGAAAATTGGGGTAGTTAGAAAAAAAATTGGTTTTATCGGACACGTGGAGTTAAGTTAATCTGTTCCCAGCACTTAAACTAATCACACATGTGGAAGCTAGTGTTACTTTGCACACAAGCGGTTGGCACGCCAGGTGTAATTGATAGACACATTTATGTGTCTATTTTCATCTCTTTTGTGTATTTTGTTAGTACCCATTTGTTCTTATTACGGTGTTTTTATGTTTGTTTAGGTGTTTTTGGAGAAAATACCCTTCTGTGGAAAGAGTTGCTCAAAAAGTGATGATTTACACCCCGGAGAAATGTACCGAAGGCACCCCAGAAATGCACCGGAAGCACCCCAGAAATGTCCCGGAGGAACCCAAAAAAATTACTATTTCCACCCCAAAATTACTATTTCCACCCCAATTGCTAAAGGGGACACCCGTACAGGATTAGGGGGAGGACATTTTCTTCTCAAAATTCAAATTCTGTTTTTGGCGGGAAAGTTTCTTCACACTCTGGTAGATTTTCCAATCAATTTTTGAAGGTGTTATACAGAGATTAAATGGCTGAAACTTTGTGGAAAGTTGTGATATGTCATAACATAGCTGTAATGGGTGTTTTGATCGATCAAATTTGGCTGGAAAACGTGTTTTAATCCACGAGTTGAAAACAAGGTGAAACACGCGTCAACGGGATTTGGAGAAGATTTTTAGCGTGTACTGAACGTGCTTAGCTGACTGATTAAAGATTTTTCGTGTGGTTGTTGTAATGAGGTTCAAACTCTCGGACTTGTGAAGGATAATTTTTTAGAAAATAAATATATATACAAATATTGACAAATTGGTAGAGAGGTACTGGGACTAATGATTCGGCCAATCTTCATAACATAAGGCTTAATGATTTATTCTCAACAATAATAGCTCAAAACATATATGGACTCTTATTTTGCCAAAGTCGATTCTCAAAACATTGGTTGTAAATGTTTAGCATGGAACATCAAATCACCTAAGCTAAGCATGACCCATCTAATCAAATAACACCCAATTTAATCAAATCATATTTCACTTAATTTTTAATGCAAAAGTCTTAAAAAGAATTAATAAAATTACCCATTTATGAAGCTCGGCCTCCTCCGTCGCCCCAGTGTTGGGGTTTAACTCATCATAGTAAAAATGCTCTCAAAATATTTCATTGATGCTCAAAAGTGTTTTACAATGAAGAGAAATACAAGAAATTGTAAAACAGAACTCTGCGACCCACAAGGCGTCCAGAATCAACGACAGAGCGATGAGTGTGTTGTCGTTGAAGAACTACGACCCACAGGGACAGTCGATGTTGCTGTTGATAAACGACTGTGCTGCGAGTCCGTTCTTCGTGTTCTTCAGGCGTGTTAATGGCAGCAGCAGCAGCAGCAGGTAACTTCTCTGCAACTCCTCCTGCGCCTCTCTGCTCGCCTCCAAACCTCCCCAAACTCTCGACAGCCTCTCTGTAGCACATTAGGAACATATTTATACGTAATTGAACCATTGAATCTCCTCCATTAAAAAAATCTTCCCATTACTCGGCAGTGAATGAAAATATTCCCGATATTTTTTTCTTTAATTCTCTGATTTGTTACGGATTGTTCCATGTTTTATCTCTTCTCACGCGTCATACTTGAGCTGTAGGGATTGTTTCCAGCCAATAAAATCAACCCATGCACGTCTCTTCCATCCAAGAATTCCAAGAATAGAATATTTTTCTTATTTTAGAATATCTTCCCTGATTTGATTACCACCGGTTATCTAACCAATTTTGACCGAATCCAACACCCATACCAGCTCTATCTAGGCCCTAGGAACAAACCCATTTAATTTGGGCCATTGAATCTCCTTTAATCCCGTCCAAACTTCCAACCCTAAATCTGCCAGTTGATAACAATTTTTTCCCGCCAATTTTGTTTTTTTGAATTTGGGAAGAAGATGTCCTCCCCCTAACCAGAACGGGTGCGAATAGCAGCTGCCTTGGGGTGACCTGGGGGTGCCCCTTAGTAATTAGGTTACCCCTTATCCAAAAGCGAGAGTCCGAATAACACTTGTCCTCCGGGTGCCAAAATCAACTTTTCGAGCCGAATTTTCCAAAAATATTTATTTCCAAAAAATACCTACAAATACATAAAATAACAAAATTAGTACAAAATCGAGTGCCAACAATAGACATTGAGACAAATTAGACACAAAAATGTGTCTATCAAATACCCCCAAACTTATTATTTGCTAGTCCTCGAGCAAAATTTATTCTTGAAAAGTGACCGAGTTAATCTCGGGTGGGTTTATCAGAGGTGTACCCACAAAAACCAATACTCCAGACCCTAGCTATCTACGCAGAACCTTGGAAAGCACTAAAGAACCTCCTTGGTTGGCATACAATTATTGACTTTAAGAGGAAGAACCCTGATGCGAAATTCCAATTGCTGTACACGAGTTTGCACTCAAGCATACTAAAATTCATATAAGTGACAGAGCTCTACTAAGATAGTTTCACGATGGACATCATACTCGGAGTCAGACTAATCACATGAAAAGATTAAGAAGATGGAAAAAGAAAAATGTAGATGGTTGAAAAGTGAACGGTGTTTCCCATATCTGTCTGAAGGCCTCTGCCAAGATGAACCTAACCTAAATGACTGAGATACCGGTCTGACTAATATTAACACACTGGCATATACAAGGGAACAGTGGTCAATAACTTAAATCTAGATCAACAAACTGGCAAATACAAGGGAACCAGCAGTTGACTACACATAACAATAACCATTTTTTTTTTTTTAACGGCATGAATAGATTTTGATCCAAGCGCATGCTTCTTGTCAGCAGATTACACGATAGTTCCCACGGGTCCTGCATTCCACGCTTGCTTAGGCGACGGAAACAGGGAGAACACACGCATATTGCTATCCAAGTGTTAATACTTATTCCGATTGGTCTAACTGGTCCGGTCTTTTTTTTTTTTTTTTTTTTTGAAAAGGTAACTCAGTCACTCTATTTCACCCTAGCAAAGGTAACAACTTGAATCGTGTGCCCCACCAAATCACTTGAAATAAAAGAAAACTAAAAATAGAAAGTGAAAAGGACTCGACAAGATATGGCGAAACTATCATGTTATTTCTAACACCTGAGCTCTGTGCTTTTATGAATAGACTCTATAGATGTTTCCATCTAGTCAGATTGGTTCCTCAACTCCTAAAACAAAAATGTTTCCATCCACTTAGATTGGTTAGTGCTATCCTTAATAGGCGTAAATTTCTAGGCTCTGGAGTTTATTTATTGCAACTTAAAACTAACAAAAAGTTTCTTCCCCACCCCCAAACTTAAATCTAACATTGTCCTCAATGTTTCTAAAGATAAAATTAAAAGCATGAACAAGGAGAAACTGTTACCACTCGAAGAAAAAGAGTTAAGGAAAGATATTACCATGTTGCATGAGATTGGGTTACCTCCCAAGAAGTGCTAAGTTTTAAGTCTTCAGCCAGACTTAGGAAAGGATTAGTCAACTCAAACCACAAAGTAACAGTCGAAATAACTGTGGGTCTTCAAAACGAAAAAGAGCTGACCAAAGGAAACTACAATAACCCAAGAAAGTGAACAAGAATAACATGCCCTTATCTAGTTTTCTGATTAAGAAATTTATATCTAATTGTGGTTCAGGTTCTATGAAAGGGTCTAAATAAAATATTTTCCTCGGATGCATTTCCTCATAGGTTGGATCCAAATTATTAGGTCCTAGAGTCTGGAAAAACTCAAATATGATCTTAGAAGCGCACAACAATAACCTAAATAACTGAGGATCCTCTAAGCCAATAAGATTTGACTTACAAATTTGACCACAATGAGAGTAGTGGTCATTCTTAAGCAAATGTGTCGATTCTAATTTCCTAAAGCATTTAGGTCTAGTCTCACAACTTAATATTCGACACATTTGGAATATAAACGTTCCCACAGTTGGAAGAAAACTATTTGGTGGGAAAACAAAGTCAATCTTGGGATCATAGCCTGGGCAAACCACATCAACCAGAGGATGGGTTTCTAACGACTGAACTCCTTCATGGACATCATTAGGCTCGGGAAAACGAGTATGAAGGTAATCTTGTAAAATGGTCGAGGCACAGATATCAAGTCCTAAGTGTATGGACTTTCTGAGAGTTAAAGGTAAGGCACTAGGGAAGTGATAATCACCCCCAAACTTAGAGTTTTCAGTGTCTCTAGATAGACCTCTAATTATTTCTTGAATTTCCGTATCTTCAGAGTCCTTAAAATATTCAAGAGATTCTTCTAAGTTATTATCAGGTAGTGCATCTTTACTCATCTCTACGGGTTTATCTTTTTCTTCCAAGACTATTGCTTCTAAGTCGCTAGACTCTAAAACAGTATTTTCGAAATGAACCCGTTCCTCTAAACCACTATCGGCTTCGTAAACAGGAAATACTACGTCGTCTAAAACGGTGGTATCCCTAATCAAATCCTCGTCCTTTTGAATAGGTGAATAATCATAAAAATTATTTGGATTTGAACTAGAAATAATATAATCACTATACAACTCAATTGGATTACTAGACTCCTGATCACTATGCCTACAAATTTCAGATTCTTCATCACTGCTATCCTCATCATCATAGTACGAAAATGATTGAACCTTATCTAAATAAGTAGTGTCTTTTATTCTAACCTCGTCCTCTAAATTAGGCAAATATTCACTATTTATATCAAGGGTAGAATTGGAAACACTATTTTGGAAAATTAGATTATTTCGAGCAGCATTAGATAACTGTTCATTTTCTTCCTCTAAACGTGCTTGAATTTCACTGAGCGTAACACTTATACTTTCACAAGTCTCATTGAATATCTTAGACCGTTGTGTACTCTCTTCTCTTGAACTAACTGCACGTTCATACTCCCTTCGAATTTGTTGGTAGGTTTCTTCTAGAGATTGAACAGGTTTAGAAATGTCATAATCAGGACTAGTTTTTAAGTAATTTTCCAAAAACGCATGACTAGTACTATAATATTCCTGATTTTCTTGCTCGTAAGACTAATTCGTGTGTGGATAGTAATTGGGCTCACTATGGTATGAACCATAACCTTGAAAAGGTTGGCGTTCCCAACTACTATTCCCACCATGGTCATAAAACTGATGATGTCCATATTCAAATTCAGGTTGATACTCATTGTATTGGCTTCTATCATACCAGTTCGACATTCTTAATTGCAAGGGAATTCTACACAATCACAAACAAGGCCGACTCGACTCCACCAAAACAAACCTAAAGATTTCTAGCAAACAAAAAGCATGATGGCTCCACTTAGATTGTTTCTAGACCAGCTTCTATCTTTTGAAAGGGAATTCGTTGCAATTTGAGCAAACCCCTCTGGAATCAATCCGAGTCAAAGTAAGTTGAATTGAGGCGAGGGAAGCTCAGTGGAGCTTTGATACCCAAGGCCTCACCGCTATCGCAAGGCGGCGCAGTCACGCATTCAACTCACAGAAACCATCATGAACTTTGGAGTGTGCTTAAAGAGCAACCAATATTTTTCGAACGAGTTTCCTATTAAGCTCGTTACCCTATCGGTCTCGTTCTATTCCAAATTTTAAAGCTTAGGTTTGCGTTCGGTTTCGTTTTCCTAAGGCGGGCAAGAAGGGAGCGGTGATGAAATCCGAACCCTTATCTTGTTTAGGCCAGGCCTTGCCCTTTACTAGGAAAATAAAGACAGTCCGGTTCGTCCTCAAACAATTATCACCTTAAGGCAGACAGTAACCCGCTTGCAGGAGATTCGCGGGTGTTTCGATTGGACTTACCTCCCGTACCAAACGGGCGATGAACCGTTGTCGTCGACTCGGGCCACGACTCCTATGCCGTGTGCGAACCCGAGGGGCCGAGACGATATAGTAATCGTCGTCCTTCCCTGCACACAGTTTATATAATAATTTTTTTTTATTAATAATACCCTTCCGTAGGGTTAAAAAAATAAATTCCAATTGTTTAAAGTCCAAAGTCCAAAATAAATAAAAAAAAAATTACAGTTTTCCTCACACACTCTAAAAAAAATTAAAAATTAAAAATTAAATCCTAAAATTGTCCTTTTTTCTTCTCTTTTCGCTTTTCGCTTTAAGCTTTTTCCTCTCCAAGTCCTTAGTGCTCCACTTCGAACCTGTAAATCAAAGACAAAAGGACAAAGTAAAAAGGAACAAATAATAAAAAAAAACCTAAAAATTCTACCTAAGCACAAATCCGCGTCGGCGGCGCCATTTTGATTAAAGATTTTTCGTGTGGTTGTTGTAATGAGGTTCAAACTCTCGGACTTGTGAAGGATAATTTTTTAGAAAATAAATATATATACAAATATTGACAAATTGGTAGAGAGGTACTGGGACTAATGATTCGGCCAATCTTCATAACATAAGGCTTAATGATTTATTCTCAACAATAATAGCTCAAAACATATATGGACTCTTATTTTGCCAAAGTCGATTCTCAAAACATTGGTTGTAAATGTTTAGCATGGAACATCAAATCACCTAAGCTAAGCATGACCCATCTAATCAAATAACACCCAATTTAATCAAATCATATTTCACTTAATTTTTAATGCAAAAGTCTTAAAAAGAATTAATAAAATTACCCATTTATGAAGCTCGGCCTCCTCCGTCGCCCCATTGTTGGGGTTTAACTCATCATAGTAAAAATGCTCTCAAAATATTTCATTGATGCTCAAAAGTGTTTTACAATGAAGAGAAATACAAGAAATTGATGTAAAACAGAAATATGCGACCCACACAAGGCGTCCAGAATCAACGACAGAGCTGAGGTGCTGTTGTCGTTGAAGAACTACGACCCACAAGCGGCAGTCGATGTTGCTGTTGATAAACGACTGCTGCTGCGAGTCCGTTCTTCGTGTTCTTCAGGCGTGTTAATGGCAGCAGCAGCAGCAGCAGGTAACTTCTCTGCAACTCCTCCTGCGCCTCTCTGCTCGCCTCCAAACCTCCCCAAACTCTCGACAGCCTCTCTTTAGCACATTAGGAACATATTTATACGTAATTGAACCATTGAATCTCCTCCATTAATCCAAAAAATCTTCCCATTACTCGGCAGTGAATGAAAATATTCCCGATATTTTTTTCTTTAATTCTCTGATTTGTTACGGATTGTTCCATGTTTTATCTCTTCTGACGCGTCATCCTTGAGCTGTAGGGATTGTTTCCAGCCAATAAAATCAACCCATGCACGTCTCTTCCATCCAAGAATTCCAAGAATAGAATATTTTTCTTATTTTAGAATATCTTCCCTGATTTGATTACCACCGGTTATCTAACCAATTTTGACCGAATCCAACACCCATAACAGCTCTATCTAGGCCCTAGGAACAAACCCATTTAATTTGGGCCATTGAATCTCCTTTAATCCCGTCCAAACTTCCAACCCTAAATCTGCCAGTTGATAACAATTTTTTCCCGCCAATTTTGTTTTTTTGAGTTTGGGAAGAAGATGTCCTCCCCCTAACCAGAACTGGGGTGCGAATAGCAGCTGCCTTGGGGGTGACCTCGGGGTGCCCCTTAGTAATTAGGTTACCCCTTATCCAAAAGCGAGAGTCCGAATAACACTTGTCCTCCGGGTGCCAAAATCAACTTTTCGAGCCGAATTTTCCAAAAATATTTATTTCCAAAAAATACCTACAAATACATAAAATAACAAAATTAGTACAAAATCGAGTGCCAACAATACGGACATTGAGGACAAATTAGACACAAAAATGTGTCTATCACTGGCTCAATCAATTATATAGAGCGTGAAGAAGGTTTATAAGGAAAGAAATACAGCTGCATGCGTGTGGAAGATCAAAAAATGAAAATTTTGGCCGTGGAGAATATTTTTAATAAATGAAGATTATTTGGGAGATATGGACGGATTAAATGAGGATTATGAGTATAAATAGATGTATATTGGTACAATGGAGGGCTGTCGAGAGTTTGGGGAGGTTTGGAGGCGAGCAGAGAGGCGCAGGAGGAGTTGCAGAGAAGTTACCTGCTGCTGCTGCTGCTGCCATTAACATGCCTGAAGAACACGAAGAACACACTTACCAGAACAGTCGTTTTCCAGCAGTCTTAAAACAGCAGCGACAGCGACAGTGGAAGCTAAGTATCGTTGTTTTTGTTACAGCAGTGGTAAAATATCGTTGTTTTCTGGACGCCTTCTGTGGGTCGCAGATTCACTGTTTTAGTTCTTCTTTATCTTTTAATCAACTTTTTGAGCTATAAAAATGTATTTTGAGAACATGATTAATATGATTAGCTAAACCCCAACATTGGGATGATGGAGGAAGTCGTTCTTTACGCATATGATAAATATATTAATTCTTTTTTAACTACTTGCACTTTTTATTGATCGATTTATGATTTTTCTTAATTGGTTGTGATATCGTATGATGATGTATGCTTGGTCGTAGTGCTTTTGATACGTCATGTTAGTGATATACAATAAATATTCTAAAAATCTACCTTGGCAAGAATGAGAGTCCTTATGATTTGAGCTATAATTGTTTCGAATAAATATATGAATTGTGTGAATGATTAATGGTGGAATCCTGAGTCCTAGTGTCTCTTGATCCTGTGACAAAAATTTTGTATATATTTTTATTTTCTAAAAAAATTATCCTTCACAAGTCCGAGAGTTTGAACCTCATTATTACAACCACGAAAAATATTTAATCATTTTGGCGCCGCCGACGCGGATTTGTGCTTAGGTAGAATTTTTTTTAGGTTTATTTTTTTTTTTAGAACTGTTTGTTCCTTTTTACGTTTCTTTTTGTGTTTATTTTGCAGGTTCAAAGTGAAAACTAAGGACTTGGAGAGGAAAAAGCTTAAAGCTTAAAGCAAAAAGAGAAGAAAAAAAAAGGACAATTTTAGGATTTAATTTTTAATTTTTAATTTTTAAGAATGTGTGAGGAAAACTGTAATTTTTTTTTATTTTGGACTTTGGACTTTAAACAATTGGACTTTGTTTTTTTTAACCCTACGGAAGGGTATTATTATTAAATAAAAAAAAAAATTATTATATAAACTGTGTGCAGGGAAGGACGACGATTACTATATCGTCTCGGCCCCTCGGGTTCGCACACGGCATAGGAGTCGTGGCCCGAGTCAACGACAACGGTTCATCGCCCGTCTGGTACGGGAGGTAAGTCCAATCGAAACACCCGTGAATCTCCTGCAAGCGGGTTACTGTCTGCCTTAAGGTGATAATTGTTTGAGGACGAACCAGACTGTCTTTATTTTCCTAGTAAAGGGCAAGGCCTGGCCAATACAAGATAAGGGTTTGGATTTCATCACCGCTCCCTTCTTGCCCGCCTTAGGAAAACGAAACCTAACGCGAACCCAAGCTTAAAATTTGGAATAGAACGAGACCGATAGGGTAACGAGCTTAATAGGAAACTCGTTCGAAAAATATTGGTTACTCTTTAAGCACACTCCAAAGTTCATGATGGTTTCTGTGAGTTGAATGCGTGACTGCGCCGCCTTGTGATAGCGGTGAGGCCTTGGGTATCAAAGCTCCACTGAGCTTCCCTCGCCTCAATTCAACTTACTTTGACTCGGATTGATTCCAGAGGGGTTTGCTCAAATTGTAACGAATTCCTTTTCGAAGGAATAAAAGCTGGTCTAGAAAACAATCTAAGTGGAGCCATCATGCTTTTTGTTTGCTAGAAATCTTTAGGTTTGCTTTGATGGAGTCGAGTCGGCCTTGTTTATGATTGTATAGAATCCCTCTGCAGTTTATATTTCTTCGGTGATGAATCCTTTTGAGGAGACGCCACCTGCGATGACGTTGCGAGAATATATGTCTAGGAATTCTCGTTATCAAGAGACGTCTTCGGAAATGACTCTTGGTGAATATATGCGTGGGCAGCGATATATGGATACTCCAACTTTTATTGAGGAATCACCTCTAACGATCTATGAGAAATATTATAAACATAGACCATGTAGTTTGGAACAAAGATTGAGAATTCTTGAATTTCAAAAATTGTATCATGATGATGAGGATATTGATGATGAAGAATCTGAAATATGTAGGCAGAGTAATCAGGAATTTGTTTCTCCAATTGAGCCTTATAATGATAATGTTATTTCTAGTTCAAATCCAAATAATTTTAATAATTATTCACCTATTCAAAAGGACGAGGATTTGACTAGAGATACCACAGTTTTAGACGAGGATTACGAAGCCGATAATGGTCTAGAGGAACGAGTTTATTCTGAGAATATTGTTTTAGAGTCTAGCGATTTAGAAACATTAGTCTTAGACGAAGAACATGAACTCGTAGAGATTTTAAATATGAGTAAAGATGCACCACCTGATAATAACTCAGAAGAATCAATTGACCATTTTCAAGAATCTAATGATCCAGAAATTAGGGAGATTGTGACTAGTCTAGCTAGAGACACTGAAAACTCTAAGTTTGGGGGTGATTATCACCTTCCTAGTGCCTTACCTTTAACTCTTAGAAAGGTCCCTCACTTGGGACTTGATATATGTGCCTCAACCATTTTACAAGATTACCTTCATACTTGTTTTCCCGAACCTAATGATGTCCAGGAAGAAGTTCAGTCGTTAGAAACCCATCCTCTGGTTGATGTGGTTTGCCCAGGCTATGATCCCCAGATTGACTTTGTTTTCCCACCAAATAGTTTTCTTCCAACTGTGGGAACGTTTATATTCCAAATGTGTCGAATATTAAGTTGTGAGATTAAACCTAATTACTTTAGGAGATTAGGGTCGACACATCTGTTTAAGGAAGACTACCACTCTCTTTGTGGTCAGCTGTGTAAGTCAAATATGATTGACTTTAAGGATCCCCATTTATTCAGGTTGTTATTATTTTTAATTGAGTTTTTCCAGACTTTTAAACCTGAATTGTTGGATCTTAGCTATGAGGAAGTGCATCCAATGAAAATTTTCTATCAAGATCCTTTCATAGAACCTGAACCTGAACCACAATGGGACATAGGTATCTTCATCAGGAAACTAGATAAGGGTATGCATTACATGTTCATTTCGTTAGTTCACTGTAGTTTCCTTTTGTCAGCACTTTTTGGTTTTAAAGACCCACAATTATTCCGGCTACTGTTATACGGTTCGAGTTGACTAAACCTTTCCTACGTCTGGCTGAAGACTTTAAACTTAGAACTTCTTGGGAGGTAACCCAATCTCATGCAACACGGTAATATCTTTCCTTAACTCTTTCGCTTCAAATGGTAACAGTTTCTCCTTGTTCATGCTTTTAGTTTCATTTTTAGAACATTGAGGACAATGTTAGATTTAAGTTTGGGGGTATGGGAGAAACTTTTTAGTTGCAATAAATAAACTCCAGAGCCTAGAAATTTATGCGTATTTAGGATAGCACTAACCAATCTAAGTGGATGGAAACATTTTTGTTTTAGGAGTTGAGGAACCAATCTGACTAGATGGAAACGTCTATAGAGTCTATTCATAAAAGCACAGAGCTCAGGTGTTAGAAATAACATGATAGTTTCGCCATATCTTGTTGAGTCCTTTTCACTTTCTATTTTTAGTTTTCTTTTGTTTCAAGTGATTTGGTGGGGCACACGATTCAAGTTGTTACCTTTGCTAGGGTGAAATAGAGTGACTGAGTTACCTTTTCCAAAAAAAAAAAAAAAAGAAAAAAAAAAAAAGACCGGACCATTTAGACCAATCGGAATAAGTATTAACACTTGGATAGCAATATGCATGTGTTCTCCCTGTTTCCGTCGCCTAAGCAAGCGTGGAATGCAGGACCCGTGGGAACTATCGTGTAATCTGCTGACAAGAAGCATGCGCTTGGATCAAAAAGATTTATTCATGCCGTTAAGTTAAAAAAAAAAGAAAAAAAGATGGTTATTGTTATGTGTAGTCAACTGCTGGTTCCCTTGTATTTGCCAGTTTGTTGATCTAGATTTAAGTTATTGACCACTGGTTCCCTTGTATATGCCAGTGTGTTAATATTAGTCAGACCGGTATCTCAGTCATTTAGGTTAGGTTCATCTTGGCAGAGGCCTTCAGACAGATATGGGAAACACCGTTCGCTTTTCAACCATCTACATTTTTCTTTCCATCTCCTTAATCTTTTCATGTGATTAGTCTGACTCCGAGTATGATGTCCATCGTGAAACTATCTTAGTAGAGCTCTGTCACTTATATGAATTTTAGTATGATTGAGTGCAAACTCGTGTACAGCAATTGGAATTTCGCATCAGGGTTCTTCCTCTTAGAGTCAATAATTGTATGCCAACCAAGGAGGTTCTTTAGTGCTTTCCAAGGTTTTGCGTAGATAGCTAGGGTCTGGAGTATTGGTTTTTGTGGGTACACCTCTGATAAACCCACCCGAGATTAACTCGGTCACTTTTCTAGATTAGATTTGCTCGGGACTAGCAAATAATAAGTTTGGGGGTATTTGATAGACACATTTATGTGTCTATTTTCATCTCTTTTGTGTATTTTGTTAGTACCCATTTGTTCTTATTACGGTGTTTTTATGTTTGTTTAGGTGTTTTTGGAGAAAATACCCTTCTGTGGAAAGAGTTGCTCAAAAAGTGATGATTTACACCCCGGAGAAATGCACCGAAGGCACCCCAGAAATGCACCGGAAGCACCCCAGAAATGTCCCGGAGGAACCCAGAAAAATTACTATTTCCACCCCAAAATTACTATTTCCACCCCAATTGCTAAAGGGACACCCGTACAGGATTAGGGGGAGGACATTTTCTTCTCAAAATTCAAATTCTGTTTTTGGCGGGAAAGTTTCTTCACACTCTGGTAGATTTTCCAATCAATTTTTGAAGGTGTTATACAGAGATTAAATGGCTGAAACTATGTGGAAAGTTGTGATATGTCATAACATAGCTGTAATGGGTGTTTTGATCGATCAAATTTGGCTGGAAAACGTGTTTTAATCGACGAGTTGAAAACAAGGTGAAACACGCGTCAACGGGATTTGGAGAAGATTTTTAGCGTGTACTGAACGTGCTTAGCTGACTCAATCAATTATATGGAGCGTGAAGAAGGTTTATAAGGAAAGAAATACAGCTGCATGCGTGTGGAAGATCAAAAAATGAAAATTTTGGCCGTGGAGAATATTTTTAATAAATGAAGATTATTTGGGAGATATGGACGGATTAAATGAGGATTATGAGTATAAATAGATGTATATTGGTACAATGGAGGGCTGTCGAGAGTTTGGGGAGGTTTGGAGGCGAGCAGAGAGGCGCAGGAGGAGTTGCAGAGAAGTTACCTGCTGCTGCTGCTGCCATTAACACGCCTGAAGAACACGAAGAACACACTTACCAGAACCGTCGTTTTCCAGCAGTCTTAAAACAGCAGCGACAGCGATAGTGGAAGCTAAGTATCGTTGTTTTTGTTACAGCAGTGGTAAAGTATCGTTGTTTTCTGGACGCCTTCTGTGGGTCGCAGATTCACTGTTTTAGTTCTTCTTTATCTTTTAATCAACTTTTTGAGCTATACAAATGTATTTTGAGAACATGATTAATATGAGTAGCTAAACCCCAACATTGGGATGATGGAGGAAGTCGTTCTTTACGCATATGATAATTATATTAATTCTTTTTTAACTACTTGCACTTTTTATTGATCGATTTATGATTTTTCTTAATTGGTTGTGATATCGTATGATGATGTATGCTTGGTCGTAGTGCTTTTGATGCGTCATGCTAGTGATGTACAATAAATATTCTAAAAATCTACCTTGGCAAGAATGAGAGTCCTTATGATTTGAGCTATAATTGTTTCGAATAAATATATGAATTGTGTGAATGATTAATGGTGGAATCCTGAGTCCTAGTGTCTCTTGATCCTGTGACAAAAATTTTGTATATATTTTTATTTTCTAAAAAAATTATCCTTCACAAGTCCGAGAGTTTGAACCTCATTATTACAACCACGAAAAATATTTAATCAGTAATCAACAGTTGCAATTCGCAACAGCTAAGTTTCGCAACTGCTCTAAACAGTTGCGAATTTTAGAGTAGTTGAAAAATCAGTTGCGAATTCGCAACTGCATAAGAGTTGTTGCAAGTTTGAGTTGCTATTCGGGAAAAATGGTGTATTGTCTATCGTACGAGTACAATCTATTGATTGGCTTGAGATCGTGAGAGTTCTCTGACAGGCAAGATAAAGAAGTCACAAACATCTTCGTCTCACTGTTTGTGATTCATCGACAAACGACCTGTGTAGTCAGGAAGGATTGTAGAGAGGTGATTGATTAATCTAGGCTGTTCTTCGGGAATATAAGACCGGATTATCAATTGGTTCCTGTTCACCTTGATTTCATATCTTAAGACGGAACAAAACCTAGGGTTTATCTGTGAGAGACAGATTTATCCTTTGATAGACTTTTCTGTGTGAGACAGATTTATTTATTATCAAGTCTGCGATTTTGGGTGAGATCAGCTAAGGGAATCAAGTGCGCAGTATCCTGCTGGGATCAGAGGCGTAGGAGTACAACTGTACCTTGGATCGGTGGGAGACTGATTGGGGTTCAACTATAGTCCAGTCCGAAGTTAGCTTGGAGTAGGCTAGTGTCTGTAGCGGCTTAATACAATGTGTATTCAATCTAGACTAGGTCCCGGGGTTTTTCTGCATTTGCGGTTTCCTCGTTAACAAAATTTCCGGTGTCTGTGTAATTTTTTTTCCGCATTATATTTTATATAATTGAAATAATACAGGTTGTGCGTTCTTGATCATCAATTGGAAATCCAACCTTCGGTTGTTGATTGATATATATCGATCCTTGGACATTGGTCTTCGGTACCGTCCAAGTTATTCCTTGTATTTGATAAAGACTCGCTATTGTTTTTAGCTTGAGTAAAAATCAAATCAAGAGAGAGATATTAACTCCTTGAGATACTTTTATCTAGATTGAGTCTGACTGTCTAGTTGATTCTCTAGCAAAGTATTTCGGAGTTAGTCCATACAGATTGCTAAGCGAAATATTGGGTGGTGTTATTAGACCCCCGCTTTTTCAAAAACTTTTATGAATAAAAAAATTTGATTGGTAATTTTTTTTGTAATAGTTTTCGGTTTACATAGCATGTGCTTAAATGCTTTTATCTTATTGCTATGTATGTTTATGGAATGTTTGATTTCGGTTTCATTACCTTGATATTCGATCTCATAATATGGTGTGAATCCTTATGGTTTGGGTGATTTTTTGATTTAGCAGGATTAAGTTCTAACCCATGTTGGTAGGCTTTATCAAAGGATCATGAGGGGTTCTGATAGAAACAATATGTGAAAAATCCACAATATGTTGAATCGGTTTTGGTTTAGCATAAAAGCATATGTGTTTCTCAGGTTTTCAACTTTTGCTTGCAATAGTTAAAAACCGATTTTCAACCTTTCTCTGGTAAAGGTTGGTTGTTGTTATTCTTTTGTTTTTCATAAGGATGACAACATAATGGTATTTCGATATCAATTCTCCATGGAAGAAGAAGATGCGATCATTTTGGAGAAGTTGGATGCGAAATTGAGGTAACAATCTTGTTAGTTAATTGTTTTCCTGTTTAAGAAAAGCCTAATATTATTGCTTATATCTTTTTTCTTTTGCTTAACAAAATTTCGGTACGATTGATGCTTTTATTCCATTATGTGTGTATGGATGTGTGTGTGATTCAATTGGTTCCGGTTAAGAAACTATTGTTATCTTACTTTGTTATGTGGTATCAATCGTTTAGGCTTAAAAAATTGTACGGTGCAATTGCAGTGCTTTAATGTTTATGTTGTTTCAATTGCTTCCAGTTGAGGTGAATAATTATGCAATTTGATTTGTTTTGGTTTGTATGAATTATTTATGGCTTGACAAAACAATATGTTGACGGGATGAGTTGTTTATGAAAAACGGGGGGTCTAACAACACCACCCAATATTTCGTTTGGCAATCTGAATAGACAAACTCCAATATACTTTCAAGAGAATCAACTAGACAGTTAGACTCAATCTATAAAAAGTATATTTAAATCTCTATCTCTTGATTCAATCCGCAATCATCAAATAGGGATTTGCGAGCCCGATTGAATATAAGAGGATTAACTTGAACGCTACCAAAGACCAATGTTCAAGTGTCAATCAATTCACTCAACAACCCTAAGGCCGGATACAAGAACTGATGATCTTAACGTACAACCTGTGATATTTCTATTATATAAATAAAATATAATGCGGAAAAGAAATAACACAGACACCTAACGAGGAAACCGCAAATGCAGAAAAACCCCGGGACCTAGTCCAGAATAAACACACACTGATAATAAGCTGTTACACCAATTTCCTACTACCTATTCGGACTAGATGTAATACCTTCTTCAGCACTTCTATAACTCCTAGCAGAATACCGATTCTCTTTAGAAATTCTTCACACAAATCTTCTAGCAGAACCCAAGGTTCTCTTTAGAATATACACCACCACGATTGATACGACTCGAAATTTTGTTTGCACAAAACACCGGTTTGATTTCCCTTTAGATGTAAATCAAGATTTTGGAAATCTTGTGTTTATTTTGATAAAAACAATTACTAGGTAAAAGTAATATCAAAACAAACTTGTAGATTAGGGTTTTAATTTTCAATCGGTATGCTACACACAAGGAGTCCGTGAACCTCATTTCCGTAAGTAAACTTGGGTGATTCCAAAGATCAATTTCCAAGTTAAGAAAACCCTAATAATTCTACAACAAGAACAACTAGAATAAATCTAGAGATATCTTGTTTAAAACTTCTCAAGGATTTTTACGAGATGCCTCAATTGAAGTTTTTCTTTGTAGTCTCCGATTTCGACTAACAAGTGTTGGTATACGATCGGAAACTAAAATCTATCAAAACCTAAGGTTTATGATCAACAACTCTTGAATGGTTTTATATCAGAAGAGAAAACCATAGAATAGACAAGAGGTGAAAAACCTAGATTACAAGTTGTATGATCAATCACGAAGATCAAATCCAACTTGGCTTTGTGATCCCTAATACCAAGACTTTTATCTCACTCTCGTTAACGAAGAACGGAAGACATGGAAAACAACCTGCAGAGCTTACGCCAATTTTCCAAAGGGATGAAAACTGTGTAAACTCATGAACCCTTTATTTATAGTGAGCAATAGCTTGGAAGCTAAGCAAAGCTATTTTCCTTTTTCAAGACTCTACTAAAAAAGGGAGTCTTTCCTAAGTTACAACTCTTGCCAAAATAATTAAATAAATAATTAATTTAGCAAATTGTATTTTTGTGAATAAATCACAAATTAAATTAGGAAGGAATCACAAACACTTTAGTATGGTAATCAAAGATGTTTGGAATAATAGGTAACTTGCCTAGATAAGGAAACATCACCAACTTGACCAAAAATGCCTTTTAGTCACGTAATTGGGCCTAAGTCCGTGAACTGTTACAAACAGCCCATGGATTGTTTCCTACTAACGAACTGTAACAATCACAACACCACTTATAATTGTTACTTTAATAAATCACTCATCTTCATCGTTATAACTCGGAATTGAGTGATTCTTGGCTCGTTAGATTCATAAGCTCATTCACTATAACATGAGATTCTTTAAAAGGATAAAGGTTATTGTCTCCAAGGTCATGAATCAAATAACCTCAAGTACATATACATAAATGTACATTTACCGTCATCGGAATTGTTCCATATAGTGAGCATATATCTTGATACATTAGAAAGATAGAATAGATTTTAAAGAATCCAAATGAAATCAATCACATACCTTTGATGAGGTACTTGTTGATGTCTTCTTGTAGTCTTCAATCTTCAATCTTCATCCTTTAAGGATAGCTTCGATTCAACTTCTTAGACCTAATCTAGTCCGAAATTATCTTTAGTATGCTAAATCAAGAATGAATTTTGGAAACTAAAATTGACAACTAACTTGACATACCAACACTAGTGGGTTCAACCGATCAGTGCTTTAACAATCTCTCCCTTTGTCAATTTTAGTGACAAAACCATTTTACATATGGCTTGTACTTGTTAAATTAAAAACGACAGTCTTGATTTTCCTTGGTTCTTCAACTCTTCATGTGTTCATCCTATACTTGTTGAAGATCCATCATAGTATTATTACACAGCATCATAGTTTCATTGTATCACAACTTTGACAATAATACTACGGTGATATGTATCACTCCCCCTTAGTCAATACTCCATCTCACATGGAAACCACTCCCCCTTACAAAATGATCCTAAAACCATATATATATGTAGTAGAACTACACATTAATTCTCCCCCTTTTTGTCAATAAAATTGGCAAAGGTACAAGAACGGGATCCTAATGAAATTTCCGAGAAGAGACGTTTCATAGACTCAGAAGAAAAAATACATACCAACTTAATTTAGATGCAATCATGAAGCAGAAGCTAAATATATTCATCAAGGAGTTTTAAGATACAAGATAACCCCTATAAAATTCCACAGCCGCACACCCCGCAAGATATTACCATTAAGCACAAGTTCAAAAGAAATTTCCCCCATTTGGTATCATTCCTGAAAGAACAACAAGAGTGACCTTACTCCAGAGATAAGGATTTATAAATTGGATTTAGAAAACCCATAAGGATATGCGAACTGAGAACCAATCATTGAAAGCCTCTCATGAGATCAAGTTACTGATCAAAATAACTATCTCATGGTAATAATACACAATATGTAATCATGAAGATCAAATATTGTGATCATCTTTCTAAGATACAAACTTGTATGAACAAGAATTGATATGCTTAGAAGGAAGAATAATCATTTCCATAAGGATTTACACCAAAAATGGTTACCTTAAGAGTATGAAAAAGATTCTTTGACAATAAAAACCAACATCCATGGCTTTGATAATTTCTTCTAACCTGTTATATTTAAGAATTTCAATCATAAAACAAGTTAAGTAATTAAGACTCATACATGTGGTATCTAACCATATTCTTCTTCACCATAACTAGTTCAATTGACTTTAATATAAACTAGTTAGAGAGTTTTTCAATTGCTATGAGATCTTATGTAACTACAAAAGGCACAATTGAAACAAAGATGATTCGATACGATTGAATCGGCTCATGAACTTTATAGCCACGGTTTGCATACTGCATTCCTTAGTAATTTAAGTTTCATGTTCAGAGCACATCTTTAGATCATAACCCACTCAAGTTCACAAAAAAGTTCGCGGACTTAAGGCAACCGGCACAGTATCCAAACTCAGCAGAAAATCTCGGCAAAGAGACTTCCACCAGTTCGCAGACTAGATTCGCAGACTGAGTTCGCAGACTTAAACACATAAACGAGTTTTTGGAAATCCCAGCAGAAATTCTCGGTAAGAGAACTTCCGTCAGTTCGCGGACTGAGTTGCAAACTGAGTTCGCGGACTTGGCAAAGACAATTCCTCCGGTTTCTCTCAATCAACAAAGTTCGCAAACTTCGGATTAAGAAATAGGACTTATACACATATGTGTTACCACATAATGCTTATATCCATCATTGGTTATATTGACCTAAACTCTCATTCCAACCATTGAAACATTCTTAGAGGACGTTATATAGTTGTTATACTATTTCTCGTCAAAGCGATTTTCTAAGTGATTGAAACATTATGACTTTCGTCATTAGGTAAAGATAAACCTGATCAAAGAGAAAGCTTACCAACACATGTTTCGAGGAATATATAAGCGAGTTAAGCTCAGCTCGAAACAATAAATTGTTCCACATATTCAGAAATTTCCCAACTTAATATGTGCACCCAATTCTTTTGCAATCCTCACCGCATTTATTAGGGCTTCTTGGCGAGGATGCACTCTCAACACAATCAGGTTGTGTTGAGGTGAGCAAAATCTTGCTCACTACAGGTATATGAAACAAAATCATGCATGGACTCTAGGAATTCAAAAACTTCCTTGAAACTTTCAATAAATGTTTCATACCTTTTTAAGATGTTATCCCTTGTCAGACTCTTGTCTGGGAGATCCTTCTTAATAGTACTTGTAGCTTTATTAGTCTTCTTTGGTACCCATTTCTGAGCAGCTTTTGGAGCAACATATTTCTTTTTCTCCCAAATATAATTTGAAACTTCTTTGGGGGAGTACTGAAAGAACCGATATTATGAGACTCAGTTTTTCTCCAGTTTGGAACATCAGATCTTGTCATCCTAACAGAATCATATCTGGTTTTATCTCGTTTAAGAAATCTGCAATTCCTTTGCAAGTGACCTGGTTTTCCACAATAAAAACAATGTTTAGTATAATGGAAAAAGTTATGTTTAGTATTACCTGAATGTGTATGTGCTTGCTTTGAAGCGTGGCAGGATTTCTTCTTTTCGCCATCCGTAGTTGGTAGAGATACTTTACTTTTGTCAACCATGGAAGGTTTTGGTTTAGAAGAATATTTATCTTTGACAAATTTTACTTCTTTGCAAATACTAGGATCGTCTATTCCTTCATAGCCCAATTCTCGTGTATAACTATGAATTCTACGTGTTCCCAATATCGAGGTTAATTTATCTGAGATGCTATTTCTAGACAAACTCTCTTTTAAGATCGAGTATTCTTCTTCCACACTTTTGACATTCTCAAGCGCAATAACTAGATCATTCTTGGATGATTCACATTGAACTTTGAGATCTTCTCGTTCCGAATCAAATAACAAGTTCATCGCAATGTTTTCCAAGTGTAGTGGCAGGAAATCCCATAACACACCCCTTGTATTACCATGACTATAATTTATAGATCTAAACTTATTTGATATGAAAATAAAGATAAAGATAATGAAAATAGAAAATAAGACACAAGATTTACGTGGTTCGATCAATATGATCTACATCCACGGGGTTAGGGATCTTCCCTATGATTGTTTGTAATTACATGTGGATTAAAATTGAGACTCCATTAATGAGTATTTGGAGCTCTTGGTTGAAGAAGGAAGAAGAAGATAATAATACAAATTCTGCTCTCTCTCTCTCTACAAATGTGTCCTCCCTAAAATGTCTCTCTTCTTTTTCTTTTTTGATTATCCTCCTTTCTCTCTCTTGCCTTTCTCTTTATATAGGTATGTACATAATGGATGACAACTCATATATGGTGGGGTACAACTAACATTTCCCCTAATTTCGGATCTGGCTTGCGGTATTTTCGCAAACTTACAAATGTCAATTTCGCAAACATCCTAAATTTCGCACGATCATCACACTTTTCTCATGTTTAAGTTGATGTCATTTGTTATGTCGTTTCTGAAATCATCCTGCGATGTCTTCGCTATGTGTTGTTAATAATTTCGCAAGCATATTCTTCTGTGCGAGATTCTGATCCTACATCTTGCCTCTTTTTTATTGAATATTGCTTGAAGAGCGATCTTCAGGAAAAAATCCGTTGTTGTAATTGTTGGAGCGAGATACGTGTTGTTGGAGTAGTCTTTGATTTTTGTTGATGAAGGAACGAGCGAAAGATTACTGGACTTGAAAAGTACGTACTTGCTTCTATTTTTTTGTGAAGTTCCGGAGCGTTGCGAAATAAATAAGAAGTATCAACCCTTGAAGTATGCGAAGTATGAAGTATCCTTGAAGAAGTATAAGAAGTACTTAATCCTCGAAATATAAGAAGTATCTGTCCTTGAATGAGAATAATAAGTATTGCCTCTATTCGTGCGAAATTATTATTCCATTTTAGTGAGGGTTCTTGTTGTTCATTAGTGAACGTCCACTTTGGAAATGATTCTTTCCGAGGAGATAAAGAACATAGAATGTTTTCTTGGTAATCCATAGTTGCCTCTGTTCTTTATCTATGAGGGTAGAATCTTTGATAAAATGTTGAATGTGCGAATTGTTTCATCCTACATCTTGCCTCTGTCTCATGTTTTGTGCTCATGCGATAGTATAATCTCTTCAAGTTGCTTATAATTGTGCGAAATAATTGAGCGAAATAATCATATCGTTCAGAATAATCACATTCTGTGAAATAATCATATTCTGCAAAATTCGAACACACTCTGCGAAATTCTGAATACTCATGCGAAATTCTGAATAGTTCTGATAAATTCTGCGATATTATTGCGAAGTTCTACAATATTATTCCGTACATTTTTGTAAAGTACTTGTGCGAATATAATGCTTATGTGATGATTATGTTATGAAATGTGTATACGATGTTTATGCCATGAAATGCTTATGCAATGCTTTTATGATGCGAGTATGATGCTTGTATGATGAGCATGCTTATCTATTGCAATGTATATCTAATCTTTGTGTTACTTATCTCATTTTGCATGCTAAAATTGATGTAGCTTTAAATTGCCTTCATTCTCCATTTCTCTGGCTTTTTCTTTAGCGTATGCATTCCTCTTCGTGTAGTTATTGTTCCTCACAAGTTCTTACTTGTGTTTCATCTTTCCTCTTTCCTGCACTATTAATATCTCATAACATTATGATCATAATATCAAGTCTGCGGCATTTTCACTGCCTAAGTTTCATTTCCATATACATATTCGCAAGCTTATTTGCTTACATATAATCATTTTCGCAAGCTTATTTGCTTACATATAATCATTTTCGCAAGCTTATTTGCTTACGCATCTTCTTATATGGTCTTATTTTTCCTTCCTAGTTAAAGGTCTTATTTTGCCACCTCTTGTCATTGCGACAAAATCGCAGGACGTTTTTGCACTTTCATGCAAAAACCCATTGATTTTGCCTTAAATTTTTCTTTTGTATTATTGCTTCCTGAGAAATGTTGCGACAATATGACATGCCTAAATATTCTTGCGAAAATAAAGCCCCATGACATTGTCGTTTTGCGACGAAATCGCAGGACGTCTTCACACTTTCATGTAATGACCCATTGACCTCGTCTTATCTTTATCTTTAGTATTATTGCCTCTTCAAGATTGTCGCAAAAATATGACAAGCCTTAATACCCTTGTGAGTAAAAAGCCTCATGAAATTTGCGTCTTAAGACACTTATCAGCTCCCTAATGGAGGGTTCCGCCTTTATATCCCCCCTGGTTTCCCCTTCAAGGAGGCGTAATTCTACCATACAAGGTTAGCTCCTCCCATCCGGTCTTAACAACAACCAGTTGTTTTTGCATCCTCCTATACCTTTTACCTATAGGCCTTATGGTTACGAGACTGTACCCTAAGTGGGGTTTCTTCGGGTCGAATGCTGTATAAGCCAAGACTTGTCAAAAATGGCAAGGTACGCTTCAAACGCCCCTGACACTCTTGACTCAACCATGTACCTCGGCGCCTTGATCAAATTCCGCAGTCCTTGGGAGAGTCCTTATTACCTTAATCTCCCAACCTAAGTCATATGCTTAAGCTGAGAATCCAAGGTGCCTCTCTCGGATGGGCTTTATTGACCCCAAATCTCCATGACTCAGGTTCCAGGGGCGGTGTAACCTTTTCCCTGAGTCATGCTACTGGTACCCCCATCTATGACGTACTTTAGGTCTTATATTTGCCTCTTGCGAAATTCTATTCGCGAACTAGGGTGTACGCCATAAAGGTTCGCCCCATTCTAATCTTATATTTTTATGGATCTTAGATTGTCTCTTGCGAAATTTTCGCGTTTCTTTGTTCTTTTATTCTTTCGTTCGTTCTTTCATTCTCATAATATCATATCATTTGAAGCAAAGTAAATATTCAAGAGAAATTCTAATACATTATAATTCTGAAATCTTTGTAATTGTGAAATCTTTGTAATTCTGCGATGATTTCGCATTTTGTAAATCAAATCAAAAATCTTTTTATTCTCTGCAAAAGAAATATTCTAGAGAAACATATAAATTAAATTTTCTCAGTTTTCTGTAATTTTGAAATCTCACAATCTTTGTAATTTTGAAGTCTTTGTAATCTTGAAATCTTTGTAATCGTGCGATTGAATCGCTTTTTGTAAATCAAATCAAAAATCTTTTTATTCGTTCCTAGTATAAAGTAAAATGTTCAAGCAGGTGGTACTTATCTTTCATGTGAATCGCTATTGTTGTCAGAGAAGTGAATAAATGCCTTGAAATGTATGAATTTCGTGCAGTAAAAAGAAGTGTGAGAAGTGAGACTTGAACCCTCAACCCATCATACTAACTGTGCTAAGCCTCTCTTGCGAAGTAATCAAATTCCAACTGTGTGAAAGACAATTCTGTATAAATTTCGCGTAACAAAAATAAACATGCAAGAAGCAAGAATTGATCCCGCGACCTGCTACTTGCATTCATGCCTCCTGACCAACTGTGCAAGATTCTTCTTTGCGAAATATCTCTGTGAAATTATCATCAACTCTCTTTACTGCGAAATAATCATCAATTCTTTTCTGTGCGAACCAAGTATGCGATCTCTCTCATGCGAAATAATCAAAAACCAATATGCGAGTAGCAAGAATTGATCCCATGACATTCTCCTTGCAAGTATCACACTGAACCATCTGTGACAACTCTGTTGTGCGAAATAACTAAACAACTGTAAACCTTTACCCTCATATTCACCCTTAATAGCTTAAATATAAATATGCGAAAAAGGC
Organism: Papaver somniferum; assembly: GCF_003573695.1. Classification (NCBI taxonomy): domain Eukaryota; kingdom Viridiplantae; phylum Streptophyta; class Magnoliopsida; order Ranunculales; family Papaveraceae; genus Papaver; species Papaver somniferum. The sequence goes on from NC_039361.1 coordinate 10,946,588, forward strand.
ACGCGTGAGATGGGAATCGAACACGCGACAATGAGCTCATAAACTTCGTACATGACCAATTGTGTTGCTTCTTGTTTGCGAAATAATGAAACAATATTGCAAAATTATTCATTTTTTCGCTCTCTGTAAAAAAGAATTAAACTATGTTCGCAGGCGAATTCGAACTTGCGACCACGAATGCACATACTGCTCTCTGGACCAATTGTGCAAGGACCTTTCTGCGAAATTGACGCATAACTTTTTTTCTTATTCTTTTATTCTCCCATGCAAATGAGAAGAAAATGAAAAATATATGTCTCTGCGAATTCGAACCTGTGACCTATTTGTTGTTCGCTCAGCCTTGAACCATCTGTGCGAATTTCCGTTTGTGACAGAATTCACAACTTCTGACTCTTATCATTATCTTCGTCTTTCCTTTGTTTCTTCACAAAATGCCTCTTGCTTTCTCCTGAACATGAAAATCTTCCACTGAAACTTCCATTTTTTCCTTAAATTTCACCACAACAACTAATTTTTTCTCTCCCTCTTTTCATGTCTTTGAATTGTTGATGATGTTTACTCCCTGAAAGTGTGATTTCTTCCATAAAATTTCCATTTTTGAACCTAAACTTTGTAGATCTAGAAAAATATGAATAGTAGCTAATCTTCATGAAAATTTCTTGATCCAAAAAGTTACAGGAAGGATAAATCCTTTATCCGTTCCCTGTTTCTAGTGCCAAAAATGTAGTTGCAGGAAATCCCACAACACACCCCTTGTATTATCATGACTATAATTTCTAGATCTAAACTTATTTGATATGAAAATAAAGATAAAGATAATGAAAATAGAAAATAAGACACAAGATTTACGTGGTTCGATCAATATGATCTACATCCACGGGGTTAGGGATCTTCACTATGATTGTTTGTAATTACATATGGATTACAATTGAGACTCCATTAATGAGTATTTGGAGATCTTGGTTGAAGAAGGAAGAAGAAGATAATAATACAAATTCTGCTCTCTCTCTCTCTACAAATGTGTCCTCCCTAAAATGTCTCTCTTCTTTTTCTTTTTTGATTATCCTCCTTTCTCTCTCTTGCCTTTCTCTTTATATATGTATGTACATAATGGATGACAACTCATATATGGTGGGGTACAGCTAATATTTCCCCTAATTTCGGATATGGCTTGCGGTATTTTCGTAAACTTACAAATGTTAATTTCGCAAACATCCTAAATTTCGCACGATCATCACACTTTTCTCATGTTTAAGTTGATGTCATCTGTTATGTCGTTTCTGAAATCATCCTACGATGTGTTGTAAATAATTTCGCAAGCATATTCTTTTGTGCGAGATTCTGATCCTACATCAAGTTATATAGCTTTGCTTGAAGAGTAATTTCCCGATCTCGACCTTCGGCAATTTCTTCTTTAAGCTATCCTATTTCGTTGAGATAATCTCTTGCACCACTAGAATCAAGTTGGTCTTGCAAGTATTTATTCCGACTATGAAGTCTGTTATATTTAACTTTCTCACTGAAAATGGCACTATCAGCTTCCGAAAGTTTCCGATGACATTCTTTAAGAAGATTATTAGCAACTGGATCAACATGGAACACTTCTTCGTCAGAATCAGAATCAGTATCCGAAAGAATTTTTCCAGAAGCTACTGCAACCTCGCCTATGAGCTCTTGAGGATTATAATATTCAGGTCCATCGTCAAGAGTAGGCAAATCTGCTGCATATACCGATTGTCTACGGCTCCAACTAGGACATACTGAAGAAAGATACCCGAAACCACGACAGTTATGGCATTGTACATTATCCTTAGGAGATGTTGTAATTTTAGAAAAACTCTATTTCATGCCTCTCAAGAATTTTCTAAATTGTCGTGGAGTAACATCCTTAGTATCTGGCGAACCAGATTTATCCTTAGAGGATTCAGAATTGTTTGCATCTTTAAGAGAAATCACCTCTTTTCTTGCGTGTTCATTATCAAATATCTTTAACTTTCCAACAAGAGTATTTTTGGAGAGTGTAGAAAGATCGTTTGCTTCTTCAATGGCATGTTTCTTAGACTCGTATCTTGATGGTAGGGACCTGAGAATTTGGCACACAATATCTTTCTCCGGAATAGTTCTTCCTAACGCAAATGAGGAGTTAACTGTTTTATAAAGTCTTTGGTTAAACTCATGAAAGGTTTCATCATCAGACATGCGATGGTTTTCCCAGTCAGAAGCTAGATTTTGAAGTCTTGCTTCTTTCTCTGCGACATTCCCTTCGAATACAGTTTCTAAGATATCCCAAGCATCTTTAGATTTATTGCACGTAGTCACGTGGTACTGAAGATTTGGGGTAATGGCATGTATGATGACATTCAAACCGTCGGAATTTTTCTTTGCAACAAGTATCTCGGCAGGACTGTATTCACCAATGTTCCTGGGAACGTTTACATCTCCAACTGCCACAACGGGAGCATCATAGCCATTAATTATACATACCCATGTTTGAAAATCACGTGCTTGAAGAAACGCTCGCATAGCAATTTTCCACCATAGGTAGTTTTTTCCATCAAAGGCTGGTGGTACGTTTATAGAGATAACACCTCTGTCCATAGAATCAGATTGCTACAAACACAGACTTATGAGGTCTTAACGTGTTTGCCTGCTCTGATACCAATTGAAATAGCGGGGGTCTAATAACACCACCCAATATTTCGTTTGGAAATATGAATAGACAAACTCCAATATACTTTCAAGACAATCAACTAGACAATTAGACTCAATCTATAAAAATCATATCAAAGAGTTTTATATCTCTATCTCTTGATTCAATCCGCAATCAACAAATAGGGATTTGCGAGCCCGATTGAATATAAGAAGATTAACTTGAACGGTACCAAAGACCAATGTTCAAGTGCCAATCAATTCAATCAACAACCCTAAGGCCGGATACAAGAACTGATTGATCTTAACATACAACCTGAGATATTTCTATTATATAAATAAAATATAATGCGAAAAACAAATAACACAGACACCATAATTTTGTTAACCAGGAAACCGCAAATGTAGAAAACCCCCGGGACCTAGTCCAGAATAAACACACACTGATAATAAGTTTTGTTACACCAATTTCCTACTACCTATTAGGACTAGATGTAATACCTTCTTCAGCATTTGTAGAACTCCTAGCAGAATACCGATTCTCTTTCGAAATTCTTCACACAAATCTTCTAGCAGAACCCAAGGTTCTCTTTAGAAGATACACCACCACGATTGATACGACTCGAAATTTTGTTTGCACAAAACACCGGTTTGATTTCCCTTTAGATGTAAATCAAGGTTTTGGAAATCTTGTGTTTATTTTGATAAAAAACAATTACTAGGTAAAAGTAATATCAAAACAAACTTGTAGATTATGGTTTTAATTTTCAATCAGTATGCTACACACAAGGAGTCCGTGAACCTGATTTCCGTAAGTAAACTTGGGTGATTCCAAAGATCAATTTCCAAGTTAAGAAAACCCTAATTATTCAACAACAAGAACAACTAGAATAAATCTAGAGATATCTTGTTTAAAACTTCTCAAGGATTTTTACGAGATGCCTCAATAGAAGTTTTTCTTTGTACTCTCCGATTTCGACTAACAAGTGTTGGAATACGATCGGAAACTAAAATCTATCAAAACCTAGGGTTTATGATCAACAACTCTTAAATGGTTTTATATCAGAAGAGAAAACCTTAGAATAGACAAGAGGTGAAAAACCTAGATTACAAGTTGTATGATCAATCACGAAGATGAAATACAACTTGGATTTGTGATCCCTAATACAAATACTTTTATCCCATTCTCATTCACGAAGAACGAAATACGTGGAAAACAACCTGCAGAGCTTACACCAATTTTCCAAAGGGATGAAAACTGGGTAAACTCACGAACCCTTTATTTATAGTGAGCAATATCTTGGAAGCTAAGCAAAACCTACTCTTTCAAGACTCTACTAAAAAAGGGAGTCTTTCCTAAGTTACAACTCTTGCGAAAAAAATTAAATAAATAATTAATTTAGCAAATTGTATCTTTGTGAATAAATCACAAATTAAATTAGGAAGGAATCACAAACACTTTAGTATGGTAATAAAAGATGTTTGGAATAATAGGTAACTTGCCTAGATAAGGAAACATCACCAACTTGACCAAAAATTCCTTTTAGTCACGTAATTGGGCCCAAGTCGGTGAACTGTTACAAACATCCCATGGATTGTTTCCTACTAACGAACTGTAACAATCACAACACCACTTATAATCGTTACTTTAATAAATCACTCATAACTTCATCGTTATAACTAGAAATTGAGTGATTCTTGGCTCGTTGAATTCATAATATCATTCACTATAACATGATATTCTTTAAAAGGATAAAGGTTATTGTCTCCAAGGTTATGAATCAAATAACCTCAAGTATATATACATAAATGTACATTTACCGTCATCTGAATTATTCCATATAGTGAGCATATATCTTGATAGATTAGAAAGGTAGAATAGAACAAGAATCCAAATGAAATCAATCAGATACCTTTGATGAAGTACTTGTTGATGTCTTCTTGTAGTCTTCAATCTTCAATCTTCATCCTTTAAGGATAGTTTCGATTCAACTTCTTAGACCTAATCTAATCCCGAAACTATCTTTAGTATGATAAATCAAGAATGCATTTTGGAAACTAAAATTGACAACTAACTTGACATACCAACGCTAGTGGGTTCAACCGAGCAGTGCTCCAACAATTTAGTCCAATTCGATTACGGATCAGAAAAACTTGTTAGAATATCAGCCAATAATCATGTATTGCAATTCTATATTAGCTATAATAATTTTGTATGTGAACATGCTTAATACCTTATGCTGATTTATAGTTTTATGCATTCTCTAGGATCACATATTCTACAAACTGAAAACACTTAACATGAAGTAGATAGGAAGTATAACTGCATACCTTAGATTCTGCAAAACAATAGAAGGAAAACTTGTAGGCAGACACTTCCAATTCTATCTTCTCTTATTCTTTAATGATGGAAAAATTTATTTATAAACAAGAGCTAGAATGGAGTACACCTCATGCTAGGAAAGACATGTGTCATTCAACCTTCCATCAAGAGTTGAAAAACAGCTTCACATAACATTGTTATAACTAGTATGTCATTGCAAATAAAATAAGAGATACTTATCATTATGTACCCTTAACATACATGATTATGATTAGTACTAATCCAGTTTAGAGGAATACAAATCATGTTTTGTTGCTAAACCAACATAGAGACTAACATCTCCCACTTTGGGCAGCAACAAAACCTTTTAAGTTTTAGAAAACTTTACAAAATAGACTTGGATTAGTAAGAGTAAAAATCTGTAGGTGACCAACCTTTTTTAGGAAACATAATCCTAATCAGTGAGTATACATTCATGTATTACTTTATCCTCAAGATTAATAATACGCTAGAATTCGATTATGAAGACCCAAACACCATTTATAAGATGCACAAGCCATTTCCATAATCAGAAAACTTGACAATCATTCTTGAGTTAATATTTATTGACATACATTATGTAAAGGACAGTAACCTTTATAACCTCAACAAATATCTCTTTATGCCTCATAGAAGAGACTTCTTCATGATTTCAAAAGAGGTTTGCCAATGTCTCATTCTAGAGACTACAATATACTTTTGATCTCAAAGAGATTTGCCAATGTCTTTCAAGAGACTACAACATTCTATTGATCTCAATAGAGATCTGCCAATGTCATTCTTGAGACTACAACATTCCTTTTATGATCTCAGTAAATGCTAAGCATAAAGACAGTTAAAACAAGACATGATGATATGAAAACATAGGTATTTGATTATACACAATCAAAAATATACATGTTTTCAGTCATACAACTAAGACATATCAACAACACCCATAGAAGTTACATCTCTTTAAACACCTTAGGTATCAAACCTTTAGTCATAGGATCTGCTAGCATATGTTCAGTCGGAACATAAGAAACATCAATTTCTCGATTCTTGATTATAAACTTTACTAAGAAAAATTTAACATCTATATGTTTCGCTCTGCTTGTTCCTTGATTGGCTTTTGAAAAACTAATCGCAGATTAGTTGTCATAATAGAATTTCATAGGTCTAGATATCGAATCTATAACTAAAAGACCTTTCATGAAATTTCTTAACCAAGCGGATTGAGTTGTTGCTTCGTAGCAAGCAATATATTCTTCCTCCATTGTGAACTGAGCTTCAATGGATTTCTTGACACTTCTCCAGGAAACAACACTTTTAGCGAGCATAAACACATAACCACATGTGGATTTTAGTTTATCTGAGCCCATGAAATCGGAATCTGAAAAACATTCAGATTCCAATTCATTTAATCTCTTGTACACAAGATGAAAATGCTTTGTTCTCTGCAAATATTTAAGCACTTTATTCACTGCTTTCCAATGTAATTCACCTGGATTGTGTTGGTAACGTCCCAATACACCAACAACGAAAGCAATGTCTGGACGGGTGCAAATCATGGCATACATTAGACTTCCAACAACGGATGCATACTTCTTAGAGTCTATTCGACTCCTTTCCAAATCTGATTTAGGACATTGCAATCGATTAATAATGTCACCCTTCACAATAGGTGCTTCACCTAGTGCACAGTTTTGCATTTCAAACCTCTTGATTATCTTCTTTATATAAGCTTCTTAAGACAAACCTAATAAACCCCTGCTTATGTCTCGATGTATCTGAATACCAAGAACATAAGAAGCTTCTCCCATGTCTTTCATTTCAAAATTAGATGAAAGAAAGTGTCCAGTGTCATGCAACATATGAATATTGTTGCTTGAGAGCATAATATCATCAACATACAGAATTATAATGATAAACTTGCTCCCACTAGATTTCAGATATATACATCTATCAACTTCATTCTCAACAAAACCGTAAGACGACACTACTTGATCAAATTTCAGATACCACTGACGGGATGCTTGTTTTAATCCATATATAGATTTCTTTAAGCAACATACATTACCTTCTTGACCTTTAGATGTAAAACCTTCTGGCTGATCCATGTATATCTTTTTATCAAGATCACCATTCAAAAAAGCCGTTTTCACATCCATTTGATAGAATTCAAGGTCAAAATGAGCCACCATAGCCATGATAATTCCGAAGGAATCTTTATTGGAAACTGGAGAGAAAGTTTCTTCATAATCAACTCCTTCTTATTGAGTAAATCCCTTAGATACAAGCCTAGCCTTGTGCCTTTCGATACTCCCATCAGCATTCCGTTTGATTTTGAAAATCCACTTAAACCAACTGTTGTTGCACCTTCATGCAAATCTACCATATCCCATACACCATTCTTTTCCATCGATTTCAGTTCTTCATATGTGGTATGAATCCAAAAACGAGAGTTCTTACCATTCACTGCTTGTGAATATGTCAATGGTTCTTCCGAATCATCGACATTTTCATCTAATTCTACCATGAGGTACTAAACCTTGGTTTGACGACGGTTTTTCTTGGTCTAGTAGATCTACGGAGAACCATTTCTTCCCTTTCAGCGGATCTAGATGATTCTAGAATGTCAGTTGTTGATTCTTTTCGAACTTCAGTTTCTATCAGGTCAGTTGGATCCTCTTCTTGAAACACAATTTGGCGAGATTCACTCCCACTGATTTGATTATCCTCCAGAAAATTAGCATTATTGGTTTCAGCAATCTCAACAGGCCTAGAAGGACAATAAAACCTATAACCCTTTGATCTGTTTGGGTAGCCAACAAAGAAACAACTTGTAGTGCGCGAATCAAGAGATTTTTCAGTAGGATTGAATAGCCTAGCTTCCGCTGCACAATCCCAAACATGAAGATGATTTAGATTAGGTTTTCAACCTGTCCAAAGCTCATAAGAAGTCTTAGTAACTGCTTTACTGGGTACACGATTCAGAATGTATACCGCTGTCTTTAAAGCTTCTCCCCAAAAAGATTCAGGTAATGTAGAGTTACTTAACATAGTGCGAATCATATCTTTGTAGGTTATGTTACGTCTTTCAGTAACCCCATTTTGTTTTGGTGATCCGGGAGTAGTAAACTGAGGTACAATACCATGTTCTCGTAGAAATTCAAGTAGCTTTCCATGAGATTCTCCACAAAAATCAGTTTTTCCATAATACTCTCCTCCCCTATCTGATCTCAATACTTTAATTTTCTTCTCAAGTTGATTTTCAACTTCTGCCTTGTAGGTTTGGAAGACTTCTAGAGCATCTGATCTTTCACGAATAAGAAAAGCATACCCATAACGCGAATAATCATCTATAAATGTGATGAAGTATCTCTGTCCACCTCTAGAGGCAATCGTAAAAGGACCACAAATATTTGTATGCACAATTTGAAGTAAGTCTTGACTTTTAATAGTCGTTTTCTTTATTGATTTAACAAATTTCTCTTTAATACAAGCTACACATGTACTGAAATCTGAAAAATCTAGTTGCGGTAGCATATTTTTCCTTACAAGCCTTTGCATTCGATCTTTAGATATGCGCCCTAAACGCTGATTGTTAGAGCATTGCTCGGTCGAACTCGCATGCGTTGCTATCTCAAACATGTTTGTCAATGTTAGTGATCAAAGCTATAAGTCTTGATTTCTAACCTATATATCTAAAGGTCTCGGACTAGGATAAAAAGTGTAGTTGAGATCAAGACTCCATGGCAATCATCATACAAGACGAAGGACAACTCAAGGAACTGGTGGAACTTCATCGACTAAAAGGTATGTGGAGACTTGAACTTATGTGTCACTCAAAAGTCTATCTACTCTATCTCCTACTCTTGAGAAAAAAGTCGTTTTGATATATAGTGTGATACCCGGTATTTTCAGTTACGGTTTTGGGTCGGGTTATACCGAAATTAGTTACCTTGTGTTTTAGGTTGTTGTTCCTTGGCCTTAGCCTAGGTGGGTTGATTGAACTAGAAAGGCTATAAGATAGGGTGGAAATAAAATAATTAATAATAAATAAAATTAGGAGAAAATGAATAGACAATTAAAAGAAATAAACATTAGTATTATTAAGATTTTTATAACAAAAAGTTTAGGAAAGAAATTTTAGGGAGGAGAAATCTAAAAGTTATGGAGAAGAAGGAGATACAATTAGGGGTTATTTTAGAGAGGAAGACTATGGAAAATCAGTGGAGGCTTAATATAATTGAGGTAGAATGTTTAATCCCTTTTCTCTTTGTGTTTCTTTGTTATACTTTGATTTCAATTTTGTTTATTCTTATATCATTAGGGTTCTGAAATTTTTCTATTTAATTTGATGAATATTATTGATGATCAGACTTTTACTATTGGTATATAACATGATTGGGTATCACTAGTTAAAATTTGAGAGTATTCCAGCGTATATTCACCGTTGAACGTTTGTTTGAATTTGGGTGATAGTTTCTGAATTTCTGGACAGTTTCGTGTTGATGTGGTTTTGATGTTCTTAGGTAGTCTTAATGATGTTAAAATGATTTTAGGTCTTAACAAAAGTTGTAGATAAACATCTTATATTTTATTTTTCTTTGAAATTGCTTGATTTGAGAATAAAATGAATTTACTGTGAATATGATTCTATATGATGTTATCTGCCCAGTTTTTAGAATGATCATATAAACCAAATATTTTTTGTTTGAACCGTTGGTTTTGTGGGAATTTTGGATATCTAATATATAAATGTGTTTAGAATGTTCCTGTAAAATATGAAAATGATCGGACAAAGTTATCACCTGAAACACATAATGTAAAATGTATGCAGTTAGTGTGTTTGATTAAATGCTTGAGATAAATGCATAATGTTTGTAGTAAGCTATTAAGCCATGGTTGCTTGTATTGTTTGTAAAAATGATTTCAAAAATTGAAATGAGTTCATGTTTTACCGTTAGATGAAATATGGTTTCATGCTAACGGCGGGTAATGATCCCCAAGAGTTAAATGGGTAATGATCCCCATGAGGACTTGTGTTTCCCGACCATCGATGGCGGCTGTCCGTGCCGATAAACGATAGGTGGTGTATGACCCAAGGTTTTCGTACTGTGAATGAAACGGGTAATGATCCCCGAGAGCATATGGGTATGATCCCCATAGGAACTTTCGTTCTTGACCATCGATGGAGGTTGTCCGTGCCGATAAACGATAGGTGGGTGTACGAACCAAGGTTTTCGTACCGTGAACTCTAGGTTTGTTGGTGAGATGTGCAAAATATAATTAAATGAATTGTTGAACTCAAGTGTGAACTAAAATGCATGAATTGTGAATTGATGTGTTAAATCCAAATGGTTGATTAGTGGACTCATGGTTTGTCTGTGAATTGTTGAGTCGATCCTAAATGGTTGATTTATTGATAATAATATTAATGTTGTGAACCCATAGACTGAATTGTAGATTAGATGATTTATCGAAAATATTGTTGGTATTGTAACTCTTGAATATATCGTTGATTCGTTGAAGTTGTGCGTTGTTATTGTTATATGTTTTTCCTTGACAAAATGATTATGTTTGCGCATCTTTAGAGAATTGGAAATGCATTCTACTGACTGTCATCTCACCCCAATTGACATCCTTGCAGATTTATTAGAGTTGTGCATCGGAATCTAGGATTGAGTAGATTATTGGTTGAATTGTTTTATTGTATTGCTTGAAATGTAATTTAAAATAATACGTTTGTTGGAAATGTTGTTACAAATGATCAGAGAATTCATATGTTTAAATTCATGTTAGAAAGGATAAATTACGTTTGTTGTAGTAAATAAATTAGAAGAGTTATATGCATAAGTCTCTTTCCGACCCGTAACGCTTCGAGTTCGGATCTCCATACGGTTTTGACCCTGGTCCGGAACTCGAGGTGTTACATATAGTCTTTCATTATACAATTTGCTATTTCGAGCCGAGTTTAACTCGCCTATCCATTTCTCGAAATATGTGTTGGTAAGATTTCGCTTTAGCCAAATTCATCTTTACCTAGTGACGAGTGTCATGTTATGTTTCAATCACTTTGGAAATTGCTTTGACAAAAAATGGTCTGTGAATAACGGCTATATAACGTCCTCTGAGAATGTTTCAATGATTGAAATGAGAGTTTAGATTACATAATCATTGGTAGGATATAAGCATTGTTGTGGAAAAACATATATGTACAAGTCCTTATTCCTCGAACCAAAGTTTGCGAACTTTTTTGATCAAGATAAATGGAATGTGACGTGAGCCAAGTCCGCGAACTGGAGGAAGTTCTTGACCCGAGAATTTCTGCTGGAGTTTGTGAACTCCTTCCGTGAGCTTAAGTCCGCGAACCCAGTCCGCGAACTTGAGTAGGTTATATCCAAAATCGGTTGTTCTTGAACTCATGTTTATATAAACTAAGGAATGCTTTTGCAAACCGTGGGTATAAAGTTCATGAACCGATTCGAGTGAATCAAACCATTTTTGCTTCGATTGTGTCTTGTGTAGTTACATAAGATCTAAGAAATTGAACAACTCTCTAACTAGTTCATTTGAGTTATTTGGACTAGTTATGGTGAAGAAGAATATGGTGGATATGAAAGTGATCATATGGATAACCATTTGGTTAACTATTGTTGAAACAACAAATGTTAATGTTTGGGAACGGTTACATAAACCCAAAATTGGACATTTCATTTGTGTGTGACAAGCTAAGGTTTCGATCCAACAATTGAGAAATATTAGCTTGAATCTAATCAGGTTTTCATCTAACGGTGAATATTGAATGCTCTGTTGCCAAGATAACATTGATTGCAAACCCTAATTTGAAGGACTATATAAGGTAGAACTCTAGCAACTGGGAAACCTAATCCCCACACCTTACGTGTGATACTAAGCGCGTTATTCGGAGTGTTATGCAACTCACCCCCAGGGATGTAATGATTTTGTTGGAGTGTTATATATCCCCCCCCCAAATGGTTTGGGTGATATACAACTCGCCCCCAGTATGTTTTGTGTCATGCTGCTTAATGCTCGCGCAAGGGTGCACTTCCTTGCTGCGTTTCTCTCGTGCATGGGATGTAAAGTTGAGTTTTTCTGCTATCTTGAATTCGCGCAGGGGGCCAATCCTACTATTCAAGATGCGCGCAGAGTCGAGATGTGTATATTTTCACATGCCTGGACAGGTGAAAATGTTCGCCACATTTGTTGATGTCCCATATGATGGGGATACAATTGGGATATGGTAAAAATGCTCGAACTGTGCATTCACCCTATCTGCGAGGTGTCAGAGACGTTGCTGACAGTAGACTTGGGATGTACTGTCTTTCCATTTAGGACTGACTGCGGATTTGAACGTCTGCAACAGCTTATAATTAAACACGAACAATTTTGATAAAGTGTGGAATACCAAAATAATGTTGAATTAAATTCATGAATAGAAATAACAAGATAAATACCTACTGCTCGACAACAGCTGCCTCGTTAAAACCTTTGTGCGGAAAACCCAGTGGGATAAAACCATCATAAAGGAAAAAGAGTGCAGCACGGCAGGATTTGAGACTACTCCTAATGATAAAACTTCTTCAAGTGGAACGAATTCCATGGATTCCATGGTTTCGAATCCTTAGTTCCATCGAGGTTCCTTAAGTAGTAGGAGCCACGAGATGCTGGCCTGTCCACTATGTATGGACCTTCCCAGTTTGCTCTGAACTTCCCACAGTTTGGTTCCATTGTGGCTGCTCAGGTTTTCTTCAATATATATTCCCATGGTTTGAACGACCGTTCTCTGACTTTACGATCATAGCTCATCTTGATTGCCTGCTGGTATCGGACCAACTGCTGTAAAGTTGTTTCTATTTTTTCTTCTATCAACTCTTTATCCAAAGTTAGTATGTTGTCGTTTTCCCTAGATTTGATAGAACGAGTTTTTGTAGTCTTGAGTTGTACCTCGGTGGGTATGACTGCCTCTGTCCCATAAGCCAGTGTAAATGGTGAAAATCCAGTGGATCTTTTCGGGGTTGTTCGATAGGACCATAAGACTCCGGGGAATTCTTCTGTCCATTTTCCTTTCGCCTTCTCCATACTTTTCTTCAGATTGTCCATAATAACACGATTGGTCGCTTCTGCCTTCCCGTTGCTCTGAGCATAGTAAGGAGATGAGAAATTGTGGCGAATATTCACGTTCTTGCAGAAGTCTTTGATCACCCCAGAATCGAACTGCTTTCCATTTTCTGATACTATCGCGTCTGGGAAATCTACAGACGATATTCTTCCATATGAACCTTTTCACATCATGTCTGGTAACATGTACTAGTGCCACTGCTTCAACCACTTGGTGAAATAATCAGTAGCGTCTAGTACGAATTTAACGCGTCAAGGATCTTTGGGAAGTGTCCCGACGATGTCTAGTCCCCACATAGAGAATTGCCAGGGACTAAAAACTGGATGCAGTTTGTTGGCGGGCCTTTTAGGAATTGGAGCGTGCTCCTGGCATGGTACGCATTTCTGCGCGTATTCTTTAGCATCTTTCATCATGTATGGCCAGAAGTATCCCTGGGTAAGTATCATGTGCGCGAGACTGCGCCCTCCAGAATGGTTGCCACATATTCCTTCATGAGCCTCCGCCAATATCTGTTTCCCTTCTTCGGCGATACGCACCGCAAAAATGGCTCCAAAGATACAGGTTTCCGGTACAACGCACCCTCGATCATTGAATATATCCAAGCATTCTTCTTCACTTTTGAAGAGAGATGCTCATCTTCTGGGAGTTCACTAGTTGTCAAATACCGAACATAAGGTTGACGCCAGTCTGAAGTGTTTTCAGCAGAACTGCCTGAATCATCTATCACTGGGCTGTCAACATCCATATTGTTGTCAACGTTCTCGGTATCTCCCTGTGCTGATGTAGTTTCCCTCTCGCCCCCACTAGCGTGTTAGAGAGCCATAAAAAAGTGGATGTCGTAGATGCTAGGTAACTCTTGGAAATCCACTACAACGAAACGGTTGGTATCAGTTTCCACTGCGGAAGAAAGATATGCTAAAGCATCTGGGTGCCTTTTATCCAGCCATGGTGGCTGCCCAATAGAGAACTGGTAGAACTCATTTGACAACTCTCTCATATGATCCAAATATAAGGCCATCCTTTCTTCTTTGGCTCTGTAGGTCCCCAGAAACTAGTTAACTACTAGCATGGAATCGGTTACCAGCTTCACGTTCTTCGCATATAACTGTTTGACAGCCTTTAAACCGATAATTGCTGCTTCATATTCATCTTCATTGTTTGATGCTTGAAAACCCAATCTGGTTGCTTTCTCGATCCTCGAACCTTCGGGAGTAAGGATGACACATCCAAGTCCTGCTCCACCAACATTTGATGACCCATCAGTAAATACGGTCCATAATGGTGCAGGTATATCAACCTCCATTGTGGACTCGCCCCCAGTCTGATCAGTGGCTGACTCTATGGGTTTGAACAACTCCTTTTCTTCTCCAGGAACCGTTTCTATATCGTCTACAGGAAAATCTGCTAGCAGTGCAGCCAGGGCATGTCCCTTCTCTGCAGTTCTGGTTTCATACTTGATCTCATACGCCCCCAAATTTTTTGACCATATAGCTAGTCGGCTGGAATCATCAGCACGTTCCAGGATTCTCTTCAGCGGGTATTCCGAGTAGACTACGATCTGCCTGCCTTGGAAATAAGGCTTGAGGCGAAGAGATGCATGGAAAAGTGCAAGCGCTATCTTCTTAATTTTCTTGTACCGTGTTTCCGCCCCCGTCACAGATTTACTGACGAAGTAAACAGGCTTTTCATGTGGATCCGTAACAAACAGCACCGCACTTACCGCGTTCTCTGTTGCAGCAAAATAAACTCCGATAGGTTGTCCAGTTTTTGGACTCACCAAAACTGGAGGAGTTGACAAATACTGTTCGATATCATCGAAAGCTTTTTCGCACTCATCCGTCCAACCAAAATTCATTGATTTTTTCAATACATCGAAGAATGGTTTGAATCGATACGAAGAGCGTGAAATGAAATGATTTAAAGCTGTTAATCGTCCCGCTAGCTTTTGGACCTCCTTCTTCGTTCTTGGGGATGACATCTCTCTGATGGCTCTGATTTACTCCGGATTCTCCTCGATTCCTCTTGCGTCATCAAGTATCCAAGGAACTTTCCCGACGGCAGCCCGAATGAACACTTTGCTGGATTGAGCTTCATACGATATTGCCTCAAGATATCGAACGTCTTCTGCAGATCAAGAAAATACAACTCCTTTTGTTCAGATTTCACTACCATATCGTCGATATACACTTCCACCGACTTCCCAATCAGATCCTTGAACATATGGTCTACCAAATGCTGGTACGTTGACCCTGCGTTCTTTAGCCCGAACGGCATTACAGTATAGCAAGAAACTCCTCTGTCAGTCACGAACGCAGTATACTCTTGATCTTCCTCGAACAAAGGTATTTGGTTATACCCTGAAAAACCGTACATGAATGACATTCTCCCATACCCTGAGGTTGCGTCCACCAAATCTCTTATCTGTGGCAGCGGGTACGGATCACTCAGACATGCTTTATTCAAATCAGTAAAATCGATACAACCACGAATTTTACCATTCTTCTTTGGAAAGGGTACGACATTTGACAGCCGGCGAGGATACTGCACTGGACGAATAAAGCCTGCTTCCAACAACTTTTCGACTTCTGCAGTAACTCCATCTTTTTTGCTTTGCGCCATATTCTTGATTTTCTGACGAACTGGATGGAACTTCTCATCGATATTTATCCTGTGGCAGGATACATTCGGATCTATCCCAGGCATCTCAGCAAAACTCCATGCAAAAACGTCGGTGTTTGCCCTTAGTAATGTAATCAAACCATCACGTTCGTGTGCAGGAAAATCTGCCCTTACGAACGTTGTTTTGTGCTTCTCTTCTCCAATATGGACCTCGATCAGTTTCTCGACTATTGGGGGTTCAGTTGCATCCTCTCCCTTATATGATTCTGTAGGGAGAGGATTCTGTAATTGCTATTTCTGCTCGACTAGCATGATTTGTTTCCCGCTAACTTCTGACTTCTTGTACTCATCCATTGCACTCTCGTGACACTTATGGGCGGCCATCTGGTCGCTTCTAACTTTCACGACTCCTTAAGGGGTAATAAACTTCAAAAATTGATGATATGAGGATGTGACTGCACCGATCTCACGCATCCAGTCTCGTCCCACGATCGCATTGTAGGGAGCTCTACAGTCAAGCAGCAGGAAATTGCCTAGAACGGATTTGTCAGACACTGTTATAGGTATCTTCACTTTTTCTATTGCCTTTGTAACTTCGCCACTGAAACCGATAATTGGATTGTCATCCTCTTCGATCAAGTCGTGTGGGAGATTCATAGAGGAATAAGCTCCAGAAAACAACACGCTCACTGAACTTCTTGTATCCACTAGAATCCGTTGTACACGAAACATGCCAATCCAAGCAGTTATAACGATAACATCATTGTGGGGAGCATATACACCTATCATGTCTGCTGCAGAGAACTCGATCTTTGTGCACCCAAACTTCCGAATTTCTGCTCCATTGCCACTGAAAAAATCGACGTGATTGGTCAAGTACCAATCTTTTAACTGCCTAAGATTTTTCCTGGTCTCATCTTTCGATGCCTGCCTGGTCATTGAATGGATCCTGGCGTGACTGACATTAATTACATGTGAGTTAATCACATGTGTTATGCCAAACTGTCCAGGACCTTTCCCAAAATCCTTTTTCACACACTCTTGTAGTTTTCCAGCGTCTATCATTCACTGGACCTTGATCTGTAAAGCGCGGTAATTCTCGGTCTTGTGACCATGGTCTTTATGATAATTGCAGTATTTGCTCTTATCACGTTTATCACGTCTTTCTGCTGGAAAAGTCCTAGGGGATTCAAATCCTTGCTTATTTTATCATACAGCTCTGTAAGGTGTATGTTCAACGGCGTCAGCTTCATATCATGATATTTCTGATATCCAGTTTCCATTCGTTCTCCGTAGTTTTCTCTCGAACTTCACCTCGATCGTTATACTGCCCACTCGAATGGTTCTTTGACTTGTCTTTCTTCCTATTATTTGGATGATTGGATGATCTGTTGACATCTCTCATCTCCTGAGCTTTGGAATCATCTTCTACTCGAGCGTATTCTTCTGCTCGATCATATAGTTCTTCCAAAGTATTTGCTGGTCTCTTGACCAAAGAACCGTACACGCCCCTGTGATCATGCTGGTATTCCTGTTTGTAGGATGCAATGATGACTTGATCGTTAGCTCCATCGACATCATCCAACTCTTGCTTGAAGCGTCGAGTAAACTGTATGATGCTTTCCTCCTTCCGAATTCCTAGAATGAACAAATCATGGCATCCCTTTCGTTCACGTCTGTTGTACTTGTAGTGGGAGCAGAATTCTCCAACCAATTCATGGTAAGTACCGAACGACTGTGTCAGGAGTTTATTGAACCACTTTATTGCTCCTCCATCCAGTGACTGTGGAAACATTTTGCACATCAACTCATCACTGTGCTGCCACAGAGTCATGGCAGTTTCATAGTGTAAAACATGCTGATCAGGATCACCTATTTTGTCGTCGAACTCTGGCAGTTTCGGAACTTAAAAATTCATTGGCGGTCAGAATTCTCTGATATTCAGCTTGAAAGGGGCACCTGCAGATCGATGCAACCGGTCTATCTTTTCTTCTGTGGACTGTTTTTTCGACATTACTTTCTCGATCATCTCGCAAAGGCGAGCCTCTGTTATTGTGTTTATGTCGTCATCTGAGGAACCGTCTTCCTGCCCATAATCTCGGTCATCTGGAATATGAGATGTAGATCTCATTTTTTTCCTTCGGGGACCAGTGGGGTATCTTCCATTTCTGCCTTGCTCCGAACGAGCATAGTAATCGTGCAAAAATTTTCTCTCATCGTGTCGATCTCGAACCTCATCTTCATCATTCCTGATATTTTTTGAACCGGTGGAAGTTCTGGATACACTTTGCTGAGTTGCAGCTGGACGGGTCCCTGCTCGCCGAGGTCATACATGCCTTCACTTAGGTAGATCTCCAGTGACCAACAAATTTTTCACTGGTCGATCAAGATCGATCACTTCTCTGTTTCGGTTTGCAGCTTGCGGGCTAACTCGTCTTCCAAGACGCTGCCATACAGACCTACCCCTCTGGTTGTTCAGATTACCAGACCTAGGTTGAGGATGGTTTCACGTTCTAACCTCAGGAGAGCGTTCTCCTTCTCCAGCTCGTTCAACCGATTGAGTAACAGTTCTTCCTCTGTACTAGGAGTTGCGGTGCGACTATCTTGCAGGTCCTGCCGATGGTCATTCCTCCTAGATGGGCTGCCGAATGCATGCCCTCTATTTCCTCGAACTTGTGGGTTTTCCCCATCAACATTTATTTCCTCATTATCGATCGCCGGTTGTTTTTCCCTTCTCCGATTCAGATTTCGAGTTCCGTCACGGAAACGATCTCGATCTAGTCCACGATCTAGGGATCTGTTATGAGCATGATTTTGACCCTGCATGTTTCCAGTGGGTACTGCTGGAGATGATTGAACCTCAATTTCGTGCCTTCATCTTCGCGTCTCCTGTTGTAACACCCCGTGTGTTTTAGCATGGCGCATGCTAAAAGATGCGTTATATACTTGCGATGAAGCTTCATCCAAATCTTCTATTGCGTTGGAAAAGGAAGATTGGCCCTTGGCCAATGCGTTGACAATGTTCAACCAACATGGCTGCACATCGGGTTGGCAGCGGACAACCATCATGGTTGCACATCGGGTTGGCAGTGGACAACCCACATGGTTGCACATTGGGTCAGCCATCGGGTTGGCAGCGGACAGTCAACATGGCTGGACATCGGGTTGGCAGTGGACAACCAACATGGCTGGACATCGGGGTGGCAGCGGACAGCCAACATGGCTGGACATCGGGTTGGCAGTGGACAACCAACATGGCCGGGTACATGGCAACAACCATGAATAGTAAAAATGGGGAGTTGATGAATGATTTTTCCTCCACTAATCAAAGTTTAAAAAATGTTAAGTTAACATATATAAGGAGGGGTACTTGGTACGTTAATGCTAATGTGGCACACTGACGTGTCATCTCCCGACTGACATGGCACACTGACGCGTCGTCTTATGCTGGCGTGGCATGCTGTCGTGGCTCCTTGATGCTGGCGTGGCACACTGACGCGTCATATCTCTGCTGAAATGGTTCGCTGACGTGGCAGTGGTGATTTGGTCCCTCCTTGCCTTGACTTGGATCATTGCACATGGGCTTTTATGTACAAACCGTATGAGGCCTAGCTAGCTATTTTGTTTAGTTTGTTGCACATGGGCTTGCACATAGAGTGCTTTTAGGGCCCAATGAACCATGCTTAGCTAATAGGAGGAGCTATGTAGGCCTAAGTTAGTCCTTTTTTGGTGTAGAATATTAAGTGTACAAACAAGACTGTTTGTAGATCTAAATAAGTCTTGTGATAATCCATTGTTAACATACTGTGTTCTGTGTTTGATTGATCCCAAGAGATTCAAGTTGATTGTGTGCAGGTGTTTATTGAAGATCTAAGAAGATTTGAAGACGAAGAAGATTTCTGATTTGGGTTCATAATCTTTGGTGCGCACAATACTTGTTTTGGTTAAAGAGGATCCAACTATAATCGGCTTATCCTTGTGGTAGATTGGATTGATTAGTTGAGTAGATCGGCATTAATACAATTCTTTGTGATTCAAAGTATTAATTGCAAAATCTTGACAATTACTTTGGTAGTTGTTATTAGATAGATCTAAGGACCTGATAAAGGAGTTTATTGAGATAAACGGAAGAGCCTTGTGTCGAACGCACATCACTTGGTTGAAAAGAGTTGTTACCAAACAGATTTGTTGTTCCTTTACTGTTTGGAATACGAACCAAAGGAATTGTTCCAAGTACGTGACTTATTACAATTTGGAGGCGTGGGAATACAGACGGATCTAGGTGAACTACATGTTTAGTTGCTTGGTCTCAACTATACGAAGTTGGTTTGATTTTGGATAGTGGCTTAATCCTGAGAGTATTCAATTCTGGATAAGGTCCCGGGGTTTTTCCGCATTTGCGGTTTCCTCATTAACAAAATATTGTTGTATCTTTTACTTTTCTATTTCCGCAATTATAATTATTTTATTATAGTTAGAAGTAAAATGCACAAAGATTAATTCATATTTACTTGATAGTAATCCTATTGTGTTTGGTTAAGACTGAATCTTTTATCAAGTAAACATACTTCGTTGTTGTATTGTATCGATCTCGTATCCATAGACGATCACACGAAGTGTGAACCAATTAGTTGTATTTTCTCGACTCAGTCCATAGACAATCACTTTCGGAGAAAGAACTTATAGGTGGAAAAGTTTTAGATTGAGGTATATCTGGGTACCCTCGTCTTTTCATTATCAATCATCTCCTGTGCATTTTTATCTTCTCAATTGGCACAGGTTGTCCAGCCGTTATGCAATCAGCACATCATTTGGACAAAAACTTGAACCTATTCACTTGTTTTTTAATTGACAAAACATCAAATGGAGTTCACCTAAAAAATTGAATCATAATATTAGAGGGAAATATCATAACCATACGCACCAGATTATCATAACCTGGGGGTTTTTCTTTGACGATGCATCTGTAAATGGAAGCCGCCGAGGTCGTCTTTGCTTTAAGTTCACGGATTACACGAAGATGTGAATGCTCCCGGTACCACTCCATATAGCCTGGAGCATTTTCATCACCTCGGTTGACATCTCTCCTAGTGTTCACCAAGTGGTACAACCTCTTATCCCAATGTTCAGTAACATATGGTGTACCGGAGTAAACTACCTTGATGGTGTCCTAGTTAGACTCGCTATGCTCCACGTCCAACTTGAACCCGCCATTTATGTGATTCCATGGTACTGTTTGGAAAGAACCATGTTGTCGCATCACCATGGAGCCATTGTACATCACATAACCTGCGGGGTGCCACAACGGTACAAAATAATGGGACAACTCGGAACGACCCGCTATATGTCCACTAGCTCGGTCTTCCTTATATGGTTCAAAGCATATTTCCGAGGCCTTAAGTGAGTCTAATTTCTCCCTCAAGATAACCAACTGCTGCTCCTTTGACCTTGAACGGTTCTTTGTGAACTTGTACTTTGATCATCTCAGTGTACCTCTCTCCCACGTTGTGTTCACATCTGCCAATCCCAGACTCAGGTAGTGGTAATAGATCCATGTCTACATATATATCAAACCAAGTATTAGAAATATTGATTCTTAAATTAGAAAAAAACAAACAAACATAACGATCAATGAATTAAAATAGTTGAGATAATTCCTGGAATAGACTCACGTTCCCAGCAATTTGGCTAGTTCTAAGCCTCGACGCCTTTCTCAACTCTGCCATCAAGAATGCAATAGTTGTCGTGCCCCAAAAGTAGTTTGTGACCTTATTCGGGTACCTAAGAAAAAGATTTCAAAATTGTTAAAGAATATTAATTATATTCAATCTTCTAGACAAAACCAAAAATAACCAGTTACTTCTAAATGATAAAATTTTTGAGATAGAACATCTCTACCATACACAAGAAGAGATTTCAAAATAATTGTCAAGTGACAATTTTGTTAAACTAGGAGAAAGGAACACCAAGTATTTCCATATTAAAACTCTTAAAAGAAGAAAAAGAAATAAAATAGATTGTCTACTCAATTAGAATGTGTAGTTTTTGAAACAAAAATCACAAATATCCGAGGAACTAAAACTTCATTGTGAAACCCTTTTCACTGCTTTTCCTACTCTTCCAGATCAAGAGCTTATGGGTCTAATACTAAAAGTTATCTCTGAAAAGGACAATGCAGGCTTAAGGCTTCCAACTGCTTATGAAGTTTGGATGGTAGTTAAGCCTATGAAACCAATTAAATCAGTGGGACCAAATGGTTTCCTAGTGAGATCTTTCAAACATAACTGTGATTTAGTTGAAAATCAAATACAATATAACTTCTTTAAAGTAATACTCGATAATATAATCTTTTCGTTAAAATAATAAAATTTCCCGGTCCCGACTCGGGTCCTTAGTGTTAAAATAATAAATTCGATAAAATCATAAAATAATACATTTCAAAAGTACCCCTTAATGATTATTAGGTCCCAAATAATATATAAAATAATAATGCTACTAGAAAAATAAAAAATTAATTTCATACATATTAAACTTTCCCAAAATATGATTTAATATCGGTTTTTTTCTTTAAATTTCAAATCAAGTTGTATTTCATCCCAATAATTCGTAATGCAATCAAAGTACCCATGGCAACGTTGTTATACTGCAACAAGAAGTAATTTTGGAGTGTCATTAATACTTGGAGTGCTTGTATTTGCTTTGCGATTAGTCAATAATATAATAGTTTTACAAAATTAGTCAATATCTTACTTAACCTACAAGTATTATTCAACCTTCAAGCTAGGAATTACTTTTTAAAATAATTATGTATTATTTAATTATAAAATAATAATTTATTATATTATCGATAATATAATATTTCTTTGAAATAATAATTTTTCTTGGTCCCAAGCCTATTATTTTATAGAAATTATACTGTAGTAACAATTATACAAGAGATTTTTATAATAAAAAAAATCAATCCAAAACTGAATGAGACCTTTCTATTCTTAATATTTAAAATAAAAAAGCCAAAAACACCAAATGATTTTAGACCCATAGGATTACATAAGATTTTATCTAAATTGTTAGCTAACAGATTAAAAATTCATTTAGAGAGAATGATTTGACCTTTTCAGTCTGCCTTCTTGTCCTCAAATTTTTTTTTGCAGACAACATTATTGTGGCTCACAATTCATTAAAGAAAAAGAAATAAAAAAATGGGGGTCTGGGTATATACTAAAATCGACATGTCAAAGGCATTTGACAGAGTCAACTTAATTGAATTTTTTGATCCAAACTTTATCGGCCTTTGGATTTAGTGATGACTGGTGCAGCTTCATTCACCAATATGTCTACACTTCTTCCATTGCAGTTTTATTAAATGGTACTCCTGGAAGTTTCTTTGCTACATCTAGAGGTTTCAGGAAAGGAGATCCACTATCTCCTTACCTTTTCCTAATTTTTATGGATGTATCTCAAGACTCCTTACATCTAGGGAGAAAAGCAAACACATAGATATAGACTTCCAATTTCTCATCTCCTTTTCTCATATGATCGTCTGCTTTTCTCCAAATCTAGTCTTGTTAGATGCAAAAATTTATTAAATATTATTCGTCAATTTAGTAATGCTTTTGGTCAGCTCTTTAATTTCTCAAAATCTGGTTTATTTTTTTGGATATACTCTAAGCATCAAAGAATAATGATAAATATTTTAAAAATAAAGAAAACTAGCATTACTGACTCATACTTAGGATAATCTTTATTAATAGATAAATCAAAAATAAAAACTTTCGATAAAATTGTTAATAGTATGGAAAACGGAGTTCAAAGTTGGAATAGTACAACATGGCTTAACAAATTTGTTCTGTCTAGTCTGCCTATATATCAGATGAGGTGTTTCTCTCTACCCTTGAAAACAACAGACAAAAAGTCATACAAAGAAATTTTTGGTGGGTAAAAAAGAAAAACTCCAAAGGTTTTTACCGTATTAGCTGGGAGTTTCTTTGTGAATCCATTGAATTAGGAGGTTTAGGGTTTTAAAGAAGAAAACAAGAGAATAATGCAATGATTGCCAAACCAGACTGGAGAACATCAACTCAACAAAATACTCTAGGATTTGTCTTAAAAGATAAATATTTTAGACATACAATTGTTTTCCACTCCAAGAAATATTTTAATGCTTCTTGGATTTGAAGATGCATTATGCAGGCGATCTCTCTGATCCATAAATTCAGTTGTTGGGAGGTAGATGACGGTAAGTAAATATATATTTGGACATAGAAATGGATACCAAGTATGGAAAATAATCTCTTATCTCACTATGGTACTCAATCAAATCTCTTAACACTTGTATCTAAGTTGTTGAACTCAAATACGAAGAAGTGGGATGCACAGAAGGTTAAAAATAACTTTCCAGCTGACACTGCAAAAAATATTCTAAGTATTAGAATCTTCACTAATACAAATGGTATGATGAAACATGATAATTAAAGATGGTTGCTCACCAAAAATCGTAATTTTTATGTTAAATACATGTATCAGAAGCTCAACAACCCATTAGGGAAAAATTAGGACAATATATGAATGATACAAATATGAAATGCGTTTTCTGTGAGCATGAATGTGAATCCTTGAAACCTCTTTTTTTCGAATGCCCATATGCTAGGTCTATTCCGATGTTACCTCCTGTGGTAGGTCTAAACCCCAACAATGACATTGAATTCTCTTTGGCACATATGTACTCTAACTAGATTGTAGGGGTGTACATAAGTGCTTAAATATAAGTAATTTCCACTAAATGTTGGTTGATTTGGAAGTAAAGATGTCTCAGAATCTTTAAATCCAAATCTACAATAAGCATTTAATTATCTTTAGCTGTTCAGAGACATCTGCAATTTTGGTTAAGTAAACATATATAACATTAAATTTACTTAACTTTTTAATATATGTATATATATATAATTTTCAAATAAAAAATAAAAATAAAAATAAGTAATTATTTAATATTATTATCAATTGTGTTATTAAACAAATATTTTATTATTTAATATTTGTTTTTATTTTTATTTTTGACAAACTAAATGAAATGGTATCATAAAATAGTTTGGAAAAAAAATATAATAATATTTAAAGAATAAAATATAAGAAATAAAAATTGATTGTATATATATAAGGGTAATTTTTGTCATTTACAAAATAAAATAGGGACAAAAAGGATAAATCAAACATTAAATTTTGGTGGGACCAAAGCTTATGCTTTTCTAGCTTTTAATAGCTCTTCCTCCCCACCTTTTAAAAATTGAGGAGTTTGGGAAGTGCTTTGGATAAAAAGCACCTTGTTTTGGAGTAGCAATTAGGTTAAAGCAAGAGATAGAGAAGGAGAAGAATTTGGTATTGATAAAGAGGCATCATTCTATTACATACATATAATGTTATCTAATATGCAAGAAATGGAAGACCTATTCATCTAATGGACCACACATCCATGGGCCATAGGCCCTATAACATTCCCCCTTGTGTGGTTCAATAACAAAGCTTTATACATAGTGCTTCACATATAATGCTTTAAGTGTAGTTCTTCAAATGTCGTTCTCTACTTGATGACTTGTGCTGAAATCAATTGCCTTGCTAAAACTTTGACAAGGAAAAACCCAGTGGGATAAAACCTTGGTACAACTCTTCACATGTAGTACTTCACATGTTGTCTCTTACTTTACATGTAGTTCATCACATGCAATACGATCTTCACAGATCGATGAGTCTAAGTTAATTGCCTCGTTAAAACTTCGCCAGGTAAACCCAAAGGAACAAAACCTGAACTAAATAAAAAGAGTACAATATTAAGCAAACTTAAAACATAGTTGGACTCGAATATGTTGCCTCATCAAAACCTTGACAAGGAAAACCCAGTAGGATAAAACCTTGACAAAGGGAAAAGAGTACAACGTGACATATGAAAGTAAAGGTGATCTGTTTCAGATGATCACTTTGTTTCGTTGAAGTTCACTAGTTTCTTCACAACTCCTAAGGTTGAAAATCCTTGTGGGAAAGACAATAGCCTTAGTTGGGAAATTACTTCCCGGTGTTTGTTGTTGTCTCATTAAAAACCTTGCTGAGCAACAAAATTTTGTGGGAAAAAGTAACCTCGGTGAAGGAAAAGAGTTCAACACACCATTAGATTCTCCCCCTGATGTCAGACAATTTTCATTAGTCTAATGCAGTCAAAAGGAGTTTATCACACTTTACTTTGGTGACTTGGATGTTAATAGAACCATGTTGTCGATTCTGGAAGTTACGTTTCTTAACGGACTATCGTGTTTCATTTTTTTGATTTGGATATTTTCAATAATATTAACGCGATCTTTATGTCTTCAACATTCAACATACTTGATGCTTTTAGTATTGTCTCGCTAAAAACCTTGTCGAGTAACAAAACCCTTTGGGAAAAACTATTCTCGATCGAAGGGAAAAAGAGCACAACATGACTTCAATTTCGAAGTAAATTATGTCGACATCATATTCTTGTATCCTCCCCTGATGTCGGCATCTCCCCCTGATTACTTTTAGAGTTGTTCCAGACAGTTCCTTTAGTCATGTACTTTTTATGTCTTTGGAGGGATAAAACAAACTCATGTCAGTGGTTACTTTTAAGTACATGATTACATTCATTGTACTATTCCAAAGACGTTGCGTTATCGCTGAGCTATATCTAGCTAACAAGTTCCCTGAGGATGCAAAATTTTATCGAGTACGTTATTATACTAAGTACAAAAATGCGTCTATTTTACTTAGATATGAGAATTTCATCTCCCAACACATCTTCATCATCTTCCTTTAGACGAAATGGTTACTTACTTACATTTGAACCTCGACTAATCATGGGAGTCCTATCAGGATGCATGTCTTTGTTAAATTGCCCGACAATGGACATATGCAAACTGGTGGAATAATATACCACAAGCTCGGTCTTCTAGTTCATAACATAGATAAGATCGAGATTTCCCAGGATTTTCATCCCAAATTCAGATTTTAAATAGATTGTAAGATCTCTTATTCCATTAAGAGTACTTATCATGTCCATACCGTCGACATAAATATCTATAATTCTGAATCATGAACTTATTTAATACGCATGGCACGAAACCTTACTTGTTTATCCCTTCCCAATCAAATAGTCACTTAGACGGGTATACCACATCCGCCTGATTGTTTAAATCAATAAGTGAGTGTTCCAATGTAACTGCAAACACACTCCGTAGTTTAGAGTCATTCGACTTCGGAAGAAAAAGGCCATCATGCACTTTTGCAAATATCTTCTATCTCTTGATTCTTTCAGAGATACATACTAACCACATAAATATCTTCATTTCAAGTCCTTTTGAAATTACCAAGCTAACTAAGTAGAGGAACGATACAACGTTCATTACAAGAGGACAATTCCAGGGATTTGTGAGAAACCTCGCGCCACAAGGAGAGTCTTTATAGTTTAAGACTGATTTCTTCTCATTATGCTTTGTGAAAAATTAATCATGTATGTCCAATAGGCTTTACACTTGGTTTGTTAGCACTACCACACCAAATACCTATATATTTGTCAAAGAACCAAGTTCTACCTGGATTGTATAGGCCAAATACGCTCTCCGTTGAAATTAAGCAACAAGGAGCTTGGTTCGATCTCATCTTGCTTTATTTCTTTAAGCAAATTTATATGAAATTAATCATCAATATGCTCGCATGAACTTTCCAGTGACTTGTGCACGTTCTCATAATCCACTTGGGATGTCATTGTTCTCTGTAATCATTAAACTTTAGAGCGTCCTCCAGTTTGATTCATGGACATATCCAGGGACAATATTATGAGATGGTTTCTGATGATATAAATAATTTGTGCCTTACTCACCTACTTCCTTTCTAGGTGAGCATTAATTGATCGAACCTGGTGGTCTCTCCATCTTCCTTTATGGAGCCATGGCCGCAACTACACTTCCACCAAGTGTAGTTGCAACACCTTAGTCAATGGTGTACCCCATACTGAGGATTTATAACCTTGCAAGAATATTTGCAGCTGGTATGTGTGATCTTGTCACTTTAGCGACATCAGTGTACATTCAGAAAATCGATTATTCTTTGTGACTTCACATTTACATTTTTGGAGTACAAGAATCAATATGAGACACAGTGGGAACACACCACGACAATTCATGTCGTTCCCCTGGAAAATACTTTTTCTTATCTCCCCCTAACGACGGGAAGAATGTCTCACTAAAGTGATAACCTGCAAATCTAGCGGTAAGAGACCTCCTGCCAAAAGGTTTAAAATGCGGATAATTGTTGGGAACTCATTTACAACATAACTACTTAAAAGTTTTGAAGACCCATCATAGTACGATGTGGAGTCGTAATGACACATATATAGTGCAACCAAAAATGCGTAAGAACACGAATGTCAGGCTTAAATCCAGTTACCAATTGGTACGCAGAAAAGGTTGACTAATATTGGGTTCTAAAAACAAATTAACTAAGATGCGTGTAATATTGCATATCCCAAAAGCAATAAAAAATAGGTTGGTACGCATAACCTATTCCTTAGGCACCATCTGTAACCTTTGATGGTATCCTCTGCAATATAAAATTGATGCTCTGTATTGATCCTATTAAACATGCAATATTCATCAAGTCCTTTTGATGTA
Organism: Papaver somniferum; assembly: GCF_003573695.1. NCBI lineage: Eukaryota > Viridiplantae > Streptophyta > Magnoliopsida > Ranunculales > Papaveraceae > Papaver > Papaver somniferum. The sequence goes on from NC_039361.1 coordinate 10,975,017, forward strand.
AATTCTCTAGCATTAATAAGGGTGGTGAGCCTTTGCACTTTGTATTGTGTAATATGTGCTAGGAGTTTTGAAACGCAAATTTCTTGGGAACTATAACTAGTCCAAATTGTCAAAACATTCACCAGAGCCATAAGTCACTTTAATGGTCCGCATTCTGCATGAATATTTTTCTAAATTTCACCTTGTTATCTTTGTAATATGGATTGTTTACCATTTGCATCTTAGGATGGTCTCGATCCTGTTTTACTGGAGACTTTGTAAAATGAGTGATATGCTCTCTTACTTAAAATAATAATGGGAGGGAGGAGGGGTTGTGTATCTGGTACTTTAGAAAACACTTATTGAGAGATATGTCGTTACTTCGCATTCTGTCAATCTTTTTCCCGTTGTCTCGTTCACTCAAACACAACGATGTACGTATGAGTCCTTTCAAAGCGAAACATCATGTCACAACCAAAGTGCCTTTATGGTTATGTCAAAGTTTGTATGAGTCAATTTCCAACATTTCATCGTCGGAGTCAATATGGATTCAATAATCCAAATACTATAGTGATTTACATTTCACTAGATTGACTCATTAGTTTATCTAAAATATATTTCCTTCCAAATATATTAGAGACTATAAAAGATGCAATCCATTACATTTCATCACTGTGAGGTTCCACATGATATCCATTTAATTGCATGGGTTTCTTTAGAATTAAACAAGCTGTGATTATCTCTCGGTACATGTAGAGATTTTATGACGTCTTTGTTCTATCTCGAAAAACAAATTTTGAGTAGTGCTGCTCTCGATGATCCAATCCTCGTAGTCACATTATAAGGAAATAATTCAACAACTAGTTTAAATTCCTTAAGCTAGTGGAAGAAAAACAATTATGAGTTAGACATTTGGGTCTTGAGAGTTTTAATAAGTGGTGTGGCCTTATTACGTATTAAAAGTGGGACTCAACTCAAGTACTTTACACTGAATATATATTACGTTTTACCCAATATATCTCAAGTGCTTTAGAGAATTTATGTCTCGTGTTTTCATTCCATATGTGCAGATATCAGATCTAGTTCAACCAAATAAGATAGTCAATTGGCCCGAAAAAGTTCTTGTTGCCATTAAAGTTGATGTGAAAATTGGTTGCATATATCAACACCTATGACCAGGTGCATTTCCAACTCTTTCATTTATGATGGGAGCTAGAATTACATCTTAGCTTCATCCTATATTGAGTTGATACATGTACTTTGGTGTCATTACTATTGGGGAAAAATACATCTTTGTCTCATGATATATATGTCACTTTTCACATGCTTTATATGAGTCATTACGTCTAACCCTCATTACTTCGGGGTTCTTTCCATTTTCAATTTTGCTACATTTAGCTTAATTTGAGAAATTTCTTTATCTCAATAGGCCAAGAGAATCTCACTACACATGTCAACTAATTACTTTAGGTTGAATAGATTACTAAAGATAGTTCTCTTGTTGTCATATTTCAACATATACTGGTTCGTTAATATCATGGATGAAGTAGAGAAATGAAAATTTTGTGACTCATATCATCTTTTGTGAGTTCTTCCACAAAATTTAGAATACATGTGATTTTATTTGCAACGTATATTTTGAAAATGCCGACTCTTAATAGTCGAGCCAGTGGATTGCATCCCATGAAACATTTCAAATTTGGGAAGAAAATATCAAGTACACAATAATGGTGCTCAAGTACTTCTAAACCCCAAATAAATACATTGGAATTGAGTTGGTACAACCAATTAAACAAAAGACACCATTCAACTATAGCCAATATCATATTCAAGAGAATAAAATAACACTAAAACCAAAACTCTTAATGGTCGAGATATACAGTCATAGTTTAAGTTGACCGTTTATATGATATTGACTTATCTTAAGACAAAGAAAAACAGAACTAGGCATGTTCTAAAAACAAATAAATAGACAAGCCCAACAAATATTCATTGTAAACCCCCCGCATTAGTTACATACCCCGCATTCCATTTTGGTTCCCGCCGCATATATACAAGACCGGAACAGTCTTAATCGTGCACGATCCAATCCAGTACATGAGAACAGGAGCAGGACAGGATCAGATTGGTCGGGTCGGACCTGGCTGGACCGAGTTGCTTGCGTCGGACCTGGCTGGACTGGGTTGGTTGGATCGGACCTAGCTGGACCAGGTTGGCCGGGTCGGACCTGGATGGATCGGTTGGGCTGGGTCTGGGCAGAAGGATTTTTCAATGGATTTAGTTTCTCCTCAGAAGACAAACAACCCCTTCTCGTTTTCATGACTAAAAGTCCATTTTCGTTCTTTGTTTTCACGAACAGATATCTCCCACAGACATGAACAATCACAAATTATATTATAATATGTAATCACATCACGAATCGAGAGTCCAACATGGATATATTTGTAATTTCAAAATCAAATACAAAAACCAAAATCAGGGAAAAGAAAATATGTAGATCCAACTTAGCTGTTATTTGATTCCAGCAATTTCCACATTAGCTTGACGATAATTACATACTGCGTTGATGTAAATCATCCCTGTAGAAAAAAAATCTTCGAAATCCAATCTAGCTCTCAGCGTAGCATCGTGCATGATAACGTTTTGGAGTAACAATTAGGTTAAAGAAAGAGATAGAGAATGAGAAGAACTTACTGAACCGGCCCGACCCGGACGGTCAGCCCAGAAAGGTGACTGGGCTGGTCCATCCCCGACCCAGCAAATTTAAGAAAAAACGCTTTCCTTAGTCAGACTCGGTGGACCCGGCCGGGTTGACTCTTGATCCTTCGGACCCACTACGGTTCAAATGGGTGGAGTTGATCCTCTGCCCTGGTGCTCCTGTAACTGGTCCCCATCCACTGAGCCAACCTCTGTTTGGTTGTTATCGGATGCAACTTGTAAAAATATACAAATCTCAAACTAATATGTCGTCCAATTGCATCAAGAGCAAGTCTTATGGTGGAATCCATCCATCTTCCACGCCACCTCAGCACTTGGAACTGTGGATGGAACCACAAGTGTAATGGTGGAATAGTAGAAACGCTATTCTTAATGGAGCTAAAAAACGCAATTAAGAATGGAGCTAAAAAAACGCTATTAAGAATGGAGCTTTTTTCTCAGCTGTTAGATTTCAACAACTCATTTTAAATCTACGGATAAAAAAAACGCAATTCTTAATGGCGTTTTTCTAGCGCTATTCTTATTAGCGTTTAGCGCTATTCTTATTGGCGTTCAGATGGATTCCACGAACCCTTTCACGAAATCGTGGAACCTTGCTTGGATTTTCTGTGGAAGGCCCCAACTTGGAAGCCACTAGACTTGACATTCCATGGTTTTTCCACATTTGGAATAGTTTGGATTCCACCATAAAACTTGCTCTAACAAAAAAAAAAGAAAGATAATGACTAAAATTATTGGGCCGACCGAGCGAAACGAGGGAGGACCTTTATATGACCACTTTTTTGTAAATCTAAGTGATCAATTACCACAAAAAAATTAAGAATGGTCCATGCTGAAAAACCAAAAATACCCTTTTGTAGCTGGATTCTTGTCAAACTGAGCTAAGAGTCGCGGGTTCGAATCCTGGCAACATCTTCCTTTTTTTTCTTTTTTCTCCTTCGTGCTTTTTCCTTCTCCTTCGTGCTTCTTCCTTCTCCTTCATTGTTTTTTCTCCTTCGTCCCCAAACTCAACAGAGAAACTCCAACAGAGAAACGTCACCTCCACCTCGCCGCACCATTACCACCATCGCCGTCGCGGCAACCAGATTTATTTAGTCTTTCAAGTTAATTCCCCTCTTTAGATTGAAATTGAGAAATTTCAGTGACCTAATTTGAGGTTCTATTGATGAAGATGGTGGCTCAATTGATGATAAATTAGGTTGGTTTTCATCTTCGTCATTAGGGTTTCAATTGAGATACTTTAATCTATAGAGAATTTAGTCGAGACAGGACTCAAATCGGTTCATTCAAAATCAAATCAGGGTTTCAGAATTTACTCAATTCAATCAGGTCGCGGGTTCAAAGGTTAGTTGCTCAATTAACCTTGTTTCATTTTGGCTGATGAAGGTATGTGTTGGATTTCCCAATTTCAATCTACTGCAAAACTGGGAAATTTCCAATTTCTCTTTGCTGTTTACTGATATTCCAGCTCTTTGCTTGATTTATTTTGTATGTTTGATATTCATAGTGTTCCTGTTTGATGGTTGTCCTGTGTGCAAGTGAATGAATCTATTGAAGTGTAAAAATACTTAAGTGGTTGTGAGATATCTGATTGCTTATATGTGTAATTTGGGTGAATACAGGTCAAAGCATCCTGTAAAAGAAAGGATGTAGTAAAAAGTTCGCAATAGTAAATGGGAAAATTGAATTTCGCAAGATGGATATATGAAACTCACTCTAGTAAATGGACTTACTATGTTCAGTTAGAGATGGACATCTAAAGTTCGCATTAGTAAACGGGTATTTCGCTGAGCGCTTACTGTAGTTTGGAACTTCCATTATGCAGTTGTTGTTGTTATTTGGCTTAGGAGATGGACATATTAGTAAATGGGTTACATATTAAGCGAGTTCTCAGGCTTCTTAATGACTTAAAAATACAATAATACAGAACTAGATTTTGTATGGAAAATCGTGCACTGCATAGTACCTTTAGTTTGCTTAGTTGGGTAAAGTAAAATAATTACCGTATAAAACCTAATTTTGTATGAAAAAATAATTACCGTATAAAACCTAATTTTGTTGATTTCAATTCATATTTCGATCAAGTAAAATAATCAAGAGTTCATAGTTTTGGGTTCAGAGTCGTGATATCCAAAAGATTTGAGCTGAGAAAATGAGATGTTATAGCTGGCCAAGGATCGATTATGGTTGTCTCAGAAGATGATTTGGTAACAAAGGGAGAGGAAATGAATTGGCTGTGAAGTTTTTGTTATGAGATTTCATTGAGAACCAGATCAAGAAGATATCAGTTTGAATCGAGAATTACAAGGGTTTCTTGTTGATTGGTTAGGTTTCAGAAGGGTTTATTTGGATTTGAGTTTCCAGAAATTCGAGTTCAAGGTGGACTGATTTAGTGGCCGAAGTTGAGATGAAATTAGGGTCTCACAGAAGAGCTCATGTAGCTGATGGAAGATATCAGTTTGAGCAGAGTTTCAAATAGCTGCAGCAGAGAATGGGATGGTGTTGCAGTGGTTTGTCAAAAAAAAGAATCGGGGCTGGAGAGCTGTATGTGTTTATTGGCTGTGAGCTGAGATGAACTGACCAATTGAACTGTTGGTGTTGTGACATGAGTCTGATATGGGGATGGAAAAAGGAATTGAAGCAAATATGGAAACAGAAATTGAGAGTGTTGTGATTGAGATGAATTTCAAGGGACTGAGATTTGAGAAGAAGGGTCTTGACAGATTTCTTGTAGAGTAGGGTTGAATCAGTTCTGAATTTGGTAATGAAGGTGGTGGTAGTGACTATGGTAGAAACTGATGATGAAACATATGAGGAGATAGTTCGGGTATGCAATAACTTCTGTTATTTGTGTTCATTCCTTGAGCTGTTGTATTTTACTATTTTGTATATATTTTGTTTGGAAATTAATCTCTAATTAGATGGTCATTAGAATAGCCATGCTTCATCTGTTCAGCATAAAACTATGGAAGTAGGAAAAGATATGGTTCATTTGGAGTTTAGACTTATGGCTTTCCCTCGAACATGCTTTCTCATTTATCAGGCCATTCACACCCTATCATCTATATAAAACTACTGGCTTAAAGATTTTGAGTCTGTGTGTTACTAACATGACTAGATCTTTTAAGTTAAATCCACCTATTTTGCTGTTACTGTGAATCTTGACATTATTTGTCCATCCTGTTAGAAGCTTTACTTGACTCCAACTATGTGTTTGCACACCCTTTGTATGAAGGGTGCCATCAAGACAATTGTGCATGCGTTTTAGTGTCTAACATGCGGGCTTGGGTCCGAAGTGTTAGCCACTGCCACCGACTAGCCTATACGGTTCATCTCATATGTTTGAATATTTTATCACTTAGATTACATATGTAATATGCAAATCTATCTGGGTGACCTACATGTTTACATCCATTTATCTAATTAGATTCTATGAATACTGTACGCGAATAGTAACTACAATAAAATATTTAAAGAGTAATATATCTCTGTAGGTGCATTGACATATATTAAGTGTGTCTGAGATTGTCAATCCCTAGAAAATGGCATGTCTTTGTATGATATCGTTGAAGTGTTGAGTTTTCACATCCCAGCTTGTCAGTACCACCTGGAATTACGCTTTCTGTGAAGGTATTTGTGGTATTGTTGGTAAGTGGGAATCCTGTTTATTGTTTTCCCCTACCTCGAACCCTGTAGTCATCTCCCATATTATAGCACTTTTCCGCTGTTAGCTAATAATAGTTGCGATCTTGTGGAGTAACAATTTTGAGTGCTCTCTGGATGAGAGGCTGTATTATAGAAAAATGTCCGAAAAGAAGGGTTACATCTGCAAGTATGTAGTATCCCTTTATCTCATATGAAGCAATAATTAGATTATTCATATGATTTTAAAGTTATCTTTAGGATTCTTTTTATCATTCATATTTTTGCTGAATGATACTCTGTAAATGATTTGGCTCAATGAGTTGTGCAAGGATGGTACTCTGTAAATGGTTTCAGTTGCAGCTGAGATGGACTTGGCTGCTATGTGATGAACTGAGGTGGTGCTGTTGGTTTTGAGCTCAACTGTGCTGGTGCTACTGATGTTCATGGGCGCAGTTCAAGAAGGAGAATATAGCTGGGATAGAAGGAGCAAGTGATGCTGTTGATAATGAACTGATTCAGGTTATGAGTTGTGTGTAAGCAGTTAGGTGGTGGTGATTGAAGCTGCAGGATGGATTACTGTTGGAGCTGGTTGGCATGGAAGCTGAGAACGGGATGTTGTTGGTTGAATGGTTGCAGATGCATGAAATGGAATCTTGCAATTGCAAGTGATGGCTGCGGCTCAACAGAAATAGTGATGGAGTAGCAAGGTGTTGTTGATGAGCTGATGTTGAAGTCTTAGTGATTCAATGAAGTAGAATGGAGAGGAATTAGATGTATGTTAAGGTGGTGGTTTCGTCAGGTTCTTCGGTCGGCCCTCCTATTGTGGAAACGGTTGTACTAGTATTCGTATAATTTAAAATTAATGTATGCTTAATCTTGTGTGCAACAAATGTATATCTACGACAATCTATTCTTCCTAGTTATTTTTGTTATTATGATTTTTTGCATACCGAATTTTCATTTTACATTCTAAATTTTTATTTTGGATTGTTGTCTAAATTATATATATATTTGGATTGGACAATTCTTGTACCTTAGTCAACACTTTAGAATTAATTTTAAGATTTTAATTTCAAAACGTGGTAATCTTCGGGCTCATAAGTTCTTATAAATATGTGACCCAGTGAACATTGCTTTTCCGATTCGATGCCCGGGCCGGTTTTCAGAACATTGCTTGGTATTGATAAAGATGCATCAATCTATTACATATGTTATCTTATATACAGGAAAGGGAAGATCTATTCATCTAATGGACCGCACATCCATGGACGATAGGCCCTGTAACACCTTGATTTTTTTTTTAACCAAACCCCAATTTCAAAAATTATTAACATATATAGGTTTTGAAAGTGCTTTTGGAAAAATAAAAACATTATCAAACCCAGTCTTACACAAGGAATAGGTTTCCGCTTCGAGCTTTTTTTAATAGTGGACCGGGAAAGGGTGAGCTCGCGGGCGATAGACCCATCTGACCCTGACCCGGTAACTTTTCCGATTCGACGCCCGAGCCGGTTTTCAGAACATTGTTTGGTATTGATAAAGAGGCATCAATCTATTACATATGTTATCTTATATACAGGAAAGGGAAGACCTATTCATCTAATGGACCGCATATCCATGGACGATAGGCCCTATAACACCTTGATTTTTTTTAACCAAACCCAAATTTCAAAAATTATTAACATATAAAGATTTTGAAAGTGCTTTTGAAAAAATAAAAGCATTACCAAACACAGCCTTACACAAGGAATAGGTTTCCGCTTCTAGCTTTTTTTCATAGTGGACCGGGAAAGGGTGAACTCGCGGGTCGGCCATAAATTGCTAGCTCTAGTACTATACCGAGTTTCGGTACAAATGGTTGCAGAATTCCAAATGCGCAACCTTTCTTTTTAATGTAGCCCATCCATTAATGTAAATTGAACACCAAAGGTCACGCCTTGGCGTAGTTTAGATTTGAGGGGTTCGTTATGTAGTGGCATAAAACCACACACCACATCCAACGAAGTAGAAGATGATTTAACACAAAGTCAAGATACACAACAAACATAGGCGCAAAAATATACGTGGTTCGGTATGATTACCTACGTCCACATGGTGAAAGGATGAATGTTATTATTTCTCTTTTTTGATTACAAGATGTTCTCTCCTTCTCAAATGGTGTAACTCTCCTTCTCAAATAATGTAACTCTCAAACTCTCCAATGTAGTGTCTTATTTTTTTTCTCTCTCCCAACTTGCCTCTCTCTCTCGACCTGCCCATAAATTTATAGGCCAAGGTCGACATACAACAAAATTACAATGTTGGTCACACAATTTAGCTGTTCCCTATTGGACCTTCACTGCTCGCCCGACTTTCTGGTTTGACCGATAGTTCTTCACCCGAGGACGAGTCTTAATCGTCTGGTTAACACGATGTCGCCCTTCTATTCTTCTCGTTCCTTTGTTTGACCATCTCCCTTCATCTGACCGAGTGCTTTCTGATTGTTCGCCCGACCTGTCAGAGGATTATGATCACGTCACATCCGACCCACGTGATACCTCGCTCTTTGCTCCGTTCGATTCTATCCTGTGCTTCGCCGCTCTTTTTTCTTTGGTGTATCATAGCTTAGGATCTTTCCACCTAACCCTGTGGAATATCTACACCTACATTTATGCCCCTTCTTTCGCTCGTGTGCTTGGCACGAGGGAAAGAAAATCGCTCCACCTTCCCACGTCCTTGAGCATGCCGAGAATTCCTCCATGAAGTTCCCCACTAAATACCCCATTATGACTTGTAACCGCTGCTGTAGGTCAAGACACTTCATCCTATAAATATCTCCCTTTATGTTCTCTTTCCTCTATTCGCCATTTTCAGAGAAACCAAGCGCTGTTCTTTTTTCTTCTTCACCTTCCTTCCTTGCCGACGCCATTAACTCCGACGACCCTTTTATCTTCTCAGTCTTCATCTTCGCTGTTTCTGTTGGTGAGGTTTGCGACAGTCGTGGTTGGTTCTTCTTTTTACTTCTCTCTCTATCAAAGTTCATATCTCTCCGTTCGCTTTCTGCCATGGCTACTTCTTCTCCGTCAATGACTGAATAAAGGTGCGTGAGTGATACCTTCTACAGCGTTGCTAATTCCTATTTCATCATATAATCATCAATAAAAACATCTATTTTAGCCATGAATTTATCTTGTGAGTGTGTTTTTGGGATGAGGAGCTAAACCCATTAGCCGAGACGACGGAGGAAGCCATTGGTAATTTATTGGTATAATTCTAATTTTTATATTTATTTGCAATATTATTATTTGATTATTTGCACGAATTAAAATTGAATTAATAGTTTTTATTGAGTAATTGTGAATTGACTTGATGAAGCATGCTGGGTTTTAGTAACTTTTGATGTTTTATACTTTTTAATTACAATTATTACTTCAAAAACTTATTTGAGGCAAATATTAGAATTGATTTTAAAGATAAAATTGCATAAGAACTATTTAGAGTTTACTATTAAAATGGTCATTGGTGGAATCCTAGTCTTGGTGTTTTTCTCTATAACTTTGAATAACTTTATTTAATTATCTAGTTTAATTTAAATCTAAAAATTGCTTTCTTCACAAGTCTGAAAAGACCTGTTTTTACCACTACTACAATCACTATTTGAAAACCATCAATTTTTGGCGCCGCCGACGCGGACCTGTGTTTAGTTAGCATTTTTTTTAGATTTTTATTATTTTTATTATTTTTGTTCTTCTTTACGTTTTTGGTTTTTTTTGTTTCCTTGCAGATTTTTGAAGATTGGAGCGAAAGACAATTTTGCCAAAGCTTGTGGTGATTTACTTAAAGTTTGGGAGAGAAAAGCAAAGCTAAAGGAGCGAAAGAAGAAGAATTTTTTTATTTTTTTGATAAAAAGAGAAAAAAAAAAGAGACATTTTTTTGTAATTTTTTTTTAGACTTTCTTTTCTTTTGTATTTTTTTTGGACTTTGGACATGGGACATTTTTATTTTTATTTTTAAACCCTACGGAAGGGTATCCTTAAATAAAACTGTTTGCAGGGAAGGACGACGATTACGATATCGTCTCGGCCCCTCGGGTTCGCACACGGCATAGGAGTCGTGGCCCGAGTCGACTTCAGCGGTTCTTCGCCCGTCTGGTACGGGAGGTAAAATTCTAAACACCCGCGAATCTCCTGCAAGCGGGTTACTGGACTCCTTAAGGTGAATATATTTGAGGACTTGAATGGACTGTTTTTAAATTCCTAGTAAAGGGCAAGGACTGGACCTATAAGATAAGGGTTCGGATTTCATCACCGCTCCCTTCTTGCCCGCCTTAGGAAAACGAAACCTAAAGCGAACCTAAGCCTAAAATTTGGACTAGAAAGAGACCTATAGGGTATCGAGCTTAACAGGACAATCATTCGAAAAATATTGGTTACTCTTTTAAGCACACCTCGAAGTTCTTGACGGTTTTGCGAGTTGAATGCGTGACTGCGCCGCATTGGATCGGTGAGGTTTTGGGTATCAAAGCTCCACTGAGCTTCCCTCGCCTCGATTCAACTTGCTTTAACTCGGATTGATTCCAGAGGGGTTTGCTCAAATTGTAACGAATTCCCTTTCGAAGGATTAGAAGCTGGTCTAGAAACAATCTAAGTGGAGCCATCATGCTTGTTGTTTGCTAGAAATCTTTAGGTTTGCTGTGGTAAAGTCGAGTCAGCCTGCTGTGTGATTGCTAGAACCTTCCTGTTAGGATTTTTATTTCTTTTTGAATTCTTTTTAGTGTATGCCCGATTTTGTTAGGGCTTGGAAAAGAGATACTCTAGGTCGATTGATTAGCGAAAAACCTAGTAGTTCTTCTGATTTAAGCAGGGAGCTCGAAGACTTTCTTTGGAGAGCCCTGTTTTTGGAAACTTCAGTTTTGAGAATTGTCTCTTGTGAGGAAAGTACCCCTAGTACTTCTGTTGTGCCAGCGATGGCAACTTTGAAAGATTACATGTTCCCAACTAGGACCAACCGAGCTTCATGCATTAAATTGCCAGCCACTACGGCTAATTTTGAGATAAAACCTAGTATTCTTCAGATGATCCCTATATTCTTAGGAAAATGATGAGAACCCTTATTTTCATATTAGGGACTTTGAGGAAATCTGTGGGACAATTAGATAAAGGACCTTACCGATGAAGTCTTGAAACTTAAGATGTTTCCCTTTTCTTGAGAGATAAAGCCAAGACCTGGCTGAACAACCTACCGTCTGAATCCATAGAAACATGGCAGGAACTTATCGCTGCCTTCTATATGAAATTCTACCCTAAGCATAAAACTGCAGCTGTTAGGCAGAAAATTAGTGCTAGTGTGCAACAAGAGGGAGAGTCTCTTTATAGGTTTTTAGAGCGATTCAATGATCTCCTATCTCAGTGTCCTCACCATGGATTTGATAATATGAAACTTGTACAGATTATTTATGATGGTTTAGACTATTCGACCAAAGCCATGGTTGAGTCTATGTGCGCTGGTGAGTTCACTAGTAAAAATGCTGATGATGCTTTTACCTTCTTAGGAGCTATCGCTGAAAAATCCCAACAGTGGGAATCTTGTGTTGAACCCCCTAAAAGACTCTTGGTCAATAGAAGTAGCACCAATGTGGTAGATACAGTTTTGGTCAGATGCTAAGTTTGCTGCTTTATCTAGAAGGTTAGAAGCTTTGGAAATGGGTCAGTCTAAAAATAGGTCCCTTGTTGAACCTAATAGAGCCTCTCAAGTCTCTAGTTGTGGAATAGAGCCCGATAATTCATTTTGGGAAGGTCAGGTTAGTGAAGAGCAAGCCCATGCTGTCTATAACAATGCTAGGTTTGAGAACCGTCAGAAGTTTGACCCATACTCAGAAACCTACAACCCTGGTTGGAGAAACCATCCTAATTTCTCTTGGTCTAAGGGCCAGAGTCAAGGCCAGTCTAGCAATTCTCAGCCTCCCCCAGGTTTTGGTTTTAAGAACTCTTCAGGTCAAACCCAGTTTCAGAACACTTCCGAGAAAAAGATCTCTACCTTAGAGGATACTCTCACTATGTTAGCAAATAACCATGAAATGCTAACAAAGAACCACATGAGCTTTCAACAAGAAACTAGGCAAGAATTGAAGAATAATTCCCAGAGTCTTGCCAAATTAGAACTTCAAGTAGGACAAATAGCTAAGTTCATAAGTGAGAGAGAAGATGGAAGGTTCCCTAGTCGTACTGATCCCAACCCAAAAGGAGAGAAATCGTACAATCATGTGAATGCTGTCACAACCCTTAGGAGTGGAAAGAAAGTTGACAACAAGGTTGCCATGCCTGATAGTGAACATGCTGTAGTTCACCCTGCTGAGCCAGAAAATGAGGAGACTGATAGAGTCTCCAAAGAGACCAATGAGGGTCCTGTTGAGCCCGGCTTTGTTCCCAGAGCCCCGTTTCCCCAGCTGCTAGTTCCGACTAAGAGGGAGTCCAACTTTAATGATATATTGGAGGTTTTTAAGCAGGTTAATATCAACCTTCCATTATTAGATGCAATTAGGCAGATTCCCTCTTATGCCAAGTTCCTTAAGGACTTGTGTACGCGAAAGCGTAAGCTCAGTGTCCAGAAGAAAGCCTTCATAGCTAGTCATGTGAGTTCTATTATTCAGAATACCACTACTCCTAAGTATAAAGACCCAGGGTCCCCTACCATTGCTTGTACAATAGGTAAGTACCGTGTTGAGAAGCTTTGCTTGACTTAGGAGCCAGTGTGAATTTACTTCCATATCATGTGTACCTTAAGCTAGGACTTGGTGAGATGAAACCTACCCAGATGACACTTCAGTTAGCTGATAGGTCCGTTAAAATTCCTCGTGGTGTGATCGAGGATGTTCTCATAGAGGTTGACAAGTTTATTTATCCAGTGGATTTTTTATCCTAGATACCCAACCTGTCCCTGACCCAGAGAACCAAATACCAGTGATTTTAGGTCGCCCGTTTTTAGCTACATCCAATGCGATCATTAACTGTCGAAATGGTATTATGAATTTGTCTTTTGGTAATGACTATTGAGCTGAATATTTTTAATATAAGCTACCCTCTGAACTAGATGACTCGAATATAGAAGAGGTGAACATGATAGGAACATTAGTCGAGGAGTCATTACCAAACACTTTGTTAGAAGATCCATTAGAAAAATGCCTAGCTCACTTTGGGATTGATTTTGAATTGATGATAAGAATTAATGAGGGATATGCTTTGTTAGATTCAACCCTTTGTTAGATACTAGTAATGGATGGAAACCTAAGTTCGAACCACTACCATTTCTAAGTCTACCCTAGTTCCTTCTTTAGAAGAGCCTCCTAAGTTGGACCTAAAACCATTGCCAGATACCCTGAAGTATGTGTTTTTAGGCCCGTCTGAGACTTTACCTGTGATTGTTTCTTCCGACTTGGATATAGATCAGGAAAGTAGGCTAGTAACCGTCCTTCAAAACAACAAGGAAGCTTTAGGGTGGACCATAGCAGACATTAAGGGTATAAGTCCTACTGTTTGTATGCATCAGATCTATTTAGAGGAAGACACCAAACCTTCTAGGGAGATGCAACGTCGACTAAACCCCAATATGAAAGAAGTAGTTCGAACTGAGGTTCTTAAGCTATTAGATGCAGGCATCATCTATCCTATTTCAGATAGTAAGTGGGTCAGCCCCGTTCAGGTTGTTCCCAAGAAATCTGGTATTACTGTAGTCCAGAATAATAACAATGAGTTAATCCCGACCCGAATGACCACGGGTTGGCGTGTTTGTATTGACTATAGGAAATTGAACAAGGTCACTAGGAAGGACCACTTTCCCCTTCCCTTCATCGACCAGATGCTAGAGAGATTAGCTAGACATAGTCAATACTTCTTTTTAGATGGCTACTCTGGATATAATCAGATCGTTATTGCCCCAGAAGACCAGGAGAAAACCACTTTTACCTGTCCCTTTGGTACCTTTGCGTATAGACGCATGCCTTTCGGGATATGTAATGCCCCGGCGACTTTTCAGCGTTGCATGATGAGCATATTTTCTGACATGGTAGAACGGTTCTTAGAGGTCTTTATGGATGATTTTTCAGTGTTTGGTTCGTCTTTCGATGAGTGCTTGCATCATTTGTCATTAGTTTTGACTAGGTGTAAGGAAAAGAATTTAGTGCTTAATTGGGAGAAATGTCACTTTATGGTTCGTTCAGGAATTGTTCTAGGGCATATTGTATCTTCAAAGGGTATAAAGGTGGATAGAGCAAAAGTTGACCTTATTAAAACTTTACCGGTCCCAAAAACCGTAAGAGATATTAGGTCATTCTTAGGACATGCTGGTTTTTATCGTCGTTTCATTAAGGATTTTAGCTTGATTTCTAGACCTCTTTGCAATTTGCTTGCAAAAGATGTTAAGTTTGTTTTTGATGATGCTTGTTTAGAGGCTTTTGAGAAGCTTAAGTCATTACTCACTACCGCCCCCATAGTCCAGGCACCCAACTGGAACCTACCCTTTGAGATCATGTGCGATGCTTCAGATTATGCTATTGGTGTTGTGCTAGGTCAGCGAGAAAATAAGTTACTTCATGTGATTTACTATGCTAGCAAAACTCTGAATGATGCCCAGTTGAACTATACCACTACCGAGAAGGAACTATTAGCCATTGTGTTTGCCTTAGACAAGTTTAGACCCTATCTCTTAGGTTCTAAGATCATCATATATACTGATCATGCTGCTTTAAAATATCTTTTGTCTAAGAAGGATACTAAACCTAGATTGATTAGGTGGATTCTGTTGTTGCAAGAGTTTTCTCCAGACATTAGAGACAAAAAGGGTGCCGAAAATGTTGTAGCAGATCACTTGTCCAGGCTAGTTTTTAGTTCCCCAGATGATTCCCTTCCTATAAGGGATAGCTTTCCTGATGAACAATTGTTCTCTGTTACCCACTTACCTTGGTATGCGAATATAGTGAACTATCTTGTTACTGGTCGAATGCCCCAACATTGGGGTAAACAAGATCGTTCTAGATTTTTAGCTGAGGTTAAGCACTTCTTTTGGGATGATCCTTATTTGTTTAAGTATTGCCCAGACCAGATTATTAGGAGATGTATACCTGAGAGTGACCAGTCCAGTATTATTTCCTTTTGTCATGATCATGCTTGTGGGGGTCACTTTAGTGCTAAGAAAACTGCTGCTAAGATATTGCAGTGTGGATTCCATTGGCCTTCGTTGTTTAAAGACTCCCACAGTTACTGCGTTACTTGTGAACGATGCCAGAAATTAGGAACCATTTCCCGTAGGAACATGATGCCCTTGAACCCTATTTTAATTGTTGAGGTCTTTGATGTGTGGGGTATTGACTTTATGGGTCCGTTTCCTAATTCTTTTGGTAACCTATACATCTTTGTCGCCGTAGACTATGTCTCTAAGTGGATTGAGGCGGTTGCGTGTAAAACCAATGACCATAGGGTTGTGATTGAGTTCTTGAAAAATAATATACTTACAGGTTTTGGTACACCGCGAGCTATAATTAGTGATGGAGGGTCGCACTTTTGTAATGGGACTTTTAGACTTCTAATGAAGAAATATGGTATTACACATAAGATAGCTACCCCGTATCATCCACAGACTAGTGGTCAGGTAGAGGTTTCCAATAGGGAGATAAAACGTATATTAGAGAAAACAGTTAATCCTAATCGGAAAGACTGGTCGTCTAGGCTTACTGATGCCTTATGGGCTTACCGTACTGCGTTTAGGACCCCCATTGGAATGTCGCCTTATCGGCTTGTTTATGGCAAGGAATGTCACTTACCTGTTGAGTTAGAACACAGAGCTTATTGGGCTGTTAAGCAGCTAAATTTTTCACTTGACAAGGCAGGAGCCCATAGGAAACTCCAGCTCAATGAGTTGGACGAGATTCGTATAGATGCTTATGATAGTGCGAAGGAGTAAAAGAACAAAATGAAACTTGTGCATGATAGAAACATATTACGGAAGTCATTTTCTCCAGGTCAAAAAGTTCTTCTGTATGACACTCGTTTGCATCTATTCCCCAGGAAACTGCGCTCTCGGTGGACCGGTCCTTTTGTGGTCCGTACTGTTTTTCCTCATGGAGCTGTTGAAATCGAGACACTGGATGGTAGTAGTTCTTCAAAGGTTAACGGTCAGCGATTGAAGCCCTTTTTAGAGCCTTTTCCTACAAGTGATGTTGAGGAGGTCCCTCTGGAGGACCCTGTTTACCCTTGATTGACCATCGAGGTGATTTGTATGTTGTATAATTTCTATATTCAGTTTTTGGTTTCACTTCACTCAGGTACTATCTTTCCGAACTCTCTCTTTACTATTTCCTCATGTTACTTATATTCTTGGTACTGTTCTTTCATGAGAAACATTGAGGACAATGTTAGATTTAAGTTTGGGGGTGGGGAAGAAACTTTTTGTTATCTTTTAGTTGCAATAAATAAATAAACTCCAGAGCCTAGAAATTTATGCCTATTGAGGAATTCACTAACTAATCTAAGTGGATGGAAGCATTTTGATTGTAGGAGTTTGAGGAACCAATCTGATTAGATGGAAACATCTAAAAGAGTCTATTCATAAAAGCACAGAGCTCAGGTGTTAGAAATAACATGATAGTTTCACCATATCTCGTTGAGTCCTTTTCACTTCTATTTTTATTTTTTATTTTGTTTTTAAACTATGTTTCTCTAAGTGATAGGTGGGGCCCACGATTCAAGTTGTTACCAATGCTAGGGTGAATTAGAGTGATTGAGATACCATGAAAAAAAAAAAAAAAAAAAAGATAAAAAAAAATGGTAGTTACCAAAAAGTAAAAAAAAAAAAAAAAAAAAAAAAAAAAATGAAAGAAGAAAAAAATTGAGACCAAACCATTTGACCAAAAGGAATAAATTCAATAAAGTCGACCACTGGTACCCTTGTATATGCCAGTTGTGTTGACCTAGAGTTAGGTTATCGACCACTGGTACCCTTGTATATGCCAGTGTGTTGATGTTAGTCAGACTAGTATCTCAATCCATTAGGATAGGTTCATTTTGGCGGAGGCCTTCAGACAGATATGGGAAACGTCGTTCACTTAGTAAACATCAAAACCATCTATGTTTTCTATATCCATCTTCTTGATCTATCCATGTGATTAGTTTTGACTCCGAATATGATGTCCATAGTGCAACTATCTGAGTAGAGCTCTGTCACTTTATATGAATTTTAGTATGCTTGAGTGCAAACTCGTGTACAATAATTGGAATTTCGCATCAGGGTACTTCTTCCTGTAGTCAATAAGTATGCCAACCAAGGAGATTCTTTAGTGCCTTCCAAGGTTTTGCGTAGATAGCTAAGGTCTGGAGTATTAAGGTTTTGTGGGTATATCTCTGGTAAGCCTTCCCGAGACTATAACTCGGCCACTAGGGCCACCTAGGGGTTTAAAGGCTTATTGCATACGCTAAATGCAATCGACGATGCCTGCGACAGTGAGTTAGGATTTTATTTTCTATTTGATTTGCTCGGGACTAGCAAATAATAAGTTTGGGGGTATTTGATGGACGCATTTATGTGTCTAATATAGCTCATTTGTATATATTGTTAGTACTCGATATTGTACTTATTTGGTTATTTTATGTATTTGTAGGTGTTTTGGAAAATAATCTCTTGCGACGAATTTGGCTAAAATGTGGCATCTGGACCTCCGTTGATAACGTACCGGAAGCGCCTCAGAAGTGTACCGGAAGTATCCCAGAAATACCCCGGAGGAACCCCGAAAAAAGTGCGGAAAATGCCTCAGAGGACACTTGCTATACGGACCCTTGATTTTGGATAAGGGGTAACCTAATTACTAAGGGGTGACCTATTTCCAGGCAGATGCTAAAGGGAGAACAACACAGGATAAGGGCACCCACCTTCTTCACGTTTTGAATTAAAAAAATGGCGGGAAAATGCATGCAGCGTCTGGCAGATTTGAAGATCGAATTTTGGACGTGATTTTAGGAGATTCAATTGCTGTATTTGGTACGTATGGACTCTG
Organism: Papaver somniferum; assembly: GCF_003573695.1. Taxonomy (NCBI): domain Eukaryota; kingdom Viridiplantae; phylum Streptophyta; class Magnoliopsida; order Ranunculales; family Papaveraceae; genus Papaver; species Papaver somniferum. Next base: position 10,993,378 of record NC_039361.1, read on the forward strand.
CATGACTAAACAGGCCTGATACAATCAATTTGACCCAACCAATTGGGCTGGAATGGCCGGGAGAAGTAATCAAAGTTCAAACAGGACACGTACTTTCTGTTCAAGTTTCAAAGATTTGTGAGAGATATTTGGGAGAGTTTGACGCTGGAAATTAATGTATTTAGTCTTTTTCACGTCTTAAGAAGAGTTTGGTACCTATTTTATAGCTAACAGACGCGTACAAACACTGAAGAGGTGATTATTCTCTCAACAGCGCCGAGAAGAAAAAGAAAAGAAAAAGTCGGATTCAGTAGAGATTTTTGGGGATTAAAAGACTATATAAGAGAGGGTTCAAGTCATAGAAGGGTTAGAAACCTTTAGGAGAGAGTTTAGAGTCGATGAGAGCCTAGGAGAAGCAATTATAGAGGAGACAACGCTGCTGCTGCCATTAAAGCTTCTGAAGAACACGAAGAACAGACTCGCAGAGTCAGTCGTTCTTCAGCAGACTTATTTCATACCACTGTCGTTGTTTCACAGCAGTATATAGTTATCGTTTACAGCAGTCTTAAATTACCATACTCTTTTGTAACAGTCGCGCTGTAACACCACTACAGCGTTGCTAATTCCTATTTCATCATATAATCATCAATAAAAACATCTATTTTAGCCATGAATTTATCTTGTGAGTGTGTTTTTGGGATGAGGAGCTAAACCCATTAGCCGAGACGACGGAGGAAGCCATTGGTAATTTATTGGTATAATTCTAATTTTTATATTTATTTGTAATATTATTATTTGATTATTTGCACGAATTAAAATTGAATTAATAGTTTTTATTGAGTAATTGTGAATTGACTTGATGAAGCATGCTGGGTTTTAGTAACTTTTGATGTTTTATACTTTTTAATTACAATTATTACTTCAAAAACTTATTTGAGGCAAATATTAGAATTGATTTTAAAGATAAAATTTCATAAGAACTATTTAGAGTTTACTATTAAAATGGTCATTGGTGGAATCCTAGTCTTGGTGTTTTTCTCTATAACTTTGAACAACTTTATTTAATTATCTAGTCTAATTTAAATCTATAAATTGCTTTCTTCACAAGTCTGAAAAGACCTGTTTTTACCACTACTACAATCACTATTTGAAAACCATCAATTATCGTGCTATAAATTCCCTTTTTCCCGATGATTCTCCCTCTTTTTCATGTAGGGCTGATAAGAGAGTCTTCAAAGACTTGTCTGATGACGATTTTATCGAACAGTTGAAGGAAGAATTCGGTCTTCAAAACTATGAAGTGACCCTAGTCTCGGGCCAAATGGGTGTGTTGAAAAATACCGATGTCGATAAGCATGAGCAGTTGTCCGAGGCGGTCATCATCACTCGTGGGAAGTTGGAACTTGTCCCTCGCTTTCCTCTATACAACCCTGTCAGCCCTTTCTACTATGAAGTATTGTCGCAACTTCGTGCATATTGGCCTTGACTCAGTGGAATGGCAACACTTTCCGTCTGATGAATGAGTAGAGAGACCGAGGCGAGGGTCGCGGCTCTACGGCCGATTGGTCGACCTATAAGCCTGGAGACGCTCCCGATTACACTTCAGCCAATTTTATCGTGAACTACCGAAGCGGGACAGCTACCAATTGCGACCTTGATGGTTTTTCTTCTAGCCCTCACCGTCAGAAATCTATGCCCGAGGGTGTTGACAGATTGATGCTAGATGCTGATCCTCTTGGAAAAGGTTCCAACAAGCGTGCTTTCCACACCAATGACCCATACTGGGACCGAGTTCCACTTCTTGTTCGCGGCCAAATTTTGCATGGTAGCTTTCCTTCTCCTCAATTTCCTGCAGAGCCTTATCCATTATGGGTGATTAACGATGATAGGGTATGTTGCTTTCTTTCCACTTTCTTTGATTCTTGCTGTATCGACTTGGGGTACTGATTACTTTCTTGTCGTAGGTTAAGCCTCAGGGAGAGCCTACGAAATCGGCTTTTATTTCCAAGAAGAGGAGCGCTGACACAAGGGTCGAGGAAGACCAGGGGAAGGTAACAAACATATAGCTTTTATTCTAAGTACATGTACTTGCCCCTGTTTTTTTCCTTCACGTGTTCTGACGTTGAACCTTGTGCAGAAAATCCCTAGGCGCAAGGATGAAGATGTTGGAGGGTCCGATACTGTTGGTGGTGAAGGTTTGGTTCCAAGGCGTAATCCTCCTCGGCGAAGGGAGTGGTGCTGAAAAGCTCAGACATTGTGATCGACATCCCCGATCAAGAAGATGAGGACGATATATTCGGGGACGAGCAGCTGTTTGATGATGATGCTGGTGGTCAGAAGGAAGGGGAGGTTCCTGCGGAAACTGCTATTATGACTCCTATCGTGCAGTCCGGAGCTCAGGGGCTGACCCATACATCGCTCCAAAAGATGCCCCAGAAGGATGTTGGGTCTCCTTCGGGTGTTCTGACATCTTTTACCATATCGGGCCCTATGTGTGATTCTCTTGGTGCATTACACTTGGAGGACTTCGGCTCCTATAATGATGAGCAGATGATTGCTGTCGTGCCCCTGTATCCTGACATTGCGCTAGTCTTTGATAATCTGGTAAGTGGTTTGTTTGAACTCTTCGTTTTGATGTTATCGGGCCTTACTAATCTCGTCTTGGGATGAAATTTTTAGGCGTTGAACCGGTCGAGGTTGGAGGATGCACTCCGCCGACAAGAGATTAGGAGGTTGGAGGCTGCTCTTCAGCAGGAGAAGGAACGATCTTGTGACCTGGAGATCAGACTCACCGATGCTCAAGGTATATTGTTTACATAGTTATGTTGATTGAGTTCTTTGCACCAATGTCCTGAGTCAATTATTGTTCTTCTAGCCGAACTATCTAGTATAGATCTACATGCTTCTTCGGAGTATAGGATTATGAAGATAAAATGGGATATCGAGAAAGATATTGTGGAGAATCTTCGACAACGAATTTACAATAATGATGGGAAGATAGACCGACAGGAGGCCGAGATCCAACAACTTCAAGAGGAATTGGACAGATATCGCCTGTTTGAGTATGTCCCCGAGGAGATAGATAACTTACGGGCTCGCTTGGACATGTTTCAGAGACTTGCTGGTGATAAACATTACTAGCCGATAATATGGAGAGTCAAAATGGTTCCCTTAGGCTTCAAAATCGAGATCTTCATGAAGATCGGCGACGAATTTTGAGGGAAAAAGCTATGCCCGAACAGTCCAACCGAGATCTTCTTGAAAGGACCAAGGGCTTTGATAAGCTGTCCAGTGACCTAGAGTGGACCCAAGCCCATTTATAGATGCTACAAGTGTCCTATAAACGTCAAAGGGACGAGTGGAGCGATCACAAGAAATATTGCCCTTCGAATGAATTCAATGAACAATACTATAATGAGTTAAATTTGAAGCTTTCTAAGGTCGAGGATAAGTTGTCCAAGTCCGTGGAGTCGTTAAAATCTGTGTTTTCAACCCTATCAGGTCTCTGGAGTGCATGCTGGGGTGGCCTTAAGACCGAGTTAATTTGTTGTTTTTACTCCGTGTTCTGCTATATTCCGTGTTTAACATGCTTATAATGTTTTGTTGCAGCCGAGCAGGGTCGTGCTAAGGATCTGGAGCGATATGTGCACAACCTCGGGAAAGATGTGGAGCGGTGGAAGAAGGCTGGAGGCGAGACGAAGGTTAAGCTCCAAGCCGCCGAGTCGAGGTCCGAGCAGATTTCTCAGCAGATTGTGGACGAGAGAAACGCTCATCAGAGCGAGCTTGCTGAGGCGATCAAGGCCGGTGTGAACGAGTACATCGCACAAAAGCGCCGCGAGGTTGCTCAGAGGAAGGGAGGGGCCAGTGCTGTTCCACCCAGGAGTTTATCACGCCTTTTGTAGTGCTGCGCCACTAATTTTACCTTTGTTGCGGGTTGTAATTCGTTCGAACACTTGTCCCATGCTTCTTTGAACAATTTCTTTAAATGGGGTGCTGCGTCGCCAAACTTGTTTTTCCTTTTCTATTTTCCTTGACAATTTCCGCCTTTCCCATTGTGTTGACAATTCTCTTGACAATTTCAACCTTATCTTGTTTCTTATGTTAGCACATGCATTTGATGTCACGTGTATTGGTTATTAGTGCCTTTTCTGTCGAACACACTCAACAAGGAGGGTCATCGGGCCCGATGCCATGTCCCAGCCGAGGTATCTCATCACTATATTTTAGATACAGTGGAAGGTTTATAGTCGCCCTAGGTCTAGGCCCGATAATCCCGAGTGGTTATCGACCAACCAACTCGGGCAAGTGGTCACGACCACCTGCGACCTTTCAGATGTAAGTAGGTTACCTAGCTGAGAAGAAATTGTATCTTAACAACCTTTGGTATCTGGATTCCAACCACCAGTACCCTTAGGCTACCTCGGCACTTGCACACTGCCACTTCCCCGAGTATCGAATATCCAGTCGACTGTAAGTCACCTCGGCACTTCCACACTGGCTTTGCCCCGAGTACGAATTACCATTCGAGTGTAAGTCACCTCGACACTTCCTCACTGGCTTTGCCCCGAGTACGAATGACCATTCGAGTGTAAGTCACCTGGGCACTTCCTCACTGGCTTTTCCCCGAGTACGAATGACCATTGGTCGCTCATGTCATATTTCCTACCCCTCGCGGTTTTAAAGAAATGAATGACAAGTATGTTTACCTGTTTCCCTCGAACCCCTCATGGGTAATAGAGTTTCAGATGTTGAGTGTTCCACGGTTTTAACTCGGGTTTGTCGTCTGGTTTGAGTAATCGATAAGCTCCTTCGCATGCTTTAGACACGATTGTGTATGGTCCTCCCCACCTTGGCGCTAGTTTACCGCCCTTTTTGTCACGTTCCCAATCGGCTAGATATTTCAGCACTAACTGCCTTGGTTGAAACTCTCTTGGTCGAACTCGTTTGTTGTATTCTCGTTGTAATATCCTTTAGTAATTCTCCATTTTTTGCAACGCCATCTCCATTGTTTCCTCCAAGTCATCGAGCTTGGCCAATATTAGATCTGCCGATATGTTTCACCTCCAGGCTTCAGTTATTGTGGTGGGTATCATTGCTTCAGTTGGTAGTATCGCTTTGGTTCCATAAGTCAGCATGAAAGGTGATAGCCCTATTGCTTCCCTTCGAGTGGTTCGATAGGCCCATAAAAATTGTAGAGTTCTTCGCACCAATTACCGTATTCTCCATCTAATTTTTTTCTTCATATTGTCGGCGATAGTTTTGTTTGTGATCTCGTCCTGCCCATTACTTTGAGGGTATATGGGGGTAGCCTTGCTTTTTCTGATGTTGTAGGTGTTAAATACTAGGTCCATGTTTTCTCCCTGGAGTTGTTTTCCATTATCCGAGACGATGGCCGCCGGTACTCCGAAACGACATATGATGTGCTCCCAAATGAACCTGAAGATGTCCTTGTCGCGGATATGTCTCAGTGGTGCTGCCTCCATCCATTTAGTGAAGTAATCCGTCGCTACTATTAAGTATTTTCTCTGCCCCGATCCTACATGTAATGGTCCCACGATATCGATCCCCCACTTTGCGAAGGTCCAGGGGCTTACTACCGAGTTTAGAGTTACTGAAGGTGCATGTATATTCTTACCAAATCGCTGGCATTCTTCGCAAGCTTGCGCCATTTGTTTCGCATCATCGTTCATATACGGCCAGAAGTATCCCATCGTTTTCTCTCTCGCTGACAGACTTCGTCCCGAGCTGTGATTTCCGGCTGCTCCATAGTGTAGTTCATTCAAGATTGTTTGGCCTTCTTCCTTACTTAAGCATCTTAAGAGTGGTCCCAGGTATGATTTCCTGTATAGGATTCCGTCTCTTAGCTCGTAAGCGGCCGATTTGCTTTTCACTTTGTTGATCTCGGGTCGTCCCTTGGTTAACTCGCATGTCTCCAAATACGAATGAATCGGCTTTCTCCAATCTTCGTCCGGATATCTGTCGGCCGCGTTGATAGCCACGTCGATGTGCAACTCGGGTGTCTCTGGTATAGATGGGGCGAGGAGTCTCATGACACGAATACCCTCCACACTTGGGTCTGTGAGCTGGGATGCAATATATGCCAATGCGTCCGAGTGTCGATTATCTTTTCTGCATATGTGGCGAAATTTGATGCTGGGGATCTGGTCGATATAGAATTGGGCGAGCTCCCAGTACTTCTACAAAATCGGGTCGTGAATGGCGTATTTGCCTGTGATTTGTCGGATCACCAACTGCGAGTCGCTAGTTAGTCTTACATCTTGTAGGCCCATCTCGACGATTAATCTCAGGGCGTGAATTGCAGCTTCGTACTCGGTGACGTTGTTTGTCGCCTTAAATTCCAATATAAACGAATGGACCATTTTTCGTCCCTTTGGTGTGGTAAAGACTATCCCAAGTCCCGATCCATCTTTGTTCGACGCTCCATCGACGAATACTTCCCAACGTGATGGGCTACTTGCTTCGAGTAATTCGGCGGGTCTTCTCGATCTTCTTCCATTCCGGGTATGTCCTCGACCTCATCTTCGCCGCTTAGTGGAAAATCTGCCACTACTTGTGCCTTCACTGCTGTCCTCATTTCGTAGAAAACATTGAACTGTTTAATTTGCGCCCCCCATTTGGAGATCCTTCCAGACCGACCTGCATTGTCCAGTACCGCCTCAATAGGTGATTTTGTGAGTACGCGGATCCGATGGGCTTGTAAATACGTCCTTAGCTTCAAGGTGGCGAAAGCTAGCGCTAGAATCATCTGTTCCATCCTTGTATAATTTTTCTCGGCCGGAATTATTGTTTTGATGATGAAGTAAACGGGCTTTTCTTCGTTCCCTTCATTTCGAACTAAGACTGCACTGGTAGGATATGAAGGTTCTCCGAGGTATAATGTGAGGACCTCCGACGGCTCGGGTCTTTGTAATACTGGAATACTTGCAAGATGTAGCTTAATATTCTGAAACTCCTCCTCACAGGCGTCCGTCCATTTGAATTTCTCTCCCTTTTTAAGAGTGCTAAAGAAATCCTTGCATTTGTCGGACGACCGAGATATGAATCGCCCCAATGCTGCTATACTTCCGTTCAGCTTTTGTACGTCTTTTATTGTGGCTGGTGACGACATCTCGAGGATGGATCTGGCTTTCTCGGGATCTGCTTCTATCCCCTTTGGAGTGAAGATATATCCCAAAAATTTTCCCGATGTGACCCAAAAATCGCATTTGGTCTGGTTAACTTTCATTTTATATTCTCTCATCATTCGAAAAATTTCCCGCAGGTCTCGGATGTGATTCTTGGCTAGGAGACTTTTTACTAGCATATCGTCGACATAGACCTCAATGGTGTTGTGGATTTGCTCTTCAAACATGTCGCCCACCAACCTCTGATATGTGGCGCCTGCATTCTTCATCCCAAACGACATCTTGGTGTAGCAGTATAGGCCCCTTGGTGTAAAGAAAGAAATGTGTTCTTGATCCTCGGGAGCCAGCGGGATCTGGTTATACCCCGTGTATCCGTCCATCAACGTTAGTGCCTCGTACCCGACTACAGATTCCACCAGTTGATCGATACTTGGGAGAGGGAAACTGTCCTTCGGACAAGCTTTATTCAGGTCGCTGAAGTCGATACAGATTATGACTCCTCAGTTTATCTTTGTTACCACAACCATGTTAGATATCCACTGTGGGTAGTGCGATTTCCTAATTATTCCCGATTCCTGTAACTTCTTTAGCTCATTCTCGACGGCCTCCTGTAATTCTGGTGTGGTTCGCCTCATCTTTTGTCGGACTGGCTTGATGCTTGGGTCGATCCTTAGATGGTGACAGCATACCTCCGGATATATACCCTCCATATCGTGCATGTTCCATGCGAATGCGTCCATGTTTTCCTTAAGCACCGCCACGAGCTGGTTTACTTGTTCGTCCGATAGTAAGGACCCGATCCTTACCACCCTTGGTTCTTCTACAGTTCCCAAATTAATCTCCCGAGTAGGTTCCACGGCCGAGAAGTTTGGTTTTTATTCCTTCACAGGCGCTGTCTCCTTTAATTGCTATGAAGGCTCGTTTCCTTGTGCTTCGTAAGTCATGACCGCCTGCGAATAACTCTTTCCAGTTCTTCTGCGACTTTGGCTTCTTTAGCCCTTTTCTTCTCTCCCCTTTGTCATGCTCGCCGCTCCTCATTTATCTGCGCATCGACCTGCATGCACTGTCAGGATGCCTTTGAATCTCCTACGACCTCAGCTATCCCTTGTACGTTGGGAATCGTAGTCTTTGATGATAGGCCGATGCCACTCCTTTGATTCCCGCGATCCATGGTCTTCCGATTATAGCTTCATAGGGCGAGGCGACATCAACCACGCAGAATGTGGTTAAAGTATCTAGGTAACCACCTCCATACGATACCCTTAGAGTTACTTCGCCTTTTGGGATGGTTACGGTCCCATTAAAACCATAGATACGATATGTCGATGGGACGAGTATATCATCTGGAAACTCCATCCTTTTGAACATATCGTAGAAGAGTACTTCGACTGAGCTCCCACTATCTACTAGCACTAGTGGAAAACAACAATTCCGCGACCGTCAGGACCGGTCATATATACGAGTTATACGACCAGACCCAACAGTCTCTGATAGGGTCGCTGATAAAGCATTTTTTTTTGGAGACCCTCAGCCGTGCGTTTCAGAATAACGACTGATTTTAAGTGTACCGAGATGCAGATTCTCAGCCGTAGGTCTCAGATTTATATTATAATATAAAAAAATAATAGATTCAGATTTGCTGAAATGCCTGAATGGCTGAATCTGAAAAGATCTGACTGCAAAGTCAAGTCAAATTGAATTGAAGTCAAGCCATAGTCAAGTCAAACTGAATTGAAGTCAAGTCATAGTCAAGTTAAATTGAACTCAACTAAATTCATGGTCATTCAAGTCAAGTCAAGCCAAGTCAGTAAAAGTCAAGTCAGTCAAGCCAAATTTAACTTAAATGGAACTCAACCTGAAATTCAAATTTAAACTCGAACTGAGAATTCCATATTCATTCATTCATTCATTTCCATTGGGTTTAGAATTACACAAAAATGCTGATTCTGGTTCAGAACAATACATGTCCAAGCTAGCTATCTAGTGCTACCAACAAAATGTTAAACAAAAAAACAACAGGTTCAGTTCCTCCGATGAAGATGGACTTAGCCAATGCTTCATGAATGATATCAAGTAGAGCATATCAAATCAACAAAGATAGTCGTTCCTGCAAAGCAAATCAACAACAGTACAAGGACTTCGTTCAGTTCATAAACTCTGTGTGTTTTATTTTTTGGAGATTAACAACATCACAGGGGAATAATGTTAAACCCCGTATCAACAGCCAACATGTTATGCATATATATATGTATATATATAGTGGAATAGAAGAGGTGCAAATTATAACCCAAGATTCGGCATGCTATCTGACCCATATAAGTATCAAAATCATAAAAGGAGGTTCAGGGTATGTTGTCAACTCACATCTTCGCAGGGGGAGCTACATGATTTCCACCAGCGGAATTATCAGGTGTCGGGCAAGTTCACTCAAAGCTACAACACAAAAGAGTTAAAACTTGCATTACCATTCTAAAGATACTTTCAAGATTAACATGAAACAAAAACATCAAAATAAAACATGTACGGTGTAAGTAAGTCAAGGTTTTAGAACTAAACTTCCATAGTAATCACCATGGAAGATTTGGATCAATGGCTGGTCCTATGTATTAGAAAGCAACATTACCAGATGAGCTACATGACAAGTTATGTCCAAATGAGCTACATGACAGCTACAGGAATTGAGAATAATTCTCAAAAAACCTCGAAAATGTTATGCAGTGAGCTTAGCTTTTCCCCTGTCACTAATTTTAGCGTTTAAGACTGTCCAAGTTAGAAAGATCAGTCATCTTTCTTTCTCATGGGTAATCACAAGTAAGTGAAGAAGACCTGCATGACCATTGAGTAAGAAACGAGAGCTATCTGCATCAACCCTTCTGTAGTCCCTTGTAATCGACTTCAAATGCAAATTAAAAAGATCAATAAATGAAAGAAGCGTGTAAATATCCATCTTCCAGCTAGATCTTAGGATGCAAATGAGCAGGTGTTTTTAGTAACTTACAGGTCTAGTCGTGATTTCTTTAGATACGCCGACACTACAATAAACAATTGTTTCCTCTCCAATAATGATAACACCCACAAGAGGCATAGGGATGGGAATTAAAAATCCAACCCATTATCAAGATTATTGTGACCATAGAACCTCCGAGAAGTCTTTTTCCTTGAGTGCAACCGCATGTGTTTTAACATGTCTCGCATCTTTATTGTCCTGCAGTTCAGAGGAACCACACCGGATTTAGCTTTTACTAGACTAGAACAACTTACGAACAGAATATAAGTGCAACACCAACTTACGAATAGTGCTTTGGAACATGTAGCAGGACCAACCCCATGTAGCCGGACCAACCCCGATCTTGAAGCTCAGCCAACTCTACAAGTACATATAGCACACAAAGGAGAGTGTTAAAATAGAAAACAGAAACAAACCCAAAAACTAAAGAATTAACAGTTAGAAAATGCTTATTGTTTTGGTATAAAATCCGATATTACCCGCTCGGCAATATTATGGGGATCAGTATCCTGTTCACGTCTTGCTATCACTCTAAGTAAGAAGGCAGGTGGTTGTGGAGCAAAGGCACCAGTGGTGGATGGTTGACGTGCATGTAAACACTGGTCATAAATATTGTAAGTGAGATCATTTATTATTATCAAACTTTAGATTTCATAAATCAAAAATAAGTTATATGGTTTCACTCACAGGCATCATACCAGCATAAGACCTTAGTTTCGAACTCAGATGGGGGTATAAGTAAAATAAAGTAATATCATCTCTTTAGTTGCGGATCATACCCAGGCGAGCAGCACAACCATTTCCAGTATTGCCACCTCCTTGTATTCTCATTGATGCTAACTGCATAATTCAGGTGCAAGGTTCTAATATATTCACCATGTACTTGTATTGCAGATCTCCTTGTATTCTCATTGATGCTAACACACACTAATCTGATCAATTGTCTCGACACCCTTATCTTTTGTGATTTTCCTCCTTGCAGTAAACGTCTTGATGGTCTGGAAATAGACATTCAACATTAGACAAGCTAATTTCAAACTCACAAACAAATGAAAAAAAAAAATATTTCTGGAAACTCTTAAAGATTATAAACAGACTCGTGTTTGCTTCCAAACATATTCATTACTGATGCCTAAAGTGCTTTATGGATCTACAAATAAGACCTCTTCAATAAAAATATAAAAAAGTATTATCATACTCTTCATATTCTTTGTCATAATATAAGTTATCACTCACATAACTGTTTTAGTAATGATGGTTTAAGAAGCCAAAGACATCCCTTGCATCCCTGTATAGGGCATCTCAACAACTTAATGCAGACCAACATATGTTGTAGCTAGTTTTATATATGCAGCAGAATAAGTTTTCAACATCAATTAACCAAAATTAACTTGGGAAGTATACTACAAACTAGATTGAATTGAGAATATAGCTTTAAGGGATTAAAGATTATGCTGCTCAGTTTTTCTATGAGAATATAGCTTAAAGGGATTATAGATTATGCTGCTCAGTTTTGCTGCGAGAATAAATACATAAAAGCAATGTCAGCTTCAAAATGAGACAATTCCATGATGATTGACTGCAAACCAGTAGAGGATGTAAAACCTAGCTCTGTTTTGAAAAATAACTTAAGAACTCACATATATAGACAAGGTACTACCCCTGTGTTACGATGGCATAAAGAAGCATGGTACTATGCTACATAGTACTTTAATAAAGACCCTAAAAAACACAAGAACAACCAAATTTGTGCAGGTTTTGATATATGTGTACTCACAAGGCACTTAGATTGTAAGTGGTTCAAAAAAAAGTATGACATCATGTTTAAGACACCATGCATACATCATATGTCTGCAGCAACAGATTTCACAAGACTTCTAAGCAGTGACCAGAACTAGAGCATTGACAAGGGATTCTTAGATGCAGTGTGTATATAGATATTGATATGTGATTTATTTATTAGTCTTTCTATAATAGTTGTAGTTTTTCTTCTCTGGTCTGGGTTATAATGACAACAAAAATGTAAGCCGGTGAGACTTTTCCCGTATCCTGCAGTTTCGATAAAACATTTCAGCCATATACGATAAGTAATGATTATAATTTGTGCAAGTATGATTATAATTTGTGCAAGTAGGTTGATCTAAGTAATTACCTTGCAAACTGTTGATATAATGATGCAGATTCCCATAGAAGAAGAGTATAAAGCCTTCGTGGAACTCCAGATGGAACTTTGCTTGGAATAAATTGTCTGCGGTTAGGTGTGACCTGATTTCCAAACATAAAGAAGCAAATATAAGCCCCAAATGTACGCATGACATCAAGAGTACCACCACAATAAGCAAAACTTCAGAATTTGTTGTTAGGTTGAAGGATAAATGATTCACTTTGACCAACACTCAGTAGAAAACTCCTTATCTCTAGCGGGAAAGCACTTTCATGGACTCCAGTTTTATGATACCTATTTTAACATACTATAAGGCTCTAGAATCTTTTTAACTGGACATTATGCAAACCCATAAAATCTTTTTGTCTATAATCACTTTAAAGATCTTCATAAACAATACCACCACCAAAATTACACCAGGCCTAGGAATACGGAACATGGACTAATCACGAATTATATCGAGTGTAAGAAGTGTGCAGCTTTGGTCTATCAAACCCCAAGCTTATTCTATAAAAATCACACCATCCTGTAGGGTATGAAGTGCAAAGGACAGAACTAAACCACTCCACCATTAACACAGTCCCATAAAACAAAATTATCTTCCAAATATATTGCATTAGTACTAATCTATTATAATGATACTCATCTCCAATATAACAACATCAAAGAAATTGACAAATCAAGTAAACAAACATAAGACAAGTGTGCAAAGGATATTACTGGTAGCTCAAGGAATGAGTCCTAAAACTATGTTTTAACCTAAACCTGCAAGTATACAGGATCTAAATTAGTGAGTGAGCAAATAAGGGGAAGTCCACAGGGACAAGGAGGGAGCTGGTGTTGTTTTCTAACTATTTCTAGTGACAGTGACTAAAAGCACTAGGGCATTTGAATCCACCTAATAATCCTAAGCTAAGGCAATACCTATTCAACTTATGTTCTTGTTCCTTTCCAGGGAAGGATAAAATGGATAATATGCCAACCATTCTCACTAACTCACCCCTAGCATAAACTGTCTTCTTACAGTACAGCCTATCACAGGTTCATTTGATCAATTTAGCTAACTATCATCCCTAACAGGATAAAATGGATAATAATTCTAGCTATGTTATCTAATTCACTCCTAGCATGAACTGTCTTCTCACAATACAACTCATCACAAGTGCATTTGAATGCTTTAGCTAGTAATCATCCTACAACAGTGAACATCATAAGAACATTAAATTGAACAGAAATTTTCTCAACATATGACTAAGGGTTTCATCTACACCCTAGCAAGAGTAATTAGAACATACTAGACATGGTGAACAAATACAATTGAAATTACTGAACTTGAAATTAAACAAGAAGTAACAGTAGAGAGCACTGGCTAGTCCAGGCCTCTAAGGTGGTACTCTGGCTAATCCAGGCATCCTTCTACAACACTCACACATCCCTATTTATAGTTACAAGCTTCAATTAGGGTTTACAAACAAAATCCCCAAATTCCCAAAAAAAAACAGTAAAATTAGGGTTTACCAAATCTTACCTAATTCGATGAAATAACTGCTCCATCACGTCGACCCATCCTTCTATTTCTCTTCCCGCTCCATGTCCTGCTCCAATTACTTTTAGCTCATCAACCTATTTCACCAACTTCACACCTAGGGTTCAGTGGCGTGAAAATAGATGAAATTAGTTGTTGAGTAAGATGTAGGACGTGGTAGTGATGATGGGTTGTGGTTGTTAGAAGCCATGATGGATTTTGGTGGGAGTTGTGGTGGTTGAGAAGGGGCAGTGGAGGTGATGGTGGTGGCAGAGTTTTCTCTGCAGACGGAATGGAGAAGACGGAGTCGATGGTTTTGGGAAGAAGGGTGCGTTTGTTTTGCGGGTATAGGTGTTAGGTGTTTGGGTGTTGAGTGATGAGTGCCAAATATTGTATATATTTATCCCTTTTTGTTGGCATTTTAACTCATCTTTTGTGCATTAATTCTACATTTTATCCCATATTCTGTATTTTCATTGTTTTCAAGAATAAATATTTTTATTAATTAATTTTGCATTTTTAGGTAATAAATAAAGTTCGGATGAGTCGTGGAGCGAAAAGAGCAGAAAAGTAGTGAAAAGCCGGGAGAAATTACGCAAGGAAACCGCGAAGAATGGTGCGCACAACCTCATTTTCTACACACAAAAGCGCCTCCGTTCTCAGCCATCAGATCAGTTCTCAGGAGCATCCGACGGTCGCTCCTTCATAGAGCATCAAAATCTGAAGTCTATGCCGAGCACCACAGCGCTGAAATTCCAAGCCTTCAGATTAGATGGTAGTTGAATCCAGCGGTCACCTCATCACTGTGCATCAAATCCCGATGATTCCGCCCAACACTACAACACCTAACCTAATCTAGCACCGTTGACTTCGTTGTGTTCCACATCCAACGGTCGCTACAAACTGCTTCTCTCTTAGCCGTCCGATCTACCTACCATCTCCATATCCAGCAGCTCAGCTCGCCAAACATCGAACCAGATGCTCCCGCTTCACACCCTAGCACCGAAGCCTATTATCCACCCAAACAACCCATCGCCCCAAAACTTCATCTCCTTCACCCGACAGTTGCAGAGCTCTGCAACTCCACCACCTCCCCTCTCTGCCGCTGTCGCTTCCTCCACCACCAGACCTCGAGCTCCAACACCACCATCTCCAACACCCGACAACACCCCATATCCCTAGCCTAGTTATTTTCTTCATCTCACAACCTCTGAAACCCTAGGTTTTGGGGTGAGTAAAATAACTAGAAATTAGGGGACAATAGGAGCAGAGGAAGAGCAACAAGGACTAGAGGAGGCATGGGTCGAGCAGATTTTGGGAGTTTGGAAGCTAAATTTTGGGTAATAAAAGTAAAACCCTAATTTGATAATTTGGGTATAAAAGGGAGGTGATGTAGGATGTTAAAACTTGTTCTTGGACTAGCCAAGTTTCCACCCAATTTGGGTTAGGTTAATTCCAATTTCAAATTGCACTGTTAATCCTTAATGTATGATGCTCCTGTTCATTTTTAATTGTTCCTGTTAGTTGCATTTTTACTTTTAATTGCATTTGTTCTTGTTCTTGATTTTAATTCTCTGTCTATATGAATGTTGTCATGTTAGTTCACCATGTTATTCTCTGTTATGCTCACTGCCTTGTAATGTTAGTGTAATGTTTGTCATGTTCTAAACCATCATGCTAGGGACTTGATGAATACCTAATTTCTTATTGTGCCAAACATCGAACCAGATGCTCCCGCTTCACACCCTAGCACCGAAGCCTATTATCCACCCAAACAACCCATCGCCCCAAAACTTCATCTCCTTCACCCGACAGTTGCAGAGCTCTGCAACTCCACCACCTCCCCTCTCTGCCGCTGTCGCTTCCTCCACCACCAGACCTCGAGCTCCAACACCACCATCTCCAACACCCGACAACACCCCATATCCCTAGCCTAGTTATTTTCTTCATCTCACAACCTCTGAAACCCTAGGTTTTGGGGTGAGTAAAATAACTAGAAATTAGGGGACAATAGGAGCAGAGGAAGAGCAACAAGGACTAGAGGAGGCATGGGTCGAGCAGATTTTGGGAGTTTGGAAGCTAAATTTTGGGTAATAAAAGTAAAACCCTAATTTGATAATTTGGGTATAAAAGGGAGGTGATGTAGGATGTTAAAACTTGTTCTTGGACTAGCCAAGTTTCCACCCAATTTGGGTTAGGTTAATTCCAATTTCAAATTGCACTGTTAATCCTTAATGTATGATGCTCCTGTTCATTTTTAATTGTTCCTGTTAGTTGCATTTTTACTTTTAATTGCATTTGTTCTTGTTCTTGATTTTAATTCTCTGTCTATATGAATGTTGTCATGTTAGTTCACCATGTTATTCTCTGTTATGCTCACTGCCTTGTAATGTTAGTGTAATGTTTGTCATGTTCTAAACCATCATGCTAGGGACTTGATGAATACCTAATTTCTTATTGTGTAGTACATTGATCATATTGCTTTAGAAGGCTAAACAGGTTTAGGAAAAACTTGAACTTAGTTCATCATCACCTCACTTTCACAATGTATGCCAAGTATACTTTGTAGTTAGGTTCATGAGCTGTTGATAAGCTGCAACTCAAGCTGAATTCATAATCCTTTGACTAGTTGTGCTGTAGAAAGACAATTAGTGCTTTGGAAAGAATACCATAGTTGTGTTTAACTTTCTATAGGAGAATACATAGTAGAAGTTAGAGTGAATTCAACCCCTAGTTCCCATCCATAATCTACTTCATTCTCATCCACAATTCCATCTTCAACTGTTTAGCTTTGTTTTCTTGCTTGGTATTGCTTTTGCCTTATTGTTTCTTCCATGCCCTGCAACTCTGTTGCTTTTCTGTTTTGCATTTTCTTCACTGCTTGAGCAGCTGCAGCTGCTGCTGCAACTCTGTTGTTGCTGCACTGCTGTGCATTTTCTGTAGCTGCAGTACTGCTGCTGTAACCCTTGCTGCATTGCTGCCTTTTTCTTCTTCTGTTGCACTTCTTCTGTTGCTGCTGTAGCTTCTTCTGCTGCTGCTGCCTTTCTGCAGCTGCTGCTGCCACTCCTTGCCTTGTGCTGCTGCTGCAGTACTGCTTCCTTTTTCTTCCTGCTGCTGCTGCTCCAAGGCTCACTTCACTCCTGAGCCCAAGTCCACTTCAGTGAAACCAAAGGCTAAAGGCCCAACTAACTGAGCCCAAAGCTCAGTTCACTTTCAAAAGCCTCTGAAGCCCAGTTAAGGCCAAAGCCTAGTGAACTGTTAAGCCCAATTCACAGTTGAACTGTTGAGCCCAAAGCTCAAATCAGTTCACTGAAACCAAAGCCCATAGTCCACAGTTCCTGCAGCCCAAAGCTCACTTCAAAAGCTGAGCCCAATCCAATTCAGGCTTAACCAAAAGCCCAGGTTCTTGACTGAAACAAAAGCCCAAGGTATAGTTCACATTACAGAGCCCAATTCATTCAAAGGGCACTCAAACCCATTAGTACTCAAGCCCAATTTAAGCCAAAAGGCTTCTAAGCCCAAAGCAAATTTAGGAACCCAATTAGCTAAACACTCCAAAACACACCCGATCTCTGTGGATCGACCCGTACTTGCACGAGCTACAACTGACGACCGTGCACTTGCGGTATTACTGTAGGCCCGTTTTTATTGCTTCATTTTTATACACATCTCCTGGCCTGCCAAGTTTTTGGCGCCGCTGCCGGGGATTGGTGCTGTGTTTTATCTGTGTTTTTAGCTATTTTGTATTTCATTTCATAGCATTTGCATCTGCATCTGCTTCATTTCATTTGCTGTTGGACCTGCTGATTCTGAACCTGTTTTTCCTCTGCTGGGACGCCACTAAGGAAAAGAACCAAAACCCAACTGGGTTTTTGCAACAATATCAGAGCAGCTGGGCTGTGCTAAAAAGGTAAGCCTAAACCCATTCAATTGAGAGAACCCAACCTGTGGGCTTCCAAATTTTTTAAATGTGGGCTTGTAATAATTAACCCAATTTTTTTGGGCTTTTTATTTTTCTATTTTGGGTTTGTAATAATTTATTTTTGGGCTTGTTGTTTAATTTGTGGGCTTGTATTTATTTTGTGTGGGCTTGTTTAAATTTTTCCATTGGACTTGTATTTTGGACTCTGGGTTTAAACCCAGCTGATAACCGATTGTGGGCCGCAGCCTTCCTTCCATTTCATTAGAGGCTTGCACAGTGGGCTTGCTCCCATTTCAAAAAACCAAATTTTATTTTCTTAATTTTATTTTCTTTAAAAAAAAAAAAAAAAAAAAAAAAAAAATTTGCTCCTAATTTCAAAAACCAAAACTTTTCTCCCATTCAAAAACCAAATTTTACTTGCTCCCATTTTGACAACCAAATTTTTTCTAACATATCCCATTAAAACCAAACTTGCCAAAAAAATGTCTCCCACCAAAACCAAATTTTTCCCAAAAATCCAAACCCTTTAAAAACCAAATTCTGAGCTTTGTAACATAGTTACTTAGCTTTTGAGCCAATCATGTCTGGATATTGGTCTGCTCCTGGGGATGGAAATAAAACTCTTAGAGAACTTGCTTATGGGCATATGCCACGTTATGAACCTTCCACGGACCATGATGTCAATAGTCATAGGAATTATTATGGACATTTTCAAAGTCCCGAGCCGCAATACATGAACCCTAATGACTATTCATACATGCATCATTTATCGCAACGTGAAAATGAACATTTTGCTAGTGCCTCACTCACACAATCATCTCTGATGGATCAATTAGAAGCTCGAATCGCAGCTTTAGAAATGCAATCACATGAGGAATCTGTCACATCTAATTTTCTTAGGCAACCTGAAATCTATGCATGTCCCGCATGTGGTAGTTTAGACCACCCTGTTGAGCATTGTCATATTTTGCATAATTTTAGGCAATCTAGAGAAAATCCAAGGTATGAAATGCCCATAAATTGTGAGAATGGTAGTCATTGGGACCATAATCAATCCTTTGAGGGTTGCGATCAATCTTTTATAAACCCTAATGACCATGCATACATGTACCATTCACCACAATTTGAACATGAAGAATTTTGTACTCCCATGAATTTAGACTCCACCACAGAAGCTTTCAGACTTAGTGAGCAAAACTTCGATAGATCTACATCACGAATTCAGGCATATTTAGATCAGATTTTGCTTCACCTACAAAAGGGGGAAATTCATGAGGAAATGTATGTTGTCCCTAATGAAGTGTCTAGTCCCATCCATGTAAATGATGATTATGAACCTAATTTAGAGGAACATGAATCGACTAATGACACCACCACTTTTAATGAGGACCAATATGCATGCTACCATGATGATGATTATGATGATTATGATGATGTGTTAGAAGAACATGAAAATATTGTGGAACCTGTTGGTTCAATAACATATGGCTTCTCGCCCTCGACCTTCATGAATGTTGTTTTTTCTAATACTCATTGTAATTCATATGATTTTGATATTGACATGGGATTCGTACAATTATTCTGTGAAGATGAGCATGACATAGGAATAGTTGAATCTTCTGTAGACACTAATATGCATGAAAATATATTTGATGTGTCTGATTCTCTACCTAAGTCACATTGTGATATTTCTCCTGATTTGCCGATGCATGAGAATAAATTTGTTGATGATGTTGATGATTCTGAGTGTGAACTTGCCAATGTGAATGATGATTGTGAGCATGATGTGACATGTGTAGATGATTTAGAGATTTTGATTTGATTGATAATGATATGCCTATTCTCCTACAAGTCACAATCTGTTGGCCTTCCACCCAACCTAGATTTGGTTTGTACCAATATTGTAAAACCAATTTTTCTGAAAATCCTAACCTAGGTTTGGAACTGTGTGCTTCCCAAGTCCTCTTGGACTATTTTGCTTCCAAATAATACATTTGAGGAACCACAGTTGGAAATTGCATGTTTGCCCGTCCCTAGCACAGTTCATTTCGAGCTAGACCTTTTGCATGATGAACCCCCGAAACTGCGCGATTTTGTTTTCAAAATTATATCTTCTGTAAAATCCAGGTTTGGGGGTAGCTCATTTTGTTTCACAGTTTCACTTGCGTTTCTTTCCTATTATTATTGTGTGAAGCTGTTGAAATGTCTACACTTGTCTTTTGGGTTGATCCTCAACTCTTTAGATTGTTAGTGTATGGTGAATTTTTGTATATAATCCAGTAGATAAATTTTTAAAAACCCTTTTGTTCCTTTTGTATATATTTTGCTAATCCAATATGATCTCGGCTGAAATATGTTGGATTTTTGCCTTGAATAACGGAGTTTTAATTCTGCTTTCGCCGAAATCGGGTATTCTCTCTCCTTTTACTCTACTCAGCATGTCCCTTTCCATATGTTGCATTTTAATTCTTTCCATATTTTGAAACATTGAGGACAATGTTTAGTTTAGGTTTGGGGGTATAGAGTAGATACCACGATAATTGCTATAATTGAAAACGAACTCCTTTTTTTTGAAAAAATTGAAAAATTCCAAAAAAATTAAAAAATCAAAATTCAAAAAAATTAAAAAATGAAAAATCATAAAAAATGGAGCTCATTTACCTTGAAATGTTGACTCTTGTGCAAATATGTATTTTATTAGGAGTCTTAGTCTAGATATTTAGGCACCCTGATTCTAGCACAATTCACATAGTGATAAGAAATTTGCACGCGCACGATCTACCAATACATGTATGGCCTCGATCTTCAAGGTGTTGGATAGGAAGTTACGATTGCCAATCACTTTAGAATACTGAACGAAACTTTACTAGCTTGTTCTTTGGTTGGTTGGGATAGAAGGTGGAGGTTACATTAAGAAAGACAACCATCGAATTTAACTGGGTGCATCAAAAAGGGCTACCTCTTGCAAAGTGTCATGTAATCTTTTGTTTCTTTTTGTTATGTATCAATAGTGAACCAAAAAAAAAAAAAAAAAAAAAAAAAAAAAAAAAAATGTATATATTCAGAAAAAAATATCAGAAAAATACCAAAAAAATCAAGTATTTATCAATTCCATTATCTCTTGTTCCAAAAATAAAAAGAGAATAGTCAATGTAAATAAGAGTCATGTAAATAGTCATCTTTTGTTGTTTCTTTTGTAATAAGCAAGGAAGGGTGTATGCCATTGATGTACAACGCGAGTAATTGTGAAATACCTCCAACTCATTCACAATTCTCGTAAAGTCCGGACAGCTAGCTAGATTTCGACCTCAGTTCTTAGCCTGAGAAACTATCTCTTGGTGATTAGTAGTCATAACTTCAGATCTTTCTTTACACATGTGTAGATACACTTTACACTCTTATCACATGTCCTTATTTGATATCAGTGCTAGGATTGTGCCTTCGATAGCTAGATTGACATCTCCATTTTGCTGTGAGCTTAACTGTTTTGCACATGTCACATTTGACGGAATATGAGCTTATATTTTGTCCTTAGGTTTTGTAGGCACACCTCTAGTAAACCTTCACGAGACTTCAACTCGTCCACTAGGGACACTTAGTGGTTTAAAAGGCTTAGTGCATACGCTAAATGCATTCGAGAGACCAGCGACAGTGGTATAGTTAGGATTTCCTTAGTTTTATTTTACTTGAGGACAAGTAAAATTCAGGTTTGGGGGTATTTGATGAGTGCCAAATATTGTATATATTTATCCCTTTTTGTTGGCATTTTAACTCATCTTTTGTGCATTAATTCTACATTTTATCCCATATTCTGTATTTTCATTGTTTTCAAGAATAAATATTTTTATTAATTAATTTTGCATTTTTAGGTAATAAATAAAGTTCGGATGTGTCGTGGAGCGAAAAGAGCAGAAAAGTAGTGAAAAGCCGGGAGAAATTACGCAAGGAAACCGCGAAGAATGGTGCGCACAACCTCATTTTCTACACACAAAAGCGCCTCCGTTCTCAGCCATCAGATCAGTTCTCAGGAGCATCCGACGGTCGCTCCTTCATAGAGCATCAAAATCTGAAGTCTATGCCGAGCACCACAGCGCTGAAATTCCAAGCCTTCAGATTAGATGGTAGTTGAATCCAGCGGTCACCTCATCACTGTGCATCAAATCCCGATGATTCCGCCCAACACTACAACACCTAACCTAATCTAGCACCGTTGACTTCGTTGTGTTCCACATCCAACGGTCGCTACAAACTGCTTCTCTCTTAGCCGTCCGATCTACCTACCATCTCCATATCCAGCAGCTCAGCTTGCCAAACATCGAACCAGATGCTCCCGCTTCACACCCTAGCACCGAAGCCTATTATCCACCCAAACAACCCATCGCCCCAAAACTTCATCTCCTTCACCCGACAGTTGCAGAGCTCTGCAACTCCACCACCTCCCCTCTCTGCCGCTGTCGCTTCCTCCACCACCAGACCTCGAGCTCCAACACCACCATCTCCAACACCCGACAACACCCCATATCCCTAGCCTAGTTATTTTCTTCATCTCACAACCTCTGAAACCCTAGGTTTTGGGGTGAGTAAAATAACTAGAAATTAGGGGACAATAGGAGCAGAGGAAGAGCAACAAGGACTAGAGGAGGCATGGGTCGAGCAGATTTTGGGAGTTTGGAAGCTAAATTTTGGGTAATAAAAGTAAAACCCTAATTTGATAATTTGGGTATAAAAGGGAGGTGATGTAGGATGTTAAAACTTGTTCTTGGACTAGCCAAGTTTCCACCCAATTTGGGTTAGGTTAATTCCAATTTCAAATTGCACTGTTAATCCTTAATGTATGATGCTCCTGTTCATTTTTAATTGTTCCTGTTAGTTGCATTTTTACTTTTAATTGCATTTGTTCTTGTTCTTGATTTTAATTCTCTGTCTATATGAATGTTGTCATGTTAGTTCACCATGTTATTCTCTGTTATGCTCACTGCCTTGTAATGTTAGTGTAATGTTTGTCATGTTCTAAACCATCATGCTAGGGACTTGATGAATACCTAATTTCTTATTGTGTAGTACATTGATCATATTGCTTTAGAAGGCTAAACAGGTTTAGGAAAAACTTGAACTTAGTTCATCATCACCTCACTTTCACAATGTATGCCAAGTATACTTTGTAGTTAGGTTCATGAGCTGTTGATAAGCTGCAACTCAAGCTGAATTCATAATCCTTTGACTAGTTGTGCTGTAGAAAGACAATTAGTGCTTTGGAAAGAATACCATAGTTGTGTTTAACTTTCTATAGGAGAATACATAGTAGAAGTTAGAGTGAATTCAACCCCTAGTTCCCATCCATAATCTACTTCATTCTCATCCACAATTCCATCTTCAACTGTTTAGCTTTGTTTTCTTGCTTGGTATTGCTTTTGCCTTATTGTTTCTTCCATGCCCTGCAACTCTGTTGCTTTTCTGTTTTGCATTTTCTTCACTGCTTGAGCAGCTGCAGCTGCTGCTGCAACTCTGTTGTTGCTGCACTGCTGTGCATTTTCTGTAGCTGCAGTACTGCTGCTGTAACCCTTGCTGCATTGCTGCCTTTTTCTTCTTCTGTTGCACTTCTTCTGTTGCTGCTGTAGCTTCTTCTGCTGCTGCTGCCTTTCTGCAGCTGCTGCTGCCACTCCTTGCCTTGTGCTGCTGCTGCAGTACTGCTTCCTTTTTCTTCCTGCTGCTGCTGCTCCAAGGCTCACTTCACTCCTGAGCCCAAGTCCACTTCAGTGAAACCAAAGGCTAAAGGCCCAACTAACTGAGCCCAAAGCTCAGTTCACTTTCAAAAGCCTCTGAAGCCCAGTTAAGGCCAAAGCCTAGTGAACTGTTAAGCCCAATTCACAGTTGAACTGTTGAGCCCAAAGCTCAAATCAGTTCACTGAAACCAAAGCCCATAGTCCACAGTTCCTGCAGCCCAAAGCTCACTTCAAAAGCTGAGCCCAATCCAATTCAGGCTTAACCAAAAGCCCAGGTTCTTGACTGAAACAAAAGCCCAAGGTATAGTTCACATTACAGAGCCCAATTCATTCAAAGGGCACTCAAACCCATTAGTACTCAAGCCCAATTTAAGCCAAAAGGCTTCTAAGCCCAAAGCAAATTTAGGAACCCAATTAGCTAAACACTCCAAAACACACCCGATCTCTGTGGATCGACCCGTACTTGCACGAGCTACAACTGACGACCGTGCACTTGCGGTATTACTGTAGGCCCGTTTTTATTGCTTCATTTTTATACACATCTCCTGGCCTGCCATTGAGCGGATGCATCAAGTCTCGATGATTCGCAAAGCTGAGCCGTGGGATGCGGAAATGATAGATTGATCTAATGGCTACAAGTGAAGAGGATGGTATCGACCGTCGGATGCCTGATACAACGAAACTGACGGATCAAGATGGAGTTAGGTGCTGTAGTGTTAGACAGGAGCTTCAGACTTTGATGACTGGCGATGCTGCGACCGTAAGATGCTGAGATGATCCAATCTGACGGCTAGAAAGGGAAACGGGTATGGATATAGGAAATGGATTTGGGTGAGGGTTTTGGGCCTTGGGTATGCCAAGCCCAAATCTTCTTTAAGGACAATTCTTCCTCTTCAAGCCCAGTTCTAGCCTTTTGGTCTTGCGCACAACATTCTTCGCGGCTTCTTTGTGTAATTCCTCCCGACTTTTCACTACTTTTTTGCTCTTTTCCGCTCCGCAATTCATCTAACTTTATTTATTACATAAAAATGCAAAATTAATTAATAAAAATATTTATTCTTGAAAACAATGAAAATACAGAATATGGGATAAAATGTAGAATTAACGCACAAAAGATGAGTTAAATGCCAAGAAAAATATATAGAAATATGCACTTTTTAGCACTCATCAAATACCCCCAAACCTGAATTTTACTTGTCCTCAAGTAAAACAAAACTAAGGAAATCCTAACTATACCACTGTCGCTGGTCTCTCGAATGCATTTAGCGTATGCACTAAGCCTTTTAAACCACTAAGTGTCCCTATTGGACGAGTGAAGTCTCGTGAAGGTTTGCTTAGAACGTACCTACAAAGTTCTAGGTCAAAATATAAGCTCAGATTCCATCAAATGTGACATGTGCAAGTCAGTTTAAGCTCACAGCAAAATGGAGATGTCAATCTAGCTATCAAAGGCACAATCCTAGCACTGATAACAACTAAAGACACGTGATAAGAGTGTAAAGTGTATCTACACATGCTTCTAGAATGACCTGAAGTTATGACTACTAATCACCAAGAGATAGTTTTTAGGCTAAGAACCGAATTCTAATCCAAGCTAGCTGTCCGGCTTTACGAGAATTGTGAATGTTCACCCAATGAGTTGGTGATATTTCAGTTTACCCGCGTTATACATCGATGGCTGCACCCTCCTTGCTTATTACAAGACTATTTACAACAAAAAGATGACTCTTATTTACATTGATTACTCTCTTTTATTTTTGGAACAAGAGAGAACTATTGTCTTTAACATGACAAAACATGGAATAAATAAATACTTGATATTATTATTTTTTTCTTTTTTTCTTTTTTTTTTGATATTTTTTTGATTTTTCTGAATTTTTCTGATTTTTTTTTTTTTGAAGAAATAACTTTGATCTTTACAACATAATGACACTTTTGATACATGAACAAAAAGAAAAACATAATTACATGACTCTTAGCAAGAGGTGGCCCTTATCGAATGCATCCGGTCAAATTCTATGGTTGCTTTTCTTAACGTATCCTCCAACTTCTATCCCAGCCAACCAAAGAACAAGCTAGTCAAGTCTCATTCAGTATTCTAAAGTGATTGGCAATCTAACTTCCTATCAAACACCTTGAAGATAGAGGCTATACATGTATTGGTAGATCGTGCATGTGCAAGTTTCTTATCACTATGTGAATTGTGCTAGAATCAGGGTGCCTAAATATCTAGACTAAGAATCCTTATGTTTACATACATGCACAAGAGTCAACATTTCAAGGTAAATGAGCTCCATTTTTATGATTTTTTATTTTTTTATTTTATTTTTGGAATTTTTAATTTTTTTTCAAAAAGAAGGAGTTCTGTTTTCAATTATAACATGTTATCGTGGTATCTACTCTATACCCCCAAACCTAAACTAAACATTGTCCTCAATGTTTCTAATGATAAACATATTCATAACTTGGACAAATCAGAAGAACATGTTGAGTTTTGAGAGAAAGGAAAGAGATTACCCGATTTGACGAAAGAAAGAACCGAACTCCATTGTTCATGGTTAGAATCCAACATATTTCAGCCGCGATCACCATGGAGTAGCAAAATATAAAGAAAACATAAAATTTCACTAAAAACTACCTACCAGATTATATACAAAAAATTCACTATATACATAAAGTCTAAAGAGTTGAGGATCAACCCAAAACACAAAGTGTTGAAACATAGACAATTTCAAAACACTAAAATTGGACTTAAATGGGAGTGAGAGTGAAAAACCGAATGAATCACCCCTAAACCTAAATTGTTCAACAGGTTTAATTTTAAGCACAAAATCTTTTAATTTTAGAGGTTCAGGATTCAAAAGGTCTAACTCATAATGGATTGTTTTCGGGATGGGCAAAGAAATGCATTCCAATTGTGGCTCTTTAAAAGTGTTATATTTTGAAGCAAAATAGTCCAAGAGGACTTGGGAGGCACACAGTTCCAATCCTAGATTGGGAATTTTCAGAAAAGTTGGTTTAAAATTTTTGTTGCAAACCAAATCTAGGTTGGGTGGAATAATCTCAATTTGCGATTTAGGTAAGAAAGTGGGTACATCTAAATTATTTTCATGGGTACGATCAATAGTACCAACACATACTTTCCCTAAATCAGAAACAGGTAAAACATGCTCACATTCATCGAACAAAACATCAAGACCTAAATCAGTATCATGATTGTTCGAAGTACTCAAATCATCACCGGAAGAAATAACATTTTGTGACTTAGGCAAGGAATCAGACACATCAAATTCGTCCTCACGCATAATAAAATTAGTTTCTACAGAAGATTCAACTATTCCTATGTCATGTTCATCTTCACAAAAGAATTGTACAAGCCCCATATTAGAATCAAAATCATATGAATTACAATGAGTATCAGAAGAAACAACATTCATGAAGGTTGAGGCTGAGAAGCCATATGTTATTGAACCAAAAGGTTCCACAATATTTTCAGCAAAAACATGTTCTTCTAATATATCATTATCATCATAATCATCATCATGGTAACATGCATATTGGTCCTCATTAAAAGTGGTGGTGTCCTTAGTCGATTCATGTTCCTCTAAATCAGGTTCATATTCAATATCATTTAGATGAATGGGACTGGACACTTTATTAGGGACAACATGCATTTCCTCATGAATTTCCTCCTTTTGTAGTTGAAGCAAAATCTGATCTTCGTCTGAATGCGTGATATAGTTCTATCAGAATTTTGCTCACTGAGTCTTAGAGCTTCTACGGTGGAGTCTAAATTCATGGGAGTACAAATTTCTTCATGTTCAAATTGTGGTGAATGGTACATGTGTGCATGGTCATTAGGGTTGACAAAATATTGATCGCAACCTTCGAAAGGTTGATTATGGTCCCAATGACTACCA
Source organism: Papaver somniferum (assembly GCF_003573695.1). Lineage (NCBI taxonomy): Eukaryota > Viridiplantae > Streptophyta > Magnoliopsida > Ranunculales > Papaveraceae > Papaver > Papaver somniferum. Next base: position 11,020,763 of record NC_039361.1, read on the forward strand.
ACCTCACAATTTGTGGGCGTTTCATAATTTGGATTTTCATGGTATCCCCTAGATTTCCTAAATTCATGCAAAACATAGCAATATTCATCGGGGTGGTCGAAACCACCACAAAAGGTACAAACATGCATATTAGGTTGGCTAGGTTGATACATGGGTGAATAGTTATACGGGTTTGCATATTGAGGCTCATGACCTTGAAAAGGTCCATATTTATAATCCCTATAACTATTGACATCATGGTCTGTGGGAGGCTCGTAAGGTGAATCTTGCCCGTAAGCATCTCTAATAGATTTATTCCAAGAGGCAGACCAAAATCCAGACATGTCTTTGTTTTATAAAATAATCACACAAATCACAAAAAAGTAAGGCCCATACTTTGAGAAAAAAGCAAGCCCATAATTTTTTATTTTTTATTTTTTTTTTTGGCCCAAAATTTAGTTAAGTTTGGTTCACAAAAGAGGCAAGCCCAAAATCCAAAAAGTTAAGTTTAGAGCAAGCCCACTATTAAGAAACTACAAGCCTAACAAACAACTAAATTACAAGCCCAGATAAAGAAAGAAATAAAAATAAAACTAATTATTACAAACCCACAAAAAAGAGAATAAAAATAAAACTAAAATTATTACAATCCCAAACAAAGAAAGAAATAAAATTAAAATTAAAATAATTATTACATGCCCACAGATTAAAAATGGAAGCCCACAGGTTGGGTTCTCTTAATGGGTTTAGGTTTACCTTTGAAGCACAGCCCAGCTGTTCAGCTTGGTTGCAAAATCCCAGTTGGGCTTTGGATCATCCTTCTTCAACTCCTTAACAGAGGCCCAGTTGGGTCACAACTTCTACTCCAACAGCACCAGCCCATCCCAGCTCAACAGATCAACAGCTCAGCAAGGCAGGTTCAGGCTTCAGGCAACAGTTCTGGCACCAGCAGTGTTTTGTTTAACTCAAGCCCACAGAACTGACTGTGTAGCAACTTCAACAGCTGCAGTTTTTGGTTCTCAGTGCTGCTAGCAACAGCTTCTCAAGTCCATTAACAGCTCCTCAAGTACCTGCAACAGATAGAGTTAATTAGTTCTTGCAACAACTCAAAATTGGCTCAACAGAGATAGCCAACATAGCACAGAAACAATGGTTCAGTGCACAACAATGGGAATGAACATAGAAATTGCAGAGATTGCAGTTCTTAGGAACCAATTTGAACTGGTGCAAAGTGACTGTTGCATAGCCATGAAGAACAAGATTCAGGTGCAGTGCAGCTACGTTACACTATGATACAATCTGAGTTGTAACTGAGATGCTGCTGTAAGCAAGAAAAGAAATGGAGAACAGGACAAGATGCAGTGATGAAGTGATGAAAAGTATGCAAGTTATGCAGTGAGAGAAATGAACAAGAGGATGACAATAATGCTTATGACAGTTAGGTAACAGTAATGCAAACTAAGCTAAGATGAAGTACAATAAACTAGCAAACTAACAACAATTAATGATAATGCAGTTAAAGCTACAGGCTTACACTAAGTTACACCAAGAATGCAAGATGAAATGATGCTATGAATATGCAGTATATGCAAGAAGATGCACTAGCTAACAATGCAATATATGCAAGATGACAGTGCAAGAAGGGAATGATGGTTATGGACAGCAAGCAAGAATGCAAGAAAAACAAAGAGACAACACAGCGCCGCTACCGAGTCCCCGGCAGCGGCGCCAAAAACTTGGTAGCTCAAGGAATGAGTCCTAAAACTATGTTTTAACCTAAACCTGCAAGTATACAGGATCTAAAGTAGTGAGTGAGCAAATAAGGGGAAGTCCACAGGGACAAGGAGGGAGCTGGTGTTGTTTTCTAACTATTTCTAGTGACAGTGACTAAAAGCACTAGGGCATTTGAATCCACCTAATAATCCTAAGCTAAGGCAATACCTATTCAACTTATGTTCTTGTTCCTTTCCAGGGAAGGATAAAATGGATAATATGCCAACCATTCTCACTAACTCACCCCTAGCATAAACTGTCTTCTTACAGTACAGCCTATCACATGTTCATTTGATCAATTTAGCTAACTATCATCCCTAACAGGATAAAATGGATAATAATTCTAGCTATGTTATCTAATTCACTCCTAGCATGAACTGTCTTCTCACAGTACAACTCATCACAAGTGCATTTGAATGCTTTAACTAGTAATCATCCTACAACAGTGAACATCATAAGAACATTAAATTGAACAGAAATTTTCTCAACATATGACTAAGGGTTTCATCTACACCCTAGCAAGAGTAATTAGAACATACTAGACATGGTGAACAAATACAATTGAAATTACTGAACTTGAAATTAAACAAGAAGTAACAGTAGAGAGCACTGGATAGTCCAGGCCTCTAAGGTGGTGCTCTGGCTAATCCAGGCATCCTTCTACAACACTCACACATCCCTATTTATAGTTACAAGCTTCAATTAGGGTTTACAAACAAAATCCCAAAATTCCCCAAAAAAAACAGTAAAATTAGGGTTTACCAAATCTTACCTAATTCGATGAAATAACTGCTCCATCACGTCGACTCATCCTTCTACTTCTCTTCCCGCTCCATGTCCTGCTCCAATTACTTCTAGCTCATCAACCTATTTCACCAACTTCACACCTAGGGTTCAGTGGCGTGAAAATAGATGAAATTAGTTGTTGAGGAAGATGTAGGACGTGGTAGTGATGATGGGTTGTGGCTGTTAGAAGCCATGATGGCTTTTGGTGGGAGTTGTGGTGGTTGAGAAGGGGCAGTGGAGGTGATGGTGGTGGCAGAGTTTTCTCTGCAGACGGAATGGAGAAGACGGAGTCGATGGTTTTGGGAAGAAGGGTGCGTTTGTTTTGCGGGTATATGTGTTAGGTGTTTGGGTGTTGAGCGGATGCATCAAGTCTCGATGATTCGCAAAGCTGAGCCGTGGGATGCGGAAATGATAGATTGATCTAACGGCTACAAGTGAAGAGGATGGTATCGACCGTCGGATGCCTGATATAACGAAACTGATGGCTCAAGATGAAGTTAGGTGCTGTAGTGTTAGACAGGAGCTTCAGACTTTGATGACTGGCGATGCTGCGACCGTAAGATGCTGAGATGATCCAATCTGACGGCTAGAAAGGGAAACGGGTATGGATATAGGAAATGGATTTGGGTGAGGGTTTTGGGCCTTGGGTATGCCAAGCCCAAATCTTCTTTAAGGACAATTCTTCCTCTTCAAGCCCAGTTCTAGCCTTTTGGTCTTGCGCACAACATTCTTCGCGGCTTCCTTGTGTAATTCCTCCCGACTTTTCACTACTTTTTTTCTCTTTTCCGCTCCGCAATTCATCTAACTTTATTTATTACATAAAAATGCAAAATTAATTAATAAAAATATTTATTCTTGAAAACAATGAAAATACAGAATATGGGATAAAATGTAGAATTAACGCACAAAAGATGAGTTAAATGCCAAGAAAAATATATAAAAATATGCACTTTTTAGCACTCATCAATTACCAAACCCTTGGAACTCCTCATGTTGTCCTCTCCTGCATCAACTTTTTGGAGTTGAATAACCACCAGATGCTCCTCTTTCATAATCATACTTACACGATGACTCCTAATAATCTGCAAAATGATACTCATCTCCAATATAATGATACTCATCTCCAATATAACAACATCAAAGCAATTGACAAATCAAGTAAACAAGCATAAGACAAGTGTGCAAAGGATATTACCAAACCCTTGGAACTCCTCATGTTGTCCTCTCCTGCATCAATTTTTTGGAGTTGAATAACCACCAGAGGCTCCTCTTCCATAATCATACTTACAAAGTGACTCCGAATTCAACAACTAATCCTTTCTCCTTTGCATTTGCCTATACATCCAGCAAAAAAACACAAAACTTCAAGATATTAGATACTCATCAAAACTCTATTTGTCATTTCATCAAACAAATAAATTGCATAAATAGAAATGGGTATCTGTTTATTAACTTCAGGGTCGAACTCAATACTAAACACAAAGAAATCCCCAAAAATATCAAAATCCTCAAAATAAAGAGAATTAAAACCCTAGATTTGAAAAGTAATGGGGTTGTTTTCTTCTCATCTTGTAAGAAAAATCTAAAATTGCTTAAACTCTTAAACAATCTGCAAATAAAAATCACAAATTAATCATATCTAAAGTTTAGATCTCTAAAAATAGATAGTAGAGTGAAAAATTCAGAGAACGTTAGTAGTGACAGGTGAGAAATGGGAAAGATTAAGGTTGTGATGATAAAAAACGAAGATACGGTTTTGGTAGTTGTAGATGAAGGAAATAAAACCCTAATTAAATGCCTTCGTTTGCAGAATCAAACCCAATCCCAAGAATTTTGATACCAAATAAACACAAAAATTAATGAAAATTTCAACAAACACAAATATAGTGAAACCCTAAGAAAACCCCCAAATCAAATCCCTAATTTCATTCCAAATCTAAACATAATTTGGGATCTACTAGTTTCCTCTGCAAATAATGTGGATTTTCATATGAAATTAGAGTTTTGATTTAGGGGATATAGACATGAATTCTTGTTCATGGAATTTGGTGAGTTTATTTTTTGTTTGGTAAACAAACCAAAAGAAAAATAAGAACAAGATCAGTGTTGTTTGTGTGCTGAAGATCGGTGTTGGTGTTGTTCATGGATGCGGTAGATTGATGATTGTTGTGAAGGTAGCTGGTGGTGGTTGGAGGGAGAGGGAAAGACGAGATGACGTTGGAGAAGAGATGGATGGGAGGGAGTACTGAGTAGTGAGTGTGAAGAGGAGAAAGATGAGGCGCAAACAAAAGGAGAAGATATCTTAATCCTCGATAATAACGAGGTCTATTCTTCCCGATCCAGCCATCCATCTCATCTCAATCGATGGCTCAAATCTTATACATTTCCAGCCGTTCATCAGACATAACTGCAGCGTATGCCTAATGGTCTCTGAATCGGAGTTCCAAGAGGGATACAAGGGTAAATAAAATTTGTCATTCTGAGACGGCTTAGTAGGCTCTCGGATATGGTCCGGGTTTTATTATATCAGAGATCGCTATGTGTGGTCCGCGGTCCAACTACCATTAATGAAGGTCTCGGAAGTGGGTAGCTAAACCCCCATTTATTACTAGTGTAGTATCCTTCTTACCCCCCCCCCCATTCCTCAAGCAGTAGGGTGATCAGCAAGGGATCACTATGAGCTTGGCCGTTCATCGGGACATCCTGAGCCGAGAAAAAGATGGGTCGCACCATCCAGGATTCCATCGGAAAAGCTTTTGCTACACTGAAAATTTCCTTCCCATTATGATCTCTTTTGTGGACTCTTGACATGATTCCAGGATTCAGATTGTACGCTTGAGTGGCGGAATGGGAAATCGTGTTGACAAACTGTGTGGATCTGTCGATCCGGACCTGATGAACGGGTGCATCGGGCGCTGCGGTCGTCTGGGCTGGGTGTCGGACGAACTTCCTCAGATAACCATCTATAATAAGGTGTTGCACGATGTCTTTCACTTCTCGAAAGTTATTTGTAGAGTGTCCTCGATATTGATGATAATGGCAATATTCCGGGTGATCCTTGGTCTCCTCGAACTGTACCCCTCTTGAAGCTGGGTATATGACGTCACTCTTTTTTTCGACCTATTTGAAGATTTCTTCTAGTTGAACATTCAAAGGGGTGTATGTTCTATCATCGTGCCTCGGCCTCTTTCCTTTAGCCACCCATTCCTTCTTCCAATTTCCTCGCGTAGGAGGGGTCGGTCTCTTCTCGGGCCTCCTTTGAACATCGTCCGATGTCGACTCGGGCGCCGCACTAGCCTCTTGCACTCCCCTATCCCTTGACTCTTCCTGAATTTCTTCTAGGGCGATGAAATGTTCTTGCATTTTCCTCATTTCTTTTAATGTTTGTGGTTTTTTCAGTGAACATGGCTATCCAGATGAGATCCGACCTCCCAAGTGTGTTTTCAAACCCGAATATCTGCTGGTCGACGGGTACTTTCCCAATTTCTGCACACAAATTTCTCCATCTATCGGTCAATGATCTGAGAGGTTCTCTGAGCTATCCGGCCAAGGTGATAACCTGTTGACCCTGGGCCGAGGTCTGCTGTTGTGCATGTATGTTTCAAGGAAGGCTCCGACTAGAGTCTCATAACTGTTGACTGTTCCTGGTGCGAGGTTGTGGAACCATTTCCTTGACTCTCCTTCCAAGCTTGCAGGGAAGAACTTGCACATTACCACCTCATGGTTTTTCCATTGTATTAGGGACATTGTGTACATCTTCAAATGCTCAACTGCGTCTCCCGTGCCGTCGAACCTTGATGGGAAGGTGGGGAGCATGCATTTAGGTGGGAAGGCCCTTAGTTCTAGCTCTTGGGTGAAAGGGGTCCTCTCGGCCTCGCTTATGACCTCGGGGAGCTTATCTTCTTCACCGGTTCCTGACAACTTCCTTATCTTTTCCTCTAACTCTCTTAGCTTGGCTTCAGTCGCATTATCGGACCTTGTGTTTCTCTGTTGATTATTTCTCTCGTGCCTTTCTTCGTCTGTCGATGAATCCTCGGGTGGACCGTATCTTCCGATAGGTGGTGTTGGGGGTGGCCCTGATCGAACGGAATTGCTTGGTCCTACTGCAGGTGGTACCTGCCCGATTCGGCCTTGGTGTCCTGATGTCCCTCGGCTAGAAGATCCTCTCGACCTCGACCTTAAGTTCCGTAGCTGATAGTTCTCGAACTCTAAATCTAGGTTCCTCTGCTGAAGATCCCTTATAGACGCCTCTTGCCTTCTTTGGATTTATATAATTGAGAGCAGTGTTGGATCTGTACTCTCATGGATAGAGTGACCATTTGGATGGCCTAAATGGGCAGGTGGTGGTGCCATCCTCATAGGTGGTGGAGGTGGTGCTGCGGGGGGTATCTGAGTCGATGTCGCCGGATCGATTCCGATAGTTGTTTCTCTTCCTAGTTGTACTCTCCTTAGTCGTTCTTGCTCTCGCTCGAGGGATTCTTGATACTCAGCTTGTCGTCTGATGTTTCGTCTCTAAGCATGCAGGATCAATGTTACCTCATCATCTTCCGTGTCTGACGCGGTAAGTCTATATATTTGATCATCCCTCCTTGGGGGAGAGGTGATTCTCTCCAGGGGCGATGGGTCACCGTCTCATCTCATATTGATCTCCTCGTTCACATTTGGCATACCCCTTGCAGCAGCTCGTGATTTCTCTGGTAGTGGATGCCCGTTACTCCCTCGCCTCGTCCCAGTTACTCCTCTTTGCATGCTGTTACTAGAGATCGTGTGGTTCCTCAGAGTTCTTTCCATCCCTGACGTGCTAGCCATCGGACACAGTGTGACGTTAGTCCGAGAGTCGTCCCTACCTACGTCAGTGAAAACAGACAACACCTTACTTTGACCTGGTTTTGAAAAGTTTTTATAGTACGCACGGTTTTTAGAAGAAAAAGGTGACTGACACCAAGACTGAGTTTCAAAAGTATGATTACCTCTGCTCTGCCATGCTGACCTCGCCAATTTGTCCTGTTCAGACTCTAAGTGTCCCCTTTTAGAAGAGTATCATGCTACATCGCTTTCAAAGTTGCACGACGTCGCTTTCAGTACCACGACTCCGCATTAACTACAATTTTTCCTACATTTCTTAGACTCCAAATCATTAACACCTAGTTCACTGTGGGTAAAAGGTCCAAATTCGTACTTTTATGAAGTCAGCATGCCACGACAAAAACTGGACTAAGACTTATGCATTCCCTTGGAACTACAAAGGGATGTCTTCCCTTGATTCCTTGGATTCGTTCACCGGCGACCAATAATCTCACCGTGCTGTTGTTTTGGCATTTTCCCCAGCCAACATGGAACCTCAAACAACTTCACACATCGAAGATGTTATTTGGGAGTTTATGGGTATTCCGTTGTTGAACTCGCGGGATAAAAACTAAAATCAAAATACAAAGACAAGTGCGAAAAGTACTATGGAAACGAAGATTAAGACATGAAAACAGACTCGCTTACCAGCGAGACTAGTCGACTGTTCGGGATCGACCTAACTAAAAATGTTTGCTAACGACTCGATCTTAACAACGAAAACTTAACTATCTCAACAGTCTTCAAACCAAACGATCATATACAGACTTTTACCGAGCATAGTTCATCCCATAGCATCAACTATCACACAAAGTGTTTTTAGGAGCTTTTGGATCGTCTTTGTCGGCACATGCAATCAAGGTATCTGGAAACTAAACTTCCCTTATCGGCGCCAGAATGTAGTGGCATAAAACCACACACCACATCCAACGAAGTAGAAGATGATTTAACACAAAGTCAAGATACACAACAAACATAGGCGCAAAGATATACGTGGTTCGGTATGATACCTACGTCCACGGGGTGAAAGGATGAATGTTATTTTCTCTTCTTTGATTACAAGATGTTCTCTCCTTCTCAAATGGTGTAACTCTCCTTCTCAAATGGTGTAACTCTCAAACTCTCCAATGTAGTGTCTTGTTTTTTTTCTCTCTCCCAACCTGCCTCTCTCTCTCGACCTGACCTTATATTTATAGGCCAAGGTCGACATACAACAAATTACAATGTTGGTCACATTACATCAATTTAGTTGTTCCCTATCGGACCTTCACTGCTCGCCCGACTTTCTGGTTTGACCGATAGTTCTTCACCCGAGGCGAGTCTTAATCGTCTGGTTAATACGATGTCGCCCTTCTCTTCTTCTCGTTCCTTTGTTTGACCATCTCCCTTCGTCTGACCGAGTGCTTTCTGATTGTTCGCCGACCTGTCAGAAGATAAGGATCACGTCACATCCGACCCACGTGATACCTCGCTCCTTGCGCCGTATTGTTCTATCTTGTGCTTCGCCGCTCGTTGTTCTTTGGTGTATCATAGCTTAGGATCTTGCCACCTAGCCCTGTGGATTATCTACACCTACAATGAGTTTAGTTCTTCGTTTCAGGAATCAGGATTCGGAGGCTAGTAGCTTACATGGTCGTTTTTCCCTATGAATCCACCGTAATCTTTAATATGCTTGATCACGAGGTTATCGATGGCTATCCAAAGATTATTGAAAGACATGCTTCAGGGTTGCTACTGGAGATGACAAAGGATGGGGTGTGTTTCCAGAGTTATCGCATCAGTAAGATATGATTGAATTCCAAGTCTTATCTGTTTAATATAGGTGTAAGTGTTGTAGTCTGTCATGACCATCAAGTTATGTCTATTTTATCGTTTAGAATCTTTAGATTGGATGTTATCAGAATAAATATCTCGAACATCAACTTGAAATTCTATAAAACTTGCCATGCATTAGTTAGGTTAATTCATATTCCATATTTTAACTTGCTGACAGCTGATATAAGACTATGAACATTTTTCATACTTTTGTTATGTGTCGGATGTTGTATATCGCGAAAAAAAAATATGAATACACATGCTTGCAAATACAGCAAAAAGAGTTCATAAAACATCTCGAAATATGGGTTCTGATCCGCTAACAGTTTGGAGTTTCCGATTGATGCATGTCTTGGATGTAGGATCATAGTTTATACGCACACCCGTCAGAGTCAATATTATGCTTAATGTGATATCATGATGTTTTCTCATATTTGGAAATGCCGGCAAGTCTAAGGTGTGTGGTTAGAAAGACATACCGTGTGTTCTTTATTGCAGATAATTAAAAATTTCTGTCTTGCTGCTTTTGTCAACATCGTTTATCTTAATCCTCTTCTGTTTCGCAAATGTGGAATATGAGGTGAGAGAGAAGTTGAATTTTCCCACATGCATGGATGCAAGGTAGATCAGGTTACCTTCTGCTGCAGCATTTGGATATGGATGGGATACGTTTAATTGTTTCTGTTCTTGCTCTAAGTATTTCCCCTGATTACTGTGTTCTCAAGGTATTTCCTTCAGAATGCAAATCAATTTTCCTTCCCTGGATCAGGATAAACACTCCTACTCTTCTGCTTCTGGCTTTCTGAGACGTATGTATTTTCTCTGCGTATATAACATCGGCTTCACTGTTTTTGTAACTTGTTTTTCCTTAAATAAAACGAACCAAAACTGAAAATGTCTCAAGTATGTACGTTCTCAACATATATAACACCGGCTTCACTGTTACCAATTTTCTTGTAACTTGTTTTGGTTGGTTTGTACTTAAAACTGAAAATGTCACCAAGTTTGTCAAATGCTTGATAAGAGCAGAGTGAATAATTCAGAGGAAGAAATTAGGGCATACCAGTTCTTGTAAACGCACTGACATTCAAGTAATGATTCCACTGGTACCCTTAAGAATATGAATTCGGTGCCAAGAATAGAACTAGTTAAACGATTACAGAAACTGTGCAGGAGACCATGCTGATCAATACTCGACTGAAATTTTCTAACACCAATAGTATTAGCTGTATTTATTTGTGTTGTACTAGTAGGTCCAGTACCACTCATTCGAGTGGCAGCCACAAATGCTGCATTTTTTTTGTTGTTGGGACTGGTTTTGATGTCTGAAAGTATTAAACAGTTAATATCGCCATTATTATGACTGATTCTTTGCAGGTCATCAAAAACATAAGAGAGGAGCATTTAATTAGGGAGGGAAGGAGTTTTTCCAATCAGAAGAGTTTACAAATAAAGAGTGTATTTTTGACGGTTGATTTTTTTAGCGGTCGGATCTGATTCACTAAGTTAAGTAGTCAATTTGCGAGAGCCATGAATTATCAAAAGAAAAAAAATAGGTAACTAGTAGTAATACTAGTTAAAAGTTTTGCTATCCATGTCTTCTAAAGAAACAAGACTATCTACATGCACTGTTGCTTGAAACTCATGATCGGAAAATCCGATCTCAACAATCCGATATGTACATGAACGGAGATTATAAGCATATAATTTTTTCGCGTGTCTCACTAACAGCTCACCTTTCTTGTAATTAACTACTTCTGTGTCATTCGCATTCATCCAGTATTCGTTGAACCTCCCTATGCCACACCACGGAAGAACCACGGTGTGCCTCTTGACCCAACATTTGGTATTTTGGTTTAACACTGATAACTCAAGTTCCGTTGATGACACAGGATCACATATGCACAATTCTCCTTCGAGCTCAAATAGATGCAACAACCGATTTTCACATGATAATTTACCAACACGTCCACTATGACCCACTGCTATGAACCTCTCAGTTTCCATTTCGAATGACACAATCAAATGTGAGTGACAAGGGAAATCTCCATATTTAAGATAATATAGTGCCTGATCAACCATCCAGTGTAGGGTCCTGTTTATGATTACAGGAGGTCTACCAGGAGACGGGGGGTAGGGGCAGTTGCCAACATTTTCCGTTACTTTAGTTCTCATGTTAAAGATTTGGAACTGTTGTTGTTCGCCATTATCAGGAACCAAAAGCAATATATACCCCCTTCTTGTAGAACTAAAATAAACTCCACACACATACTTATGTTGATAGGATAAACCCGGCCAATTCAGTTTCTCGTTTGTAACAGGATTCCACAAATAGAAGATAGGCTCCTCCCACAGGTATAAATTCCTAAACAAAAGATATCCATCATATGAACCAACAACTGATATCCGATTACTCTTGCGCTTATAAGAGGAGCAAATATCAACTGTTTTCGTTTCAATATTATGAGATTCCTCGTCAATAAAGTATAGCTCGATAAAACCATATACGGAATCAGAATCTGGATAACGTTGCACAACCGTCACTGAATTAGATCGATTACGTTGCATTTGTGCAAAATACGAAGTTTTGGTCGAGGAATGTAAAGCTTTAGATTGACGCTGGCATTGGCGTATGCACTTTAGTGGAAGCCTACTTAGTATGTCTTCGATTAAAGGATCAGGGAGATTGACACGGGACTTGCTAAGAGGTTTATCAGCAACCGAAGGGAGAGGGAACTAACTACCACGGAATCTGAGAGAGGTATGTTGGCAATAGCAAGAGTATGAAGTGGGTCATCCAAGAGATTATGCAGAGAGTCGTTAACTGTAGGGAGAGCTTCTATATCAAGAATAGGAAGATCAGAGACACAGTCATCAACATTAACTAGATTGTCATCGAGAGAAATAACTGTCTCAGAATTTGAGAAAGATTTATCGACATCCATACCTTGATTGTTTTTGTAGAACAATGCAAGTAGATCTCTCCAGCAGATTGGAACCCAGCTCATGCACGGAACAATAACATTCATCTTACCTGTAAATTATATAGTGCAGACGTAAGAATTTTTTGAGCATAAGACTCTTGGACAATGTCAGAGGTATATAAAGAGGAAGGAGACGAGAATATCAAGTGTTTGATAGGTATATGTAAAAAGGTTTTAACCGATCCTTTAACCTTTTTCCTCTGCCGCAACGGACAACTAAATACAGGCTTAGTCCGTAAACCGTATTCACTCAAGGAAAAGGTTTCTGCTTTCGGGCTTTTTTCTAGAGGGCCAGGTTAGGATCAACCCGCAGGCCAGTCATAAATCACCAGGTTAAGATCAACCCGCGGCCGGTCATAAATCACCAGGTTAGGATCAACCCGCAGGCCGGTCATAAATCGCCAGAATTCCAAATGCACAACCTTTCTTTTCAAGCTAGCCCTTCCATCAATTTAATGACCACTAAAGGTCGCGCCTTGGCTTAGTTTAGGTTCAAAGGTTTCGTTTGTTTTTTTTTTTGATCGGCAGGTTCAAAGGTTTCGTTATGATGTGTTAAGTTCTTCGTTTCAGGATTCGGAAGCTAGTAGTCACTTTTACATGGTCGTTTTATGGATCCACTATAATCTTTAATATGCTTGATCACGAGGTTATTTGTCCGAAGATTTTCGAAAGACTGTCTTTCCAGAGTTCACATAATACGCAGTACAGGGTGTGTAGTTTGGTCTTGCATGGGTAGAGACGTGGAGTACTGTGCCAAGCCAAAGCTAGGGGGTAGGAGCAACGGGGGCTCATCCGTTTTCCTCTAAACTTCTGTTTTGGCACTTCTATTTTTGGCTTTTTTCGATTTAGCATTTCTTAGGCCGTAAAAAGAAACCGCATCTAAAAACCATATGTTTTGGGTGCAACTTGTTACAGGGAAATGAAAATCTTTTTTTCCTGATGGAAAACGAATAAAAAAATTGATTTTCCAAATAAAACTGATTAAGTTATGCCACCAAAGGCGGTTGCATAACGGGCTAATATTTTACTAAAAACTTTTAAGATATTTTTGGCAGTGCCATTCAACTCCCTATTCTCCTCCCTATAATCTAAACCCCACATTAGGAGAATGGTGAACCCCACCTGAACCTGAATGCGAATCTCGACATGGATATGAGGCTTAGATTATAGGGAGGTGAATAGGGAGGTGGAGAATAGGGAGCCAAGTAGCATTTCCGAAAAAAAAAATACTATGGTTTTAACTTTTTATTGAGCTGGTAATATTTTACACAAAATTGGTTAAAAAGACCAAAATCAACAATTTCTGGGTGAACAGGACATTTAGATTTTGATACTGTTTAAATGGACAAAAATGTAAAAATAACCAGGATGTAAACAGTTTCATCCTACCCATTTTCAAATACTTTTCTTATTTTTAATTTACATCAGGATACATCCAGTTTCATCCTTGCTATTTTTTAAGTTTAAGTCAGGATGAATCCAGTTTCATCCTTGCTATTTTTTTGGTGTTCATTTCACCCATAATAATTTTTACTCGTCCATTTGAACCATGTTTTAAAAATATTTGGACAAATGACTCATTTTTTGAATATTTTATTTGTTCAAAGTCCGCAAGAGACTCCCAAGTCCCATCTAACTGCGCGTCAATAATTTGTGATGTTGTACTTGTTGTTTATGCAGGCCTTTTGAGAGTTAGAATAGGTAAACCATTTACTCAGTACTGTCCTCAACGGACTATATATAGTAAAACTTTCTTAAAATAATACTCGTTAAAATAATAATCTCTCTAAAATAAAAAAATTCTTTAGTCCCAATTAGGCTTCCGCAGGTTAAATTTCTTCTCGCTAAAATAATAATCTCTCTAAAAAAATAAATTTTTTCGGTCCTAAAGCTATTATTTTAAAGAAATTTTACTGTAGTTAGGTTTCAGAAGTTTCTCTTCCAAAGAAATTAAACAATTCAACTTAATATCTAAACAACTTCTTCATAAAGCATTTTTTTCCCATTCTCTATCTCCATCGCTCTCTCTACAATATTGGAAGACTATTTCAGGAGATACGACAGTAAAACTTCTTTAAAATAACAGTTTTGAACCAGGTGTATTAACGATGAGATCATTGAGATACGTCTCAAAATGTTGAACCAGAAAAAGAGAGACCAAGTTAAACAGAGAAAATACGAAGTTTTTGAATCTTAATAAAAGAAACGTAAGTTGTGACTAGTGAGTTTCGAACCCTTGATGCCAATCAATAAATGAAACTCGTGAGTTTGGCTCTAGTTAGTCCAACAACGCTCAGTTGGTAAATGAAAAGCTTGTTTATCTGCCGAAAGCTTCTCATTAAGCTTGTCCGTTCGGGGAAATTCGATAAAATTGAAACGATACACAGAAGATTAGCATGGTCCCTGCGCCAAAGATGACTCTTTTTTTGCTGGCAGCATACATTTAATTAATGATTAAGAGATCATATTCAGAAAAAGTACGAAATCATTCTTGATCCAAGCGGCTAATAACCTTTCAACAGATTTAATTTAATTTCATTTCTTTTCTTTTTTTGGTAACTGTTTTTTTTCCGAAGAAGATTATATCTAACTCCTTTAAAATCCTAAGCTCCTTAGGCTCCACGTTGAACGGTGACCGTCACCCTCTCACAGAATTGCTCCGTTTCACTTTTCCTCAAAGGAGAGAAAAACAAGGTTTTTCTTCACAAAATAAAGTAATTTATTTATCATATTTTCTTAAAACTGTCTTTCCCAAAAACCAAAAAAAAAAAAACCTCCACCTTCTTCTCCTCCATCTACATATCTGTATCATCATGATATATTCACCTATCTTCTTTTGTTCGTTGATTTACCATCATGTATCATCTCTGTCTCTGTGATGGATTTGATTATTTTGTTCGCTAATAAAATTATTTTATTTCAAAAGAAATCAGTTAGGTTTAGATTTTTTTTTTTGACGTTTAGTTTTGTGCTGGAAGCTTTGTAAATCGAGTTGGTTAATTATTGCGGTTTGCGGAAGCAGTTCAATAGCCCGACTCGACCTAAAAAGACTCTCGTTTACTAAACAAGAGATTCAGTGCAGCTGAGATGTTCAAGCTTCAAACGATTTGAAGTGATCAACTATCAGAGACCGATAGCATATAAAAGAGTTCCAAACGATTTCTTAAGGTATTCCTTTCTTTTCATCCCAAACACTTCTCCCCTTGCAGAAAAACCCTAAAAGGTTTTTTTTTTGTTTTTTTTTTTTGTTTTTGTGTTTGTGTTTTTGTTCCATGCTTCCTCACTAAATTTAGTTCTGTTGATTTAGTTTTTTCAATTGTTCATATCTGTAATCGTATTGATCAAGTGAAGCATTGAGGTAGTAATATTATGAATTCATTCAATTTATTTTTCATGCACTGACAAGCAAGAGAAGTCGCGCACTATGTTGACTGGTGAGATTTTGTTTTTCTAATGCGGGTTTTTTTTTGTTAGGGTTTTCAAATATTAATCTCTTTGAATATATATCAGTTTTTATCTTATAGTGTATTGTTGGTTTTTATAAGGTTAAACTACAAAAGCCATACCTTAAATTTTGTATAGTAGATACATGTGATTTTGTTGATGATGAGCATTCACTGGCGTTTTTATTTCACATTGTTTGTAGGTTTTGAAGTGCGATCAGGTCCAACTGCATTCTGGAGTTCTTGGAGTAAATTTTTGGATGAGTTACCCTAAGCCATAATGATTGATCTAAATTGCAGTATTTTGATTATTAAGGGTTTCTTATTTGATTTTTAGGTTTTGTATTTTGATTTTAGGTAACTGTTTGATTAATTATGATGTAATTTTCAGTTTCAGTACTGGTGATAACAACTCACAGGTAATGTAAACTTTCGATTTTTCTTTTCTTTATATATCATGATTTTCTTTATATACGTTTTGTTGCCTCCTACATCGTTTTCTTTCTTCTTTGCCATCTGATGTGCTGGACGTAAGTATTTCTGTTAACTTCTTAATCTCTTTTAGGTCTCCCTCCCTCACCACCTTTGGCTCCCTCCATGCTAAATGGAGGGTTAAATTCTGTTCATGGAAATCACAATAGGACAATGCATCCTCTTGCAGTTACTATTCAAAATTTCAAATGAGAAAGAAAGGAGGGATTGGCGGTAACATGATTTGTATCATTATCCTCTGTGGTAGTCATTGGATTATGTATATGGGATTTTCTTGGCTATTATCAAGAAAGCAGGGAGACATTTCGGCCTCACCACCATTGAAACCGTCATGTAATAATTTCGCAAGAGGTATTAAATTGCCAGTTTTTCGTCTTTATTTTCATGGAAAAACTACCAAGGTTCATAAAGGTAGTTTCTGACTACCTAAACCGTAGCCATTTTAACAAGTCGATATTTGGTTTTTTGATGGCTACCAATTAATTTCTGACCAACTTCCGGGATACGGTAGTTATAAGAAATAATGTTATGGAAGTATATCAATGAGTATCGTACGCATGTGGTATTTTCAGTTCAATTGGATATCGAAGTGTCCAACACTAAATTAAAATTTTAATGCAGCTGGTATGGACAAAGCCATGATATCATGAGGTGGATTAAGCTCTACATCTTGCTCTAGCATCAGAACATATATGGGACAACTAAAACATTTAGTATATCAATGGGTAAAATCGTACACAGGTGGTATTTTCAGTTCAACTGGATATCGAAGTGTCCAGAATGCAATTGAAATTTTAATGCAGCAGGTATGGACAAAGACATGATATCATGAGGTGGGTTAAGCTCTACATCTTGATCTAGCATCGGAACATATATGGGACAGCTAAAATATTTAGTATAGGTGAGATTTTAAAAGCTACAAATGACTTTGATACATCAAAAACAATTGGATAAGGAGGTTTTGGACTTGCAACGACAGTGAATTTTATTTGTACGTTGCTTGCTCCTTGTTAGTAAACTTACTAACATGGATGGCTATTTTCTGATGACAATTTTGATATTATTTTATTGAATTCATAATCATGCATGTTATGTGGTGTTATCCAATGATTGAATTTTTCTTCTTATCTGAAATATGTATACAGTTAGGGTTTTTCTTTTGGGTTCATGATTTGGAGCCGTTATTCAGTTGGATTTTGCACTGGGATTTAGTTTCCTACACTGCTTTTTTGATTGCAATCAGATTTAGGTTAATCAAAATCAAATTTAGTTTGTAATTAGCAGAAACAGATTTATGTTCTATCGAAAAAATCCTATGAAGCAAATATGACACTGGGATTTATGTTCATGCACTTTCTTTTAGTCTCTGTTTTACTGTTTGATATGCATATGTTTCAAATTTATTTTGTAATTAGTAGAAACATATTTATGTTCTATCAAAAAATCCTATGAAGCAAATATGACGAACACTTTTTTTTAGTCTCTGTTTTGTTGTCTGATATCCATCTGTTTGTTTTGCAGGATTGTAACATGGAAAAAATTGGTATAATTTCTGGATAAGGCAAGAGAACTCAGTGGTGTGTCTCATGTTTGTTGTATTGACACTATTTTTTTTTTTTCATGGATTAGTCACTTTGTATTCTTCTGCCCGAAGCTCCATGAATAAAATAATTTTAATATGTAGTTACAGATGTATCACAAATTCAGTTTATTTATGGGTTTTTGGAAATAACGCGACACCAAAAAAAAACAAAAGAAATGCGTTAGGATAGGGCTCGGCCAGGCGAAGCCGAGCGATGCCATATCAAAAACAATGCATCCGCACGGGCAAGGCAAAACCGAGCCACACCAAATCAAAAATCCTAAGCGAATGCGCGGGGAAAAAGCACATCACACTAAATAAAAATATAGTTAAAAGAAAAAGAAGCCCGGTGCGTAGCACGGGCATAAATCTAGAATATGAACGGATACTTGCTTTTCTAATGATATTACCACCGAATGGTCAAGTTAATTATTCCTAATGAATACGAAGATCGTCAAATGTCCACAAGAACGACGTGGATGCATTCCCGTTTGGGTTATTAAGTTCTGCTAGGGTTCGTTTGCAACAGCTTCCAATCAATTTAAAGGATTTGGGCGAGGCGAAGCCGAGCTTTACCAAATCAAATGGGGACTTGGGAGAGGCGAAGCCGAGCTTTACCAAATCAAAGAAAAAGCCAGTGATGCATTGTATTTGTAATTTGTAGTTTTTAGTTGTAAATTGAATTGGTGAACCAAGTTTGCGAAGCCCGGGCACAAAATATAGTTAAAAAGAAAAGAACCTTACACGGTATAAAGGTTTTGGTAACCGTTGATCTACC
Organism: Papaver somniferum; assembly: GCF_003573695.1. NCBI lineage: Eukaryota > Viridiplantae > Streptophyta > Magnoliopsida > Ranunculales > Papaveraceae > Papaver > Papaver somniferum. The sequence continues at coordinate 11,039,240 of NC_039361.1, forward strand.
TAAGAGCAAGTAGAGCGATGAGCATGTTTCCTTACATTTGAGTACAATTTAGAAACGAGCAACTGCTGGTGATAACATTTGCTAGATTGTAATAGTTAGCTAAGCCATAACTGATGGAAATGACACATCTCTACTGTAGGTGCTCATCGTTACTTTTTTGTTGTTGACCTTTAATTGACCCGCAGTTCAGTTCATTAATCATAACCTAAAATTAATCAAGAGGGTAGATTAGATATTAAATAAATAACTAGATATGGGGTGACCTAAATTTACTTTTAATGTCTTTACCCAAAATAAAACCATAGTCCCCAAAAAAAAATTATGGTCCCCAAAAAATCGTTCTAAATTAGTCCAGCAAGCCCACTATGCACCTTGGAGCAGGGGGAAAGAAAAATTCAACACACCTTTTCGTTAAAACCTAACTCCGCCCTTGATGTCTACTCGGCACATTTTATCGGCATCCATACCTTGATTGTTTTTGTAGAACAATCCAAGTAGGTCTCTTCAGCAGATTGGAACCCAGCTCATGCACGGAACAATAACAGTCATCTTACCTGTAATTATAATATAGTGAGAGCGAGGCCACCTAATTACTTAGAAAGACGAAAAGCTATATAAAGAGGAAGGAGATGAGAAAATTAAGTGTTTGATAGGTATATGTGAACAGGTTTTAAGCGACTCTTTTTCCTTTGCCACAACGGACACATAAATACGCTTACTCCGTAATCCGTAATCACACAAGGAATAGGTTTCCGCTTTCGAGCATTTTTTATAGTGGGCCGGGTAAGGGTGAACTCGCAGGTCGGCCATAAATTGCCAGCTCTAGTACTACTATACCGAGTTTCGGTAGGAGTGGTTGCAAAATTCAAAATGCACAACCTTTCTTTTGCAAGGCAGCCCTTCCATCAATGTAAATGAACACCAAAGGTCACGCCTTGGCTTAGTTTAGGTTCGAAGGGCTTCGTTTCAAGATTCGGAGGCTAGTAGTCACTCTTACATGGTCGTTTCCCCTATGAATCCACTATAATCTTTAATATGCTTGAGCTGTCCGAAGATTCTTGAAAGACATGCTTCAGGGTTGCTACTATAGGACAAAGGATGGTTGAATTCGGAGTCTTATCTGCTTACTAGGTGTAATTAAGTCTTGCGGGTCTGGCACCGTAATACCAGAATGAATATCTCAAACATTATCTTGAAACTCTATAAACTTTCCATGCATGGATTAGTTAGGACATGTTGTGTCTCGCAATTATAATTTCCTTCTCAGTTTTCTATCATATGTGAAGACGTGGTCAGCCTTAGACACAGCAAACTCGACAAGCTTACCATCCACATCACCACAAACTAAGGTTTGGTTGGGCAAGAGCTGCAAGACTGGCTGTTGATGTAGCAAGCTACGCGGTACAGCGTGTGTAGTTTGGTCTTGCATGGGTAGAGACGTAGAGTACTGTGCCAAGCCAAAGCTAGGGGGTAGGAGCAACGTGGGCTCATCCGTTTTTCTCTAAACTTCTGTTTTGAGACTTCCATTTTTGCTTTTTTCGATTTAACATTTCTTAGGCCGTAAAAAGATACCCTTATTTGGGAAAAAATAGGAAGTTAATTTCTTTTTTGGTTAAACGGTTGTGTAATAAAACAGTTTTTAAATTTTTTTTTCTACTTTACAATATGTGTCAAAATATAAAGAGGGACCACATACTTGAAGTATGTGGCCCGACCACATCGTAGCTGCTCCGTTTAATATATGTATTCATGGTTACGTGGTTACGTCTGCCATCCACCATGTTAACCAACTTTTGTTGATTTCTGATCTCTTTTTTCAAGAGATGCTGCTTTGATAGTTAAGACACCGGTGAAAACTAAAAATGGTAAATATCAGGTACACGTTTCATTATTCGGTGAATCTCTATATCTTCCGTCAGCATTGGCGACCAAAGTTTGCCAACAAAGACAAATAAAAGTGTGAAAGGACAAATAGTCTCACATCCCTAGTTTTCGCATAATGAACTTAAAATATATTCGCTCCGTTTCACAAAGATAGTCCGCTTTGACTTTCTCAAAATATTAAGGAGACCATACTATTTTACTTGACTACCCTTAGTTACTTACCTATATTATTTTAATAAAAATACTAGTAATAAAGACTATCCAAAATTGTTGTGAGAGTTATAAATACGAAATATAAAAGGAAAATTTAAAAGATATCGAATTTATGAAGTATAAACTCTATAAAAAATTTACTTTTTAGAATTAAATGTATATTTTCTTAAAAGGAATGAATGATATATTTGTTTCCTCAATTATACTAATTTCTTCAATATTTTAGATTGGGTAACGTTAAAAATGGATTTATGATTATAAAGAATTCAAATGTATATTAGAGAGTTCATTGAAAAAGTATGACTATAAACAGAAGCTGGGCACAATTTTGAAACTGACGAAAAAGGAATAGAGGACGGTCTTTCAGAAACAGAGGGAGTAATATGGAAGGGCCGCTCCACTCATTGCCAATTGGTTTTGTGTTGGATGCCCGCAGACTTTAACATGGTATCGGAGCTAGGTCCCATACGCGGGGTGTAGGCCGAATTAGTAGCCGTCGCGACCCGAGTGGGCACATGTACACCCGTGACCGAATGACTGGTCACTCGTATGACCTGTACGTGGGGTGGACCGTGACCTATATCACCTGCACACCCAACACCCACACGTGCGTAGGTCCACGTGTTAGGCCGAGTGATTGGCCTTACACATGAGGGAGGGTGTGAAAGGACAAATAGTCCCACATCCCTACTTTTCGCATAATGAACTTAAAATATAATATGGAAGTGCCGTTCCACTTATTGCCAATTGGTTTTGAGTTGGATGACCGCAGACGTTGAAAAGAAGAGATAATTCCCGATTCTGGTAACACCAATAGTCATCTACCTGAACCTGCATATGTGGCGGCGTAATATTTTCACTAGACTTCGTTGGTGTTTCGTATGTGATAATAAAGTATTGGTATACTACGAAACATGCTACGATGTAATCGAAGACTGATGCTTCAGCATGTTGAATTATGAAATGAGAACAAATACAAATGACTTAATCATTTTTTGTGTTGTTTCTTTTTAAATAAATGAATGTTTATGTGCTTAGTTTATGATCCTCATGTGGATGTACTTTTTTTTTTTATCGATGTAGCTAAGTCTTTGATTTAAACATTATAAAGTAAGTTTTTTTTTTTTTGTATTCAAAATCGTGGTTGTCATAAACAAATAAATCTCAAATTGGTGAAGAATAAAAAACCTCACAACTGAGACCTAGTTAGCAATTCGGGATACGGGTAGTAGTTCGGGACGGCATACGTACGGGAATTATACGGATTCGGATAGATTAGATTCGGTCAAAAATACGGTCAACGGTTCGTTGTTCGGACAGTAGTTCGGAACAGCATACGTACGTGCATATTCGTTTTATAAATGTGAGTTCAACACTTAGAATTCGTCTTACATATATGATAAATTGATAAATATTATGACCTTATGACGAGACAAATTTATGTGTATATGATTTATAAGATGGAAAAAAATATTTTAGCGTGATTATTTAACAAGAAGTAAAAAATTTAATCGCATAAATGTATTTAAAACGAGTTTATAGACTTTTAAACAAAAAAAAACATATAAAACCTGGTTAAACAACTACCAATAGAAAATTTTAACTGAATAATTATATTTAAATATAAAGTATATACAAATTCAAACAAAAACCAATCAACATAATTCTGGTCGGAGAGTTATTTATGGGAGTTCTAGTTCGGAAATATCATTCGGATTCGGTAAGTTCGCATACGTTCGCGAATCATTCGTGAGATCCATATAATCCGCGAACTAGGTTCGGAGTTCAAATAATTCAGAAATATCATTCGGATTCGGGCAGTTCGGATACGTTCGCGAATTATTCGGGAATGAATCGGAGAATTACTGAGAATGGAAAAGAAAAAGATAAAACACAATAGAGAGATAAAGATAAACAAAACACCAATGAACTTAATTAGAGGTAATAAAAAAGAGATGAACAACATTAATAATTAACAATTGTTTTGTTTCCAAGCCCCGTATATATCCTGGAGTCTTTGAGGGCGACCCCGAAAGAATTAGGGGTGACTAATAAGACAAAAATGGGCTTTCCAAAACTAAAATAAAGCTTGTCTCATTTTTTTTCAAAATATTTAATATACCCTTCATAATCGGTAGACAATATTATAATCCATAGTTTATATTGATGTATGTTGGTTTGTGTTATGAAAATTATAATCGGTAGTTAAAATGGTAATTTCGTGATGTTAATTTTTTACCGATTGTGGTAGTAGTCCCAAATTCAAATTTTTCAAAAAACAATGAAATTTTAAATTTCTCTATTTACACTATCGGTAGTCTCCTGATGTTTATTATCTACCGATTGTACAATCGGTAGTCTTGTGATGTTCTTTATCTACCGATTGTGGTAGTAGCCCCAAATTCAAAATTTTCAAAAACCAATGGAATTTTGAATTTCTATATTTGCTCAATCGGTAGTTTCGTGATGTTTATTTTCTACCGATTTTAGTAGCCCCAAATTCAATTTTTTCAAAAACCAATGGAATTTTGAATTTATCTATTTGCGCAATCGGTAGTTTCGTGATGTTTATTGTCTACCGATTGTACAATCGGTGGTCTCGCGATGTTATTTATCTACCGATTGTGGTAGTAGCCCCAAATTCAAAATTTTCAAAAACCAACGGAATTTTGAATTTCTCTATTTGTTCAATCGGTAGTTTCGTGATGTTTATTTTCTACCGATTGTACAATCGGTATTCTCGTGTTGTTCTTTATCTACTAATTGTAGTAGTAACCCCAAATTCAAATTTTTCAAAAACCAATAGAATCTTAAATTTCTCTATTTGCACAATCGGTGGTTTCGTGATGTTTATTATCTACCGATTATACAATCGGTGGTCTCATATTTTGGGACAAGTGTGTTACTTGACTTGACCGTTGTTCTGTATTTTTTTTGTGTGTGTGTGAAAAGTATGTGTGTTTGTTGTTTTTTCTGTTTTTCATCAACTTGTTATGAATGTTAGTCTTTAGCAGTTTGAGGGGATGTATTAGAGAGTGTGTATGTCAAGTCAACAATAGTTGACTTGACCTTTGGTATGTATTGTGTATGTTAAAAGTTTGTGTGTTTGTAGTAACACTGCAACGATTAATGATTGCCTAATTAAAGCATATCATAACTCTGTAAGAATGATCCTTTTAAATAATATCATTGATTACCTGTTTCTCACTTGCTCCTTTGTGATGGTAGATAACAGCTTTAGAAAGCATCATTCTACCAAGTTACTTTATCAACAACCTAGTAACTCTTGTCATTTTGGCTTCTTGGATTAAACACGCAAACCATATTGATAGGCTCATGTTAGAATAAAGAAGGCTCACAAATTATTGTATTTTTTAGTCAACATGAGTATGTTATGAATGTTCTCTATAAACCAAGGTTTGAAAAACACCCGTTAAAACGGTCACACCCATATACTGTGGTCGTGAGTGTTCCCGAACCCCGTGCCTACATAATACCGATAAGTAGGAAATAACGGCAGTTTTTTAGGACCGTTTTTTCGTTTTCACACATATTATAACCGTTTTTCTAAAATTGAATTTTACGTTTTTCCATCTAAATAACATTTTGACATAAGTTTTTAGACCATTTTTCTGTTTTCACGTCAGTTATAACCGTTTTTTAATAAAAAAGAATATAAATTTTTTTTCTTACAATTCTTTATATTTTAAATTAATGATTAAAAAATTACAACTAATATTGTAAAAATAAAAGAATAAAACAATAATATATAAAAAACGTTACAACAACGTTATTAAACTCGTTATAACTGTTTCCACGCACGTTGTAACTGTTAGATAGGAATTTCAAATCATAACTCTTTTTCATTTTATATTTAACCGTTATAACGCCCATTATTTTAGAATAACGTATAAAAAACGCGTTTTTTACCTAAATAACGCGAATTTTGGCTGAAACGTGCTCACACCCGTCAAAACGCGTTATAACAGTCACGCTCAGTGGCCGTGACCTAAGCCGTGTCCTGTTTTTCAAACCTTGTTATAAACTAGTCTAGCTACTTATTTATTTGTAACAACTTCAAATGGTGCATACCAAAGCACTAATTTAGATTTTCTATTCTATTTTGGAAACAACAATCTTAAAATATTGAGATGGAGGAGGAAACTGAAATGATAACAAAAACGCAATGCATTGGGTAAAAGAATCCATGATTGTTGTAACACAAAAATTGAGGTCTAGGCCACATGGTGAAGATAGTGCTGCCGAGATGGATGCCTATATATATATATATATATAAACTTTCATTGATGAAATCAAATACGTTGTAGATGTCAACCTTGAAAAAAATTCTTTGTTGAAATTACAGACGGTACAAATCGAACTCGTACCATTGGGAAGACATATCACATATTTGTTACGGGGTCTTTTGCAATTCTATCCCCATATATCTCATTTTTCTATCATATATGAAGTGGTTTGATTTGGATACATCAAACTCGACAGGTTCACTTACCACGACACCACCCAGCTATAAGCTTCATCATCTTTAGAAGAGGAGTCAAATCCCTTGGAGGATTTTCGGCTTAATTATTTTGCTTTAAAATGTAAAATAAAAAAATATGTCTTGATTTTGGGTGACATATCTTATTATACTTTACCATGCGTACTTGTGTCCAAATACAAATTCGATCAGTCAAAAACGAAGAGGTTAGGTATAAAATTGGAGAACAATTTCTAATAGCAAAATAATCAACTTTTTGTAAAGTAAAAATATTCTGCTTCTGACTTATACCTAACGCTCTTAGGACAACCCGGTAAATCTAGGTAATTGGCAAACAAAAATGATCCACAAACAATGAAAATAACGGTGATGAAAACCCACACACACCTGGTGGGGACAAAACAAATGACCCTGCCGATCCTGAGGTGTTGGTCCCATGTGGTACCTACCTATATGTTGATTAGAAAATAAAAATACCAATAAGGTGGAGTTTGAGTGATTGAGGGGTATTTAGAAAGTGAAACTTGGTAGAGCTAGATAACAATTCACCATTCCATGAGGAACAAACGAGTTTTTTCTTCATGGAATCAATTGCGAGTGAAAAATATACTCCAAGCCTCCTTGATTCACGTTTGAGAAAAGGCTCTTATAGGTCGGAAAATGGTCCATAGACTTGAGTTCAGTATGCTTATCTTAGGAACTGAATCGAGGGAAATTGTGGTTGGCCACTGCTCCTACCCTCTATCTTTCGACCACCAGTGTAGTCATAATAATACGGCACTATGTTGGATGATTGATTAAATTCGCTACAAATATATGCAACAAGAGATTTCCCTTGTCATTTACATCTGGTTCTGTCAGTTATTGCAATTTTTCATTCGAAATTAATTACGATATGTCATTCACATAACTTAAGTTGTATCATGAACATGACCACGGGGCACGATAAGAGGAACAATGTAATACTTCCACCGTTAAGCAGGGGCCAACACTATGCCATGGCGAAGTAAATTGGCCGTGAAAGTATTTCCTCAAAAGAGTGATGAATTTAGTATGAGACAAAAAGTAAAAGACTTCTTATTTCTCGTGATTTTGATCCGGCCATTTTTCTCCTCTCCTCTCTACATAACCGTTTTTCTCCAAAAACTTACTCTTTTCTCTATTTTCTTCATCTCAACATTGACATTCCATGCAACTATGCAAGTGTAGATGTATTATCATATATATAGAAACATCAAGGCAGGTCTCTTCTATTGCAGATGATGAAAACCTAAACAATATGTGTGTTTCAATTATTACAAGTTGGATTTTACAGACGTTAATTAGTTTCGACATAACAACCTATTTCTTACTGTATTATATTAACCCGAACATTGCTTTAACAATTCTTGTCTTCTCATTTTTTTCAACTTCAAAAATGCATCTTTTCTCTATAAATTTTAATGTAATAATGTGTTAACGAAAAACAAGCCCTCACTCCATAAAAATATGATGTCCTTAAAAGCTGACGTCCCTTCAACTTTTTTTTTTTTTTTTTTTGCTATCTCTCTTTTGAAGAAAGAAGATCATTATTGGTATGCAAAGGATTTACAAGAGGTAAAACTAAAAACAAAGTACATCAATAGAGCAAACTCAAGTCAAAGGGGGCAGAGAAGAATAAAGAAGTTAAACAGACAAGACAAAAGAAAAACAACAGGTACAAACTCATAAGCTGTGGATTATGGAACCAATAGAGCGTCCCAATTCAAACTCCATAAATAGGTATGTATTGTATAGTGAGGATTTGCATCTTTAACCCGGAAAAGATTTCGAGTTTTAGTATTATCAATCAATTCCCAAATAGTTCTTTCTTTGTTTTGGAACATTCGTTAACCATATTTTTAATAATCCCCTCAGCTAATGCCATGTCGATATTGGAGGTATCTTTTTTTTACATATGACCGGTTCAATATCCTCCAGCACCTCAATTCTTGAAATTTTTTAGCAGTAAACAGTTAATCTCTGATTTAAATATATGTTAAAATTTTGTCTCTCGATAAATGACAACTAGACCAGCAAAATAAACTAACATCTAACTCCTTTAAAATTCTAAGCTCCTTAGGCTCCACGTTGAACGGTGACTGTCACCCTCTCACATAATTGCTCCGTTTCACTTTTCCTCAAAAAAGAGAAAAAAAAAGAAATTCCACACAAATTTCCGGCACAAAACATAAAGCCTAAAAAAAAAACATACAAAACCCTTTTGTGTATCAATTTCGCTAACAAAACATAAAACCAAAAAAAACACATGCCAAATCCTAACAACTAATGATATGCTTCCAATCCATAGAACAATACTGCAATCCAGAAACCAAAAACATCTCCAAATCTTTTCGTCCCAAATAATTTTCCCCTCTCACAGAAAAACCCTAAAAAACTAAATCTTTTCTGTGACTCCAGGATCCTTCTATTTTTTTTTTCTTTTCAGAACATAATCTTTTAACTAACTAACTTTTCTATTTTGTTTGTTGCATAGATTAATGTCGTTCTTAACTAACTTTTTGTGCATAAGGCGTTTGATATATCCTAACTCTATTCATCATTCATATATTTCCTCCTCATGATTTTTCTTAACAACAAAATTAATATTGGTTCAATTCTTGATTTTTTTTTTCGTAAGCTCTTTTATCTATTGAATATAAAAGAAATCGGTGGTTGATTTGCACAAGCATGTTTAGTATATCACGTAAGTTTTTTTCTTTTTTCTTTTAACCCTAACTGTTTTGTACTAACACTAAAATCGGTTGTTTCCCTGTGGATCCTGTCTGATTTATTTTGTTTTAATTGTTTCATCTTATTCACAGAAGCGGTTGATGTTGTCACAAAGAAACTTTAATTTTTAATCTTTTGAATCCAAATCCATATTCACGTCGTGTTCAGTGTATCAATTCCCTGGTCTAGGACAGGGAGATATGGGCACAAAGAAGCAGCATCAACAACAAAGGGAGAACATTGAAACTTCGAGCAGTAGATAAGCCTAATAGGATCCTGAAAACCTGATTGGGTAACACAAATGCCGGGAGATAATAGAGTTCTTCTTCTTATATGCAAAGATGGTATGTTGTTCTTAAATCTCACAATTTAGAATTGCATTTATATGTTTAAATAAATAGGATGGCACCATTGGACTATTGATTGAATTTATGAAAATAGAATTGGACCATTGATTGAATTTATGAAAATAGATAAGACTGTTTACATATGTTCTCTCAGTGAAAAGGTGCTTAGAGAGGCTATTGATATATTAGAAATGACCCAATGTCGACATTTTTGTAACTCGAAGTTCAAGTGTAAAGCTGATTGTGAATGGAAGAACAGAAATGACAGGTGTGACATCAAGATTTTGATCAGTATGCAAAACAGTAATTTAGTGGGAGAATGGGCAACCAATTTTTTTCAAATGAACTATATTAAAACATTGTAGGTATTAGTTGCTACCTCAAATTAGCAAAGCAGCTGCGCAGGCGCAAGAAGCATTGCCCGCTCACTGTAATGGCCTTTCATTGGCTTGACTTATGTTTTTTTTCTTAGAAAATGGTCCCAAGTTGTTGCCACGAGTTCATTTCTGCTGCATTAAAGCTTGGGCATAATCTTTCGTCTTGATGTAATTACTTAGAAAATTTTCACTGGGTTTCGTAATCTAAACTTTATTCATGTTGTATAATGGTCTTTCATTTGCTTCATTGCTAGACTTATGTTTTTTTTTCTTAGAATTCTTAGAAAATGGTCCCAAGTTGTTGCCCACGACTTCATTTCTGCTGCATTAAAGCTTGGGCATAACCATCTTTCGTCTTGGTGTAATTACTTGGAATTTTTTAACTGGATTTCGTAATCTAAACTTTTTTCAAGTTGTAGATTAATTTTGGTTTATGTTATGTGGTTGACTAAGAAAAAGTAGATGACCACTGCGACACTGCCAAACCCAATTTTAGGCAAGCCAACAAACGAAAGAGGGAATCCTTTCAGTGGAACACCATTGTTGCTGCACTTGATGCTTATTATGTGTCCATTGTTTTGTTGAATTTATGTTTCATCCAGTTTGAAGACCTAGACCTCAGAACATACACCTTACAGGTTATTTGTATTGCGCATAAGTTGTTTTTAAATTTTAGTTTATTCTTGATTTTTCAAAAACGATCACCAACTCCTAGGTGTTTCAGAGGCTCGGTGAGCAGCCTTGCCGAATGCGAGAACTCATCATTGAAAATCTCAGGTATAGACACCTTCCCACTAAGATTTTTTATTTGTCAGGACGCCACGCCTTTAATGTCTTAATGCATGAACCTAACTAGGCTCTAATATACTGTGATAAAGTTTCAATTTATCTATTAATTCATTTGGAATTTACAAGCCTCTATTTTTTTTACCTACCTCTTTGGTTCATTCTACAAGTTTAGCTCTTAAACATTTTGTTGTATTTTAATTTTTGTTATACAGTAGAGTGATTTTTGGTATACGGCGAGATCAATAACATTGGTAGAAGTTCTGTTTTGGTTATAATCCAATCTGATTTCTTATATCCGATTTAGACTTGCAGTATAGACTGGTGCAGAAGCACTAAGCTTTGGTTACACCACTGAAAATTCTAGGGGCCTCTAGGACTTGGATTGAGGTGTCTATTTTTTTGTATTGAAAGGGAACTTTTTAAAATAAATAACTAAACTGCGATTTTTTTTAGCAGTAGCAGTGTAGACACTAAAAATGCAGTTTCTTCGCTATGCACATTCCACCCTCAATCTTAACTATGTTTAGAGGAAGAGTTTTAAATTCACCATTAATAATTTTGGAATCATAGATTATTTCTTATAAGCTGAATTCATCACTAACATACTCACCTTGCTATGAGAACTTACTAATACGTCTTCCAATATGCATGTTATTGAGTTGATTCATATATTTTATGGCAATGCAGGAAACTTGCGTTTCCTACCTTTAAGGAAATGGGGTTTTGTGATCTACTGTCAGGTAGCCTACATTTCCCACCTTAACATGGGTTGACAGGGTTATTCTGGATATAATAATCTCTAAATATTTTAATATATATATCTACAGGTAACTAATTTATGTATTTCGGTATTGAATCTTTATACACATTTGGCTAAAGTATGACTATAACGGTTGAAAATCGTCCGTTGTTGGCATTGAATCCATCGATGCTAATATTTCAACCATTATCCAATGGGTAATCCAGAAATTTCAATATAGCTTCTGGTCAAATTACCTTTATAGTTATTGCTATTGTTACAGGCTACCGGTAGAAAGCACCAAGGTTTGGCTGTTTTACAACTGAACATTATGATTTTTAATGACCCATTATACTTTTTGGGTAATGCATCTATATTTTATGACTCATTATACTTTTTTGGTAATGTATCATTAAGATTGTATATCATGAGTGTTCACTTTTTTTAGGGCGTAGCCGAGCCACACCAATTCAAAACTGCATTAGCATAGAGCAAAGCGTAACCAAGCCACACCAAATTAAATCGGGAGTCGGGACGCGGCGAGGCGAAGCCGAGCTTTACCAAATCAAAAATATAGTTACAAGAATGGGCGAGGCGTAGCCGAGCCACACCATATCGGGACCGGGCTGGGTGAGGCGAAGCCGAGCTTTACCAAATCAAAAATATTGTCAAAAAAAAGAACTATGCCATTCTATTTGCATTTGTAACTTTTGGATTGAATTGGCGAAGCAAGTTTGCGTAGCTCCAGTTTACAGGTGGTCCAAAACCAAACTTAGCAGATATTTCTATGGTGGAGCACATCCGCAAATGTAATTAGTATTCAATAATAGAAGGATAGCTTCAATGCATAGACTACCATATGTGGTTGAAGCCATAAACTACTTTCGAAAATTTTGGTTCAAGTTGAGTGCATAAATATACACCGTTTGGGTTTAATGATGTGCTCAAGTGTTTTAGGATCAAAATGAAATAGAAGAAGTGATTTTTTCTTTTATCATGTTCGTTCCGTTCCAAAGATTCTTTTTACATTTACATATTATGTGCAGTCAATGATTCATCCAAAAATTAATGAGAGGCTAATTTTTCATCGAAGCAAATACACAGGGAATGGTCTGGGCATTTGTAGTTCTGAAATAATTCCCTAAAATTTGATCAAAAGTTGAAGAAATTAATTACACCGTAGAGAAGGTATACAAAATACTCAACTAAAAATTAATCAAGGTTTATTCATTCAGAATGATGTACTATATGATTCCGTTTTTGATAGTCACCTACTCATTTTTATACGTAGTACACCAAATCAAAAATCTATATTGAAGGGGTGGGCGAAGCCTAGCGACACCAACTCAAAAATGCACGATCAGGCGAGGCAAAGTCATATCACACCAAATCAAAAATCTAAATGCCTATATAATGTGTTGAAAAGAATCTTCTAAAGTAGCAAAATCGTAAACGAAATTTGACTTACATTTCATAAAATTGATTTCTCACGGGGTTACATGCACAGTCATATAACATGAATTTTCAAATGTCTAATTTTTTACAAACCTGTGAGTGATATTCATCTGTTCTTCTCGAATCGGGGCGAGGCGAAGCCGAGCCACACCAAATCAAGTCGGGATGGGGCGAGGCGAAGCCGAGCAGGGGCGGATCCAAGGGTTGACTAACCCTGGCTCTAGCCCCCCTAAAATCAATAAAACCATTAAAAACACCTTTAGTTTTGTCATATATTTTGCATTTAGTCCCCCTGTTTTTTATATTTAGCCCGCTAATGTCCACATTTTATACAAATTTTTTATTTTAGTCCCCCCCAATTTTATTATCTGGCTCTGCCACTGAAGCCAAGCCACACCAAATCAAATTGTGACAGGGCGAGACAAAGCCGAGCCATACCAAATCAAATCGCGACTGGGCGAGGCGAAGCAGAGCTTTACCACATAAAAAAATGGTTAAAAGAAAAAGATGCCTAATAAATTTGTTGTTTAGGAAATAATAGAAAAAAAATGTGTGTGGCTGTAGCTTTTTGACTTTAGCAAATAATTTCAATCGCATGATGGTGAATGGTGAATGATGAGAATAAAGGTTTAAGAAATAATAAAGTCGCTCATCAACTTTATGATGATTGGGATGTAGCTCATCAACTTTATGATGATTGGGATGTAGTTAATTAGGTTCCGCTTATATTGATGCATCGGTGGATGTTGGCAAAACAAATTAGTATGAAATTTTCAAATCTATGGGTTATTAATTTTGAGAAATGAACTACTTTGGAATTTAGTTATTAGTCAACCCTAATAAGTTATGTTCTCCACATTATAATTTAGATGATTCACTCCCAAGTTCCATATGTTTTTCTCAAATCGAGGCGAGGCGAAGCCGAGCCCACCAAATCAAATCGGGACGGGGCGAGGAGAAGCGAAGCCGAAGCCGAGCTTTACCAAATCAAAAATATGATTAAAAGAAAAAGACGCCCGGGCATAGCACGGGCACAAAATCTAGTTATAATTATATATACACACAAACATGTGACACCGTCCTTTTTTGTTTTATTTCCAACTCCTGAAGTCACTCATAATGAGTGGGCCATGTCTCCTCTGCGGCATTTGTCAACTAATCCTTAAATTCCATCCGGCCTATCCGGCATTTTATGGGTGAGTATGTACCCAATCCGTACGCTAATAGATTGGATGTGGGAGTCGGACATTTTTGGACATCCAAATTTGTTGAACTACAGTTGATCTTGGCAATGCTTATTTGGCGTTGTATTGTATAATAGGGAAACAACTCATCACTTTTTTTCGCTACCTAATATGTTTGATGATTTAAGGAAATTATTTTGTTTCAATCATTATCAAATTAAAAATATCATGTGGGTCGGTGATGTGTTCGATTCAGAGCTCAAATTTTAAAATAATTACAGTATTGGGGAGAAAACCATTTTTACTAGAGAGAAAGCTGATTTTGGGGTGGATTTGAAACCGTGTAAAATAGATTGAGACTCTTTTGTGTCTAAATCTAGGACTCAGTCTTTAAAGACATCCCTGTATATATACACTTTTCAAAATTGCAAGACCTTCGGATAAATTAGTTGTGAATTATACAATGCACCACAGATTTAATCAGTTTGCAAATGTATGTAAACCTTTCATCATCCACCACGTGTACAGAAAGAGACACGTGGGAGGCATGCAAAACGACATATCAAAACATGATAACAAGCATCTCATCAGAAAATGTCACCGGTCAGCAGATCTGACGGTCAGGGACAGAGGATCACAGAGGTATGATGGCTTAGAGGAGCACCGGATTGTACTCCTTGGGTGTTAGTACATCCAATCCCGAGGAAGATCCCAGATCAACGGCGGAGAGAGAGTTTGACTGACACAGATGTGACCAGACAGAGAGACACTTGTCTGACACGAGCAGACATCCATTTACCCGCATTAAATACCAAAGAGATATACACGTGTCAATCAGCTCGTGGAAGAAGCGAGGATAACCCTTCGTATTCAAGCTTACACCGCAGCATATGCCGAAGACCCCTGCGTAATGGGCACAAAGCACAAGAAGATAAGGTTACAACGGCACCTCAGAAGTAGGACCCACGTTCCAATTCTATAAATACCCCTCTCCACTAAGAGAGAAGGGGTCGACCAATCCAGAGAAAAGATAGGAGAATATAGGAGAGAGAAATAGGAAGAGTAAGTGATCCCCCTACTTCCGCAGACCTATGTGTACTCTAAAGTCATTTCAATATCTTTGTAATCATTCAATACATAATGAAACACCAGCCCCGTGGATGTAGGCCTTAATGCCGAACCACGTAAATCTTTGTCTCATTTATATTTCAGCATTTTACATTCAACATTGAACGTCATGTGCTTTACATTTATGTTTGATTCTCTGTTTACCCCTTTATACGAGCATTATTTATGATAATATTCGACTAGACAATGACAAGCCCGAAGGCTTAGAGTCGATGAATCGATATAATCATCCCTTTTACGTATTCGACGTACAATTTCAGAATTATAATGTATGCGAATATTGTTTGTGAACACGTGGATGGCTTCGAGATTTATGTGTTCACAATATGGCTCTAGAAACAGGGACTTTGTCCCGGTAAAAGATTTATCTTATCTTGTGATTTCACTTTAAACGCGCATTATGGTTGTGCTCTATTCTGGGTTCGGCGTGCTTTCAAAACCTTTTTTATTCTGGGTTCTTGGTCTTTATTTTCACAAACATCATTTCAAAGCAGACAAATCCACGGCCATCTATCATAGATTAGCACGTGAGGCGTTTTTCTTTTTAAAACTAAGACTTAATAATCAGATTCATGAGTTTTCACTACGATCTTCCTTTCCAAAAGTAGTCTGAAAACAAGATCCATGATTGTTTATTAGAGGATTTGTATTGAGAAAACAAGACCGATGAAATCTGTATGTTTCTCTTTTATTAAGGCCCTTGGGAAGCTCATTTCTTTTTATTCCATAAATTTTGCGGGTACGAATGGCACTAACCTGATCCTTGTGGATATTTGTGGTTCTCTTTATTTATTCCCCTATGCAGAAAATAACTAAAAAATGGAAAAGACACTAGAGGCAGGAAAAACCAAAGCCTCATCAAAGGAGACACCAAGGAATACCCCGGTCATGACCCGAAGTAAGAAGAAAGGAGACAAAGCTAAAACAGCTAATCAGAGGCAGGATGCTGCGGAAATCACCTCGCCTATGAACACTAACTTCATTGCAGCCGCGACTCTCAAAGCAGTAGCCACAAAGAACAATGCAACTGTTGCGGCCCTCCAGGCTGCAAAAGCTAACAAAACTTTGGTTTCAAACCAAGTCCATCAACAAAGAGAAGGGGTGGCAGAATCTATGACACCGTGGAATGCCGTCAACCAACGGTCAGAATCAAACCATACCGTGAAAAAAAAAACATATTTCTGGAAACTCTTAAAGATTATAAACAGACTCGTGTTTGCTTAAAAACATATTCATTACTGATGCCTAAAGTGCTTTATGGATCTACAAATAAGACCTCTTCAATAAAAATATAAAAAAGTATTATCATACTCTTCATATTTTTTGTCATAATATAAGTTATCACTCACATAACTGTTTTAATAATGATGGTTTAAGAAGCCAAAGACATCCCTTGCATCCCTGTATAGGGCATCTCAACAGCTTAATGCAGACCAATATATGTTGTAGCTAGTTTTACATATGCCGCAGAATAAGTTTTCAACATCAATTAACCAAAATTAACTTGGGAAGTATACTACAAACTAGCTTGAATTGAGAATATAACTTTAAGGGATTAAAGATTATGCTGCTCAATTTTTCTATGAGAATATAGCTTAAAGGGATTAAAAGGGATTATAGATTATGCTGCTCAGTTTTGCTGCGAGAATAAATACATAAAAGCAATGTGAGCTTCGAAATGAGATAATGCCATGATGATTGACTGCAAACCAGTAGAGGATGTAAAACCTAGCTCTGTTTTGAAAAATAACTTAAGAACTCACATATATAGACAAGGTACTACCCCTGTGTTACGATGGCATAAGGAAACATGGTACTACGCTACATAGTAATTTAATAAAGACCCTAAGAAACACAAGAACAACCAAATTTGTGCAGGTTTTGATATATGTGTACTCACAAGTTTTGATATATGTGTACTCACAAGGCACTTAGATTGTAAGTGGTTCAAACAAAAGTATGACATCATGTTGAAGACACCATGCATACATCATATGTCTGCATCAACAGATTTCACAAGACTTCTAAGAAGTGACCAGAACTAGAGCATTGACAAGGGATTCTTAGATGCAGTGTGTATATAGATATTGATATGTGATTTATTTATTAGTCTTTCTATAATAGTTGTAGTTGTTCTTCTCTGGTCTGGGTTATAATGACAACAAAAATGTAAGACGGTGAGACTTTTCCCGTATCCTGCAGTTTCGATAAAACATTTCATCCATATACGATAAGTAATGATTATAATTTGTGAAACTGTGATTATAATTTGTGCAAGTAGGTTGATCTAAGTAATTACCTTGCAAACTGTTGATATAATGATGCAGATTTCCATAGAAGAAGAGTATAAAGCCTTCGTGGAACTCCAGATGGAACTTTGCTTGGAATAAATTGTTTGCGGTTAGGTGTGACCTGATTGCCAAACATAAAGAATCAAATATAAGCCCCAAATGTACGCATGACATCAAGAGTACCACCACAATAAGCAAAACTTCAGAATTTGTTGTTAGGTTGAAGGATAAATGATTCACTTTGACCAACACTCAGTAGAAAACTTCTTATCTCTAGCGTTAAAGCACTTTCATGGACTCCAGTTTTATGATACCTCTTTTAACATACTATAAGGCTATAGAATCTTTCTTAACTGGACATTATGCAAACCCATAAAATCTTTTTGTCTATAATCACTTTAAAGATCTTCATAAACAATACCACCACCAAAATTACACCAGGCCTTGGAATACGGAACATGGACTAATCACGAATTATATCGAGTGTAAGAAGTGTGCAGCTTTGGTCTATCAAACCCCAAGCTTATTCTATAACAATCACACCATTAACACAGTCCCATAAAACAAAATTATCTTCCAAATATATTGCATTAGTACTAATCTATTATAATGATACTCATCTCCAATATAACAACATCAAAGCAATTGACAAATCAAGTAAACAAACATAAGACAAGTGTGCAAAGGATATTACCAAACCCTTGGAACTCCTCATGTTGTCCTCTCCTGCATCAACTTTTTGGAGTTGAATAACCACCAGATGCTCCTCTTTCATAATCATACTTACACGATGACTCCGAATAATCTGCAAAATGATACTCATCTCCAATATAATGATACTCATCTCCAATATAACAACATCAAAGCAATTAAAAAATCAAGTAAACAAGCATAAGACAAGTGTGCAAAGGATATTACCAAACCCTTGGAACTCCTCATGTTGTCCTCTCCTGCATCAATTTTTGGAGTTGAATAACCACCATATGCTCCTTTTCCATAATCATACTTACACAGTGACTCCGAATTCAACAACTAATCCTTTCTCCTGTGCATTTGCCTATACATCCAGCAAAAAAACACAAAACTTCAAGATATTAGATACTCATCAAAAATCTATTTGTCATTTCATCAAACAAATAAATTGCATAAATAGAAATGGGTATCTGTTTATTAACTTCAGGGTCGAACTCAATACTAAACACAAAGAAATCCCCAAAAATATCAAAATCCTCAAAATAAAGAGAATTAAAACCCTAGATTTTAAAAGTAAAGGGGTTGTTTTCTTCTCATCTTGTAAGAAAAATCTAAAATTGTTTAAACTCTTAAACAATCTGCAAATAAAAACCACAATTGTTTAAACTCTTAGATAGTATAGTGAAAAATTCAGAGAATGTTAGTAGTGACAGGTGAGAAATGGGAAAAATTAAGGTTGTGATGATAAAAAACGAAGATACGGTTTTGGTAGTTGTAGATGAAGGAAATAAAACCCTAATTAAATGCCTTCGTTTGCAGAATTAAACCCAATACCAAGAATTTTGATACCAAATCAACACAAAAATTAATGAAAATTTCAACAAACACAATTTAGTGAAACCCTAAGAAAACCCCCAAATCAAATCCCTAATTTCATTCCAAATCTAAACATAATTTGAGATCTACTGGTTTCCTCTGCAAATAATGTGGATTTTCATATGAAATTAGAGTTTTGATTTAGGGGATATAGACATGAATTCTTGTTCATGGAATTTGGTGATTTTATTTTCTGTTTGGTAAACAAACCAAAAGAAAAATAAGAACAAGATCGGTGTTGTTTGTGTGTTGAAGATCGGTGTTGGTGTTTTTCATGGATGCGGTAGATTGATGATTGTTGTGAAGGTAGCTGGTGGTGGTTGGAGGGAGAGGGAAAGACGAGCTGACGTTGGAGAAGAGATGGATGGGAGGGAGTACTGAGTAGTGAGTGTGAAGAGGAGAAAGATGAGGCGCAAATAGAAGGAGAATATATCTTTATCCTCGATAATAACTAGGTTTATTCTTACCGATCCAGCCATCCATCTCATCTCAATCGATTGCTCAAATCTTATACATTTCTAGCCGTTCATCAGACATAACTGCAACGTATGCCTAATGGTCTCTGAATCGGAGTTCCAAGAGGGATACAAGGGTAAATAAAATTTGTCATTCTGAGACGGCGTAATAGGCTCTCGGATATGGTTCGGGTTTTTATTATATCAGAGACCGATATGTGTGGTCCGCGGTCCAACTACCATTAATGAGGGTCTCGGATGTGGGTGGCTAAACCCCCATTTTCTACTAGTGTAGTATCCTTCTTACCCCCCCCCAAGAATTTTGATACCAAATCAACACAAAAATTAATGAAAATTTCAACAAACACAATTTAGTGAAACCCTAAGAAAACCCCCAAATCAAATCCCTAATTTCATTCCAAATCTAAACATAATTTGAGATCTACTGGTTTCCTCTGCAAATAATGTGGATTTTCATATGAAATTAGAGTTTTGATTTAGGGGATATAGACATGAATTCTTGTTCATGGAATTTGGTGATTTTATTTTCTGTTTGGTAAACAAACCAAAAGAAAAATAAGAACAAGATCGGTGTTGTTTGTGTGTTGAAGATCGGTGTTGGTGTTTTTCATGGATGCGGTAGATTGATGATTGTTGTGAAGGTAGCTGGTGGTGGTTGGAGGGAGAGGGAAAGACGAGCTGACGTTGGAGAAGAGATGGATGGGAGGGAGTACTGAGTAGTGAGTGTGAAGAGGAGAAAGATGAGGCGCAAATAGAAGGAGAATATATCTTTATCCTCGATAATAACTAGGTTTATTCTTACCGATCCAGCCATCCATCTCATCTCAATTGATTGCTCAAATCTTATACATTTCTAGCCGTTCATCAGACATAACTGCAACGTATGCCTAATGGTCTCTGAATCGGAGTTCCAAGAGGGATACAAGGGTAAATAAAATTTGTCATTCTGAGACGGCGTAATAGGCTCTCGGATATGGTTCGGGTTTTTATTATATCAGAGACCGATATGTGTGGTCCGCGGTCCAACTACCATTAATGAGGGTCTCGGATGTGGGTGGCTAAACCCCCATTTTCTACTAGTGTAGTATCCTTCTTACCCCCCCCTCCCCTCAATTCCTCAATCAGTAGGGTGATAAGCAAGGGATCACTATGAGCTTGGCCGTTCATCGGGACATCCTGAGCCGAGAAAAAGATGGGTCGCATCATCCAGGATTCCATCGGAAAAGCTTTTGCTACACTGAAAATTTCCTTCCCATTATGATCTCTTTTGTGGACTCTTGACATGATTCCAGGATTCAGATTGTACGCTTGAGTGGCGGAATGGGAAATCGTGTTGATAAACTGTGTGGATCTGTCGATCCGGACCTGATGAACGGGTGCACCGGGTGCTGCGGTCGTCTGGGATAGGTGTCAGACGAACTGCCTCAGATAACCATCTATAATAAGGTGTTGCAAGATGTCTTTCACTTCTCGACAGTTATTTGTAGAGTGGGCTCGATATTGATGATAATGGCAATATTCCGGGTGATCCTTGGTCTCCTCGAACTGTACCCCTCTTGAAGCTGGGTATATGATGTCACTATTTTTTTCGACCTCTTTGAAGATTTCTTCTAGTTGAGCATTCAAAGGGGTGTATGTTATCGCCTCGTGCCTCAGACTCTTTCCTTTAGCCACCCATTCCTTCTTCTCATTTCCTCGCGTAGGAGGGGTCGGTCTCTTCTCGGGCCACCTTTGAACATCGTCCGATGTCGACTCGGGCGCCGCACTAGCCTCTTGCACTCCCCTATCCCTTGACTCTTCCTGAATTTCTTCTAGGGCGATGAAATTTTCTTGCATTTTTCTCATTTATTTTAATGCTTGTGGTTTTTTCAGTGCACATGGCTATCCAGATGAGATCCGACCTCCCAAATGCGTTTTCAAACCCGAATATCTGCTGGTCGACGGGTACTTTCCCAATTTTTGTACAATAATTTCTCTGAACCATCGGGCCAAGGTGAATAACTTGTTGACCCTGGGCCGAGGTCTGCTGTTGTGCATGTATGTTTCAAGGAAGGCTTCGACTAGAGTCTCATAACCGTTGACTGTTCCTGGTGAGAGGTTGTAGAACCATTTCCTTGACTTTCCTTCTAAGCTTGCAAGGAAGAACTTGCACATTACCACCTCATGGTTTTTCCATTGTATTAGGGACATTGTGTACATCTTCAAATGCTCAACTGCGTCTCCCGTGCCTTCGAACCTTGATGGGAAGGTGGGCAGCGTGCACTTAGGTGGGAAGGCCCTTAGTTCTAGCTCTTGGGTGAAAGGGTCCTCTCGGCCTCACTTATGACCTCGAGGAGCTTATCTTCTTCGTCGGTTCCTGACAACTTCCTTATCTTTTCCTCTAACTCTCTTAGAAGATCCTCTCGACCTCGACCTTAAGTTCCATAGCTGATAGTTCTCGAACTCTAAAACTAGGTTCCTCTGCTGAAGATCCCTTAAAGCCGCCTCTTGCCTTCTTTGGCTTTATAGAATTGCGATCAGTGTTGGATCTGTACTCTCATGGCTAGAGTGACCATTTGGATGGCCTAAATGGGAAGGGGGTGGTGCCATCCTCATAGGTGGTGGAGGTGGTGCTGTGGGGGGTATCTGAGTCGATGTCGCTGGATCGATTCCGATAGTTGTTTCTCGTCCTAGTTGTACTCGCCTTAGTCGTTCTTCCTCTCGCCTGTGGGATTCTTGATACTCAACTTGTCGTCTGATGTTTCGTCTCTGAGCATGCAGGATCAATGTTGCCTCATCATCTTCCGTGTCTGACGCGGTAAGTCCATCTATTTGATCATCCCTCCTTGGGGGCCAGACGATTCTCTCCAGAGGCGATGGGTCACCGTCTCATCCCAGATCGATCTCCTCGTTCACATTTTGCATACCCCTTGCAGCAGCTCGTGATTCCTATGGTGGTGGATGCCCGTTACTCCCTCGTCTCGTCCCAGTTACTCCTCTTTGCATGCTGTTACTGGAGATCGTGCGGTTCCTCAGGGTTCTTTCCATCCCTGACGTGCTAGCCATCGGACACAGTGTGACGTTAGTCCGAGATTCGTCCCTACCTACGTCAGTGAAAACATACAACACCTTACTTTGACCTGTTTTTGAAAAGTTTTTATAGTACGCACGGTTTTTAGAAGAAAAAGGTGACTGACACCAAGACTGAGTTTCAAAAGTACGATTACCTCTGCTCTTCCATGCTGACCTCGCCAATTTTCCCTGTTCAGACTCTAACTGTCTCATTTTAGACGAGTATCATGCTACATCGCTTTCAAAGTTGCACGACGTCGCTTTCAGTACCACGAATCTGCATTAACTACAATTTGTCCTACATTCCCTAGACTCCAAATCATTAACACCTAGTTCACTGTGGGTAAAAGGTCCAAATTCGTACTTTTATGAAGTCAGCATGCCACGACAAAAACTGGACTAAGACTTATGCACTCTCTTGGAACTACAAAGGGATGTCTTCCATTGATTCCTTGGATTCGTTCACCGGTGACCAATAATCTCACCGTGCTGTTGTTTTGGCAATTTCCCCAGCCAACATGGAACCTCAAATAGCTTCAACCACACATCGAAGATGTTATCTGGGAGTTTATGGGTATTCCGTTGTTGAACTCGCGGGATAAAAACTAAAATCAAAAAAAAAAGACAAGTGTGAAAAGTACTATGAAAACGAAGATTAAGACATGAAAACAGACTCGCCTACCAGCGAGACTAGTCGACTGTTCGGGATCGACCTAACTGAAAATGTTTGCTAACGACTCGATCTTCACAACGAAAACTTAAGTATCTCAACAGTCTTCAAACCAAATGATCATATATATACTTTTACCGAGAAGAGTGCATCCCATAGCATCAACTAACACACAAAGTGTTTTTAGGAGCTTTTGGATAGTCTCTGTCGGCACATGCAGTCAAGGTATCCGGAGAACTTAGACGTCCCCTTAGTCGGCGCCAGAATGTAGTTACATAAAACCACACACCACATCCAACGAAGTAGAAGATGATTTAACACAAAGTCAAGATACACAACAAACATAGGCGCAAAGATATACGTGGTTCGGTATGATTACCTACGTCCACGGGGTGAAAGGATGAATGTTATTATTTTTCTTCTTTGATTACAAGATGTTCTCTCCTTCTCAAATGGTGTAACTCTCCTTCTCAAACGGTGTAACTCTCAAACTCTCCAATGTAGTGTCTTGTTTTTTTCCTCTCTCCCAACCTGCCTCTCTCTCTCGACCTGCCCTTATATTTATAGGCCAAGGTCGACATACAACAAAATTACAATGTTGGTCACATTACATCAATTTAGTTGTTCCCTATCGGACCTTCACTGCTCGCCCGACTTTCTGGTTTGACCGATAGTTCTTCACCCGAGGCTGAGTCTTAATCGTCTGGTTAATACGATGTCGCCCTTCTCTTCTTCTCGTTCCTTTGTTTGACCATCTCCCTTCGTCTGACCGAGTGCTTTCTGACTGTTCGCCCGACCTTTCAGAAGATAAGGATCACGTCACATCCGACCCACGTGATACCTCGCTCCTTGCGTCGTATTGTTCTATCTTGTGCTTCGCCGCTCGTTGTTCTTTGGTGTATCATAGCTTAGGATCTTGCCACCTAGCCCTGTGGATTATCTACACCTACAATGAGTTTAGTTCTTCGTTTCAGGAATCAGGATTCGGAGGCTAGTAGCTTACATGGTCGTTTTTCCCTATGAATCCATCGTAATCTTTAATATGCTTGATCACGAGGTTATCGATGGCTATCCAAAGATTCTTGAAAGACATGCTTCAGGGTTGCTACTGGAGATGACAAAGGATGGGGTGTGTTTCCAGAGTTATCGCATCAGTAAGATATGATTGAATTCCAAGTCTTATCTGTTTAATATAGGTGTAAGTGTTGTAGTCTGTCATGACCATCAAGTTATGTCTATTTTATCGTTTAGAATCTTTAGATTGGATGTTATCAGAATAAATATCTCGAACATCAACTTGAAATTCTATAAAACTTGCCATGCATTAGTTAGGTTAATTCATATTCCATATTTTAACTTGCTGACAGCTGATATAAGACTATGAACATTTTTCATACTTTTGTTATGTGTCGGATGTTGTATATCGCGAAAAAAAAAAAAGAATACACATGCTTGCAAATACAGCAAAAAGAGTTCATAAAACATCTCGAAATATGGGTTCTGATCCGCTAACAGTTTGGAGTTTCCGATTGATGCATGTCTTGGATTTAGGATCATAGTTTATACGCACACCCGTCAGAGTCAATATTATGCTTAATGTGATATCATGATGTTTTCTCATATCTGGAAATGCCGGCAAGTCTAAGGTGTGTGGTTAGAAAGACATACCGTGTGTTCTTTATTGCAGATAATTAAAAATTTCTGTCTTGCTGCTTTTGTCAACATCGTTTATCTTAATCCTCTTCTGTTTCGCAAATGTGGAATATGAGGTGAGAGAGAAGTTGAATTTTCCCACATGCATGGATGCAAGGTAGATCAGGTTACCTTCTGCTGCAGCATTTGGATATGGATGGGATACGTTTAATTGTTTCTGTTCTTGCTCTAAGTATTTCCCCCGATTACTGTGTTCTCAAGGTATTTCCTTCAGAATGCAAATCAATTTTCCTTCCCTGGATCAGGATAAACACTCCTACTCTTCTGGCTTTCTGAGACGTATGTATTTTCTCTGCGTATATAACATCGGCTTCACTGTTTTGGTAACTTGTTTTTCCTTAAATAAAACGAACCAAAACTGAAAATGTCTCAAGTATGTACGTTCTCAACATATATAACACCGGCTTCACTATTACCAATTTTCTTGTAACTTGTTTTGGTTGGTTTGTACTTAAAACTGAAAATGTCACCAAGTTTGTCAAATGCTTGATAAGAGCAGAGTGAATAATTCAGAGGAAGAAATTAGGGCATACCAGTTCTTGTAAACGCACTGACATTCAAGTAATGATTCCGCTGGTACCCTTAAGAGTATCCACAAATATGAATACGGTGCCAAGAATAGAACTAGTTAAACGATTACAGAAACTGTGCAGGAGACCATGCTGATCAATACTCGACTGAAATTTTCTAACACCAATAGTATTAGGTGTATTTATTTGTGTTGTACTAATAGGTCCAGTACCACTCATTCGAGTGGCAGCCACAAATGCTGCATTTTTTTTGTTGTTGGGACTGGTTTTGATGTCTGAAAGTATTAAACAGTTAATATCGCCATTATTATGACTGATTCTTTGCAGGTCATCAAAAACATAAGAGAGGAGCATTTAATTAGGGAGGGAAGGAGTTTTTCCAATCAGAAGAGTTTACAAATAAAGAGTGTATTTTTGACGGACGATTTTTTTAGCGGTCGGATCTGATTCAATAAGTTAAGTAGTCAATTTGCGAGAGCCATGAATTATCAAAAGAAAAAAAATAGGTAACTAGTAGTAATACTAGTTAAAAGTTTTGCTATCCATGCCTTCTAAAGAAACAAGACTATCTACATGCACTGTTGCTTGAAACTCATGATCGGAAAATCCTATCTCAATAATCCGATATGTACATGAACGGAGATTATAAGCATATAATTTTTTCGCGTGTCTCACTAACAGCTCACCTTTCTTGTAATTAACTACTTCTGTGTCATACGCATTCATCCAGTATTCGTTGAACCTCCCTATGCCACACCACGGAAGAACCACGGTGTGCCTCTTGACCCAACATTTGGTATTTTGGTTTAACACTGATAACTCAAGTTCCGTTGATGACACAGGATCACATATGCACAATTCTCCTTCGAGCTCAAATAGATGCAACAACCGATTTTCACATGATAATTTACCAACACGTCCACTATGACCCACTGCTATGAACCTCTCAGTTTCCATTTCGAATGACACAATCAAATGTGAGTGACAAGGGAAATCTCCATATTTAAGATAATATAGTGCCTGATCAACCATCCAGTATAGGGTCCTGTTTATGATTACAGGAGGTCTACCAGGAGACGGGGGGTAGGGGCAGTTGCCAACATTTTCCGTTACTTTAGTTCTCATGTTAAAGATTTGGAACTGTTGTTGTTCGCCATTATCAGGAACCAAAAGCAATATATAACCCCTTCTTGTAGAACAAAAATAAACTCCACACACATACTTATGTTGATAGGATAAACCCGGCCAATTCAGTTTCTCGTTTGTAACAGGATTCCACAAATAGAAGATAGGCTCCTCCCACAGGTATAAATTCCTAAACAAAAGATATCCATCATATGAACCAACAACTGATATCCGATTACTCTTGCGCTTATAAGAGGAGCAAATATCAACTGTTTTCGTTTCAATATTATGAGATTCCTCGTCAATAAAGTATAGCTCGATAAAACCATATACGGAATCAGAATCTGGATAACGTTGCACAACCGTCACTGAATTAGATCGATTACGTACGTTGCATTTGTGCAAAATACTAAGTTTTGGTCAAGGAATGTAAAGCTTTAGATTGACGCTGGCATTGGCGTATGCACTTTAGTGGAAGCCTACTTAGTATGTCTTCGATTAAAGGATCAGGGAGATTGACACGGGACTTGCTAAGAGGTTTATCAGCAACCGAAGGGAGAGGGTTTTCAGGATTAACAACTTCAACAAGACTGTCGAGAGAACTAACTACCACGGAATCTGAGAGAGGTATGTTGGCAATAGCAAGAGTATGAAGTGGGTCATCCAAGAGATTATGCAGAGAGTCGTTAACTGTAGGGAGAGCTTCTATATCAAGAATAGGAAGATCAGAGACACAGTCATCAACATTAACTAGATTGTCATCGAGAGAAATAACTGTCTCAGAATTTGAGAAAGATTTATCGGCATCCATACCTTGATTGTTTTTGTAGAACAATGCAAGTAGATCTCTCCAGCAGATTGGAACCCAGCTCATGCACGGAACAATAACATTCATCTTACCTGTAAATTATATAGTGCAGACGTAAGAATTTTTTGAGCATAAGACTCTTGGACAATGTCAGAGGTATATAAAGAGGAAGGAGACGAGAATATCAAGTGTTTGATAGGTATATGTAAAAAGGTTTTAACCAATCCTTTAACCTTTTTCCTCTGCCGCAACGGACAACTAAATACAGGCTTAGTCCGTAAACCGTATTCACTCAAGGAAAAGGTTTCTGCTTTCGGGCTTTTTTCTAGAGGGCCAGGTTAGGATCAACCCGCAGGCCAGTCATAAATCACCAGGTTAAGATCAACCCGCGGCCGGTCATAAATCACCAGGTTAGGATCAACCCGCAGGCCGGTCATAAATCGCCAGAATTCCAAATGCACAACCTTTCTTTTCAAGCTAGCCCTTCCATCAATTTAATGACCACTAAAGGTCGCGCCTTGGCTTAGTTTAGGTTCAAAGGTTTCGTTTGTTTTTTTTTTTGATCGGCAGGTTCAAAGGTTTCGTTATGATGTGTTAAGTTCTTCGTTTCAGGATTCGGAAGCTAGTAGTCACTTTTACATGGTCGTTTTATGGATCCACTATAATCTTTAATATGCTTGATCACGAGGTTATTTGTCCGAAGATTTTCGAAAGACTGTCTTTCCAGAGTTCACATAATACGCAGTACAGGGTGTGTAGTTTGGTCTTGCATGGGTAGAGACGTGGAGTACTGTGCCAAGCCAAAGCTAGGGGGTAGGAGCAACGGGGGCTCATCCGTTTTCCTCTAAACTTCTGTTTCGACACTTCTATTTTTGGCTTTTTTCGATTTAGCATTTCTTAGGCCGTAAAAAGAAACCGCATCTAAAAACCATCTGTTTTGGGTGCAACTTGTTACAGGGAAATGAAAATCTTTTTTTCCTGATGGAAAACGAATAAAAAAATTGATTTTCCAAATAAAACTGATTAAGTTATGCCACCAAAGGCGGTTGCATAACGGGCTAATATTTTACTAAAAACTTTTAAGATATTTTCGGCAGTGCTATTCAACTCCCTATTCTCCTCCCTATAATCTAAACCCCACATTAGAAGAATGGTGAACCCCACCTGAACCTGAATGCGAATCTCGACATGGATATGAGGCTTAGATTATAGGGAGGTGAATAGGGAGGTGGAGAATAGGGAGCCAAGTAGCATGTCCGAAAAAAAAATACTATGGTTTTAACTTTTTATTGAGCTGGTAATATTTTACACAAAATTGGTTAAAAAGACCAAAATCAACAATTTCTGGGTGAACAGGACATTTAGATTTTGATACTGTTTAAATGGACAAAAATGTAAAAATAACCAGGATGTAAACAGTTTCATCCTACCCATTTTCAAATACTTTTCTTATTTTTAATTTACATCAGGATACATCCAGTTTCATCCTTGCTATTTTTTAAGTTTAACTCAGGATGAATCCAGTTTCATCCTTGTTATTTTTTTGGTGTTCATTTCACCCATAATAATTTTTACTCGTCCATTTGAACCATGTTTTAAAAATATTTGGACAAATGACCCATTTTTTGAATATTTTATTTATTCAAAGTCCGCAAGAGACTCCCAAGTCCCATCTAACTGCGCGTCAATAATTTGTGATGTTGTACTTGTTGTTTATGCAGGCCTTTTGAGAGTTAGATTAGGTAAACCATTCACTCAGTACTGTCCTCAACGGACTATATATAATAAAACTTTCTTAAAATAATACTCGTTAAAATAATAATCTCTCTAAAATAATAAAATTCTTTAGTCCCAATTAGGCTTGCACAGGTTAAATTTCTTCTCGCTAAAATAATAATCTCTCTAAAAAAATAAATTTTTTCGGTCCTAAAGCTATTATTTTAAAGAAGTTTTACTGTAGTTAGGTTTCAGAAGTTTCTCTTCCAAAGAAATTAAACAATTCAACTTAATATCTAAACAACTTTTTCATAAAGCATTTTTTTCCCATTCTCTATCTCCATCGCTCTCTCTACAATATTGGAAGACTATTTCAGGAGATACGACAGTAAAACTTCTTTAAAATAACAGTTTTGGGACCGAAAAAAATTATTATTTTAAAGAGATTATTATTTTAACGAGAAGAAATTTAACCTGTGCAAACCTAATTGGGACTAAACTTTTTTATTATTTTAGAGAGATTATTATTTTAAGAAAGTTTTATTGTACTTTGCTATGATATTATTGGAAGCAGTAAAGTATTTTGAAAGAAAATGGAGGTTCTCTTGGAGCTACAATGAGGTAAAATATTTAATTTTCAATAATTTTATACTTTTTTTAATCTTCACTTTAATATGTATGTATTCATGGTTACGTCTGCCATCCACCATGTTAACCAACTTTTGTTGATTTCTGATCTCTTTTTTCCGGGAGATGCCGCTTTGATATTTAAGGCATTGGTGAAAACTAAATATGGTAGAAGGATACACAAGACAGTTATACCATCGTCGATTGACTTTTCAACTCAGAAGGAGAAACCAAGTTGAAAACATAGGAAAAGCCGACTTTGTAAGTACTGTCCGATTTCATTGATGTAACGATAGGTTTTCCTCCGAGGACCTACTCATTGATTGTAGACACCGGAAGTGAGATTATACGTGGATTCGATGCTTTCTCTGCTGAGATAAATATTACAGTACAAAGTATTTCGACCCCGAGAATCTTCAACTTATGACATTATGCCGTGCACATTCAACAGATATTCCAGCAGCCCCTTGGGGAAAAAAAATGTGGGAACGATAATCAAGCCCGATATTATATAGGAAAACTAGCCAAAATGCCCCAATTTGGGAGGCATGGCTGTGAAAATGCCCCCGATTTTAAGAAAAAAGGGTTAAAATGTCCCAATCCGTTAACTTTTCCATTCAAGCCACTTAAGTAGTGAATTTGGCACACATGTGACTTCACATATGTGAAAAAAAGACAATAATAACCCTTCAGGTTTAAGGGTTTTACGGTTCAGGGTTAGGATTCAGGGTTTCAGAGTTCAAGGTTTTAGAGTTTAGGGTTCAGGGGTGGTGGTTGTGGTGGCGGCGACGACGATGGCGGTGGTTCTGGTGGTGACGGTGGTGGTGGCAGCGACGGTGGTGGTTCTAGTAGTGGAGTAGTACTGGTGGTGGCGGTGATGGTGGTGGACATAGCAATAATGGAGACAATGGTGGTAGAGGTGTTGGCGGCGGTGGTGGTGAAGGTGGCGGTGGTGGCAGCGGTCAAGGTGATGGTTAAGGTGGTGGTGGTGGCGAAAATATGACACGTGTCGTAATATAAGAAAATTATCAATTTAACAAATATTGGTGTTATAAATGAGTTTTCTTCACATGCAGGAATTCACATGTATGCAAAATTGACCATTTAACTAGCTTGGATGGAAAAACTAACGGATTGGGGCATTTTAATTTTTTTCAAAACCTGGGGCATTTTAACAAACGACACCACCAAATTGGGGCATTTCAACTCTTTGCCCTGTTATATACTACCTCCGTCCCTAATTAGATGATCTAGTTAAAATTTACTAGTAAATTTAGAAATGATTTATCTCTCAAGCTATACAATGGATTTTCGGAAACTTTGTATCATCAGAAAGATTTTAAAACACCTATCTAATGTATTTGAATATAGAATAAATATCATGAGGTGGGTTAACCTCTACATCTTGCTCTAGCATCGGAACATATATGGGACAGCTAAAATATTTAGTATAGGTGATATTTTAAAAGCTACAAATGACTTTGATACAGCAAAAATAATTGGATAAGGAGGTTTTGGACTTGCAATGACAATGAATTTTATATGTACGTTGCTTGCTCCATGTTAGTAAACTTACTAACATGGATGGTTATTTTCTGATGACAATTTTGATATTATTTTATTGAGTTCATAATCATGAATGTTATGTGGTGTTATTCAATGATTGGATTTTTCTTCTTATCTGAATTATGTATACAGTTAGGGTTTTTCTTTTGGGTTCATGATTTGGAGCCGTTATTCAGTTGGATTTTGCACTGGGATTTAGTTTCCTACACTGTTTTTTTGATTGCAATCAGATTTACGTTAATCAAATCAAATTTAGTTTGTAATTAGTAGAAACAAATTTATGTTCTATCAAAAAAATCCTATGAAGCAAATATGGCACTGAGATTTATGTTCATGCACTTTCTTTTAGTCTCTGTTTTACTGTTTGATATGCATATGTTTCAAATTTATTTTGTAATTAGTAGAAACATATTTATGTTCTATCAAAAAATCCTATGAAGCAAATATGACGAACACTTTTTTTTAGTCTCTGTTTTGTTGTTTTATATCCATCTGTTTGTTTTGCAGGATTGTAACATGGAAAAAATTGGTATAATTTCTGGATAAGGCAAGAGAACTCAGTGGTGTGTCTCATGTTTGTTGTATTGACACTGTTTTATTCTTTTTTTTTCATGGATTAGTCACTTTGTATTCTTCTGCCAGAAGCTCCATGAATAAAATAATTTTAATATGTAGTTACAGATGTATCACAAATTCAAGTCGGGATAATTAGTAGTAGGTTCATAATTGGCGCTGTTGTAACTATCTTCATCTTAATCCAAGTACACTTCTGTTTTATTTTGTTATGATTTTCAAAGATCATTATCTCTAATCAATGTGTAACTTGGAGTGTATTAGTATCTGCACAGAAACAAAAAAGATTGATAAACAAAGAAGTGGGGGTAGTGGAGGATATCAGTAGTTGAACTCCTAACACGGGATGGTAATAAACTAATAATATACTTTAGTAAAGAATGTTGGTTAATGAGCATCAAAGTCTAATGAGCATCATGATGCAACTTACGGCCAATATGGTGATGAAAACTTGGATGATATGATGGCATTTGTAGAAATAAAAGCTTAAGAAAAAGCATTACCAAACACATGATGGGAAAATGGTGGCTTAGCATTTTAGATTTCCTTCTTGAACATTTAGTATTTTTGAGACACCTTTAATTTTATTTGTTAAGTAGAATTTGAGATTTTTTTATGCAACATTTTGTTTTCTTATGCAAATTCTTATTGCTTTGGTATCCAAGTTATGACAACTTATTAAATTCACCAATTTCTAAATTACTGATGTCATCTTACAATTCTATATGCAAACACTTGAATCGCTCACCTTCTTTCCATTTCATATTCAGCTTAATTGTATATATGTTCAAAGCCACAAAAAATTCAAGGTTTACTGCATGGAAATAACGCGACACCAAAAAAAAAAAAAATGCGTTAGGATAGGGCGCGCCCAGGCGAAGCCGAGCGATGTCATATCAAAAACAATGCATCCGCACGGGCAAGGCAAAACCGAGCCACACCAAATCAAAAATCCTAAGCTAATGCGCAGGGCAAAAGTACATCACACTAAATAAAAAATATAGTTAAAAGAAAAAGAAGCCCGGTGCGTAGAACGGGCATAAATCTAGAATATGAACGGATACTTGCTTTTCTAATGATATTACCACCGAGTGGTCAAGTTAATTTTTCCTAATGAATACGAAGATCACCAAGCGTCCACAAGAACGACGTGGATGCATTCCCGTTTGGGTTATTAAGTTCTGCTAGGGTTCGTTTGCAACAACTTCCAATCAATTTAAAGGACTTGGGCGAGACAAAGCCGAGCTTTACCAAATCAAATGGGGACTTGGGAGAGACGAAGCCGAGCTTTACCAAATCAAAGAAAAAGCCAGTGATGCATTGTATTTGTAGTTTGTAGTTGTAGATTGAATTGGTGAACCAAGTTTGCAAAGCCCGGGTACAAAATCTAGTTAAAAAGAAAAGAACCTTACACGGTATAAAGGTTTTGGTAACTGTTGATCTGCCTAAGAGCAAGTAGAGTGATGAGCATGTTTCCTTACATTTGAGTACAATTTTGAAACGAGCAACTGCTAGTGATAACATTTGCTAGATTGTAATAGTTAGCTAAGCCATAACTGATGAAATGACACGTCTCTACTGTTGGTGCTCATCGTTACTTTTTTGTTGTTGACCTTTAATTGACCCGAAGTTCAAGTTTGCATCTCATACCACACGCTCTCAATCAAATTCAAACCCAATCGCACAGTTAAGTCACTTGTCAGGTGCTATTTGCGCAGAAATTGGGTTTCCACCTCCGGTTAGCCAAGGGCCATTATATATCTGTCGTTTATTTTATTCTTGGCTTAGCTACATCTCTGAAATTCATCCCAGAAAATGTGCATCATAGTGCTTGTTCTCTTCTTGGGAATTCAGCGAATCCTCTCCCATAAAAGCTAGGGGCGAGCATGGTAAAACTACGTTACTCATCAAACCGGGTTCATAACATTTTTCTACTGTTGTTATTTTCACGGCTTCCATCGTCAATGTTCTTTCTCCCCCAAAGTAATGACTATTTACTTCTATCAAAAATGATGATTTAATAAAAAAATATGTCTAGTAATGGGCTGAACCAGCTTAGAGCATGGATTTACAGTTGCACACCCAGCCAGCAGAACTGGCTCTCAGGCCCAATAGTAATTAGTTTTGCATTTTTGGCATAAATTAGGAATGATTTTTTAGGAATCATGGTTTTTTTTGAGGGGACCATGGTTTTATTAGCCACCTTCCCTATAGTGATAAGGAGTATCTTAAAACGTTGAAATGACTAACCTATTCTTAACCTAATTTAATTTAAAACCAACCTAATAACCACCTATATATATAACCACCACCTCCTCCCACCACGACCGCCCACCACCGCCGATTACCACCACCACCACCTTCGATTATCACCACCGCCCACTACCGCCGGTTACCACCGCCCACCACCGCCGGTTACCACCGCCCACCACCACCTCTGATTATCACCACCACCAACCACCGATTACCACCACCACCTCCTCCCACCACCACCGCCACCGCCTATTTAAGAAATGTAACAACATCAATGCAATCACAATTAAGTTCGGTTACATAATAATTTTATCGAGTATAAAAGACGCCAGCCGCAACCTGATTCTGCCATGGGACCACTCCAAAGGTATTTTCCAACAAACCCTTCACTTTAATTTGATTTTGATTGCTTCAATCGAATAGAAATCATCAAAATAGGATTTTAATAGGAGTTACAGATCCATGTTCGGTTAGGCCGATTTTCCAAAAAACCCTAGTTTACTAACCGAACTTCTTGAAAATGAAGAACACGAAGAACAGTTCGGTTCTATTGGATTTAAAACTAAGTCACCGAACTCTATGTTCGGTTGTTTCTCAAAAAAATTTAAAACTACAAAGTAACCGAACTCCACCCTTAGAACCGAAAAAAAACAAATCAAGTCTAACCGAACTGTATTGTTGTGGCCACTATGTTGAGTTCCAAATAACCGAACTTAGCCAGTAGAGTTCGGTTTGTTCGCAAAAACTTTTAAAACTATAAAGTAACCAAACCTAGCCAATAGACGCTGGAAGTTCACTTTTTTTTTGTTTGTTAAGTTCGGTAACTTCAAAATTTAATTGCAGAAACCGAACTCAGAGTTCGGTTGGTTAGTTGTTAGGTTCAAGTTTGCGAAAGAACCGAACTTTGTAAACTTATATACTCTTATATTACGTAAAGTTCGGTTAGATCAAAAGTGCATGCAGTTTGTGAACCAACCGAACTTTGTACACCAAAGTTCGGTTAGTTGAGAACCAACCGAACATAACGCTGTAACTCCTAGAAATTCTATTATTTGAGAGTTCGGTAAACTGCGTGTTTGGAACAAGTAACCGAACTACACTTTCAGATGAGTTCGGTTACTTGTTCATCTCACGGGGCAACCGAACTACAGCTTCAGATGAGTTCGGTTATTTGTTCTTCATATAAAGTAACCGAACTGTTCAAAATCCAGTTCAAATCCGGATCATTTTGAAGATTATCAAATATTCTAGGAGAGGATGGAGATGAAGAATCAGATGAGTTTTCATCATTTGAATACTCAAACTTAGTGAATTGGAAAAAAATTTTATTTTCCATGTTTTTCTCCTTCATCTTCTCTAACTCTACTCTCTCAATAATTCTACTCAACTAATAATAAACCCATCTTTTAATTTAATCTCAGTAATTGTTTTTAACTAAATCATTCATTAATCATAACCTAAAATTAATCAAGAGGGTAGATTAGATATTAAATAAATAACTAGATATAGGGTGACCTAAATTTACTTTTAATGTCTTTACCCAAAATAAAACCATAGTCCCCAAAAAAAATTATGGTCCCCAAAAAATCGTTCTAAATTAGTCCAGCAAGCCCACTATGCACCTTGGAGCAGGGGGAAAGAAAAATTCAACACACCTTTTCGTTAAAACCTAACTCCGCCCTTGATGTCTACTCGGCACATTTTATCGGCATCCATACCTTGATTGTTTTTGTAGAACAATCCAAGTAGGTCTCTTCAGCAGATTGGAACCCATACCTTTATCGGCATCATAAATCATGTGAAAATACATCATCACAACAACCACCTTGTTGTCATTGCATGATATATTAGACTTGTCTTATATAGACAACGAGACAATGAGAGTTGTCTTATATATTAAACATATTGCAGATTCTCTAGCTCTCCTTGTCCGAGTGGCGTCATTGGAGTACAGTCTGTATGCATCATAGGGCAGAGCTGAGCGCCGGGAGAACTCTTCTCAAGTTTGCTTTCAGCAGCGTTATTGGAATGAAGATCGAAGCTGGGAAGAAACCGTAGGTACACCATCGCTGGAGTGGGGGAACGCAGGTACATCAGACTCGTGCCTCGTCGTTAGAATTGGCATCGTAATGGTGCCATCGATGGCATCCCATTTTGCGTATGAACGAGGTTCGTACTTTGCGTACGAACGGAAGTATAAGAATCATTCTTATAAAGAATGAAGCATCAACTCTCATATCATCATACTAAGCATTGATGCTTAGTTTAAGGCAAGTCCATCGTACTGATACAAAGCGTTCGTCATTCGCTTCGTAATTTGAAGGTTTTGTCATCAGCTTCGTATTTTGAAGCTTCGTGTTTTGAAGCTTCGTGTTTTGAAGCTTCGTCCTTAGCTTCGTGTTTTGAAGCTTCGTGTTTTAAGGCTTCGTGTTTTAAGGCTTCGTGTTTTGAAGCTTCGTGTTTTGAAGCTTCGTCCTTAGCTTCGTGTTATAAGGCTTCGTGTTTTAAGGCTCGTGTTTTGAAGCTTCGTGTTTTGAAGCTTCGTGTTTTAAGGCTTCGTGTTTTAAGGCTTCGTGTTTTATGATGACGTGTTTTGAAGCTTCGTGTATTGAACCATAGTGTTCAGTATGAAGCAACGTCATCATATTTGCATATCGTTACCAGGTCCTTGTATTAGGTATGTAATCCCTGAAACTTTTGATACTTCCATAATTAGTGAATCAAGCCACACTGTCGATATTGGACTTAAGATCATCTCTTTAGGATTCACATCATTGGCTTGCCTTCTTAAGATCAGCGGACTTAAGATCATCTCTTTAGCTTGCCTTCTTCTCTCCTTGAACTACTTTTGACAAATCATCTCTTTAGCTTGCCTTCTTCGCTCTTTGAACTACGAGACACTTTGTAGTCCGGGTTAACTTGGATTATTAACATCGAGCATCATATGACTTCGAACCTTGGCTCATCTTCTTCAGGCCTTGCATCTTTGTCTGCGGATTTTGAATCGACATCGCAGGATTATGACAATCAGTTATGAAACATTGGCGTCAGTCTTCGGTTCTTCAGTTCATCTGTATTCGGCTTCGGGTTTTGGCAAGCACCACTGGCATCGGACTTTGGATGGTGCTGTGGTGGAAGAAGAGTCATTGGTCTTGAGTTGTACGCTGGTAGACCTTGCATCATCGTCACTAGACTGCAGCGACCTCGTTTATTACGATCGTGCCAGTCATAGACCTCCCTGAAGTATGCTTCGTAATTAACTCTTGTAGAAAGTAGGTTAACTCATCGTCGTCTACATCAGACTTGGCATTTTCATGCCATTGTTGACGTCAGTCTTGGATTAAACCGTGGCTTCTAGTTGTATTCCGACACATGCTTTTAACTAAGCTTGAGCCAAACTCTTTTAGTTGCCTCCACTGGTATTTTAACTTAATTTATAGTCCCTTTTGAGCCGGAGCTGCATTATCTGGATATGGAGCCGAAGATATACCGTCATGTTGATAGACCGAAGCTGCACCACTGGGGGTAGAATCGTTCTCGTCGATGTACCAAAGAAGGTTAGACCTGTAATAACTTATTGTAATCCCTTGAGTCGAACAAGCAACATCACAAAGTATTAATACTTTAGTATTAATACCCTGTGCAATCGTCCCTGTTGGACTTCGTAACTTGAAAATCATACTTTGGTTCACATGCGTCATCTTTGGACCAAAACTGAGCTTTGCATTTTTGCTTCCAGGTTATACGCCATCGTCATGTCCGGGTTTGCATCAGCGCACTTTGGATATTGTAACAAGACTTTAGCTCTTCGTTTCCCAAGACCGTCGTCATCAGATCATGTATCTTCGTTGGTTTTGCATCGTCATTGACTTTCAAAATCCATCGACATTTGATTGGCCTAAAGATCACTGCAAATTCTCTTGGTCCTCTCTTGCTTGGTTTTCTAGCTGGCCACTTCGAGGAGTAGCATCCTAGCAAGACTTTGGATTGTTGTGGGAAGACTAGAATCTTCCTTGTCATCAGGGTTGCCGTAGTGTGCGGGTTCACTTTGTTCTTTGGTGTGGAGCATCTTCGTTTCTTCATGAAGTATGGTCGAAGAATAGCGGGT
Organism: Papaver somniferum; assembly: GCF_003573695.1. Lineage (NCBI taxonomy): Eukaryota > Viridiplantae > Streptophyta > Magnoliopsida > Ranunculales > Papaveraceae > Papaver > Papaver somniferum. The sequence continues at coordinate 11,077,684 of NC_039361.1, forward strand.
GCATGTCACCATTGAAGAACCTTCGTTGTTGGTTCCTCGTCAGCAGAGCCTGCGTTGGTGGAACCTTCGTCAACTGAGTCGGTATTGAACTTTGAACCTTCGTAGTGTGCGGGTTCACTTTATCCTCAGACCTTGCATGACTTTACATCGTCGGTATTGAACTTTGAACCATCGTACATCCTTATGTCTTCGTCCTCTGGTGGACTATGTACTTCATCGTCCACTTGGGTGAACTCTGGCATTGGACTTCGATCCTGCCATCATCGTCTACTGGAGGAACTGAGCTACATATATGTAGCATCTCATCGTCTTGACCACCTACTGTTGTGGTTACGAGGAGTCTTTACAGCATCGTTGAAAGCTTGCATCGTTTTGGTGTGAACCATAGGCAGCGGCTTCAGGTCGTTTTTATCTTGAATTGCAACATTTAGCTTGGTGTCTTGTTGCTCTGGAAGGTACTCAATCCAGCCGTATCATCTACTTGCCTTTTGGATGTAATGATACTCCTCCTCAGAGATTATGTACCTACATAAAATCAGAATTGAAACAAAAGGGTCTTTTTGCTTGGCTTGATCTTCCCGGGACTTTGCTTCATCGGCACCAGCCCTTGCCTCTTTGTCTTCGGTATTTGTATCATCGTTATCAGCATCGTCGGTTTGCTCACACCTTTGTCATTAGTGACGTCATCCAGCTTTGGTCCATCATCTTCGTATTTTGGCTCTTCATTTTCGGCCTTGGATCATCGTGGCGCGGCTTTGTCTCTTCGTCATTGGAATTGAGATATCACGGCAAGACTCGCATCTTCGGCATCAGTCTTTGTTTCATTGTTATAGTTTGCGCCAACATCGTCGTCGGGCTTGAGCTGTGCTAGGCTTGGGTTACGTAGAGGGACTTATATGTGCACGGACCAAGCTTTGAATGCCTTCGTCATCCACAACCGACTTTGGACCATCACTGCAAGACCTTGTACCACCTTCGTCGTTTGACTTTGTATCGAGTGGATGATCGGGATTGTATATTCAGACCAAGCCTGCGTTGTCAGACTAGGACTACATCTTCGGACCAAAACTAGGCTTCGTTTTCGCAAGACTCTGCACCATCGTCATCGTTGGCCTCCAACTTTGGTTCATCTGCGCATAACCTTGTCTCATCGGCTGACTTTGATTTGTCTGCATGAGGATTTATATCATCGGTCTTCTTGCATTTTTTGTCATCCTGGTTGGCCTTGGCTTCTTCATCTAGCTTTGCAGTCTCGTCTTGTTTGTAGAAGCATCATCGGCGGTTAGCATGTACGAAGCATCTATATCATCGGCGCCGCAGGCTTCGGATAATTGCAAGTTGCTCGTACGTCGAGTCATACTTGGTTCATATTACAACATTTCTGCACGTTGGCTTTTACAGCTCCAAATTTGCAGCAGCAGTGACGATGTCTTGGCTTCATGGTGGCTTAGCTATATCTTTCCACAATGACGGGTATTTGTTGCGAGTCACAAACCTGCATAGAGAATGAACACCGAAACTTGGACTGACTGAATCCATTAAAGTAAATGTATCACGATATCAGCTTGTATACTTCGTTCTATTTGCATGTCAACTGCATATTTTGGTGACTTTGTATTTCAGGTAGCCTGTGTATTCAACTTATACGAGTTGTTGGACTTCGGGTTCACTTGGATCATCCATATTAAAACTTCGTATCTTCGTTGGCGGATTAGTGGGATTAGCATCACTCGTCATTTGGTCGGCATCTTTAACTGAGCTAGTCTGCACCTGATTGTCCTCATATTGCGGCAGCAACACCGGTGAGTCAGCAACGACTTTAGTTTTCTCCAGTTGAAGCTGAGTCTTCGCTGGTACTGATTAGCTTGCATAGCTTTTCTAACGAGAGACTTTGACTTATCATCGTTGCTCCTGCTGCTAGTGATAATTTGAGTTGATCTGTATCGGAGTGTAAGGAATATCCTCGCAGGGCCGCCTATCATCATAGGAACTGCATCATTGGATTTGTACTGTGGGTGAGCTTTGTACTTGAACTGCTGGTCCCTACCTCCTAATGAGTTGGTCTTCACGTCGGGAAGGTGCATCATCATATTATGGGAATGTAGCTATCATCGTCATAGGCTCGGCTGGTACTGATTAGTCTGCTCCTACAAACCTTTTCTAATGAGAGATCTGTTTATCGTACAATCACAAAACTTAAATAATCATTAGGTAGTTAGCTTGGCTATATAAAGATGGCTCAATCCCAAATTTGATTAGTTAATAATCGAAAGCTAAAGGTTCGAAATCAACGGAGAAATTTCACTCATCCAATCATGAAAACCATAGGGATTTCGAAAAATGAATGGAGTTGGGATAAAAAACATCAGAACTATGGCTCATACTTTTGGAGAAAACATTATAAAGCGCTACAGTTCATTGAATCACTTTTTCAAATAAGACAAAGACAACGTAAGAAGTTCAGTTCAAAACTTAGTTTTCTATTTTAACCAAAATCAAAATTTGTGCTGCAAAACATTCTTCACATATGTAATCAATTGACATATTAATTTCATGTAGATGTAAATTTGGCTGAATAGAAACTCTTGACCGAAGTTCAAGAAACAAAGAAGACATTCGTTTGAAGAATTTCACTAACACCCGTCAGAGAGATTTTAGTGAGAACCCAATTGAGAAAATTTCATAGAAAAATAAAAAATAAACAGATCGGGAACAAAACCCACTTTACAGTACAAAGCAGTATCAATCAAAAATCAAAAATTTCAGGAAATTGATAAAAATGTTAAAAGATAATAGATCTGTACAGGTAGAATAAATTCTTTACCTATTCCCTGTTTCTAGCGCCAAATTGTTACTACCCTTTTTCTAGTAGCAACAACCAAACGAACAAGATCATTGGATCTAGTTCTAAACCATAAAACAGCAAGTAGAAGATGAATTTAAATAAATAAATAACAATAGTTTCACACAACCATAATTTACGTGGTTCGACATCGGAGTGTCTACATCCACGGGAGGGTAAAAGAGTTTTATTATGATCTTTATCTGTTACAAGGGTGATGAACCCCATTAATGATGATGATGTTCAGTGAAAGTTTCAATAACGAAGGTATAACGAAGATGTAACGAAGGTTCCGAAGGTATAACGAAGGTATAACGAAGGTTCCGAAGGTATAACGAAGGTATAACGAAGATGTAACGAAGGTAAAACGAAGGTTCCGAAGGTATAACGAAGGTATAACGAAGGTTCCGAAGGTATAACGAAGGTTCCGAAGGTATAACGAAGGTATAACGAAGGTTCCGAAGGTATAACGAAGGTATAACGAAGGTTCCGAAGGTATAACGAAGGTAAAACGAAGGTAGAAGATAGAACGAAGGTATTAATACTACCCAGCTATTATTCCTCTCTTCAGAGGTATTGGGTTTCTCCTCCTCCGCTTTTTCTTATCTTCCCCTATTTATAAGGAAAAGGGATGTTAGTTATTTACAAAAATGACATCCGCTTAGATTCTAAGCTAACTTAGAACTGATTCGGTGTGCGCCGTTGTATGCTTATATCCAGCTGCGACTTCTAATCAGCGTCCACGTGTACGATGCATGATTTGGTATATACAGATCTCTCATTAGAAAAGGTTTGTAGGAGCAGACTAATCAGTACCAGCCGAGCCTATGACGATGTTAGCTACATTCCCATAATATGATGATGCACCTTCCCGACGTGAAGACCAACTCATTAGGAGGTAGGGACCAGCAGTTCAAGTACAAAGCTCACCCACAGTACAAATCCAATGATGCAGTTCCTATGATGATAGGCGGCCCTGCGAGGATATTCCTTACACTCCGATACAGATCAACTCAAATTATCACTAGCAGCAGGAGCAACGATGATAAGTCAAAGTCTCTCGTTAGAAAAGCTATGCAAGCTACATTCCCACCAGCGAAGACTCAGCTTCAACTGGAGAAAACTAAAGTCGTTGCTGACTCACCGGTGTTGCTGCCGCAATATGAGGACAATCAGGTGCAGACTAGCTCAGTTAAAGATGCCGACCAAATGACGAGTGATGCTAATCCCACTAATCCGCCAACGATGATACGAAGTTTTAATATGGATGATCCAAGTGAACCCGAAGTCCAACAACTCGTATAAGTTGAATACACAGGCTACCTGGAATACAAAGTCACCAAAATATGCAGTTGACATGCAAATAGAACGAAGTATACAAGCTGATATCGTGATACATTTACTTTAATGGATTCAGTCAGTCCAAGTTTCGGTGTTCATTCTATATGCAGGTTTGTGACTCGCAACAAATACCCGTCATTGTGGAAAGATATAGCTAAGCCACCATGAAGCCAAGACATCGTCACTGCTGCTGCAAATTTGGAGCTGTAAAAGCCAACGTGCAGAAATGTTGTAATATGAACCAAGTATGACTCGACGTACGAGCAACTTGCAATTATCCGAAGCCTGCGGCGCCGATGATATAGATGCTTCGTACATGCTAACCGCCGATGATGCTTCTACAAACAAGACGAGACTGCAAAGCTAGATGAAGAAGCCAAGGCCAACCAGGATGACAAAAAATGCAAGAAGACCGATGATATAAATCCTCATGCAGACAAATCAAAGTCAGCCGATGAGACAAGGTTATGCGCAGATGAACCAAAGTTGGAGGCCAACGATGACGATGGTGCAGAGTCTTGCGAAAACGAAGCCTAGTTTTGGTCCGAAGATGTAGTCCTAGTCTGACAACGCAGGCTTGGTCTGAATATACAATCCCGATCATCCACTCGATACAAAGTCAAACGACGAAGGTGGTATAAGGTCTTGCAGTGATGGTCCAAAGTCGGTTGTGGATGACGAAGGCATTCAAAGCTTGGTCCGTGCACATATAAGTCCCTCTACGTAACCCAAGCCTAGCATAGCTCAAGCCCGACGACGATGTTGGCGCAAACTATAACAATGAAACAAAGACTGATGCCGAAGATGCGAGTCTTGCCGTGATATCTCAATTCCAATGACGAAGAGACAAAGCCGCGCCACGATGATCCAAGGCCGAAAATGAAGAGCCAAAATACGAAGATGATGGACCAAAGCTGGATGACGTCACTAATGACAAAGGTGTGAGCAAACCGACGATGCTGATAACGATGATACAAATACCGAAGACAAAGAGGCAAGGCTGGTGCCGATGAAGCAAAGTCCCGGGAAGATCAAGCCAAGCAAAAAGACCCTTTTGTTTCAATTCTGATTTTATGTAGGTACATAATCTCTGAGGAGGAGTATCATTACATCCAAAAGGCAAGTAGATGATACGGCTGGATTGAGTACCTTCCAGAGCAACAAGACACCAAGCTAAATGTTCCAATTCAAGATAAAAACGACCTGAAGCCGCTGCCTATGGTTCACACCAAAACGATGCAAGCTTTCAACGATGCTGTAAAGACTCCTCGTAACCACAACAATAGGTGGTCAAGACGATGAGATGCTACATATATGTAGCTCAGTTCCTCCAGTAGACGATGATGGCAGGATCGAAGTCCAATGCCAGAGTTCACCCAAGTGGACGATGAAGTACATAGTCCACCAGAGGACGAAGACATAAGGATGTACGATGGTTCAAAGTTCAATACCGACGATGTAAAGTCATGCAAGGTCTGAGGATAAAGTGAACCCGCACACTACGAAGGTTCAAAGTTCAATACCGACTCAGTTGACGAAGGTTCCACCAACGCAGGCTCTGCTGACGAGGAACCAACAACGAAGGTTCTTCAATGGTGACATGCACCCGCTATTCTTCGACCATACTTCATGAAGAAACGAAGATGCTCCACACCAAAGAACAAAGTGATCCCGCACACTACGGCAACCCTGATGACAAGGAAGATTCTAGTCTTCCCACAACAATCCAAAGTCTTGCTAGGATGCTACTCCTCGAAGTGGCCAGCTAGAAAACCAAGCAACAGAGGACCAAGAGAATTTGCAGTGATCTTTAGGCCAATCAAAAGTCGATGGATTTTGAAAGTCAATGACGATGCAAAACCAACGAAGATACATGATCTGATGACGACGGTCTTGGGAAACGAAGAGCTAAAGTCTTGTTACAATATCCAAATTGCGCTGATGCAAACCCGGACATGACGATGGCGTATAACCTGGAAGCAAAAATGCAAAGCTCAGTTTTGGTCCAAAGATGACGCATGTGAACCAAAGTATGATTTTCAAGTTACGAAGTCCAACAGGGACGATTGCACAGGGTATTAATACTAAAGTATTAATACTTTGTGATGTTGCTTGTTCGACTCAAGGGATTACAATAAGTTATTACAGGTCTAACCTTCTTTGGTACATCGACGAGAACGATTCTACCCCCAGTGGTGCAGCTTCGGTCTATCAACATGACGGTATATCTTCGGCTCCATATCCAGATAATGCAGCTCCGGCTCAAAAGGGACTATAAATTAAAATACCAGTGGAGGCAACTAAAGAGTTTGGCTCAAGCTTAGTTAAAAGCATGTGTCGGAATACAACTAGAAGCCACGGTTTAATCCAAGACTGACGTCAACAATGGCATGAAAATGCCAAGTCTGATGTAGACGACGATGAGTTAACCTACTTTCTACAAGAGTTAATTACAAAGCATACTTCAGGGAGGTCTATGACTGGCACGATCGTAATAAACGAGGTCGCTGCAGTCTAGTGACGATGATGCAAGGTCTACCAGCGTACAACTCAAGACCAATGACTCTTCTTCCACCACAGCACCAGCCAAAGTCCGATGCCAGTGGTGCTTGCCAAAACCCGAAGCCGAATACAGATGAACTGAAGAACCGAAGACTGACGCCAATGTTTCATAACTGATTGTCATAATCCTGCGATGTCGATTCAAAATCCGCAGACAAAGATGCAAGGCCTGAAGAAGATGAGCCAAGGTTCGAAGTCATATGATGCTCGATGTTAATAATCCAAGTTAACCCGGACTACAAAGTGTCTCGTAGTTCAAAGAGCGAAGAAGGCAAGCTAAAGAGATGATTTGTCAAAAGTAGTTCAAGGAGCGAAGAAGGCAAGCTAAAGAGATGATCTTAAGTCCGCCGATCTTAAGAAGGCAAGCCAATGATGTGAATCCTAAAGAGATGATCTTAAGTCCAATATCGACAGTGTGGCTTGATTCACTAATTATGGAAGTATCAAAAGTTTCAGGGATTACATACCTAATACAAGGACCTGGTAACGATATGCAAATATGATGACGTTGCTTCATACTGAAAACTATGGTTCAATACACGAAGCTTCAAAACACGTCATCATAAAACACGAAGCCTTAAAACACGAAGCCTTAAAACACGAAGCTTCAAAACACGAAGCTTCAAAACACGAGCCTTAAAACACGAAGCCTTATAACACGAAGCTAAGGACGAAGCTTCAAAACACGAAGCTTCAAAACACGAAGCCTTAAAACACGAAGCCTTAAAACACGAAGCTTCAAAACACGAAGCTAAGGACGAAGCTTCAAAACACGAAGCTTCAAAATACGAAGCTGATGACAAAACCTTCAAATTACGAAGCGAATGACGAACGCTTTGTATCAGTACGATGGACTTGCCTTAAACTAAGCATCAATGCTTAGTATGATGATATGAGAGCTGATGCTTCATTCTTTATAAGAATGATTCTTATACTTCCGTTCGTACGCAAAGTACGAACCTCGTTCATACGCAAAATGGGATGCCATCGATGGCACCATTACGATGCCATAAAGATGCCAATTCTAACGACGAGGCACGAGTCTGATGTACCTGCGTTCCCCCACTCCAGCGATGGTGTACCTACGGTTTCTTCCCAGCTTCGATCTTCATTCCAATAACGCTGCTGGAAGCAAACTTGAGAAGAGTTCTCCCGGCGCTCAGCTCTGCCCTATGATGCATACAGACTGTACTCCAATGACGCCACTCGGACAAGGAGAGCTAGAGAATCTGCAATATGTTTAATATATAAGACAGCTCTCATTGTCTCGTTGTCTATATAAGACAAGTCTAATATATCATGCAATGACAACAAGGCGGTTGTTGTGATGATGTATTTTCACATGATTTATGATAAGGGTCTCTTCAGCATCCCATTTTGCGTTATTTCAAGTATCCAAAGACTAACAATGAGCCAAAGGCTCACAACTATGATCCAGAATATGATGGTCGAGCAGGACGGTCAATGTTTACGGAGCAATCTCCCTGAACTTCATATCTTCATGAATGAAGATATCCCTTAGAAAAGAGATATGATCTTCGTAAATGAAGATATCTCTTACCACAGAGATAGGAAGATATCTCTTTTGCATTCACGATGATCCAAAATCCGGTGGGGATGCTCCAAAGACATCAACGATGCATAATCCAATGGAGAGTGCAAAGCTTTGCAACGACGATTCGAAGACGAAGGCGTCTGTACAATAAATGAGAAGTAGCGCAGACATGATGCTTGCCGAAGACGACGATTATTGCTCCAGACACCGCACTAGTTAACTACTGAGAAGCATAAGAAGCTTGGCCAATATGGTGTCGGCCCCACTCCGAAAATATAGCTTCGGTGAAATTCCGATGATGCATGATGATGACAATACAATTCCCTACAAGCTCCTAAAGTGTCCTTGGGGTTTAATAATTTTAACCCAATCAATAAAAAAAGGTCAATCTCGAGGTCTTTTTGGCGGTTTTCAAGTTGCTAATTGAAATTAAATAATTTCATAATGTTGGTATTACTAACGAGTATCTTGAAGCACAAGAAATAAAATAATTTCTTGTCATGGACCGATCCTAAAACGAGCGGGTAATACAATATGAGATTAAATATCTCACGTGGATACCAAGTAAACAAGCCTTCTACTGTAACCTCGAAACTTTTTTCATTCAAACATGCCCGACGGCAATACACGCAGAAGCATGTGCTGGTTGTTACAGATCTCCAGCAAATCATGATTTTGGCAACTGCAATAGAGAAAAGGTGACAGCAACGGAGAAGTTAATAAATTCTTCGTCGGGGCAATCATTTCAAAAGCACAGTTCAAGGGGCATCTCAAATTCGACAGCCAAAGCATCCTACGTTAGATCAGATACTTTTGCTTTCGCAAGCTTTAAGAACGATCTTCCGAAACCAAAAGGGGGCATACACACGACTAAAGAGTTTGCAAATATTCAGACTCCTTGCATCTTGTTTATATTAGTATACATTGTTATATGCATTTGATACATTTCAATGCGGAATAATGCATACATTTCCATAAATTGGATACGTTTTTGGATAATGGAGAACCGGGGCAAGCACCACCGGTCTCATATCTTCATACTGGGTAAAGCGTTCACACGTAATCTCTCCGGACTCCCCCATAAGCGTCTATGAGTGTACGACCAGGGGGAAGGCTTCCATAAGAAAGAGATGCCCAACATGACATGCCTTTGGCAGCTCAGCGGAACGGGTGTTTGCAAAACATTCAGTTTTACACCACGTCTCCGGGAGATTTTCAACCCCCACCGTTCGGTAATCTCCTGGCCCGAGATTGGCCAACGGGGTGACAGGTTCAAACACTCATCTTACCTCAGCGACAATGGATTTACGATTCCCCACAATGCAGGGGCAAAATCAAACCATACAAATACTTGAATAAATTTGTTACTGCTCATAAGATGAATTTACCTTATTTATTATAATACAAAAAACTGATACGAAATGTTGTCCACTTACATTTTTGTGCCAGATAAATTTGAGTAATCCTACGAGGTCCTGTGACCCCAAATAATACGGTGCTGTGAAGTAAAAGTTGTCGACGCTACGATGTATAGGTTGTTGTTGCTCAACCGGCCTCACAAAGCATTTTCAACTTGAAGCATGCAACGGACAAGCACCAAGCCGGGTATTGAAAATGTCAAATGCCAAATACCAACAAAGAACAAGCCACGAAGAGTGCTTGTACCAGTACGATAAGAGTACAGAACCTTTCGACAAGGAGCGGCCGAAGGAAACAACAACCGAAGCATGAACGATTATGGTGAGAGGAATTTTTCTTAAGGATCGCTTATCATCGACCCTCAAGAAAAGGGGCAAATTGTATATACCAAATCATGCATCGTACACGTGGACGCTGATTAGAAGTCGCAGCTGGATATAAGCATACAACGGCGCACACCGAATCAGTTCTAAGTTAGCTTAGAATCTAAGCGGATGTCATTTTTGTAAATAACTAACATCCCTTTTCCTTATAAATAGGGGAAGATAAGAAAAAGCGGAGGAGGAGAAACCCAATACCTCTGAAGAGAGGAATAATAGCTGGGTAGTATTAATACCTTCGTTCTATCTTCTACCTTCGTTATACCTTCGTTATACCTTCGGAACCTTCGTTATACCTTCGTTATACCTTCGGAACCTTCGTTATACCTTCGGAACCTTCGTTATACCTTCTTTATACCTTCGGAACCTTCGTTTTACCTTCGTTACATCTTCGTTATACCTTCGTTATACCTTCGGAACCTTCGTTATACCTTCGTTATACCTTCGGAACCTTCGTTTTACCTTCGTTACATCTTCGTTATACCTTCGTTACATCTTCGTTATACCTTCGTTATTGAAACTTTCACTGAACATCATCATCATTAATGGGGTTCATCACCCTTGTAACAAATAAAGATCATAATAAAACTCTTTTACCCTCCCGTGGATGTAGACACTCCGATGTCGAACCACGTAAATTATGGTTGTGTGAAACTATTGTTATTTATTTATTTAAATTCATCTTCTACTTGCTGTTTTATGGTTTAGAACTAGATCCAATGATCTTGTTCGTTTGGTTGTTGCTACTAGAAAAAGGGTAGTAACAATAATATAGTGAGAGCGAGGCCACCTAATTACTTAGAAAGACGAAAAGCTATATAAAGAGGAAGGAGATGAGAAAATTAAGTGTTTGATAGGTATATGTGAACAGGTTTTAAGCGACTCTTTTTCCTTTGCCACAACGGACACATAAATACGCTTACTCCGTAATCCGTAATCACACAAGGAATAGGTTTCCGCTTTCGAGCATTTTTTATAGTGGGCCGGGTAAGGGTGAACTCGCAGGTCGGCCATAAATTGCCAGCTCTAGTACTACTATACCGAGTTTCGGTAGGAGTGGTTGCAAAATTCAAAATGCAGAACCTTTCTTTTGCAAGGAGCCCTTCCATCAATGTAAATGAACACCAAAGGTCACGCCTTGGCTTAGTTTAGGTTCGAAGGGCTTCGTTTCAAGATTCGGAGGCTAGTAGTCACTCTTACATGGTCGTTGTCGGAGGTCAATCAATCCTTAATTATTATTATTCCATAAACTCATATAAATAGAGTTTGAGTATTACAGAAAATCTGGTATTCTCCCAGAATATTATGGTAACTAAATATCTCTAAATATATCATCTCTAAATATAATATATTGTCTATTACACCCCCTTAGTCGTAACGGGAGAGGAGCACACGTTAAGACTAGAACGGAAACGAACAAACCATACTCGAGGAAGGCCCTTGGTGAAGATATCTGCATATTGACTGTCAGAAGGGATGTGCAAGACATGAATGTCACCGATACGTACACGCTCACGTACAAAATGAATATCAATCTCCACATGTTTAGTGCGTTGGTGCTGGACAGGATCCCCAGTCATGTAAATGGCACTAATGTTATCACAGTAGACAATAGTGGCACGTCGTAACGGGATGTGAAGCTCGAGAAGTAAATTGCGTAAGCAAGTAGTCTCAGCAACAGCATTGGCCACTCTTCTGTATTCGGCCTCCGCACTAGAACGAGATACAGTAGCTTGTCGTTTGGATGACCAAGATATCAGGTTGTCTCCAAGAAAAATGCAGTAGCCAGAGGTCGACCGACGAGAATCCGGACAACCCGCCCAGTCAGCATCAGAGTACGCAGTCAAACCAGTAACAGTGGAAGCGGACAGAAATAAACCGTGATCAAGAGTGCCCTGAAGATACCTGAGAATGCGTTTAATAGCCTGCATATGTGATTCCCTAGGGTCATGCATAAATAAGCAAACCTGCTGCACGGCATAAGAAATGTCGGGGCGGGTGAAAGTCAGGTATTGAAGAGCTCCGGCTAGACTTCTGTATAATGTTGGATCCTTGAGTGCAGGGCCAAATGTAGTACTGAGCTTCGGTTGTGTATCGACTGGAGTAGCGACTGGGTTGCAGTTCGTCATCGATGCACGAGCAATAATATCCTGTGCATATGAAGACTGTGACAGAAACAATCCTGAATCTGAGCGGGTCACAGTGATACCCAGAAATTGGTGTAACGCACCAAGATCAGTCATAGCAAATTCACGTTTCATTAACTCAATGAAACGACCTAGAAGGGCATCAGTAGAAGCGGTTAAAACAATATCATCCACATATAGTAATAAGTATGCAATTTCCGAACCAGAGTGATAAACAAATAGTGAGGAATCACAAACACTTCCACGAAAACCGCAACCAATAATAAATTGTGCAAAACGTTGAAACCATGCCCGAGGTGCTTGTTTAAGTCCATAAAGAGATCGACGAAGGCGGCAAACATAATAGGGATGAGCAGAATCAACAAAACCCGGTGGTTGATGCATTTAAACCGTTTCAGCTAGGTCACCATGAAGAAAAGCATTTTTAACGTCCAGCTGACGAATACCCCAAGAACGTGATGTTGCTATACTGAGCACAGTACGTATAGTCGCTGGTTTAACAACCGGACTAAACGTTTCAAAACAATCAACTCCAACCTGTTGAGACTTGCCATTGGCTACTAGACGAGCCTTGTACCGCTGCAAGGTGCCATCAGCGTGAAAATTGTGACGGAAGAGCCACATCGACCGAATGATATGGGCGTTCCTGGGGCGAGGAACTAGTACCCAAGTGCCGGTCTTAATCATAGCAAGGTATTCGTTCCACATGGCAGCATTCCAGTTAGGGTCTCGAAGAGCATAAAGATAAGAACGTGGAAGAGGGGAAATTGGAGAGTTGGACTGGACATGAAGGTTCAGTCGCTGAATGGGGCGGAAAATGCCACGGGAAGCCCTAGTAGTTGGGCGAGTAGCTGTTGGAAGAAGTGGGCTGGAAGGGAGGTCGGAGGGAGTGGGCTGGAGGGGTTGGACGGGGCATTGATGGGCTGTGGAGAGGAGACCGTGTTGGGCTGCACGGTAATGGGCTGGGTAAGGGAGGACGGTGGAGAGTCATGGGTAGTGGGCTCAGCAAAAGTGGGCTGGGAAGGACGAGTTGGCTTGGAAGGATGAGTGGCTCGGAAGAAAGAGTGGGCTCAGTGGGAGTGGGTTGGGAAGGACGAGATTGGCGTCGATGAGGGGGAGAGTACAGCTTTGGCTGTTGGTTTGAGACGACTGGGCCGTCAACAGGGACGGAGAAGGATGGAGATGGATGAGTATTAGGAGAGGCTACAGGAGGGGGATATGTGGAGGAGTCTAGGAAGGAGTAAAGAGGATGGATTTGTGGGTCTTGAGAAGGGGAAGAGTCTAGATGAGAGGGACTTGAAAAAGGGAAGATGGTTTCATCAAATGTGACATGTCTTGAAATGATGAATTTGTTTGTGGAAATGTCAAGACAACGATAACCACGATGATTAGATGGAAAACCAAGAAAGACACACCTAGTGGAACGAGGAGCAAGTTTGTGTGGTGTTGTGGAAGAAAGATTAGGGTAGCAAAGACAACCAAAGATGCGAAGATGATCATATGTGGGTTGGCGTCTATATAAGACGGACACCGGAGATTGGAAGCGGAGAATTTTAGTGGGAAGAATGTTGTGTAAGTAGACGGCCATAAGAAGAGAATAGACCCAATATTTATGAGGAACGGAGGCATGGGTCATTAGGGTACGAGTGATATCATTGATTCGGCGAATCATGCGTTCCGCCTTACCATTTTGAGAGGATGTATGAGGACAAGAGAAGCGAAATACTAAGCCGTTTTGACTAGCAAAATTATGAAAAGAGGAATTATCAAATTCGCGACCCATGTCGCATTGGAATGACTTAATTTGGCGTTCAAATTGAGTTTGAACAAAAGAACGGAATTCCAAAAATTTGGTGAAGACTTGGGATTTGAGTTTTAGTGGAAAAACCCATAGATAATTAGTGAAATCATCCAATAAGAGAAGATAATAACGAAAACCCGTGTCTAAATTCAACGGAGATGTCCATAAATCACTATGAATAATATCAAAAGGAGCAGCACTAGTAGAATGAGAGTCATAAAAGGGAAGACGAACATGTTTGCTAAGTTGACAAGAATGACAAAGATTGGGGGAAAGATTCTTATTACATTTAATAAAAGACTTTGTGCGTAAAGCATCTAAGATAGCCCCGCCAGGGTGGCCGAGGCGATTATGCCAAACGTCAGGTGAGCAGACAGCAAGAGAGAATTGGTGAGGTAGTGGCGAAAGGGAGGAATGCACGGCAGAAGTGGTGATGGGATAAAGCTCCCCAGAACTATCACATCGGAGAATATTCTTCCTCGAATTCAAATCCTTCACAGAAAAACCATAAGGATCAAATTCAACAGACACATGATTATCAGTGGTAAATTTACGAACAGAGATTAAGTTTTTGATGATGGAAGGAACGACAAGAGTATTTTTGAGATGAAGGGTGTGAGATGGAAGATCTATGAACCTAGAGCCACTAGCAGTTACCGGAATGCTGCTGCCATTACCCACTAAGATAGACCGCACATTGCTCGAAGGAAAAACATTATGTAAAGTACCTGGATCCGAGGTGATGTGTGATGTTGCGCCAGTGTCCATGTAGAAGTCATCATCAGGCGCTCGAATGCTCATGGAGCTGTATGCTTCGGCAATATCCGATGGTTGAAGGTATTCCGTTGTAGGAGTGACGTAAGCTTGTGGTGAACGGGCTGGTGAGAAGGTGCGTCCGCGACCACGGCCACGCCCACGGAACTGACGACCTCGGCCACGACCAGAGAGATGATGCTGCTGACTCCAGTAAGGTACATCAGGGTATGGGCTTGGGGGAGACGTCCATTGGGGAGCCCAGTTGGGTGCAGTAGGGTGACGTATTGGGCCTGGTGGAGTTGGCAGAAGAGCAGCTTGGTGGCCCATCAGGGAACTGGGCTCGGAACGCTGGTGGGCAGACGCTGAGTGAAAACTGCTGATGACGGAAGAAGAAGTAGCAGGTGAACGCTGGTTGTTGGCAGCCGCAAGGGCAGTATGGGAGCTGAAGTTTGATTGCTGTTCACGGCGAATCTCCTCAGTGCGTAATTGAGAGCGAGCAGTGTCAAAAGATGGCACCGATTGTTGGATGAAGAAGGCAACAATATTGTATTCCTCCGGAAGTCCATTGACAAGTTGTATAACCAAACGTTTTTCATCCATTGGAAAATCAAGATCACTTAGTCGATTCGAAAGTGCCTGTAGTTAATCACAATAATCATCAACATTGTTACAATCAACAAATCTTAGATTCACGAACTTACTTTCTAGGTTAGCGGCACAGCTTCCTTTGTTGTCTTGGAAAATATTTTTAAGATGATTCCATAACTCTTTCGCAGGTTTACCAGTTTTGAGAACTGTAAGCATCAAATCTTTGGCCATGGTGGAGAACATCCATTGACGGCAGAGGGCATCAAGTTGTAGTATGGTGGCAGCATCAAGATCTGGTGGTGGAGCGGAATCGTCAATAAGAAAAACGAGGTTGTGTGCTTGTAGATGAAGTTGGAAAAGGAAAACCCATGAAGAATATTCATCTTGTTTGATATCTAGAGTAATAGGGATCAAAACTTTGATGTTAGAAACGGCGAAAGCCGGATGTAAGGATTTTTTGTCACTTGCCATGGATGATTATTGGTAATTTAGAGAAAGAAGAAGATGGATCGAGGTTGGCCTCGTGATACCATGTCGGAGGTTAATCAATCCTTAATTATTATTATTCCATAAACTCATATAAATAGAGTTTGAGTATTACAGAAAATCTGGTATTCTCCCAGAATATTATGGTAACTAAATATCTCTAATATATCATCTAAATATATACGTCTATAGTCGTTTCCCCATGGATCATATAATCTTTAATATGCTTGAGCTGTCCGAAGATTCTTGAAAGACATGTTCAGGGTTGCTATGAGAACATCTAGGTTGATTGCTTGAATTAATCGGGGCTTATCTGCTTCTAGGTGTAATTAATCTTGCGGGTCTGGCACCGTAATACCAGAATGAATATCTCAAACATTATCTTGAAACTCTATAAACTTTCCATGCATGGATTAGTTAGGACATGTTGTGTCTCGCTTATAATTTCCTTCTCAGTTTTCTATCATATGTGAAGACGTGGTCAGCCTTAGACACGCAAACTCGACAAGCTTACCATCCACATCACCACAAACTAAGGTTTGGTTGGGCAAGAGCTGCAAGACTGGCTGTTGATGTAGCAAGCTACGCGGTACAGCGTGTGTAGTTTGGTCTTGCATGGGTAGAGACGTAGAGTACTGTGCCAAGCCAAAGCTAGGGGGTAGGAGCAACGTGGGCTCATCCGTTTTTCTCTAAACTTCTGTTTTGAGACTTCCATTTTTGCTTTTTTCGATTTAACATTTCTTAGGCCGTAAAAAGATACCCTTATTTGGGAAAAAATAGGAAGTTAATTTCTTTTTTGGTTAAACGGTTGTGTAATAAAACAGTTTTTAAATTTTTTTTTCTACTTTACAATATGTGTCAAAATATAAAGAGGGACCACATACTTGAAGTATGGGCCCGACCACATTGTAGCTGCTCCGTTTAATATATGTATTCATGGTTACGTGGTTACGTCTGCCATCCACCATGTTAACCAACTTTTGTTGATTTCTGATCTCTTTTTTCAAGAGATGCTGCTTTGATAGTTAAGACACCGGTGAAAACTAAAAATGGTAAATATCAGGTACACGTTTCATTATTCGGTGAATCTCTATATCTTCCGTCAGCATTGGCGACCAAAGTTTGCCAACAAAGACAAATAGAAGTGTGAAAGGACAAATAGTCTCACATCCCTAGTTTTCGCATAATGAACTTAAAATATATTCGCTCCGTTTCACAAAGATAGTCCGCTTTGACTTTCTCAAAATATTAAGGAGACCATACTATTTTACTTGACTACCCTTAGTTACTTACCTATATTATTTTAATAAAAATACTAGTAATAAAGACTATCCAAAATTGTTGTGAGAGTTATAAATACGAAATATAAAAGGAAAATTTAAAAGATATCGAATTTATGAAGTATAAACTCTATAAAAAATTTACTTTTTAGAATTAAATGTATATTTTCTTAAAAGGAATGAATGATATATTTGTTAAAACCTAACTCCGCCCTTGATGTCTACTCGGCACATTTTATCGGCATCCATACCTTGATTGTTTTTGTAGAACAATCCAAGTAGGTCTCTTCAGCAGATTGGAACCCAGCTCATGCACGGAACAATAACAGTCATCTTACCTGTAATTATAATATAGTGAGAGCGAGGCCACCTAATTACTTAGAAAGACGAAAAGCTATATAAAGAGGAAGGAGATGAGAAAATTAAGTGTTTGATAGGTATATGTGAACAGGTTTTAAGCGACTCTTTTTCCTTTGCCACAACGGACACATAAATACGCTTACTCCGTAATCCGTAATCACACAAGGAATAGGTTTCCGCTTTCGAGCATTTTTTATAGTGGGCCGGGTAAGGGTGAACTCGCAGGTCGGCCATAAATTGCCAGCTCTAGTACTACTATACCGAGTTTCGGTAGGAGTGGTTGCAAAATTCAAAATGCACAACCTTTCTTTTGCAAGGCAGCCCTTCAAAGGTCACGCCTTGGCTTAGTTTAGGTTCGAAGGGCTTCGTTTCAAGATTCGGAGGCTAGTAGTCACTCTTTAATATGCTTGAGCTGTCCGAAGATTCTTGAAAGACATGCTTCAGGGTTGCTACTATAGGACAAAGGATGGTTGAATTCGGAGTCTTATCTGCTTACTAGGTGTAATTAAGTCTTGCGGGTCTGGCACCGTAATACCAGAATGAATATCTCAAACATTATCTTGAAACTCTATAAAAC
Source organism: Papaver somniferum (assembly GCF_003573695.1). Lineage (NCBI taxonomy): Eukaryota > Viridiplantae > Streptophyta > Magnoliopsida > Ranunculales > Papaveraceae > Papaver > Papaver somniferum. The sequence goes on from NC_039361.1 coordinate 11,095,778, forward strand.
TTTCCATGCATGGATTAGTTAGGACATGTGGTGTCTCGCAATTATAATTTCCTTCTCAGTTTTCTATCATATGTGAAGACGTGGTCAGCCTTAGACACAGCAAACTCGACAAGCTAAGGTTTGGTTGGGCAAGAGCTGCAAGACTGGCTGTTGATGTAGCAAGCTACGCGGTACAGCGTGTGTAGTTTGGTCTTGCATGGGTCGAGACGTAGAGTACTGTGCCAAGCCAAAGCTAGGGGGTAGGAGCAACGTGGGCTCATCCGTTTTCCTCTAAACTTGTGTTTTGAGACTTCCATTTTTGCTTTTTTCGATTTAACGTTTTTTAGGCCGTAAAAAGATACCCTTATTTGGGTGTAGCTTGTTTAAAGTAAATGAAAATCTTTTTTTCTGATGGAAAACGAAAGAAAAACTTGACTTCCAAATAAACTGATTACTGAACTGGTAATTTTTATTTAATCAAGTCTGCAAGAGACTCCCAAGTCCCATCTAAATGCGTTTGTGATGTTGTACTTGTTGTTTATGTGGTGGAAAAGTAGGGTTAGAGACTTAAGAGTTGGGTTGTTTGAGAGTTGGATTAGGTAAACCATGCAGTCGGTACTGTTCTCAACATATTATTTAGTTAGGTTTCAGAAGTTTCTCTTCCAAAAAAATTGAACGATTCAATTTAATAGCAAGAATATTCTCTTCATCATATAGCATTTTTTTCCCGTTCTCTACGTCCATCGCTCTCTCTAGTATATTGGAAGACTATTTCAGGAGATACTGCTTTGCTACGAGATTATTAGTGGAAGCAGTAAAATATTTGAAAGAAAATGGAGGTTCTCCTCCACTACAATGAGGTGAGATATTGAATTTGCCGTCTTGGGATGTTCTTTATCAACAGCCACCATGTTAACCACCTTTAATATACGCTCGGTCTACGATGTGACCCATTTTTATTTCTTGACACTTGTATAACTTAAAAATCTGCCCCTCTAAATTCTCGTAAAGCATTCACTTTTTAAGAAAAAGTAGGAAGTTAATTTCTTTTTTAGTTAAACAGTTGTGTAATAAAACAGTTTTTAATTCTTTTTTTCTACTTTACAATATGTGTCAAAATATAAAGAGGGACCACATCGTATCCGCTCCGTTTAATATATGTATTCATGGTTACGTGGTTACGTCTGCCATCCACCATGTTAACCAACTTTTGTTGATTTCTGATCTCTTTTTTCAAGAGATGGTGCTTTGATAGTTAAGACATTGGTGAAAACTAAAAATGGTAAATATCAGGTACACGTTTCATTATTCGGTGAATCTATATATCTTCCGTCAGCATTGGCGACCAAAGTTAGCCAACAAAGACAAATAGAAGTGTGAAAGGACAAATAGTCCCACATCCCTAGTTTCCGTATAATGAACTTAAAATATACTCCCTCCGTTTCACAAAGATAGTCCGCTTTGGCTTTCTCAAAATATTAAGGAGACCATACTATTTTTCTTGACTACCCTTAATTACTTACCTATTTTATTTTAATAAAACTGCTAGTAATAAAGACTATCCAAAATTGTTGTGAGAGTTATAAATAAGAAATTTAAAAGGAAAATTTAAAAGATATTGAATTTATGAAGTATAAACTTTATAAGAAATTTATTTTTTAGAATTAAATGTATATTTTTTTAAAAGGAATCAATGATATATTTGTTTCCTCAATTATACTAATTTCTTTAATATTTTAGATTGAGTCACGTTAAAAATGGATTTATGATTATGAAGAATTCAAATGTATATTAGAGAGTTTATTGAAAAAGTATGACTATAAACAGAAACTGGACACAATTTTGAAACTGACGAAAAAGGAATAGAGGACGGTCTTTCAGAAACAGAGGGAGTAATATGGAAGGGCCGCTCCACTCATTGCCAATTGGTTTTGAGTTGGATTCCCGCAGACTTTAACATGGTATCAGAGCTAGGTCCCATAAGCGGGGTGTAGGCCGAATTAGTAGTCGTCGTGACCCGAGTGGGCACATGTACACCTGTGACCGAATGACTGGTCACTCATATGACCTGTACGTGGGGTGGACCGTGACCGATGTCACCTGCACACCCAAGACCCACACGTGCGTAGGTCCACGTGTTAGGCCGAGTGATTGGACTTACACGTGAGGGAGGGTGTGAAAGGACAAATAGTCCCACATCCCTAGTTTCCGCATAATGAACTTAAAATATAATATGGAAAGGACGCTCCACTTATTGCCAATTAGTTTTGAGTTGGATGCCCGCAGACTTTAACAAGAAGAGATAATTCTCGATTCCGGTGGCACCAATAGTCATCTACCTGAACCTGCATATGTGGCGTCTTAATATTTCCACTGGACTTCGTTGGTGTTTCGTATGTGATAATAAAGTATTGGTATACTACGAAACATGCTACGATGTAAGTGAAGATTGATGCTTCAGCATGTTGAATTATGAAATGAGAACAAATACAAATGACTTGATCATTTTTTGTGTTGTTTCTTTTTAAATAAATGAATGTTTATTTATGAACGAGAATTATACGGATCCGGATAGATCGGATTCGATCAAAAATCCGGTCAACGGTTCGTTGTTCGGACAGTAGTTCGGAACGGCATATGTACGTGCATATTCGTTTTATAAATGTGAGTTCGACACTTAAAATTCGTCTTACATATATGATAAATTGATAAATATTATGACCTTATTACGAGACTAATTTTATTTGTATATGATTTATAAGATGGAAAAAAATATTTTAGCGTGATTATTTAACAAGAAGTAAACAATTTAATCGCATAAATGTATTTAAAACGAGTTTATAGACTTTTAAACAAAAAGAAACATATAAAACCTGATCAAACAACTACCAATAGAAAATTTTAACTGAATAATTATATTTAAAAATAAAGTATATACAAAATCAAACAAAAACCAATCAACATAATTCTGGTCGGAGAGTTATCTATGGGAGTTCTAGTTCGGAAATATCATTCGGATTCGGTAAGTTCGCATACGTTCGCGAATCATTCGTGAGGTCCATATAATCCGCGAACTAGATTTGAAGTTCAAATAGTTCGGAAATATCATTCGGATTCGGGCAGTTCGGATACGTTCGCGAATCATTCAGAAATGATTCGGAGAATTACTAACTAGGATCTGAGAATGGAAAAAAAGAAGATAAAACACAACATAGAATAGAGAGACAAAGATAAACAACACACCAATGAACTTAATTAGAGGTAATAAAAAAGAGATGAGTAACATTAATAATTAACAATTGTTTTGTTTCCAAGCCCCGTATATATCCTGGAGTCTTTGAGGGCGACCCCGAAAGAATTATGGGCGACTAATAAGACAAAAATGGGTTGCCCAAAAATAAAATAAAGCTTGTCTCAATTTTTTTTTCAAAATATCTAAAATACCCTTCATAATCGGTAGACAATATTATAATCTGTAATTTATATTGATGTATGTTGGTTTGTGTTATGAAAATTATAATCGGTAGTTAAAACGGTAATTTCATGATGTTAATTTTTTACCGATTGTGGTAGTAGCCCCAAATTCAAATTTTTCAAAAAACAATGAAATTTTAAATTTCTCTATTTACATTATCGGTAGTCTCCTGATGTTTATTATCTACCGATTGTACAATCGGTAGTCTTGTGATGTTCTTTATCTACCGATTGTGGTAGTAGCCCAAATTCAAAATTTTCAAAAACCAATGGAATTTTGAATTTCTATATTTGCTCAATCGGTAGTTTCGTGATGTTTAATTTCTACCGATTTTAGTAGCCCCAAATTCAATTTTTTCAAAAACCAATGGAATTTTGAATTTATCTATTTGCGCAATCGTTAGTTTCGTGATGTTTATTTTCTACCGATTGTACAATCGGTGGTCTCGCGATGTTATTTATCTACCGATTATGGTAGTAGCCCCAAATTCAAAATTTTCAAAAACCAATGGAATTTTGAATTTCTCTATTTGCTCAATCGGTAGTTTCGTGATGTTTATTTTCTACCGATTGTCCAATCGGTATTCTCGTGTTGTTCTTTATCTACCAATTGTAGTAGTAACCCCGGATTCAAATTTTTCAAAAACCAATAGAATCTTAAATTTCTCTATTTGCACAATCGGTAGTTTCGTGATGTTTATTATCTACCGATTGTACAATCGGTGGTCTCATATTTTGGGACAAGTGTGTTACTTGACTTGACCGTTGTTTTGTATTTTGTGTGTGTATGTGTGAAAAGTATGTGTGTTTGTTGTTTTTTCTGTTTTTCATCAAACGGTTATGAATGTTAGTCTTTAACAGTTTGAGGGGATGTACTAGAGAGTGTGTATGTCAAGTCAACAATAGTTGACTTGACCTTTGTTATGTATTGTGTATGTGAAAAGTCTGTGTGTTTGTAGTAACACTACAACAATTAATGATTGCCTAATTAAAGCATATCATAACTCCGTAAGAATGATCCTTTTCAATAATATCATTAATTACATGTTTCTCACTTGCTCCTTTGTGATGGCAGATAACAACAATAGAAAGCATCATTCTACCAAGTTACTTTATCAACAACCTAGTAACTCTTGTCATTTTGGCTTCTTGGATTAAACACGCAAACCATATTGATAGGCTCATGTTAGAATAAAGAAGGCTCAAAAATTGGCCTTGTTTGGCAAAATTTATGATTATCTATTTATGATTATAGATAATCAAAAATAGATAAATGATTTTAGTATAATCATTTTTATAATAAATTTTCACAAACACCTTTATCAAATAATTGATTATCTTTAAAAAATGCTCCCTAAAAGTAGTGGAAAAAATAATGATCTAGAACTTTTTTCTAAGTTCCCGAGTGTTTTTTTAACCCTCTCTTGATAGTTTATAGAAAATAAGAGGAATAAACATAACTCAATTTTATTAAGAAAAAATAATTGATTATAATAAAATTTAAACAACTTTTTTCTGTTTATGGAAATAATGGATTTTTTCAATTATGATTAAAATAATCAATTATTATAATGATTACCAAACGCATATAGAATCCATTATAATCTGCATAATGGATTATGGGATGATAATCCATTAAAATAATGGTTACCAAACAGCCCCATTATTGTGTTTTTTAGTCAACATGAGTATGTTATGAATGTTATCTATAAACCAAGGTTTGAAAAACACCCGTTAAAACGGTCACACCCATATACCGTGGCCCTGAGTGTCCCCGAACCCCGTGCCTATATAATGCCGATAAGTAGGAAATAACGACAGTTTTTTAGGACCGTTTTTCCGTTTTCACACACGTCATAACCGTTTTTCTAAAATTGAATTTTACGTTTTTCCATCTAAATAACATTTTGACGTAAGTTTTTTAGACCATTTTTCTATTTTCACGTCAGTTATAACCGTTTTTTAATAAAAAATAATATAAAAATATTTTCTTACAATTCTTTATATTTTAAATTAATGATTAAAAAATTTCAACTAATATTGTAAAAATAAAAGAATAAAACAATAATATATAAAAAACGTTACAACAACGTTATTAAACCCGTTATAACTGTTTCCAAGCACGTTGTAACTGTTAAATAGGAATTTCAAACCATAACTCTTTTTCATTTTATATTTAACCGTTATAACGCCCATTATTTTAGAATAACGTATAAAAAACGCGTTTTTTACCTAAATAACGCGAATTTTGCCTGAAACGTGCTCACACCCGTCAAAACGCGTTATAACAGTCACGCTCAGTGGCCGTTACCTGAGCCGTGACCTGTTTTTCAAACCTTGTTATAAACTAGCCTAGCTACTTATTTATTTGTAACAACTTCAAATGGCCCATACCAAAGCACTAATTTAGATTTTCTATTCTATTTTGGAAACAACAATCTTAAAATATTGAGATGGAGGAGGAAACTGAAATGATAACAAAAACGCAATGCATTGGGTAAAGGAATCCATGATTGTTGTAACACAAAAATTGAGGTCTAGGTCGCATGGTGAAGATAGTGCTGCCGAGATGGATGCCTATATATATATATATATATATAAACTTTCCTTGATGAAATCAAATACGTACGTTGTAGATGTCAACCTTGAAAAAAATGCTTTGTTGAAATTACAGACGGTACAAATCGAACTCGTACCATTGGGAAGCCATATCACATATTTGTTACGCGGTCTTTTGCAATTCTGTCCCCATATATCTCATTTTTCTATCAAACTCGACAGGTTCACTTACCACGACACCACCCAGCTATAAGCTTCATCATCTTTAGAAGAGGAGCCAAATCCCTTGGAGGATTTTCGGTTTAATTACTTTGCTTTAAAATGTAAAATAAAAAAGTATGTCTTGATTTTGGGTGACATATCATATTATACTTTACTATGCGTACTTGTGTCCAAATACAAATTTGATCAGTTAAAAACGAAGAGGTTAGGTATAAAATTGGAGAACAATTTCTAATAGCAAAATAATCAACTTTTTATAAAGTAAAAATATTCTTCTTCTGACTCATACCTAACGCTCTTAGGACAACCCGGTAAATCTAGGTAATTGGAAAACAAAAATGATCCACAAACAATGAAAATAACGATGATGAAAACCCACACACACCTGGTGGGGAGTCAGGGGACAAAACAAATGACCCTGCCGATCCTGAGGTGTTGGTCCCATGTGGGACCTACCTATATGTTGATTAGCAAATAAAAATACCAATAAGGTGGAGTTCGAGTGATTGAGGGGTATTTAGAAAGTGAAACTTGGTAGAGCTAGATAACAATTCACCATTCCATGAGGAACAAACGAGTTTTCTCTTCATGGAATCAATTGTGAGTGAAAAATATACTCCAAGCCTCCTTGATTCACGTTTGAGAAAAGGCTTTTCTAGGTCGGAAAATGGTCCATAGACTTGAGTTCAGTATGCTTATCTTAGGAACTGAATCGAGGGAAATTTTGGTTGGCCACTGCTCCTACCCTCTATCTTTCGACCACCAGTGTAGTCATAATAATACGACACTATGTTGGATGATTGATTAAATTCGCTACAAATATATGCAACAAGAGATTTCCCTTGTCATTTACATCTGGTTTTGCCAGTTATTGCAATTTTTCATTCGAAATTAATTACGGTATGTCATTCACATAACTTGAGTTGTATCATGAACATGAGCACGGGGCACGATAAGAGAAACAATGTAATACTTCCACCGTTAAGTAGGGGCCAACACTATGCCATGGCGAAATAAATTGGCCATGAAAGTATTTCCTCAAAAGAGTGATGAATTTAGTATGAGACAAAAAGTAAAAAAATACTTATTTCTCGTGATTTTGATCCGGCCATTTTTCTCCTCTCCTCTCTACATAACCGTTTTTCTCCAAAAACTTACTCTTTTCTCTATTTTCTTCATCTCAACATTGACATTCCATGCAACTATGCAAGTGTAGATGTATTATCATATATATAGAAACATCAAGGAAGGTCTCTTCTATTGCAGATGATGAAAACCTAAACAATATGTGTGTTTCAATTATTACAAGTTGGATTTTACAGACGTTAATTAGTTTCGACATAACAACCTATTTCTTACTGTATTATATTAACCCGAACATTGCTTTAACAATTCTTGTATTCTCATTTTTTTCCACTTCAAAAATGCATCTTTTCTCTATAAATTTTAATGTAATAATGTGTTAACGAAAAACAAGCCCTCACTCCATAAAAATATGATGTCCTTAAAAGCTGACGTCCCTTCAACTTTTTTTTTTATTTTTTTTTGCTATCTCTCTTTTGAAGAAAGAAGATCTTTATTGGTATGCAAAGGATTTACAATAGGTAAAACTAAAAACAAAGTACATCAATAGAGAAAACTCAAGTCAAAGGGGGCAGAGAAGAATAAAGAAGTTAAACAGACAAGACAAAAGAAAAACAACAGGTACAAACTCATAAGCTGTGGATTATGGAACCAATAGAGCGTCCCAATTCAAACTCCATAAATAGGTATGTATTGTATAGTGAGGATTTGCATCTTTAACCCGGAAGAGATTTCGAGTTTTAGTATTATCAATCAATTCCCAAATAGTTCTTTCTTTGTTTTGGAACATTCGTTAACCATATTTTTAATAATCCCCTCAGCTAATGCCATGTCGATATTGGAGGTATCTTTTTTTTACATATGACCGGTTCAATATCCTCCAGCACTTCAATTCTTGAAATTTTTTAGCAGTAAACAGTTAATCATTGATTTAAATATATGTTAAAATTTTGTCTCTCGATAAATGCCAACTAGACCAGCAAAATAAACTTACATCTAACTCCTTTAAAATTCTAAGCTCCTTAGGCTCCACGTTGAACGGTGACCGTCACCCTCTCACATAATTGCTCCGTTTCACTTTTCCTCAAAAAAGAGAAAAAAAAAGGAATTCCACACAAATTTCCGGCACAAAACATAAAACCTAAAAAAAAACATACAAAACCCTTTTGTGTATCAATTTCGCTAACAAAACATAAAACCAAAAAAAACACATGCCAAATCCTAACAACTAATGATATGCTTCCAATCCATAGAACAATACTGCAATCCAGAAACCAAAAACATCTCCAACTCTTTTCGTCCCAAATAATTTTCCCCTCTCACAGAAAAACCCTAAAAAACAAAATCTTTTTTGTGACTCCAGGATCCTTCTATTTTTTTTTCTCTTTCCAGAACATAATATTTTAACTAACTAACTTTTCTATTTTGTTTGTTGCATAGATTAATGTCGTTCTTAACTAATTTTTTGTGCATAAGGCGTTTGATATATCCTAACTCTATTCATCATTCATATATTTCCTCCTCATGATTTTTCTTAGTAACAAAATTAATATTGGTTCAATTCTTGAATTTTTTTTCGTAAGCTCTTTTATCTATTGAATATAAAAGAAATCGGTGGTTGATTTGCGCAAGCATGTTTAGTATATCACGTAAGTTTTTTTCTTTTTTCTTTTAACCCTAACTGTTTTGTACTAACACTAAAATCGGTTGTTTCCCTGTGGATCCTGTCTGATTTATTTTGTTTTAATTGTTTCATCTTATTCACAGAAGCGGTTGATGTTGTCACAAAGAAACTTTAATTTTTAATCTTTTGAATCCAAATCCATATTCACGTCGTGTTCAGTGTATCAATTCCCTGGTCTAGGACAGGGAGATATGGGCACAAAGAAGCAGCATCAACAACAAAGGGAGAACATTGAAACTTCGAGCAGTAGATAAGCCTAATAGGATCCTAAAAACCTGATTGGGTAACACAAATGCCGGGAGATAATAGAGTTCTTCTTCTTATATGCAAAGATGGTATGTTGTTCTTAAATCTCACAATTTAGAATTGCATTTATATGTTTAAATAAATAGGATGGCACCATTGGACTATTGATTGAATTTATGAAAATAGAATTGGACCATTGATTGAATTTATGAAAATAGATAAGACTGTTTACATATGTTCTCTCAGTGAAAAGGTGCTTAGAGAGGCTATTGATATATTAGAAATGACCCAATGTCGACATTTTTGTAACTCGAAGTTCAAGTGTAAAGCTGATTGTGAATGGAAGAACAGAAATGACAGGTGTGACATCAAGATTTTGATCAGTATGCAAAACAGTAATTTAGCTTGGGCATAAGCTTTCGTCTTGATGTAATTACTTAGAAAATTTTCACTGGGTTTCGTAATCTAAACTTTATTCATGTTGTATAATGGTCTTTCATTTGCTTCATTGCTAGACTTATGTTCTTTTTCTTAGAATTCTTAGAAAATGGTCCCAAGTTGTTGCCCACGACTTCATTTTTGCTGCATTAAAGCTTGGGCATAACCATCTTTCGTTTTGGTGTAATTACTTGGAATTTTTTAACTGGATTTCGTAATCTAAACTTTTTTCAAGTTGTAGATTAATTTTGGTTTATGTTATGTGGTTGACTAAGAAAAAGTAGATGACCACTGCAACACTGCCAAACCCAATTTTAGGCAAGCCAACAAACGAAAGAGGGAATCCTTTCAGTGGAACACCATTGTTGCTGCACTTGATGCTTATTATGTGTCCATTGTTTTGTTGAATTTATGTTTCATCCAGTTTGAAGACCTAGACCTCAGAACATACACCTTACAGGTTATTTGTATTGCGCATAAGTTGTTTTTAAATTTTAGTTTATTCTTGATTTTTCAAAAACGATCACCAACTCCCAGGTGTTTCAGAGGCTCGGTGAGCAGCCTTGCCGAATGCGAGAACTCATCATTGAAAATCTCAGGTATAGACACCTTCCCACTAAGATTTTTTATTTGTCAGGACGCCACGCCTTTAATGTCTTAATGCATGAACCTAACTAGGCTCTAATCTACTGTGATAAAGTTTCAATTTATCTATTAATTCATTTGGAATTTACAAGCCTCTATTTTTTTTACCTACCTCTTTGGTTCATTCTACAAGTTTAGTTCTTAAACATTTTGTTGTATTTTAATTTTTGTTATACAGTAGAGTGATTTTTGGTATACGGCGAGATCAATAACATTGGTAGAAGTTCTGTTTTGGTTATAATCCAATCTGATTTCTTATATCCGATTTAGACTTGCAGTATAGACTGGTGCAGAAGCACTAAGCTTTGGTTACTCCACTGAAAATTCTAGGGGCCTCTAGGACTTGGATTGAGGTGTCTAGTTTTTTGTATTGGAAGGGAACTTTTTAAAATAAATAACTAAACTGCGATTTTTTTAGCAGTAGCAGTGTAGACACTAAAAATGCAGTTTCTTCGCTGTGCACATTCCACCCTCAATCTTAACTATGTTTAGAGGAAGAGTTTTAAATTCACCATTAATAATTTTGGCATCATAGATTATTTCTTATAAGCTGAATTCATCACTAACATACTCACCTTGCTATGAGAACGTACTAATACGTCTTCCAATATGCATGTTATTGAGTTGATTCATATATTTTATGGCAATGCAGGAAACTTGCGTTTCCTACCTTTAAGGAAATGGGGTTTTGTGATCTACTGTCAGGTAGCCTACATTTCCCACCTTAACATGGGTTGACAGGGTTATTCTGGATATAATAATCTCTAAAGATTTTAATATATATATCTACAGGTAACTAATTTATGTATTTCGGTATTGAATCTTTATACACATTTGGCTAAAGTATGACTATAACGGTTGAAAATCGTCCGTTGTTGGCATTGAATCCATCGATGCTAATATTTCAACCATTATCCAATGGGTAATCCAGAAATTTCAATATAGCTTCTGGTCAAATTCCCTTTATAGTTATTGCTATTGTTACATGCTACCGGTAGAAAGCACCAAGGTTTGGCTGTTTTACAACTGAACATTATGATTTTTAAAATGCACTTATATTTTATGACCCATTATACTTTTTGGGTAATGCATCTATATTTTATGACTCATTATACTTTTTTGGTAATGTATCATTAAGATTGTATATCATGAGTGTTCACTTTTTTTTAGGGCGTAGCCGAGCCACACCAATTCAAAACTGCATTAGCATAGAGCAAAGCGTAACCAAGCCACACCAAATTAAATCGGGAATCGGGACGCGGCGAGGCGAAGCCGAGCTTTACCAAATCAAAAATATAGTTATAAGAATGGGCGAGGCGTAGCCGAGCCACACCATATCGGGACCGGGCTGGGTGAGGCGAAGCCGAGATTTACCAAATCAAAAATATAGTCAAAAAAAAGAACTATGCCATTCTATTTGCATTTGTAACTTTTGGATTGAATTGGCGAAGCAAGTTTGCGTAGCTCCAGTTTACAGGTGGTCCAAAACCAAACTTAGCAGATATTTCTATGGTGGAGCACATCCCCAAATGTAATTAGTATTCAATAATATAAGGATAGCTTCAATGCATAGACTACCATATGTGGTTGAAGCCATAAACTACTTTCGGAAATTTTGGTTCAAGTTGAGTGCATGAATATACACCGTTTGGGTTTAATGATGTGCTCAAGTGTTTGAGGATCAAAACGAAATAGAAGAAGTGATTTTTTCTTTTATCATATTCATTCCGTTCCAAAGATTCTTTTTACATTTACATATTATGTGCAGTCAATGATTCATCCAAAAATTAATGAGAGGCTAATTTTTCACCATAGAGAAGGTATACAAAATACTCAACTAAAAATTAATCAAGGTTTATTCATTCAGACTGATGTACTATATGATTCCGTTTTTGATCGTCACCTACTCATTTTTATACGTAGTACACCAAATCAAAAATCTATATTGAAGGGGTGGGCGAAGCCTAGCGACACCAACTCAAAAATGCACGATCAGGCGAGGCAAAGTCATATCACACCAAATCAAAAATCTAAATTCCTATATAATGTGTTGAATAGAATCTTCTAAAGTAGCAAAATCGTAAACGAAATTTGACTTACATTTCATAAAATTGATTTCTCACGGGGTTACATGCACAGTCATATAACATGAATTTTCAAATGTCTAATTTTTTACAAACCTGTGAGTGATATTCATCTGTTCTTCTCGAATCCGGGCGAGGCGAAGCCGAGCCATACCAAATCAAGTCGGGATGGGGCGAGGCGAAGCCGAGCAGGGGCGGATCCAAGGGTTGACTAACCCTGGCTCTAGCCCCCCTAAAATCAATAAAACCATTAAAAACACCTTTAGTTTTGTCATATATTTTGCATTTAGTCCCCCTGTTTTTTATATTTTGCCCGCTAATGTCCACATTTTATACAAAATTTTTATTTTAGTCCCCCCCTATTTTATTATCTGGCTCTGCCACTGAAGCCAAGCCACACCAAATCAAATTGCGACAGGGCGAGACAAAGCCGAGCCATACCAAATCAAATCGGGACTGGGCGAGCTTTAGCACATAAAAAAATGGTTAAAAGAAAAAGATGCCTAATAAATTAGTTGTTTAGGAAATAATAGAAAAAAAATGTGTGTGGTTGTAGCTTTTTGACTTTAGCAAATAATTTCAATCGCATGATGGTGAATGGTGAATGATGAGCATACAGGTTTAAGAAATAATAAAGTCGCTCATCAACTTTATGATGATTGGGATGTAGCTCATCAACTTTATGATGATTGGGATGTAGTTAGTTAGGTTCCGCTTATATTGATGCATCGGTGGATGTTGGCAAAACAAATTAGTATGAAATTTTCAAATCTAGGGGTTATTAATTTTGAAAAATGAACTACTTAAGAATTTAGTTATTAGTCAACCCTAATAAGTTATGTTCTCCACATTATAATTTAGATGATTCACTCCCAAGTTCCATCTGTTTTTCTCAAATCGAGGCGAGGCGAAGCCGAGCCCACCAAATCAAATCGGGACGGGGCAAGGAGAAGCGAAGCCGAAGCCGAGCTTTACTAAATCAAAAATATGATTAAAAGAAAAAGACGCCCGGGCATAGCACGGGCACAAAATCTAGTTATAATTATATATACACACCGTCCTTTTTTGTTTTTTCCAACTCTTGAAGTCACTCATAATGAGTGGGCCATGTCTCCTCTGCGGCATTTGTCAACCAATCCTCAAATACCATCCGGCCTATCCGGCATTTTATGGGTGAGTATGTACCCAATCCGTACGCTAATAGACTGGATGTGGGAGTCGGACATTTTTGGACATACAAATTTGTTGAACTACAGTTGATCTTGGCAATGCTTATTTGGCGTTGTATTGTATAATAGGGAAAAAACTCATCACTTTTTTTCGCTACCTAATATGTTTGATGATTTAAGGAAATTATTTTGTTTCAATCATTATCAAATTAAAAATATCATGTGGGTCGGTGATGTGTTCGATTCAGAGCTCAAATTTTAAAATAATTACAGTATTGGGGAGAAAACCATTTTTACTAGAGAGAAAGCTGATTTTGGGGTGGATTTGAAACCGTGTAAAATAGATTGAGACTCTTTTGTGTCTTAATCTAGGACTCAGTCTTTAAAGACATCCCTGTATATATACACTTTTCAAAATTGCAAGACCTTCGGATAGATCAGTTGTGAATTATACAATGCACCACAGATTTAATCATTTTGCAAATGTATGTACACCTTTCATCATCCACCACGTGTACAGGAAGAGACACGTGGGAGGCATGCAAAACGACATATCAAAACATGATAACAAGCATCTCATCAGAAAATGTCACCGGTCAGCAGATCTTACGGTCAGGGACAGAGGATCACAGAGGTATGATGGCTTAGAGGAGCACCGGATAGTACTCCTTGGGTGTTAGTACATCCAATCCCGAGGAAGATCCCAGATCAACGGCTGAGAGAGAGTTTGACTGACACAGATGTGACCAGACTAAGAGACACTTGTCTGACACGAGCAGACATCCATCTACCCGCATTAAATACCAAAGAGATATACACGTGTCAATCATCTCGTGGAAGAAGCGAGGATAACCCTTCGTATTCAAGCTTACACCGCAGCATATGCCGAAGACCTCTGCGTAATGGGCACAAAGCACAAGAAAATAAGGTTACAACGTCACCTCAGAAGTAGGACCCACGTTCCAATTCTATAAATACCCCTCTCCACTAAGAGAGAAGGGGTCGACCAATCCAGAGAAAAGATAGGAGAATATAGGAGAGATAAATAGGAAGAGTAAGTGATCCCCCTACTTCCGCAGACCTATGTGTACTCTAAAGTCATTTGAATATCTTTGTAATCATTCAATACATAGAGAAACACCAGCCACGTGGATGTAGGCCTTAATGTCGAACCACGTAAATCTTTGTCTCATTTATATTTCAGCATTTTACATTCAGCATTGAACGTCATGTGCTTTACATTTATGTTTGATTCTCTGTTTACCCCTTTATACGAGCATTATTTATGATAATATTCGACTAGACAATGACAAGCCCGAAGGCTTAGAGTCGATGAATCGATATAATCATCCCTTTTACGTATTCGACGTACAATTTCAGAATTATAATGTATGCGAATATTGTTTGTGAACACGTGGATGGCTTCGAGATTTATGTGTTCACAATATGGCGCTAGAAACAGGGACTTTGTCCCGGTAAAAGATTTATCTTATCTTGTGATTTCACCTTAAACGCGCATTATGGTTGTGCTCTATTGTGGGTTCGGCGTGCTTTCAAAACCTTTTTTATTCTGGGTTCTTGGTCTTTATTTTCACAAACATCATTTCAAAGCAGACAAATCCACGGCTATCTATCATAGATTAGCACGTGAGGCGTTTTTCTTTTTAAAACTAAGACTTAATAATCAGATTCATGAGTTTTCACTACGATCTTCCTTTCCAAAAGTAGTCTGAAAACAAGATCCATGATTGTTTATTAGAGGATTTGTATTGCGAAAACAAGACCGATGAAATCTGTATGTTTCTCTTTTATTAAGGCCCTTAGGAAGCTCATTTCTTTTTATTCCATAAATTTTGCGGGTACGAATGGCACTAACCTGATCCTTGTGGATATCTGTGGTTCTCTTTATTTATTCCCCTATGCAGAAAATAACTAAAAAATGGAAAAGACACTAGAGGCAGGAAAAACCAAAGCCTCATGAAAGGAGACACCAAGGACTACCCCGGTCATGACCCGAAGTAAGCAGAAAGGAGACAAAGCTAAAACAGCTAATCAGAGGCAGGATGCTGCGGAAATCACCTCGCCTATGAACACTAACATCATTGCATCCGCGACTCTCAAAGAAGTAGCCACAAAGAACAATGCAACTGTTGCGGCCCTCCAGGCTGCAAAAGCTAACAAAACTTTGGTTTAAAACCAAGTCCATCAACAAAGAGAAGGGGTGGCAGAATCTATGACACCGTGGAATGCCGTCAACCAACGGTCAGAATCAAACCATACCGTGAAAAAAAAACATATTTCTGGAAACTCTTAAAGATTGTAAACAGACTCGTGTTTGCTTAAAAACATATTCATTACTGATGCCTAAAGTGCTTTATGGATATACAAATAAGACCTCTTCAATAAAAATATAAAAAAGTATTATCATACTCTTCATATTCTTTGTCATAATATAAGTTATCACTCACATAACTGTTTTAGTAATGATGGTTTAAGAAGCCAAAGACATCCCTTGCATCCCTGTATAGGGCATCTCAACAGCTTAATGCAGACCAATATATGTTGTAGCTAGTTTTACATATGCAGCAGAATAAGTTTTCAACATCAATTAACCAAAATTAACTTCGGAAGTATACTACAAACTAGCTTGAATTGAGAATATAGCTTTAAGGGATTAAAGATTATGCTGCTCAATTTTTCTATGAGAATATAGCTTAAAGGAATTAAAAGGGATTATAGATTATGCTGCTCAGTTTTGCTGCGAGAATAAATACATAAAAGCAATGTCAGCTTCGAAATGAGATAATGCCATGATGATTGACTGCAAACCAGTAAAGGATGTAAAACCTAGCTCCACCATTAACACAGTCCCATAAAACAAAATTATCTTCCAAATATATTGCATTAGTACTAATCTATTATAATGATACTCATCTCCAATATAACAACATCAAAGCAATTGACAAATCAAGTAAACAAACATAAGACAAGTGTGCAAAGGATATTACCAAACCCTTGGAACTCCTCATGTTGTCCTCTCCTGCATCAACTTTTTGGAGTTGAATAACCACCAGATGCTCCTCTTTCATAATCATACTTACACGATGACTCCAAATAATATGCATAATGATACTCATCTCCAATATAATGATACTCATCTCCAATATAACAACATCAAAGCAATTGACAAATCAAGTAAACAAGCATAAGACAAGTGTGCAAAGGATATAACCAAACCCTTGGAACTCCTCATGTTGTCCTCTCCTGCATCAATTTTTGGAGTTGAATAACCACCAGATGCTCCTCTTCCATAATCATACTTACACAGTGACTCCGAATTCAACAACTAATCCTTTCTCCTGTGCATTTGCCTATACATCCAGCAAAAAAACACAAAACTTCAAGATATTAGATACTCATCAAAACTCTATTTGTCATTTCATCAAAAAAATAAATTGCATAAATAGAAATGGGTATCTGTTTATTAACTTCAGGGTCGAACTCAATACTAAACACAAAGAAATCCCCAAAAATATCAAAATCCTCAAAATAAAGAGAATTAAAACCCTAGATTTGAAAAGTAAAGGGGTTGTTTTCTTCTCATCTTGTAATAAAAATCTAAAATTATTTAAACTCTTAAACAATCTGCAAATAAAAACCACAAATTAATCATATCTAAAGTTTAGATCTCTAAAAATAGATAGTAGAGTGAAAAATTCAGAGAATGTTAGTAGTGACAGGTGAGAAATGGGAAAAATTAAGGTTGTGATGATAAAAAACGAAGATACGGTTTTGGTAGTTGTAGATGAAGGAAATAAAACCCTAATTAAATGCCTTCGTTTGCAGAATTAAACCCAATCCCAAGAATTTTGATACCAAATCAACACAAAAATTAATGAAAATTTCAACAAACACAATTTAGTGAAACCCTAAGAAAACCCCCAAATCAAATCCCTAATTTCATTCCAAATCTAAACATAATTTGAGATCTACTGGTTTCCTCTGCAAATAATGTGGATTTTCATATGAAATTAGAGTTTTGATTTAGGGGATATAGACATGAATTCTTGTTCATGGAATTTGGTGATTTTATTTTCTGTTTGGTAAACAAACCAAAAGAAAAATAAGAACAAGATCGGTGTTGTTTGTGTGCTGAAGATCGGTGTTGGTGTTTTTCATGGATGCGGTAGATTGATGATTGTTGTGAAGGTAGCTGGTGGTGGTTGGAGGGAGAGGGAAAGACGAGCTGACGTTGGAGAAGAGATAGATGGGAGGGAGTACTGAGTAGTGAGTGTGAAGAGGAGAAAGATGAGGCGCAAACAGAAGGAGAATATATCTTTATCCTCGATAATAACGAGGTTTATTCTTCCCGATCCAGCCATCCATCTCATCTCAATCGATTGCTCAAATCTTATACATTTCTAGCCGTTCATCAGACATAACTGCAACGTATGCCTAATGGTCTCTGAATCGGAGTTCCAAAAGGGATACAAGGGTAAATAAAATTTGTCATTCTGAGACGGCTTAATAGGCTCTCGGATATGGTCCGGGTTTTTATTATATCATAGACCGCTATGTGTGGTCCGCGGTCCAACTACCACTAATGAGGGTCTCGGATGTGGGTGGCTAAACCCCCATTTTCTACTAGTGTAGTATCCTTCTTACCCCCGCCCCCCCCCCCAATTCCTCAATCAGTAGGGTGATAAGAAAGGGATCACTATGAGCTTGGCCGTTCATCGGGACATCCTGAGCCGAGAAAAAGATGGGTCGCATCATCCAGGGTTCCATCGGAAAAGCTTTTGCTACACTGAAAATTTCCTTCCCATTATGATCTCTTTTGTGGACTCTTGACATGATTCCAGGATTCAGATTGTACGCTTGAGTGGCGGAATGGGAAATCGTGTTGATAAACTGTGTGGATCTGTCGATCCGTACCTGATGAACGGGTGGTGCATCGGGTGCTGCGGTCGTCTGGGATAGGTGTCGGACGAACTTCCTCAGATAACCATCTATAATAAGGTGTTGCAAGATGTCTTTCACTTCTCGACAGTTATTTGTAGAGTGGCCTCGATATTGATGATAATGACAATATTCCGGGTGATCCTTGGTCTCCTCGAACTGTACCCCTCTTGAAGCTGGGTATATGATGTCACTCTTTTTTTCGACCTCTTTGAAGATTTCTTCTAGTTGAGCATTCAAAGGGGTGTATGTTATCGCCTCGTGCCTCGGACTCTTTACTTTAGCCACCCATTCCTTCTTCTCATTTCCTCGCGTAGGAGGGGTCGGTCTCTTCTCGGGACACCTTTGAACATCGTCCGATGTCGACTCGGGCGCCGCACTAGCCTCTTGCACTCCCCTATCCCTTGACTCTTCCTGAATTTCTTCTAGGGCGATGAAATGTTCTTGCATTTTTCTCATTTATTTTAATGCTTGTGGTTTTTTCAGTGAACATGGCTATCCAGATGAGATCCGACCTCCCAAGTGCTTTTTCAAACCCGAATATCTGCTGGTCAACGGGTACTTTCCCAATTTTTGTACACTAATTTCTATGAACTATCGGGCCAAGGTGAATAACTTGTTGACCCTGGGCTGAGGTCTGCTGTTGTGCATGTATGTTTCAAGGAAGGCTTCGACTAGAGTCTCATAACCGTTGACTGTTCCTGGTGCGAGGTTGTAGAACCATTTCCTTGACTTTCCTTCTAAGCTTGCAGGGAAGAACTTGCACATTACCACCTCATGGTTTTTCCATTGTATTAAGGACATTGTGTACATCTTCAAATGCTCAACTGCGTCTCCCGTGCCTTCGAACCTTGATGGGAAGGTGGGGAGCGTGCACTTAGGTGGGAAGGCCCTTAGTTCTAGCTCTTGGGTAAAAGGGTCCTCTCGGCCTCGCTTATGACCTCGGGGAGCTTATCTTGTTCGTCGGTTCCTGACAACTTCCTTATCTTTTCCTCTAACTCTCTTAGCTTGGCTTCAGTCGCATTGTCGGACCTTGTGTTTCTCTGTTGATTATTCCTCTCGTGCCTTTCGTCGTCTGTCGATGAATCCTCGGGTGGACCGTATCTTCCGATAGGTGGTGTTGGGGGTGGCCCTGATCGACCGGAATTGCTTGGTCCTACTGCAGGTGGTACCTGCCCTATTCAGCCTTGGTGTCCTGATGTCCCTCGGCTAGAAGATCCTCTCGACCTCGACCTTAAGTTCCGTAGCTGATAGTTTCTCGAAACTCTAAAACTAGGTTCCTCTGCTAAGATCCTTAAAGCCGCCTCTTGCCTTCTTTGGCTTTATAGAATTGCGAGCAGTGTTGGATCTGTACTCTCATGGCTAGAGTGACCATTTGGATGGCCTAAATGGGCAGGGGTGGTGCCATCCTCATAGGTGTGGAGGTGGTGCTGCGGGGGGTATCTGAGTCGATGTCGCTGGATCGATTCCGATAGTTGTTTCTCGTCCTAGTTGTACTCTCCTTATCGTTCTTTGCCTTCTCGTCTTTTCCTCGCCCGAGGGATTCTTGATACTCAACTTGTCGTCTATGTTTCGTCTCTCTGAGCATGCAGGATCAATGTTGCCTCCAGCATCTTCCGTCTGACGCGGTAAGTCCATCTATTTGATCATCCTCGCCTTGGGGGCGAGGCGATTCTCTCCAGAGGCGATGGGGTCACCGTCTCATCTCAGATCGATCTCCTCGTTCACATGTTGGCATACCCCTTGCAGCAAGCTCGTGATTCCCTGGTGGTGGATGCCCGTTACTTACTCTCTCTCTCTTTCTCTCCTCGCTCGTCCCAGTTACTCCTCTTTGCATGCTGTTACTGGAGATCATGCGGTTCCTCAGGGTTCTTTCCATCCCTGACGTGCTAGCTCTCAGACACAGTGTGACGTTAGTCCGAGAGTCGTCCCTACTTACGTCTGTGAAAACATACAACACCTTACTTTGACCTGTTTTTGAAAAGTTTTTATAGTACGCACGGTTTTTAGAAGAAAAAGGTGACTGACACCAAGACTGAGTTTCAAAAGTAAGATTACCTCTGCTCTTCCATGCTGACCTCGCCAATTTGCCCTGTTCAGACTCTAACTGTCTCATTTTAGACGAGTATCATGCTACATCGCTTTCAAAGTTGCACGACGTCGCTTTCAGTACCACGAATCTGAATTAACTACAATTTGTCCTACATTCCCTAGACTCCAAATCATTAACACCTAGTTCACTGTGGGTAAAAGGTCCAAATTCGTACTTTTATGAAGTCAGCATGCCACGGCAAAAACTGCACTAAGACTTATGCACTCCCTTGGAACTACAAAGGGATGTCTTCCCTTGATTCCTTGGATTCGTTCACCGGTGACCAATAATCTCACCGTGCTGTTGTTTTGGCAATTTCCCCAGCCAACATGGAACCTCAAACAAATTCAACCACACATCGAAGATGTTATTTGGGAGTTTATGGGTATTCCGTTGTTGAACTCGCGGGATAAAAACTAAAATCAAAATAAAAAGACAAGTGTGAAAAGTACTATGAAAACGAAGATTAAGACATGAAAACAGACTCGCCTACCAGCGAGACTAGTCGACTGTTCGGGATCGACCTAACTGAAAATGTTTGCTAACGACTCGATCTTAACAACGAAAACTTAAGTATCTCAACAGTCTTCAAACCAAATGATCATATACAGACTTTTACCGAGAAAAGTTCATCCCATAGCATCAACTAACACACAAAGTGTTTTTAGGAGCTTTTGGATCGTCTCTGTCGGCACATGCAGTCAAGGTATCCGGAGAACTTAGACGTCCCTTTAGTCGGCGTCAGAATGTAGTGGCATAAAACCACACACCACATCCAACGAAGTAGAAGATGATTTAACACAAAGTAAAGATACACAACAAACATAGGCGCAAAGATATACGTGGTTCGGTATGATTACCTACGTCCACGGGGTGAAAGGATGAATGTTATTGTTTCTCTTCTTTGATTACAAGATGTTCTCTCCTTCTCAAATGGTGTACCTCTCCTTCTCAAATGGTGTAACTCTCAAACTCTCCAATGTAGTGTCTTGTTTTTTTTCTCTCTCCCAACCTGCCTCTCTCTCTCGACCTGCCCTTATATTTATAGGCCAAGGTCGACATACAACAGAGTTACAATGTTGGTCACATTACATCAATTTAGTTGTTCCCTATCGGACCTTCACTGCTCGCCCGACTTTCTGGTTTGACCGATAGTTCTTCACCCGAGGCTGAGTCTTAATCGTCTGGTTAATACGATGTCGCCCTTCTCTTCTTCTCGTTCCTTTGTTTGACCATATCCCTTCGTCTGACCGAGTGCTTTCTGATTGTTCGCCCGACCTGTCAGAAGATAAGGATCACGTCACATCCGACCCACGTGATACCTCGCTCCTTGCGCCGTATTGTTCTATCTTGTGCTTCGCCGCTCGTTGTTCTTTGGTGTATCATAGATTAGGATCTTGCCACCTAGCCCTGTGGATTATCTACACCTACAATGAGTTTAGTTCTTCGTTTCAGGAATCAGGATTCGGAGGCTAGTAGCTTACATGGTCGTTTTTCCCTATGAATCCACCGTAATCTTTAATATGCTTGATCACGAGGTTATCGATGGCTATCCAAAGATTATTGAAAGACATGCTTCAGGGTTGCTACTGGAGATGACAAAGGATGGGGTGTGTTTCCAGAGTTATCGCATCAGTAAGATATGATTGAATTCCAAGTCTTATCTGTTTAATATAGGTGTAAGTGTTGTAGTCTGTCATGACCATCAAGTTATGTCTATTTTATCGTTTAGAATCTTTAGATTGGATGTTATCAGAATAAATATCTCGAACATCAACTTGAAATTCTATAAAACTTGCCATGCATTAGTTAGGTTAATTCATATTCCATATTTTAACTTGCTGACAGCTGATATAAGACTATGAACATTTTTCATACTTTTGTTATGTGTCGGATGTTGTATATCGCGAAAAAAAAAATGAATACACATGCTTGCAAATACAGCAAAAAGAGTTCATAAAACATCTCGAAATATGAGTTCTGATCCGCTAACAGTTTGGAGTTGCCGATTGATGCATGTCTTGGATGTAGGATCATAGTTTATACGCACACCCGTCAGAGTCAATATTATGCTTAATGTGATATCATGATGTTTTCTCATATTTGGAAATGCCGGCAAGTCTAAGGTGTGTGGTTAGAAAGACATACCGTGTGTTCTTTATTCCAGATAATTAAAAATTTCTGTCTTGCTGCTTTTGTCAACATCGTTTATCTTAATCCTCTTCTGTTTCGCAAATGTGGAATATGAGGTGAGAGAGAAGTTGAATTTTCCCACATGCATGGATGCAAGGTAGATCAGGTTACCTTCTGCTGCAGCATTTGGATATGGATGGGATACGTTTAATTGTTTCTGTTCTTGCTCTAAGTATTTCCCCCGATTACTGTGTTCTCAAGGTATTTCCTTCAGAATGCAAATCAATTTTCCTTCCCTGGATCAGGATAAACACTCCTACTCTTCTGCTTCTGGCTTTCTGAGACGTATGTATTT
Source organism: Papaver somniferum (assembly GCF_003573695.1). Classification (NCBI taxonomy): domain Eukaryota; kingdom Viridiplantae; phylum Streptophyta; class Magnoliopsida; order Ranunculales; family Papaveraceae; genus Papaver; species Papaver somniferum. Next base: position 11,118,900 of record NC_039361.1, read on the forward strand.
TCTCTGCGTATATAACATCGGCTTCACTGTTTTTGTAACTTGTTTTTCCTTAAATAAAACGAACCAAAACTGAAAATGTCTCAAGTATGTACGTTCTCAACATATATAACACCGGCTTCACTGTTACCAATTTTCTTGTAACTTGTTTTGGTTGGTTTGTACTTAAAACTGAAAATGTCACCAAGTTTGTCAAATGCTTGATAAGAGCAGAGTGAATAATTCAGAGGAAGAAATTAGGGCATACCAGTTCTTGTAAACGCACTGACATTCAAGTAATGATTCCGCTGGTACCCTTAAGAGTATCCACAAATATGAATACGGTGCCAAGAATAGAACTAGTTAAACGATTACAGAAACTGTGCAGGAGACCATGCTGATCAATACTCGACTGAAATTTTCTAACACCAATAGTATTAGGTGTATTTATTTGTGTTGTACTAATAGGTCCAGTACCACTCATTCGAGTGGCAGCCACAAATGCTGCATTTTTTTTGTTGTTGGGACTGGTTTTGATGTCTGAAAGTATTAAACAGTTAATATCGCCATTATTATGACTGATTCTTTGCAGGTCATCAAAAACATAAGAGAGGAGCATTTAATTAGGGAGGGAAGGAGTTTTTCCAATCAGAAGAGTTTACAAATAAAGAGTGTATTTTTGACGGACGATTTTTTTAGCGGTCGGATCTGATTCACTAAGTTAAGTAGTCAATTTGCGAGAGCCATGAATTATCAAAAGAAAAAAAATAGGTAACTAGTAGTAATACTAGTTAAAAGTTTTGCTATCCATGCCTTCTAAAGAAACAAGACTATCTACATGCACTGTTGCTTGAAACTCATGATCGGAAAATCCTATCTCAACAATCCGATATGTACATGAACGGAGATTATAAGCATATAATTTTTTCGCGTGTCTCACTAACAGCTCACCTTTCTTGTAATTAACTACTTCTGTATCATTCGCATTCATCCAGTATTGGTTGAACCTCCCTGTGCCACACCACGGAAGAACCACGGTGTGCCTCTTGACCCAACATTTGGTATTTTGGTTTAACACTGATAACTCAAGTTCCGTTGATGACACAGGATCACATATGCACAATTCTCCTTCGAGCTCAAATAGATGCAACAACCGATTTTCACATGATAATTTACCAACACGTCCACTATGACCCACTGCTATGAACCTCTCAGTTTCCATTTCGAATGACACAATCAAATGTGAGTGACAAGGGAAATCTCCATATTTAAGATAATATAGTGCCTGATCAACCATCCAGTATAGGGTCCTGTTTATGATTACAGGAGGTCTACCAGGACGAGGGGGTAGGGGCAGTTGCCAACATTTTCCGTTACTTTAGTTCTCATGTTAAAGATTTGGAACTGTTGTTGTTCGCCATTATCAGGAACCAAAAGTAATATATAACCCCTTCTTGTAGAACAAAAATAAACTCCACACACATACTTATGTTGATAGGATAAACCCGGCCAATTCAGTTTCTCGTTTGTAACAGGATTCCACAAATAGAAGATAGGCTCCTCCCACAGGTATAAATTCCTAAACAAAAGATATCCATCATATGAACCAACAACTGATATCCGATTACTCTTGCGCTTATAAGAGGAGCAAATATCAACTGTTTTCGTTTCAATATTATGAGATTCCTCGTCAATAAAGTATAGCTCGATAAAACCATATACGGAATCAGAATCTGGATAACGTTGCACAACCGTCACTGAATTAGATCGATTACGTTGCATTTGTGCAAAATACGAAGTTTTGGTCAAGGAATGTAAAGCTTTAGATTGACGCTGGCATTGGCGTATGCACTTTAGTGGAAGCCTACTTAGTATGTCTTCGATTAAAGGATCAGGGAGATTGACACGGGACTTGCTAAGAGGTTTATCAGCAACCGAAGGGAGAGGGTTTTCAGGATTAACAACTTCAACAAGACTGTCGAGAGAACTAACTACCACGGAATCTGAGAGAGGTATGTTGGCAATAGCAAGAGATTATGCACAAGTCCAATAATCTGAGAGAGGTATGTTGGCAATAGCAAGACTGTAGAGAGAACTAACTACCACGGAATCCAAGAGATTATGCAGAGAGTCGTTAACTGTAGGGAGAGCTTCTATATCAAGAATAGGAAGATCAGAGACACAGTCATCAACATTAACTAGATTGTCATCGAGAGAAATAACTGTCTCAGAATTTGAGAAAGATTTATCGGCATCCATACCTTGATTGTTTTTGTAGAACAATCCAAGTAGATCTCTCCAGCAGATTGGAACCCAGCTCATGCACGGAACAATAACATTCATCTTACCTGTAAATTATATAGTGCAGACGTAAGAATTTTTTGAGCATAAGACTCTTGGACAATGTCAGAGGTATATAAAGAGGAAGGAGACGAGAATATCAAGTGTTTGATAGGTATATGTAAAAAGGTTTTAACCGATCCTTTAACCTTTTTCCTCTGCCGCAACGGACAACTAAATACAGGCTTAGTCCGTAAACCGTATTCACTCAAGGAAAAGGTTTCTGCTTTCGGGCTTTTTTCTAGAGGGCCAGGTTAGGATCAACCCGCAGGCCAGTCATAAATCACCAGGTTAAGATCAACCCGCGTCCGGTCATAAATCACCAGGTTAGGATCAACCCGCAGGCCGGTCATAAATCGCCAGAATTCCAAATGCACAACCTTTCTTTTCAAGCTAGCCCTTCCATCAATTTAATGACCACTAAAGGTCGCGCCTTGGCTTAGTTTAGGTTCAAAGGTTTCGTTTGTTTTTTTTTTTGATCGGCAGGTTCAAAGGTTTCGTTATGATGTGTTAAGTTCTTCGTTGCAGGATTCGGAAGCTAGTAGTCACTTTTACATGGTCGTTTTATGGATCCACTATAATCTTTAATATGCTTGATCACGAGGTTATTTGTCCGAAGATTTTCGAAAGACTGTCTTTCCAGAGTTCACATAATACGCAGTACAGGGTGTGTAGTTTGGTCTTGCATGGGTAGAGACGTGGAGTACTGTGCCAAGCCAAAGCTAGGGGGTAGGAGCAACGGGGGCTCATCCGTTTTCCTCTAAACTTCTGTTTTGGCACTTCTATTTTTGGCTTTTTTCGATTTAGCATTTCTTAGGCCGTAAAAAGAAACCGCATCTAAAAACCATCTTTTTTGGGTGCAACTTGTTACAGGGAAATGAAAATCTTTTTTTCCTGATGGAAAACGAATAAAAAAATTGACTTTCCAAATAAAACTGATTAAGTTATGCCACCAAAGGCGGTTGCATAACGGGCTAATATTTTACTAAAAACTTTTAAGATATTTTCGGCAGTGCTATTCAACTCCCTATAATCTAAACCCCACATTAGGAGAATGGTGAACCCCACCTGAACCTAAATGCGAATCTTGACATGGATATGAGGCTTAGATTATAGGGAGGTGAATAGGGAGGTGGAGAATAGGGAGCCAAGTAGCATTTCCGAAAAAAAAATACTATGGTTTTAACTTTTTATTGAGCTGGTAATATTTTACACAAAATTGGTTAAAAAGACCAAAATCAACAATTTCTGGGTGAAAAGGACATTTAGATTTTGATACTGTTTAAATGGACAAAAATGTAAAAATAACCAGGATGTAAACAGTTTCATCCTACCCATTTTCAAATACTTTTCTTATTTTTAATTTACGTCAGGATACATCCAGTTTCATCCTTGCTATTTTTTAAGTTTAAGTCAGGATGAATCCAGTTTCATCCTTGCTATTTTTTTGGTGTTCATTTCACCCATAATAATTTTTACTCGTCCATTTGAACCATGTTTTAAAAATATTTGGACAAATGACCCATTTTTTGAATATTTTATTTATTCAAAATCCGCAAGAGACTCCCAAGTCCCATCTAACTGCGCGTCAATAATTTGTGATGTTGTACTTGTTGTTTATGCAGGCCTTTTGAGAGTTAGATTAGGTAAACCATTCACTCAGTACTGTCCTCAACGGACTATATAGTAAAACTTTCTTAAAATAATACTCGTTAAAATAATAATCTCTCTAAAATAATAAAATTCTTTAGTCCCAATTAGGCTTGCACAGGTTAAATTTCTTCTCGCTAAAATAATAATCTCTCTAAAAAAATAAATTTTTTCGGTCCTAAAGCTATTATTTTAAAGAAGTTTTACTGTAGTTAGGTTTCAGAAGTTTGTCTTCCAAAGAAATTAAACAATTCAACTTAATATCTAAAAAACTTCTTCATAAAGCATTTTTTTCCCATTATCTATCTCCATCGCTCTCTCTACAATATTGGAAGACTATTTCAGGAGATACGACAGTAAAACTTCTTTAAAATAACAGTTTTGGGACCGAAAAAAATTATTATTTTAAAGAAATTATTATTTTAGCGAGAAGAAATTTAACCTGTGCAAGCCTAATTGGGACTAAACTTTTTTATTATTTTAGAGATATTATTATTTTAACGGGTATTATTTTAAGAAAGTTTTATTGTACTTTGCTATGATATTATTGGAAGCAGTAAAGTATTTTGAAAGAAAATGGAGGTTCTCTTGGAGCTACAATGAGGTAAAATATTTAATTTTCAATAATTTTATACTTTTTTTAATCTTCACTTTAATATGTATGTATTCATGGTTACGTCTGCCATCCACCATGTTAACCAACTTTTGTTGATTTCTGATCTCTTTTTTTCGGGAGATGCCGCTTTGATATTTAAGGCATTGGTGAAAACTAAATATGGTAGAAGGATACACAAGACAGTTATACCATCGTCGATTGACTTTTCAACTCAGAAGGAGAAACCAAGTTGAAAACATAGGAAAAGCCGACTTTGTAAGTACTGTCCGATTTCATTGATGTAACGATAGGTTTTCCTCCGAGGACCTACTCATTGATTGTAGACACCGGAAGTGAGATTATACGTGGATTCGATGCTTTCTCTGCTGAGATAAATATTACAGTAAAAAGTATTTCGACCCCGAGAATCTTCAACTTATGACATTATGCCGTGCACATTCAACAGATGTTCCAGCAGCCCCTTGGGGAAAAAAAATGTGGGAACGATAATCAATGCCCGATATTATATAGGAAAACTAGCCAAAATGCCCCAATTTGGGAGGCATGGCTGTGAAAATGCCCCCGATTTTAAAAAAAAAGGGTTAAAATATCTCAATCCGTTAACTTTTCCATTCAAGCCACTTAAGTAGTGAATTTGGCACACATGTGACTTCACATATGTGAAAAAAAGACAATAATAACCCTTCAGGTTTAAGGGTTTTACGGTTCAAGGTTAGGATTCAGGGTTTCAGAGTTCAAGGTTTTAGAGTTTAGGGTTCAGGGGTGGTGGTTGTGGTGGCGGCGACGACGATGGCGGTGGTTCTGGTGGTGACGGTGGTGGTGGCAGCGACGGTGGTGGTTCTAGTAGTGGAATAGTACTGGTGGTGGCGGTGGTGGTGGTGGAGATAGCAATGATGGAGACAATGGTGGTGGAGGCGTTGGCGGCGGTGGTGGTGAAGGTGGCGGTGGTGGCAGCGGTCAAGGTGATGGTTAAGGTGGTGGTGGTGGCGAAAATATGACACGTGTCGCAATATTAAAGGTTCGCTATTTTATATAAGAAAAATATCAATTTAACAAAAATTGGTGTTATAAATGAGTTTTCATCACATGCAGGAATTCACATGTATGCAAAATTGACCATTTAACTAGCTTGGATGGAAAAAACTAACGGATTGGGGCATTTTAATTTTTTTCAAAACCTGGGGCATTTTAACAAACGACACCACCAAATTGGGGCATTTCAACTCTTTGCCCTGTTATATACTACCTCCGTCCCTAATTAGATGATCTAGTTAAAATTTACTAGTAAATTTAGAAATGATTTATCTTTCAAGCTATACAATGGATTTTCGTAAACTTTGTATCATCGGAAAGATTTTAAAACACCTATCTAATGTATATAAATATGGCTATCAAATTTTACATATTTTTTATAATAATACTAATCTATCACTCCACTTATTTATGATATATGTCATCTAATTAGGGACGGAGGAAATATAGAATAAATATCGGCATATAATAAAGTTGAAACATAGGAAAAGCTGACAACACAAATCATTAAAAAAAATAAAGTTACATATCCCTAATTTTACATTATGAGGTTTATGACGGGTTGTACAATTTTATTTTTATTTTTTTTGCATTGGGGATGTATTTTTCAGTTACAATGTGTATAATCTATGAAATTGGACTTAAAATTAATTACAGGAGCATCATGTGGATATATTTGCTGCAGGACCGCGTATATTATTGCATTGGTTGCATTACATTAATATGATTTCCTTAAGTTCAATTAGTTGAGCTAAGTTAAGTAATTGCAGTTTATTGCGTAGTTTAGCTTACTGATTGGCTGTCTGCTGAGTCTGAATAATAGTGCCACCATAGTCTTTTTCGGCTGTTACTAGGTGTATTAACGATGAAATCATTGAGATACGTCTCAAAATGTTGAACCAGAAAAAGAGAGACCAAGTTAAACAGAGAAAATACGAAGTTTTTGAATCTTAATAAAAGAAACGTAAGTTGTGACTAGTGAGTTTCGAACCCTTGATGCCAATCAATAAATGAAACTCGTGAGTTTGGCTCTAGTTAGTCCAACAACGCTCAGTTGGTAAATGAAAAGCTTGTTTATCTGCCGAAAGCTTCTCATTAAGCTTGTCCGTTCGGGGAAATTCGATAAAATTGAAACGATACACGGAAGATTAGCATGGTCCCTGCGCCAAACATGACTCTTTTTGTGCTGGAAGCATACATTTAATTAATGATTAAGAGATCATATTCAGAAAAAGTACGAAATCATTCTTGATCCAAGCGGCTAATAACCTTTCAACAGATTTAATTTCATTTCATTTCTTTTCTTTTTTTGGTAACTGTTTTTTTTTTCGAAGAAGATTATATCTAACTCCTTTAAAATCCTAAGCTCCTTAGGCTCCACGTTGAACGGTGACCTCGCCCTCTCACAGAATTGCTCCGTTTCATTTTTCCTCAAATGAGAGAAAAACAAGGTTTTTCTTAACAAAATAAAGTAATTTATTTATCATTTTCTTAAAACTGTCTTTCCCGAAAACCAAAAAAAAAAAAAAAAAAAAACCTCCACCTTCTTCTCCACCATCTACATATTTGTATCATCATGATATATTCACCTATCTTCTTTTGTTCGTTGATTTACCATCATGTATCATATCTGTCTCTGTGATGGATTTGATTATTTTGTTCGCTAATAAAATTATTTTATTTCAAAAGAAATCAGTTAGGTATAGATTTTTATTTTTGACGTTTAGTTTTGTGTGCTGGAAGCTTTGTAAATGGAGTTGGTTAATTATTGCGGTTTGCGGAAGCAGTTAAATAGCCCGACTCGACCTAAAAAGACTCTCTTTTACTAAACAAGAGATACAGTGCAGCTGAGATGTTCAAGCTTCAAACGATTTGAAGTGATCAAATATCAGAGACCGATAGCATATAAAAGAGTTCCAAACGATTTCTTAAGATATTCCTTTCTTTTCATCCCAAACACTTCTCCCCTTGCAGAAAAACCCTAAAAGGTTTTTTTTGTTTTTGTGTTTGTGTTTTTGTTCCATGCTTCCTCACTAAATTTAGTTCTGTTGATTTAGTTTTTTCAATTGTTCAGATCTGTAATCGTATTGATCAAGTGAAGCATTGAGGTAGTAATATTATGAATTCATTCAATTTATGTTTCGTGCACTGACAAACAAGAGAAGTCGCGCACTATGTTGACTGGTGAGATTTTGTTTTTCTAATGCGGGTTTTTTTTTGTTACGGTTTTATATTAATCTCTTTGAATATATATATATATATATATATATATATATATATCAGTTTTTATCTTATAGTGTATTGTTGGTTTTTATAAGGTTAAACTCCAAAAGCCATATCTTAAATTTTGTATAGTAGATACATGTGATTTTGTTGATGATGGGCATTCACTGGCGTTTTTATTTCACATTGTTTGTAGGTTTTGAGGTGCGATCAGGTCCAATTGCATTCTAGAGTTTTTGGTGTAAATTTTTGGATGAGTTACCCTAAGCCATAATGATTGATCTAAATTGCAGTATTTTGATTATTAAGGGTTTCTTATTTGATTTTTAGGTTTTGTATTTTGATTTTAGGTAACTGTTTGATTAATTATGATGTAATTTTCAGTTTCAGTACTGGTGATAACAACTCACAGATAATATAAACTTTCGATATTTCTTTTCTCTATATATCATGATTTTCTTTATATACGTTTTGTTGCCTCCTACATCGTTTGCTTATGTTTTCTTTCTTCTTTTCCATCTGATGTGCTGGACGTAAGTATTTCTGTTAACTTCTTAATCTCTTTTAGGTCTCCCTCCCTCACCACCTTCGGCTCCCTCCATGCTAAATTGAGGGTTAAATTCTGTTCATGGAAATCACACTAGGACAATGCATCCTCTCGCAGTTACTATTCAAAATTTCAAATGAGAAAGAAAGGAGGGATTGGCGGTAACATGATTTGTATCATTATCCTCTGTGGTAGTCATTGGATTATGTATATGGGATTTTCTTGACTATTATCAAGAAAGCAGGGAGACATTTCGGCCTCACCACCATTGAAACCGTCATGTAATAATTTCGCAAGAGGTATTAAATTGCCAGTTTTTCGTCTTTATTTTCATGGAAAAACTACCAAGGTTCATAAAGGTAGTTTCTGACTACCTAACCCGCAGCCATTTTAATAAGTCGATATTTGGTTTTTTGATGGCTACCAATTAATTTATGACCAACTTCCGGGATACGGTAGTTATAAGCAATAATGTTATGGAAGTATATCAATGAGTATCGTATGCAGGTGGTATTTTCAGTTCAACTGGATATCGAAGTGTCCAACACTAAATTGAAATTTTAATGCAGCGGGTATGGACAAAGCCATGATATCATAAGTTGGGTTAAGCTCTACATCTTTCTCTAGCATCATAACATATATGGGACAACTAAAACATTTAGTATATCAATGGGTAAAATCGTACGCAGGTGGTATTTTCAGTTCAACTGGATACCGAATGTCCATAATGCAATTGAAATTTTAATGCAGCAGGTATGGACAAAGACATGATATCATGAGGTGGGTTAAGCTCTACATCTTTCTCTAGCATCGGAACATATATGGGACAGCTAAAATATTTAGTATAGTTGAGATTTTAAAAGCTACAAATGACTTTGATACATCAAAAATAATTGGGTAAGGAGGTTTTGGACTTGGAACGACAGTGAATTTTATATGCACGTTGCTTGCTCCATGTTAGTAAACTTACTAACATGGATGGCTATTTTCTGATGACAATTTTGATATTATTTTATTGAATTCATAATCATGCATGTTATGTGGTGTTATCCAATGATTGGATTTTTCTTCTTATCTGAATTATGTATACAGTTAGGGTTTTTCTTTTGGGTTCATGATTTGGAGCCGTTATTCAGTTGGATTTTGTACTGGGATTTAGTTTCCTACACTGCTTTTTTGATTGCAATCAGATTTAGGTTAATCAAAATCGAATTTAGTTTGTAATTAGTAGAAACAGATTTATGTTCTATCAAAAAAATCCTATGAAGCAAATATGACATTGAGATTTATGTTCATGCACTTTATTTTAGTCTCTGTTTTACTGTTTGATATGCATATGTTTCAAATTTATTTTGTAATTAGTAGAAACATATTTATGTTCTATCAAAAAATCCTATGAAGCAAATATGACGAACACTTTTTTTTTCGTCTCTGTTTTGTTGTTTGATATCCATCTGTTTGTTTTGCAGGATTGTAACATGGAAAAAATTGGTATAATTTCTGGATAAGGAAAGAGAACTCAGTGGTGTGTCTCATGTTTGTTGTATTGACACTGTTTTATTCTTTTTTTTCATGGATTAGTCACTTTGTATTCTTCCGCCCGAAGCTCCATGAATAAAATAATTTTAATATGTAGTTACAGATGTATCACAAATTCAGTTTATTTATGGGTTTTTGGTTTCTCACAAATTACAGAAGTCGGGATAATTAGTAGTAGGTTCATAATTAGCGCTGTTGTAACTATCAACATCTTAATTCAGGTACACTTCTGTTTTATTTTGCTATGATTTTCAAAGATCATTATCTCTAATCAATGTGTAACTTGGAGTGTATTAGTATCTGCACAGAAGCAAAAAAAAGATTGATAAACAAAGAAGTGGGGGGTAGTGGTGGATATCAGTAGCTGAACTCCTAACACAGGATGGTAATAAACTAATAATATACTTCAGTAAAGAATGTTGTTTAATGAGCATCAAAGACTAATGAGCATCATGATGCAACTTGCGGCCAATATGGTGATGAAAACTTGGATGATATGATGGCATTTGCAGAAATAAAAATTTCAGAAAAAGCATCACCAAACACATGATGGGAAAATGGTGGCTTAGCATTTTAGATTTCCTTCTTGAACATTTAGTATTTTTAAGACACCTTCACTTTTATTTGTTAAGTAGAATTTGAGATTTTTTTATGCAACATTTTGTTTTCTTATGCAAATTCTTATTGTTTTGGTATCCAAGTTATGACAACTTATTAAATTCACCAATTTCTAAACTACTGATGTCATCTTACAATTCTATATGCAAACACTTGAATCGCTCACCTTCTTTCCATTTCATATTCAGCTTAATTGTATATATGTTCAAAGCCACAGAAAATTCAAGGTTTACTGCATGGAAATAACGCGGCGCCAAAAAAAAACAAAAGAAATGCGCTAGGATAGGGAGCGGCCAGGCGAAGCCGAGCGATGCCATATCAAAAACAATGCATCCGCACGGGCAAGGAAAAATTGAGCCACACCAAATCAAAAATCCTAAGCGAATGCGCGGGGCAAAAGCACATCACACTAAATAAAAAATATAGTTAAAAGAAAAAGAAGCCCGGTGCGTAGCACGGGCATAAATCTAGAATACGAACGGATACTTGCTTTTCTAATGATATTACCACCGAATGGTCAAGTTAATTTTTTCTAATGAATACGAAGATCGCCAAGCGTCCACAAGAACGACGTGGATGCATTCCCGTTTGGGTTATTAAGTTCTGCTAGGGTTCGTTTGCAACAGCTTCCAATCAATTTAAAGGACTTCGGCGAGGCGAAGCCGAGCTTTACCAAATCAAATGGGGATTTGGGAGAGGCGAAGCCGATCTTTACCAAATCAAAGAAAAAGCCAGTGATGCATTGCATTTGTAGTTTGTAGTTCTAGAATGAATTGGTGAACCAAGTTTGCGAAGCTCGGGCACAAAATCTAGTTAAAAAGAAAAGAACCTTACACGTATAAAGGTTTTGGTAACTGTTGATCTACCTAAGAGCAAGTGGAGTGATTAGCATGTTTCCTTATATTTGAGTACAATTTAGAAACGAGCAACTGCTAGTGATAACATTTGCTAGATTGTAATAGTTAGCTAAGCCATAACTGATGGAAATGACACGTCTCTACTGTTGGTGCTCATCGTTACTTTTTTGTTGTTGACCTTTAATTGACCCGAAGTTCAAGTTTGCATCTTACACCACACGCTCTCAATCAAATTCAAATCCAATCGCACAGTTAAGTCACTTGTCAGGTGCTATTTGCGCAGAAATTGGGTTTCCACCTCCGGTTAGCCAAGGGCCATTATATATCTGTCGTTTATTTTATTCTTGGCTTAGCTACATCTCTGAAATTCATCCCAGAAAATGTGCATCATAGTGCTTGTTCTCTTCTTGGGAATTCAGCGAATCCTCTCCCATAAAAGCTAGGGGTGAGCATGGTAAAACTACGTTACTCATCAAACCGGGTTCATAACATTTTTCTACGTTACTCATAAAATTCAAAATGCACAACCTTTCTTTTGCAAGGCAGCCCTTCCATCAATGTAAATGAACACCAAAGGTCACGCCTTGGCTTAGTTTAGGTTCGAAGGGCTTCGTTTCAAGATTCGGAGGCTAGTAGTCACTCTTACATGGTCGTTTCCCCTATGGATCCACTATAATCTTTAATATGCTTGAGCTGTCCGAAGATTCTTGAAAGACATGCTTCAGGGTTGCTACTATAGGACAAAGGATGGTTGAATTCGGAGTCTTATCTGCTTACTAGGTGTAATTAAGTCTTGCGGGTCTGGCACCGTAATACCAGAATGAATATCTCAAACATTATCTTGAAACTCTATAAACTTTCCATGCATGGATTAGTTAGGACATGTTGTGTCTCGCAATTATAATTTCCTTCTCAGTTTTCTATCATATGTGAAGACGTGGTCAGCCTTAGACACAGCAAACTCGACAAGCTTACCATCCACATCACCACAAACTAAGGTTTGGTTGGGCAAGAGCTGCAAGACTGGCTGTTGATGTAGCAAGCTACGCGGTACAGCGTGTGTAGTTTGGTCTTGCATGGGTAGAGACGTAGAGTACTGTGCCAAGCCAAAGCTAGGGGGTAGGAGCAACGTGGGCTCATCCGTTTTCCTCTATACTTCTGTTTTGAGACTTCCATTTTTGCTTTTTTCGATTTAACAATTCTTAGGCCGTGAAAAGAAAACTTTATTTGGGTGTAGCTTGTTTAAAGTAAATGAAAATCTTTTTTCCTGATGGAAAACGAAAGAAAAACTTTGACTTCTAAATAAACTGATTAAGTTATGCTTCAAAAATTCTATTAAGCGATTCAGGGGAATCACATTTCCTCGTATAATAACAATTTAATTGCTTTTATAATATTTGCGTGTTTCAAAAAAAAAATATCCCATCAAAGGCCGCTGCATAACTTATTTTGCCGTCTACCATTGGAACCACCTAATAGACTAATATTTTTAAAACTTTTAAGATAAAAAAATACTATGCATGGTTTAAATTTTTTACTGAGCTGGTAATTTTTTATTTAATCAAGTATGCAAGAGACTCCCAAGTCCCATCTAAATGCGTTTGTGATGTTGTACTTGTTGTTTATGTGGTGGAAAAGTAGGGTTAGAGACTTAAGAGTTGGGTTTTTTGAGAGTTGGATTACGTAAACCATGCAGTCAGTACTGTTCTCAACATATTATTTAGTTAGGTTTCAGAAGTTTCTCTTCCAAAAAAATTGAACGATTCAATTTAATAGCAAGAATATTCTTTTCTTCATATAGCATTTTTTTTCCGTTCTCTATGTCCATCGCTCTCTCTAGTATATTGGAAGACTATTTGAGGAGATTCTGCTTTGCTACGAGATTATTAATGGAAGCAGTAAAATATTTTGAAAGAAAATGGAGGTTCTCCTCCACTACAATGAGGTAAGATATTGAATTTGCCGTCTTGGGATGTTCTTTATCAACAGCCACCATGTTAACCACCTTTAGTATACGCTCCGTCTACGATGTGGCCCATTTTTATTTCTTGACACTTGTATAATCTAGAAATCTGCCCTTCTAAATCCTCGTAAAGCATTCACTTTTTGAGAAAAAGTAGGAAGTTAATTTCTTTTTTAGTTAAACAGTTGTGTAATAAAACAGTTTTTAAACTTTTTTTTCTATTTTACAATACGTGTCAAAATATAAAGAGGGACCACATACTTGAAGTATGTGACCCGACCACATCGTAGCCGCTCCGTTTAATATATGTATTCATGGCTACGTGGTTACGTCTGCCATCCACCATGTTAACCAACTTTTGTTGATTTCTGATCTCTTTTTTCAAGAGATGCTGCTTTGATAGTTAAGACTCTGGTGAAAACTAAAAATGGTAAATATCAGGTACACGTTTCATTATTCGGTGAATCTATATATCTTCCGTCAGCATTGGCGACCAAAGTTTGCCAACAAAGACAAATAGAAGTGTGAAAGGACAAATAGTTCCACATCCCTAGTTTCAGCATAATGAACTTAAAATATACTCCCTCCGTTTCACAAAAATAGTCCGCTTTGACTTTCTCAAAATATTAAAGAGACCATAATATTTTACTTGACTACCCTTAGTTACTTATCTATTTTATTTTAATAAAAATGCTAGTAATAAAGACTATCCAAAATTGTTGTGAGAGTTATAAATACGAAATATAAAAGAAAAATTTAAAAGATATCGAATTTATGAAGTGTAAACTTTATAAGAAATTTATTTTTTAGAATTAAATGTTTATTTTCTTAAAAGGAATGAATGATATATTTGTTTTCTCAATTATACTAATTTCTTTAATATTTTAGATTGGGTCACGTTAAAAATGGATTTATGATTATAAAGAATTCAAATGTATATTAGAGAGTTCATTGAAAAAGTATGACTATAAACAGAAGCTGGACGCAATTTTGAAACTGACGAAAAAGGAATAGAAGACGGTCTTTCAGAAACAAAGGGAATAGTATGGAAGGGCCGCTCCACTCATTGCCAATTGGTTTTGAGTTGGATGCCCGCAGACTTTAACATGGTATCAGAGCTAAGTCCCATACGCGGGGTGTAGGCCGAATTAGTAGCCGTCGTGACCCGAGTGGGCACATGTACACCCGTGACCGAATGACTGGTCACTCGTATGACCTGTACGTGGGGTAGACCGTGACCGATGTCACCTGCATACCCAAGACCCACACGTGCGTAGGTCCACGTGTTAGGCCGAGTGATTGGCCTTACACGTGAGGGAGGGTGTGAAAGGAAAAACAGTCCCACATAATGAACTTAAAATATAATATGGAAGGGCCGCTCCACTTATTGTCAATTGGTTTTGAGTTGGATACCTGCAGACTTTAACAAGAAGAGATAATTCTCGATTCGGGTAGCACCAATAGTCATCTACCTGAACCTGCATATGTGGCGGCGTAATATTTCCACTAGACATCGTTGGTGTTTCGTATGTGATAATAAAGTATTGGTATACTACGAAACATGCTACGATGTAAGTGAAGATTGATGCTTCAGCATGTTGAATTATGAAATGAGAACAAATACAAATGACTTAATCATTTTTTTGTGTTGTTTCTTTTTAAATAAATGAATGTTTATGTGCTTAGTTTATGATCCTCACGTGGATGTACTTTTTTTTATCGATGTAGCCAAGTCTTTGTTTTAAACATTATAAAGTAAGATTTTTTTTTTATTCAAAATCGTGGTTTCCATAAACAAATAAATCTCAAATTGGTGAAGAATAAAAAACCTCACATTTGAGACCTAGTTAGCAATTCGGGGTACGGGTAGTAGTTTGGGACGGCATACGTACGGGAATTATACGGATTCAGATAGATCAGATTCGGTCAAAAATCCGGTCAACGGTTCGTTGTTCGGACAGTAGTTCGGAACGGCATACGTACGTGCATATTCGTTTTATAAATGTGAGTTCGACACTTAAAATTCGTCTTACATATATGATAAATTGATAAATATTATGACCTTATCACGAGACTAATTTTATGTGTATATGATTTATAAGATGGAAAAAAATATTATAGCGTGATTATTTAACAAGAAGTAAACAATTTAATCGCATAAATGTATTTAAAACGAGTTTATAGACTTTTAAACAAGAAGAAACATATAAAACCTGGTTAAATAACTACCAATAGAAAATTTTAACTGAATAATTATATTTAAATATAAAGTATATACAAAACACTACACCATTTTTTTCCAATTCGAAACGGTCTTTGAGCGTTACGAATGGGGTTGTAACGGTTCTTGACCGATACGAAAAGGGGTGCTACAATTTTTTCGCAACGGCCCAGCAGCCGTTACGATTTTTTTTCGTAATGGCCCTTGTAACAGCTTGTAGCCGTTACTACGTGGCACTGTCGTAACATGCCTGAGCCGTTACGAATTTATTTAGTAACAAGATGCTTTAACAAGTTCAAGCCGTTACGAATATTTTTGTAACTGTAAAAAAATTATTGTCGGTCAACCTTGACTTGGTCAAGATCAGTTAGCAATGACCAATTTTGACCAGGTCAAGGTCGGCCGGCAGCTCATTCTCGGCCGGAATACGCCGGAATTCCAAATAACCACCTGCATACACCTTTTATTTATCCTCCATAATAAACAATTTTTTCATTCAATCACATTCATCTCAATTCAATCAATTCTTATCACATTCAAATGGATTCACACAAAAAAGAACTTAAATTCTTCTAAGTACCAAATTTTATTTGTTAAGTATCAAATACTAGGGGAATATATATATACCAAGTATCAGTTCATAGAAATTCCTGTGTCCACAAATTCATCTAACTTGGAATGTACATAGAAACTTACTACAACCTAATGTGTGCCTTGTTCTCCAACCTTTTTGCTCCAAACTTGTTGCAGCAGAGCATCATCCAATTAACCTGCAAACACAAAAAATATATACTTAGATGGAAGTATCCGCAGAAAAATCAGTCCGTACAAAAAAAGAACACAAAGTCATCTGAGTATCAATATTTTTTATTAAGTATCAAATACTAAGGGAATACAGAGGGACTTACTAAGTTCAATTCATAGAAACTTCCTATATTCACATATTCTTCTAACTTAGAAAATTCATAGAAACTTACAGAACTTGCACCTGATCTCCAACCTAATCGAGCTTCGTCATACACAACATCCAGGATAGCAACATGATTAATGGATCCATCATCTATGCTGGCATGCACTTGCCTACCAACAAACAAGAAATAAAAATAAATAAAATGGGTGACCGACTGATCGTGGAAAAGAAATCGCAATCCAAATATTTTTTCTTCTGCTTATAAGTATGCGAAAGGGTCTGAACTAAGTGACTTTAGAAGCAATTTTTAATGCCATACATACTACATAGTGGGAAGACAAAGCCAAAGTATGATAGGGATATATATGTTGTGCTATACTTTTAGCTTCTTAAGGGATGTATATACGTTTGCCCGTTATCAGTTGAGCAATTAACCATGCAGATAATAATAATTTTGAACGAGAAATCCTACCAGTACTTACCATCTTCCATTCGTTAGCCCTATACAGTTGTGAGCATCCTTCATATCTTTGAATCTCACCAAAACAACTCCTTGAGGACGGTTTTCGCATACCTGCAAGAAAAAAAGTAACATGTAAATTTTCTAGTCCAAAAATCAACATCGGAAAACATTATCTTCGAGCAAGAGAAAGATGCTCAAACAAGACTCGACCAGTAGTATGTGAACATCATTAGGATTCACTGAATACCTTAACTAGCTCTACTGGACAAAGTTTCATCCACTCCTCCTCAACATCTGACTTCAGCTCGGTCTTTAAATTAGCATCGGACTGCAAATGTGCAAAACAGCTCACATACTCAACGACTTCCGTAGATATCATGGCTAATTTCAACACTATGAATTACAATCAGCCAAAAAAGATAAATCTAAACAAATGGGGTCAAGTATTTATAGGGATAAAAAAAAGTATAAACAACATTCTCACCTCTTTAATAACGCCACACCCATCGCTTGCAACAACAAGGTCTGCACCTTGACTGATGACATCAATTCTCTTGCAACCAGATACCTTGGGCAATTCAGAATTCTTTAAAGAAACCTTCTCAACACCCTTGGCCTGGAAAGCAACAAAAAGTGTCTTAAACCAGCAGCTTATTTAAACACATAAGATGTCTAAATCTTACCGGTGCATAGGAAGCAATCAACTTTAAAGGTAAACCAATGTAAACAACAAGAAAAAGTGCATTGGTAGCCACAAAAGAACAAATCCACGGGAAGCAATCACTTTTACCAGGTTGACGAAAATTTCATCATTTCCTTTCATTCAGTGAAAGCAGCTGCATAAATTCAAACGCCTGGTCCAACTCAACTTTCCTCTCTCCATCCTTCATTGGAGAACTTTTCTCTTCTCTTCAACTACCTTTTCATACTCCTCTAGTGTCTTCTCCTACAAACAGGAAAGAAAAACAGCGCACCATTCAGAATCAATGCTTATTTCCTCACACAAATAATGTCTCTAGCTCGTAATCTTCACCGCTCGTAAGACAGAGGGAGAAGAGTGAACCACATAAGGCATACACGAGACCAATCTTCACTGAACCACTTAAACGCTTGTCCTTTTGAGGGTCATAGTTCTTAAGACCAATCTGAAGTTCCACTATCTCAGTTCTAAGCATTACTGCATCTTCTCTTCTATCAGACCAACAACCATTGCAACACTGCACAAACACCATAGCACATTTCAGCTTTGTCGGTAACTTTTGGAACATCTACAACTCCGCATTGCAACATCATTTCAGCTTCCAATACAACTCAGCTCAAGCTATCACTTGCTTGGCAGCAATATCATCTTTGCAGCTTATTTCTGAAGCAATCCATTCATTCAAAGCATCATCATACTATGTACATCAACCAATCTCTATTGCAACAAGATAATACAAAACCATCAACATCCAGATATAAGTTCAAAATGAGATAGTAAATTTGAATTTCATAAAAATTAAATCAATAATATGGGTAATAAAGATGCAGGCATGCTAATCACGGACCTAAAGATTGATTTTCAATTAGGTTTAAAGATGGATTGAATTCTGGATTTTTAGCTCGAAAACCCTAGAATTTTTTGTTGAAAATTTTCGAGATTTTAATCTCAATAGACAAATAAAGGTCAAGCGATTATAGATCTGTATTCTGATCAAGCATTGAGTAATAATTTCTACATGAAATAGGTAAAATTTGTTTTTGAAATCGTCTAGATAATAATCACAGATGGATTTAAATGAAAAAGAAGAAATAAAACTTATCTTTTTCGTTTGTTTTTGACAGTCGAATCTTCAGATTCAGTTGTTGGTTATCTTTTAATCAACTCTTCTTCATCGTCTAAATCTTGAGATTCAGTTACTGATTTGACTTCAAGAACTTTTCATTGATTTGCACTCATAGTCGATTAAGGATTTTCTACTGAAGAAATTTCAAACTAGAGTTTTCTGCCGAAGATCTCTCTCACTCTCCCAACAAAAAAATTTGTTGTGAACATTTTGGTTTGATAGAGGGAGATGATTAGACGGAGAGATAGAGATGAAGAATGAACTGATGAGGTATATTTTGTGAAAGAAAATATATCTAGGGTTTTATGATTGAGAGGGAATCTCGAGAAATATCAAAGGTAGAGATATTAGTTTAAAAATAGACGGTGTAGATGGATGGCTAGAAACCGTGGGACCAGAAAACCCCAAGTGTGACCACCCTTGATGTGACCAAGCGTGTGAATAGCACGCTCGAAAAATTAGCATGTTACAATTCGTAACGGCAGCCACATGTTACGAATTATGAAAAAATTCGTAACGGCTTGTGCTTGTTACAACTAGGTTGTAACGGCTTTTTGTAACAGGAAAATTCGTAACGGCTGCTGGGCCGTTACGAATTTTAGTTGCGAATCCTTAAAAATGGTGTAGTGAAATCAAACAAAAACCAATCAACATAATTCTGGTCGGAGAGTTATCTATGGGAGTTCTAGTTCGGAAATATCATTCGGATTCGGTAAGTTCGCTTACGTTCGCGAATCATTCGTGTGGTCCATATAATCCGCGAAATAGATTCGGAGTTCAAATAGTTCGGAAATATCATTCGGATTCGGACAGTTCGGATACGTTCGCCAATCATTCGGGAATAATTCGGAGAATTACTAACTAGGATATGAGAATGGAAAAAAAAATAAAACACAACATAGAATAGAGAGACAAAGATAAACAAAACACCAATGAATTTAATTAGAGGTAATAAAAAAGAGATGAGTAACATTAATAATTAACAATTGTTTTGTTTCCAAGCCCCGTATATATCCTGGAGTCTTTGAGGGCGATCCCGAAAGAATTAGGGGTGACTAATAAGACAAAAATGGGTTGCCAAAAACTAAAATAAAGCTTGTCTCAATTTTTTTTTTCAAAATATCTAAAATATCCTTCATAATCGGTAGACAATATTATAATCCGTAGTTTATATTGATGTATGTTGGTTTGTGTTATGAAAATTATAATCGGTAGTTAAAATGGTAATTTCGTGATGTTAATTTTTTACCGATTGTGGTAGTAGCCCCAAATTCAAATTTTTCAAAAAACAATGAAATTTTAAATTTCTCTATTTACACTATCGGTAGTCTCGTGATGTTTATTATCTACCGATTGTACAATCGGTAATCTTGAATTTCTATATTTGCTCAATCGGTAGTTTCGTGATGTTTATTTTCTACCGATTTTAGTAGCCCCAAATTCAATTTTTTCAAAAACCAATGGAATTTTGAATTTATCTATTTGCGCAATCGGTAGTTTCGTGATGTGTATTGTCTACCGATTGTACAATCGGTGGTCTCGCGATGTTATTTATCTACCGATTGTGGTAGTAGCCCCAAATTCAAAATTTTCAAAAACCAATGGAATTTTGAATTTCTCTATTTGCTCAATCGGTAGTTTCGTGATGTTTATTTTCTACCGATTGTACAATCGGTATTCTCGTGTTGTTCTTTATCTACCAATTGTAGTAGTAACCCCAAATTCAAATTTTTCAAAAACCAGTAGAATCTTAAATTTCTCTATTTGCACAATCGGTAGTTTCGTGATGTTTATTATCTACCGATTGTACAATCGGTAGTCTCATATTTTAGGACAAGTGTGTCACTTGACTTGACCGTTGTTCTGTATTTTATGTGTGTGTGTGAAAAGTATATGTGTTTGTTGTTTTTTCTGTTTTTCGTCAAACTGTTATGAATGTTAGTCTTTAACAGTTCGAGGGGATGTATTAGAGAGTGTGTATGTCAAGTCAACAATAGTTGACTTGTCCTTTGTTATGTATTGTGTATGTGAAAAGTCTATGTGGTTGTAGTAACACTACAACAATTGATGATTGCCTAATTAAAGCATATCATAACTCTGTAAGATTGATCCTTTTCAATAATATCATTAATTACATGTTTCTCACTTGCTCCTTTGTGATGGCAGATAACAACAATAGAAAGCATCATTCTACCAAGTTACTTTATCAACAACCTAGTAACTCTTGTCATTTTGGCTTCTTGGATTAAACACGCAAACCATATTGATAGGCTCATGTTAGAATAAAGAAGGCTCACAAATTATTGTGTTTTTTAGTCAACATGAGTATGTTATGAATGTTCTCTATAAACCAAGGTTTGAAAAACACCCGTTAGAACGGTCACACCCATATACCGTGGCTGTGAGTGTCCCCGAACCCCGTGCTTATATAATGCCGATAAGTAGGAAATAACGGCAGTTTTTTAGGACCGTTTTTCCATTTTCACACACGTTATAACCGTTTTTCTAAAATTGAATTTTACGTTTTTCCATCTAAATAACATTTTGACGTAAGTTTTTTAGACCATTTTTTTGTTTTCACGTCAGTTATAACCGTTTTTTAATAAAAAAGAATATAAAAATATTTTCTTAAAATTCCTTATATTTTAAATTAATGATTAAAAAATTACAACTAATATTGTAAAAATAAAAGAATAAAACAATAATATATAAAAAACGTTACAACAACGTTATTAAACCCGTTATAACTGTTTCCACGCACGTTGTAACTGTTAAATAGGAATTTCAAACCATAAATCTTTTTCATTTTATATTTAACCGTTATAACACCCATTATTTTAGAATAACGTATAAAAAACGCGTTTTTTACCTAAATAACGCGAATTTTGCCTGAAACGTGCTCACACCCGTCAAAACGCGTTATAACAATCACGCTCAGCGGTCGTGACCTGAGCCGTGACCTGTTTTTCAAACCTTGTTATAAACTAGTCTAGCTACTTATTTATTTGTAACAACTTCAAATGGCGTATACCAAAGCACTAATTTAGATTTTCTATTCTATTTTGGAAACAACAATCTTAAAATATTGAGATGGAGGAGGAAACTGAAATGATAACAAAAACGCAATGCATTGGGTAAAGGAATCCATGATTGTTGTAACACAAAAATTGAGGTCTAGGTCACGTGATGAAGATAGTGCTGCCGAGATGGATGCCTATATATATATATATAAAAACTTTCCTTGATGAAATCAAATATGTTGTACATGTCAATCTTGAAAAAAATTCTTTGTTGAAATTAAAGACGGTACAAATCGAACTCGTACCATTGGGAAGACATATCACATATTTGTTACCGGGTCTTTTTCAATTCTATCCCCATATATCTCATTTTTCTATCATATGTGAAGTGGTTTGATTTGGATACATCAAACTCGACAGGTTCACTTACCACGACACTACCGAGCTATAAGCTTCATCATCTTTAA
Source organism: Papaver somniferum (assembly GCF_003573695.1). Taxonomy (NCBI): domain Eukaryota; kingdom Viridiplantae; phylum Streptophyta; class Magnoliopsida; order Ranunculales; family Papaveraceae; genus Papaver; species Papaver somniferum. The sequence goes on from NC_039361.1 coordinate 11,141,168, forward strand.
AAGAGGAGTCAAATCCCTTGGAGGATTTTCGCCTTAATTATTTTTCTTTAAAATGTAAAATAAAAAAGGATGGCTCGATTTTGGGTGATATATCATATTATACTTTATCATGCGTACTTGTGTCCAAATACAAATTCGATCGGTTAAAAACGAAGAGGTTAGGTATATAAAATTGGAGAACAATTTCTAGTAGCAAAATAATCAACTTTTTTCAAAATAAAAATATTCTGCTTCTGACTTATACCTAACACTCTCTTAGGACAACCTGGTAAATCTAGGTAATTGGAAAACAAAAATGATCCACAAAAAATGAAACTAACGGTGATGAAAACCCACACACACCTGGTGGGGACAAAACAAATGACCCTGCCGATCCTGAGGTGTTGGTCCCATGTGGGACCTACCTATATGTTGATTAGAAAATAAAAATACCAATAAGGTGGAGTTTGAGTGATTGAGGGATATTTAGAAAGTGAAACTTGGTAGAGCTAGATAACAATTCACCATTCCATGAGGAACAAACGAGTTTTCTCTTCATGGAATCAATTGCGAGTGAAAAATATACTCCAAGCCTCCTTGATTCACGTTTGAGAAAAGTCTCTTCTAGGTCGGAAAATGGTCCATAGACTTGAGTTCAGTATGCTTATCTTAGGAACTGAATCGAGGGAAATTGTGGTTGGCCACTGCTCCTACCCTCTATCTTTCGACCACCAGTGTAGTCATAATAATACGACACTATGTTGGATGATTGATTAAATTCGCTACAAATATATGCAACAAGAGATTTCCCTTGTTATTTACATCTGGTTCTGTCAGTTATTGCAATTTTTCATTCGAAATTAATTACGGTATGTCATTCACATAACTTGAGTTGTATCATGAACATGACCACGGGGAACGATAAGAGGAACAATGTAATACTTCCACCGTTAAGCAGGGGCCAACACTATGCCATGGCGAAGTAAATTGGCCGTGAAAGTATTTCCTCAAAAGAGTGATGAATTTAGTATGAGACAAAAAGTAAAAGACTACTTATTTCTCGTGATTTTGATCCTGCCATTTTTCTCCAACCGTTTTTCTCCAAAAACTTACTCTTTTCTCTATTTTCTTCATATCAACATTGACATTCCATGCAACTATGCAAGTGTAGATGTATTATCATATATATAGAAACATCAAGGCAGGTCTCTTCTATTGCAGATGATGAAAACCTAAACAATATGTGTGTTTCAATTATTACAAGTTGGATTTTACAGACGTTAATTAGTTTCGACATAACAACCTATTTCTTATTGTATTATATTAACCCGAACATTGCTTTAACAATTCTTGTCTTCTCATTTTTTCCACTTCAAAAATACATCTTTCCTCTATAAATTTTAATGTAATAATGTGTTAACGAAAAACAAGCCCTCACTCCATAAAAATATGATGTCCTTAAAAGCTGACGTCCCTTCAACTTTTTTTTTTTTTTTTTGCTGCTATCTCTCTTTTGAAGAAAGAAGATCTTTATTGGTATACAAAGGATTTACAAGAGGTAAAACTAAAAACAAAGTACATCAACAGAGAAGAATAAAGAAGTTAAACAGACAAGACAAATGAAAAACAACAGGTACAAACTCATAAGCTGTGGATTATGGAACCAATAGAGCGTCCCAATTCAAACTCCATAAATAGGTATGTATTGTATAGTGAGGATTTGCATCTTTAACCCGGAAGAGATTTCGAGTTTTAGTATTATCAATAAATTCCCAAATAGTTCTTTCTTTGTTTTGGAACATTCGTTAACCATATTTTTAATAATCCCCTCAGCTAATGCCATGTCGAGATCGGAGGTATATTTTTTTTACATATGACCGGTTCAATATCCTGCAGCACCTCAATTCTTGAAATTTTTTATCAGTAAACAGTTAATCTCTAATTTAAATATATGTTAAAATTTTGTCTCTCGATAAATGCCAACTAGACCATCAAAATAAACTTACATCTAACTCCTTTAAAATCCTAAGCTCCTTAGGCTCCACGTTGAACGGTGACCGTCACCCTCTCACGGAATTGCTCCGTTTCACTTTTCCTCAAAAAAGAGAAAAAAGAGGAATTCCACACAAATTTCCGGCACAAAATATAAAACCTAAAAAAAACATACAAAACCCTTTTGTGTATCAATTTCGCCAACAAAACATAAAACCAAAAAAAACACATGCCAAACCCTAACAACTAATGATATGCTTCCAATCCATAGAACAATACTACAATCCAGAAACCAAAAACATCTCCAACTCTTTTCGTCCCAAATAATTTTCTCCTCTCACAGAAAACCCCTAAAAAACAAAATCTTTTATGTGACTCCAGGATCCTTCTATTTTTTTTTCTCTTTTCAGAATATAATCTTCTATCTAACTAACTTTTCTATTTTGTTTGTTACATAGATTAATGTCGTTCTTAACTAATTTTTTGTGCATAAGGCGTTTGATATATCTTAACTCTATTCATCATTCATATATTTCCTCCTCATGATTTTTCTTAACAACAAAATTAAAATTGGTTCAATTCCTGATTTTTTTTCGTAAGCTCTTATATCTATTGAATATAAAAGAAATCGGTGGTTGATTTGCGCAAGCATGTTTAGTATATCACGTAAGTTTTTTTATTTTTTCTTTTAACCCTTGCTGTTTTGTACTAACACTAAAATCGGTTGTTTCCCTGTGGATCCTGTCTGATTTATTTTGTTTTGATTGTTTCATCTTATTCACAGAAGGGGTTGATGTTGTCACAAAGAAACTTTAATTTTTTAATCTTTTGAATCCAAATCCATACTCACGTCGTGTTCAGTGTATCAATTCCCAGGTCTAGGACAGGGAGATATGGGCACAAAGAAGCAGCATCAACAACAAAGGGAGAACATTGAAACTTCGAGCAGTAGATAAGCCTAATAGGATCCTGAAAACATGATTGGGTAACACAAATGCCGGGAGATAATAGAGTTCTTCTTCTTATATGCAAAGATGGTATGTTGTTCTTAAATCTCACAATTTAGAATTGCATTTATATGTTTAAATAAATAGGATGGCACCATTGGACTATTGATTGAATTTATGAAAATATAATTGGACCATTGATTGAATTTATGAAAATAGATAGACTGTTTCCATATGTTCTCTCAGTGAAAAGGTGTTTAGAGAGGCTATTGATATATTAGAAATGACCCAATGTCGACATTTTTGTAACTCGAAGTTCAATTGTAAAGCTGATTGTGAATGAAAGAACAGAAATGACAGGTGTGACATCAGGATTTTGATCAGTATGCAAAACAGTAATTTAGTGGGAGAATGGGCAACCAATTTTTTTTCAAATGAACGATATTAAAACATTGTAGGTATTAGTTGCTACCTCAAATTAGCAAAGCAGCTGCGTAGGCGCAAGAAGCATTGCCCGCTCACTGTAATGGCCTTTCATTGGCTTGGATTATGTTTTTTTTCTTAGAAAATGGTCCCAAGTTGTTTCCCACGAGTTCATTTCTGCTGCATTAAAGCTTGGGCATAATCTTTCGTCTTGATGTAATTACTTAGAAAATTTTCACTGGGTTTCGTAATCTAAACTTTATTCATGTTGTATAATGGTGTTTCATTTGCTTCATTGCTTGACTTATGTTTTTTTTCTTAGAATTCTTAGAAAATGGTCCCAAGTTGTTGCCCACGACTTCATTTCTGCTGCATTAAAGCTTGGGCATAACCATCTTTCGTCTTGGTGTAATTACTTGGAATTTTTTCACTGGATTTCGTAATCTAAACTTTTTTCAGGTTGTAGATTAATTTTGGTTTATGTTATGTGGTTGAATAAGAAAAAGTAGATGACCACTGCGGCACTGCCAAACCCAATTTTAGGCAAGCCAACAAACGAAAGAGGGAATCCTTTCACTGGAACACCATCGTTGCTGCACTTGATGCTTATTATGTGTCCATTGTTTTGTTGAATTTATGTTTCACCCAGTTTGAATACCTAGATCTCAGAACATACACCTTACAGGTTATTTGTATTGCGCATAAGTTGTTTTTAAATTTTGTAAAGCTGATTGTGAATGAAAGAACAGAAATGACAGGTGTGACATCAGGATTTTGATCAGTATGCAAAACAGTAATTTAGTGGGAGAATGGGCAACCAATTTTTTTTCAAATGAACGATATTAAAACATTGTAGGTATTAGTTGCTACCTCAAATTAGCAAAGCAGCTGCGTAGGCGCAAGAAGCATTGCCCGCTCACTGTAATGGCCTTTCATTGGCTTGGATTATGTTTTTTTTCTTAGAAAATGGTCCCAAGTTGTTTCCCACGAGTTCATTTCTGCTGCATTAAAGCTTGGGCATAATCTTTCGTCTTGATGTAATTACTTAGAAAATTTTCACTGGGTTTCGTAATCTAAACTTTATTCATGTTGTATAATGGTGTTTCATTTGCTTCATTGCTTGACTTATGTTTTTTTTCTTAGAATTCTTAGAAAATGGTCCCAAGTTGTTGCCCACGACTTCATTTCTGCTGCATTAAAGCTTGGGCATAACCATCTTTCGTCTTGGTGTAATTACTTGGAATTTTTTCACTGGATTTCGTAATCTAAACTTTTTTCAGGTTGTAGATTAATTTTGGTTTATGTTATGTGGTTGAATAAGAAAAAGTAGATGACCACTGCGGCACTGCCAAACCCAATTTTAGGCAAGCCAACAAACGAAAGAGGGAATCCTTTCACTGGAACACCATCGTTGCTGCACTTGATGCTTATTATGTGTCCATTGTTTTGTTGAATTTATGTTTCACCCAGTTTGAATACCTAGATCTCAGAACATACACCTTACAGGTTATTTGTATTGCGCATAAGTTGTTTTTAAATTTTTGTTTATTTTTGGCTTTTCAAAAATGATCACCAACTCCCAGGTGTTTCAGAGGCTCCGTGAGCAGCCTTGCCGAATGCGAGAACTCATCATTGAAAATCTCAGGTATAGACACCTTCCCACTAAGATTTTTTATTTGTCAGGACGCCACGCCTTTAATGTCTTAATGCATGGACCTAACTAGGCTCTAATCTACTGTGATAAAGTTCCAATTTATCAATTAATTCATGTGGAATTTACAAGCCTCTATTTTTTTTTACCTACCTCTTTGGTTCATTCTACAAGTTTAGCTCTTAAACATTTTGTTGTATTTTAATTTTTGTTATACAGTAGAGTGATTTTTGGTATAAGGCGAGATCAATAACATTGGTAGAAGTTTTGTTTTGGTTATAATCCAATCTGATTTCTTATATCCGATTTAGACTTGCAGTATAGACTGGTGCAGAAGCACTAAGCTTTGGTTACTCCACTGAAAATTCTAGGGGCCTCTAGGACTTGGATTGAGGTGTCTATTTTTTTGTATTGGAAGGGAACTTTTTAAAATAAATAACTAAACTGCGATTTTTTTAGCAGTAGCAGTGTAGACACTAAAAATGTAGTTTCTTCGCTATGCACATTCCACCCTCAATCTTAACTATGTTTAGAGGAAGAGTTTTAAATTCACCATAAATAATTTTGGCATCATAGATTATTTCTTATAATCTGAATTCATCACTAACATACTCACCTTGCTATGAGAACGTACTAAAACGTCTTCCAATATGCCTGTTATTGAGTTGATTCATATATTTTATGGCAATGCAGGAAACTTGCATTTCCTACCTTGAAGGAAATGGGGTTTTGTGATCCACTGCCAGGTAGCCTACATTTCCCACCTTAACATGGGTTGACAGGGTTATTATGGATATAATAATCTCTAAAGATTTTAATAGATATATCTACAGGTAACTAATTTATGTATTGCGGTATTGAATCTTTATACACATTTGGCTAAAGTATGACTATAACGGTTGAAAATCGTCCGTTGTTGGCATTGAATCCTTCGATGCTAATATTTCAACCATTATCCAATGGGTAATCCAGAAATTTCAATATAGCTTCTGGTCAAATTCCCTTATTGTGTTTCTTAACTATGATATGCCTGTTATTAGAGTTTCACAAACAAAGAGTGATGGAGAAGGGAACGGGAAACTAAATCCATCACTGCAACCGGGTCTGTTCTAATACACATCGTCAGGGAGAAGCTCTAATTAGCTGTATGTTATTCTGGAAAGCCACTACTGATAATCTGCTAATAAGCTCTAATTAGCTGTATGTTATTCTGGAAAGCTCTAACTCTATAAAGCTACATTTAAGACTTGCTGACTTTACTCCTATTAATCCTAAGTACTAATATAGCATATACAGTCAACTTTGAGATCATAATTAGAATCTGCATTAACACCATTTTATGCAATTTGTGGTTGTTGAATTTTGGTGGCATCTGCATCATTCTATCAAGTTGACCACAACTGCATTGCTTAGCCCTATTGCTTATTTGATCAGTATGAGTTGCCTAATAAAAATGGTTAAAAGAAAAAGATGCCTAATAAACTAGTTGTTTAGGAAATAATAGAACAAAATGTGTGTGCCTGTAGCTTTTTGACTTTAGCAAATAATTTCAATCGCATGATGGTGAATGGTGAATGATGAGCATAAAGGTTTAAGAAATAATAAAATCGCTCATCAACTTTAAGATGATTGAGATGTAGTTAGTTAGGTTCCGCTTATATTGATGCATCGGTGGATGTTGACAAAACAAATTAATATGAAATTTTCAAATCTAGGGGTTATTAATTTTGAGAAATGAACTACTTTGGAATTTAGTTATTAGTCAACCCTAATAAGTTATGTTCTCCACATTATAATTTAGATGATTCACTCCCAAGTTCCATATGTTTTCTCAAATCGAGGCGAGGCGAAGCCGAGCCACAAAAAATCAAATCGGGACGGGACGAGGAGAGGCGAAGACGAAGCCGAGCTTTACCAAATCAAAAATATGATTAAAAGAAAAAGACGCCCGGACATAGCACGGGCACAAAATCAAGTTATAATTATATATACACACAAACATGTGACACCGTCCTTTTCTGTTTTATTTCCAACTCTTAAAGTCACTCATAATGAGTGGGCCATGTCTCCTCTGCGGCATTTGTCAACGAATCCTCAAATACCATCCGGCCTATCGGGCATTTTATGGGTGAGTATGTACCCAATCCGTACGCTAATAGATTGGATGTGGGAGTCCGACATTTTTGGACATCCAAATTTGTTAAACTACAGTTGATCTTGGCAATGCTTATTTGGCGTTGTATTGTATAATAGGGAAACAACTCATCACTTTTTTTCGCTACCTAATATGTTTGATGATTTAAGGAAATTATTTTGTTTCAATCATTATCAAATTAAAAATATCATGTGGGTCGGTGATGTGTTCGATTCAGAGCTTAAATTTTAAAATAATTACATTATTGGGGAGAGAACCATTTTTACTAGAGAAAGCTGACTTTAGGGTGGATTTGAAACCGTGTAAAATAGAATGAGACTCTTTTGTGTCTATATCTAGGACTCAGTCTTTAAAGACATCTCTGTATATATACACTTTTCAAAATTGCAAGACCTTCGGATAGAGCAGTTGCGAATTATACAATGCACCACAGATTTAATCATTTTTCAAATGTATGTACACCTTTCATCATCCACCACGTGTACAGGAAGAGACACGTGGGAGGCATGCAAAACGACATATCAAAACATGATAACAAGCATCTCATCAGAAAATGTCACCGGTCAGCAGATTTGACGGTCAGGGACAGAGGATCACAGAGGTATGATGGCTTAGAGGAGCACCAGATAGTACTCCTTGGGTGTTAGTACATGCAATCCCGAGGAAGATCCCAGATCAACGGCTGAGAGAGAGTTTGACTGACACAGATGTGACCAGACTAAGAGACACTTTTCTGACACGAGCAGACATCCATCTACCCGCATTAAATACCAAAGAGATATACACGTGTCAATCAGCTCGATGAAGAAGCGGGGATAACCCTTCGTATTCAAGCTTAGACCGCAGCATATGCCGAAGACCTCTGCATAATGGGCACAAAGCACAAGAAGATAAGGTTACAACGGAACCTCAGAAGTAGGACCCATGTTCCAATTCTATAAATACCCCTCTCCACTAAGAGAGAAGGGGTCGACCAATCCAGAGAAAAGATAGGAGAATATAGGAGAGATAAATAGGAAGAGTAAGTGATCCCCCTACTTCCGCAGACCTATGTGTACTCTAAATTCATTTGACTATCTTTGTAATCATTCAATACATAGTGAAACACCAGCCCCGTGGATGTAGGCCTTAATGCCGAACCACATAAATCTTTGTGTCATTTATATTTCAGCACTTTACATTCAGCATTGAACGTCATGTGCTTTACATTTATATTTGATTCTCTATTTACCCCTTTATACGAGCATTATTTATGATAATATTCGACTAGACAATGACGAGCCCGAAGGCTTAGAGTCGATGAATCGATATAATTATCTCCTTTACGTATTCGACGTACAATTTCAGAATTAGAATGTATGTGAATATTGTTTGTGAACACGTGGATGGCTTCGATATTTATGTGTTCACAATCTGGCGCTAGAAACAGGGACTTTGTCCCGGTAAAAGATTTATTTTATCCTGTGATTTTACCTTAAACGCGCATTATGGCTGTGCTCTATTCTGGGTTCGGCGTGCTTTCAAAACCTTTTTATTCTGGGTTCTTGGTCTTTATTTTCACAAACACCATTTAAAAGCAGACAAATCCACGGTTACCTATCACAGATTAGCACTGAGGCGTTTTTCTTTTTAAAACTAAGACTTAATAATCAGATTCATGAGTTTTCGCTATGGATCTGCCTTTCCAAAAGTTTTATTTTTCAAAAGTAGTCTGAAAACAAGATCCATGATTGTTTATTAAAGGATTTGTATTGCGAAAACAAGACCGATGAAATCTGTATGTTTCTCTTTTATTAAGGCCCTTGGACAGCTCATTTCTTTTTATTCCACAAATTTTGCGGGTACGAATGGCACTAACCTGATCCTTGTGTATATATGTGGTTCTCTTTATTTATTCCCCTATGCAGAAAATGACTAAAAAACGGAAAAGACACTAGAGGCAGGAAAAACCAAAGCCTCATCAAAGGAAACACCAAGGACTACCCCGGTCATGACCCGAAGTAAGCAGAAAGGAGACAAAGCTAAAACAGCTAATCAGAGGCAGGATGTTGCGGAAATCACCTCGCCTATGAACACTAACTTCATTGCAGCCGCGGCTCTCAAAGCAGCAGCCACAAAGAACAATGCAACTGTTACGGCCCTTCAGGCTGCAGAAGCTAACAAAACTTTGGTTTCAAACCAAGTCCATCAACAAAGAGAAGGGGTGGCAGAATCTATGACACATCAGCCCGCGCATCCGCCAGCCTTCGGAATGCCGTCAACCAACGGTCAGAATCAAACCATACCAGTGGTTTTAGCATCGTGGGTGGAAACTCAACCGAGGGGACCAAACTTGGAGATACCAACAATTGAAGCTGATCCTCTACCACCCTTAATACACACAGTAGATGAAGGGGGAACCATGGCCATAGGGGTACAAGCCGGAACTCCCTATCAGGGATCTAACCAGTTCCACCGACTGATGGTAGAGCTCGAAGAATTGAAAAAGAGCCAGCAGGTCTACACAGATGCCGTAGCTATTCTGGCCAGAGAGAACCAAGACTTGAAAGATCGGATTGCCCAAAGAACGAAGACCAGCCAACAACTGGACGAAGCAAATTCTAAGGCACCAGAGCCTAATCGAGACCGAAGAATCATCCTAGCAAACTCCGCTAGGGGAAGCAACCCATCTGATCCAGATTATGCCGCCGAAGACTCAGATTATTATGACAGTGAATATCGAAGAAAGAAACGTTCAACTGAGCACGAGAACGTGGGACATTACTGCACAATGGAAGAGCTGTGTGATGATATGATGGATGAGATCAGGCAGTTAAAATCTAGACAAGGCGGAGGAAGGCTTGAAGAGGTGATGAAAGAGGCTAACTCCACGCCCCTAACTCATCGCTTAGCAAATACCCCCATTCCGCTAAAGTGCCCTGTCCCAACTTTTGAATGCTATGACGGATCCAGTGATCCCGCGACACATATCCGGTATTATAATCGTATATTAGCCTGATGGAGTCAAAACGACGCCGTCCTCTGTAGGTATTTCCCATCAAGTCTGAAGGGATCGGCTTTGTCTTGGTTTGACAACCTGCCACCTGATTCCATCAACTCATACGATCAACCCGCAGATAAATTCTTGAGAACCTACATGTACAACAAAGCTGTCAACACCGGAATGGATAAACTTTTTTTCTCTGGCAATTGGATTCAAGGAGAACACAAGGGAATACACCAACAGATGACATAAGATCTGCCAAGCTATAGGGAGTGTGGATCCCATAGTAAGCATCAACTACTACAAGTGGGGATTATACCGAATGAGTCCACTATTTGTTGAGATCCACGGAAGCGTACCTAAGACAGAAGGAGATCTTCGAATAATTATTGAGAAGTATGCTCGTGTTGAAGAAATCCAGCGTGAGAACCCGAGGGCACAAACGCAGAGGTCTCACCGTACCAATTCCAGAACAAACCAGCGGGGCCAAAAGAAATAGCTCATTAGAACGACCGCACGAAGATAGGAAGGAACGAAGAGATGAACGACAAAAACGATCGAAAATTCGAAGATCAGGTTTATAAAGCTCAACTAGCCATGCTTGGATTTGCGAGAGATCAAAGGAAGGAAAATTTGGAGTGGCCGTGGTCTAATGGAAAAAGCCCCCAAGGACCGAGAAGTCAAATATTACTGTGAGTATCATTGCTTCAATGGTCACCAGACCGAGAAATGTAAAAACCTCAAAATAATGATCCAAAAGTTGATTGATGCTGGCGAACTCAAGCAATACATACGAAAGGAAGTCACCGAGGATAGATCCAAACGAACCAAGCAAGTCCAACTTCCAGAGGGAAACCGCACAATCAACACCATTTCGTGTTCCGAAGCCATATGGCCCTCACTTACAACGCAGATAGGAAAGAGGCTACGAAAGAAATTCGAAGACCACTGCGAATTATATAATATTGATGGTGTAGAGGTGGACGAGCACGAAGAGTGGATGGACACACCTATCATCTTCGATACTGAAGATATCGAAGAAGATATGGAAGACCATAACGATCCCTTGGTCCTCACACTACCAGTGGCCGGATGTAACCTCAAAAAGATCCTCATCGACGGAGGAAGCTCATTGAACGTTCTATTCTACGACGCCTTCAAACGGATGAAGCTCCATGATGAACAGCTGATGACATCTTATAACACAATCTACGGGTTCAACGGAGCGCCCACAAAGCCATTGGGAGACATTGTGTTGCAGGTGAACTCTGGGCCCATGAAAGTAGAAACACGATTCAGCGTGCTAGACACCCCATCCCCCTATAACACCATTATTGGACGAAAGTGGGTACATAAACTCAAGGGAGTGGCAGCAACTTACTACCAATATCTCAGGTTCCCTACACCCGAGGGAGTAAAGGAAATCAAGGGAGATCGGGTCTCTGCAAAAGAGTGCCAGGCCACTCAGGATCGTACCAACAACGAACAGGAAGACCGGCGAAAAACCCGAAGGACCAAAAATAAAGAAGCGACGAAAGAAAAGGCCATAGACATGTTCCTCAAGGAAACCGCGGGGAAGGGCTTGACGAAAGATGATAATGTTCTTAACACAGAGGAAAGTACTTCAGCAGCCAACGAAGGACAGAAACATACCAAATAGCAATTAAAGAACGTCCCAGTCCTTAAGGACCCGAAGCCGATGTTCACACCAGTGGAGCCCGTAAAAGAAATCAACATAGGAATGGAAGAAAATTCGAAGATGATCAAAGTAGGGACCATGATGGACGAAGAAAGAGAAGCTTCCTTAACCAAACTACTTAAAGAATACGCGGATGTATTCTCCTGGAAGTTAGGAGACATGCCGGGGATTGATCCAAAAATAATCCAACACGAGCTGCGCATCAAACCAGGCACGCCACCTTTCAGGCAGAAAATAACAAAAGTTGCACCAGAGTATCATAAGGCAGTAGAAAAAGAACTTCGGAAACTACTAAAAGCAGGCTTCATCAAGAAAGTCAAATACCCACATGGATCTCGAACATGGTCATCGTCCCTAAGAAAAAGGGAGGGGTTAGAATATGCGTCGACTTTACTAACCTCAACAAGGCATGTCCAAAAGACAGCTATCCCCTACCGAGCATAGATCAACTGGTTGAAGAAGTGGAAAGGTACGAAGAGCTGTCATTCATGGACGGATATTCTGGTTACAACCAAGTATCCCTGGCAGAAGAAGATCAACAACACACGCATTCTACACCCCATGGCCTTTATTGCTACACTAGAATGCCCTTTGGACTTCGAAACGCACGGGCAACTTACCAGAGAACGGTCGATGCTATCTTCAAGCCATGGATTGGTAGTACCCTAGAAGTCTACGTTGATGACATGCTCGTCAAAAGTAGGCTGCGGAAAGATCACCACCAGGACCTGAGAGATATTTTCGAAGAAATGAGGAAACATCACATGAAAGTAAATCCAGAAAAATGCACCTTCGGTGTCACCTCAGGGAAATTTCACGGATGTCTGGAAACAAAAAGGGGTATTGAGGTAGACCCCGCGAAGATTCAGTCCATAGTGGAAATGCCATCTCCGAAGAATTTAAAAGAAGTGCAAAAACTCAATGGATCCTTAGCAGCCTTAGGCAAATTTATTGCCCAATCCTCGGATAAATGCAAACATTTTTTCAATATTCTCAAAATCGGAGTAAGTTTGAATGGACCGCAGAATGTGAAGAAGCCTTCCAAAAAACAAGGAATACCTGGCTTCAATTCCAATCCTACAGAAGCCTGACCTGATGAGGTTTTGGCATTGTACATAGAAGCGACAAAAGACGCAGTTAGCATAGTGTCGGTCAAAACCAATACGAAGATAGAACATCCTATCTATTATGTCAGCAAGACCCTCAATTCTGCATAAGGAATTACACGAAGATCGAGACAACTCATCCTGGCGTTAGTATGGGCTACTCAAAAGCTAAGAACCTACTTCCTAACTCACTTCATCTGTGTCCCATGCAAAGCACCATGGAAGCAGTCCTCAAAAGCGCAGGAAAAGTAGGGAGAATATCCAAGTGGAACACCCACCTGGACCAATTCATCAACATCCATGAAATTCAACACTCCCAAAAATCCCAAGTATTGGCGGATTTCTTAGAAGACCTCCCCATGGACAACGTTGAAGATATTAGGGGCATACTAGAAGCCGACGAGGAAAGCAAGGATCCAGTTGATGTCCTCGAACCCACGATTCAAAGACGACGGGAAGTCTTCGTTGATGGTTCCAAAAATAAGGAAGGGCAGGAATAGGCATTGTCATCACCACCCCAACTGGAGAAAGGATCGTACAGGAACTCAGGTTAGAATTCAAAGAGCATACTAACAACATCGTCGAATACGAGGCAATCGTACATGCCCTCCGCTTGATAATATAAATGGGGGTAACTGATGTAAGACTGACAAGTGATTCGCAGCTTGTCATACGACAAATAGGGTTCGAATACAATGTATACGACGACACCCTCTCAGCTTACATGGCCTTGGTCCAAACATTGGCATCACAAGTTCCGAGCATCCAGTTCAGGCACTTGTGCAGAAGAGATCTCAGGAACACGGATGCCCTAGCATATATATCATTTATGTTGAAGGACAAAAATATCGAAGCTATCAAAATAACAAGGGTGTACGAGCCTTCGATTGCATCACAATTTTCCTTTGCTACAAATAAAGATACAGTGGAAGAAAATATCGAAGATCAGGTGGGAGAAGACATCCATAACGATTTTGACGAAGAAGATATCCTGTCAAGATCAAATCAAGACGAAGATTTCAGCAACGAAGATGATTGGAGAATGATGATTCATGTGTTTCTCAAGGATGGAACCTTACTCGCGGATCATAAACAATCCTGGAAAACACTCTCCAAAGTAGGAAGATATGATCTTCGGGATGGGGTCCTGTACAAGAAATCTTTCCTCGGACCGTTACTACGTTGCTTATCCAGGAAAGAGGGGCATTGAATTCTAAATGACATCCATTATGGCGACGCAGGGAATCATAGAGGCATGAGATCACTAGCCGACAAAACAAAAATCCAAGGATATTACTGGCCCACGATGATACAAGATGCTGCAAGAATGTCCCGACGATGTGAAGAATGTCATCGTTTCGCCAAAAAGATACACGCACCAGCAAAAACGTTGAATTATGTGGATAGTCCTTGGCCATTTGCAAAATGGTGCATATATCTCGTTGGGCCCTTCATCGAAGGATTAGGGAAAAGACGATTTTTGATAGTAGCCACGGACTACTTCAGTAAATGGGTGGAAGCCAAAGCCTTAGCCAGGATCAGAGACGTGGACGTGTTTACTTTCATATTCCAAAGCATCATTTGCAGGTTCGGCATACCATCGGAAATCGTGTCCGATAATGGTAAACAATTACAGGGGAAGAACATAGACATGCTCTTCGACACTTTCAAAATAAGGAAGAACAAGTCCACCCCCATATACCTTCAAAGCAACGGACAAGCGGAAGCTACTAACAAAACCCTCTCCCTTATCCTCAAAAAGCAATTAGACGAACACAAGGAGCGATGGTGTGAACATCTACACAATGTATTATGGGCATACAGGACAACACGAAGATCTGCCACTGGGGAGTCCACATTTCTCCTCACTTATGAAGCTGAAGCAGTCATCCCAACAGAGATCCTCATTCCAACCACAAAGACCGAAGCATGGGAGAAAAATCTCACAACAGACATGATATTAGAGAGACTGGACGACCTGGAAGAAAGGAGGGAAGCAACATTGCAAAAGATGGAAAATTATCAACGGAGATTAGCGAGAGAGTATAACAAAAAGGTTAAGCTTCGAAATTTTGTAGAAGGGCAGTATGTGTTAAGAACAATCCCACAGTATCAACGAGAGAAGAAATGGGGAAAGTTAGCAGCTACATGGGGAGGGCCTTTTATAATACACGACGTTGCGGGTAACGGGTTCCTACTATCTTCGCAATCTGAAAGGCGAGGTCCTCCAACACCCTTGGAATGCTAAATGGCTCAAACCATACTACCCATAGGAGCAGCGCAACTTTGCATCTGCGTGAATAATACCAGAAGAAGAAGGCAGCGTAACCGCTCTACATGTTTCTATCTATGGACGAGGAGTAGGAGGCCTCAACCTATCAATCAAACAAACTTTTTGGGAAATCTTCAAGCAAACGAAATGGTCAAAAGGCCCGCTGGGTGAACGCATGTACATTGCATAATAAATTAACAATATTGGGGAAAGTAGTTAATCTACAATCTCTCAGGTCTCGGATGTGATTCTTGGCTAGGAGACTTTTTACTAGATATCGTCGACATAGACCTCAATGGTGTTGTGCATCTGGTCTTCAAACATGTCTCCCACCAACCTCTGATATGTGGCGCCTGCATTCTTCAGCCTAAACGGCATCTTGGTGAAGAAAGAAATGTGTTCTTGATCCTCGGGAGCCAACGGGATCTGGTTATACCCCGTGTATCCGTCCATCAATGTTAGTGCCTCGTACCCCACTATAGATTCCACCAGTTGATCGATACTTGGGAGAGGGAAACTGTCCTTCAGACAAGCTTTATTCAGGTCGCTGAAGTCGATACAGATTCTGACTCCTCCGTTTCTCTTTGTTACCACAACCATGTTAGATATCCACTGTGGGTAGTGCAATTTCCTAATTATTCCCGATTCCTGTAACTTCTTTAGCTCCTTCTCGACGGCCTCCTGTAATTCTGGTGCGATTCGCCTCATCTTTTGTCGGACTGGCTTGATGCTTGGGTCGATCCTTAGATGGTGACAGCATACCTCCGGATATATACCCTCCATATCGTGCTTGTTCCATGCGAATGCGTCCATGTTTTCCTTTAGCACCGCCACGAGCTGGTTTACCTGTTCGTCCGATAGTAAGGACCCGATCCTTACCACCCTTGGTTCTTCTACAGTTCCCAAATTAATCTCCCGAGTAGGTTCCACGGCCGAGAAGTTTGGTTTTGATTCCTTCATCGGCGTTGTCTCCTTTAATTGCTATGAAGGCTCGTTTCCTTGTGCTTCGTAAGTCATGACCGCCTGCGAAATAACTCTTTCCAGTTCTTCTGCGACTTTGGCTTATTTAGCCCTTTTCTTCTCTCCCCTTTGTCGTGCTCGCCGCTCCTCATTTATCTGCGCATCGACCTGCATGCACTGTCGGGCTGCCTTTGGATCTCCTACGACCTCAGCTATCCCTTGTACGTTGGGAATCGTAGTCTTTGATGATAGGACGATGCCACTCCTTTGATTCCCGCGATCCATGGTCTTCTGATTATAGATTCATAGGGCGAGGCGACATCAACCACGCAGAATGTGGTTAAAGTATCTAGGTAACCACCTCCATCTGATATCCTTAGAGTTACTTCTCCCTTTGGGATGGTTACGTCCCATTAAAACCATAGATACGATATGTCGATGGGACGAGTATATCATCTGACAACTCCATCCTTTTGAACGTATCGTATAAGAGTACTTCGACTGAGCTCCCACTATCTACTAGCACTAGTGTAAAACAGCAATTCCGCGACCGTAAGGACCGGTCATATATACGAGTTATATGACCAGACCCAACAGTCTCTGATAGGGTCGCTGATAAAGCGTTTTTTTTTGGCGACCCTCAGCCGTGCGTTTCAGAATAACGACTGATTTTAAGTGTACCGAGATGCAGACTCTCAGCCGTAGGTCTCAGATTTATATTATAATATAAAAAAAGAATAGATTCATATTTGCTGAAATGCCTGAATGGCTGAATCTGAAATGATCTGACTGCAAAGTCAAGTCAAATTGAATTGAAGTCAAGCCATAGTCAAGTCAAACTGAATTGAAGTCAAGTCATAGTCAAGTCAAATTGAACTCAACTAAAGTCATAGTCAGTCAAGTCAAGTCAAGCAAAGTCAGTAAAGTCAAGTCAGTCAAGCCAAATTTAACTTAAATGGAACTCGACCTGAAATTCAAATTTAAACTCGAACTGAGAATTCCATATTCATTCATTTCCATTGGGTTTAGAAATACACAAAAATGATGATTCTGATTCATAACAATACATGTCCAATGCTAGCTAGCTAGTGCTACCAACAAAATGTTAAACAAAAAAACAACAGGTTCAGTTCCTCCGATGAGATGGACTTAGCCAATGCTTCATGAATGATATCAAGTAGAGCATAGCAAATCAATAAAGATAGTCGTTCCTGCAAAGCAAATCAACAACAGTACAAGGACTTCGTTCAGTTCATAAACTCTGTGTGTTTTATTTTTTGGAGATTAACAACATCACAGGGGAATAATGTTAAACCCCGTATCAACAGCCAATATGTTATATATATATATATAGTGGAATAGAAGAGATGCAGATTATAACCCAAGATTCGGCATGCTATCTGACCCATATAAGTATCAAAATCATAAAAGGAGGTTCAGGGTATGTTGTCAACTCAGATCTTCGCAGGGGGAGCTACATGATTTCCACCAGTGGAATTATCAGGTGTCGGGCAAGTTCACTCAAAGCTACAGCACAAAAGAGTTAAAACTTGCATTACCATTCTAAAGATACTTTCAAGATTAACATGAAACAAAAACATCAAAATAAAACATGTACGGTGTAAGTAAGTCAAGGTTTTAGAACTAAACTTCCATAGTAATCACCATGGAAGATTTGGATCAATGGATGGTCCTATGTATTAGAAAGCAACATTACCAGGTGAGCTACATGACAAGTTATGTCCAAATGAGCTACATGACAGTTACAGGAATTGAGAATAATTTTCAAAAAACCTCGAAAATGTTATGCAGTGAGCTTAGATTTTCCCTTGTCACTAATTTTAGCGTTTAAGACTGTCCAAGTTAGAAAGATCAGTCAGATTTCTTTCTCATGGGTAATCACAAGTAAGTGAAGAAGACATGCATGACCACTGAGTAAGAAATGAGAGCTATCTGCATCAACCCTTTTGTAGTCCCTTGTATTCGACTTCAAATGCAAATTAAAAAGATCAATAAATGAAAGAAGCGTGTAAATATCCATCTGGCAGCTAGAGCTTCGGATGCAAATCAGCAGGTGTTTTTAGTAACTTACAGGTCTAGTCGAGATTTCTTTTGATACGCCGGCACTACAATAAACAATTGTTTCCTCTCCAATAATTATAACACCCCCAATAGGCATAGGAATGGTAATTAACAATCAAACCCATTATCAAGATTATTGTGACCATAGACCCTCCGAGAAGTCTTTTTCCTTGAGTGCAACCGCATGTGTTTTAACATGTCTCGCATCTTTATTGTCCTGCAGTTCAGAGGAACCACACCTGATTTAGCTTTTACTAGACTAGAACAACTTACGAACAAAATATAAGTGCAACACCAACTTACGAATAATGCTTTGGAACATGTAGCAGGACCAACCCCATGTAGCCGGACCAACCTCGATCTTGAAGCTCAGCCAACTCTACAAGTACATATAGCACACAAAGGAGAGTGTTAAAATAGAAAACAGAAACAAACCCAAAAACTAAAGAATTAATAGTTAGAAAACGCTTATTGTTTTGGTATAAAATCCTGTATTACCCGTTCGGCAATATAATGGGGATCAGTAGCCTGTTCACGTCTTGCTATCACTCTAAGTAAGAAGGCAGGTGGTTGTGGAGCAAAGGCACCAGTGGTGGATGGTTGACGTGCATGTAAACACTGGTCATAAATATTGTAAGTGGGCTCATTTATTATTACCAAACTTTAGATTTCACAAATCAAAAATAAGTTATATGCTTTCACTCACAGGCATCATACCAGCATAAGACCTTAGTTTCGAACTCAGATGGGGGTATAAGTAAAATAAAGTAATATCATCTCTTTAGTTGCGGATCATACCCAGGCGAGCAGCACAACCATTTCCAGTATTGCCACCTCCTTGTATTCTCATTGATGCTAACTGCATAATTCAGGTGCAAGGTTCTAATATATTCACCATGTACTTGTATTGCAGATCTCCTTATATTTTCATTGATGCTAACAAACACTAATCTGATCAATTGTCTCGACAACCTTATCTTTTTTGATTTTCCTTCTTGCAGTAAACGTCTTGATGGTCTGGAAATAGACATTCAACATTAGACAAGATAATTTCAAACTGACAAACAAATGAAAAAAAAACATATTTCTGGAAACTCTTAAAGATTATAAACAGACTCGTGTTTGCTTCCAAACATATTCATTACTGATGCCTAAAGTGCTTTATGGATCTACAAATAAGACCTCTTCAATAAAAATATAAAAAAGTATTATCATACTCTTTATATTCTTTGTCATAATATAAGTTATCACTCACATAACTGTTTTAGTAATGATGGTTTAAGAAGCCAAAGACATCCCTTGCATCCCTGTATAAGGGATCTCAACAACTGAATGCAGACCAATATATGTTGTATCTAGTTTTACATATGCAGCAGAATAAGTTTTCAACATCAATTAACTAAAATTAACTTGGGAAGTATACTATAAACTAGCTTGAATTGAGAATATAGCTTTAAGGGATTAAAGATTATGCTGCTCAGTTTTTCTATGAGAATATAACTTAAAGGGATTATAGATTATGCTGCTCAGTTTTGCTGCGAGAATAAATACATAAAAGCAATGTCAGCTTCGAAATGAGATAATGCCATGATGATTGACTGCAAACCAGTAGAGGCTGTAAAACCTAGCTCTGTTTTGAAAAATAACTTAAGAACTCACATATATATACAAGGTACTACCCCTGTGTTACGTTGTAGTTGTTCTTCTCTGGTCTGGGTTATAATGACAACAAAAATATAAGCCGGTGAGACTTTTCCCGTATCCTGCAGTTTCGATAAAACATTTCAGCCATATACGATAAGTAATGATTATAATTTGTGCAAGTATGATTATAATTTGTGCAAGTAGGTTGATCTAAGTAATTACCTTGCAAACTGTTGATATAATGATGCAGATTCCCATAGAAGAAGAGTATAAAGCCTTCGTGGAACTCCAGATGGAACTTTGCTTGGAATAAATTGTCTGCGGTTATGTGTGACCTGATTGCCAAACATAAAGAAGCAAATACAAGCCCCAAATGTACGCATGACATCAAGAGTACCACCACAATAAGCGAAACTTCAGAATTTGTTGTTAGGTTGAAGGATAAATGATTCACTTTGACCAACACTCAGTATAAAACTCCTTATCTCTAGCGGTAAAGCACTTTCATGGACTCCAGTTTTATGATACCTCTTTTAACATACTATAAGGCTCTAGAATCTTTCTTAACTTGATATTATGCAAACCCATAAAATCTTTTTGTCTATAATCACTTTAAAGATCTTCATAAACAATACCACCACCAAAATTACACCAGGCCTTGGAATACGGAACATGGACTAATCACGAATTATATCGAGTGTAAGAAGTGTGCAACTTTGGTCTATCAAACCCCAAGCTTATTCTATAACAATCACACCATCCTGTAGGGTATGAAGTGCAAAGGACAGAACTAAACCACTCCACCATTAACACAGTCCCATAAAACAAAATTATCTTCCAAATATATTGCATTAGTACTAATCTATTATAATGATACTCATCTCCAATATAACAACATCAAAGCAATTGACAAATCAAGTAAACAAACATAAGACAAGTGTGCAAAGGATATTACAAAACCCTTGGAACTCTGATGAGTGCTAAAAAGTGCATATTTCTATATATTTTTCTTGGCATTTAACTCATCTTTTGTGCATTAATTCTACATTTTATCCCATATTCTGTATTTTCATTGTTTTCAAGAATAAATATTTTTCTTACTTAATTTTGCATTTTTAGGTAATAAATAAAGTCTGGATAACTTGCGGAGCGGAAAAAGAAGCTGAAGAGTGGTGAAAAGCCGGAAGAAATTAAGCAAGGAAGCCGCAAAGAATGGAGCGCACGTCCAAAAAGCTAGGAATGGGCTCAAGAAGGAACAATTGTTCTTGAAGAAGATATGGGCTTGGCATACCAAAGGCCCAAAACCCTTACCCAAACCCATTTTCTATATCCATACCCGCCTCCATTTTCAGCCGTTAGATTGGATCCATCTCATCATCCAACGGTCGCTTCTTCATAGTGCATCAAAATCTGAAGTCCCTGCAAAACACCATAGTGCCTAAATTCCAAACCTTCAGATTAGATCACATTTAGATCCTACGGTCGCTTCTTTGCCTTCGCATCAAATCTCGATACTTCCGGTTAACACTTCAACACCTAACCCCATCTAGAGCCGTTAACTTCGTTGTATCAAGACATCCGACGGTCTCTACCAGCCTCTTCAGGCGGAGCCGTCCGATTCACCTACCAGCTTCTATTCCAGTGGCTCAGCTTCGCCAACATCAAAATTTGATGAAGCCGCTCAACACTCTAAAAACCTAATACCTATACCTCCAAATCGACCACTTCTTCTTCTTTTCTTTCTTTCTTCTTCACCCATCCCTGTTGCAGAACCACCACCATCACCCTGCCACTGCCATCGCCACCACCTACTCCATAGCCACCTAAACACCACCACCAACTCCACTATAATCATTCCCCCCATCTTCTAGCCATCTATCCTACCAATTTGTTTTCTTTTCTTTCTCAGAAAACCCTAGGAAAGAAATTGGTACAATAGCTCGAGCTAGAAAGAGAAATTGAAGGCATGGGAAGGAGCAGAGAAGGGAGAAGAAGCATGGGTTGAAGACGAACTCGTCTTATCACAGTTGGTGAGTAAAAAAATCAAAACCCTAATTTTACTGTTAATTTGGGGATTTTTGGGATTGAGCTTGCATGTACAAATTGAAGGCATGGGTTGCATCAGGAGAAGAATAAGAGGCATGGGTCGACGTATGAGGGCTGTTATCAGTAGGTTAGGTGAGTCAATTTCACTTTTTGGTGAAACCCTAATTCTCTGATATTTTGGGGATTTTTAGGTTTTTGCTTGCTTGTATAAATAGAAGGTGTTGGGTGTGAAATTGGCTCATGCTGGAATAGCCAGCGTCCAGAACTGTGTTCTGTTAATACCCTAGATGTGTATGTTCTGTTCTGTGTATGTTCTCTGTTAATGTGTATGTTAATACCCTGGATAGAATTTGTCAATATTCTCTGTTAATGTGTATGTTCTGTTCTGTCTTGTAATGTTCTCATGTTGTTCATGTCATTCTTAGATGTGTGAAATGTTCTAGGATAGAATTGAATCAAGGTAAACCACATTTTACTCTCACAGTGCATATCATGTATGCTTTGTAGTTAGGATAAAACTATGTGATATTACCACAACTCATACCTTATTGACATTGTCAAATTCTCTGACTAATTGTGCTTTAGTCAGACATTTAGTGCTTAGGATTGACACTTTAGTTGTGATTCAACTATCCATTGGTGAAACACCTTAGGTAAAAGGCAGGCTTGAACCTTTACCTTTACCTGCTGTAAGGAAGAATTGGCATGATCAGTTGAGTTCATCCTCTTGTCTTCACTGTTTTGTTTTGCTCTTTTTCATGTTTAGACTCATTCCATTGTTTACTGTTTTCTTTCTTTCATTTGATATTTTCTTCACATCACTGCCCTTGGCTTAGGCCTTGGTGTGCAACTGTCTCCTTGGCACTTTTCTTCCTGTTCTTTGTGTCTTTAGATTCTTTTCTGTTTTGCTCTTTTCTTCTCACTATCTTGCTCACTGTTACCAAAGGCTCAGTGCAATTCAAATCAATTCAGAAGCCCAGCTCAAGCTAAGGCCCAGTTCACTTTTATGTGAAAGTTCACTGTGAAAGCCCAGCTCAACCCAAAGCTCAAACCAGTCCAAACCAAGCCCAGGTTCGAAGACCAAAAGCCCATCAGTCCACTGAACTTAACCAAAGCCCAGGTCATAAGCTACAAAGCCCAAGGTTTAGTTCACAACCAAAGGCCCAGAAATAGGTTCAGAACAAGAAAAGCCTAGCTTAACCTGAGGCTCATCCAACTGAGCCCAAGGCTCAGTTCACTCCATTGAACCCAAGTTCATATCCAAGCCCAGTAAACTTCAGAGGCTCAAGGCCCAGATCACTTCACTAAGCCCATAGTCCAAAACAGAAGGGTACTCAAAGCCCATTGACCACTCAAAAGCCCAACAGCAAATTAGAACCCAAAATAGCTAGAAACTCCAAACACACCCAGTCTCTGTGGATCGACCCGTACTTGCACGAGCTACAACCGACGACCGTGCACTTGCGGTATTACTGTAGGCCCGTTTTTATTACGCTTAATTATACACGTTCCCGGGTCCACCAAGTTTTTGGCGCCGCTGCCGGGGATTGGTGCTGTGTTTTTTGTAGTTTTATTAGCTATTTTTGCATTTCACTGCATAGCATTTGCATCTGCATCTGCTTCACTTCATTTGCTGTTGGACCTGCTGTTCTGAACCTGTTCTTCCTCTACTGGGACGCCACCAAGGAAAAGAACCAAAACCCAACTGGGTTTTTGCAACAATATCAGAGCAGCTGGGCTGTGCTTAAAAGGTAACCCATTTAAGAGAACCCGAATTGTGGGCTTCCAATTTTTTAATTGTGGGCTTGTAATATTAAAGCCAATTTTTGGGCTTCTCTTATTTTCTGTTGGGTTGTAATTAATTTTTGTGGGCTTGTTTGTTTAATTTGTGGGCTTGTTTAAATTCTTTCATTGGACTTGTATTTTGGACTCTGGGTTTAAACCCAGCTGAGCTTGTAACCGATTGTGGGCTTGTTTCCACTCAAGAGTGGACCTCGAAACCAAAGTTTTAAAACAAACGTCGGGCCTTAACCAACTGGGCCAAATTAAACTTTCAAAATTAAAACTTAGTGTTTCGTGGGCCGCAGCCTTCCTTCCATTCCATTAGAGGACAAACAGTGGGCTTGCTCCCATTCAAAAACCAAATTTTATTTTCTTTTTCTAAAAAAAAAAAAAAAAAAAAAAAAAAAAAAAAAAATTACTTTACTTTTCTCCCATTCAAAAAACCAAATTTTACTTGCTCCCATTTTAAACCAAATTTTTTTCTTCTTTATCCCATCTTAAACCAAAAGTTTTATTTTACTCCCATTTCAAAACCAAATTTTCAAATGTCTCCCACCAAAACCAAATTTTTCCCAAAAATCCAAACCCATTAAAAACCAAATTTTGGCTTTGTAATATAGTTACTTAGCTTTTGAGCCCAATCATGTCTAGAT
Source organism: Papaver somniferum (assembly GCF_003573695.1). Taxonomy (NCBI): domain Eukaryota; kingdom Viridiplantae; phylum Streptophyta; class Magnoliopsida; order Ranunculales; family Papaveraceae; genus Papaver; species Papaver somniferum. The sequence continues at coordinate 11,165,542 of NC_039361.1, forward strand.
CTTGGTCTACAGTTGGGGAATACAACAAATCCCTTAGAGAACTTGCGTGTGGACATACTTCACGTTATGAACCTCCCATAGACCATGATGTCAATAGTCACAGGAATTATTATGGACATTTTCAAAGTCCCGAGCCTCAATACATGAACCCTAATGACTATTCACACATGCATCATTCGCCACAACGTGAAAATGAACATTTTGCTAATACCTCACTCACACAATCATCTCTTGAGGATCAATTAGAAGCTCGAATCGCAGCTTTAGAAATGCAATCACATGAGGAATCTGTCACATCTAATTTTCTTAGGCAACCTGAAATCTATGCATGTCCCGCATGTGGTAGTTTAGACCACCCTGTTGAGAATTGTCATATTTTGCATAATTTTAGGCAATATAGAGAAAATCCAAGGTATGAAATGCCCATAAATTGTGAGAATGGTAGTCATTGGGACCATAATCAATCCTTTGAGGGTTGCGATCAATCTTTTATAAACCCTAATGACCATGCACACATGTACCAATCACCACAATTTGAACATGAAGAATTTTGTACTCCCATGAATTTAGACTCCACCACAGAAGCTTTCAGACTCAGTGAGCAAAACTTCGATAGATCTACATCACGAATTCAGGCATATTTAGATCAGATTTTGCTTCACCAACAAAAGGAGGAAATTCATGAGGAAATGTATGTTGTCCCTAATGAAGTGTCTAGTCCCATTCATGTAAATGATGTTGCATATGAACCTAATTTAGAGGAACATGAATCGACTAATGACACCACCACTGTTAATGAGGACCAATATGCATGCTACCATGATGATGATTATGATGATATGTTAGAAGAACATGAAAATATTGTGGAACCTGTTGGTTCAATAACATATGGCTTCTCGCCCTCGACCTTCATGCATGTTGTTCTTTCTAATACTCATTGTAATTCATATGATTTTGATATTGACATGGGATTCGTACAATTATTCTGTGAAGATGAGCATGACATAGGAATAGTTGAATCTTCTGTAGACACTAATATGCATGAAAATATATTTGATGTGTCTGATTCTCTACCTAGGTCACATTGTGATATTTCTCCTGATTTGCCGATGCATGAGAACGAATCTGTTGATGATGTTGATGATTCTGAGTGTGAACTTGCTAATTTGATTGATGATTGTGAGCATGATGTGACATGTGTAGATGATTTAGGAGATTTTGATTTGATTAATAATGATGTGCCTATCATCCTACATAAGTCACAATCTGATGGCCTTCCACCCAACCTAGATTTGGTTTGTACCCATATTGTCAAACCGACTTTTCTGAGAGTCCCTAATCTAGGTTTGGAACTGTGTGCTTCCCAAGTCCTGTTGGACTATTTTGCATTTAAATATAATATCTTTGAGGAACCACAGTTGGAAATTGCATGTTTGCCCGTCCATAGCAAAGTACACTTTGAGTTAGATCTTGTGCATGATGAACCCCCAAAGCTGCGCGATTTTGTTTTCAAAATTATATCTTATGTAAAATCCAGGTTTGGGGGTAGCTCATTTGGTTTCACAGCTTCACGTGCTTTTCTTTCATGTGTGAAGCTGTTGAAACCTTTACACTTTGTCTTTTGGGTTGATCCTCAACTCTTTAGATTGTTAGTGTATGGTGAATTTTTTGTATATAATCCAGTAGATAAAATTTCTAAAAAACTCATTTGTTCCTTTTGTATATATTTTGCTAATCCAATATGATCTCGGCTGAAATATGTTGGATTTTCTGCCTTGAATAACGGAGTTTTATTTCTGCTTTCGCCGAAATCGGGTATTCTCTCTCCTTTTACTCTACTCAGCATGTCCCTTTCCATATGTTGCATTTTAATTCTTTCCATATTTTGAAACATTGAGGACAATGTTTAGTTTAGGTTTGGGGGTATAGAGTAGATACCATGATAATTTGCCATAATTGAAAACGAACTCCTTCTTCTTTTTGAAAAAATTGAAAAATTCCAAAAAAATTGAAAAATCAAAATTCAAAAAAATTAAAAAATGAAAAAAAAAAAAAAACAAAAAATGGAGCTCATTTACCTTGAAATGTTGACTCTTGTGCAAATATGTAATTTTTAGGAGTCTTAGTCTAGATATTTAGGCACCCTGATTCTAGCACAATTCACATAGTGATAAGAAATTTGCACGCGCACAATCTACCAATACATGTATGGCCTCGATCTTCAAGGTGTTTGATAGGAAGTTACGATTGCCAATCACTTTAGAATACTGAACGAAACTTGACTAGCTTGTTCTTTGGTTGGTTGGGATAGAAGGTGGAGGTTACATTAAGAAAGACAACCATCGAATTTAACTGGGTGCATCAAAAAGGGCTACCTCTTGCAAAGTGTCATGTAATCTTTTGTTTCCTTTTGTATATGTATCAAAAGTGTTTCCTTGTTCTAAAAAAAAAAAAAAACGATGTATATATTCAAAAAAAAAGAAAAATAAATATCAGAAAAATACAAAAAAATCAAGTATTTATCAATTCCATCCTCTCTTGTTCCAAAAATAAAAAGAGAGTAGTCAATGTAAATAAGAGTCATGTAAATTGTCATTTTGTTGTTTCATTGTAATAAGCAAGGAGGGTGTATGCCATTGATGTACAACGCAAGAAATTGTGAAATACCTCCAACTCATTCACAATTCTCGTAAAGTCCGGACAGCTAGCTAGATTTCGACCTTGGTTCTTAGCCTGAGAAACTATCTCTTGGTGATTAGTAGTCATAACTTCAGATCTTTCTTTACACATGTGTAGATACACTTTACACTCTTATCACATGTCTTTTTTTGTTATCAGTGCTAGGATTGTGCCTTCGATAGCTAGATTGACATCTCCATTTTGCTGTGAGCTTAAACTGTTTTGCACATGTCATATTTGATGGAATCTGAGCTTATATTTTGACTTAGAACTTTGTAGGTACGTTCTAAGAAAACCTTCACGAGACTTCAACTCGTCCACTAGGGACACTTAGTGGTTTAAAAGGCTTAGTGCATACGCTAAATGCATTCGAGAGACCAGCGACAGTGGTATAGGTAGGATTTCCTTCGTTTTGTTTTACTTGAGGACAAGTGAAATTCAGGTTTGGGGGTATTTGATGAGTGCTAAAAAGTGCATATTTCTATATATTTTTCTTGGCATTTAACTCATCTTTTGTGCATTAATTCTACATTTTATCCCATATTCTGTATTTTAATTGTTTTCAAGAATAAATATTTTTCTTACTTAATTTTGCATTTTTAGGTAATAAATAAAGTCTAGATAACTTGCGGAGCGGAAAAGAGCTGAAGAGTGGTGAAAAGCCGGAAGAAATTAAGCAAGGAAGCCGCAAAGAATGGAGCGCACGTCCAAAAAGCTAGGAATGGGCTCAAGAAGGAAGAATTGTTCTTGAAGAAGATATGGGCTTGGCATACCCAAGGCCCAAAACCCTTACCCAAACCCATTTTCTATATCCATACCCGCCTCCATTCTCAGCCGTTAGATTGGATCCATCTCATCATCCAACGGTCGCTTCTTCATAGTGCATCAAAATCTGAAGTCCCTGCAAAACACCATAGTGCCTAAATTCCAAGCCTTCAGATTAGATCACATTTAGATCCTACGGTCGCTTCTTTGCCTTCGCATCAAATCTCGATACTTCCGGTTAACACTTCAACACCTAACCCCATCTAGAGCCGTTAACTTCGTTGTATCAAGACATCCGACGGTCTCTACCAGCCTCTTCAGGCGGAGCCGTCCGATTCACCTACCAGCTTCTATTCCAGTGGCTCATCTTCGCCAACATCAAAATTTGATGAAGCCGCTCAACACTCTAAAAACCTAATACCTATACCTCCAAATCGACCACTTCTTCTTCTTTTCTTTCTTTCTTCTTCACCCATCCCTGTTGCAGAACCACCACCATCACCCTGCCACTGCCATCGCCACCACCTACTCCATAGCCACCTAAACACCACCACCAACTCCACTATAATCATTCCCCCCATCTTCTAGCCATCTATCCTACCAATTTGTTTTCTTTTCTTTCTCAGAAAACCCTAGGAAAGAAATTGGTACAATAGCTCGAGCTAGAAAGAGAAATTGAAGGCATGGGAAGGAGCAGAGAAGGGAGAAGAAGCATGGGTTGAAGACGGACTCGTCTTATCACAGTTGGTGAGTAAAAAAATCAAAACCCTAATTTTACTGTTAATTTGGGGATTTTTGGGATTGAGCTTGCATGTACAAATTGAAGGCATGGGTTGCATCAGGAGAAGAATAAGAGGCATGGGTCGACGTATGAGGGCTGTTATCAGTAGGTTAGGTGAGTCAATTTCACTTTTTGGTGAAACCCTAATTCTCTGATATTTTGGGGATTTTTAGGTTTTTGCTTGCTTGTATAAATAGAAGGTGTTGGGTGTGAAATTGGCTCATGCTGGAATAGCCAGCGTCCAGAACTGTGTTCTGTTAATACCCTAGATGTGTATGTTCTGTTCTGTGTATGTTCTCTGTTAATGTGTATGTTAATACCCTGGATAGAATTTGTCAATATTCTCTGTTAATGTGTATGTTCTGTTCTGTCTTGTAATGTTCTCATGTTGTTCATGTCATTCTTAGATGTGTGAAATGTTCTAGGATAGAATTGAATCAAGGTAAACCACATTTTACTCTCACATTGCATATCATGTATGCTTTGTAGTTAGGATAAAACTATGTGATATTACCACAACTCATACCTTATTGACATTGTCAAATTCTCTGACTAATTGTGCTTTAGTCAGACATTTAGTGCTTAGGATTGACACTTTAGTTGTGATTCAACTGTCCATTGGTGAAACACCTTAGGTAAAAGGCAGGCTTGAACCTTTACCTTTACCTGCTTTAAGGAAGAATTGGCATGATCAGTTGAGTTCATCCTCTTGTCTTCATTGTTTTGTTTTTATTTTGCTCTTTTTCATGTTTAGACTCATTCCATTGTTTACTGTTTTCTTTCTTTCATTTGCTATTTTCTTCACATCACTGCCCTTGGCTTAGGCCTTGGTATGCAACTGTTTCTTTATCACTCTTGTTCCTGTTCTTTGTGTCTTTAGTTTCTTTTCTGTTTTGCTCCTTTCTTCTCACTATCTTGCTCACTGTTACCAAAGGCTCAGTGCAATTCAAATCAATTCAGAAGCCCAGCTCAAGCTAAGGCCCAGTTCACTTTTACTGTGAAAGTTCACTGTGAAAGCCCAGCTCAACCCAAAGCTCAAACCAGTCCAAACCAAGCCCAGGTTCGAAGACCAAAAGCCCATCAGTCCACTGAACTTAACCAAAGCCCAGGTCATAAGCTACAAAGCCCAAGGTTTAGTTCACAACCAAAGGCCCAGAAATAGGTTCAGAACAAGAAAAGCCTAGCTTAACCTGAGGCTCATCCAACTGAGCCCAAGGCTCAGTTCACTCCATTGAACCCAAGTTCTATCCAAGCCCAGTAAACTTCAGAGGCTCAAGGCCCAGATCACTTCACTAAGCCCATAGTCCAAAACAGAAGGGTACTCAAAGCCCATTGACCACTCAAAAGCCCAACAACAAATTAGAACCCAAAATAGCTAGAAACTCCAAACACACCCAGTCTCTGTGGATCGACCCGTACTTGCACGAGCTACAACCGACGACCGTGCACTTGCGGTATTACTGTAGGCCCGTTTTATTACGCTTAATTATACACGTTCCCGGGTCCACCAAACTCCTCATGTTGTCCTCTCCTGCATCAATGTTTTGGAGTTGAATAACCACCAGATGCTCCTCTTTCATAATCATACTCACACGATGACTCCGAATAATCTAGCATAATGATACTCATCTCCAATATAACAACATCAAAGCAATTGACAAATCAAGTAAACAAGCATAAGACAAGTGTGCAAAGTATATTTCCAAACCCTTGGAACTCTTCATGTTGCCCTCTCCTGCATCAATTTTTTGGAGTTGAATAACCACCAGATGCTCCTCTTCCATAATCATACTTACACAGTGACTCCGAATTCAACAACTAATCCTTTCTCCTGTGCATTTGCCTATACATCCAGCAAAAAAACACAAAACTTCAAGATATTAGATACTCATCAAAACTCTATTTGTCATTTTATCAAACAAATAAATTGCATAAATAGAAACGGGTATCTGTTTATTAACTTCAGGGTCGAACTCAATACTAAACACAAAGAAATCCCCAAAAATATCAAAATCCTCAAAATAAAGAGAATTAAAACCCTAGATTTGAAAAGTAAAGGGGTTGTTTTCTTCTCATCTTGTAAGAAAAATCTAAAATTGTTTAAACTCTTAAACAATCTGCAAATAAAAACCACAAATTAATCATATCTAAAGTTTAGATCTCTAAAAATAGATAGTAGAGTGAAAAATTCAGAGAATGTTAGTAGTGACAGGTGAGAAATGGGAAAAATTAAGGTTGTGATGATAAAAAACGAAGATACGGTTTTGGTAGTTGTAGATGAAGGAAATAAAACCCTAATTAAATTCCTTCGTTTGCAGAATCAAACCCAATCCCAAGAATTTTGATACCAAATCAACACAAAAATTAATGAAAATTTCAACAAACACAATTTAGTGAAACCCTAAGAAAACCCCCAAATCAAATCCCAAATTTCATTCCAAATCTAAACATAATCTGAGATCTACTGGTTTCCTCTGCAAATAATGTGGATTTTCATATGAAATTAGAGTTTTGATTTAGGGAATTTAGACATGAATTCTGGTTCATGGAATTTGGTGATTTTATTTTCTGTTTGGTAAACAAACCAAAAGAAAAATAAGAACAAGATCGGTGTTGTTTGTGTGCTGAAGATCGGAGTTGGTGTTGTTCATGGATGCGGTAGATTGATGATTTTTGTGAAGGTAGCTGGTGGTGGTTGGAGGGAGAGGGAAAGACGAGCTGACGTTGGAGAAGAGATGGATGGGAGGGAGTACTGAGTAGTGAGTGTGAAGAGGAGAAAGATGAGGCGCAAACAGAAGGAGAATATATCTTTATCCTCGATAATAACGAGGTCTATTCTTCCAGATCCATCCAACCATCTCATCCCAATCGATGGCTCAAATCTTATACATTTACAGCCGTTCATCAGACATAACTGCAGCGTATGCCTAATGGTCTCTGAATCGGAGTTCCAAGAGGGATACAAGGGTAAATAAAATTTGTCATTCTGAGACGGCTTAGTAGGCTCTCGGATATGGTCCGGGTTTTTATTATATCAGAGACCGCTATGTGTGGTCCGCGGTCCAACTACCATTAATGAGGGTCTCGGATGTGGGTAGCTAAACCCCCATTTTCTACTAGTGTAGTATCCTTCTTACCCCCCCCCCCCCCCCCATTCCTCAATCAGTAGGGTGATAAGCAATGGATCCCTATGAGCTTGGACGTTCATCGGGACACTGAAAATTTCCTTCCAATTATGATCTCTTTTCTGGACTCTTGAAATGATTCCAGGATTCAGATTGTACGCTTGAGTGTCGGAATGGGAAATCGTGTTGACAAACTGTGTCGATCTGTCGATCCGGACCTGATGAACGGGTGCATCGGGTGCTGCGGTTGTGTGGGCTGGGTGTCGGACGAACTGCCTCAGATAACCATCTATAATAAGGTTTTGCACGATGTCTTTCACTTATCGATAGTTATTTGTAGAGTGGCCTCGATATTGATGATAATGGCAATATTCCGGGTGATCCTTGGTCTCCTCGAACTGTACCCCTCTTGAAGCTGGGTATATGATGTCACTCCTTTTTTCGACCTCTTTGAAGATTTATTCTAGTTGAGCATTCAAAGGGGTGTATGTTCTCGCCTCGTGCCTCGGCCTCTTTCCTTTAGCCACCCATTCCTTCTTCTCATTTCCTCGCGTAGGAGGGGTCGGTCTCTTCTCGGGCCTCCTTTGAATATCGTCCGATGTCGAATCGGGCGCCGCACTAGCCTCTTGCACTTCCCTATCCCTTGACTCTTCCTGAATTTCTTCTAGGGCGATGAAATTTTCTTGCATTTTCCTCATTTCTTTTAATGTTTGTGATTTTTTCAGTGAACATGGCTATCCATATGAGATCCGACCTCCCAAGTGCGTCTTCAAACCCGAATATCTGCTGGTCGACGGGTACTTTCCCAATTTCTGTACACAAATTTCTCCATCTATCTGTCAATGATCTGAGAGGTTCTCTGAACCATTGGGCCAAGGTGAATAACATGTTGACCCTGGGCCGAGGTATGCTGTTGTGCATGTATGTTTCAAGGAAGGCTTCGACTAGAGTCTCATAACTGTTGATTGTTCCTGGTGCGAGGTTGTATAACCATTTCCTTGACTCTCCTTCCAAGCTTGCAGGAAAGAACTTGCACTTTACCACCTCATGGTTTTTCCATTGTATTAGGGACATTGTGTACATCTTCAAATGCTCAACTGCGTCTCCCGTGCCGTCGAACCTTGATGGGAATGTGGGGAACGTGCACTTAGGTGGGAAGGCCCTTAGTTCTAGCTCTTGGGTGAAAGGGGTCCTCTCGGCCTCGCTTATGACCTCGGGGAGCTTATCTTTTTCGCCGGTTCCTGACAACTTCCTTATCTTTTCCTCTAACTCTCTTAGCTTGGCTTCAGTCGCATTGTCGGACCTTGTGTTTCTATGTTGATTATTCCTCTCGTGCCTTTCGTCGTCTGTCGATGAATCCTCGGATGGACCGTATCTTCCGATAGGTGGTGTTGGGGGTGGCTCTGATCGACCGGAATTGCTTGGTCCTACTGCAGGTGGTACCTACCCGATTCGGCCTTGGTGTCCTGATGTCCCTCGGCTAGAATATCCTCTCGACCTCGACCTTAAGTTCCGTAGCCGATAGTTCTCGAACTCTAAAGCTAGGTTCCTCTGCTAAAGATCCCTTAAAGCTTCATCTTGCCTTCTTTGGCTTTATAGAATTGCTAGCAGTGTTGGATCTGTACTCTCATGGATAGAGTGACCATTTGGATGGCCTAAATGGGCAAGGGGTGGTGCCATCCTCATAGGTGGTGGAGGTGGTGTTGCGGGGGGTATATGAGTCGATGTCGCCGGATCGATTCCGATAGTTGTTTCTCGTCCTAGTTTTACTCGCCTTAGTCGTTCTTGCTCTCAACCGATGGCTTCTTGATACTCAGCTTGTCGTCTGATGTTTCGTCTCTGAGCATGCAGGATCAATGTTTCCTCATCATCTTCCGTGTCTGACGCGGTAAGTCCATCTATTTGATCATCCCTCCTTGGGGGCGAGGCGATTCGATCTAGAGGCGATGGGTCACCGTCTCGTCCTAGATCGATCTCCTCGTTCACGTTTGGCATACCCCTTGCAGCAGCTCGTGATTCCTCTGGTGGTGGATGCCCGTTACTCCCTCGCCTCGTCCCAGTTACTCCTCTTTGCATGCTATTACTGGAGATCGTGTGGATCCTCAGAGTTCTTTCCATCCCTAACGTGCTATCCATCGGACACAGTGTGACGTTAGTCCGAGAGTCGTTCCTACCTACGTCAGTGAAAACAGACAACACCTTACTTTGACCTGTTTTTGAAAAGTTTTTATAGTACGCACGATTTTTGGAAGAAAAAGGTGACTGACACCAAGACTGAGTTTCAAAAGTACGATTACCTCTGCTCTGCCATGCTGACCTCGCCAATTTTCCCTGTTCAGACTCTAAGTGTCTCCTTTTAGACGGGTATCATGCTACATCGCTTTCAAAGTTGCACGACGTCGCTTTCAGTACCACGACTCTGCATTAACCACAATTTTTCCTACATTCCCTAGACTCCAAATCATTAACACCTAGTTCACTGTGGGTAAAAGGTCCAAATTCGTACTTTTATGAAGTCAGCATGCCAGGGCAAAAATGGACTAAGACTTATGCACTCCCTTGGAACTACAAAGGGATGCCTTCCCTTGATTCCTTGGATTCGTTCACCGGCGACCAATAATCTCACCGTGCTGTTGTTTTGGCATTTTCCCCAGCCAACATGGAACCTCAAACAACTTCAACCACACATCGAAGATGTTATTTGGGAGTTTACGGGTATTCCGTTGCTGAACTCGCGGGATAAAAACTAAAGTCAAAATATTAAGACATGAAAACAGACTCGCCTACCAGCGAGACTAGTCGACTGTTCGGGATCGACCTAACTGAAAATGTTTGCTAACGACTCGTTCTTAACAACGAAAACTTAACTATCTCAACATTCTTCAAACCAAACGATCATATACAGATTTTTACCGAGCAAAGTTCATCCCATAACATCAACTAACACACAAAGTGTTTTTAGGAGCTTTTGGATCGTCTTTGTCGGCACATGCAATCAAGGTATCTGGAAAACTTAAACTTCCCCTTAATCGGCGCCAGAATGTAGTGGCATAAAACCACACACCACATCCAACGAAGTAGAAGATGATTTAACACAAAGTCAAGATACACAACAAACATAGGCGCAAAGATATACGTGGTTCGGTATGATTATCTACGTCCACGGGGTGAAAGGATGAATGTTATTATTTCTCTTCTTTGATTACAAGATGTTCTCTCCTTCTCAAATGGTGTAACTCTCCTTCTCAAATGGTGTAACTCTCAAACTCTCCAATGTAGTGTCTTGTTTTTTTTCTCTCTCCCAACCTGCCTCTCTCTCTCGACCTGACCTTATATTTATAGGCCAAGGTCGACATACAACATAATTACAATGTTGGTCACACTACATCAATTTAGCTGTTCCCTATCGGACCTTCACTGCTCGCCCGACTTTCTGGTTTGACCGATAGTTCTTCACCCGAGGCCGAGTCTTAATCGTCTGGTTAATACGATGTCGCCCTTCTCTTCTTCTCGTTCCTTTGTTTGACCATCTCCCTTCGTCTGACCGAGTGCTTTCTGATTGTTCGTCCGACCTGTCAGAAGATAAGGATCACGTCACATCCGACCCACGTGATACCTCGCTCCTTGCGCCATCTTGTTCTATCTTGTGCTTCGCCGCTCGTTGTTCTTTGGTGTATCATAGCTTAGGATCTTTCCACCTAGCCCTGTGGATTATCTACACCTACAATGAGTTTAGTTCTTCGTTTCAGGAATCGGGATTCGGAGGCTAGTAGCTTACATGGTCGTTTTTCCCTATGAATCCACCATAATCTTTAATATGCTTGATCACGAGGTTATCGATGGCTATCCAGAGATTCTTGAAAGACATGCTTCAGGGTTGCTACTGGAGATGACAAAGGATGGGTGTCTTTCCAGAGTTATCGCATCAGTAAGATATGATTGAATTCCAAGTCTTATCTGTTTAATATAGGTGTAAGTGTTGTAGTCTGTCATGACCATCAAGTTATGTCTATTTTATCGTTTAGAATCTTTAGATTGGATGTTATCAGAATAAATATCTCGAACATCAACTTGAAATTCTATAAAACTTGCCATGCATTAGTTAGGTTAATTCATATTCCATATTTTAACTTGCTGACAGCTGATATAAGACTATGAACATTTTTCATACTTTTGTTATGTGTCGGATGTTGTATATCGCGAAAAAAAAATATGAATACACATGCTTGCAAATACAGCAAAAAGAGTTCATAAAACATCTCGAAATATGGGTTCTGATCCGCTAACAGTTTGGAGTTTCCGATTGATGCATGTCTTGGATGTAGGATCATAGTTTATACGCACACCCGTCAGAGTCAATATTATGCTTAATGTGATATCATGATGTTTTCTCATATTTGGAAATGCCGGCAAGTCTAAGGTGTGTGGTTAGAAAGACATACCGTGTGTTCTTTATTGCAGATAATTAAAAATTTCAGTCTTACTGCTTTTGTCAACATCGTTTATCTTAATCCTCTTCTGTTTCGCAAATGTGGAATATGAGGTGAGAGAGAAGTTGAATTTTCCCACATGCATGGATGCAAGGTAGATCAGGTTACCTTCGGCTGCAGCATTTGGATATGGATGGGATACGTTTAATTGTTTCTGTTATTGATCTAAGTATTTCCCCCGATTACTGTGTTCTCGAGGTATTTCCTTCAGAATGCAAATCAATTTTCCTTCCCTGGATCAGGATAAACACTCCTACTCTTCTGCTTCTAGCTTTCTGAGACGTATGTATTTTCTCTGCGTATATAACATCGGCTTCACTGTTTTTGTAACTTGTTTTTCCTTAAATAAAACGAACCAAAACTGAAAATGTCTCAAGTATGTACGTTCTCAACATATATAACACCGGCTTCACTGTTACCAATTTTCTTGTAACTTGTTTTGGTTGGTTTGTACTTAAAACTGAAAATGTCACCAAGTTTGTCAAATGCTTGATAAGAGCAGAGTGAATAATTCAGAGGAAGAAATTAGGGCATACCAGTTCTTGTAAACGCACTGACATTCAAGTAATGATTCCGCTGGTACCCTTAAGAGTATCCACAAATATGAATTCGGTGCCAAGAATAGAACTAGTTAAACGATTACAGAAACTGTGCAGGAGACCATGCTGATCAATACTCGACTGAAATTTTCTAACACCAATAGTATTAGGTGTATTTATTTGTGTTGTACTAGTAGGTCCAGTACCACTCATTCGAGTGGCAGCCACAAATGCTGCATTTTGTTTGTTGTTGGGACTGGTTTTGATGTCTGAAAGTATTAAACAGTTAATATCCCCAATATTATGACTGATTCTTTGCAGGTCATCAAAAACATTAGAGAGGAGTATTTAATTAGGGAGGGAAGGAGTTTATCCAATCAGAAGAGTTTACAAATAAAGAGTGTATTTTGAAGGTTGATTTTTTTAGCGGTCGGATCTGATTCACTAAGTTAAGTAGTCAATTTGCGAGAGCCATGAATTATCAAAAGAAAAAAAATAGGTAACTAGTAGTAATACTAATTAAAAGTTTTGCTATCCATGCCTTCTAAAGAAACAAGACTATCTACATGCACTGTTGCTTGAAACTCATGATCGGAAAATCCGATCTCAACAGTCCGATATGTACATCAACGGAGATTATAAGCATATAATTTATTCGCGTGTCTCACTAACAGCTCACCTTTCTTGTAATTAACTACTTCTGTATGATTCTCATTCATCCAGTATTTGTTCAACCTCACTATGTCACACCACGGAAGAACCACGGTGTGCCTCTTGACCCAACATTTGGTGTTTTGGTTTAACACTGATAACTCAAGTTCCGTTGATGACACAGGATCACATATGCACAATTCTCCTTCGAGCTCAAATAGATGCAACAACCGATTTTCACATGATAATTTACCAACACGTCCACTATGACCCACTGCTATGAACCTCTCAGTTTCCATTTCGAATGACACAATCAAATGTGAGTGACAAGGGAAATCTCCATATTTAAGATAATATAGTGCCTTATCAACCATCCAGTATAGGGTCCTGTTTATGATTACAGGAGGTCTACCAGGAGACGGGGGGTAGGGGCAGTTGCCAACATTTTCCGTTACTTTAGTTCTCATGTTAAAGATTTGGAACTGTTGTTGTTCGCCATTATTAGGAACCAAAAGCAATATATACCCCCTTCTTGTAGAACAAAAATAAACTCCAAACATACTTATGTTGATAGGATAAACCCGGCCAATTCAGTTTCTCGTTTGTAACAGGATTCCACAAATAGAAGATAGGCTCCTCCCACGGGTATAAATTCCTAAACAAAAGATATCCATCATATGAACCAACAACTGATATCCGATTACTCTTGCGCTTATAAGAGGAGCAAATATCAACTGTTTTCGTTTCAATATTATGAGATTCCTCGTCAATAAAGTATAGCTCGATAAAACCATATACGGAATCAGAATCTGGATAACGTTGCACAATCGTCACTGAATTAGATCGATTACGTTGCATTTGTGCAAAATACGAAGTTTTGGTCAAGGAATGTAAAGCTTTAGATTGACGCTGGCACTGGCGTATGCACTTTAGTGGAAGCCTACTTAGTATATCTTCGATTAAAGGATCAGGGAGATCAACACGGGACTTGCTAAGAGGTTTATCAGCAACCGGAGGGAGAGGGTTTTCAGGATTAGCAACTTCAACAAGGTTGTCGAGAGAACTAACTACCACGGAATCTGAGAGAGGTATGTTGGCAATAGAAAGAGTATGAAGTGGGTCATCCAAGAGGTTATGCAGAGAGTCGTTAACTGTAGGGAGAGCTTCTATATCAAGAATAGGAAGATCAGAGACACAGTCATCAACATTAACTAGATTGTCATCGAGAGAAATAACTGTCTCAGAATTTGAGAAAGATTTATCGGCATCCATACCTTGATTGTTTTTGTAGAACAATCCAAGTAGATCTCTCCAGCAGATTGGAACCCAGCTCATGCACGGAACAATAACATTCATCTTACCTGTAAATTATATAGTGCAGACGTAAGAATTTTTTGAGCATAAGACTCTTGGACAATGTCAGAGGTATATAAAGAGGAAGGAGACGAGAATATCAAGTGTTTGATAGGTATATGTAAAAAGGTTTTAAGCGATCCTTTAACCTTTTTCCTCTGCCGCAACGGACAACTAAATACAGGCTTAGTCCGTAAACCGTATTCACTCAAGGAAAAGGTTTCTGCTTTCGGGCTTTTTTCTAGAGGGCCAGGTTAGGATCAACCCGCAGGCCAGTCATAAATCACCAGGTTAAGATCAACCCGCGGCCGGTCATAAATCACCAGGTTAGGATCAACCCGCAAGCCGGTCATAAATCGCCAAAATTCCAAATGCACAACCTTTCTTTTCAAGTTAACCCTTCCATCAATTTAATGACCACTAAAGGTCGCGCCTTGGCTTAGTTTAGTTCAAAGGTTTCGTTTTTTTTTTTTTTGATCGGCAAGTTCAAAGTTTCCGTTATGATGTGTTAGTTCTTCGTTTCAGGATTCGAAAGCTAGTAGTCACTTTTACATGGTCGTTTTATGGATCCACTATAATCTTTAATATGCTTGATCACGAGGTTATTTGTCCGAAGATTCTCGAAAGACTGTCTTTCCAGAGTTCACATAATACGCAGTACAGGGTGTGTAGTTTGGTCTTGCATGGGTAGAGACGTGGAGTACTCTGCCAAGCCAAAGCTAGGGGTAGGAGCGACGGGGGTCATCCGTTTTCCTCTAAACTTCTGTTTTGGCACTTCCATTTTTGGATTTTTTCGATTTAGCATTTCTTAGGCCGTAAAAAGAAACCGCATCTAAAAACCATCTTATTTGGATGCAACTTGTTCCAGGGAAATGAAAATCTTTTTTCCTGATGGAAAACGAATAAAAAACTTGACTTTCCAAATAAAACTGATTAAGTTATGCCACCAAAGGCGGTTGCATAACGGGCTAATATTTTACTAAAAACTTTTAAGATATTTTCTGCGGTGCTATTCAACTCCCTATTCTCCTCCCTACAATCTAAACCCCACATTAGAAGAATGGTGAACCCCACCTGAACCTGAATGCGAATCTCGATATGGATGTGAGGCTTAGATTATAGGGAGGTGAATAGGGAGGTGGAGAATAGGGAACCAAGTAGCATTTCCGAAAAAAAAAATACTATGGTTTTAACTTTTTATTGACACTAGTCGAGAAGGGTTTATAAATCACGGATGAAGTTTGTTATAAAACATGATTTATCACGGTTTCCATTTGTTATTCGAACCGTTATTTATTTGGTGTGACTCTTTATAAATAACAAATAAAAAACGTTATTAAATATGACGAATAAAATTTGTGACTTTAAATCACACACATGATCTATTATTAAGTATCACGAATATTATATGTAAAATAAAATAACGGTTGATATCTGCCGTAAAAAAACATTTTCATAATAATAGCATCTTCCGTCATTTTTTGGCTACCGATTCAGACTTTTATATTCAGATTTTGTTTATTTGGCTACTGATTCAGACTTTTTTAATCAATCAGATTCAGATTTGACGCATCTGAAATTAATTTCAGTTCAAGTGAATCTGGACATGAAACAAAGTTCTGAAAATGAAATAAAATCTTATTAATTTCCCAACATAGCGTTTAAAATGTAGAATCTCCGACTACAAATTGAAAGGTATATCTAGCAACCCAAAGTCATACATTGAACATTAAAACTGAATCCAATCTTCTGTCACATTGCCATTTGCTATTTGGCCACTTAATCATGTCACCTCTTCTTAAAACATCACCAAGGACTCCATCTCCATCGCACTATACCTCATACACAACTTCGAAGACCATTTTAAGCCTCCTAAGCTCCTTCCTAGCTAGCTTCCCTGTCAGCTTGAGCATAAATTGACGACCTCTTGAGCTTCTTGTAGTAAAAAGAAGCTTTGTTACAACGCCAATGTTCCTACAAAAATATATTTTTGAAAAAGAGTGTAAGATTGAGAACAAAATGGAAGGAGATCAAGAGGTTACAGAAACTAGAATGCAAACAGTTCGCATTGAGCATACGTAAAAGTTGTACTACCTTTCTAAGGTAAAAGTGGCAGATCCATGGACCAAGTTGGGTCCAACAAGTTCACAAAACCTAATATCCACAACATAAGGCATACCAAATAACTATAAGTAACTATAAGTACAATTGCAACACAGAAGATCACTAGTAAAAGTTACCATAATGGGATCAGTAGCCACCGCTGCAACATTTATTATCGGTACTAGTAATCTGCATCAAACAACGACAAGGAAATTTTATTCAGTTAGCTGTGAGGCATATAACTATCCTGGAATCGACTAGTATTAGCTCCCAGTTGTATATCTATGGCTTTACATGATGAAAGTCAAACTCACAACGCAACTAAGCAAGGGAAATTACCACAACTTTACATAAAGCAATAGCCTTCTAAGAAAACATACCTTGTTGATATATGGCTCCATCTGACCTAATAGCTCATAACCCTGCATCCCAATCAATGATATATAGTCAGTTGCTGCATCTTAGGACAGATCCAAACAATTATCTAGGAATGCCATGTCAAAACAAACCTGTTTATAACAAGCAACATCCTCACAACATATTACTTTCCATAGCTCTGCCTCACAACATACTGCTGTTACTGCTACTAGCCACATGACACATCCCCCAGGAAAAAGGAACAAATACAGAGAGAGAGAGAGAGGGGGGGAGAGAGAGGAAAACCAAAGGCACTAAAGTTGGTTGGTTTTCTATACCATAAAAGGTGAATCATGTAAGGGTCGGGTACAATTCCAAGAAAATTACATGGTTAGTGCATTACTGATTGTATACCGTTGTATATTTGACAAATTCAAAAGTGTGCTAGGGAAGTTCTGTCGGGTGATGATGCAACAAAGAGCTTAACCGGTTGAGAACGAGAAAACAAGCACTTGAATCGAGAGTTCACTATCGAACAGTATTTCCCAACCTCAAGTTTATTCTAGAAATAATCTCAGTTGCCCAACTCTTCTCAATTTCTGTCTGAAACTTGCCTGCAAAGCATTGAAAAGCATATATAGTATGTCAAATTGCAAGATTGAACTGATAGTTGAAGTATTTTCACCATGTGAAAACAGAAGGAAAGCACGACAACATAATGCAATAAAACTGTCAACTTACCTGCCATGGACAGAAAAAAAACCCATCAATGACCTTCCCATGTTCTGCCAAGATAACAAAATGAAAAGGGAAAAGATAACAATAAGTAGACAATCCATGGTGGAAAAAGATAACAATAAGTAGACAATCCATGGTGGAAACTTGGGTCATATGCAATAGGACTATAGGAAGTGAAATCAAGGGGAAAATGAAGCACCATATATTATCTATAGTTAGGTTTTCTTTGTATAGCTTGACTACAAAACACAAATGCTTATTATGTTAAACTATTTCCTAAATTATATATTGTAGATGCCAATATGAGCAGGTTTTTAGCACATCAATAGAGTAACACCTATAGTTGGTTTCAAAGCCAGAGCAATGTAAAATATTATACCCTGGTTCACAACATATTATTTTACATGATTTGATTTGATCCTTGGAACAAGACCTGTACCAAACTCTCCACCATTTTTCAATCAAAATTCCACTACTACTGACTAGAATTAAAACCATAAATTGACCTTAAACATTTTACTCATATAGTAATTCATTTACAAAACTCATATATAATCAACAAATACACGAAACAATAGAGTCACCGTTCAATTAGTAATGGTGCTAGCTGAAAAACAGATCAAACCCATAACATCACCCAAATTACAATCCTTAACCACAAACATATAACCCAAAATAAGAATTTTGAACAATCCATTCCCAAACCCATATATAATTCCCCGGTAATTGAAGAAACGGTTACCTCATCGTTTCCATTAGGTTGTTTCTGAATCCAATTAATATTCCTACAAAGAAAAAAGAAACAAAGATCAACCTACATATAAAAATCTAGGGTTTTAAAATTCAAAACCAAATCTGGTGGAAGTTGGATTAATCGAAGTTTCTTGTTTCGATCTTGACCTGGTAATAGGATTAGAGAAGACCCATGAGATAATATGATCATCTTCATTATCGAAATCCACCAGATAAAAACTGTTTTTGCTTAAAAGAATGAGTACTGCAACAAGTAGCCAAAACTGCAAACGTCGATCGAAACGAGAAAGATGAAGATCGAGTTATGATAGGGAACAAAATTTTAAGAGAAAGAGAGATCGAGTTTGGCTGTAAGGTTCTGGCTGTGAGCTAGAGAGAAAGGAAATGATGGAAGAGGCCGACTGCGAGATAGCTAGGGTTTATTTTGTTTGTTTTGGGAGAGAGGGAGATACTAATCACAGCCGAACTCGGGTAGGACCGTAGTAGAACGAGAGACAACGAGAGTTGAGATGGAAACATGGCATTATAGGCGGCTAGCCACTTCTGGGTACGCCATAGAAGACTAGAGGTGGGTGTAAAAAAACCTAATGTATGTGTCGGACTCATTCTGTCACTTACGGGTTCATTATTAAATCACACACCTAGCAAAATATCACGTTTCAGAATGACAGTTTATTTACGTTAAATGATGGACCCCATAATTTTCATGTTATATGACAGGATTTGTTTGTGAAACATTATTCACGTAATTAATCTGTCATTTAAAAGTGTGATTAATACCCCTTTCTGGACTAGTGTGAGCTGGTAATATTTTACACAAAATTGGTTAAAAAGACCAAAATCAACAATTTCTGGGTGAAAAGAACATTTAGATTTTGATACTGTTTAAATGAACAAAAATGTAAAAATAACCAGGATGTAAACAGTTGCATCCTACCCCTTTTCAAATACTTTTCTTATTTTTAATTTACATCAGGATGCATCCAGTTTCATCCTTACTATTTTTTAAGTTTAAGTCAGGATGAATCCAGTTTCATCCTTGCTATTTTTTTGGTGTCCATTTCACCCATAATAATTTTTACTCGTCCATTTGAACCATGTTTTAAAAATATTTGGACAAATGACCCATTTTCTGAATATTTTATTTATTCAAAGTCCGCAAGAGACTCCCAAGTCCCCATCTAACTGCGCGTCAATAATTTGTGATGTTGTACTTGTTGTTTATGCAGGCCTTTTGAGAGTTAGATTAGGTAAACCATTCACTCAGTACTGTCCTCAACGGACCATATATAGTAAAACTTTCTTAAAATAATATTCGTTAAAATAATAATCTCTCTAAAATAATAAAATTCTTTAGTCCCAATTAGGCTTGCACAGGTTAAATTTTTTCTCACTAAAATAATAATCACTCTAAAATAATAAATTTTTTCGGTCCTAAAACTATTATTTTAAAGAAGTTTTACTGTAGTTAGGTTTCAGAAGTTTCTCTTCCAAAGAAATTAAACAATTCAACTTAATAGCTAAACAACTTCTTCATAAAGCATTTTTTTTCCCATTCTCTATCTCCATCGCTCTCTCTACAATATTGAAAGACTATTTCAGGAGATACGACAGTAAAACTTCTTTAAAATAGTAGTTTTGGGACCGAAAAAATTATTATTTTAAAGAGATTATTATTTTAGCGAGAAGAAATTTAACCTGTGCAAGCCTAATTGGGACTAAATTTTTTTATTATTTTAGAGAGATTATTATTTTAACGAGTATTATTTTAAGAAAGTTTTATTGTACTTTGCTATGATATTAGTGGAAGCAGTAAAGTATTTTGAAAGAAAATGGAGGTTCTCCTGAAGCTATAATGAGGTAAAATATTTAATTTTCAATAGTTTTATTCTTTTTTTAATCTTCACTTTAATATGTATGTATTCATGGTTACGTCTGCCATCCACCATGTTAACCAACTTTTGTTGATTTCTGATCTCTTTTTTCCGGGAGATGCTGCTTTGATATTTAAGGCATTGGTGAAAACTAAATATGGTAGAAGGATACACAAGATAGTTATACCATCGTCGATTGACCATTCAACTCAGAAGGAGAAACCAAGTTGAAAACATAGGAAAAGCCGACTTTGTAAGTATTGTCCGATTTCATTGATGTAACGATAGGTTCTCCCCCGATGACCTACTCATTGATTGTAGACACCGGAAGTGAGATTATACGTGGATTCGATGCTTTCTCTACTGAGATAAATATTACAGTAAAAAGTATTTCGACCCCGAGAATCTTCAACTTATGACATTATGTCGTGCACATTCAACAGATGTTCCAGCAGCCCCTTGGGGAAAAAAATGTGGGAACGATAATCAATGCCCGATATTATATAGGAAAACTAGCCAAAATGCCCCAATTTGGGAGGCATGGCTGTGAAAATGCCCCCGATTTTTAAAAAAAAAGGGTTAAAATGTCCCAATCCGCTAACTTTTCCATTCAAGCCACTTAAGTAGTGAATTTGGCACACATGTGACTTCACATATGTGAAAAAAAGACAATAATAACCCTTCAGGTTTAAGGGTTTTACGGTTCAAGGTTAGGATTCAGGGTTTCAGAGTTCAAGGTTTTAGAGTTTAGGGTTCAGGGGTGGTGGTTGTGGTGGCGGCGACGACGATGGCGGTGGTTCTGGTGGTGACGGTGGTGGTGGCAGCGACGGTGGTGGTTCTAGTAGTGGAGTAGTACTGGTGGTGGCGGTCGTGGTGGTGGAGATAGCAATGATGGAGACAATGGTGGTGGAGGCGTTGGCGGCGGTGGTGGTGAAGGTGGCGGTGGTGGCAGCGGTCAAGGTGATGGTTAAGGTGGTGGTGGTGGCGAAAATATGACACGTGTCGCAATATTAAAGGTTCGCTATTTTATATAAGAAAAATATCAATTTAACAAAAATTGGTGTTATAAATGAGTTTTCATCACATGCAGGAATTCACATGTATGCAAAATTGACCATTTAACTAGCTTGGATGGAAAAACTAACGGATTGGGGCATTTTAATTTTTTTAAAAACCTGGGGCATTTTAACAAACGACACCACCAAATTGGGGCATTTCAACTCTTTGCCCTGTTATATACTACCTCCGTCCCTAATTAGATGATCTAGTTAAAATTTACTAGTAAATTTAGAAATGATTTATCTTTCAAGCTATACAATGGATTTTCGTAAACTTTGTATCATCGGAAAGATTTTAAAACACCTATCTAATGTATATAAATATGGCTATCAAATTTTACATATTTTTTATAATAATACTAATCTATCACTCCACTTATTTATGATATATGTCATCTAATTAGGGACGGAGGAAATATAGAATAAATATCGGCATATAATAAAGTTGAAACATAGGAAAAGCTGACAACACAAATCATTAAAAAAAATAAAGTTACATATCCCTAATTTTACATTATGAGGTTTATGACGGGTTGTACAATTTTATTTTTATTTTTTTTGCATTGGGGATGTATTTTTCAGTTACAATGTGTATAATCTATGAAATTGGACTTAAAATTAATTACAGGAGCATCATGTGGATATATTTGCTGCAGGACCGCGTATATTATTGCATTGGTTGCATTACATTAATATGATTTCCTTAAGTTCAATTAGTTGAGCTAAGTTAAGTAATTGCAGTTTATTGCGTAGTTTAGCTTACTGATTGGCTGTCTGCTGAGTCTGAATAATAGTGCCACCATAGTCTTTTTCGGCTGTTACTAGGTGTATTAACGATGAAATCATTGAGATACGTCTCAAAATGTTGAACCAGAAAAAGAGAGACCAAGTTAAACAGAGAAAATACGAAGTTTTTGAATCTTAATAAAAGAAACGTAAGTTGTGACTAGTGAGTTTCGAACCCTTGATGCCAATCAATAAATGAAACTCGTGAGTTTGGCTCTAGTTAGTCCAACAACGCTCAGTTGGTAAATGAAAAGCTTATCATTAAGCTTGTCCGTTCGGGGAAATTCGATAAAATTGAAACGATACACGGAAGATTAGCATGGTCCCTGCGCCAAAGATGACTCTTTTTGTGCTGGCAGCATACATTTAATTAATGATTAAGAGATCATATTCAGAAAAAGTACGAAATCATTCTTGATCCAAGCGGCTAATAACCTTTCAACAGATTTAATTTAATTTCATTTCTTTTCTTTTTTTGGTAACTGTTTTATTTTTTTTCGAAGAAGATTATATCTAACTCCTTTAAAATCCTAAGCTCCTTAGGCTCCACGTTGAACGGTGACCTCGCCCTCTCACAGAATTGCTCCGTTTCATTTTTCCTCAAATGAGAGAAAAACAAGGTTTTTCTTCACAAAATAAAGTAATTTATTTATCATATTTTCTTAAAACTGTCTTTCCCGAAAACCAAAAAAAAAAAAAAAACCTCCACCTTCTTCTCCACCATCTACATATTTGTATCATCATGATATATTCACCTATCTTCTTTTGTTCGTTGATTTACCATCATGTATCATATCTGTCTCTGTGATGGATTTGATTATTTTGTTCGCTAATAAAATTATTTTATTTCAAAAGAAATCAGTTAGGTATAGATTTTTATTTTTGACGTTTAGTTTTGTGTGCTGGAAGCTTTGTAAATGGAGTTGGTTAATTATTGCGGTTTGCGGAAGCAGTTAAATAGCCCGACTCGACCTAAAAAGACTCTCTTTTACTAAACAAGAGATACAGTGCAGCTGAGATGTTCAAGCTTCAAACGATTTGAAGTGATCAAATATCAGAGACCGATAGCATATAAAAGAGTTCCAAACGATTTCTTAAGATATTCCTTTCTTTTCATCCCAAACACTTCTCCCCTTGCAGAAAAACCCTAAAAGGTTTTTTTTGTTTTTGTGTTTGTGTTTTTGTTCCATGCTTCCTCACTAAATTTAGTTCTGTTGATTTAGTTTTTTCAATTGTTCAGATCTGTAATCGTATTGATCAAGTGAAGCATTGAGGTAGTAATATTATGAATTCATTCAATTTATGTTTCGTGCACTGACAAACAAGAGAAGTCGCGCACTATGTTGACTGGTGAGATTTTGTTTTTCTAATGCGGGTTTTTTTTGTTACGGTTTTCAAATATTAATCTCTTTGAATATATATATATATATATATATATATATATATTATATATATCAGTTTTTATCTATAGTGTATTGTTGGTTTTTATAAGGTTAAACTCCAAAAGCCATATCTTAAATTTTGTATAGTAGATACATGTGATTTTGTTGATGATGGTCATTCACTGGCGTTTTTATTTCACATTGTTTGTAGGTTTTGAGGTGCGATCAGGTCCAATTGCATTCTGGACTTCTTGGTGTAAATTTTTGGATGAGTTACCCTAAGCCATAATGATTGATCTAAATTGCAGTATTTTGATTATTAAGGGTTTCTTATTTGATTTTTAGGTTTTGTATTTTGATTTTAGGTAACTATTTGATTAATTATGATGTAATTTTCAGTTTCAATACTGGTGATAACAACTCACAGGTAATATAAACTTTCAATATTTCTTTTCTTTATATATCATGATTTTCTTTATATACGTTTTGTTGCCTCCTACATCGTTTGCTTATGTTTTCTTTCTTCTTTGCCATCTGATGTGCTGGACGTAAGTTTATGTTAACTTCTTAATCTCTTTTAGGTCTCCCTCCCTCACCACCTTCGGCTCCCTCCATGCTAAATGGAGGGTTAAATTCTTTTCATGGAAATCACACTAGGACAATGCAACGACAGTGAATTTTATATGTATGTTGCTTGCTCCATGTTAGTAAACTTACTAACATGGATGGCTATTTTCTGATGATAATTTTGATATTATTTATTGAGTTCATAATCATGCATGTTATGTGGGTTATCCAATGATTGGATTTTCTTCTTATCTGAATTATGTATACAATTAGGGTTTTTTCTTTTGGGTTCATGATTTGGAGCCGTTATTCAGTTGAATTTTGCACTGGGGTTTAGTTTCCTACACTGCTTTTTTGATTGCAATCAGATTTAGGTTAATCAAAATCGAATTTAGTTTGTAATTAGTAGAAATAGATTTATGTTCTATCAAAAAAATCCTATGAAGCAAATATGACACTGAGATTTATGTTCATGCACTTTCTTTTAGTCTCTGTTTTACTGTTTGATATGCATATGTTTCAAATTTATTTTGTAATTAGTAAAAACATATTTATGTTCTATTAAAAAATCCTATGAAGCAAATATGACGAACACTTTTTTTTAGTCTCTGTTTTGTTGTCTGATATCCATCTGTTTGTTTTGCAGGATTGTAACATGGAAAAAATTGGTATAATTTCTGGATAAGGAAAGAGAACTCAGTGGTGTGTCTCATGTTTGTTGTATTGACACTGTTTTATTCTTTTTTTTTCATGGATTAGTCACTTTGTATTCTTCCGACCGAAGCTCCATGAATAAAATAATTTTAATATGTAGTAACAGATGTATCACAAATTCAGTTTATTTATGGGTTTTTGGTTTCTCACAAATTACAGAAGTCGGGATAATTAGTAGTAGGTTCATAATTGGCGTTGTTGTAACTATCTTCATCTTAATTCAGGTACACTTCTGTTTTATTTTGTTATGATTTTCAAAGCTCATTATCTCTAATCAATGTGTAACTTGGAGTGTATTAGTATCTGCACAGAAGCAAAAAAAAAGATTGATAAACAAAGAAGTGGGGGGGTAGTGGTGGATATCAGTAGCTGAACTCCTAACACGGGATGGTAATAAACTAATAATATACTTCAGTAAAGAATGTTCTTTAATGAGCATCAAAGACTAATGAGCATCATGATGCAACTTGCGGCCAATATGGTGATAAAAACTTGGATGATATGATGGCATTTGCAGAAATAAAAACTTCAGAAAAAGCATTACCAAACACATGATGGGAAAATGGTGGCTTAGCATTTTAGATTTCCTTCTCGGACATTTAGTATTTTTAAGACACCTTCACTTTTATTTGTTAAGTAGAATTTGAGATTTTTTATGCAATATTTTGTTTTCTTATGCAAATTCTTATTTCTTTGGTATCCAAGTTACGACAACTTATTAAATTCACCAATTTCTAAACTACTGATGTCATCTTACAATTCTATATGCAAACACTTGAATCGCTCACCTTCTTTCCATTTCATATTCAGCTTAATTGTATATATGTTCAAAGCCACAGAAAATCCAAGGTTTACTGCATGGAAATAACGCGAGACCAAATAAAAACAAAAAAAATGCGTTAGGATAGGGCGAGACCAGGCGAAGCCGAGCGATGCCATATCAAAAACAATGCATGCGCACGGGTAAAACAAAACCGAGCCACACCAAATCAAAAATCCTAAGCTAATGCGCGGGGCAAAAGCATATCACACTAAATAAAAAATATAGTTAAAAGAAAAAGAAGCCCGATGCATAGCACGGGCATAAATCTAGAATATGAACGGATACTTGCTTTTCTAATGATATTACCACCGAATGGTCAAGTTAATTTTTCCTAATGAATGAAAAGATCGCCAAGCGTCCACAAGAACGACGTGGATGCATTTCCATTTGGGTTATTAAGTTCTGCTAGGGTTCGTTTGCAACAGCTTCCAATCAATTTAAAGGACTTGGGCGAGGCGAAGCCGAGCTTTACTAAATCAAATGGGGATTTGGGAGAGGCGAAGCCGATCTTTACCAAATCAAAGAAAAAGCCAGTGATACATTGCATTTATAGTTTGTAGTTGTAGAATGAATTGGTGAACCAAGT
Organism: Papaver somniferum; assembly: GCF_003573695.1. Taxonomy (NCBI): domain Eukaryota; kingdom Viridiplantae; phylum Streptophyta; class Magnoliopsida; order Ranunculales; family Papaveraceae; genus Papaver; species Papaver somniferum. The sequence continues at coordinate 11,191,666 of NC_039361.1, forward strand.
TTGCGAAGCTCGGGCACAAAATCTAGTTAAAAAGAAAAGAACCTTACACGTATAAAGGTTTTGGTAACTGTTGATCTACCTGAGAGCAAGTAGAGTGATTAGCATGTTTCCTTACATTTGAGTACAATTTAGAAACGAGCAACTGCTAGTGATAACATTTGCTAGATTGTAATACTTAGCTAAGCCATAACTGATGGAAATGACACATATCTACTGTTGGTGCTCATCGTTACTTTTTTGTTGTTGACCTTTAATTGACCCGAAGTTCAAGTTTGCATCTTACACCACACGCTCTCAATCAAATTCAAATCCAATCGCACAGTTAAGTCACTTGTCAGGTGCTATTTGCGCAGAAATTGGGTTTCCACCTCCGGTTAGCCAAGGGCCATTATGTATCTGTCGTTTATTTTATTCTTGGCTTAATTACATCTCTGAAATTCATCCCAGAAAATGTGCATCATAGTGCTTGTTCTCTTCTTGGGAATTCAGCGAATCCTCTCCCATAAAAGCTAGGGGTGAGCATGGTAAAACTACGTTACTCATCAAACCGGGTTCATAACATTTTTCTACTGTTGTTATTTTCACGGCTTCTATCAAAAATGCTGATTTAATAAAAAAATATGTCTAGTAATGGGCGGAACCAGCTTAGAGCATGGATTTACAGTTGCACACCCGGCCAGCACAACTCGCTCTCAGGCCCAATAGTAATTAGTTTTACATTTTTGGCATAAATTAGGAATGATTTTTTAGGAACCATGGTTTTTTTGAGGGATCATGGTTTTATTAGACCACCTTCCCTGTAGTGATAAGGGGTGTCCTAAAACGTTGAAATGACTAACCTACTTTTAACCTAATTTAATTTAAAACCAACCTAATAACCCTTGATGCCAATCAATAAATGAAACTCGTGAGTTTGGCTCTAGTTAGTCCAACAACGCTCAGTTGGTAAATGAAAAGCTTATCATTAAGCTTGTCCGTTCGGGGAAATTCAATAAAATTGAAACGATACACGGAAGATTAGCATGGTCCCTGCGCCAAAGATGACTCTTTTTGTGCTGGCAGCATACATTTAATTAATGATTAAGAGATCATATTCAGAAAAAGTACGAAATCATTCTTGATCCAAGCGGCTAATAACCTTTCAACAGATTTAATTTAATTTCATTTCTTTTCTTTTTTTGGTAACTGTTTTATTTTTTTTCGAAGAAGATTATATCTAACTCCTTTAAAATCCTAAGCTCCTTAGGCTCCACGTTGAACGGTGACCTCGCCCTCTCACAGAATTGCTCCGTTTCATTTTTCCTCAAATGAGAGAAAAACAAGGTTTTTCTTCACAAAATAAAGTAATTTATTTATCATATTTTCTTAAAACTGTCTTTCCCGAAAACCAAAAAAAAAAAAAAAACCTCCACCTTCTTCTCCACCATCTACATATTTGTATCATCATGATATATTCACCTATCTTCTTTTGTTCGTTGATTTACCATCATGTATCATATCTGTCTCTGTGATGGATTTGATTATTTTGTTCGCTAATAAAATTATTTTATTTCAAAAGAAATCAGTTAGGTATAGATTTTTATTTTTGACGTTTAGTTTTGTGTGCTGGAAGCTTTGTAAATGGAGTTGGTTAATTATTGCGGTTTGCGGAAGCAGTTAAATAGCCCGACTCGACCTAAAAAGACTCTCTTTTACTAAACAAGAGATACAGTGCAGCTGAGATGTTCAAGCTTCAAACGATTTGAAGTGATCAAATATCAGAGACCGATAGCATATAAAAGAGTTCCAAACGATTTCTTAAGATATTCCTTTCTTTTCATCCCAAACACTTCTCCCCTTGCAGAAAAACCCTAAAAGGTTTTTTTTGTTTTTGTGTTTGTGTTTTTGTTCCATGCTTCCTCACTAAATTTAGTTCTGTTGATTTAGTTTTTTCAATTGTTCAGATCTGTAATCGTATTGATCAAGTGAAGCATTGAGGTAGTAATATTATGAATTCATTCAATTTATGTTTCGTGCACTGACAAACAAGAGAAGTCGCGCACTATGTTGACTGGTGAGATTTTGTTTTTCTAATGCGGGTTTTTTTTGTTACGGTTTTCAAATATTAATCTCTTTGAATATATATATATATATATATATATATATATCAGTTTTTATCTTATAGTGTATTGTTGGTTTTTATAAGGTTAAACTCCAAAAGCCATATCTTAAATTTTGTATAGTAGATACATGTGATTTTGTTGATGATGGTCATTCACTGGCGTTTTTATTTCACATTGTTTGTAGGTTTTGAGGTGCGATCAGGTCCAATTGCATTCTGGACTTCTTGGTGTAAATTTTTGGATGAGTTACCCTAAGCCATAATGATTGATCTAAATTGCAGTATTTTGATTATTAAGGGTTTCTTATTTGATTTTTAGGTTTTGTATTTTGATTTTAGGTAACTATTTGATTAATTATGATGTAATTTTCAGTTTCAATACTGGTGATAACAACTCACAGGTAATATAAACTTTCAATATTTCTTTTCTTTATATATCATGATTTTCTTTATATACGTTTTGTTGCCTCCTACATCGTTTGCTTATGTTTTCTTTCTTCTTTGCCATCTGATGTGCTGGACGTAAGTATTTATGTTAACTTCTTAATCTCTTTTAGGTCTCCCTCCCTCACCACCTTCGGCTCCCTCCATGCTAAATGGAGGGTTAAATTCTTTTCATGGAAATCACACTAGGACAATGCAACGACAGTGAATTTTATATGTATGTTGCTTGCTCCATGTTAGTAAACTTACTAACATGGATGGCTATTTTCTGATGATAATTTTGATATTATTTTATTGAGTTCATAATCATGCATGTTATGTGGTGTTATCCAATGATTGGATTTTTCTTCTTATCTGAATTATGTATACAATTAGGGTTTTTCTTTTGGGTTCATGATTTGGAGCCGTTATTCAGTTGAATTTTGCACTGGGGTTTAGTTTCCTACACTGCTTTTTTGATTGCAATCAGATTTAGGTTAATCAAAATCGAATTTAGTTTGTAATTAGTAGAAATAGATTTATGTTCTATCAAAAAAATCCTATGAAGCAAATATGACACTGAGATTTATGTTCATGCACTTTCTTTTAGTCTCTGTTTTACTGTTTGATATGCATATGTTTCAAATTTATTTTGTAATTAGTAAAAACATATTTATGTTCTATTAAAAAATCCTATGAAGCAAATATGACGAACACTTTTTTTTAGTCTCTGTTTTGTTGTCTGATATCCATCTGTTTGTTTTGCAGGATTGTAACATGGAAAAAATTGGTATAATTTCTGGATAAGGAAAGAGAACTCAGTGGTGTGTCTCATGTTTGTTGTATTGACACTGTTTTATTCTTTTTTTTTTCATGGATTAGTCACTTTGTATTCTTCCGACCGAAGCTCCATGAATAAAATAATTTTAATATGTAGTAACAGATGTATCACAAATTCAGTTTATTTATGGGTTTTTGGTTTCTCACAAATTACAGAAGTCGGGATAATTAGTAGTAGGTTCATAATTGGCGTTGTTGTAACTATCTTCATCTTAATTCAGGTACACTTCTGTTTTATTTTGTTATGATTTTCAAAGCTCATTATCTCTAATCAATGTGTAACTTGGAGTGTATTAGTATCTGCACAGAAGCAAAAAAAAAAGATTGATAAACAAAGAAGTGGGGGGTAGTGGTGGATATCAGTAGCTGAACTCCTAACACGGGATGGTAATAAACTAATAATATACTTCAGTAAAGAATGTTCTTTAATGAGCATCAAAGACTAATGAGCATCATGATGCAACTTGCGGCCAATATGGTGATAAAAACTTGGATGATATGATGGCATTTGCAGAAATAAAAACTTCAGAAAAAGCATTACCAAACACATGATGGGAAAATGGTGGCTTAGCATTTTAGATTTCCTTCTCGGACATTTAGTATTTTTAAGACACCTTCACTTTTATTTGTTAAGTAGAATTTGAGATTTTTTTATGCAATATTTTGTTTTCTTATGCAAATTCTTATTTCTTTGGTATCCAAGTTACGACAACTTATTAAATTCACCAATTTCTAAACTACTGATGTCATCTTACAATTCTATATGCAAACACTTGAATCGCTCACCTTCTTTCCATTTCATATTCAGCTTAATTGTATATATGTTCAAAGCCACAGAAAATCCAAGGTTTACTGCATGGAAATAACGCGAGACCAAATAAAAACAAAAAAAATGCGTTAGGATAGGGCGAGACCAGGCGAAGCCGAGCGATGCCATATCAAAAACAATGCATGCGCACGGGTAAAACAAAACCGAGCCACACCAAATCAAAAATCCTAAGCTAATGCGCGGGGCAAAAGCATATCACACTAAATAAAAAATATAGTTAAAAGAAAAAGAAGCCCGATGCATAGCACGGGCATAAATCTAGAATATGAACGGATACTTGCTTTTCTAATGATATTACCACCGAATGGTCAAGTTAATTTTTCCTAATGAATGAAAAGATCGCCAAGCGTCCACAAGAACGACGTGGATGCATTTCCATTTGGGTTATTAAGTTCTGCTAGGGTTCGTTTGCAACAGCTTCCAATCAATTTAAAGGACTTGGGCGAGGCGAAGCCGAGCTTTACTAAATCAAATGGGGATTTGGGAGAGGCGAAGCCGATCTTTACCAAATCAAAGAAAAAGCCAGTGATACATTGCATTTATAGTTTGTAGTTGTAGAATGAATTGGTGAACCAAGTTTGCGAAGCTCGGGCACAAAATCTAGTTAAAAAGAAAAGAACCTTACACGTATAAAGGTTTTGGTAACTGTTGATCTACCTGAGAGCAAGTAGAGTGATTAGCATGTTTCCTTACATTTGAGTACAATTTAGAAACGAGCAACTGCTAGTGATAACATTTGCTAGATTGTAATACTTAGCTAAGCCATAACTGATGGAAATGACACATATCTACTGTTGGTGCTCATCGTTACTTTTTTGTTGTTGACCTTTAATTGACCCGAAGTTCAAGTTTGCATCTTACACCACACGCTCTCAATCAAATTCAAATCCAATCGCACAGTTAAGTCACTTGTCAGGTGCTATTTGCGCAGAAATTGGGTTTCCACCTCCGGTTAGCCAAGGGCCATTATGTATCTGTCGTTTATTTTATTCTTGGCTTAATTACATCTCTGAAATTCATCCCAGAAAATGTGCATCATAGTGCTTGTTCTCTTCTTGGGAATTCAGCGAATCCTCTCCCATAAAAGCTAGGGGTGAGCATGGTAAAACTACGTTACTCATCAAACCGGGTTCATAACATTTTTCTACTGTTGTTATTTTCACGGCTTCTATCAAAAATGCTGATTTAATAAAAAAATATGTCTAGTAATGGGCGGAACCAGCTTAGAGCATGGATTTACAGTTGCACACCCGGCCAGCACAACTCGCTCTCAGGCCCAATAGTAATTAGTTTTACATTTTTGGCATAAATTAGGAATGATTTTTTAGGAACCATGGTTTTTTTGAGGGATCATGGTTTTATTAGACCACCTTCCCTGTAGTGATAAGGGGTGTCCTAAAACGTTGAAATGACTAACCTACTTTTAACCTAATTTAATTTAAAACCAACCTAATAACCCTTGATGCCAATCAATAAATGAAACTCGTGAGTTTGGCTCTAGTTAGTCCAACAACGCTCAGTTGGTAAATGAAAAGCTTATCATTAAGCTTGTCCGTTCGGGGAAATTCAATAAAATTGAAACGATACACGGAAGATTAGCATGGTCCCTGCGCCAAAGATGACTCTTTTTGTGCTGGCAGCATACATTTAATTAATGATTAAGAGATCATATTCAGAAAAAGTACGAAATCATTCTTGATCCAAGCGGCTAATAACCTTTCAACAGATTTAATTTAATTTCATTTCTTTTCTTTTTTTGGTAACTGTTTTATTTTTTTTCGAAGAAGATTATATCTAACTCCTTTAAAATCCTAAGCTCCTTAGGCTCCACGTTGAACGGTGACCTCGCCCTCTCACAGAATTGCTCCGTTTCATTTTTCCTCAAATGAGAGAAAAACAAGGTTTTTCTTCACAAAATAAAGTAATTTATTTATCATATTTTCTTAAAACTGTCTTTCCCGAAAACCAAAAAAAAAAAAAAAACCTCCACCTTCTTCTCCACCATCTACATATTTGTATCATCATGATATATTCACCTATCTTCTTTTGTTCGTTGATTTACCATCATGTATCATATCTGTCTCTGTGATGGATTTGATTATTTTGTTCGCTAATAAAATTATTTTATTTCAAAAGAAATCAGTTAGGTATAGATTTTTATTTTTGACGTTTAGTTTTGTGTGCTGGAAGCTTTGTAAATGGAGTTGGTTAATTATTGCGGTTTGCGGAAGCAGTTAAATAGCCCGACTCGACCTAAAAAGACTCTCTTTTACTAAACAAGAGATACAGTGCAGCTGAGATGTTCAAGCTTCAAACGATTTGAAGTGATCAAATATCAGAGACCGATAGCATATAAAAGAGTTCCAAACGATTTCTTAAGATATTCCTTTCTTTTCATCCCAAACACTTCTCCCCTTGCAGAAAAACCCTAAAAGGTTTTTTTTGTTTTTGTGTTTGTGTTTTTGTTCCATGCTTCCTCACTAAATTTAGTTCTGTTGATTTAGTTTTTTCAATTGTTCAGATCTGTAATCGTATTGATCAAGTGAAGCATTGAGGTAGTAATATTATGAATTCATTCAATTTATGTTTCGTGCACTGACAAACAAGAGAAGTCGCGCACTATGTTGACTGGTGAGATTTTGTTTTTCTAATGCGGGTTTTTTTTGTTACGGTTTTCAAATATTAATCTCTTTGAATATATATATATATATATATATATATATATCAGTTTTTATCTTATAGTGTATTGTTGGTTTTTATAAGGTTAAACTCCAAAAGCCATATCTTAAATTTTGTATAGTAGATACATGTGATTTTGTTGATGATGGTCATTCACTGGCGTTTTTATTTCACATTGTTTGTAGGTTTTGAGGTGCGATCAGGTCCAATTGCATTCTGGACTTCTTGGTGTAAATTTTTGGATGAGTTACCCTAAGCCATAATGATTGATCTAAATTGCAGTATTTTGATTATTAAGGGTTTCTTATTTGATTTTTAGGTTTTGTATTTTGATTTTAGGTAACTATTTGATTAATTATGATGTAATTTTCAGTTTCAATACTGGTGATAACAACTCACAGGTAATATAAACTTTCAATATTTCTTTTCTTTATATATCATGATTTTCTTTATATACGTTTTGTTGCCTCCTACATCGTTTGCTTATGTTTTCTTTCTTCTTTGCCATCTGATGTGCTGGACGTAAGTATTTATGTTAACTTCTTAATCTCTTTTAGGTCTCCCTCCCTCACCACCTTCGGCTCCCTCCATGCTAAATGGAGGGTTAAATTCTTTTCATGGAAATCACACTAGGACAATGCAACGACAGTGAATTTTATATGTATGTTGCTTGCTCCATGTTAGTAAACTTACTAACATGGATGGCTATTTTCTGATGATAATTTTGATATTATTTTATTGAGTTCATAATCATGCATGTTATGTGGTGTTATCCAATGATTGGATTTTTCTTCTTATCTGAATTATGTATACAATTAGGGTTTTTCTTTTGGGTTCATGATTTGGAGCCGTTATTCAGTTGAATTTTGCACTGGGGTTTAGTTTCCTACACTGCTTTTTTGATTGCAATCAGATTTAGGTTAATCAAAATCGAATTTAGTTTGTAATTAGTAGAAATAGATTTATGTTCTATCAAAAAAATCCTATGAAGCAAATATGACACTGAGATTTATGTTCATGCACTTTCTTTTAGTCTCTGTTTTACTGTTTGATATGCATATGTTTCAAATTTATTTTGTAATTAGTAAAAACATATTTATGTTCTATTAAAAAATCCTATGAAGCAAATATGACGAACACTTTTTTTTAGTCTCTGTTTTGTTGTCTGATATCCATCTGTTTGTTTTGCAGGATTGTAACATGGAAAAAATTGGTATAATTTCTGGATAAGGAAAGAGAACTCAGTGGTGTGTCTCATGTTTGTTGTATTGACACTGTTTTATTCTTTCTTTTTTTCATGGATTAGTCACTTTGTATTCTTCCGACCGAAGCTCCATGAATAAAATAATTTTAATATGTAGTAACAGATGTATCACAAATTCAGTTTATTTATGGGTTTTTGGTTTCTCACAAATTACAGAAGTCGGGATAATTAGTAGTAGGTTCATAATTGGCGTTGTTGTAACTATCTTCATCTTAATTCAGGTACACTTCTGTTTTATTTTGTTATGATTTTCAAAGCTCATTATCTCTAATCAATGTGTAACTTGGAGTGTATTAGTATCTGCACAGAAGCAAAAAAAAAAGATTGATAAACAAAGAAGTGGGGGGTAGTGGTGGATATCAGTAGCTGAACTCCTAACACGGGATGGTAATAAACTAATAATATACTTCAGTAAAGAATGTTCTTTAATGAGCATCAAAGACTAATGAGCATCATGATGCAACTTGCGGCCAATATGGTGATAAAAACTTGGATGATATGATGGCATTTGCAGAAATAAAAACTTCAGAAAAAGCATTACCAAACACATGATGGGAAAATGGTGGCTTAGCATTTTAGATTTCCTTCTCGGACATTTAGTATTTTTAAGACACCTTCACTTTTATTTGTTAAGTAGAATTTGAGATTTTTTTATGCAATATTTTGTTTTCTTATGCAAATTCTTATTTCTTTGGTATCCAAGTTACGACAACTTATTAAATTCACCAATTTCTAAACTACTGATGTCATCTTACAATTCTATATGCAAACACTTGAATCGCTCACCTTCTTTCCATTTCATATTCAGCTTAATTGTATATATGTTCAAAGCCACAGAAAATCCAAGGTTTACTGCATGGAAATAACGCGAGACCAAATAAAAACAAAAAAAATGCGTTAGGATAGGGCGAGACCAGGCGAAGCCGAGCGATGCCATATCAAAAACAATGCATGCGCACGGGTAAAACAAAACCGAGCCACACCAAATCAAAAATCCTAAGCTAATGCGCGGGGCAAAAGCATATCACACTAAATAAAAAATATAGTTAAAAGAAAAAGAAGCCCGATGCATAGCACGGGCATAAATCTAGAATATGAACGGATACTTGCTTTTCTAATGATATTACCACCGAATGGTCAAGTTAATTTTTCCTAATGAATGAAAAGATCGCCAAGCGTCCACAAGAACGACGTGGATGCATTTCCATTTGGGTTATTAAGTTCTGCTAGGGTTCGTTTGCAACAGCTTCCAATCAATTTAAAGGACTTGGGCGAGGCGAAGCCGAGCTTTACTAAATCAAATGGGGATTTGGGAGAGGCGAAGCCGATCTTTACCAAATCAAAGAAAAAGCCAGTGATACATTGCATTTATAGTTTGTAGTTGTAGAATGAATTGGTGAACCAAGTTTGCGAAGCTCGGGCACAAAATCTAGTTAAAAAGAAAAGAACCTTACACGTATAAAGGTTTTGGTAACTGTTGATCTACCTGAGAGCAAGTAGAGTGATTAGCATGTTTCCTTACATTTGAGTACAATTTAGAAACGAGCAACTGCTAGTGATAACATTTGCTAGATTGTAATACTTAGCTAAGCCATAACTGATGGAAATGACACATATCTACTGTTGGTGCTCATCGTTACTTTTTTGTTGTTGACCTTTAATTGACCCGAAGTTCAAGTTTGCATCTTACACCACACGCTCTCAATCAAATTCAAATCCAATCGCACAGTTAAGTCACTTGTCAGGTGCTATTTGCGCAGAAATTGGGTTTCCACCTCCGGTTAGCCAAGGGCCATTATGTATCTGTCGTTTATTTTATTCTTGGCTTAATTACATCTCTGAAATTCATCCCAGAAAATGTGCATCATAGTGCTTGTTCTCTTCTTGGGAATTCAGCGAATCCTCTCCCATAAAAGCTAGGGGTGAGCATGGTAAAACTACGTTACTCATCAAACCGGGTTCATAACATTTTTCTACTGTTGTTATTTTCACGGCTTCTATCAAAAATGCTGATTTAATAAAAAAATATGTCTAGTAATGGGCGGAACCAGCTTAGAGCATGGATTTACAGTTGCACACCCGGCCAGCACAACTCGCTCTCAGGCCCAATAGTAATTAGTTTTACATTTTTGGCATAAATTAGGAATGATTTTTTAGGAACCATGGTTTTTTTGAGGGATCATGGTTTTATTAGACCACCTTCCCTGTAGTGATAAGGGGTGTCCTAAAACGTTGAAATGACTAACCTACTTTTAACCTAATTTAATTTAAAACCAACCTAATAACCCTTGATGCCAATCAATAAATGAAACTCGTGAGTTTGGCTCTAGTTAGTCCAACAACGCTCAGTTGGTAAATGAAAAGCTTATCATTAAGCTTGTCCGTTCGGGGAAATTCAATAAAATTGAAACGATACACGGAAGATTAGCATGGTCCCTGCGCCAAAGATGACTCTTTTTGTGCTGGCAGCATACATTTAATTAATGATTAAGAGATCATATTCAGAAAAAGTACGAAATCATTCTTGATCCAAGCGGCTAATAACCTTTCAACAGATTTAATTTAATTTCATTTCTTTTCTTTTTTTGGTAACTGTTTTATTTTTTTTCGAAGAAGATTATATCTAACTCCTTTAAAATCCTAAGCTCCTTAGGCTCCACGTTGAACGGTGACCTCGCCCTCTCACAGAATTGCTCCGTTTCATTTTTCCTCAAATGAGAGAAAAACAAGGTTTTTCTTCACAAAATAAAGTAATTTATTTATCATATTTTCTTAAAACTGTCTTTCCCGAAAACCAAAAAAAAAAAAAAAACCTCCACCTTCTTCTCCACCATCTACATATTTGTATCATCATGATATATTCACCTATCTTCTTTTGTTCGTTGATTTACCATCATGTATCATATCTGTCTCTGTGATGGATTTGATTATTTTGTTCGCTAATAAAATTATTTTATTTCAAAAAAAATCAGTTAGGTATAGATTTTTATTTTTGACGTTTAGTTTTGTGTGCTGGAAGCTTTGTAAATGGAGTTGGTTAATTATTGCGGTTTGCGGAAGCAGTTAAATAGCCCGACTCGACCTAAAAAGACTCTCTTTACTAAACAAGAGATACAGTGCAGCTGAGATGTTCAAGCTTCAAACGATTTGAAGTGATCAAATATCAGAGACCGATAGCATATAAAAGAGTTCCAAACGATTTCTTAAGGTATTCCTTTCTTTTCATCCCAAACACTTCTCCCCTTGCAGAAAAACCCTAAAAGTTTTTTTTTTGTTTTTGTGTTTGTGTTTGTGTTTTTGTTCCATGCTTCCTCACTAAATTTAGTTCTGTTGATTTAGTTTTTTCAATTGTTCAGATCTGTAATCGTATTGATCAAGTGAAGCATTGAGGTAGTAATATTATGAATTCATTCAATTTATGTTTCGTGCACTGACAAACAAGAGAAGTCGCGCACTATGTTGACTGGTGAGATTTTGTTTTTCTAATGCGGGTTTTTTTTGTTACGGTTTTCAAATATTAATCTCTTTGAATATATATATATATATATATATATATATATCAGTTTTTATCTTATAGTGTATTGTTGGTTTTTATAAGGTTAAACTCCAAAAGCCATATCTTAAATTTTGTATAGTAGATACATGTGATTTTGTTGATGATGGTCATTCACTGGCGTTTTTATTTCACATTGTTTGTAGGTTTTGAGGTGCGATCAGGTCCAATTGCATTCTGGACTTCTTGGTGTAAATTTTTGGATGAGTTACCCTAAGCCATAATGATTGATCTAAATTGCAGTATTTTGATTATTAAGGGTTTCTTATTTGATTTTTAGGTTTTGTATTTTGATTTTAGGTAACTATTTGATTAATTATGATGTAATTTTCAGTTTCAATACTGGTGATAACAACTCACAGGTAATATAAACTTTCAATATTTCTTTTCTTTATATATCATGATTTTCTTTATATACGTTTTGTTGCCTCCTACATCGTTTGCTTATGTTTTCTTTCTTCTTTGCCATCTGATGTGCTGGACGTAAGTATTTATGTTAACTTCTTAATCTCTTTTAGGTCTCCCTCCCTCACCACCTTCGGCTCCCTCCATGCTAAATGGAGGGTTAAATTCTTTTCATGGAAATCACACTAGGACAATGCAACGACAGTGAATTTTATATGTATGTTGCTTGCTCCATGTTAGTAAACTTACTAACATGGATGGCTATTTTCTGATGATAATTTTGATATTATTTTATTGAGTTCATAATCATGCATGTTATGTGGTGTTATCCAATGATTGGATTTTTCTTCTTATCTGAATTATGTATACAATTAGGGTTTTTCTTTTGGGTTCATGATTTGGAGCCGTTATTCAGTTGAATTTTGCACTGGGGTTTAGTTTCCTACACTGCTTTTTTGATTGCAATCAGATTTAGGTTAATCAAAATCGAATTTAGTTTGTAATTAGTAGAAATAGATTTATGTTCTATCAAAAAAATCCTATGAAGCAAATATGACACTGAGATTTATGTTCATGCACTTTCTTTTAGTCTCTGTTTTACTGTTTGATATGCATATGTTTCAAATTTATTTTGTAATTAGTAAAAACATATTTATGTTCTATTAAAAAATCCTATGAAGCAAATATGACGAACACTTTTTTTTAGTCTCTGTTTTGTTGTCTGATATCCATCTGTTTGTTTTGCAGGATTGTAACATGGAAAAAATTGGTATAATTTCTGGATAAGGAAAGAGAACTCAGTGGTGTGTCTCATGTTTGTTGTATTGACACTGTTTTATTCTTTTTTTTTTCATGGATTAGTCACTTTGTATTCTTCCGACCGAAGCTCCATGAATAAAATAATTTTAATATGTAGTAACAGATGTATCACAAATTCAGTTTATTTATGGGTTTTTGGTTTCTCACAAATTACAGAAGTCGGGATAATTAGTAGTAGGTTCATAATTGGCGTTGTTGTAACTATCTTCATCTTAATTCAGGTACACTTCTGTTTTATTTTGTTATGATTTTCAAAGCTCATTATCTCTAATCAATGTGTAACTTGGAGTGTATTAGTATCTGCACAGAAGCAAAAAAAAAAGATTGATAAACAAAGAAGTGGGGGGTAGTGGTGGATATCAGTAGCTGAACTCCTAACACGGGATGGTAATAAACTAATAATATACTTCAGTAAAGAATGTTCTTTAATGAGCATCAAAGACTAATGAGCATCATGATGCAACTTGCGGCCAATATGGTGATAAAAACTTGGATGATATGATGGCATTTGCAGAAATAAAAACTTCAGAAAAAGCATTACCAAACACATGATGGGAAAATGGTGGCTTAGCATTTTAGATTTCCTTCTCGGACATTTAGTATTTTTAAGACACCTTCACTTTTATTTGTTAAGTAGAATTTGAGATTTTTTTATGCAATATTTTGTTTTCTTATGCAAATTCTTATTTCTTTGGTATCCAAGTTACGACAACTTATTAAATTCACCAATTTCTAAACTACTGATGTCATCTTACAATTCTATATGCAAACACTTGAATCGCTCACCTTCTTTCCATTTCATATTCAGCTTAATTGTATATATGTTCAAAGCCACAGAAAATCCAAGGTTTACTGCATGGAAATAACGCGAGACCAAATAAAAACAAAAAAAATGCGTTAGGATAGGGCGAGACCAGGCGAAGCCGAGCGATGCCATATCAAAAACAATGCATGCGCACGGGTAAAACAAAACCGAGCCACACCAAATCAAAAATCCTAAGCTAATGCGCGGGGCAAAAGCATATCACACTAAATAAAAATATAGTTAAAAGAAAAAGAAGCCCGATGCATAGCACGGGCATAAATCTAGAATATGAACGGATACTTGCTTTTCTAATGATATTACCACCGAATGGTCAAGTTAATTTTTCCTAATGAATGAAAAGATCGCCAAGCGTCCACAAGAACGACGTGGATGCATTTCCATTTGGGTTATTAAGTTCTGCTAGGGTTCGTTTGCAACAGCTTCCAATCAATTTAAAGGACTTGGGCGAGGCGAAGCCGAGCTTTACTAAATCAAATGGGGATTTGGGAGAGGCGAAGCCGATCTTTACCAAATCAAAGAAAAAGCCAGTGATACATTGCATTTATAGTTTGTAGTTGTAGAATGAATTGGTGAACCAAGTTTGCGAAGCTCGGGCACAAAATCTAGTTAAAAAGAAAAGAACCTTACACGTATAAAGGTTTTGGTAACTGTTGATCTACCTGAGAGCAAGTAGAGTGATTAGCATGTTTCCTTACATTTGAGTACAATTTAGAAACGAGCAACTGCTAGTGATAACATTTGCTAGATTGTAATACTTAGCTAAGCCATAACTGATGGAAATGACACATATCTACTGTTGGTGCTCATCGTTACTTTTTTGTTGTTGACCTTTAATTGACCCGAAGTTCAAGTTTGCATCTTACACCACACGCTCTCAATCAAATTCAAATCCAATCGCACAGTTAAGTCACTTGTCAGGTGCTATTTGCGCAGAAATTGGGTTTCCACCTCCGGTTAGCCAAGGGCCATTATGTATCTGTCGTTTATTTTATTCTTGGCTTAATTACATCTCTGAAATTCATCCCAGAAAATGTGCATCATAGTGCTTGTTCTCTTCTTGGGAATTCAGCGAATCCTCTCCCATAAAAGCTAGGGGTGAGCATGGTAAAACTACGTTACTCATCAAACCGGGTTCATAACATTTTTCTACTGTTGTTATTTTCACGGCTTCTATCAAAAATGCTGATTTAATAAAAAAATATGTCTAGTAATGGGCGGAACCAGCTTAGAGCATGGATTTACAGTTGCACACCCGGCCAGCACAACTCGCTCTCAGGCCCAATAGTAATTAGTTTTACATTTTTGGCATAAATTAGGAATGATTTTTTAGGAACCATGGTTTTTTTGAGGGATCATGGTTTTATTAGACCACCTTCCCTGTAGTGATAAGGGGTGTCCTAAAACGTTGAAATGACTAACCTACTTTTAACCTAATTTAATTTAAAACCAACCTAATAACCCTTGATGCCAATCAATAAATGAAACTCGTGAGTTTGGCTCTAGTTAGTCCAACAACGCTCAGTTGGTAAATGAAAAGCTTATCATTAAGCTTGTCCGTTCGGGGAAATTCAATAAAATTGAAACGATACACGGAAGATTAGCATGGTCCCTGCGCCAAAGATGACTCTTTTGTGCTGGCAGCATACATTTAATTAATGATTAAGAGATCATATTCAGAAAAAGTACGAAATCATTCTTGATCCAAGCGGCTAATAACCTTTCAACAGATTTAATTTAATTTCATTTCTTTTCTTTTTTTGGTAACTGTTTTATTTTTTTCGAAGAAGATTATATCTAACTCCTTTAAAATCCTAAGCTCCTTAGGCTCCACGTTGAACGGTGACCTCGCCCTCTCACAGAATTGCTCCGTTTCATTTTTCCTCAAATGAGAGAAAAACAAGGTTTTTCTTCACAAAATAAAGTAATTTATTTATCATATTTTCTTAAAACTGTCTTTCCCGAAAACCAAAAAAAAAAAAAAAACCTCCACCTTCTTCTCCACCATCTACATATTTGTATCATCATGATATATTCACCTATCTTCTTTTGTTCGTTGATTTACCATCATGTATCATATCTGTCTCTGTGATGGATTTGATTATTTTGTTCGCTAATAAAATTATTTTATTTCAAAAAAAATCAGTTAGGTATAGATTTTTATTTTTGACGTTTAGTTTTGTGTGCTGGAAGCTTTGTAAATGGAGTTGGTTAATTATTGCGGTTTGCGGAAGCAGTTAAATAGCCCGACTCGACCTAAAAAGACTCTCTTTTACTAAACAAGAGATACAGTGCAGCTGAGATGTTCAAGCTTCAAACGATTTGAAGTGATCAAATATCAGAGACCGATAGCATATAAAAGAGTTCCAAACGATTTCTTAAGGTATTCCTTTCTTTTCATCCCAAACACTTCTCCCCTTGCAGAAAAACCCTAAAAGTTTTTTTTTTGTTTTTGTGTTTGTGTTTGTGTTTTTGTTCCATGCTTCCTCACTAAATTTAGTTCTGTTGATTTAGTTTTTTCAATTGTTCAGATCTGTAATCGTATTGATCAAGTGAAGCATTGAGGTAGTAATATTATGAATTCATTCAATTTATGTTTCGTGCACTGACAAACAAGAGAAGTCGCGCACTATGTTGACTGGTGAGATTTTGTTTTTCTAATGCGGGTTTTTTTGTTACGGTTTTCAAATATTAATCTCTTTGAATATATATATAATATATATATATATATATTATATATCAGTTTTTATCTTATAGTGTATTGTTGGTTTTTATAAGGTTAAACTCCAAAAGCCATATCTTAAATTTTGTATAGTAGATACATGTGATTTTGTTGATGATGGTCATTCACTGGCGTTTTTATTTCACATTGTTTGTAGGTTTTGAGGTGCGATCAGGTCCAATTGCATTCTGGACTTCTTGGTGTAAATTTTTGGATGAGTTACCCTAAGCCATAATGATTGATCTAAATTGCAGTATTTTGATTATTAAGGGTTTCTTATTTGATTTTTAGGTTTTGTATTTTGATTTTAGGTAACTATTTGATTAATTATGATGTAATTTTCAGTTTCAATACTGGTGATAACAACTCACAGGTAATATAAACTTTCAATATTTCTTTTCTTTATATATCATGATTTTCTTTATATACGTTTTGTTGCCTCCTACATCGTTTGCTTATGTTTTCTTTCTTCTTTGCCATCTGATGTGCTGGACGTAAGTATTTATGTTAACTTCTTAATCTCTTTTAGGTCTCCCTCCCTCACCACCTTCGGCTCCCTCCATGCTAAATGGAGGGTTAAATTCTTTTCATGGAAATCACACTAGGACAATGCAACGACAGTGAATTTTATATGTTGCTTGCTCCATGTTAGTAAACTTACTAACATGGATGGCTATTTTCTGATGATAATTTTGATATTATTTTATTGAGTTCATAATCATGCATGTTATGTGGTGTTATCCAATGATTGGATTTTTCTTCTTATCTGAATTATGTATACAATTAGGGTTTTTCTTTTGGGTTCATGATTTGGAGCCGTTATTCAGTTGAATTTTGCACTGGGGTTTAGTTTCCTACACTGCTTTTTTGATTGCAATCAGATTTAGGTTAATCAAAATCGAATTTAGTTTGTAATTAGTAGAAATAGATTTATGTTCTATCAAAAAAATCCTATGAAGCAAATATGACACTGAGATTTATGTTCATGCACTTTCTTTTAGTCTCTGTTTTACTGTTTGATATGCATATGTTTCAAATTTATTTTGTAATTAGTAAAAACATATTTATGTTCTATTAAAAAATCCTATGAAGCAAATATGACGAACACTTTTTTTTAGTCTCTGTTTTGTTGTCTGATATCCATCTGTTTGTTTTGCAGGATTGTAACATGGAAAAAATTGGTATAATTTCTGGATAAGGAAAGAGAACTCAGTGGTGTCTCATGTTTGTTGTATGACACTGTTTTATTCTTTTTTTTTTCATGGATTAGTCACTTTGTATTCTTCCGACCGAAGCTCCATGAATAAAATAATTTTAATATGTAGTAACAGATGTATCACAAATTCAGTTTATTTATGGGTTTTTGGTTTCTCACAAATTACAGAAGTCGGGATAATTAGTAGTAGGTTCATAATTGGCGTTGTTGTAACTATCTTCATCTTAATTCAGGTACACTTCTGTTTTATTTTGTTATGATTTTCAAAGCTCATTATCTCTAATCAATGTGTAACTTGGAGTGTATTAGTATCTGCACAGAAGCAAAAAAAAAAGATTGATAAACAAAGAAGTGGGGGGTAGTGGTGGATATCAGTAGCTGAACTCCTAACACGGGATGGTAATAAACTAATAATATACTTCAGTAAAGAATGTTCTTTAATGAGCATCAAAGACTAATGAGCATCATGATGCAACTTGCGGCCAATATGGTGATAAAAACTTGGATGATATGATGGCATTTGCAGAAATAAAACTTCAGAAAAAGCATTACCAACACATGATGGGAAAATGGTGGCTTAGCATTTTAGATTTCCTTCTCGGACATTTAGTATTTTTAAGACACCTTCACTTTTATTTGTTAAGTAGAATTTGAGATTTTTTTATGCAATATTTTTGTTTTCTTATGCAAATTCTTATTTCTTTGGTATCCAAGTTACGACAACTTATTAAATTCACCAATTTCTAAACTACTGATGTCATCTTACAATTCTATATGCAAACACTTGAATCGCTCACCTTCTTTCCATTTCATATTCAGCTTAATTGTATATGTTCAAAGCCACAGAAAATCCAAGGTTTACTGCATGGAAATAACGCGAGACCAAATAAAAACAAAAAAATGCGTTAGGATAGGGCGAGACCAGGCGAAGCCGAGCGATGCCATATCAAAAACAATGCATGCGCACGGGTAAACAAACCGAGCCACACCAAATCAAAAATCCTAAGCTAATGCGCGGGGCAAAAGCATATCACACTAAATAAAAAATATAGTTAAAAGAAAAAGAAGCCCGATGCATAGCACGGGCATAAATCTAGAATATGAACGGATACTTGCTTTTCTAATGATATTACCACCGAATGGTCAAGTTAATTTTTCCTAATGAATGAAAAGATCGCCAAGCGTCCACAAGAACGACGTGGATGCATTTCCATTTGGGTTATTAAGTTCTGCTAGGGTTCGTTTGCAACAGCTTCCAATCAATTTAAAGGACTTGGGCGAGGCGAAGCCGAGCTTTACTAAATCAAATGGGGATTTGGGAGAGGCGAAGCCGATCTTTACCAAATCAAAGAAAAAGCCAGTGATACATTGCATTTATAGTTTGTAGTTGTAGAATGAATTGGTGAACCAAGTTTGCGAAGCTCGGGCACAAAATCTAGTTAGTTAAAAAGAAAAGAACCTTACACGTAAAAGGTTTTGGTAACTGTTGATCTACCTGAGAGCAAGTAGAGTGATTAGCATGTTTCCTTACATTTGAGTACAATTTAGAAACGAGCAACTGCTAGTGATAACATTTGCTAGATTGTAATACTTAGCTAAGCCATAACTGATGGAAATGACACATATCTACTGTTGGTGCTCATCGTTACTTTTTTGTTGTTGACCTTTAATTGACCCGAAGTTCAAGTTTGCATCTTACACCACACGCTCTCAATCAAATTCAAATCCAATCGCACAGTTAAGTCACTTGTCAGGTGCTATTTGCGCAGAAATTGGGTTTCCACCTCCGTTAGCCAAGGGCCATTATGTATCTGTCGTTTTTATTTTATTCTTGGCTTAATTACATCTCTGAAATTCATCCCAGAAAATGTGCATCATAGTGCTTGTCTCTTCTTGGGAATTCAGCGAATCCTCTCCCATAAAAGCTAGGGGTGAGCATGGTAAAACTACGTTACTCATCAAACCGGGTTCATAACATTTTTCTACTGTTGTTATTTTCACGGCTTCTATCAAAAATGCTGATTTAATAAAAAAATATGTCTAGTAATGGGCGGAACCAGCTTAGAGCATGGATTTACAGTTGCACACCCGGCCAGCACAACTCGCTCTCAGGCCCAATAGTAATTAGTTTTACATTTTTGGCATAAATTAGGAATGATTTTTTAGGAACCATGGTTTTTTTGAGGGATCATGGTTTTATTAGACCACCTTCCCTGTAGTGATAAGGGGTGTCCTAAAACGTTGAAATGACTAACCTACTTTTAACCTAATTTAATTTAAAACCAACCTAATAACCACCTATATATATAACCACCACCTCCTCCCACCACCACCGCCCACCACCGCCGATTACCACCACCACCTCCGATTATCACCACCACCAACCACCGATTACCACCACCACCGCCGCCCACCACCACCTCTGATTATCACCACCACCAACCACCGATTACCACCACCACCTCCTCCCACCACCACCGCCACCGCCTATTTAAGAAATGTAACAACATCAATGCAATCACAATCAAGTTCGGTTACATAATAATTTTATCGAGTATAAAAGACGCCAGCCGCAACCTGATTCTGCCATGGGACCACTCCAGAGGTATTTTCCAACAAACCCTTCACTTTAATTTTATTTTGATTGCTTCAATCGAATATAAATCATCAAAATAGAGTTTTAATAGGAGTTACAGAGCCATGTTCGGTTAGGCCGATTTTCTAAAAAACCCTAGTTTACTAACCGAACTTCTTGAAAATGAAGAACACGAAGAACAGTTCGGTTCTATTGGATTTAAAACTAAGTCACCGAACTCTCTGTTCGGTTGTTTCGCAAAAAAATTTAAATCTACAAAGTAACCGAACTCCATCCTTAGAACCGAAAAAAACAAATCCAGTCTAACCGAACTGTGTTGTTGTGGCCACTATGTTGAGTTCCAAAATAACCGAACTTAACCAGTAGAGTTCGGTTTGTTCGCAAAAACTTTTAAAACTACAAAGTAACCGAACTTAGCCAATAGACGCTGGAACTTCACTTTTTTTTTGTTTGTTAATTTCGGTAACTTCACAATTTTATTGCGAAAGAACCGAACTTTGTAAACTTATATACTCTTATATTACGTAAAGTTCGATTAGATCAAAAGTGCATGCAGTTTGTGAACCAACCGAACTTTGTACACCAAAGTTCGATTAGTTGAGAACCAACCGAACATAACGCTGTAACTCCTAGAAATTCTATTATTTGAGAGTTCGGTAACCTGCGTGTTTGGAACAAGTAACCGAACTACACTTTCAGATGAGTTCGGTTACTTGTTCATCTCACGGGGAAACTGAACTACAGCTTCAGATGAGTTCGGTTACTTGTTCTTCATATAAAGTAACCGAACTGTTCAAAATCCAGTTCAAATCCGGATCATTTTGAAGATTAACAAATATTCTAGGAGAGGATGGAGATGAAGAATGAGATGAGTTTTCATCATTTGAATACTCAAACTTAGTGAATTGGAAAAAAAAAGTTTATTTTCCATGTTTTTCTCCTTCATCTTCTCTAACTCTACTCTCTCAATAATTCTACTCAACTAATAATAAACCCATCTTTTAATTTAATCTCACTAATTGTTTTTAACTAAATCATTCATTAATCATAACCTAAAATTAATCAAGAGGGTAGATTAGATATTAAATAAATAACTAGATATGGGGTGACCTAAATTTACTTTTAATGTCTTTACCCAAAATAAAACCATAGTCCCCAAAAAAAAATTATGGTCCCCAAAAAATCGTTCTAAATTAGTCCAGCAAGCCCACTATGCACCTTGGAGCAGGGGGAAAGAAAAATTCAACACACCTTTTCGTTAAAACCTAACTCCGCCCTTGATGTCTACTCGGCACATTTTATCGGCATCCATACCTTGATTGTTTTTGTAGAACAATCCAAGTAGGTCTCTTCAGCAGAATGGAACCCAGCTCATGCACGGAACAATAACAGTCATCTTACCTGTAATTATAATATAGTGAGAGCGAGGCCACCTAATTACTTAGAAAGACGAAAAGCTATATAAAGAGGAAGGAGATGAGAAAATTAAGTGTTTGATAGGTATATGTGAACAGGTTTTAAGCGACTCTTTTTCCTTTGCCACAACGGACACATAAATACGCTTACTCCGTAATCCGTAATCACACAAGGAATAGGTTTCCGCTTTCGAGCATTTTTTATAGTGGGCCGGGTAAGGGTGAACTCGCAGGTCGGCCATAAATTGCCAGCTCTAGTACTACTATACCGAGTTTCGGTAGGAGTGGTTGCAAAATTCAAAATGCACAACCTTTCTTTTGCAAGGCAGCCCTTCCATCAATGTAAATGAACACCAAAGGTCACGCCTTGGCTTAGTTTAGGTTCGAAGGGCTTCGTTTCAAGATTCGGAGGCTAGTAGTCACTCTTACATGGTCGTCTACGATGTGACCCATTTTTATTTCTTGACACTTGTATAACTTAAAAATCTGCCCCTCTAAATTCTCGTAAAGCATTTATTTTTTGAGAAAAAGTAGGAAGTTAATTTCTTTTTTAGTTAAACAGTTGTGTAATAAAACAGTTTTTAATTCTTTTTTTTCTACTTTACAATATGTGTCAAAATATAAAGAGGAACCACATCGTAGCCGCTCCGTTTAATATATGTATTCATGGTTACGTGGTTACGTCTGCCATCCACCATGTTAACCAACTTTTGTTGATTTCTGATCTCTTTTTTCAAGAGATCCTGCTTTGATAGTTAAGACATTGGTGAAAACTAAAAATGGTAAATATCATGTACACGTTTCATTATTCGGTGAATCTATATATCTTCCGTCAGCATTGGCGACCAAAGTTAGCCAACAAAGACAAATAGAAGTGTGAAAGGACAAATAGTCCCACATCCCTAGTTTCTGCATAATGAACTTAAAATATACTCCCTCTGTTTCACAAAGATAGTCCGCTTTGACTTTCTCAAAATATTAAGGAGACCATACTATTTTTCTTGACTACCCTTAGTTACTTACCTATTTTATTTTAATAAAACTGCTAGTAATAAAGACTATCCAAAATTGTTGTGAGAGTTATAAATACGAAATATAAAAGGAAAATTTAAAAGATATCGAATTTATGAAGTATAAAGTATATTTAAAAATAAAGTATACACAAAATCAAACAAAAACCAATCAACATAATTCTGGTCGGAGAGTTATCTATGGGAGTTCTAGTTCGGAAATATCATTCGGATCCGGTAAGTTCGCATACGTTCGCGAATCATTCGTGAGGTCCATATAATCCGCGAACTACATTTGAAGTTCAAATAGTTCGGAAATATCATTCGGATTCGGGCAGTTCGGATACGTTCGCGAATCATTCGGAAATGATTCGGAGAATTACTAACTAGGATCTGAGAATGGAAAAAAAAAAAAAAGATAAAACACAACATAGAATAGAGAGACAAAGATAAACAAAACACCAATGAACTTAATTAGAGGTAATAAAAAAGAGATGAATAACATTAATAATTAACAATTGTTTTGTTTCCAAGCCCCGTATATATCCTGGAGTCTTTGAGGGCGACCCCGAAAGAATTATGGGCGACTAATAAGACAAAAATGGGTTGCCCAAAAATAAAATAAAGCTTGTCTCAATTTTTTTTCAAAATATCTAAAATACCCTTCGTAATCGGTAGACAATATTATAATCGGTAGTTATAACGGTAATTTCGTGATGTTAATTTTTTACCGGTTGTGGTAGTAGCCCCAAATTCAAATTTTTCAAAAAACAATGAAATTTTAAATTTCTCTATTTACATTATCGGTAGTCTCCTGATGTTTATTATCTACCGATTGTACAATCGGTAGTCTTGTGATGTTCTTTATCTACCGATTGTGGTAGTAGCCCAAATTCCAAATTTTCAAAAACCAATGGAATTTTGAATTTCTATATTTGCTCAATCGGTAGTTTCGTGATGTTTATTTTCTACCGATTTTAGTAGCCCCAAATTCAATTTTTTCAAAAACCAATGGAATTTTGAATTTATCTATTTGCGCAATCGTTAGTTTCATGATGTTTATTGTCTATCGATTGTACAATCGGTGGTCTCGCGATGTTATTTATCTACCGATTGTGGTAGTAGCCCCAAATTCAAAGTTTTCAAAAACCAATGGAATTTTGAATTTCTCTATTTGCTCAATCGGTAGTTTCGTGATGTTTATTTTCTACCGATTGTCCAATCGGTATTCTCGTGTTGTTCTTTATCTACCAATTGTAATAGTAACCCCGGATTCAAATTTTTCAAAAACCAATAGAATCTTAAATTTCTCTATTTGCACAATCGGTAGTTTCGTGATGTTTATTATCTACCGATTGTACAATCGGTGGTCTCATATTTTGGGACAAGTGTGTTACTTGACTTGACCGTTGTTCTGTATTTTGTGTGTGTATGTGTGAAAAGTATGTGTGTTTGTTGTTTTTTCTGTTTTTCATCAAACGGTTATGAATGTTAGTCTTTAACAGTTTGAGGGGATGTATTAGAGAGTGTGTATGTCAAGTCAACAATAGTTGACTTGACCTTTGTTATGTATTGTGTATGTGAAAAGTCTGTGTGTTTGTAGTAACACTACAACAATTAATGATTGCCTAATTAAAGCATATCATAACTCTGTAAGAATGATCCTTTTCAATAATATCATTAATTACATGTTTAAAGCACCGTAATACCAGAATGAATATCTCAAACATTATCTTGAAACTCTATAAACATTCCATGCATGGATTAGTTAGGACATGTTGTGTCTCGCAATTATAATTTCCTTCTCAGTTTTCTATCATATGTGAAGACGTGGTCAGCCTTAGACACAGCAAACTCGACAAGCTTACCATCCACATCACCACAAACTAAGGTTTGGTTGGGCAAGAGCTGCAAGACTGGCTGTTGATGTAGCAAGCTACGCGGTACAGCGTGTGTATTTTGGTCTTGCATGGGTAGAGACGTAGAGTACTGTGCCAAGCCAAAGCTAGGGAGTAGGAGCAACGTGGGCTCATCCGTTTTCCTCTAAACTTCTGTTTTGAGACTTCCATTTTTGCTTTTTTCGATTTAACATTTCTTAGGCCGTAAAAAGATACCCTTATTTGGGAAAAAATAGGAAGTTAATTTCTTTTTTAGTTAAACGGTTGTGTAATAAAACAGTTTTTAAAATTTTTTTCTACTCTACAATATGTGTCAAAATATAAAGAGGGACCACATACTTGAAGTATGTGGCCCACCACATCCTAGCTGCTCCGTTTAATATATGTATTCATGGTTACGTGGTTACGTCTACCATCCACCATGTTAACCAACTTTTGTTGATTTCTGATCTCTTTTTTCAAGAGATGCTGCTTTGATAGTTAAGACACTGGTGAAAACTAAAAATGGTAAATATCAGGTACACGTTTCATTATTCGGTGAATCTCTATATCTTCCGTCAGCATTGGCGACCAAAGTTTGCCAACAAAGACAAATAGAAGTGTGAAAGGACAAATAGTCCCACATCCCTAGTTTTCGCATAATGAACTTAAAATATATATATTCGCTCCGTTTCACAAAGATAGTCCGCTTTGACTTTCTCAAAATATTAAGGAGACCATACTATTTTACTTGACTACCCTTAATTACTTACCTATATTATTTTAATAAAAATACTAGTAATAAAGACTATCCAAAATTAGTGTGAGAGTTATAAATACGAAATATAAAAGGAAAATTTAAAAGATATCGAATTTATGAAGTATAAACTCTATAAAAAATTTACTTTTTAGAATTAAATGTATATTTTCTTAAAAAGAATGAATGATATATTTGTTTCCTCAATTATACTAATTTCTTTAATATTTTAGATTGGGTCACGTTAAAAATGGATTTATGATTATAAAAAATTCAAATGTATATTAGAGAGTTCATTGAAAAAGTATGACTATAAACAGAAACTGGGCACAATTTTGAAACTGACGAAAAATGAATAGAGGACGGTCTTTCAGAAACAGAGGGAGTAATATGGAAGGGCCGCTCCACTCATTGCCAATTGGTTTTGAGTTGGATGCCCGCAGACTTTAACATGGTATCGGAGCTAGGTCCCATACGCGGGGTGTAGGCCGAATTAGTAGCCGTCGCGACCCGAGTGGGCACATGTACACCCGTGACCGAATGACTGGTCACTCGTATGACCTGTACGTGGGGTGGACCGTGATCGATATCACCTGCACACCCAACACCCACAGGTGCGTAGGTCCACGTGTTAGGCCGAGTGATTGGCCTTACACATGAGGGAGGGTGTGAAAGGACAAATAGTCCCACATCCCTAGTTTTCGTATAATGAACTTAAAATATAATATGGAAGTGCCGCTCCACTTATTGCCAATTGATTTTGAGTTGGATGACCGCAGACTTTGAAAAGAAGAGATAATTCTCGATTCTGGTAGCACCAATAGTCATCTACCTGAACCTGCATATGTGGCGGCGTAATATTTTCACTAGACTTCGTTGGTGTTTCGTATGTGATAATAAAGTATTGGTATACTACGAAACATGCTACGATGTAATCGAAGACTGATGCTTCAGCATGTTGAATTATGAAATGAGAACAAATACAAATGATTTAATCATTTTTTGTGTTGTTCCTTTTTAAATAAATGAATGTTTATGTGCTTAGTTTATGATCCTCATGTGGATGTACTTTTTTTTTTATCGATGTAGCTAAGTCTTTGTTTTAAACATTATAAAGTAAGATTTTTTTTTTTGTATTCAAATTCGTGGTTGTCATAAACAAATAAATCTCAAATTGGTGAAGAATAAAAAACCTCACATCTGAGACCTAGTTAGCAATTCCGGATACGGGTAGTAGTTCGGGACGGCATACGTACGGGAATTATACGGATTCAGATAGATTAGATTCGGTCAAAAATCCGGTCAACGGTTCGTTGTTCGGACAGTAGTTCGGAACGGCATACGTACGTGCATATTCGTTTTATAAATGTGAGTTCAACACTTAAAATTCGTCTTACATATATGATAAATTGATAAATATTATGACCTTATTACGAGACAAATTTATGTGTATATGATTTATAAGATGGAAAAAAATATTTTAGCGTGATTATTTAAAAAGAAGTAAACAATTTAATCGCATAAATGTATTTAAAACGAGTTTATAGACTTTTAAACAAAAAGAAACATATAAAACCTGGTTAAACAACTACCAATAAAAAATTTTAACTGAATAATTATATTTAAATATAAAGTATATACAAATTCAAACAAAAACCAATCAACATAATTCTGGTCGGAGAGTTATTTATGGGAGTTCTAGTTCGGAAATATCATTCGGATTCGGTAAGTTCGCATACATTCGCGAATCATTCGTGAGATCCATATAATCCGCGAACTAGGTTCGGAGTTCAAATAATTCGGAAATATCATTCGGATTCGGAAAGTTCGGATACGTTCGCGAATTATTCGGGAATGAATCGCAGAATTACTGAGAATGGAAAAAAAAGATAAAACACAACATAGAATAGAGAGATAAAGATAAAAAAAACACCAATGAACTTAATTAGAGGTAATAAAAAAGAGATGAACAACATTAATAATTAACAATTGTTTTGTTTCCAAGCCCCGTATATATCCTGGAGTCTTTGAGGGCGACCCCGAAAGAATTAGGGGCGACTAATAAGACAAAAATGGGTTGTCCAAAACTAAAATAAAGCTTGTCTCATTTTTTTTCAAAATATTTAAAATACCCTTCATAATCGGTAGACAATATTATAATCCGTAGTTTATATTGATGTATGTTGGTTTGTGTTATGAAAATTATAATCGGTAGTTAAAATGGTAATTTCGTGATGTTAATTTTTTACCGATTGTGGTAGTAGTCCCAAATTCAAATTTTTCAAAAAACAATGAAATTTTAAATTTCTCTATTTACACTATCGGTAGTCTCCTGATGTTTATTATCTACCGATTGTACAATCGGTAGTCTTGTGATGTTCTTTATCTACCGATTGTGGTAGTAGCCCAAAATTCAAAATTTTCAAAAACCAATGAAATTTTGAATTTCTATATTTGCTCAATCGGTAGTTTCGTGATGTTTATTTTCTACCGATTGTACAATCGGTATTCTCGTGTTGTTCTTTATCTACTAATTGTAGTAGTAACCCCAAATTCAAATTTTTCAAAAACCAATAGAATCTTAAATTTCTCAATTTGCACAATCGGCAGTTTCGTGATGTTTATTATCTACCGATTATACAATCGGTGGTCTCATATTTTGGGACAAGTGTGTTACTTGACTTGACCGTTGTTCTGTATTTTGTGTGTGTGTGTGTGAAAAGTATGTGTGTTTGTTGTTTTTTCTGTTTTTCATCAACCTGTTATGAATGTTAGTCTTTAGCAGTTTGAGGGGATGTATTAGAGAGTGTGTATGTCAAGTCAACAATAGTTGACTTGACCTTTGGTATGTATTGTGTATGTTAAAAGTCTGTGTGTTTGTAGTAACACTGCAACGATTAATGATTGCCTAATTAAAGCATATCATAACTCTGTAAGAATGATCCTTTTCAATAATATCATTGATTACCTGTTTCTCACTTGCTCCTTTGTGATGGTAGATAACAGCAATAGAAAGCATCATTCTACCAAGTTACTTTATCAACAACCTAGTAACTCTTGTCATTTTGGCTTCTTGGATTAAACACGCAAACCATATTGATAGGCTCATGTTAGAATAAAGAAGGCTCACAAATTATTGTGTTTTTTAGTCAACATGAGTATGTTATGAATGTTCTCTATAAACCAAGGTTTGAAAAACACCCGTTAAAACGGTCACATCCATATATTGTGGTCGTGAGTGTTCCCGAACCCCGTGCCTACATAATGCCGATAAGTAGGAAATAACGGCAGTTTTTTAGGACCGTTTTTTCGTTTTCACACATATTATAACCGTTTTTCTAAAATTGAATTTTACGTTTTTCCATCTAAATAACATTTTGACATAAGTTTTTAGACCATTTTTCTGTTTTCACGTCAGTTATAACCGTTTTTAATAAAAAAGAATATAAAATTTTTTTCTTACAATTCTTTATATTTTAAATTAATGATTAAAAAATTACAACTCATATTGTAAAAATAAAAGAATAATACAATAATATATAAAAAACGTTACAACAACGTTATTAAACTCGTTATAACTGTTTCCACGCACGTTGTAACTGTTTGATAGGAATTTCAAATCATAACTCTTTTTCATTTTATATTTAACCGTTATAACGCCCATTATTTTAGAATAACGTATAAAAAACGCGTTTTTTACCTAAATAACGCGAATTTTGGCTGAAACGTGCTCACACCCGTCAAAACGCGTTATAACAGTCACGCTCAGTGGCCGTGACCTAAGCCGTGTCCTTTTTTCAAACCTTGTTATAAACTAGTCTAGCTACTTATTTATTTGTAACAACTTCAAATGGTGCATACCAAAGCACTAATTTAGATTTTCTATTCTATTTTGGAAACAACAATCTTAAAATATTGAGATGGAGGAGGAAACTGAAATGATAACAAAAACGCAATGCATTGGGTAAAAGAATCCATGATTGTTGTAACACAAAAATTGAGGTCTAGGCCACATGGTGAAGATAGTGCTGCCGAGATGGATGCCTATATATATATATATAAAACTTTCATTGATGAAATCAAATACGTTGTAGATGTCAACCTTGAAAAAAATTCTTTGTTGAAATTACAGACGGTACAAATCGAACTCGTACCATTGGGAAGACATATCACATATTTGTTACGGGGTCTTTTGCAATTCTATCCCCATATATCTCATTTTTCTATCATATATGAAGTGGTTTGATTTGGATACATCAAACTCGACAGGTTCACTTACCACGACACCACCCAGCTATAAGCTTCATCATCTTTAGAAGAGGAGTCAAATCCCTTGGAGGATTTTCGGCTTAATTATTTTGCTTTAAAATGTAAAATAAAAAAATATGTCTTGATTTTGGGTGACATATCTTATTATACTTTACCATGCGTACTTGTGTCCAAATACAAATTCGATCAGTCAAAAACGAAGAGGTTAGGTATAAAATTGGAGAACAATTTCTAATAGCAAAATAATCAACTTTTTGTAAAGTAAAAATATTCTGCTTCTGACTTATACCTAACGCTCTTAGGACAACCCGGTAAATCTAGGTAATTGGCAAACAAAAATGATCCACAAACAATGAAAATAACGGTGATGAAAACCCACACACACCTGGTGGGGACAAAACAAATGACCCTGCCGATCCTGAGGTGTTGGTCCCATGTGGTACCTACCTATATGTTGATTAGAAAATAAAAATACCAATAAGGTGGAGTTTGAGTGATTGAGGGGTATTTAGAAAGTGAAACTTGGTAGAGCTAGATAACAATTCACCATTCCATGAGGAACAAACGAGTTTTCTCTTCATGGAATCAATTGCGAGTGAAAAATATACTCCAAGCCTCCTTGATTCACGTTTGAGAAAAGGCTCTTCTAGGTCGGAAAATGGTCCATAGACTTGAGTTCAGTATGCTTATCTTAGGAACTGAATCGAGGGAAATTGTGGTTGGCCACTGCTCCTACCCTCTATCTTTCGACCACCAGTGTAGTCATAATAATACGGCACTATGTTGGATGATTGATTAAATTCGCTACAAATATATGCAACAAGAGATTTCCCTTGTCATTTACATCTGGTTCTGTCAGTTATTGCAATTTTTCATTCGAAATTAATTACGGTATGTCATTCACATAACTTAAGTTGTATCATGAACATGACCACGGGGCACGATAAGAGGAACAATGTAATACTTCCACCGTTAAGCAGGGGCCAACACTATGCCATGGCGAGTAAATTGGCCGTGAAGTATTTCCTCAAAAGAGTGATGAATTTAGTATGAGACAAAAAGTAAAAGACTACTTATTTCTCGTGATTTTGATCCGGCCATTTTTCTCCTCTTCTACATAACCGTTTTTCTCCAAAAACTTACTCTTTTCTCTATTTTCTTCATCTCAACATTGACATTCCATGCAACTATGCAAGTGTAGATGTATTATCATATATATAGAAACATCAAGGCAGGTCTCTTCTATTGCAGATGATGAAAACCTAAACAATAGTGTGTTTCAATTATTACAAGTTGGATTTTACAGACGTTAATTAGTTTCGACATAACAACCTATTTCTTACTGTATTATATTAACCCGAACATTGCTTTAACAATTCTTGTCTTCTCATTTTTTTCCACTTCAAAAATGCATTTTCTCTATAAATTTTAATGTAATAATGTGTTAACGAAAAACAAGCCCTCACTCCATAAAAATATGATGTCCTTAAAAGCTGACGTCCCTTCAACTTTTTTTTTTTTTTTTTTGCTATCTCTCTTTTGAAGAAAGAAGATCTTTATTGGTATGCAAAGGATTTACAAGAGGTAAACTAAAAACAAAGTACATCAATAGAGCAAACTCAAGTCAAAGGGGGCACAGAAGAATAAAGAAGTTAAACAGACAAGACAAAAGAAAAACAACAGGTACAAACTCATAAGCTGTGGATTATGGAACCAATAGAGCGTCCCAATTCAAACTCCATAAATAGGTATGTATTGTATAGTGAGGATTTGCATCTTTAACCCGGAAGAGATTTCGAGTTTTAGTATTATCAATCAATTCCCAAATAGTTCTTTCTTTGTTTTGGAACATTCGTTAACCAATTTTTAATAATCCCCTCAGCTAATGCCATGTCGATATTGGAGGTATCTTTTTTTTACATATGACCGGTTCAATATCCTCCAGCACCTCAATTCTTGAAATTTTTTAGCAGTAAACAGTTAATCTCTGATTTAAATATATGTTAAAATTTTGTCTCTCGATAAATGCAACTAGACCAGCAAAATAAACTACATCTAACTCCTTTAAAATTCTAAGCTCCTTAGGCTCCACGTTGAACGGTGACCGTCACCCTCTCACATAATTGCTCCGTTTCACTTTTCCTCAAAAAAGAGAAAAAAAAAGAATTCCACACAAATTTCCGGCACAAATATAAACCTAAAAAAAACATACAAAACCCTTTTGTGTATCAATTTCGCTAACAAAACATAAAACCAAAAAAAACACATGCCAAATCCTAACAACTAATGATATGCTTCCAATCCATAGAACAATACTGCAATCCAGAAACCAAAAACATCTCCAACTCTTTTCGTCCCAAATAATTTTCCCCTCTCACAGAAAAACCCTAAAAAAAAAATCTTTTCTGTGACTCCAGGATCCTTCTATTTTTTTTTCTTTTCAGAACATAATCTTTTAACTAACTAACTTTTCTATTTTGTTTGTTGCATAGATTAATGTCGTTCTTAACTAATTTTTTGTGCATAAGGCGTTTGATATATCCTATCTCTATTCATCATTCATATATTTCCTCCTCATGATTTTTCTTAACAACAAAATTAATATTGGTTCAATTCTTGAATTTTTTTCGTAAGCTCTTTTATCTATTGAATATAAAAGAAATCGGTGGTTGATTTGCGTAAGCATGTTTAGTATATCACGTAAGTTTTTTTCTTTTTTCTTTTAACCCTAACTGTTTTGTACTAACACTAAAATCGGTTGTTTCCCGGTGGTTCCTGTCTGATTTATTTTGTTTTGATTGTTTCATCTTATTCACAGAAGCGGTTGATGTTGTCACAAAGAAACTTTAATTTTTAATATTTTGAATCCAAATCCATATTCACGTCGTGTTCAGTGTATCAATTCCCTGGTCTAGGACAGGGAGATATGGGCACAAAGAAGCAGCATCAACAACAAAGGGAGAACATTGAAACTTCGAGCAGTAGATAAGCCTAATAGGATCCTGAAAACCTGATTGGGTAACACAAATGCCGGGAGATAATAGAGTTCTTCTTCTTATATGCAAAGATGGTATGTTGTTCTTAAATCTCACAATTTAGAATTGCATTTATATGTTTAAATAAATAGGATGGCACCATTGGACTATTGATTGAATTTATGAAAATAGAATTGGACCATTGATTGAATTTATGAAAATAGATAAGACTGTTTACATATGTTCTCTCAGTGAAAAGGTGCTTAGAGAGGCTATTGATATATTAGAAATGACCCAATGTCGACATTTTTGTAACTCGAAGTTCAAGTGTAAAGCTGATTGTGAATGGAAGAACAGAAATGACAGGTGTGACATCAAGATTTTGATCAGTATGCAAAACAGTAATTTAGTGGGAGAATGGGCAACCAATTTTTTTCAAATGAACTATATTAAAACATTGTAGGTATTAGTTGCTACCTCAAATTAGCAAAGCAGCTGCGCAGGCGCAAGAAGCATTGCCCGCTCACTGTAATGGCCTTTCATTGGCTTGACTTATGTTTTTTTTCTTAGAAAATGGTCCCAAGTTGTTGCCACGAGTTCATTTCTGCTGCATTAAAGCTTGGGCATAATCTTTCGTCTTGATGTAATTACTTAGAAAATTTTCACTGGGTTTCGTAATCTAAACTTTATTCATGTTGTATAATGGTCTTTCATTTGCTTCATTGCTAGACTTATGTTTTTTTTCTTAGAATTCTTAGAAAATGGTCCCAAGTTGTTGCCCACGACTTCATTTCTGCTGCATTAAAGCTTGGGCATAACCATCTTTCGTCTTGGTGTAATTACTTGGAATTTTTTAACTGGATTTCGTAATCTAAACTTTTTTCAAGTTGTAGATTAATTTTGGTTTATGTTATGTGGTTGACTAAGAAAAAGTAGATGACCACTGCGACACTGCCAAACCCAATTTTAGGCAAGCCAACAAACGAAAGAGGGAATCCTTTCAGTGGAACACCATTGTTGTTGCACTTGATGCTTATTATGTGTCCATTGTTTTGTTGAATTTATGTTTCATCCAATTTGAAGACCTAGACCTCAGAACATACACCTTACAGGTTATTTGTATTGCGCATAAGTTGTTTTTAAATTTTAGTTTATTCTTGATTTTTCAAAAACGATCACCAACTCCCAGGTGTTTCAGAGGCTCGGTGAGCAGCCTTGCCGAATGCGAGAACTCATCATTGAAAATCTCAGGTATAGACACCTTCCCACTAAGATTTTTTATTTGTCAGGACGCCACGCCTTTAATGTCTTAATGCATGAACCTAACTAGGCTCTAATCTACTGTGATAAAGTTTCAATTTATCTATTAATTCATTTGGAATTTACAAGCCTCTATTTTTTTACCTACCTCTTTGGTTCATTCTACAAGTTTAGCTCTTAAACATTTTGTTGTATTTTAATTTTTGTTATACAGTAGAGTGATTTTTGGTATACGGAGAGATCAATAACATTGGTAGAAGTTCTGTTTTGGTTATAATCCAATCTGATTTCTTATATCCGATTTAGACTTGCAGTATAGACTGGTGCAGAAGCACTAAGCTTTGGTTACTCCACTGAAAATTCTAGGGGCCTCTAGGACTTGGATTGAGGTGTCTATTTTTTTGTATTGGAAGGAAACTTTTTAAAATAAATAACTAAACTGCGATTTTTTTAGCAGTAGCGGTGTAGACACTAAAAATGCAGTTTCTTCGCTATGCACATTTCACCCTCAATCTTAACTATGTTTAGAGGAAGAGTTTTAAATTCACCATTAATAATTTTGGCATCATAGATTATTTCTTATAAGCTGAATTCATCACTAACATACTCAGCTTGCTATGAGAACGTACTAATACGTCTTCCAATATGCATGTTATTGAGTTGATTCATATATTTTATGGCAATGCAGGAAACTTGCGTTTCCTACCTTTAAGGAAATGGGGTTTTGTGATCTACTGTCAGGTAGCCTACATTTCCCACCTTAACATGGGTTGACAGGGTTATCTGGATATAATCTCTAAAGATTTTAATATATATATATACTACAGTAACTAATTTATGTATTTCGGTATTGAATCTTTATACACATTTGGCTAAAGTATGACTATAACGGTTGAAAATCGTCCGTTGTTGGCATTGAATCCATTGATGCTAATATTTCAACCATTATCCAATGGGTAATCCAGAAATTTCAATATAGCTTCTGGTCAAATTCCTTTATAGTTATTGCTTTGTTACAGGCTACCGGTAGAAAGCACCAAGGTTTGGCTGTTTTACAACTGAACATTATGATTTTTAAATGCATTTATATTTTATGCCCATTATACTTTTTGGGTAATGCATCTATATTTTATGACTCATTATACTTTTTTGGTAATGTATCATTAAGATTGTATATCATGAGTGTTCACTTTTTTTTAGGGCGTAGCCGAGCCACACCAATTCAAAACTGCATTAGCATAGAGCAAAGCGTAACCAAGCCACACCAAATTAAATCGGGAGTCGGGACGCGGCGAGGCGAAGCCGAGCTTTACCAAATCAAAAATATAGTTACAAGAATGGGCGAGGCGTAGCCGAGCCACACCATATCGGGACCGGGCTGGGTGAGGCGAAGCCGAGCTTTACCAAATCAAAAATATAGTCAAAAAAAAGAACTATGCCATTCTATTTGCATTTGTAACTTTCGGATTGAATTGGCGAAGCAAGTTTGCGTAGCTCCAGTTTACAGGTGGTCCAAAACCAAACTTAGCAGATATTTCTATGGTGGAGCACATCCGCAAATGTAATTAGTATTCAATAATAGAAGGATAGCTTCAATGCATAGACTACCATATGTGGTTGAAGCCATAAACTACTTTCGGAAATTTTGGTTCAAGTTGAGTGCATAAATATACACCGTTTGGGTTTAATGATGTGCTCAAGTGTTTTAGGATCAAAACGAAATAGAAGAAGTGATTTTTTCTTTTATCATGTTCGTTCCGTTCCAAAGATTCTTTTTACATTTACATATTATGTGCAGTCAATGATTCATCCAAAAATTAATGAGAGGCTAATTTTTCATCGAAGCAAATACACAGTGAATGGTCTGGGCATTTGTAGTTCAGAAATAATTCGCTAAAATTTGATCAAAAGTAGAAGAAATTAATTACACCATAGAAAAGGAATACAAAATACTCAACTAAAAATTAATCAAGGTTTATTCATTCAGAATGATGTACTATATGATTCCGTTTTTGATCGTCACCTACTCATTTTTATACGTAGTACACCAAATCAAAAATCTATATTGAAGGGGTGGGCGAAGGCTAGCGACACCAACCCAAAAATGCACGATCAGGCGAGGCAAAGTCATATCACACCAAATCAAAAATCTAAATGCCTATATAATGTGTTGAATAGAATCTTCTAAAGTAGCAAAATCGTAAACTAAATTTGACTTACATTTCATAAAATTGATTTCTCACGGGGTTACATGCACAGTCATATAACATGAATTTTCAAATGTCTAATTTTTTACAAACCTGTGAGCGATATTCATCTGTTCTTCTCGAATCGGGGCGAGGCGAAGCCGAGCCACACCAAATCAAGTCGGGATGGGGCGAGGCGAAGCCGAGCAGGGGCGGATCCAAGGGTTGACTAACCCTGGCTCTAGCCCCCCTAAAATCAATAAAACCATTAAAAACACCTTTAGTTTTGTCATATATTTTGCATTTAGTCCCCCTGTTTTTTATATTTAGCCCGCTAATGTCCACATTTTATACAAAATTTTTATTTTAGTCCCCCCCAATTTTATTATCTGGCTCTGCCACTGAAGCCAAGCCACACCAAATCAAATTGCGACAGGGCGAGACAAAGCCGAGCCATACCAAATCAAATCGCGACTGGGCGAGGCGAAGCCGAGCTTTACCACATAAAAAAATGGTTAAAAGAAAAAGATGCCTAATAAATTAGTTGTTTAGGAAATAATAGAAAAAAATGTGTGTGGCTGTAGCTTTTTGACTTTAGCAAATAATTTCAATCGCATGATGGTGAATGGTGAATGATGAGCATAAAGGTTTAAGAAATAATAAAGTCGCTCATCAACTTTATGATGATTGGGATGTAGCTCATCAACTTTATGATGATTGAGATGTAGTTAGTTAGGTTCCGCTTATATTGATGCATCGGTGGATGTTGGCAAAACAAATTAGTATGAAATTTTCAAATCTAGGGGTTATTAATTTTGAGAAATGAACTACTTTGGAATTTAATTATTAGTCAACCCTAATAAGTTATGTTCTCCACATTATAATTTAGATGATTAACTCCCAAGTTCCATCTGTTTTTCTCAAATCGAGGCGAGGCGAAGCCGAGCCCACCAAATCAAATCGGAACGGGACGAGGAGAAGCGAAGCCGAAACCGAGCTTTACCAAATCAAAAATATGATTAAAAGAAAAAGACGCCCGGGCATAGTACGGGCACAAAATCTAGTTATAATTATATATACACACAAACATGTGACACCGTCCTTTTTTGTTTTATTTCCAACTCTTGAAGTCACTCATAATGAGTGGTCCATGTCTCCTCTGCGGCATTTGTCAACCAATCCTCAAATACCATCCGGCCTATCCGGCATTTTATGGGTGAGTATGTACCCAATCCGTACGCTAATAGATTGGATGTGGGAGTCGGACATTTTTGGACATCCAAATTTGTTGAACTACAGTTGATCTTGGCAATGCTTATTTGGCGTTGTATTGTATAATAGGGAAACAACTCATCACTTTTTTTCGCTACCTAATATGTTTGATGATTTAAGGAAATTATTTTGTTTCAATCATTATCAAATTAAAAATATCATGTGGGTCGGTGATGTGTTCGATTCAGAGCTCAAATTTTAAAATAATTACAGTATTGGGGAGAAAACCATTTTTACTAGAGAGAAAGCTGATTTTGGGGTGGATTTGAAACCGTGTAAAATAGATTGAGACTCTTTTGTGTCTAAATCTAGGACTCAGTTTTTAAAGACATCCCTGTATATATACACTTTTCAAAATTGCAAGACCTTCGGATAGATCAGTTGTGAATTATACAATGCACCACAGATTTAATCATTTTGCAAATGTATGTACACCTTTCATCATCCACCACGTGTACAGGAAGAGACACGTGGGAGGCATGCAAAACGACATATCAAAACATGATAACAAGCATCTCATCAGAAAATGTCACCGGTCAGCAGATCTGACGGTCAGGGACAAAGGATCACAGAGGTATGATGGCTTAGAGGAGCACCGGATAGTACTCCTTGGGTGTTAGTACATCCAATCCCGAGGAAGATCCCAGATCAACGACTAAGAGAGAGTTTGACTGATACAGATGTGACCAGACTGAGAGACACTTGTCTGACACGAGCAGACATCCATCTACCCGCATTAAATACCAAAGAGATATACACGTGTCAATCAGCTCGTGGAAGAAGCGAGGATAACCCTTCGTATTCAAGCTTACACCGCAGCATATGCCGAAGACCTCTGCGTAATGGGAACAAAGCACAAGAAGATAAGGTTACAACGGCACCTCAGAAGTAGGACCCACGTTCCAATTCTATAAATACCCATCTCCACTAAGAGAGAAGGGGTCGACCAATCCAGAGAAAAGATAGGAGAATATAGGAGAGATAAATAGGAAGAGTAAGTGATCCCCCTACTTCCGCAGACCTATGTGTACTCTAAAGTCATTTGAATATCTTTGTAATCATTCAATACATAGTGAAACACCAGCCCCGTGGATGTAGGCCTTAATGCCGAACCACGTAAATCTTTGTCTCATTTATATTTCAACATTTTACATTCAGCATTGAACGTCATGTGCTTTACATTTATGTTTGATTCTCTGTTTACCCCTTTATACGAGCATTATTTATGATAATATTCGACTAGACAATGACAAGCCCGAAGGCTTAGAGTCGATGAATCGATATAATCATCCCTTTTACGTATTCGACGTACAATTTCAGAATTATAATATATGCGAATATTGTTTGTGAACACGTGGATGGCTTCGAGGTTATGTGTTCACAATATGGTGCTAGAAACAGGGACTTTGTCCCGGTAAAATATTTATCTTATCTTGTGATTTCACCTTAAACACGCATTATGGTTGTGTTCTATTCTGGGTTCGGCGTGCTTTCAAAACCTTTTTTATTCTGGGTTCTTGGTCTTTATTTTCACAAACATCATTTCAAACCAGACAAATCCACGGCTATCTATCATAGATTAGCACGTGAGGCGTTTTTCTTTTTAAAACTAAGACTTAATAATCAGATTCATGAGTTTTCACTACGATCTTCCTTTCCAAAAGTAGTCTGAAAACAAGATCCATGATTGTTTATTAGAGGATTTGTATTGCGAAAACAAGACCGATGAAATCTGTATGTTTCTCTTTTATTAAGGCCCTTGGGAAGCTCATTTATTTTTATTCCATAAATTTTGCGGGTACAAATGGCACTAACCTGATCCTTGTGGATATCTGTGGTTCTCTTTATTTATTCCCCTATGCAGAAAATAACTAAAAAATGGAAAATACACTAGAGGCAGGAAAAACCAAAGCCTCATCAAAGGAGACACCAAGGACTACCCCGGTCATGACCCGAAGTAAGCAGAAAGGAGACAAAGCTAAAACAGCTAATCAGAGGCAGGATGCTGCGGAAATCACCTCGCCTATGAACACTAACTTCATTGCAGCCGCGACTCTCAAAGCAGTAGCCACAAAGAACAATGCAACTGTTGCGTCCCTCCAGGCTGCAAAAGCTAACAAAACTTTGGTTTCAAACCAAGTCCATCAACAAAGAGAAGGGGTGGCAGAATCTATGACACCGTGGAATGCCATCAACCAACGGTCAGAATCAAACCATACCGTGAAAAAAAAACATATTTCTGGAAACTCTTAAAGATTATAAACAGACTCGTGTTTGCTTAAAAACATATTCATTACTGATGCCTAAAGTGCTTTATGGATCTACAAATAAGACCTCTTCAATAAAAATATAAAAAAGTATTATCATACTCTTCATATTCTTTGTCATAATATAAGTTATCACTCACATAACTGTTTTAGTAATGATGGTTTAAGAAGCCAAAGACATCCCTTGCATCCCTGTATAGGGCATCTCAACAGCTTAATGCAGACCAATATATGTTGTAGCTAGTTTTACATATGCAGCAAAATAAGTTTTCAACATCAATTAACCAAAATTAACTTGGGAAGTATACTACAAACTAGCTTGAATTGAGAATATAGCTTTAAGGGATTAAAGATTATGCTGCTCAATTTTTCTATGAGAATATAGCTTAAAGGGATTAAAAGGGATTATAGATTATGCTGCTCAGTTTTGCTGCGAGAATAAATACATAAAAGCAATGTCATCTTCGAAATGAGATAATGCCATGATGATTGACTGCAAACCAGTAGAGGATGTAAAACCTAGTTCTGTTTTGAAAAATAACTTAAGAACTCACATATATAGACAAGGTACTACCCCTGTGTTACGATGGCATAAGGAAACATGGTACTACGCTACATAGTACTTTAATAAAGACCCTAACAAACACAAGAACAACCAAATTTGTGCAGGTTTTGATATATGTGTACTCACAAGTTTTGATATATGTGTACTCACAAGGCACTTAGATTGTAAGTGGTTCAAACAAAAGTATGACATCATGTTGAAGACACCATGCATACATCATATGTCTGCAGCAACAGATTTCAGAAGACTTCTAAGCAGTGACCAGAACTAGAGAATTGACAAGGGATTCTTAGATGCAGTGTGCATATAGATATTGATATGTGATTTATTTATTAGTCTTTCTATAATAGTTGTAGTTGTTCTTCTCTGGTCTGGGTTATAATGACAACAAAAATGTAAGACGGTGAGACTTTTCCCGTATCCTGCAGTTTCGATAAAACATTTCAGCCATATACGATAAGTAATGATTATAATTTGTGAAACTATGATTACAATTTGTGCAAGTAGGTTGATCTAAGTAATTACCTTGCAAACTGTTGATATAATGATGCAGATTCCCATAGAATAAGAGTATAAAGCCTTCGTGGAACTCCAGATGGAACTTTGCTTGGAATAAATTGTTTGCGGTTAGGTGTGACCTGATTGCCAAACATAAAGAACAATATAAGCCCCAAATGTACGCATGACATCAAGAGTACCACCACAATAAGCAAAACTTCAAATTTGTTAGGTTGAAGGATAAATGATTCTCTTTGACCAACACTCAGTAGAAAACCTTATCTCTAGCGGTAAAGCACTTTCATGGACTCCAGTCTTATGATACCTCTTTTAACATACTATAAGGCTCTAGAATCTTTCTTAACTGGACATTATGCAAACCCATAAAATCTTTTTGTCTATAATCACTTTAAAGATCTTCATAAACAATACCACCACCAAAATTACACCAGGCCTTGGAATACGGAACATGGACTAATCACGAATTATATCGAGTGTAAGAAGTGTGCAGCTTTGGTCTATCAAACCCCAAGCTTATTCTATAACAATCACACCATCCTGTAGGGTATGAAGTGCAAAGGACAGAACTAAACCACTCCACCATTAACACAGTCCCATAAAACAAAATTATCTTCCAAATATATTGCATTAGTACTAACCTATTATAATGATACTCATCTCCAATATAACAACATCAAATAAATTGAAAAATCAAGTAAACAAACATAAGACAAGTGTGCAAAGGATATTACCAAACCCTTGGAACTCCTCATGTTGTCCTCTCCCGCATCAACTTTTTGGAGTTGAATAACCACCAGATGCTCCTCTTTCATAATCATACTTACACGATGACTCCGAATAATCTGCATAATGATACTCATCTCCAATATAATGATACTCATCTCCAATATAACAACATCAAAGCAATTGACAAATCAAGTAAACAAGCATAAGACAAGTGTGCAAAGGATATTACCAAACCCTTGGAACTCCTCATGTTGTCCTCTCCTACATCAATTTTTGGAGTTGAATA
Source organism: Papaver somniferum (assembly GCF_003573695.1). Classification (NCBI taxonomy): domain Eukaryota; kingdom Viridiplantae; phylum Streptophyta; class Magnoliopsida; order Ranunculales; family Papaveraceae; genus Papaver; species Papaver somniferum. The sequence continues at coordinate 11,233,320 of NC_039361.1, forward strand.
ACCACCAGATGCTCCTCTTCCATAATCATACTTACATAGTGACTCCGAATTCAACAACTAATCCTTTCTCCTGTGCATTTGCCTATACATCCAACAAAAAAACACAAAACTTCAAGATATTAGATACTCATCAAAACTCTATTTGTCATTTCATCAAACAAATAAATTGCATAAATAGAAATGGGTATCTGTTTATTAACTTCAGGGTCGAACTCAATACTAAACACAAAGAAATCCCCAAAAATATCAAAATCCTCAAAATAAAGAGAATTAAAACCCTAGATTTGAAAAGTAAAGGGGTTGTTTCTTCTCATCTTGTAAGAAAAATCTAAAATTTTTAAACTCTTAAACAATCTGCAAATAAAAACCACAAATTAATCATATCTAAAGTTTAGATCTCTAAAAATAGATAGTAGAGTGAAAAATTCAGAGAATGTTAGTAGTGACAGGTGAGAAATGGGAAAAATTAAGGTTGTGATGATAAAAAACGAAGATACGGTTTTGGTAGTTGTAGATGAAGGAAATAAAACCCTAATTAAATGCCTTCGTTTGCAGAATTAAACCCAATCCCAAGAATTTTGATACCAAATCAACACAAAAATTAATGAAAATTTCAACAAACACAATTTAGTGAAACCCTAAGAAAACCCCCAAATCAAATCCCTAATTTCATTCCAAATCTAAACATAATTTGAGATCTACTGGTTTCCTCTGCAAATAATGTGGATTTTCATATGAAATTAGAGTTTTGATTTAGGGGATATAGACATGAATTCTTGTTCATGGAATTTGGTGATTTTATTTTCTGTTTGGTAAACAAACCAAAAGAAAAATAAGAACAAGATCGGTGTTGTTTGTGTGCTGAAGATCGGTGTCTGGTGTTGTGTTTTTCATGGATGCGGTAGATGATGATTGTTGTGAAGGTAGCTGGTGGTGGTTGGAGGGAGAGGGAAAGACGAGCTGACGTTGGAGAAGAGGATGGGAGGGAGTACTGAGTAGTGAGTGTGAAGAGGAGAAAGATGAGGCGCAAACAGAAGGAGAATATATCTTTATCCTCGATAATAACGAGGTTTATTCTTCCCGATCCAGCCATCCATCTCATCTCAATCGATTGCTCAAATCTTATACATTTCTAGCCGTTCATCAGACATAACTGCAACGTATGCCTAATGGTCTCTGAATCGGAGTTCCAAAGGGATACAAGGGTAAATAAAATTTGTCATTCTGAGACGGCTTAATAGGCTCTCGGATATGGTCCGGGTTTTTATTATATCAAGACGTATGTGTGGTCGCGGTCCAACTACCATTAATGAGGGTCTCGGAGTGGGTGGCTAAACCCCCATTTTCTACTAGTGTAGTATCCTTCTTACCCCCCCCCCCCCCCCCAATTCCTCAATCAGTAGGGTGATAAGCAAGGGATCACTATGAGCTTGGCCGTTCATCGGGACATCCTGAGCCGAGAAAAAGATGGGTCGCATCATCCAGGTTCCATCGGAAAAGCTTTTGCTACACTGAAAATTTCCTTCCCATTATGATCTCTTTTGTGGACTCTTGACATGATTCCAGGATTCAGATTGTACGCTTGAGTGGCGGAATGGGAAATCGTGTTGATAAACTGTGTGGATCTGTCGATCCGGACCTGATGAACGGGTGTGCATCGGGTGCTGCGGTCGTCTGGGATAGGTGTCGGACGAACTCCTCAGATAACCATCTATAATAAGGTTTGCAAGATGTCTTTCACTTCTCGACAGTTATTTGTAGAGTGGCCTCGATATTGATGATAATGGCAATATTCCGGGTGATCCTTGGTCTCCTCGAACTGTACCCCTCTTGAAGCTGGGTATATGATGTCACTCTTTTTTCGACCTCTTTGAAGATTTCTTCTAGTTGAGCATTCAAAGGGGTGTATGTTATCGCCTCGTGCCTCGGACTCTTTCCTTTAGCCACCCATTCCTTCTTCTCATTTCCTCGCGTAGGAGGGGTCGGTCTCTTCTCGGGACACCTTTGAACATCGTCCGATGTCGACTCGGGCGCCGCACTAGCCTCTTGCACTCCCCTATCCCTTGACTCTTCCTGAATTTCTTCTAGGGCGATGAAATGTTCTTGCATTTTCTCATTTATTTTAATGCTTGTGGTTTTTCAGTGAACATGGCTATCCAGATGAGATCCGACCTCCCAAGTGCGTTTTCAAACCCGAATATCTGCTGGTCGACGGGTACTTTCCCAATTTTGTACACTAATTTCTCTTGAACATCGGGCCAAGGTGAATAACTGTTGACCCTGGGCTGAGGTCTGCTGTTGTGCATGTATGTTTCAAGGAAGGCTTCGACTAGAGTCTCATAACGTTGACTGTTCCTGGTGCGAGGTTGTAGAACCATTTCCTTGACTTCCTTCTAAGCTTGCAGGGAAGAACTTGCACATTACCACCTCATGGTTTTTCCATTGTATTAGGGACATTGTGTACATCTTCAAATGCTCAACTGCGTCTCCCGTGCCTTCGAACCTTGATGGGAAGGTGGGGAGCGTGCACTTAGGTGGGAAGGCCCTTAGTTCTAGCTCTTGGGTGAAAGGGTCCTCTCGGCCTCGCTTATGACCTCGGGGAGCTTATCTTCTTCGGTTCCTGACAACTTCCTTATCTTTTCCTCTAACTCTCTTAGCTTGGCTTCAGTCGCATTGTCGGACCTTGTGTTTCTCTGTTGATTATTCCTCTCGTGCCTTTCGTCGTCTGTCGATGAATCCTCGGGTGGACCGTATCTTCCGATAGGTGGTGTTGGGGGTGGCCCTGATCGACCGGAATTGCTTGGTCCTACTGCAGGTGGTACCTGCCCGATTCGGCCTTGGTGTCCTGATGTCCCTCGGCTAGAAGATCCTCTCGACCTCGACCTTAAGTTCCGTAGCTGATAGTTCTCGAACTCTAAACTAGGTTCCTCTGCTGAAGATCCCTTAAAGCCGCCTCTTGCCTTCTTTGGCTTTATAGAATTGCGAGCAGTGTTGGATCTGTACTCTCATGGCTAGAGTGACCATTTGGATGGCCTAAATGGGCAGGGGGTGGTGCCATCCTCATAGGTGGTGGAGGTGGTGCTGCGGGGGGTATCTGAGTCGATGTCGCGGATCGATTCCGATAGTTGTTTCTCGTCCTAGTTGTACTCGCCTTAGTCGTTCTTCCTCTCGCCCGAGGGATTCTTGATACTCAACTTGTCGTCTGATGTTTCGTCTCTGAGCATGCAGGATCAATGTTGCCTCATCATCTTCCGTGTCTGACGCGGTAAGTCCATCTATTTGATCATCCCTCCTTGGGGGCGAGGCGATTCTCTCCAGAGGCGATGGGTCACCGTCTCATCCCAGATCGATCTCCTCGTTCACATTTGGCATACCCCTTGCAGCAGCTCGTGATTCCTCTGGTGGTGGATGCCCGTTACTCCCTCGTCTCGTCCCAGTTACTCCTCTTTGCATGCTGTTACTGGAGATCGTGCGGTTCCTCAGGGTTCTTTCCATCCCTGAAGTGCTAGCCATCGGACACAGTGTGATGTTAGTCCGAGAGTCGTCCCTACCTACGTCAGTGAAAACATACAACACCTTACTTTGACCTGTTTTTGAAAAGTTTTTATAGTACGCACGGTTTTTAGAAGAAAAAGGTGACTGACACCAAGACTGAGTTTCAAAAGTACGATTACCTCTGCTCTTCCATGCTGACCTCGCCAATTTGCCATGTTCAGACTCTAACTGTCTCATTTTAGACGAGTATCATGCTACATCGCTTTCAAAGTTGCACGACGTCGCTTTCAGTACCACGAATTTGCATTAACTACAATTTGTCCTACATTCCCTAGACTCCAAATCATTAACACCTAGTTCACTGTGGGTAAAAGGTCCAAATTCGTACTTTTATGAAGTCAGCATGCCACGGCAAAAACTGGACTAAGACTTATGCACTCCCTTGGAACTACAAAGGGATGTCTTCCCTTGATTCCTTGGATTCGTTCACCGGTGACCAATAATCTCACCGTGCTGTTGTTTTGGCAATTTCCCCAGCCAACATGGAACCTCAAACAACTTCAACCACACATCGAAGATGTTATTTGGGAGTTTATGGGTATTTCGTTGTTGAACTCGCATGATAAAAACTAAAATCAAAATAAAAAGACAAGTGTGAAAAGTACTATGAAAACGAAGATTAAGACATGAAAACAGACTCGCCTACCAGCGAGACTAGTCGACTGTTCGGGATCGACCTAACTGAAAATGTTTGCTAACGACTCGATCTTAACAATGAAAACTTAAGTATCTCAACAGTCTTCAAACCAAATGATCATATACAGACTTTTACCGAGAAAAGTTCATCCCATAGCATCAACTAACACACAAAGTGTTTTTAGGAGCTTTTGGATAGTCTCTGTGGGCACATGCAGTCAAGGTATCCGGAGAACTTAGACGTCCCCTTAGTCGGCGCAAGAATGTAGTGACATAAAACCACACACCACATCCAACGAAGTAGAAGATGATTTAACACAAAGTCAAGATACACAACAAACATAGGCGCAAATATATACGTGGTTCGGTATGATTACCTACGTCCACGGGGTGAAAGGATGAATGTTATTATTTTTATTCTTTGATTACAAGATGTTCTCTCCTTCTCAAATGGTGTAACTCTCCTTCTCAAATGGTGTAACTCTCAAACTCTCCAATGTAGTGTCTTGTTTTTTTCCTCTCTCCCAACCTGCCTCTCTCTCTCGACCTGCCCTTATATTTATAGTCCAAGGTCGACATACAAAAAAATTACAATGTTGGTCACATTACATCAATTTAGTTGTTCCCTATCGGACCTTCACTGCTCGACCGACTTTCTGGTTTGACCGATAGTTCTTCACCCGCGGCTGAGTCTTAATCGTTTGGTTAATACGATGTCGCCCTTCTCCTCTTCTCGTTCCTTTGTTTGACCATCTCCCTTCGTCTGACCGAGTGCTTTCTGATTGTTCGCCCGACCTGTCAGAAGATAAGGATCACGTCACATCCGACCCACGTGATACCTCGCTCCTTGCGCCGTATTGTTCTATCTTGTGCTTCGCCGCTCGTTGTTCTTTGGTGTATCGTAGCTTAGGATCTTGCCACCTAGCCCTGTGGATTATCTACACCTACAATGAGTTTAGTTCTTCGTTTCAGGAATCAGGATTCGGAGGCTAGTAGCTTACATGGTCGTTTTTCCCTATGAATCCACCGTAATCTTTAATATGCTTGATCACGAGGTTATCGATGGCTATCCAAAGATTCTTGAAAGACATGCTTCAGGGTTGCTACTGGAGATGACAAAGGATGGGGTGTGTTTCCAGAGTTATCACATCAGTAAGATATGATTGAATTCCAAGTCTTATCTGTTTAATATAGGTGTAAGTGTTGTAGTCTGTCATGACCATCAAGTTATGTCTATTTTATCGTTTAGAATCTTTAGATTGGATGTTATCAGAATAAATATCTCGAACATCAACTTGAAATTCTATAAAACTTGCCATGCATTAGTTAGGTTAATTCATATTCCATATTTTAACTTGCTGACAGCTGATATAAGACTATGAACATTTTTCATACTTTTGTTATGTGTCGGATGTTGTATATCGCGAAAAAAAAATATGAATACACATGCTTGCAAATACAGCAAAAAGAGTTCATAAAACATCTCGAAATATGGGTTCTGATCCGCTAACAGTTTGGAGTTTCCGATTGATGCATGTCTTGGATGTAGGATCATAGTTTATACGCACACCCGTCAGAGTCAATATTATGCTTAATGTGATATCATGATGTTTTCTCAGATTTGGAAATGCCGGCAAGTCTAAGGTGTGTGGTTAGAAAGACATACCGTCTGTTCTTTATTGCAGATAATTAAAAATTTCTGTCTTGCTGCTTTTGTCAACATCGTTTATCTTAATCCTCTTCTGTTTCGCAAATGTGGAATATGAGGTGAGAGAGAAGTTGAAGTTTCCCACATGCATGGATGCAAGGTAGATCAGGTTACCTTCTGCTGCAGCATTTGGATATGGATGGGATTCGTTTAATTGTTTCTGTTCTTGCTCTAAGTATTTCCCCCGATTACTGTGTTCTCAAGGTATTTCCTTCAGAATGCAAATCAATTTTCCTTCCCTGGATCAGGATAAACACTCCTACTCTTCTGCTTCTGGCTTTCTGAGACGTATGTATTTTCTCTGCGTATATAACATCGGCTTCACTGTTTTTGTAACTTGTTTTTCCTTAAATAAAACGAACCAAAACTGAAAATGTCTCAAGTATGTACGTTCTCAACATATATAACACCGGCTTCACTGTTACCAATTTTCTTGTAACTTGTTTTGGTTGGTTTGTACTTAAAACTGAAAATGTCACCAAGTTTGTCAAATGCTTGATAAGAGCAGAGTGAATAATTCAGAGGAAGAAATTAGGGCATACCAGTTCTTGTAAACGCACTGACATTCAAGTAATGATTCCACTGGTACCCTTAAGAATATGAATTCGGTGCCAAGAATAGAACTAGTTAAACGATTACAGAAACTGTGCAGGAGACCATGCTGATCAATACTCGACTGAAATTTTCTAACACCAATAGTATTAGCTGTATTTATTTGTGTTGTACTAGTAGGTCCAGTACCACTCATTCGAGTGGCAGCCACAAATGCTGCATTTTTTTTGTTGTTGGGACTGGTTTTGATGTCTGAAAGTATTAAACAGTTAATATCGCCATTATTATGACTGATTCTTTGCAGGTCATCAAAAACATAAGAGAGGAGCATTTAATTAGGGAGGGAAGGAGTTTTTCCAATCAGAAGAGTTTACAAATAAAGAGTGTATTTTTGACGGACGATTTTTTTAGCGGTCGGATCTGATTCACTAAGTTAAGTAGTCAATTTGCGAGAGCCATGAATTATCAAAAGAAAAAAAATAGGTAACTAGTAGTAATACTAGTTAAAAGTTTTGCTATCCATGCCTTCTAAAGAAACAAGACTATCTACATGCACTGTTGCTTGAAACTCATGATCGGAAAATCCTATCTCAACAATCCGATATGTACATGAACGGAGATTATAAGCATATAATTTTTTCGCGTGTCTCACTAACAGCTCACCTTTCTTGTAATTAACTACTTCTGTGTCATACGCATTCATCCAGTATTCGTTGAACCTCCCTATGCCACACCACGGAAGAACCACGGTGTGCCTCTTGACCCAACATTTGGTATTTTGGTTTAACACTGATAACTCAAGTTCCGTTGATGACACAGGATCACATATGCACAATTCTCCTTCGAGCTCAAATAGATGCAACAACCGATTTTCACATGATAATTTACCAACACGTCCACTATCACCCACTGCTATGAACCTCTCAGTTTCCATTTCGAATGACACAATCAAATGTGAGTGACAAGGGAAATCTCCATATTTAAGATAATATAGTGTCTTATCAACCATCCAGTATAGGGTCCTGTTTATGATTACAGGAGGTCTACCAGGAGACGGGGGGTAGGGGTAGTTGCCAACATTTTCCGTTACTTTAGTTCTCATGTTAAAGATTTGGAACTGTTGTTGTTCGCCATTATCAGGAACCAAAAGCAATATATAACCCCTTCTTGTAGAACAAAAATAAACTCCAAACACATACTTATGTTGATAGGATAAACCCGGCCAATTCAGTTTCTCGTTTGTAACAGGATTCCACAAATAGAAGATAGGCTCCTCCCACAGGTATAAATTCCTAAACAAAAGATATCCATCATATGAACCAACAACTGATATCCGATTACTCTTGCGCTTATAAGAGGAGCAAATATCAACTGTTTTCGTTTCAATATTATGAGATTCCTCGTCAATAAAGTATAGCTCGATAAAACCATATACGGAATCAGAATCTGGATAACGTTGCACAACCGTCACTGAATTAGATCGATTACGTTGCATTTGTGCAAAATACGAAGTTTTGGTCAAGGAATGTAAAGCTTTAGATTGACGCTGGCATTGGCGTATGCACTTTAGTGGAAGCCTACTTAGTATGTCTTCGATTAAAGGATCAGGGAGATTGACACGGGACTTGCTAAGAGGTTTATCAGCAACCGAAGGGAGAGGGTTTTCAGGATTAACAACTTCAACAAGACTGTCGAGAGAACTAACTACCACGGAATCTGAGAGAGGTATGTTGGCAATAGCAAGAGATTATGCACAAGTCCAATAATCTGAGAGAGGTATGTTGGCAATAGCAAGACTGTAGAGAGAACTAACTACCACGGAATCCAAGAGATTATGCAGAGAGTCGTTAACTGTAGGGAGAGCTTCTATATCAAGAATAGGAAGATCAGAGACACAGTCATCAACATTAACTAGATTGTCATCGAGAGAAATAACTGTCTCAGAATTTGAGAAAGATTTATCGGCATCCATACCTTGATTGTTTTTGTAGAACAATCCAAGTAGATCTCTCCAGCAGATTGGAACCCAGCTCATGCACGGAACAATAACATTCATCTTACCTGTAAATTATATAGTGCAGACGTAAGAATTTTTTGAGCATAAGACTCTTGGACAATGTCAGAGGTATATAAAGAGGAAGGAGACGAGAATATCAAGTGTTTGATAGGTATATGTAAAAAGGTTTTAACCGATCCTTTAACCTTTTTCCTCTGCCGCAACGGGCAACTAAATACAGGCTTAGTCCGTAAACCGTATTCACTCGAGGAAAAGGTTTCTGCTTTCGGGCTTTTTTCTAGAGGGCCAGGTTAGGATCAACCCGCAGGCCAGTCATAAATCACCAGGTTAAGATCAACCCGCGTCCGGTCATAAATCACCAGGTTAGGATCAACCCGCAGGCCGGTCATAAACCGCCAGAATTCCAAATGCACAACCTTTCTTTTCAAGCTAGCCCTTCCATCAATTTAATGACCACTAAAGGTCGCGCCTTGGCTTAGTTTAGGTTCAAAGGTTTCGTTATGATGTGTTAAGTTCTTCGTTTCAGGATTCGGAAGCTAGTAGTCACTTTTACATGGTCGTTTTATGGATCCACTATAATCTTTAATATGCTTGATCACGAGGTTATTTGTCCGAAGATTTTCGAAAAACTGTCTTTCCAGAGTTCACATAATACGCAATACAGGGTGTGTAGTTTGGTCTTGCATGGGTAGAGACGTGGAGTACTGTGCCAAGCCAAAGCTAGGGGGTAGGAGCAACGGGGGCTCATCCGTTTTCCTCTAAACTTCTGTTTTGGCACTTCTATTTTTGGCTTTTTTCGATTTAGCATTTCTTAGGCCGTAAAAAGAAACCGCATCTAAAAACCATCTTTTTTGGGTGCAACTTGTTACAGGGAAATGAAAATCTTTTTTTCCTGAGAGCATCCACAGTGGGCGAGTATAACCAAAAATTTGGGATGAGATCGTAACACAGTGGGACGGAGTAAAGATCAAATCCCAACCAAAGATCAAATTCCAGACCAAATATGGTCGCGACCAAATCCCAAATTTTAATATAGTCGGGCGTAAATTTAAAGTACGCTTGTTGCTGGGCGTAAATTTAAAATACGCTTGTTAACGGGCGGAGATTTAAATTACGCCCGATGAAATTTTAATTAAATAAAAAAAAAAAGAATGAGGCGGACTTTTAAAGTCCGCCTGATGAAAGTTACAAAGAATGGGGCGGACTTTTAAAGTCCGCCTGATGAAATTTTAATGGGGCGGACTTTTAAAGTCCGCCTGATGAAATTTACAAAAAATGGGGCGGACTTTTAAAGTCCGCCTGATGAAATTTTACAAAAAAAAAATGGGGCGGACTTTTAAAGTCCGCCTGATGAAATTTTAATCATGTACCGTTGCGTCACAACACGGACTAAACCCAAATTTTGGTCTTTTTTTTGATCTTTGATCTTTGGTTTTGATCGCACCACTGCAGTTGCTCTGATGGAAAACGAATAAAAAAATTGACTTTCCAAATAAAACTGATTAAGTTATGCCACCAAAGGCGGTTGCATAACGGGCTAAAATTTTACTAAAAACTTTTAAGATATTTTCGGCAGTGCTATTCAACTCCCTATTCTCCTCCCTATAATCTAAACCCCACATTAGGAGAATGGTGAACCCCACCTGAACCTGAATGCGAATCTCGACATGGATATGAGGCTTAGATTATATGGAGGTGAATAGGGAGGTGGAAAATAGGGAGCCAAGTAGCATTTCCGAAAAAAAAATACTATGGTTTTAACTTTTTATTGAGCTGGTAATATTTTACACAAAATTGGTTAAAAAGACCAAAATCAACAATTTCTGGGTGAAAAGGACATTTAGATTTTGATACTGTTTAAATGGACAAAAATGTAAAAATAACCAGGATGTAAACAGTTTCATCCTACCCATTTTCAAATACTTTTCTTATTTTTAATTTACATCAGGATGCATCCAGTTTCATCCTTGCTATTTTTTAAGTTTAAGTCAGGATGAATCCAGTTTCATCCTTGCTATTTTTTTGGTGTTCATTTCACCCATAATAATTTTTACTCGTCCATTTGAACCATGTTTTAAAAATATTTGGACAAATGACCCATTTTTTGAATATTTTATTTATTCAAAATCCGCAAGAGACTCCCAAGTCCCATCTAACTGCGCGTCAATCATTTGTGATGTTGTACTTGTTGTTTATGCAGGCCATTTGAGAGTTAGATTAGGTAAACCATTCACTCAGTACTGTCCTCAACGGACTATATATAGTAAAACTTTCTTAAAATAATACTCGTTAAAATAATAATCTCTCTAAAATAATAAAATTCTTTAGTCCCAATTAGGCTTGCACAGGTTAAATTTCTTCTCGCTAAAATAATAATCTCTCTAAAAAAATAAATTTTTTCGGTCCTAAAGCTATTATTTTAAAGAAGGTTTACTGTAGTTAGGTTTCAGAAGTTTCTCTTCCAAAGAAATTAAACAATTCAACTTAATACCTAAACAACTTCTTCTTAAAGCATTTTTTTCCCATTCTCTATCTCCATCGCTCTCTCTACAATATTGGAAGACTATTTCAGGAGATATGACAGTAAAATTTCTTTAAAATAACAGTTTTGGGATCGAAAAAAATTATTATTTTAAAGAGATTATTATTTTAGCGAGAAGAAATTTAACCTGTGCAAGCCTAATTGGGACTAAACTTTTTTATTATTTTAGAGAGATTATTATTTTAACGGGTATTATTTTAAGAAAGTTTTATTGTACTTTGCTATGATATTATTGGAAGCAGTAAAGTATTTTGAAAGAAAATGGAGGTTCTCTTGGAGCTACAATGAGGTAAAATATTTAATTTTCAATAATTTTATACTTTTTTTAATCTTCACTTTAATATGTATGTATTCATGGTTACGTCTGCCATCCACCATGTTAACCAACTTTTGTTGATTTCTGATCTCTTTTTTCCGGGAGATGCCGCTTTGATATTTAAGGCATTGGTGAAAACTAAATATGGTAGAAGGATACACAAGACAGTTATACCATCGTCGATTGACTTTTCAACTCAGAAGGAGAAACCAAGTTGAAAACATAGGAAAAGCCGACTTTGTAAGTACTGTCCGATTTCATTGATGTAACGATAGGTTCTCCTCCGAGGACCTACTCATTGATTGTAGACACCGGAAGTGAGATTATACGTGGATTCGATGCTTTCTCTGCTGAGATAAATATTACAGTAAAAAGTATTTCGACCCCGAGAATCTTCAACTTATAACATTATGCCGTGCACATTCAACAGATGTTCCAGCAGCCCCTTGGGGAAAAAAATGTGGGAACGATAATCAATGCCCGATATTATATAGGAAAACTAGCCAAAATGCCCCAATTTGGGAGGCATGGCTGTGGAAATGCCCCCGATTTAAAAAAAAAAGGGTTAAAATGTCCCAATCCGTTAACTTTTCCATTCAAGCCACTTAAGTAGTGAATTTGGCACACATGTGACTTCACATATGTGAAAAAAGACAATAATAACCCTTCAGGTTTAAGGGTTATACGGTTCAGGGTTAGGATTCAGGGTTTCAGAGTTCAAGGTTTTAGAGTTTAGGGTTCAGGGGTGGTGGTTGTGGTGGCGGCGACGACGATGGCGGTGGTTCTGGTGGTGACGGTGGTGGTGGCAGCGACGGTGGTGGTTCTAGTAGTGGAGTAGTACTGGTGGTGGCGGTGATGGTGGTGGACATAGCAATAATGGAGACAATGGTGGTAGAGGTGTTGGCGGCGGTGGTGGTGAAGGTGGCGGTGGTGGCAGCGGTCAAGGTGATGGTTAAGGTGGTGGTGGTGGCGAAAATATGACACGTGTCGTAATATAAGAAAATTATCAATTTAACAAATATTGGTGTTATAAATGAGTTTTCTTCACATGCAGGAATTCACATGTATGCAAAATTGACCATTTAACTAGCTTGGATGGAAAAACTAACGGATTGGGGCATTTTAATTTTTTTCAAAACCTGGGGCATTTTAACAAACGACACCACCAAATTGGGGCATTTCAACTCTTTGCCCTGTTATATACTACCTCCGTCCCTAATTAGATGACCTAGTTAAAATTTACTAGTAAATTTAGAAATGATTTATCTCTCAAGCTATACAATGGATTTTCGTAAACTTTGTATCATCAGAAAGATTTTAAAACACCTATCTAATGTATTTAAATATGGCTATCAAATTTTACATATTTTTTATAATAATATTAATCTATCACTCCACTTATTTATGATATATGTCATCTAATTAGGACGGAGGGAGTATATAATAAATATCGGCATATAATAAAGTTGAAACATAGGAAAAGCTGACAACACAAATCATTAAAAAAAAATAAAGTTACATATCCCTAATTTTACATTATGAGGTTTATGACGGGTTGTACAATTTTATTTTTATTATTTTTGCGTTGGGGCTGTATTTTTCAGTTACAATGTGTATAATCTATGAAATTGGACTTAAAATTAATTACAGGAGCATCATGTGGATATATTTGCTGCAGGACCGCGTATATTCTTGCATTGGTTGCATTACATTAATATGAGTTCCTTAAGTTCAATTAGTTGAGCTAAGTTAAGTAATTGCAGTTTATTGCGTAGTTTAGCTTACTGATTGGCTGTCTGCTGAGTCTGAATAATAGTGCCACCATAGTCTTTTTTGGTTGTTCTAGGTGTATTAACGATGAGATCATTGAGATACGTCTCAAAATGTTGAACTAGAAAAAGAGAGACCAAGTTAAACAGAGAAAATACGAAGTTTTTGAATCTTAATAAAAGAAACGTAAGTTGTGACTAGTGAGTTTCGAACCCTTGATGCCGATCACTAAATGAAACTCGTGAGTTTGGCTCTAGTTAGTCCAACAACGTTCAGTTGGTAAATGAAAAGCTTGTTTATCTGCCGAAAGCTTCTCATTAAGCTTGTCCGTTCGGGGAAATTCGATAAAATTGAAACGATACGCATAAGATTAGCATGGCCCCTGCACCAAAGACGACTCTTTTTGTGCTCGCAACATACATTTAATTAATGATTAAGAGATCATATTCAGAAAAAGTACGAAATCATTCTTGATCCAAGCGGCTAATAACCTTTCAACAGATTTAATTTAATTTCATTTCTTTTTTTTTTGGTAACTGTTTTTTTTCGAAGAAGATTATATCTAACTCCTTTAAAATCCTAAGCTCCTTAGGATCCACGTTGAACGGTGACCGTCACCCTCTCACAGAATTGTTCCGTTTCACTTTTCCTCAAAGGAGAGAAAAACAAGGTTTTTCTTCACAAAATAAAGTAATTTATTTATCATATTTTCTTAAAACTGTCTTTCCCAAAAACCAAAAAAAAAAAAAACCTCCACCTTCTTCTCCACCATCTACATATCTGTATCATCATGATATATTCACCTATCTTCTTTTGTTCGTTGATTTACCATCATGTAGCATCTCTGTCTCTGTGATGGATTTGATTATTTTGTTCTCTAATAAAATTATTTTATTTCAAAAGAAATCAGTTAGGTTTAGATTTTTTTTTTGACGTTTAGTTTTGTGCTGGAAGCTTTGTAAATCGAGTTGGTTAATTATTGCGGTTTGCGGAAGCAGTTCAATAGCCCGACTCTACCTAAAAAGACTCTTGTTTAATAAACAAGAGATTCAGTGCAGCTGAGATGTTCAAGCTTCAAACGATTTGAAGTGATCAACTATCAGAGACCGATAGCATATAAAAGAGTTCCAAACGATTTCTTAAGGTATTCCTTTCTTTTCATCCCAAACACTTCTCCCCTTGCAGAAAAACCCTAAAAGGTTTTTTTGTTGTTTTTGTGTTTGTGTTTTTGTTCCATGCTTCCTCACTAAATTTAGTTCTGCTGATTTATTTTTTTTAATTGTTCAGATCTGTAATCGTATTGATCAAGTGAAGCATTGAGGTAGTAATATTATGAATTCATTCAATTTATGTTTCATGCACTGACAAACAAGAGAAGTCGCGCACTATGTTGACTGGCGAGATTTTGTTTTTCTAATGCGGGTTTTTTTTTGTTAGGGTTTTCAAATATTAATCTCTTTGAATATATATCAGTTTTTATCTTATAATGTATTGTTGTTTTTTATAAGGTTAAACTCCAAAAGCCATACCTTAAATTTTGTATAGTAGAGACATGTGATTTTGTTGATGATGAGCATTCACTGGCGTTTTTATTTCACATTGTTTGTAGGTTTTGAGGTGCGATCAGGTCCAACTGTATTCTGGAGTTCTTGGAGTAAATTTTTGGATGAGTTACCCTAAGCCATAATGATTGATCTAAATTGCAGTATTTTGATTATTAAGGGTTTCTTATTTGATTTTTAGGTTTTGTATTTTGATTTTAGGTAACTGTTTGATTAATTATGATGTAATTTTCAGTTTCAGTACTGGTGATAACAACTCACAGGTAATGTAAACTTTCGATTTTTCTTTTCTTTATATATCATGATTTTCTTTATATACGTTTTGTTGCCTCCTACATCGTTTTCTTATGTTTTCTTTCTTCTTTGCCATCTGATGTGCTGGACGTAAGTATTTCTGTTAACTTCTTAATCTCTTTTAGGTCTCCCTCCCTCACCACCTTCGGCTCCCTCCATGCTAAATGGAGGGTTAAATTCTGTGCATGGAAATCACACTAGGACAATGCATCCTCTTGCAGTTACTATTCAAAATTTCAAATGAGAAAGAAAGGAGGGATTGGAGGTAACATGATTTGTATCATTATCCTCTGTGGTAGTCATTGGATTATGTATATGGGATTTTCTTGGCTATTATCAAGAAAGCAGGGAGACATTTCGGCCTCACCACCATTGAAACCGTCATGTAATAATTTCGTATTCTTTTTTCATGGATTAGTCACTTTGTATTCTTATTCCCGAAGTTCCATGAATAAAATAATTTTAATATGTAGTTACAGATTATCACAAATTCAGTTTATTTATGGGTTTTTGGTTTCTCACAAATTACAGAAGTCGGGATCATTAGTAGTAGGTTCATAATTGGCGCTGTTGTAACTATCTTCATCTTAATCCAAGTACACTTCTGTTTTATTTTGTTATGATCTTCAAAGATCATTATCTCTAATCAATGCATAACTTGGAGTGTATTAGTATCTGCACAGAAGCAAAAAAGATTGATAAACAAAGAAGTGGGGTAATGGAGGATATCAGTAGTTGAACTCCTAACACGGGATGGTAATAAACTAATAATATACTTCAGTAAAGAATGTTGGTTAATGAGCATCAAAGTCTAATGAGCATCATGATGCAACTTACGGCCAATATGGTGATGAAAACTTGGATGATATGATGGCATTTGCAGAAATAAAAGCTTAAGAAAAAGCATTACCAAACACATGATGGGAAAATGGTGGCTTAGCATTTTAGACTTCCTTCTTGAACATTTAGTATTTTTGAGACACCTTTAATTTTATTTGTTAAGTAGAATTTGAGATTTTTTTATGCAACATTTTGTTTTCTTATGAAAATTCTTATTGCTTTGGTATCCAAGTTATGACAACTTATTAAATTCACCAATTTCTAAACTAATGATGTCATCTTACAATTCTATATGCAAACACTTGAATCGCTCACCTTCTTTCCATTTCATATTCAGCTTAATTGTATATATGTTCAAAGCCACAAAAAATTCAAGGTTTACTGCATGGAAATAACGCGACACCAAAAAAAAACAAAAAAAATGCGTTAGGATAGGGCGCACCCAGGCGAAGCCGAGCGATGTCATATCAAAAACAATGCATCCGCACGGGCAAGGCAAAACCGAGCCACACCAAATCAAAAATCATAAGCTAATGCGCAGGGTAAAAGTACATCACACTAAATAAAAAATACAGTTAAAAGAAAAAGAAGCCCGGTGCGTAGCACGGGCATAAATCTAGAATATGGACGGATACTTGCTTTTCTAATGATATTACCACCGAATGGTCAAGTTAATTTTTCCGAATGAATACGAAGATCGCCAAGCGTCCACAAGAACGACATGGATGCATTCCCGTTTGGGTTATTAAGTTTTGCTAGGGTTCGTTTGCAACAGCTTCCAATCAATTTAAAGGACTTGGGCGAGGCGAAGTTGAGCTTTACCAAATTAAATGGGGACTTGGGAGAGGCGAAGCCGAGCTTTACCAAAAGAAAAAGCCAATGATGCATTGTATTTGTAGTTTGTAGTTGTAGATTGAATTGGTGAACCAAGTTTGCGAAGCCCGGGCACAAAATCTAGTTAAAAAGAAAAGAACCTTACACGGTATAAAGGTTTTGGTAACTGTTGATCTGCCTAAGAGCAAGTAGAGTGATGAGCATGTTTCCTTACATTTGAGTACAATTTTGAAACGAGCAACTGCTAGTGATAACATTTGCTAGATTGTAATAGTTAGCTAAGCCATAACTGATGAAATGACACGTCTCTACTGTTGGTGCTCATCGTTACTTTTTTGTTGTTGACCTTTAATTGACCCGAAGTTCAAGTTTGCATCTTACACCACACGCTCTCAATCAAATTCAAATCCAATCGCACAGTTAAGTCACTTGTCAGGTGCTATTTGCGCAGAAATTGGGTTTCCACCTCCGGTTAGCCAAGGGCCATTATATATCTGTCGTTTATTTTATTCTTGGCTTAGCTACATCTCTGAAATTCATCCCAGAAAATGTGCATCATAGTGGTTGTTCTCTTCTTGGGAATTCAGCGAATCCTCTCCCATAAAAGCTAGGGGCGAGCATGGTAAAAGTACGTTACTCATCAAACCGGGTTCATAACATTTTTCTACTGTTGTTATTTTCACGGCTTCCATCGTCAATGTTCTTACTCCCCCAAAGTAATGACTATTTACTTCTATCAAAAATGATGATTTAATAAAAAAATATGTCTAGTAATAGGCTGAACCAGCTTAGAGCATGGATTTACAGTTGCACACCCAGCCAGCACAACTGGCTCTCAGGCCCAATAGTAATTAGTTTTGCATTTTTGGCATAAATTAGGAATGATTTTTTAGGAATCATGGTTTTTTTTTTGAGGAGACCATGGTTTTATTAGCCACCTTCCCTATAGTGATAAGGGGTGTCTTAAAACGTTGAAATGATTAACCTATTCTTAACCTAATTTAATTTAAACCAACCTAATAACCACCTATATATATAACCACCACCTCCTCCCACCACCACCGCCCACCACCGGCGATTACCACCACCACCACCTTCGATTATCACCACCGCCCACCACCGCCCACCACCGCCGATTACCACCACCACCACCACCTCTGATTATCACCACCACCAACCACCGATTACCACCACCACCTCCTCCCACCACCACCCCCACCGCCTATTTAAGAAATGTAACAACATCAATGCAATCACAATTAAGTTCGGTTACATAATAATTTTATCGAGTATAAAAGACGCCAGCTGCAACCTGATTCTGCCATGGGACCACTCCAAAGGTATTTTCCAACAAACCCTTCACTTTTATTTGATTTTTATTGCTTCAATCGAATAGAAATCATCAAAATAGGATTTTAATAGGAGTTACAGATCCATGTTCGGTTAGGCCGATTTCCCAAAAAAACCTAGTTTACTAACCGAACTTCTTGAAAATGAAGAACACGAAGAACAGTTCGGTTCTATTGGATTTAAAACTAAGTCACCGAACTCTATGTTCGGTTGTTTCGCAAAAAAATTTAAAACTACAAAGTAACCAACTCCACCCTTAGAACCGAAAAAAAAACAAATCCAGTCTAACCGAACTGTGTTGTTGTGGCCACTATGTTGAGTTCCAAATAACCGAACTTAGCCAGTAGAGTTCGGTTTGTTCGCAAAAACTTTTAAAACTACAAAGTAACCAAACCTAGCCAATATACGCTGGAAGTTCACTTTTTTTTTGTTTGTTAAGTTCGGTAACTTCAAAATTTAATTGCAGAAACCGAACTCAGAGTTCGGTTGGTTAGTTGTTAGGTTCAAGTTTGCGAAAGAACCGAACTTTGTAAACTTATATACTCTTATATTACGTAAAGTTCGGTTAGATCAAAAGTGCATGCAGTTTGTGAACCAACCGAACTTTGTACACCAAAGTTCGGTTAGTTGAGAACCAACCGAACATAACGATGTAACTCCTAGAAATTCTATTATTTGAGAGTTCGGTAAACTGCGTGTTTGGAACAAGTAACCGAACTACACTTTCAGATGAGTTCGGTTACTTGTTCATCTCACGGGGCAACCGAACTACAGCTTCAGATGAGTTCGGTTACTTGTTCTTCATATAAAGTAACCGAACTGTTCAAAATCCAGTTCAAATCCGGATCATTTTGAAGATTAACAAATATTCTAGGAGAGGATGGAGATGAAGAATCAGATGAGTTTTCATCATTTGAATACTCAAACTTAGTGAATTGGAAAAAAAAATTATTTTCCATGTTTTTCTCCTTCATCTTCTCTAACTCTACTCTCTCAATAATTCTACTCAACTAATAATAAACCCATCTTTTAATTTAATCTCACTAAGTGTTTTTAACTAAATCGTTCATTAATCATAACCTAAAATTAATCAAGAGGGTAGATTAGATATTAAATAAATAACTAGATATGGGGTGACCTAAATTTAGTTTTAATGTCTTTACCCAAAATAAAACCATAGTCCCCAAAAAAAATTATGGTCCCCAAAAAATCGTTCTAAATTAGTCCAGCAAGCCCACTATGCACCTTGGAGCAGGGGGAAAGAAAAATTCAACACACCTTTTCGTTAAAACCTAACTCCGCCCTTGATGTCTACTCGGCACATTTTATCGGCATCCATACCTTGATTGTTTTTGTAGAACAATCCAAGTAGGTCTCTTCAGCAGATTGGAACCCAGCTCATGCACGGAACAATAACAGTCATCTTACCTGTAATTATAATATAGTGAGAGCGAGGCCACCTAATTACTTAGAAAGACGAAAAGCTATATAAAGAGGAAGGAGATGAGAAAATTAAGTGTTTGATAGGTATATGTGAACAGGTTTTAAGCGACTCTTTTTCCTTTGCCACAACGGACACATAAATACGCTTACTCCGTAATCCGTAATCACACAAGGAATAGGTTTCCGCTTTCGAGCATTTTTTATAGTGGGCCGGGTAAGGGTGAACTCGCAGGTCGGCCATAAATTGCCAGCTCTAGTACTACTATACCGAGTTTCGGTAGGAGTGGTTGCAAAATTCAAAATGCACAACCTTTCTTTTGCAAGGCAGCCCTTCCATCAATGTAAATGAACACCAAAGGTCACGCCTTGGCTTAGTTTAGGTTCGAAGGGCTTCGTTTCAAGATTCGGAGGCTAGTAGTCACTCTTACATGGTCGTTTCCCCTATGGATCCACTATAATCTTTAATATGCTTGAGCTGTCCGAAGATTCTTGAAAGACATGCTTCAGGGTTGCTACTATAGGACAAAGGATGGTTGAATTCGGAGTCTTATCTGCTTACTAGGTGTAATTAAGTCTTGCGGGTCTGGCACCGTAATACCAGAATGAATATCTCAAACATTATCTTGAAACTCTATAAACTTTCCATGCATGGATTAGTTAGGACATGTTGTGTCTCGCAATTATAATTTCCTTCTCAGTTTTCTATCATATGTGAAGACGTGGTCAGCCTTAGACACAGCAAACTCGACAAGCTTACCATCCACATCACCACAAACTAAGGTTTGGTTGGGCAAGAGCTGCAAGACTGGCTGTTGATGTAGCAAGCTACGCGGTACAGCGTGTGTAGTTTGGTCTTGCATGGGTAGAGACGTAGAGTACTGTGCCAAGCCAAAGCTAGGGGGTAGGAGCAACGTGGGCTCATCCGTTTTCCTCTAAACTTCTGTTTTGAGACTTCCATTTTTGCTTTTTTCGGTTTAACATTTCTTAGGCCGTAAAAAGATACCCTTATTTGGGAAAAAATAGGAAGTTAATTTCTTTTTTAGTTAAACGGTTGTGTAATAAAACAGTTTTTAAATTTTTTTTCTACTTTACAATATGTGTCAAAATATAAAGAGGGACCACATACTTGAAATATGTGGCCCGACCACATCGTAGCTGCTCCGTTTAATATATGTATTCATGGTTACGTGATTACGTCTGCCATCCACCATGTTAACCAACTTTTGTTGATTTCTGATCTCTTTTTTCAAGAGATGCTGCTTTGATAGTTAAGACACTGGTGAAAACTAAAAATGGTAAATATCAGGTACACGTTTCATTATTCGGTGAATCTCTATATCTTCCGTCAGCATTGGCGACCAAAGTTTGCCAACAAAGACAAATAGAAGTGTGAAAGGACAAATAGTCCCACATCCCTAGTTTTCGCATAATGAACTTAAAATATATTCGCTCCGTTTCACAAAGATATTCCGCTTTGACTTTCTCAAAATATTAAGGAGACCATACTATTTTACTTGACTACCCTTAGTTACTTACCTATATTATTTTAATAAAAATACTAGTAATAAAGACTATCCAAAATTGTTGTGAGAGTTATAAATACGAAATATAAAAGAAAAATTTAAAAGATATCGAATTTATGAAGTATAAACTCTATAAAAAATTTACTTTTTAGAATTAAATGTATATTTTCTTAAAAGGAATGAATGATATATTTGTTTCCTCAATTATACTAATTTCTTTAATATTTTAGATTGGGTCACGTTAAAAATGGATTTATGATTATAAAGAATTCAAATGTATACTAGAGAGTTCATTGAAAAAGTATGACTATAAACAGAAGCTGGGCACAATTTTGAAACTGACGAAAAAGGAATAGAGGACGGTCTTTCAGAAACAGAGGGAGTAATATGGAAGGGCCGCTCCACTCATTGCCAATTGGTTTTGTGTTGGATGCCCGCAGACTTTAACATGGTATCGGAGCTAGGTCCCATACGCGGGGTGTAGGCCGAATTAGTAGCCGTCGCGACCCGAGTGGGCACAAGTACACCCGTGACCGAATGACTGGTCACTCGTATGACCTGTACGTGGGGTGGACCGTGACCTATATCACCTGCACACCCAACACCCACACGTGCGTAGGTCCACGTGTTAGGCCGAGTGATTGGCCTTACACATGAGGGAGGGTGTGAAAGGACAAATAGTCCCACATCCCTAGTTTTCGCATAATGAACTTAAAATATAATATGGAAGTGCCGCTCCACTTATTGCCAATTGGTTTTGAGTTGGATGACCGCAGACGTTGAAAAGAAGAGATAATTCTCGATTCTGGTAACACCAATAGTCATCTACCTGAACCTGCATATGTGGCGGCGTAATATTTTCACTAGACTTCGTTGGTGTTTCGTATGTGATAATAAAGTATTGGTATACTACGAAACATGCTACGATGTAATCGAAGACTGATGCTTCAGCATGTTGAATTATGAAATGAGAACAAATACAAATGACTTAATCATTTTTTGTGTTGTTTCTTTTTAAATAAATGAATGTTTATGTGCTTAGTTTATGATCCTCATGTGGATGTACTTTGTTTTAAACATTATAAAGTAAGATTTTTTTTTTTGTATTCAAAATCGTGGTTGTCATAAACAAATTAATCTCAAATTGGTGAAGAATAAAAAACCTCACATCTGAGACCTAGTTAGCAATTCGGGATACGGGTAGTAGTTCGGGACGGCATATGTACGGGAATTATACGGATTCGGATAGATTAGATTCGGTCAAAAATACGGTCAACGGTTCGTTGTTCGGACAGTAGTTCGGAACGGCATACGTACGTGCATATTCGTTTTATAAATGTGAGTTCAACACTTAGAATTCGTCTTACATATATGATAAATTGATAAATATTATGACCTTATTACGAGACAAATTTATGTGTATATGATTTATAAGATGGAAAAAAATATTTTAGCGTGATTATTTAACAAGAAGTAAAAAATTTAATCGCATAAATGTATTTAAAACGAGTTTATAGACTTTTAAACAAAAAGAAACATATAAAACCTGGTTAAACAACTACCAATAGAAAATTTTAACTGAATAATTATATTTAAATATAAAGCATTTACAAATTCAAACAAAAACCAATCAACATAATTCTGGTCGGAGAGTTATTTATGGGAGTTCTAGTTCGGAAATATCATTCGAATTCGGTAAGTTCGCATACGTTCGCGAATAATTCGTGAGATCCATATAATCCGCGAACTAGGTTCGGAGTTCAAATAATTCGGAAATATTATTCGGATTCGGACAGTTCGGATACGTTCGCGAATTATTCGGGAATGAATCGGAGAATTACTGAGAATGGAAAAAAAAAAAGATAAAACACAACATAGAATAGAGAGATAAAGATAAACAAAACACCAATGAACTTAATTAGAGGTAATAAAAAAGAGATGAACAACATTAATAATTAAGAATTGTTTTGTTTCCAAGCCCCGTATATATCCTGGAGTCTTTGAGGGCGACCCCGAAAGAATTAGGGGCGACTAATAAGACAAAAATGGGCTGTCCAAAACTAAAATAAAGCTTGTCTCATTTTTTTCAAAATATTTAAAATACCCTTCATAATCGGTAGAAGCATATCATAACTCTGTAAGAATGATCCTTTTCAATAATATCATTGATTACCTGTTTCTCACTTGCTCCTTTGTGATGGTAGATAACAGCAATAGAAAGCATCATTCTACCAATTTACTTTATCAACAACCTAGTAACTCTTGTCATTTTGGCTTCTTGGATTAAACACGCAAACCATATTGATAGGCTCATGTTAGAATAAAGAAGGCTCACAAATTATTGTGTTTTTTAGTCAACATGAGTATGTTATGAATGTTCTCTATAAACCAAGGTTTGAAAAACACCCGTTAAAACGGTCACACCCATATACTGTGGTCGTGAGTGTTCCCGAACCCCGTGCCTACATAATGCCGATAAGTAGGAAATAACGGCAGTTTTTTAGGACCGTTTTTCGTTTTCTCACATATTATAACCGTTTTTCTAAAATTGAATTTTACGTTTTCCCATCTAAATAACATTTTGACATAAGTTTTTATACCATTTTTCTGTTTTCACGTCAATTATAACCGTTTTTTAATAAAAAAGAATATAAATTTTTTTTCTTACAATTCTTTATATTTTAAATTAATGATTAAAAAATTACAACTAATATTGTAAAAATAAAAGAATAAAACAATAATATATAAAAAACGTTACAACAACGTTATTAAACTCGTTATAATTGTTTCCACGCACGTTGTAACTGTTAGATAGGAATTTCAAATCATAACTCTTTTTCATTTTATATTTAACCGTTATTACGCCCATTATGTTAGAATAACGTATAAAAAACGCTTTTTTTACCTAAATAACGCGAATTTTGGCTGAAACGTGCTCACACCCGTCAAAACGCGTTATAACAGTCACGCTCAGTGGCCGTGACCTAAGCTGTGTCCTGTTTTTCAAACCTTGTTATAAACTAGTCTAGCTACTTATTTATTTGTAACAACTTCAAATGGTGCATACCAAAGCACTAATTTAGATTTTCTATTCTATTTTGGAAACAACAATCTTAAAATATTGAGATGGAGGAGGAAACTGAAATGATAACAAAAACGCAATGCATTGGGTAAAAGAATCCATGATTGTTGTAACACAAAAATTGAGGTCTAGGCCACATGGTGAAGATAGTGCTGCCGAGATGGATGCCTATATATATGTATATATAAACTTTCATTGATGAAATCAAATACGTTGTAGATGTCAACCTTGAAAAAAATTCTTTGTTGAAATTACAGACGGTACAAATCGAACTCGTACCATTGGGAAGACATATCACATATTTGTTACGGGGTCTTTTGCAATTCTATCCCCATATATCTCATTTTTCTATCATATATGAAGTGGTTTGATTTGGATACATCAAACTCGACAGGTTCACTTACCACGACACCACCCAGCTATAAGCTTCATCATCTTTAGAAGAGGAGTCAAATCCCTTGGAGGATTTTCGGCTTAATTATTTTGCTTTAAAATGTAAAATAAAAAAATATGTCTTGATTTTGGGTGACATATTTTATTATACTTTACCATGCGTACTTGTGTCCAAATACAAATTCGATCAGTCAAAAACGAAGAGGTTAGGTATAAAATTGGAGAACAATTTCTAATAACAAAATAATCAACTTTTTGTAAAGTAAAAATATTCTGCTTCTGACTTATACCTAACGCTCTTAGGACAACCCGGTAAATCTAGGTAATTGGCAAACAAAAATGATCCACAAACAATGAAAATAACGGTGATGAAAACCCACACACACCTGGTGGGGACAAAACAAATGACCCTGCCGATCCTGAGGTGTTGGTCCCATGTGGTACCTACCTATATGTTGATTAGAAAATAAAAATACCAATAAGGTGGAGTTTGAGTGATTGAGGGGTATTTAGAAAGTGAAACTTGGTAGAGATAGATAACAATTCACCATTCCATGAGGAACAAACGAGTTTTCTCTTCATGAAATCAATTGCGAGTGAAAAATATACTCCAAGCCTCCTTGATTCACGTTTGAGAAAAGGCTCTTCTAGGTCGGAAAATGGTCCATAGACTTGAGTTCAGTATGCTTATCTTAGGAACTGAATCGAGGGAAATTGTGGTTGGCCACTGCTCCTACCCTCTATCTTTCGACCACCAGTATAGTCATAATAATACGGCACTATGTTGGATGATTGATTAAATTCGCTACAAATATATGCAACAAGAGATTTCCCTTGTCATTTACATCTGGTTCTGTCAGTTATTGCAATTTTTCATTCGAAATTAATTACGATATGTCATTCATATAACTTAAGTTGTATCATGAACATGACCACAGGGCACGATAAGAGGAACAATGTAATACTTCCACCGTTAAGCAGGGGCCAACACTATGCCATGGCGAAGTAAATTGGCCGTGAAAGTATTTCCTCAAAAGAGTGATGAATTTAGTATGAGACAAAAAGTAAAAGACTACTTATTTCTCGTGATTTTGATCCGGCCATTTTTCTCCTCTCCTTTCTACATAACCGTTTTTCTCCAAAAACTTACTCTTTTCTCTATTTTCTTCATCTCAACATTGACATTCCATGCAACTATGCAAGTGTAGATGTATTATCATATATATAGAAACATCAAGGCAGGTCTCTTCTATTGCAGATGATGAAAACCTAAACAATACGTGTGTTTCAATTATTACAAGTTGGATTTTACAGACGTTAATTAGTTTCGACATAACAACCTATTTCTTACTGTATTATATTAACCCGAACATTGCTTTAACAATTCTTGTCTTCTCATTTTTTTCCACTTCAAAAATGCATCTTTTCTCTATAAATTTTAATGTAATAATGTGTTAACGAAAAACAAGCCCTCACTCCATTAAAATATGATGTCCTTAAAAGCTGACGTCCCTTCAACTTTTTTTTTTATTTTTTTTTGCTATCTCTCTTTTGAAGAAAGAAGATCTTTATTGGTATGCAAAGGATTTACAAGAGGTAAAACTAAAAACAAAGTACATCAATAGAGAAAACTCAAGTCAAAGGGGGCACAGAAGAATAAAGAAGTTAAACAGACAAGACAAAAGAAAAACAACAGGTACAAACTCATAAGCTGTGGATTATGGAACCAATAGAGCGTCCCAATTCAAACTCCATAAATAGGTATGTATTGTATAGTAAGGATTTGCATCTTTAACCCGGAAGAGATTTCGAGTTTTAGTATTATCAATCAATTCCCAAATAGTTCTTTCTTTGTTTTGGAACATTCGTTAACCAAATTTTTAATAATCCCCTCAGCTAATGCCATGTCGATATTGGAGGTATCTTTTTTTTACATATGATCGGTTCAATATCCTCCAACACCTCAATTCTTGAAATTTTTTAGCAGTAAACAGTTAATCTCTGATTTAAATATATGTTAAAATTTTGTCTCTCGATAAATGCAAACTAGACCAGCAAAATAAACTTACATCTAACTCCTTTAATATTCTAAGCTCCTTAGGCTCCACGTTGAACGGTGACCGTCACCCTCTCACATAATTTCTCCGTTTCACTTTTCCTAAAAAAAGAGAAAAAAAAAAGAATTCCACACAAATTTCCGGCACAAAACATAAAACCTAAAAAAACAACATACAAAACCCTTTTGTGTATCAATTTCGCTAACAAAACATAAAACCAAAAAAAACACATGCCAAATCCTAACAACTAATGATATGCTTCCAATCCATAGAACAATACTGCAATCCAGAAACCAAAAACATCTCCAACTCTTTTCGTCCCAAATAATTTTCCCCTCTCACAGGAAAACCCTAAAAAACAAAATCTTTTCTGTGACTCCAGGATCCTTCTATTTTTTTTTCTCTTTTCAGAACATAATCTTTTAACTAACTAACTTTTCTATTTTGTTTGTTGCATAGATTAATGTCGTTCTTAACTAATTTTTTGTGCATAAGGCGTTTGATATATCCTAACTCTATTCATCATTCATATATTTCCTCCTCATGATTTTTCTTAACAACAAAATTAATATTGGTTCAATTCTTGAATTTTTTTTCGTAAGCTCTTTTATCTATTGAATATAAAAGAAATCGGTGGTTGATTTGCGCAAGCATGTTTAGTATATCACGTAAGTTTTTTTCTTTTTTCTTTTAACCCTAACTGTTTTGTACTAACACTAAAATCGGTTGTTTCCCTGTGGATCCTGTCTGATTTATTTTGTTTTGATTGTTTCATCTTATTCACAGAAGCGGTTGATGTTGTCAGAAAGAAACTTTAATTTTTAATCTTTTGAATCCAAATCCATATTCACGTCGTGTTCAGTGTATCAATTCCCTGGTCTAGGACAGGGAGATATGGGCACAAAGAAGCAGCATCAACAACAAAGGGAGAACATTGAAACTTCGAGCAGTAGATAAGCCTAATAGGATCCTGAAAACCTGATTGGGTAACACAAATGCCGGGAGATAATAGAGTTCTTCTTCTTATATGCAAAGATGGTATGTTGTTCTTAAATCTCACAATTTAGAATTGCATTTATATGTTTAAATAAATAGGATGGCACCATTGGACCATTGATTGAATTTATGAAAATTGAATTGGACCATTGATTGAATTTATGAAAATAGATAAGACTGTTTACATATGTTCTCTCAGTGAAAAGGTGCTTAGAGAGGCTATTGATATATTAGAAATGACCCAATGTCGACATTTTTGTAACTCGAAGTTCAAGTGTAAAGCTGATTGTGAATGGAAGAACAGAAATGACAGGTGTGACATCAAGATTTTGATCAGTATGCAAAACAGTAATTTAGTGGGAGAATGGGCAACCAATTTTTTTCAAATGAACTATATTAAAACATTGTAGGTATTAGTTGCTACCTCAAATTAGCAAAGCAGCTGCGCAGGCGCAAGAAGCATTGCCCGCTCACTGTAATGGCCTTTCATTGGCTTGAATTATGTTTTTTTCTTAGAAAATGGTCCCAAGTTGTTGCCCACGAGTTCATTTCTGCTGCATTAAAGCTTGGGCATAATGTTTCGTCTTGATGTAATTACTTAGAAAATTTTCACTGGGTTCCGTAATCTAAACTTTATTCATGTTGTATAATGGTCTTTCATTTGCTTCATTGCTAGACTTATGTTTTTTTTCTTAGAATTCTTAGAAAATGGTCCCAAGTTGTTGCCCACGACTTCATTTCTGCTGCATTAAAGCTTGGGCATAACCATCTTTCGTCTTGGTGTAATTACTTGGAATTTTTTAACTGGATTTCGTAATCTAAACTTTTTTCAAGTTGTAGATTAATTTTGGTTTATGTTATGTGGTTGACTAAGAAAAAGTAGATGACCACTGCGACACTTCCAAACCCAATTTTAGGCAAACCAACAAACGAAAGAGGGAATCCTTTCAGTGGAACACCATTGTTGTTGCACTTGATGCTTATTATGTGTCCATTGTTTTGTTGAATTTATGTTTCATCCAGTTTGAAGACCTAGACCTCAGAACATACACCTTACAGGTTATTTGTATTGCGCATAAGTTGTTTTTAAATTTTAGTTTATTCTTGATTTTTCAAAAACGATCACCAACTCCCAGGTGTTTCAGAGGCTCGGTGAGCAGCCTTGCTGAATGCGAGAACTCATCTTTGAAAATCTCAGGTATAGACACCTTCCCACTAAGATTTTTTATTTGTCAGAACGCCACGCCTTTAATGTCTTAATGTATGAACCTAACTAGGCTCTAATCTACTGTGATAAAGTTTCAATTTATCTATTAATTCATTTGGAATTTACAAGCCTCTATTTTTTTTACCTACCTCTTTGGTTCATTCTACAAGTTTAGCTCTTAAACATTTTGTTGTATTTTAATTTTTGTTATACAGTAGAGTGATTTTTGGTATACAGCGAGATCAATAACATTGGTAGAAGTTCTGTTTTGGTTATAATCCAATCTGATTTCTTATATCCGATTTAGACTTGCAGTATAGACTGGTGCAGAAGCACTAAGCTTTGGTTACTCCACTGAAAATTCTAGGGGCCTCTAGGACTTGGATTGAGGTGTCTATTTTTTTGTATTGGAAGGGAACTTTTTAAAATAAATAACTAAACTGCGATTTTTTTAGCAGTAGCAGTGTAGACACTAAAAATGCAGTTTCTTCGCTATGCACATTCCACCCTCAATCTTAACTATGTTTAGAGGAAGAGTTTTAAATTCACCATTAATAATTTTGGAATCATAGATTATTTTTTATAAGCTAAATTCATCACTAACATACTCACCTTGCTATGAGAACGTACTAATACGTCTTCCAATATGCATGTTATTGAGTTGATTCATATATTTTATGGCAATGCGGGAAACTTGCGTTTCCTACCTTTAAGGAAATGGGGTTTTGTGATCTACTGTCAGGTAGCCTACATTTCCCACCTTAACATGGGTTGACAGGGTTATTCTGGATATAATAATCTCTAAAGATTTTAATATATATATATATCTACAGGTAACTAATTTATGTATTTCGGTATTGAATCTTTATACACATTTGGCTAAAGTATGACTATAACGGTTGAAAATCGTCCGTTGTTGGCATTGAATCCATTGATGCTAATATTTCAACCATTATCCAATGGGTAATCCAGAAATTTCAATATAGCTTCTGGTCAAATTCCCTTTATAGTTATTGCTTTTGTTACAGGCTACCGGTAGAAAGCACCAAGGTTTGGCTGTTTTACAACTGAACATTATGATTTTTAAAATGCATTTATATTTTATGACCCATTATACTTTTTGGGTAATGCATCTATATTTTATGACTCATTATACTTTTTTGGTAATGTATCATTAAGATTGTATATCATGAGTGTTCACTTTTTTTTAGGGCGTAGCCGAGCCACACCAATTCAAAACTGCATTAGCATAGAGCAAAGCGTAACCAAGCCACACCAAATTAAATCGGGAGTCGGGACGCGGCGAGGCGAAGCCGAGCTTTACCAAATCAAAAATATAGTTACAAGAATGGGCGAGGCGTAGCCGAGCCACACCATATCGGGACCGGGCTGGGTGAGGCGAAGCCGAGCTTTACCAAATCAAAAATATAGTCAAAAAAAAGAACTATGCCATTCTATTTGCATTTGTAACTTTCGGATTGAATTGGCGAAGCAAGTTTGCGTAGCTCCAGTTTACAGGTGGTCCAAAACCAAACTTAGCAGATATTTCTATGGTGGAGCACATCCACAAATGTAATTAGTATTCAATAATAGAAGGATAGCTTCAATGCATAGACTACCATATGTGGTTGAATCCATAAACTACTTTCGGAAATTTTGGTTCAAGTTGAGTGCATAAATATACACCGTTTGGGTTTAATGATGTGCTCAAGTGTTTTAGGATCAAAACGAAATAGAAGAAGTGATTTTTTCTTTTATTATGTTCGTTCCGTTCCAAAGATTCTTTTTACATTTACATATTATGTGCAGTCAATGATTCATCCAAAAATTAATGAGAGGCTAATTTTTCATCGAAGCAAATACACAGGGAATGGTCTGGGCATTTGTAGTTCTGAAATAATTCGCTAAAATTTGATCAAAAGTAGAAGAAATTAATTACACCATAGAGAAGGTATACAAAATACTCAACTAAAAATTAATCAAGGTTTATTCATTAAGAATGATGTACTATATGATTCCGTTTTTGATAGTCACCTACTCATTTTTATACGTAGTACACCAAATCAAAAATCTATAATGAAGGGGTGGGTGAAGCCTAGCGACACCAACTCAAAAATGCACGATCAGGCGAGGCAAAGTCATATCACACCAAATCAAAAATCTAAATGCCTATATAATGTGTTGAATAAAATCTTCTAAAGTAGCAAAATCGTAAACGAAATTTGACTTACATTTCATAAAATTGATTTCTCACGGGGTTACATGCACAGTCATATAACATGAATTTTCAAATGTCTAATTTTTTACAAACCTGTGAGTGATATTCATCTGTTCTTCTCGAATCGGGGCGAGGCGAAGCCGAGCCACACCAAATCAAGTCGGGATGGGGCGAGGCGAAGCCGAGCAGGGGCGGATCCAAGGGTTGACTAACCCTGGCTCTAGCCCCCCTAAAATCAATAAAAGCATTAAAAACACCTTTAGTTTTGTCATATATTTTGCATTTAGTCCCCCTGTTTTTTATATTTAGCCCGCTAATGTCCACATTTTATACAAAATTTTTATTTTAGTCCCCCCCAATTTTATTATCTGGCTCTGCCACTGAAGCCAAGCCACACCAAATCAAATTGCGACAGGGCGAGACAAAGCCGAGCCATACCAAATCAAATCGCGATTGGGCGAGGCGAAGCCGAGCTTTACCACATAAAAAAATGGTTAAAAGAAAAAGATGCCTAATAAATTAGTTGTTTAGGAAATAATAGAAAAAAAATGTGTGTGACTGTAACTTTTTGACTTTAGCAAATAATTTCAATCGCATGATGGTGAATGGTGAATGATGAGCATAAAGGTTTAAGAAATAATAAAGTCGCTCATCAACTTTATGATGATTGGGATGTAGCTCATCAACTTTATGATGATTGGGATGTAGTTAGTTAGGTTCCGCTTATATTGATGCATCGGTGGATGTTGGCAAAACAAATTAGTATGAAATTTTCAAATCTAGGGGTTATTAATTTTGAGAAATGAACTACTTTGGAATTTAGTTATTAGTCAACCCTAATAAGTTATGTTCTCCACATTATAATTTAGATGATTCACTCCCAAGTTCCATCTGTTTTTCTCAAATCGAGGCGAGGCGAAACCGAGCCCACCAAATCAAATCGGGACGGGACAAGGAGAAGCGAAGCCGAAGCCGAGCTTTACCAAATCAAAAATATGATTAAAAGAAAAAGACGCCCGGGCATAGCACGGGCACAAAATCTAGTTATAATTATATATATACACAAACATGTGACACCGTCCTTTTTTGTTTTATTTCCAACTCTTGAAGTCACTCATAATGAGTGGGCCATGTCTCCTCTGCGGCATTTGTCAACCAATCCTCAAATACCATCCGGCCTATCCGGCATTTTATGGGTGAGTATGTACCCAATCCGTACGCTAATAGATTGGATGTGGGAGTCAGACATTTTTGGACATCCAAATTTGTTGAACTACAGTTGATCTTGGCAATGCTTATTTGGCGTTGTATTGTATAATAGGGAAACAACTCATCACTTTTTTTCGCTACCTAATATGTTTGATGATTTAAGGAAATTATTTTGTTTCAATCATTATCAAATTAAAAATATCATGTGGGTTGGTGATGTGTTCGATTCAGAGCTCAAATTTTAAAATAATTACAGTATTGGGGAGAAAACCATTTTTACTAGAGGGAAAGCTGATTTTGGGTTGGATTTGAAACCGTGTAAAATAGATTGAGACTCTTTTGTGTCTAAATCTAGGACTCAGTCTTTAAAGACATCCCTGTATATATACACTTTTCAAAATTGCAAGACCTTCGGATAGATCAGTTGTGAATTATACAATGCACCACAGATTTAATCATTTTGCAAATGTATGTACACCTTTCATCATCCACCACGTGTACTGGAAGAGACACGTGGGAGGCATGCAAAACGACATATCAAAACATGATAACAAGCATCTCATCAGAAAATGTCACCGGTCAGCAGATCTGACGGTCAGGGACAGAGGATCACAGAGGTATGATGGCTTAGAGGAGCACCGGATAGTACTTCTTGGGTGTTAGTACATCCAATCCCGAGGAAGATCCCAGATCAACGGCTGAGAGAGATTTTGACTGACACAGATGTGACCAGACTAAGAGACACTTGTCTGACACGAGCAGACATCCATCTACCCGCATTAAATACCAAAGAGATATACACGTGTCAATCAGCTCGTGGAAGAAGCGAGGATAACCCTTCGTATTCAAGCTTACACCGCAGCATATGCCGAAGACCTCTGCGTAATGGGCACAAAGCACAAGAAGATAAGGTTACAATGGCACCTCAGAAGTAGGACCCACGTTCCAATTCTATAAATACCCCTCTCCACTAAGAGAGAAGGGGTCGACCAATCCAGAGAAAAGATAGGAGAATATATGAGAGAGAAATAGGAAGAGTAAGTGATCCCCCTACTTCCGCAGACCTATGTGTACTCTAAAATCATTTGAATATCTTTGTAATCATTCAATACATAGTGAAACACCAGCCACGTGGATGTAGGCCTTAATGCCGAACCACGTAAATCTTTGTCTCATTTATATTTCAGCATTTTACATGTGCTTTACATTTATGTTTGATTCTCTGTTTACCCCTTTATACGAGCATTATTTATGATAATATTCGACTAGACAATGACAAGCCCGAAGGCTTAGAGTCGATGAATCGATATAATCATCCCTTTTACGTATTCGACGTACAATTTCAGAATTATAATGTATGCGAATATTGTTTGTGAACACGTGGATGGCTTCGAGATTTATGTGTTCACAATATGGCGCTAGAAACAGGGTGACTTTGTCCCGGTAAAAGATTTATCTTATCTTGTGATTTCACCTTAAACGCGCATTATGGTTGTGCTCTATTCTGGGTTCGGCGTGCTTTCAAAACCTTTTTTATTCTGGGTTCTTGGTCTTTATTTTCACAAACATCATTTCAAAGCAGACAAATCCATGGCTATCTATCATAGATTAGCACGTGAGGCGTTTTTCTTTTTAAAACTAAGACTTAATAATCAGATTCATGAGTTTTCACTACGATCTTCCTTTCCAAAAGTAGTCTGAAAACAAGATCCATGATTGTTTATTAGAGGATTTGTATTGCGAAAACAAGACCGATGAAATCTGTATGTTTCTCTTTTATTAAGGCCCTTGGGAAGCTCATTTCTTTTTATTCCATAAATTTTGCGGGTACGAATGGCACTAACCTGATCCTTGTGGATATCTGTGGTTCTCTTTATTTATTCCCCTATGCAGAAAATAACTAAAAAATGGAAAAGACACTAGAGGCATGAAAAACCAAAGCCTCATCAAAGGAGACACCAAGGACTACCCCGGTCATGACCCGAAGTAAGCAGAAAGGAGACAAAGCTAAAACAGCTAATCAGAGGCAGGATGCTGCGGAAATCACCTCGCCTATGAACACTAACTTCATTGCAGCCGCGACTCTCAAAGCAGTATCCACAAAGAACAATGCAACTGTTGCGGCCCTCCAGGCTGCAAAAGCTAACAAAACTTTGGTTTCAAACCAAGTCCATCAACAAAGAGAAGGGGTGGAAGAATCTATGACACCGTGGAATGCCGTCAACCAACGGTCAGAATCAAACCATACTGTGAAAAAAAACATATTTCTGGAAACTCTTAAAGATTATAAACAGACTCGTGTTTGCTTAAAAACATATTCATTACTGATGCCTAAAGTGCTTTATGGATCTACAAATAAGACCTCTTCAATAAAAATATAAAAAAGTATTATCATACTCTTCATATTCTTTGTCATAATATAAGTTATCACTCACATAACTGTTTTAGTAATGATGGTTTAAGAAGCCAAAGACATCCCTTACATCCCTGTATAGGGCATCTCAACAGCTTAATGCAGACCAATATATGTTGTAGCTAGTTTTACATATGCAGCAGAATAAGTTTTCAACATCAATTAACCAAAATTAACTTGGGAAGTATACTACAAACTAGATTGAATTGAGAATATAGCTTTAAGGGATTAAAGATTATGATGCTCAATTTTTCTATGAGAATATAGCTTAAAGGGATTAAAAGGGATTATAGATTAGGCTGCTCAGTTTTGCTGCGAGAATAAATACATAAAAGCAATGTCAGCTTCGAAATGAGATAATGCCATGATGATTGACTGCAAACCAGTAGAGGATGTAAAACCTAGCTCTGTTTTGAAAAATAACTTAAGAACTCACATATATAGACAAGGTACTACCCCTGTGTTACGATGGCATAAGGAAACATGGTACTACGCTACATAGTACTTTAATAAAGACCCTAACAAACACAAGAACAACCAAATTTGTGTAGGTTTTGATATATGTGTACTCACAAGTTTTGATATATGTGTACTCACAAGGCACTTAGATTGTAAGTGGTTCAAACAAAAGTATGACATCATGTTGAAGACACCATGCATACATCATATGTCTGCAGCAACAGATTTCACAAGACTTCTAAGCAGTGACCAGAACTAGAGCATTGACAAGGGATTCTTAGATGCAGTGTGTATATAGATATTGATATGTGATTTATTTATTAGTCTTTCTATAATAGTTGTAGTTGTTCTTCTCTGGTCTGGGTTATAATGACAACAAAAATGTAAGACGGTGAGACTTTTACCGTATCCTGCAGTTTCGATAAAAAATTTCAGCCATATACGATAAGTAATGATTATAATTTGTGAAACTATGATTATAATTTTTGCAAGTAGGTTGATCTAAGTAATTACCTTGCAAACTGTTGATATAATGATGCAGATTCCCATAGAAGAAGAGTATAAAGCCTTCGTGGAACTCCAGATGGAACTTTGCTTGGAATAAATTGTTTGCGGTTAGGTGTGACCTGATTGCCAAACATAAAGAAGCAAATATAAGCCCCAAATGTACGCATGACATCAAGAGTACCACCACAATAAGCAAAACTTCAAAATTTGTTGTTAGGTTGAAGGATAAATGATTCTCTTTGACCAACACTCAGTAGAAAACTCCTTATCTCTAGCGGTAAAGCACTTTCATGGACTCCAGTCTTATGATACCTCTTTTAACATACTATAAGGCTCTAGAATCTTTCTTAACTGGACATTATGCAAACCCATAAAATCTTTTTGTCTATAATCACTTTAAAGATCTTCATAAACAATACCACCACCAAAATTACACCAGGCCTTGGAATACGGAACATGGACTAATCACGAATTATATCGAGTGTAAGAAGTGTGCAGCTTTGGTCTATCAAACCCCAAGCTTATTCTATAACAATCACACCATCCTGTAGGGTATGAAGTGCAAAGGACAGAACTAAACCACTCCACCATTAACACAGTCCCATAAACAAAATTATCTTCCAAATATATTGCATTAGTACTAATCTATTATAATGATACTCATCTCCAATATAACAACATCAAAGCAATTGACAAATCAAGTAAACAAACATAAGACAAGTGTGCAAAGGATATTACCAAACCCTTGGAACTCCTCATGTTGTCCTCTCCTGCATCAACTTTTTGGAGTTGAATAACCACCAGATGCTCCTCTTTCATAATCATACTTACACGATGACTCCGAATAATCTGCATAATGATACTCATCTCCAATATAATGATACTCATCTGCAATATAACAACATCAAAGCAATTGACAAATCAAGTAAACAAGCATAAGACAAGTGTGCAAAGGATCTTACCAAACCCTTGGAACTCCTCATGTTGTCCTCTCCTGCATCAATTTTTGGAGTTGAATAACCACCAGATGCTCCTCTTCCATAATCATACTTACACAGTGACTCCGAATTCAACAACTAATCCTTTCTCCTGTGCATTTGCCTATACATCCAGCAAAAAAACATAAAACTTCAAGATATTAGATACTCATTAAAACTCTATTTGTCATTTCATCAAACAAATAAATTGCATAAATAGAAATGGGTATCTGTTTATTAACTTCAGGGTCGAACTCAATACTAAACACAAAGAAATCCCCAAAAATATCAAAATCCTCAAAATAAAGAGAATTAAAACCCTAGATTTGAAAAGTAAAGGGGTTGTTTTCTTCTCATCTTGTAAGAAAAATATAAAATTGTTTAAACTCTTAAACAATCTGCAAATAAAAACCACAAATTAATCATATCTAAAGTTTAGATCTCTAAAAATAGATAGTAGAGTGAAAAATTCAGAGAATGTTAGTAGTGACAGGTGAGAAATGGGAAAAAAATAAGGTTGTGATGATAAAAAACGAAGATACGGTTTTGGTAGTTGTAGATGAAGGAAATAAAACTCTAATTAAATGCCTTCGTTTGCAGAATTAAACCCAATCCCAAGAATTTTGTTACCAAATCAACACAAAAATTAATGAAAATTTCAACAAACACAATTTAGTGAAACCCTAAGAAAACCCCCAAATCAAATCCCTAATTTCATTCCAAATCTAAACATAATTTGAGATCTACTGGTTTCCTCTGCAAATAATGTGGATTTTCATATGAAATTAGAGTTTTGATTTAGGGGATATAGACATGAATTCTTGTTCATGGAATTTGGTGATTTTATTTTCTGTTTGGTAAACAAACCAAAAGAAAAATAAGAACAAGATCGGTGTTGTTTGTGTGCTGAAGATCGGTGTTGGTTTTTTTCATGGATGCGGTAGATTGATGATTGTTGTGAAGGTAGCTGGTGGTGGTTGGAGGGAGAGGGAAAGACGAGCTGACGTTGGAGAAGAGATGGATGGGAGGGAGTACTGAGTAGTGAGTGTGAAGAGGAGAAATATGAGGCGCAAACAGAAGGAGAATATATCTTTATCCTCGATAATAACGAGGTTTATTCTTCCCGATCCATCCATCCATCTCATCTCAATCGGTTGCTCAAATCTTATACATTTCTAGCCGTTCATCAGACATAACTGCAACGTATGCCTAATGGTCTCTGAATCGGAGTTCCAAGAGGGATACAAGGGTAAATAAAATTTGTCATTCTGAGACGGCTTAATAGGCTCTCGGATATGGTCCGGGTTTTTATTATATCAGAGACCGCTATGTGTGGTCCGCAGTCCAACTACCATTAAATGAGGGTCTCGGATGTGGGTGGCTAAACCCCTATTTTCTACTAGTGTAGTATCCTTCTTACCCCCC